>NC_081410.1:371917442-373222442 GCF_030272615.1 Cryptomeria japonica | reverse complement strand
AATATCCTAATAGAAAAAAGACATTTTTATTTTTTTTGATCGGTAATTGGCTTAATCCTGAATAGCTTTTGACTGGAGCTATGAACCAATGGAAGGCCAAGAGTCACAACTTAGAATTCCACTTCAGATGTCCCTATTGGGAATTGAACTTGGGTCTCCACAGTGAGAACCCAGTGTTTTAACCAGTTAAGCTCAACCCCTTGGACAATAGAAAAAAGACATTATTAAGAGACACCCTTATAAAACAAATAGTAAAAGATAGATTATTATTTTTATGAAACATTCTTTTTCTAATTAATAATATTAAAATATGTTTAAATTTTAGTTTTTATAAAAGATTTTTTTTAAATAAAATAAATGTAAACATACGACTGAGATCAATTTAATCATCTTGCATTATTTTAATCAATTTTGAACCATTGATTTCAAAAAGTAGGTTGTACATTTCATATAGGAAATGTCTTCGGCTTAATTAATGTAAATAAAGTACCTCTTAAGCAATAAAATAGCTCGTAAATCCTCCATTTTTTTCTCATTAATCTTTTGACAATTATTTACAATTTAAAGAGTGTCACGAAACTAAATCAAATAAATGATTAATGCATAATTTTAATCACTAATTTCAAGATTAATACATAAAATTTGGTTAGGCATTGAAGAACTTTTGTCATCTATAAAATAAATAAAATATTTTAAAAAAATTATGTAGTCTTTAATATATTTTTGAAAGAAAATAAAAATAATAAAGACATATTATTGAAAGGAATCATACAATCCAATGAAATAAATGATTCATACAAAAGATTTATTTTTTTAGCATTATTTATTGAGTAGTTATGTCATCTTTAAATTAAAAGTCAACTATTTATTATTATTTTTATTTAAAATATATTCCTAAAACTATTTATTGGATAGCTACTTTTTTTTTTTGAAATGGTAATACAATAGATGTTTTTCTTACTTTTTTCACTATTCACTATTTTATTTTATTTATTTGTTTGTTTATCTTTTTTTATTTACAATTTAAACAGAGTAGCAAAACTACATTAAAGTAAATGATTCATGCATAAATTTAATCAATTTCAAGATTAGTACATAAAAGTTGGTTAGGCATTGAAAAACTTTTGTCATCCATAAAATAAAAAAATAATTTTTTTTTTTAAATTATGTAGTTTTTAATATATTTATGAAAGGAAATAAAAATAGTCTCGAAGATATATTATTGAAAGGAATCATGAAATCCAATTAAATAAATGATTCATGCAAAACTAGCTTGAGCATGGAAGAACATCTATGCCAATATAACAAATATAGGCTCTCAAGTTTAAAAAATAATATATATAAATCATAAACCTGAACCTTGACCCTAAATCTAATTCTCCTAAGCCAAATTGAACCCTCATACTAACACTAAAAAAATGATATGAAGAAAACATTATGTTTATTACAATTTAAAGGTATAAAACAATTAGAAAACCCTAAATATTTTGCAATCCCATATAGGCCGATAATGTAAGTGCCATTACTCCAAGATCGATGTGACACACCTCTCTTTTGAGAGTCAATAGGCAAGGATATTGTGGAATAAGGGATCACCTTTACCTTCTCCTTAAGAGGCTAGAAAATCTCAATCCAAGAATTTCTATCTCTACTCAATGGAGTACATTGAGTAACTTTGGGATATGATTTGCATCCCCTACACTACAATAAGCAACAAATGATGACTCCTAGGATTATTAAAATAAAGGTTCTTGGTGGGGTGATGTTGTGAATAGAGAGGCCATCTATAATAACTTAATATTGGAGGGGTCTCCTCTACTCTACTTGCCAAACAAGTCTCAAAAAACTGAGGATCTACTAGCTCGACTTCAAACAACACTGACCACTCATTGATTTATAGCTTTCTCTCCCCTCTTATATACCCCACTAATAAATGTGATTGAGGTCAAACCCTAGGGTGATGAAATTTTTAGGCAGACCTCCTACTAAAACATAAAACAAGATTTTTGTGCGTTTCTCTTGCACCCAAGTTTGCATGGGCACACAAGGGGAGAGGATATGTACACAACAACCTAATTTTACATAAATGCAAGAACACCAAACACAATATACAAGGTTATTTTCCTTAAAGAAATTTAAGTGTGAGCTAACTTAAAATTACAAACATTCAACCTATTAGAAATATGTCAGTCCTTTTGGGGTCAAAGTCATCTCCAATGTTTGCCAAGCAAGCTGCACAGATTGATTAGTAACATAAAAATATCTATTCTACTAGATATGAAGTGCATGAAATGATAAATCTAAAAAACTATACCTTTCCTTTTATCAAAACAAATGCAACACTTTGTAGATAGATGCATCACAAGAAACTACAACTATGTCAAAGTAAAGCACATATGTGTCACCAAAAGGAAAGATGCATCAAAGAATCTTGTGACTATGTTGTTTAAGGCTACAAGTGCAATGAAAGGTTGCTCAAATGTGTCACAGGATCTACCAATCAAGACAAAAGCCATACACACCCCCCAAAACCTAAAAGACATTAAATTTTTATCAGGGGTTACAATCTATGATATGCAATAATAATCAATAACCTAGATAAAAAACTTTAATTTTTAATTAAAAAATTAAAGCATCATTAGAAGTTGCAAATGCATCACTAGTTCTCGTAGATGCATCAAATCTCTTACAGATGCATCACAAGATTCTTGAAGCTTCAAAATCCATTTTTTCTCACAAATTTGTCAATAAACAAGACATGGGTCCTATTGAGCATGCCAAAATGTAATAATAGGATCAAATCAATATGGATCATAAATAGGTCAACCACAAAACCCTAGAAAACACACAAGGTCCTAATAGTACCAGTGAAGTATGTAAGATGAAAGCAAGAAGTCAAATGAATAAACAACAATATTACTTTCATTTAGGCACCTTGGTTACCTCCATTGCTCTTTGAATATTAATTGGATTGCAATTATGTTTTTCTTAAAATTATATTTAGCACTATTCAAAATTGTGATCACACAGAAAAACTCAAAAGATTGTGGTTGTTCAAAATTATGAATGAAGTCTAAATTTATAGATGTTTTAATATCGATCAACAGTGGGGACCATATGAGATAAATTGAAGATTAATGGATGAGATTCAATGAGATGAATGATTGATATAATTATGAATTTAGCTAATTGCATGATGGAGAGAACTAAATGCATGATTGTAGGAAAATGAATTGATTGATTAGTGAACTCAAAGTGACGACAATTAATAGAAGAAAGTGGAGATATAATTATCATTAAATAATTAATTTAATTATTTAATCATATGCATGAGAGGATAAAATAAATATTTTTATTTATTTTTAGAAAAAATATATTTAAAAAAATGAATTATTAAATAAATTAAAGAATTCATTTAATTATAGAAGACTTAGTAAATTAAATAATTATAATTTATTTAATTAATGTGGAAGGAGAAGAAATTAATATTAATGGCGCGCAAGGTGCAAAAGCAACAAAAATTCGTAGGGAATCCGTGGCAGCCAGCTCAGCGAAGACCTAGTCAACAAAATGGGCATGCAGGCAATAACGAAAGGTTTGGTGTGCTCATAGGGATGAATACGATCTTGCTTGGCATACGATCTGCCAACACAACAATCCAAATAGCCAATGAAGGTATAAAAAATACATTGAATCAGTTGGCCAAAAGGAATGACACCAACAAAATCAACATCAGAGGTGAATAGGGTTGCATCACAACTAGACAAGCAAGATTGGCGGAATTAGAGGTTGAACCAAGCTCGTAGACATGGGAGGATTGAGAATCAGACAAAACCTGTATTGGGAAAGAGATGGGGATCTGGGAGAAGTGGCATGCCCCATCAAAAGAAGTGGAGGAAAGTTAAGCCTAAGATATCCATTATCAGAGCTTAAGATAATTAACCTTATTCACCACTCGATAGAAGATCCAAGTTGATCGCGATATCTTCTTATTACCTTCAACCACACTGGGAGAATCTAAAGAATTGTGGAATGGACAGGAAAAGACCTATCGTTGTTACAAAGGATGATAGATTGGTTTAGATCAACTTTCAAAAATTAGGTATGTGCCAGACCCCTTGTGGAAGGTTTCTTTCTTCTAGAATGCATAGATTCAAAACTAAAGAACAAAAATTTATTTGGGGAACCAATGTTTTTTTAAGAATTTTGTTTTTATAAATTGGACTGGGAACCAAATTTCAATCATGCCACACATTGCCCATCTCACCTTCCCCACTGTGTTACCCTAGTTAATCTCCCATCTTCAAATATTGGAGTGAAGGGATAATAGAAAAAATTGGGAATTCCTTAGGAAGAATAATTGGAATCGAAGAAGAATTCTTCCTTGGAAAATCTAGGGTTGCTAAGACCTTGGTGGCGCTGGATATGAATTTCAGATATTTAGATAATCTAGAATTTTAATAGAAAAGGGAAAATGGATCCAAAATATAATAGTTGAATCCTCAGGGGGCAAATGTGCTATATGAAATAGCTTCATCGTCAGCTACTTGATGAGCTTGAGAAAATTGATTGATCTTACTTTTGGGGCAAGTGATAATTCAGGGGGAATGGATGCACAATCGGAAGATCGATATATGAATAACATTTCCTTCAAAAACACAAGAACTTTACATTCAAAAATATAGGCTGGTATTCAGAAACTTGTAAGGGAAAACAAAAATGTTAAACCGCAAGATAGATCTACTTAATCACCCACTCTAGGAGTTGAGAATACAACCCTCCCTCATGCCAATCTATGTAGATTGGATGAGGAGCCTCAATTCTCACCCTTCACTTATAAGAACAAACTGGCAGACATGGAGTTTGAATCCATGCAGAAGGAATTAGGGTTTAAAGAACAATTAGAACATCTGGCTCATGAGGTTAAAAATTTGCATGAAGAAATCAACAACAATTTGGAATCAGTGTCACAACAGAACTAATCTAAGACTCCAAAGTGGATAAGAAATCCTTTATTCACACATAATCAGGAGAGGCTTGAGAATACCACTAGCAATGGTATGGATATAGAGCCAACTCATGTGGAGGAGGCAAAGGATGAAAATTTAGATGAGGAAGAGATAGAAGTTAAAAGACAGGCCCTGATCCAAGAGATACTAGAGCTGGATAATATGAAGGAAGGAAATATGGGTGAAGCAGATCCTCAGGAATTTCATGATGAAGATGTAGAGAAACTAGAGGAAGCGTTGGGGCTCCAACAAGAATTATCCACCAAAAAGCTACTTGATTGTGGGAAAGGGACATCCAACAGAAGAGGTAGGAAGTCTTTTTTAGAGCATCGATCAAAAGATGGACAAGCAAAAGGGCAAATGAAGATAACAACTATGTTGTCTCTGGGGAATAAAATCTCTCTTCCTCAAGAGCCTTGAAGATTTTATCATGGAATGTTAGGGGATTAGGAGCCCCTAACAAGCAGCACTTAGTCAAGCGTAAGGGAATTTCAATCCAGATTGATATTTTGATACTCTAAGAGACAAAAATGAATACTAAAGCAATTGCCTCTTTGGCAAATAAGTTGGGCCTTTGGAGTGTGGATGTTGTAGATGCAGAAGGTGCCTCTAGAGGATTTCTATCTTGTGGAGAAGGACTACAGTAAGTTATGAGCCACTGAGTGTTGAAAGATACTAGCAAGGAGGCTTTGTTAGATCCCTCAACAACAACCTTAAGTTCATCCTCATTAATGTATACAGACCCATCCCCACTATGAGGAAAAGAGAGATTTGGTAAAAAATTGATAAGTTTCTTTCAAGTTTTTTAGACAACATTTGCATTCTAGGGGGTGACTTCAATGCTATTCTACATTTCCCTAAAAAAGGGTGGGATCTCAATGGGTGGGTCATTCTTAGATTGATTTCAGTGATTGGATCAGCAGGAACAATTTATTGGAAATTGAGATTGGGAAAGTAGAGTTCACATGAAACAATAGAAGATTGGGCTTCAATCAAATTGCTTCATCAAAGGGGATCATTCTTCCCTCCCCTTTGATCTCAAAGCCTTTGTTTAGTTGTGGTCAGGGTCAAATCATTATCCAATTCTACTAGAAATAATGGGAGATAAGAGGCCCCAATGATGTCCTTTCAAGTTTGAATTTATGTGGTTTAAACACAAAGACTTTTTTGAAATCTTGCAGCAATGGTGGAAGGAGGAACATTTCTCATGGTCTAAATTATTTTGAAAGCTTCACCTTGGAAAAATGGCTATTGCAAGAATATAGAGATATCTTTGCCAGGGAAGAAATATTCTGGAAGCAAAAATCTAGGGAAACATAGCTAGAGGATGGGGATAAAAACTCCAAATTCTTTCACAATTCAGTAAAGCAAAGAAGAGAACTAAATAAAATCACCAGAATATGCAAAGAAGATGGCTCAACAGTAGAGGATCTTGCCCTGATTGCAAAAAGTGCAGTTGCCTACTTCAGAGGTATCCTCAACAATTCAGATGGATTAGATCTTGGCAACCAGAGAAAATGACTACAATTAATCCCCAAGCTAGTAATTGATGAACAAAATAGGATGCTTAATGAGAGAATAACAAAGGATGAAGTGGAAAGAACTCTAGCTCAATTTCAAATGGACAAAGTGCTTGGTACAGACGGGTTCCTAGTAGGATTTTACCAAAATGTTGGAATAGCATAGGCAGTAATGTGGTAGAAGCTTTAATTGTAGCCCAAAAAGTTGATAGATTCTTAAAAGAGATAAAAAATACCTATTTATCTCTTATCCCAAAGAAAGAGAATGCATCAAAGTGGGAAGAATTCAAACCCATCTCTTTGTGTAACATGTTATACAAGTTATTGGCCAAAGTAATGGCTAATAGACTTAAAAAGGTCCTTCCTAACATTATATCAGAGGATTGCTGGCCTCTTGCTGTCCCTTTCTCTGCTCCTGGTTTTTTTGCTGGTCTTTTGCAACTGTCTTGTTTTATTTCCTTCTTGGATATCTTTCGAATGTAATCGGGTTTCGGGTCCCTTAAAACCTGTTTTTACTTAATCAAAAACATTATATCAGAGGAACAAATCACGTTTGTGCCTACTAGATCAATTTTGGATGACATCATTCTGGCTCAAGAAGCTATCCACTCCATTCAATCTCATAATAGGCCAAGTATGATTATTAAGTTAGATATTAAAAAGACTTATGGCAAAGTTGATTTGGCTTCAATAAGAGGTGGACAAATGGGATCTTCTTCTACATCTCAACTCCATAGTTTTTAGTGATAGTGAATGATACACCAGAATGTTTCTTTGAAACCTCTATAGGTTTGAGACAAGGGAACTAATTATCCCCTTTCTTATTCATAATTATGGCAGAAGCATTGGGCAGAGGCATCATAGAGTCTTAAGATTGGGCAAGATTGTAGGGATTTAGGCTTCTAGTGGGGTGGATGCTTGCACTCATCAACAATTTGTTGATGACACCCTACTGATGGGAATGAGATGCAAAAAGGAGGCTTAGGAATTCAAAAGGATCCTCAATCTGTATGAGAAAGCATCAGGTCAAGAGGTGAGCAATAAGAAATCTGAGATCTTGTTTTTTTAATATAGACTCAAGAAAGGAGGTAGAGATTGCAAATCAATTGAGGTTTGAAATTGGCAAACTGCCATGTACTTATTTAGGAATTACCATTGATAGAGGCATCTGGAACTCCAAATTATGGGAGCCTCTAAAATGAAAAAATGGAGAGGAGGATGTCTTCATGGAAAAGGAAATGGCTCTCTTGGGCAGGAAGAATGGTAATGCTTAAATTAGTTTTATCTGCCATTCCAATCTACATGTTATCATGTCTTGCCCTCCCGATTGGGGCCAATAGGAAAATCATTCAAATCTTGAGGAAATTTTACTGGCAGGGTGTCTCTAAGAATAAGAAATTTGCTCTAATTTCATGGGAGAAGATATGCAGATCCAAGAAGGATAGAGGATTAGGAATTATAAATTTGATATGGCAGAATATGGCCTTGGGAGAAAAGCTAGCATGGAAACTATACTCACAACCAAACCTTAAATGGGTCAAGGTTATTCAGGCCAAGTATTTAAATGCTGAAAATAGAGAGGAAATTTTCAGAGTAGCAAACCCTCCTAAAGGTTCTAGAATATGGAACTTCATATTGAATATAATAAAGGTTCTTCTTAAACACATATCATGGGATATTTTTGATGGTAGGTCTGCTCTATTTTGGTAAGATTCTTGGGGATACCACCCCCGATTGATAACATGATGGACACTAGTTCATTTAAGGATTATTTCACTCAAAATTAGGGTAAAAATATCCAATGTTATGTAGTAATGAATGATACTCAGTCATCTATGGGGTGGAATGGAAAGATTTCTTAGAACATATGAATCAACCTGGTTGGGTTAGATTGAATAATATCCTAGCAACCAGATCTCTGATCTTTAGGGAAGGTGATGACAAGGTCATATGGGCTAAATCAAAAAATGGCCAATACAACTCCAAAGATGGTTTTTAGACATTGCTTGCCAAAAGCTGGTGCCTTTTTCTAGGTAGCCATTCACGACAGAATTCTAACCACATAATACTTTATGAAAATTGGTTTCTCTGGCCTTTCTCAGTGTTCCTTGTGCAAAGTAGATGGAGAAAGGTATGATCACTACTCCTCACATGCCCATATACTCAGTCTTGCTGGAGATGACTCCTCAATAAGCTAGGATGGTCAACTGCATTACCGTCGGGCATTCAGTAATGGTTCAAAGGATGACCAATCATTAAAAAATCCAACTTGTTTAGCAATCTTTGGATATGAAGTCTCTCTATTTTGATTTGGGAATTGTGGAAAGAGAGAAATAGAATAATCTTCAAAGATAAAGAACTAGAAGTAGACAAACTCTTCATCAAAATTGAGGCAGTCATAATTGAAGTGGTAAACAACAGAAATTCAAAATTTGTCAAGAAAGACTACGAGTTATCTAAGTGGGATAATCAAATGAGGAAAAATTGGTAGGTCCTTAGGATTCCTCCTTTCTTTGGTAATGGCAATAAGGTCAATTTGGACAATAGAAGAAACTGTGTTTGGAAGGGCCCGAGGATAGGATGGTATAAGCTTAACTTTGATGGAGTCTCTTATGATAACCTTAGAATGTCAAGTGCAGTGTGCATTATTCAGAAATGGGAAAACAAGATTGTTGATTATAAAGTAGTTTGCCTAGGTCAAGCCACAAATAACATAGCAGAATTTTATGGGTTAATTGAAGGTCTTGTTGGACATCGCTGCTACTAGGATATATTGTTGTCATTGATGTCGACATATTCCTACTCCAGTGATTGCAGATTGGTTCATTGTGATTATGGTTTGGTGTATGGAAAATCTTTAGTATCATTATATTCTTCTGTAGTAGTGTTGGTGATCCAGGAAGCTAAATTGATTATATCATATGATCTGGTTTTGCAGTTTGTTTATCTGATCAGTGCTTTGCAGAGTTTAGTATTTCCTTCGGTATATTTCGACGTGATTCGATCTTGATTTGATATTTTGGGATATTGTTTGGGATGGTTTTGTGTATCTTCATTTTAGATGGTTCATGATTTGGTGCTCCACAAGTTATCTTTCCTCGTGACAGTTGTTGTTGTTTGAGTGTTCTTGAGTTTCAGATGTTGATAGATGAAGATTTGATAAGTGGTGTTGGTGTAGCTGTTACTGATAATTATAACGTTCTTGCTAGTGTTTCCTAGTTGTGTCCTATTTGTTCTAATGATCTGCATTGATTGTTGTGTGAGTTTTTGGTGATTTTGTTGAACAGGTGATGTTCTTCGTGTTATGTGGTTTTCTTGGTGGTGTAGTGTGTTGCGGTTGATCTTGGCATGATTTTCGGTGGTGTTGCATGTTTGAGAATTTGATTTAGGTGCATGTTATGTCATATAAATCATTATATTGGTCTAGTGGTTGATCTTTGTATCGTGTGATGTAATTTTGTAATTGTGAGTTGAGGGTTTAGTCGACCTTGTTGTCAAGGTTGATGAATTGTATAAATAGATGATATTGTCATGTAATTTGAGTATCAAGGTCGTGCTTGCATTATTAGAGAGTGGTGTATGTGCAAACAAGGATTCATCTTTCAGTGTAGTGCATTAAGGAGAGATTGGTGTTACAGAGAAGACAATTGTACTTAACCGGAACTGTCATCAGGCATTTGGAGATGCTATTATTGCAGTTCATTTCTGTCGGATTGTAGTCCGAATCTTGTTGTAAGTCAGTGAGACTTCCCTAAGGGTTATAGCCTTCCGAGTAATTATCTTTTGAGCAGTGAGCTCTAGGCAGTGTGCTTGAATGCATGTGCATTCCCTATTGTAATATTTTCACATACTACTGTAGAGTATCATCTTATTGTGGGTAGGTTCCCATCGTGGTTTTTCCCTTAACCGGGTTTCCACATCAAAATATTGATGTTGTGTGTCGTGTTATCAATTTACTTATCTTTGTTATTGCTAGAGTCTATTAGATCTATTTTTGCGATTAAGTTTAAAGATCCGATGAAAACTGATTCACCCCCCCCCCCCCCCCCCCCCCCCCGCCCCCCCCCCTCTCAATTTTCTCTCATTGTTGTTACCAACAAGTCTATTACTATGTAGATCCTTGTGTATTTCAAATGTGGAAATAGAAGGTGACTAGGCAATCATTGTCAATGCAATAAAAACAAGAGATACGCCTAGAAATTAAACTATACTTTACATTTATAGGGAGGTGAATGGGATTGCAGATAGACTAGCTAATCGGGGCATGAATGGTGATCAAGTTATCGAATGTGTACTGGTTGCCACCTTAGCTCTTAAGCCATGTAGGACGGAGGTCGATACTTAATTCCTTATTATGTCACCAACAAGGATGAAATAAAAACTCTATTTATAATAGTGTACTTGGTAATCATTTCCCAATGCAACCAAGGATTTAGGGATTGTGGTTGATTTAACCCATCCTCATGTTGGCACGAACCTTTTTAAATTTGGCAAAATTAATTGAGGTTCACATGTGTGAGTTTTTTGAAACATGGCTTCCTTCATTGTGAGGTGTTGTCTTGCAAATTATGTAGCCTTTAAAGCAGGCTTGTTTGAGAAGCTTCAGGATAGTATAGTTTCAACTAAGAAATCGTTGGTTAACACAATGGAGTCCACATTGTGTTTTCTCTCTGAGAAGAGAGAAATGCCTTTTCTCGGTCCCATTAAGGATAAGATATAGACAAAGATACTCGAGTCGAAGGATGATTTGGTTAACAAAGCAATTAGGAAAGTTCTAGGAGATGGATTCATTGATTCATTGAGTACGAGAACCACTATTGGGTAAACATTGATATCCTTGTGGTTTTAATTTCTATCCTTTTGGTGATGGGTTTGTCTAAATTCTTGGCTACTCTTCTATGTCATGCTCTTTTCCATAAAGAGATTCTGAGCGACTTGAATTTAGTAGTGGATAATGTGGGTGAAGAGATGATGCCTCCATACCTAGAGGATCATGTAGCTAGGGTTGGCCCGAGAGACTCTAGAGCTAACAAAGATCAGGTTCCAAAAAGACCCATCCTCATTGTGAAGGACAAGGCAACGTTTGAGGAAAGGATGTCTAGTATTGCAAGAAATATCGAATTTTTGCAAATGTGGCTTGGACAAAAGGTGACCCCGGGCGGTTATTGGTGGAAGGATTACATGATTGCTGAAGGATATGTTCTGTTGTCCCTAGAGTTAGCAAAGGAAAGAGAGGTCAAGGAGGTGGTGTAAACCCTGCAGAGGCATATGAAGAAGAGGCATGACCATGCATGCCCCAACAAGCTCCAGAAGGAGGTGATCTGAGTAGCCAGGAAGCCCCTCCCTCCTCATGGGGATTATATCTTTGTGGATAAAAGCTAGCTGTTCGAGAAAGGCAAGGGCAAAAAACGAGGACATGCTCCTGTTTTTCTATCCCTAGATAGGGATTAATGGTTTTTAATTTTTCCCTTTATTCTAAGTGTATGCATAGCATGAATTTTTTGTATACTCATTTATGCTTAATAGTTTTGGCAAGATTATGAGCTTGATATTTGGTAGATAGTTGCTCTACTATAATGCCATATAGGGCATTCTTCTATAGATAGAAAGTTTGATCTGCTTCCGCAGAAATTCTGTAAAACTTTTTATATTATTAATAATATCGCTTCGGTCGTGGCTTAAAAAAAAATAACGTGGAAGGAGAAAAAGGATTAAAATAATTTAATAACAAAGATTATTTAATTATTATGTGCAAGAGGAATTAATTAAGTCAATAAAAATATTTAATTAATGTTTGGAGGAAATTGGAATAAAATAATTAAATATTATTTAATTAAAATGAAAGAGGAAAAAATGAATTTTGAATTTGATTTAGAAGAATAATATTAGCTTAATTAAATATTTAAATTATTTAATCGATTTAGAAGAATAATTAATGAAAAATTCACTAGCAAATATTGGATAGTTTTTAGTATTTAGAGAATTTTTAATCTTGCTTAAATCGGTATTTCGTGAGATCAAATGTGGCAAAAGAAAGATAAATGCAATAGAAAATAATTAAAATGTGATAAATAATCGATCACATGTGGCAAATAACAAGTCAAATGTGATACAATAGATTAAATGTGATGAGAAACTATGCAAAAGCGACCAAGAATTATTCAAAGACTAGTTCTACGTTCATTGTGTATCCCTATGTCTATGTGCATACAATCCTAATCAAAGTGACTTATATTTGATACATGTCATTAATTTGACACCAATCCACAATTGAATCCTTTTGGACACTAATCTAACTTGGTTGTCTAACTCAAGTCATATTAATAACTGTGGGGTCAACGTTGTAACACAATACTGATCATTATAACCGCAAAATTAAAAACAAACATTTTAGCAAACTAGCCCCCTTTTTACACTTTAGTCCTTTACATGGTGTTATGCTAATGCATAAAAAGAAATCAATTTGCATTCATTTTATGAGAACACAACACAATCCAAGAATTTCATAATACAAGGACATTTGAGAACATCCATGTGCATTTGCATTTATCATATCTAATCATGCCTTATCCTAGCACATGTGAATCACTCAAAAATTGTTTTATGACTCGTGTGCATATGTGAAGCATGTTGCTTGTCACGATATTTTTAAATACCATTGTCTTGGTAGAAAAACCTTGAAAGTGTGAGAAGGTATATCGTGTCTAACAATCTATTTTTCAAGAGTTCATAAAGTAAAATCCAAATATCATTCAAAAAATTTAGTTTACAACTTTGAACTAGATCTAGAATGACGAAATCAATCCAATATAAAACAAAAAGAATATTTTGATTATCATATACATACATACATACAAATATCTAAAACAATACCAAAACTTACTAATCTCATTCTCTTCATTAAATAACATACATTATTCAATCATAAAATTAAACAATCTCTATTTATTTATTATCCATAATATAATTGTACTTTCTATCCACTTTACTCCAACAACCCAATTTAACCTAAATCACACCTCAAAGCAACCTTTACTTCATTTTCAAAAAAATATCATAAGACAGAAATGAAGTGTGTGACAAAAGTACAACATGATTGGGCTTTAGAGAAAACAATTGAGTGAAGAGGACTTCCTCCTATTGGCGCTCTCTCTTCACAAGGGAAAGCTATTTCATGCATTCCAAGACATGCAAAAAGGGAGAAGACAAGTGAAAAACATTAAGAATCTTTGGATGGGATGGGGCCTCTATATTGTTTCTGAACAAATGATGGTAATGGTAGGGTGGTGGGAATTATGTTTGGGTGCACCACCCATCAATCCATCATCCTTACCTCCCTTAATGGGGCCCTTAACGTCCCTCCAACTCATGATTCTGCCCACTTTGAAAATAATTCAGTCCTTACGATACTATGGATTTATATTTTCTTACTCCACACATAACGCATCATCCAAATTAGGTACCTACCTTGCTGTTTGTTAGAAAGTCTAACCAACCTAGCATTTGCACCAAACTAACAAACTAATATTTTAATATAAAAATATATCACACTTTCCAAGGATGCCGAATAAAGGTCACCATCACTTTAAGATTTATTGTTATTGTACAACCTCCATGAATATGTAAATTTGATCAATTAGATGTATCGGTGAGTTGGTTATGATCATCTATCAAAATGGAAATAAGATAAGAATTAAGATTTAAATCTTATAAATTAATAAAATATGAATTATAATTGATGTAATATTGTTATAAAAGATTAATATTTAAAATTTAAAATTATATTTGAGATAAAAAAAAGAAGTTGAGATGATTAGAATTAGAGTATTTAAAATTTTGGATTTAATTTTAGTAGTAATTTTATGAGAGTATGATTCTAATAAAATTTATGACATTTCATTTATGGTAAAAAAAAATGTGAATCATCTTATTATTTGTTTTCCCTTTACTTTTAAGTTGTCATTATGCATTTTTTTAACACGCTATCTATTTTTCCTTTTCTATATTAGTTTGTGTTGGTTTGCTACTAATCATTTTTTCTTTCCTTAACTCTCTATCATCATCATGATGGATCAAGAGCAAAGTTTTGAAGATGCAAAAAAAATTACACAATAAAATCTAAAAGTGATAACGTTCAATATTACGAATAATGAAAATTTGATGTCTTTAATTATAGTAATTGTAATATGATTGTTGTGAGTGGCTAATAATTTTAGTTATTAAAAGCATTGCATATTTTATTATTTGTCTATATCTTATATAATATTTAATTGTTTATATTTTATGCTAAGCTAGAATTATTATGATTTGTAATAATAAATAAATGGGTACTCCACTAATACAATTGCAAGAAAAATGAGTGTCTGATAGATATAATTATAGTATAATATTGTAAAAAATAAGTTATATTTATTAATTATTAATTATAAATAATTTAATATAAATTATATTAATTATAATATTATAAATAAAATATAATTTTAGTATTATATTAATATGAATATGAATATATTATTTATGAAGACTTTCATTTGAATTACACTTCTCCTTCCAACCTTTTTAGCATTGACAAGTGTCAAATTCTATACATTATAATATAATAATATAGAAATACATTATATTTAATTATATTAGTATTACGAGCAAATTAGTCTATATATATATATATGGGTAAAAGTACAAACTTGTGTCTCACTTTTATAAAGGAAAAGGTTAACAATAGCAAAACAGTTCAACTTCAATGGCACAAAAGTGATATTTCTATTTGGTATTTGAAGATGATGTAAACTGATGAAATGTGTAAAACTAGATGAAGTTTATGCCTATTATTTAAAAAAAAAATTGGAACAAGAATTGATATGTTTTTTTAATTATTAAAGTCATTTTTTCAATTATTGAAAAAATACTGCAAATCAGGGGTTTCACCTCCCACCACAAAACTATATGTAAATCACATTTTTTTTCTCTGATTTTGAAATATGTTTTACATGACATCCATAGATAGTGCAGAAAAAAAAATCTAATTTCGATGTATATTTTCACCGTTATAACAATTCAAAGTTGAAGTTTCCCGAAATCGACAGTTTTCGTCTCCCACCAAATTTACCCTATCAAAACTATAGCATACTAATTCTAATTGAAATTATATAAAAATTATATGTCAACATTCCTCACTCCGAGCTCTCGAAAAGGGTATTTTTAGTTTTTTAAAAAATATAAAAAATTGATGGTCAAATTCTTAGCAGAACTTGAAAGTTCTCCAAATTGGGGGGGTTTTGATGAGTAGGCTTCCATGTGGGATGCCACATAGGAAGCCTCGGCCAAGTGGGCCTCGACCGAGTAGGGCTTGGCTGAGTCCCCCAAGCGGCGAGACCCTCCATGAGAAGTCACGTGGGGAAGCGACCACTTGCTTCCCCACCCTTTCCCTCATATATTATTGAGGTGTTTTTTAATTTTTAAAAAACAAAAAACAAAAAACAATTCATAAAATCTTCAATTTTTTTTTCTAGGAAGTTGATTTTTTCCAAGGAAGGAGACGATTTTTTCGAAGGAGGTGAATTTTTGCAAAGGAGTTGTTTTTTTTCTTAAGGAGTATTCACTTGCGATTTTAGGAAAGCAAATTTCAATACTTTGTATAATGGGGAATAAAAGAAATAGAGCAAAAAAATATGATCATATAAGGGATGATTCAAAGAAATGTCATACATAACATAATCAAGAGCAACCTATTGATGTTGAGGAAGATTTTGTTGATGTTGAAGATGATGCAACTGAAGTAGCGGGAGAAATTAGTACTAGTCAAGCTACAAATTTTTCTTCTGTCATGAGAAATTTGATGGAGGTGAATGAGGATTCTCTTTTCAGTCAAATTTCATCTGAACACATGGTACCTGAGAGCACAATTAAATTGCATTGCAAAAACATGTGGGATGAATATTTTGAAAAAAAATCTATGGTCGAGAGAGCACAATTATTTGTAAAGTTATTTAGGAAAAGAGAAATGTCTCATGTTTTATAGTTGTTGGGTGTCGATAATAACAAAAGCTCAGAAGGTCATGTAAAAGAAACAATAGTTGAAAATTTGCAAGTTGCATTGAACCTTATTGATACCACAAGTCGAGGAGTTGATTCAAGTGCTGCACATAGAGCGTTGATGACTGCGATTTCTAGTAAGAGGTTGTCACATAAAAGACAAGTTACAACAATTTCTGAATTACTGCATATATCTAGAAAAACTGTTCAAAGATATATTAGGAGGATAAATATGTTAGATGAAAACATTGAAATGAATTGGGTAAATATTTGTAGACTTCCTCGAAAAGACAATTTTTGAAGATGTAAGAAGACTGGTCATCAAATATTGGACCAGCCACTCTCGTGTTTCTTCCAATAGAAGAGACACTATACAAATGAAAGATGAAGAGACTGGTATGAAAATTTCACATCCTAAACATTTTGTAGATACAACACAGTGAACTATTTGAAGCATTCAAGGAAGAATTTCCAGATGTGAAAATATGTCAGAGAATGTTTGAGAGGTTGCGCCCTTGCTTTGTACGCATAAATAAGGTACGTGAAACTTGTTGTTGTTGAAATCATGTTGAGTTTCATCTATACTTAGAGTCATATAAAAAAGCTATGGCAGTACTTAATCCAGATATGGTCATCCCTGGAAGTACGACACAATTTGTGAAATTAATTTTAAGTGATAAATCAGAAGATTTAAAAAACTTCAATGTACAGTGTATAAAAGGTACATGCATTGATTATGGAGATTGGCAAAAATTTCCATTTCAAATTGAGAATATTGATGTTTCAATGCCATTTTTGTGGAAGAGATTTCAATATGAGACATATCAAACTAAGTTAGGAGATGAATCCAAAAAAATTGCATGGAAGGAGAGTGAATTGCCCTACCTTGAATTTATGAACATATTTCGTACTATGATTTATCCACATATCCAACATTGTCATGGTGCACAATGGCAAGCTAAACAATTTTGTGATTCCAAAAATCGTTTTCCACCTGGTTGTATTCTTTCAATTGTAGATTTCTCTGAGAACTATACATTTGCCCTCAATCGCAGATTCAAGCTCAATATTATCATTCTGACCAAGGTACAATATTTGTGCAAGTGACATATAGACATGCACAATTTGATGTGGATGGGGTAGAAAATTGTACTGATCCAAATGAACGCATTATCATCAAGGAGGTTCATTTCTATATCAGCAATGATAAGGTTCATGATAGGAGCTATGTAGCTCATTGTTTTTCAATGTTTTCTAGAGATCTTGCAAATCATGGGATAAATGTTTCACAACACTGGATTTGGTTGGATGGTTGTGCAGGTGAGTACATAAGTTTCAATTCATTTTCATTTATATGTAAATTTGTATTTGATTTCAATTTGATAAATTTTATTTTAAATATTCAATTGTACATGTACATGACATACAACTTTATGGAGTGGGACAATTTAAATCTGTAAAAGCCTTTAATTGGCTATCTATGCAACATGCTAGAAACAATGTTAAGTTTATGTGGAACTTCTTTGAAAGTGGACATGGAAAAGGAGAGCACAATGGAGCAGGAGCATGTGTGAAGCGTGCACTTCACCAACATGAACTTGCAGGTACTGTTAATTTTGTTTTCAATTTGTTTGCATCTATTTCTTAACATAATTTGATTTAAAAAGAAGTGCACATAACAACATCTCTAAGTTCTTTTATGTAGGTAATAGCATAGAGAATGCAAACAAAATTGTTGAATGGTGTCAAATTCATTTTGCTAGTCGGGACACACCTACAACAAATGTTATTTTTGGGAAGTGAAAGGTAAAATATTTTTGTTCTCAAGAATTCTTAAAAAATTTCACCAGCTCTACATTTCACTTTTATTTTAAAGTAGTTGATCTTAAAATGTGCAAATTTCATTTCATATTTGTAATAGGTATTGATTGATCTAATCCTTACAATTGTCAAAAAATTGTTGGTATTAGAAGTTTACATCAAGTGATGACTACAGGACACCACAAGCCTCCATTGATTCAAGTAAGAGAAAAATCATGCTTTTGTGCTGGCTGTGTTGAGTACAATCCAATGAGTCAATGCGAGAATATTGAAAATGGATATGTGTCACAATGGGATATGAAAGAGTTAATCAGAATGCCTCCTTATGAAGATGATGAAAATGACAGACATTCATGAACCTATATATTCAGCTGATTATGAACGTGTTTCTGATTTAGTCATTTCAGGTGCGTGTGTGCATACATGTTCTTTTATTTAGAATTTAATTTAGATCATGTAGTGACATGTTCAAATTTTATAGATACATCTTACTTTTGTTTTAAATTTATATGGTGTCATATGGATGTACATACATGTAGGTGATATTTTTGTTGTGGTTGTGGATCCTGACAATGTGGAAGGTGTAGAATATTATCTACTAAGATGCACAAAAGTAAAATTCAAATTTCCAGAAGTAACTGTAGACGGTGATGGACAGTCATATCCAACTAGTTCAGTTGTTATAGAAGGCACCTATTATCAACACACTAAGATAGACAAAAATGGTGTTCAATTTATTGAATACATGCCTAGAAAAATAGTTTTACATTACAGTCACTTGGTTATAGCGACAAAGCTACAATTTGAGACATTGCCAAAAAAAGGATGTGGCAACCAAAAGTGGAGGTTACCTTTTGAAAAACATGAACTTTTTTTGGAGATAATAAAATATAGAGAGGATCAAGACTATATGTATCAAGAGCTAACTTAGGTTATCTAACTTGTTTTTGTATCTTGAATACTTTTATATTTGAACTAGAGTTTGAACTCATGTTTAATTTGAACTAGGACTAGATATATATATTTTTGGATCATATTAAAACTTAGAGCTGATTTTTTAATATTAGATCATATCTATTTTTTTTTTTTTACATGGTGAATAATGGTTTTCATATATTGTTATGCATGCTCAAGGTTGAAATGCTTTTATATTTATGATTGTATGTATTCTTCAATTACATACATACATGTTCTTTTACATGTGATATACATCCCCTTTAGACATGTGCTTTGGACATCTCCTTAAGACGTCGTCTTTGGACATCCCCTTAAGACATCCCCTTTGGACATCCCCTTAAGACATCCTAATAGGTCCTAACTTTAGACCCCCTTATGTGAAGTATGCTAAATTATATAAATTGTTACATATGCATGCTTGGTTGAAAAACTTTTAAATGTATTATTTTATGTTATACATCCCCTTAAGACATCCTCTTTGGCCATCCCCTTAAGAAATCCTCTTTGGACATCCCCTTAAGACATCCTAATAGGTCCTAATTTTAGATCCCCTTATGAGCTAAGTATGCTAAATTTTTTTTTTTTATATATATATATTTATATATTTACATTGTTATTCAATTTTTCATGAGTTCACACACATGTAAATTCCTTTCTTTGTTACATTAGATTATTAGTGATTATTTATATTACTTGAATTAGATTACTAGTAATTATTTATATTTCTTGATTAAGAACAAGGCACTAGTCATAATTGTATTATTCATATTTATTAGTGATTATTTATATTACTTGAAATTTAGAAAATACATTTTGATTTTTCATCGATACCCCCTTAAGAAAAGTTAGGTATAGTCCTAGGATGTAGTCTTAAATAATGTTAAACTCTAGATTAATATCAAACTTAGCTCTTACTTCAGTACTAGTTGTGAAGAAAAGCAAGCATACCATACTACTTGTGGTCATCACCATTAAAGTTTAAGTGTTACAACAAATGCAACATGTAATATTGTTAATAATATTTCCACAACCTACTAAAATGATCCATAAACCTATATAAATACCAATATCAATACCAACCATAAAACCTAGTATATATCATTTGCATATCAATCTAACTGAAATGTAGAAATGATTTGCATATCAATCTAACTGAAATGTAACACATGAAATTTGAACATTGTAACACATAAAATAAACATGTAACTCAGAATTATGAAATTTCTATAAACACATAACACAACTAAGTAGACAAATTCAATAATAATGATAGCATGTATTATGACCCCCTTAAGAAATCCCCTTAAGACATCCTTTTTCAACTAAATTATGCACTAAATAATAAATTATAAATATTAAGAAAAGGTGTTGATGAATTAGGAAAGTGACCTAGTGTGCACATAATTCAGAGTGAGAGCTCATTGTAACACATAAAATAAATATGTACAACACATGAAATGTAGATATAAACATTTAACACATGAAATGTCTAG
This sequence comes from Cryptomeria japonica, assembly GCF_030272615.1. Classification (NCBI taxonomy): domain Eukaryota; kingdom Viridiplantae; phylum Streptophyta; class Pinopsida; order Cupressales; family Cupressaceae; genus Cryptomeria; species Cryptomeria japonica. The sequence goes on along the minus strand of NC_081410.1, from coordinate 373,201,610 downwards.
ATAAAGATGTAACATGTATGAAATGTTGAGGTATAATGTCTAAAATAAGGCTACAAATGTAATGTCCATAGTTCATGTATAATATCTAAAGGTCCACAACATGTATAATAGAAATCGAGTGCATAATAGAAATATAATGTTCACAACATGTATAATAGAAATGGCCACCACATGTATAATAGAAATGTCAGATATACATAATAAAAGAAGCAAGCATATATATATAACAATATAATGAGCTATGTCGTGCCCCGTCCCGATCCCCGATCTGATCCGTCACCTGCTCCAGGGGCCTACACTATGTACACAATTTCCATGTTAAAAAAATTATATATAGTGGATCCTGATGAATAGGAAAAAAATAAGACACATCAATTTAAATATAAATTTACCTGTGTATCCTAATGAATAGGATCATCAGGTGCCTGCAAATCTCCATATTTTGCGTCCATCATAATCTCCTGTAATATATATTTAAAATTAATAAAATATGTCATTGGTAGCGAATACATAAAAACTTTATATATACAACTAAGTTAAAATCAAAATTTCCAGTTTCTTACCTTATTCCTCTCCTCGAATGCACACCCGATGCCAGATATCTTTGAAGAGTGTAATGACACAACATCTGGATCAATAAAGGCATCCATAAGAAGAGATGAAAAACCTCATCGCCGAACTCCTGGAGTATGTGGTGTAGGATGCACTGTAATCGCGCGAGTTGTAGGAGGTATCAAAATATCCTCCTGCCTAGAACTACCAGGCTCTGAATCTCCTCCATCATGGTTGGTACTAGTCGAGGATCTTTGAAGTACTTGTCCAATGAACTCAAGAACCTATTGAGAAGTGATCCCATGTAATGTAGAGAGAGCCTAATAAGAATCCACAAGATCACTCACTAAATAGGAGCTCATCTGGCGTAGGTAATCCTCCAGTAAACGTGCGATCTCTGCAGGCAATGGTAGCTCATAATGAATATATGGGTCATAAAATGGATCCATCTCATCAACAATAGGGGAAGTATGAGAACACAACATATATCTCCCCACATGATCAGAAGTCATCTCATCAACTTGAGTAGCAATGTTGGAAATGTTAGAATACATGCCAATGCGTGCCTCCTCAGCTGCCATATCACCAGCACCACCTGTGAACAAATCCAAACCTTTCGGAAAAACTGAAAGGTTCTGACCTACCATTACCCTCTTCCTAGGGGGCTGTGTATCATGGTGTCTAAATCTATCTTCAAATCTGCCCCTACCTTGCCCAACATGTTGTGGAAAGTCTATGTAATCAACATCATATCCTAGATGAAATTTTGCATACAATTGTTTGCAGAAATACTGTGGTAGCTCATCCTTCTGCGGCCACCTATGATGCGTTGCCAACCATCTAGGATATATGAATGGTGCGACAATAGGATCCTCACATCTAGTGACCCGATATCCTCTAACAATAGCCATTTCCATGTAAAATGGGAACATGAATTTCACATTCACTGCAAAAACATCTCTATCTATTGTTTTCCATTTAACCATGCCATAGATAGTGTGAGATAAAGTTTTATAAAAATGATCAATGTGAGGGTCATCATATGGGTTGTATGATTGAGCAAGCTCAATCATACACATCAACTCATCTCTAATACATTCTAAATTATCTCTATTGGCCAGCAAATAAGTGTTATTTAAAGTCCGTTGTAACTATGCTAGAGAGGACTGCATTCTCAAAATAGTCTTAGTATGAGAAGTCTCTAAATTCTCAGGAGTACTCTCAGGAGTCTTAGACCTATGCGAGATCTGCTAAGGATCAGGATGCACACTTTTCTTAGAAGAAAAATGATGTGAACCACTAGAAGCCATATCTAGATGTAATGTGAAATGTATGAAAATATGTGTGTGTGTGTGTGTGTGTGTGTGTGTGTGTGTGTGTGTGTGTGTGTGTGTGTGTGTGAATTTGCATGTATACATTAAATTGAATTAAAAACAAGTTCATATACAATGTATGCCACAAACAAGATGAAACATTGTACAAATATGCACTTGAGTTAAACATTTTAAACAAAATGAATCAAATGAACTGCGACCTATAGACATTGCAACTTAAAGATTACATTGCAAAACAAATTACATGAACATATACATGAATTTATTTAACATAAAAATTATAATATGCATATGCGGCTACACCATTATAGATAATGATTATGAGATCATTTTATTAAACTAGAAAGTTACGCCAAATATCATGTTGATAATAATAATCATTCTAGCATAATTGTACTTCAAATATAAAATTTCATAATAGGTATATAATGTTGGAGTAAAATAGACAATCACCTAATTTATTAATAAATCATTAATTACATTCCTTTTACTTTATCTAAGTTTTTCATTTTGCTTTTATAAGAAAATTCATTAGTGTAAAAATTAATCTAGTTAATCTAGTTTAACCAAATATCACACAAAAGGATTGAACCAAAGATCAAAGGACCAAAACTATTTAGGAAATGTCAATGAAGCTATTAAAATGTTCTAATAATTCTAATCAAAATAATGATTAATGGGAGGGAACCAACATTTAGAATCATGATTTGGGGGTAGAACTTGAGAGAAGTAGGGGATATATGGAGCCAAGACTTAAATAACTAAAGTTATAATTAGAAGTTGAAATGATGAAGCTCACTATATAGTATTTATTGCACCAAAGGGTTCTAGGATCTCAAAAGGTTCCACAAAGTAATATCCAAGTTTGGAAGACAAAAATTAATTAAGCTTGTTAGTAGCTAATTTATTTGAAACACTCTCTCTGATACATGACTATTTTCATGTATATATTTTTGTCATTTATAAATTTTCTAAAAATCCACTACATTTCCCAATTGCTAATCAATCTAAGTTTGGTCTTTCATCTTTTCTAGTTCATTTGGATCCACAACTACCATGTCCGAGCCTATTTGTTAAGCATACAATACTTGAGCTTACGAACCTCCAATGAAGACATGAGAAGTGTGTTTATGGTTAGTGTTATCATATGAAAACTCAATTAATGGTAAGTAAGTTCCCATCTTTTTGTTCACAAGTCCTCAAGAATTTGGTTCACTCTCTTTTTGTTGATCAATCTTAAGGTGATGGGTTGATCTATAGTCCAATTTACTTCCCAATTATGTGTATGTTTTTCCGAAACCTTGACATTATCCAGGCGTCTCAAATATGATCTTATCAAACTTACCTTTATTAAATATGATATTCTTTGGTACTCCATGAAACTAAAAGATCTCCTAAACTCTTGGAAGGTATACATGGATGCCTGAATGTAATTAGAGAGATTGTTTGTAAATTGTATTCTCTTATATTGTTTGTAATTATATGTTTTTTTGGTTGTATATGTTTTTAACTATATGTAATTAAAATAATATATATACATATATTATTATTAAAACAATTAAAAAATTAAAAAACTATACATATAAATTACTAAAACAATTAAAAAATTAAAATCTATTCTTATAAATTATTTAAACAATTAAAAACAAAAACAAAATTAAAAAATGAAAAAAAGCCTTTCGGCGGCCCTACCTTGCTCGACCAAAAGTCTTCTTAGCCCCCCTCCCGCTCCAACTATTTCAGACAGTGAAAATGGGGGGCTAAGTGTAGTCGGTAGGTATATGTAGGGCTGGGTAGTACTCGATTGACTCAGACGAGTATACCTTGCCACCCATCCTCCACGTAGGTGCCATGTGGCGCCACGAAGACTCGACCGAGTCTTGCTCGGCTGAGTAGGATTTCTTTTAGTGGCACACTTAGCTAAAAGTGCGACACAACACTATGCTTTCACCCATATATATATATATGATATTAATGTTTTGGTGTAAATATCAATACATTAATTCTTTTATTAATATTTATTATAACACTTATTAACTTATTATATATATTATAATAAATATAATTGTCGATATGAGATTCTTGGATGTAATTATAAAATACCTCTTAATGTAAATATTTTTAATTTACAAATTGAATAAAAAATAAATAAATGAGTTAAAATTGTTGAGTGTTTGTTGTGTGTGCAAACAAAAAGAAAAATCTCATTTATTTATAGATTCAAGCATTGTAACAATAATTTCTTTCAGAATTCAATAAAATATCAGTTGCCTCCTTCTTGGCGAACCTTGTCTCTTACATTGTCTTATGAATAATTGATGAAACTTTGTGCATTAGCCTTTTCTTTGTCTCATTTAGCTTTGTGAGAACAAGAAATATTGTGTTAAATGCAAGTCATATTTTGTGTAAATTGGTTTGGTATGTTTAGAGTTGTGAAATTGATCATTTCCTTTAGACAAGCTAAATCATATCATCCATATGAAACACTAATGCATTTCATAAATTTTGTTGAATTGTGAACCAAGTTTTAAATATTGAAATCTGATTATGAATTAAGTATAGGTTACTTTAGATCCATTTTGGTGCAATCACCTCTTGTTAGAGTAGTATTTTCAATTTCAGAAGCAAGCTTTCTATCCTTTTTCCTAGATAATCCATAGTTTTTAGGAGGTGTTATAAGAGAAAAAGTTCTCTCTGGAGGTTGATTTTCATTATAGGCAACCCATGGGCCTTAAAATCATCCCATGTTTCACATGATTGTTGTTTCATACTTAGTATTCAGGGTGAAATCCTTGTGATAATAGTTTTTGGTATGCCGGGTGGGACAATTTGAGCTATCCTATCTCATACAAGTTTCATCTTTGTTACTGTTTTGATGTGAGCAATAGTGATTCCATCTTTTAGAGGTGACAAATATCATTGTTGGCGACTCAATCTCTTTGGTTTGAAATAGATCTAGTGGATATAGCCAATGATAAGGATACAAACGAGGTCAAGTTCAAATTCTTTTGATAATTTACAACTTTCATCACCTAAAAGGAAAGGAAGAGTAGCAATAAGAGATCCAAATTCTTCTCCATCAAGGAGGACACAATCTACCCCTCCTAACTGTTGGCAATTCAGAGGAATTGATTATGTGTTGCATTGATGTTTGTCATTGATGTCAACACTAGTTGTTTTATTGTCTACTAGGTTCCGGTAGAATGGTTGGATTATGATGTTGATCTGGAGATCTTCTCTAGTATGTTCTGACTTGTGGAATTGGTTTGGATTTGTTATTCATGTGTTCCTAATGCATATCACATTTAGTTGGTTTAGGATTTGATGATCCGAAAGCTATCATTTGTTCTAGTAAGCCTTTTGGTTACCGGTAAGAGTTTTACCGATAGAGATTTGTTGAAGATCTTTTGATGAATCTGATAAGTGGTGTTGGTGTGGCTTCTCGAAGGTTTTTGGGATGCTGATGGTTATCATGTTCGTGTTCTAGTTGATCGGCAGTGTTGCAGTTAGCACCAAACCTATTCTATTCTATTCTATCTTATTTTGTTAGGTTATGGACCGGTTTATGTAACGTGTTGGTTGATGCTCCCGATGCATTACCAGTTGGATTTATTGTTTGGTTTATGTTGTTTTGGTCTTAGGCGGACTTGGTTCATCATTGGTTTGCAGGATTATGTAATGGATTTATTGTATTATCTTTTAGGTGGCTGACCTAATTGTTTAGGTCCTGGGTTGGTATAAATATGATGTAAGATCTCTTTTTAGATCATGGCATATGGGATTAAGGTCATGGGATTATTTGTGTGTGAATAAAGTTGTAATCATATGTAGAGGTTTTGGTTGATTAGAGGTGATCGAATTGGGTTTGTGTAAGAGGTTTTAAACCTCCGGTATTGAGCTTAACCGAAACTATACTCAAGCATAGGAGATGCTATTCTTGCAGTTCAATCTTCATTTTGGATTCTAGTCTGATGTTTTATGTAGTCAGTGAGACTCCTTTTGTGATGAGTAGCGCACTCTAGGTTGTTGGCCTTCCTGCATGTGCAGGCCCCTTATTGTACTATGTATTCATCTGATCATTGGATAGATATTGTGGTCTCCAATCCCACCATGATTTTTCCTCATTGAGGTTTTCCACGTATAAATCTGTGGTATTATGGTGTTCATCTTTGTGGTTGCATTGTTGCTTATTGTTATATGCTTTTATGTTTACCAATCACTAGGTTGTTGTATTAATAATGTTAAATTTCTCCATTCTGGTAGAACACTGATTCACCCCCCCTCTCAGTGTTCTTGGATCCCAACAATTGGTATCAGAGCCTGGTGCCTCGAAGTAAGTCTAACAGCTTGAGGAAGATCATGTATCCGAAATCTATGGAGATAAGTTTGAGGAAGGAACTTCAAGTAGCACTTGAAGACTATGATGCTAAAAAGTTGAGGAACATGAAGCTACAAGATGAGTTGAGATCTGCAAAGGAATTCATTTCTACTCTGCAAGAGAGGTTGTCATTTGTACAAGCTAAAAGGAAAGAACTTTGTGATCAATTACAAAAACAGGATGATGGAGAGAAGAATGCCCTTCAGGAATTATGTCAGAAGATGAGTCGGGAGAATGGTGTCATGAAGAATGAAATGCAAGCCCTAACTATGAGGATGTCTAAGGAGATTGAAGAATAGAAGAAGAATGAATAAAATCTTGCTATATCTCTGAAAGACAGATCTAAGGAATGCATTAGGTTGGCACATGAGAATGATGTGTTGAGAACTAAATTGGTGCTATCACAAAATAATGAGCACGATTTGGAAAGAATGGTGACAGTCCTAAGAGGAGATATGGATGCTGCAAATGAGTACAAAGATAAGTTCAAGGTTAGTTATGCTAAGCTTGATGAATTATTGAAGGATCAAAGAGACACTGAAGACACTAGAGGCCTTGGATTTGAGCATAGAGAAATCTCTGGTACTGCAAATCAAGATGATACATCTGGTTAGAAGGTCGACCGGAATTAGAAATCATTGGTAAGGAAACCTAATGTGCACAAAATTTAATGGTAGATGCTTTGTTTGCAATAAGTTTGGTCATAGAGAAAGTCAATGCAGGAATAGAGCAAATCAGAATAACAATGTAGTTCTCAGTCAGTGATCAAATTGTAAAAAGTATGGTCATAGGATAGAAGATTGAAGATTGAATGTGAGATGTCATGCATGTGGAAAGTTTGGATTTATGGCTAATCAATGTAGGTCAAGGAATGGTCAAGGATATAGTAAGGCAATTCAAAAGAATAATGCCACTTGTTATGCATGCAACAAAGTAGGACATATTGCTAAAATTTTTAGAAGAAAGAACCTACCAAGAGGAAGTGATGAGAAGGGAAAGAAGAAGGTTGATGATATTTGGAAGGAGCATGAGAAGAAGTGGGTTATGAAGTCTGAGGATCAACCGAAAAATTTAAATTCCCCAGATGTTCATCCGGATGAAGCATATAGCCTGATTACTCAACCGACAGAGCAAAATTTTCTTGTACCAACATGAAACTCATCTGGTAACTAAGGCACTCACCTTTGGGGAGGCAGATTGATGACAAATCTTGCATTTCCCCTGGTAGTGGTCTGAAAGCTTGTTTCAAACTTTGGAGAAGTTAGTTTGAATGTTAACCGATGAAGATTTGTTGGATCTTGGATCTGGTTTGGTTTACCATTAAGTCACTTTATGAGTTATGATTTGGTCATACATCTACAGTTAAGTACTTTAGAATCTTTGGTAGTGAATTGGAAGTTTGATCCTAAATGTGATGAAGGGATATTTATTGGTTATTCAAATGAAAGAAAAGCATATAGATGTTATAACAAAATATTGCAGAGAATTGTGGAGAGTGTTAATGTCAAGGTGGATGAGCAGTACAAAGGTCAAATAAGAACTTATGAGAGAGAGATGGATGTGGAGATGATCATAACTGAATCAGTAGCACCTGTACCGAAACAAAATGCTGAACCAGTTACTCTGACAATATCAAAAAATTCAATAGTAACTGAAGATCAGGGCAGAGGAATATAAAGTCAAAAGACTCCTAAGTATGTAAGGTTGAATCATTCAGAAGATCAGATAATTGGACAAGGTTGGCAGCTGATGAGGTATGCTTAATTTCTTTAATTGAACCGACATTAGTTATTGAAGCATGTAAGGATGAATGTTGGATGTAAGCTATGGAAGAGGAACTGGATCAGTTTGAAAAGATCAACACATGGACTTGGATGTTATTGGAACTAGGATTGATTGGTTTCAAAGGATATTCTCAGAAGGAAGGAATTGATTATGTTGAATCCTTGCTCTGGTAGCTAGGATTTTCAGACATTTTCAAGGATTTTCAGGCATGGTTTTTGGTTTATGATGACTTTACACTATGTGCATATACAGATGCAGATTGGGATAGAGATATAGGTAACCAAATAGGCACATCCAGTGAGGTTTTCTTTCTTGGAAAGAAACTTGTTTCATGGACCAGGAAAGAAATGATCACGTACTTATTTATATACTGTTGAAGCTGAGTATGTTGTTGTTGTTACTAACTGTACACAAGTTCTATGGTTGAAGCAAATGTTGAATGATATAAGGGTAGATTGCAATGAATTGGTAGTTATTCACTATGATAACTTTGTGGCTATTGACATATCAAAGAATCTGGTATTTCATTCTAAGTCAAAGAACATTTCTATGAAGTATAATTTTCTGAAGGAGAAGGTGGAAGAAAATGAAGTTAGATTTATTTAAGGAATCATTCGAGTACTTCAGTTTTAGATTTGGAGTTTCTACCCCTCCGGTAGAGACTTGAGTGATGTTGATTATCATCAGTCCGACATGCTTTATCAGAGCTATCATTCATTCTAGATTGATGTGTTGGTGCTACAACTTAGGGGGAGTAGTCAACTGTGTGGTTCAAAGGATTTATGATTTTTATTTTTATGTTCATGCTAGATTTCTAGCATTGATGTCAAAGGAGGAGAGATATTCATGTGAAAAACTTAAGCTTAACAAAGATATCAGTCAAAGGGGGAGGAACAAAATTTTAGATTGGTTGTATCCTATTGGGGGAGTTTGGTTCAGGTCTATGGATGGTTAATTGGTACAGAGATATTTATTTCAGAGCTTCATTGTCATATCATTTTGGGGAGATTGTTGGATGTCTTCCTTTGGGGGAGACTTGTTTGGCATTTCTTGGCACTAGGATGCTTTTCACATCTAGTGTTGCCATTAATGCCAAAGAGGGATATTATTGGCAATTCAGAGGAATTGATTATGTGTTGCATTGATGTTTGTCATTGATGTCAACACTAGCTATTTTGCTATCTACCGGGTTTCGGTAGAATGGTTGGATTATGATGTTGATCTGGAGATTTTATTCAGTATGTTATGGCTTGTGGAATTGATTTGGATTGGTTATTCATGTGTTCTTGATGCATATCACATTTAGTTGGTTCGGGATTTGATGATCCGGAAGCTGTCATTTATTCTAGTAAGCCTTTTGGTTACCAGTAAGGGTTTTACTAGCAGAGCTTTGTTGAAGATCTTTATATGAATCCAATAAGTGGTGTTGGTGTAGCTTCTAGAAGGTTTTCGGGATGCTAATGGTTATCATGTTCATGTTCTAATTGATTGGTAGTGTTGTAGTTAGCACCAGACCTATTCTATTCTATTATATCTTATTCTGTTAGGTTATGGACCGGTTTATGTAACGTGTTGGTTGATGCTCCTGATGCATTACCGGTTAGATTTATTGTTTGGTTTATGTTGTTTTAGTCTTAGGTCAACTTGGTTCATCATTGGTTTGCGGGATTATGTAACAGATTTATTGTACTATCTTTTAGGTGGTCGACCTAATTGTTTAGGTCCTGGGTTTGTATAAATATGATGTAAGATCTTTTGTAGATCATGGCATATGGGATTAATGTCATGGGATTATCTGTGTGCGAATAAAGTTGTAATCATATGCAGAGGTTTTGGTCGATTAGAGGTGATCAAATTGGGTTTGTGTAAGAGGTTTTAGACCTTTGGTATTGAGCTTAACCAAAACTGTACTCAAGCATAGGAGATGCTATTCTTTTAGTTCAATCTTCATTTTGGATTGTAGTTTGATGTTTTTTGTAGTCAGTGAGACTCCTTTTGTGATGAGCAGTGTGCTCTAGGCTATTGGCCTTCCTGCATGTACAAGCCCCTTATTGTAATATTTATTCATTTGATTAGTGGATAGATATTGTGGGTCTCCAATCCCACCAAGGTTTTTCCTCATTGAAGTTTTCCACGTATAAATTTGTGGTATTATGGTGTTCATCTTTGTGGTTGCATTGTTACTTATTGTTATATGCTTTTATGTTTATTGGTTGCTAAGTTGTTGTATTAATAAGGTTAAATTTATCCATTCTAGTAGAACACTGATTCACCCCTCCCTCTCAGTGTTCTTGGATCCCAACACTAACTAAAAATATTCAACTTCAATACCCAGTATCTCAAATCCACTAGTTAATCCTCCAATAAATCCAGTGGCTCCCTAGAGCTCAGCCTTTTGTGCCTTTAAATCAAGATAGCCTTTTGAATCTTGCACAATACAATGACATACTTGTAACAACCCTAAAAAGCTTACCCTTTTTCACTGGAGAGGATCAAACTACTCCCATTGAGCACATCAGAGATGTTGCTTCATTGTGTGGGGTGCATAATATCACTGAAGAAAATGTAGTAGTAAGGTTTCTTGCAACATCCTTCAAAGGGAAAGCACTTCAATGGTTTAGAGGCTTGTTGGTGGGCTCTATTGCTAGTTGGGATCAATCGGGTGATCCTCTTTGCAAGAAATTTGAAGATAAATTAGACCATCTATCATTGGTTGAACAACTCAATACTATAAAGAGAGCTGCCATGAGCACATGATGGATTTCAACTTCCATTTCCATAAAACTTGGAACAAAATACATGCTAGAGTAAGGCCCTTTGTTGATCATATTTTCTTATATTATCTTGGAGATTTTAATAGTGATATATCAGTTATGATCGAGTCTATGGGTGGTATGATCTTACCACAAGCCTTTGATATTGCTATTAGAGCTTAAAATAGCTTGATTCAAACCGGTAAAATAGGACCAAGGCCTCCAAAGCCCATTTTTCTAGAGGTACAACCATTTATCCCATTGCAATTACCCCCAATAGATTTTTTCCCTACTATTCAAGCATTAAACTATCAATTTTTGCCTCAAGAACAAATTGTTCTAGTCCTATCTCAAGAGCTTAAAGAGTTCAAACAAAAAATTAAGGGTATGTTTCATAATTTTGGCAATAAAATGGTCAATTTAGAAAGATAACAAGGTCAAAATCCTAAGCCTACCAAGCACAATATTAGCCTAATAGGCCTAATTATCAAGCTCCATTCTAGCCTAATAGGCCTAATTATCAAGCTCCATTCTAGCCTAATAGGCCTAATTATCAAGTTGATCTTCAGAACCAAAGAAAAAATTATAATGCAAAACCTTCTCAGATCTATAATGCCAATATTCCTATCTCTTCAAAAGAGATTGCACCTATGCAAAACAACATGGCACAGGATTATGATTTTTGTTTTCCATGTAGCCAAGCTCACAATTAGGCTATCCATCCTAATGCGATGCAAGCTTAGGCTCTTATGGTTCAAAATATTACTATGACTTTTCAAGATGCAGGACATGAGGCTAATGATGAACAAGGTAATACTAATGTTGCCTTAATGAATTGGCAAGGGGTGATCCCATAATATTGGGTTACACTTTCTGTCCAAACTTGACACTAAAATCAACATTTTGCATTCGATTTTTACTTTCTAAAACCTATAGCAGCTAAACCATTAAGAATTTGAAGATGAAGTAAACTACTAATTTGTGAGATTTTTCATGTAGATTCTAAATATGTTTTTTAAAAAATAATTAGAAATTAATTTTCCATATTGTTATGTAACTTTTAATAACTCACTATTTATAGTAATCAACATTTTTCAAAAGTGATAATTATTTGGCAATGCATAACTTTTTTTATAGAAAGAAGGAAATTCTATTTTTTGAAATATAGAATTGTCACACCAATATCTAGTGAATGGATATTTTTTCATAATTTTTTGTTACATATATATTTTTTAAGTTAATTTTTGAAGACAAGAGTAATTGTAATTTGGACAAAGTTGTATTATGTAATGCATAACTTTTTTGGTATGCATTTGAATTAACTTGTTTTTTTTTGTGTTGAAATGAGGATATCAATACCTAGGGGAGAGATATTTTTGACAATTTTTTTCTCTATTTTTAAATTTTTCCACGTGTGAAACACAATCCTTAATGTTTGATGAAAAACCTACATTCATAAGAAATAAAACATAAATTATATGCTAATAAAATTAAATATTTTAAAAATTCTACTATTTGTAAAGCTTATAATAAGGACTAAATACTTCAAAAAATAAAACTTCTAAATGAATTCATTTGACCCCCAAAAAGCTAATCTAAAAGTGATTTTTTATCAACATTTTGATAGGTGTGAAGGAGACTCCATTGTAGGTATGATTTAGAGGTAGAGAGGTTCTATCCAAGAAATTTTGATCTAAGAGCCTTTGATCTAACTCCCCTCAATTAATTACTTCAAATGGGACCTCTTAAATCTTAAATCATTATATTCTCTAAAAAATGTATGATTTCAAAAAAAATCAAGATGTATCAAAAAGTGTAACCCAGTATTGTGGAATAACCCCATTGAGTTGAAGAAGTTTGTGGGATTAATCACCCACAAGGTCAAAATTGGTCCTGTACTCCTATAGCATCCAACAAAAGGTAAAAAAAGAGGGCTATAGACATGGGACAACAAGTTGATAAGAGTACAAGTTGGTAAGAGTAAAAGTCAGGCTTCTACAAGCCAACAAGCTAACAAAGGGCCTCCACCTACCCAAAATGTTCAAATCTTGCCAAGAGGGTAGGTTGTACAAAGCAAAGATCAACCTAAAGTTCAGCCACAACTAGTTAAAACAAAGTTAAATTTTGATGTTCCTAAAGGGCAACAAAAGGTTAGTGCTCCTATTTTCAACATTTTGTTGATTCTATCAAGAAAGATACTATAACTATGTCAATGCTAGATGCTTTGCATATCCCTAGACAAAAAGATTTATTACAAGAGGCCTTAGCTAATAAGTCATTGTCAAATGAGCCTCCTAAATATTTGCCCAAAGTTGTCCTTACAAATTATTCCCAAGAAAAGAATTATCACCCAACCCAGGTACTTAAACCACCTCCATTTTATGTGACCTTGATTGTCAGCCAACACCTAGTCCAAAATTGCATGATTGATTTAGGAGAAAGGAATTCAATAATGCCAAAACAATTAGTTGATAAACTTGGTTTGTCCTATGAACCTATTTCTAAAGGAGTTGTCAAGTTAGATGGAAAAACAGTGAACATAGTTGGGGCAATTAAGAATCTTGGTCTTACTTTGCATGCATGCCCAAATTTTGTAATCCCACAAAATATTCATGTTATAGACCTACCACCATTATTTTCCATATGCCTTTCTAGAGATTTCACCACAAATTTGGGAGGATATCTTTCTTTAGATTGGTCACATATGTTTTTCAGAACAAGGTATGGCACCAAGGTGACCATAAAGTCAGAGCCATTGGACAATGATCATATTGAACCTTATACTCCTAACCCCATAAATGAAAATATTTCTTTTCATGATCATGAAGAGCTACCTGTTATCCAAGATCCAAATACACGCATAGAAGGAATACATGATCTAGTTTTGGATGAGTGGGAAGCTAAGAACAATGAGGTAGACCCTTTCAGTCACATGGATGAAGTAGGTCTAGGAATTTACATGATCCATGAGCAAGATGTTGTGCCAAACCTGATAAAAGTTGAAAAACATTATTGGGAGTAACATTCTAATGAGCTTTGGTAGTTGTATTATGATGGTTCTAGAATCAAAGTGGGTGCAGGTGGTAGTGCAATGTTGGTTTCTCCAAATTGTGAGAAATATTACTCAGTTATGAGGTTTTCTTTCAATTTTACTAATAATACAATAGAGTATGAAGAACTTATCCATGGTTTTGAATGGGAAAGGAATAAGAAAATCAAGTGTTTGAAGGCAGAAATCATGATAGCAAAAAATTAATATAACAAATAAAAGTTGAACAATCATATTAAAATCATTATCCAAAAGATATAATCCATGCGTTTAGATTGACTTTGTGATAGTTTGATGGTTGATAATTTGATCTCATGTTCGATGTTGGATATGTCTCAGTTTTTGCTTCATAAGAGTTGTCTAACCGTTTGTTCTACCTGTTTGATTAAGCTCAGAATTGATCCAAAGTTTTTCCCCTAGCTAAGTGCAAGATTTTGCCCCAAGCCTAGAAACAAATTCAATATGATATACCCAATGATCCAAACCATGGTGAGAAGCCATTCGGGATGCCTGCGTATGTACAAAGTCTTTATGATGCTTGATGGAAAATGAATGCAAGCGAAAAGATGCATGAACTAATAGATGGAAGAGCTAGCCGACAGATAGCACCTGTTTGCCAGGTTTTCACCATCTATTTTTATTGCACTTTTTCTCATATTTGATTTTTTTTGGATTTTCTGCTTTTTCACTTTTTTGGGATTTTTCTTCTTTTTCACTTTTTTTGGATTTTTCTGCTTTTTCAGACATAAAACTTCTTTAGATGCATGCTATTGATGGGTTCCTTGATCTGATCTTCATCCTGTGTTGATAGCTGATATGCTCCTAACCCAAATATTGTTGTGATCACAAATGGCCCTAACCAGTTTGGTTCAAAATTTCCTTTCTTTTCTCGATTTGCCTGGTTGTGTGGATTTTCCTTTAGTAATAGTTCCCCCACTTGAAAGATTTGTGGTTGGACCCTGTGATTATAGCTCTAGTACATTCTTTATTGATACACCTTTAAATTATCAAAGGCCTTTTGTCTTCGTTCATGGATCAGTTCTAACTCTTGCAGTCTAGATACTCGTTGTTCTTCATCTGGGATGAGACCTTTTAATGATACTCGTAGAGAAGGTATCTCTACTTCTATTGGCAATATTGCTTCTGATCCATATACAAGAGAGAAAGGTGTGGCACCTATTGGTGTGCGGATACTGGTACAGTAGGCCTATAGAGAAGGGTTTAATTGGATATGCCAATCTTTGCCAGCATCATTCACTGTCTTTTTGAGGATTTTTAGAATAGTTTTGTTTGATGCTTCTACTTGCCCATTCCCTTGTGGATAATAGGGTGTGGAGAATTTGTGCTAGATTTTGAATTTATCACATAGCTCTTGTACATCTGGATTCTTGAATGGTCACCCATTATCAGTGATAATGGTCATTGGTATTCCATAGTGATAGATGATATAGTTCAAGATAAATGCAACAATTTGTTTTCCTATGATATTTATGAGATGTACTGCCTCAATCCATTTTGTGAAATATTTTGTAGCTACAAGGATGAGTTTGTGACCATTAGATGAAGAAGGATTTATCTTTCCTACTAGATCAAGACCCCATTGGAAAAAAGTCCAAGATGTTGCTAAAGCATGAAGTTCTTGTGTTGGTGCATGAATCAAAATCCCATGGATTTGACATTATTTGCATGTTCTAGCTATTTGAAAAGAATCTCATTCCATAGTCGGCCAATAATAGCCCAAGCGTATAAAGTTTTTTGAAAGAGTAAGACCACTTGAATGAGTGCCACAAATGCCATTATGGACTTCATGTAAGGCCTTCTTAAATTCTTATTGTTCGAGACATCTTAAAAGAGTACCGTCTAGACCTTGTTTAAATAGGGTATCCGCCGCAAGAGTATAATGGGAGGATTGGCGAATAAAGTTTCTCTTTTGGTTTTTCAATAAGTCAGGAGGTAAGGTGTTATCTTTTAGGTATGTGTAATTTTGGCCATAGCAGGAGGAATCATGTCCAACAAGGTGACAGATAGTTTGGGAATCAGGACAATTATATGCAGGGTAAAGCAACTCTTCCACCAAGAATTCATAACGTTGTTGATTTTCCTGTGTTTGAAGGAGAGAAGCAAGTGTAGCCATGGCATCTGCTACTTTGTTATCATTTCTTGAGATCTGCTCGAAAGTTATTTCTACAAAGTATTTCTTGATATCATCAACCATCTTTTTCTAAGGCATTAATTTTTCATCCTTTGTTTGATAGTCATCATTGATTTGATTAATGATGAGCTGAGAGTCTCCAAAGACTTGAAGTTGTGTAATATTCCATTCTATAGCCATTTTGATACCTGTAACCAAAGCTTCATAGTATGTTGTGTTATTGGTGCATGGAAAGCTTAATTTGTATGCTTTTGGGATTGTATGACCTTGTGGTGTGATGAATAGAATTCTTGCTCCTGATCCATGTTGTGTATATGAACCATCAAAGTACAATTGCCATGTTTTTATTGTGACTGTTAGGATATCAACATCAGGAAATTCAATCTGTAAAGGATGATCATCTTGAAGGGGTGCCTCTGCTAGTTGATCTGCAATAACTTGCCCTTTGATAGCTTTTCTATCAACATACTCAATATCAAATTCACTCAGGATCATGATCCATTTTTCTAGTCGTCCTGTTAATGTTGCTTTGTTGAGTAAATATTTTAGAGGATCGATTTTAGATATTAACTTGATGGAGTGAGATAGTAGATAGTTTCTTAATTTTTGAGAAGCAAAAACTACTGCCAAGCATGCTTTTTCTATTGGTGAATAGTTGATCTCGTATCCTACTAGTGTTCTATTGATGTAGTAGATGGCTCATTATTTTCCTTCATTATCCTACTGTGCAAGCAAAACTCCTAATGATGCTTCAGTGGTTGATACATAGAGTAATAATGGCTTTCTTGGAATTGGTGACATTAGGACGGGTGGTTGTATGAGATATGTCTTGATCTTGTTGAATGTGTCCTCACATTGGTGGTCCCACTTGAAATGAACATTTTTGTGTAATAGATGAGTAAATGGTTGACATTTATCTGCTAGTTGAGCAACAAATATTCTGAGTGACTAGAGTCTTCCTTGGAGTGATCTTAGTTGACTGATATTCTTGGGAGATGTCATTTCCATGATTGCTTTAACCTTAGCTGGATCCACTTCAATACCTCTAGCTGAAACAATGTATCCCAATAGCTTTCCTGAAGTTACACCAAAGGCACATTTCTTAGGATTTAGCCTTAGCTTGTATTATTCTAACCTATTAAAGATCTTTTCTAGTATCTCTATATGTTCTTCTCTATTATATGATTTAGCCAATATGTCATCCACATAGTCTTCCATGAATGTATGCATCATGTCATGAAATATAGTTGTCATAGATCTTTGATATGTAGCACCTGCATTCTTTAATCCAAAAGGCATGACGTTCCAACAGAAAGTACCCCATGGACATGTGAAAGCTATCTTTTCTTGATCTTCGGGTGCTATTTTGATCTGATTGTATCCAAAGAAACCATCCATTAAAGAAAACATGGAGTGTCCAGTAGTTAAATCTACAATGATGTCGATGTTAGGCAAAGGAAAGTCATCCTTTGGACATGTGTTATTAAGATCTCTGAAGTTTGTGCATATTCAGATGCTTTTATCAGGTTTTGAAACATAAACGATGTTGGATACCCATTGAGGATAAGCTATAGGTCTGATGAATCTTACATCCAGTAATTTCTTTAGTTTGGCTTTGACCAGGAGAGCTATATGCGAATGCATTTTCCTTAACTTTTGTTTGACTAGTTTGGCTTCTGGATTAACATTTAAGTGGTGCATAATAAGCTCTGGATCTAACCCTGGCATGTCTGCATATGACTAGGTGAAATTGATTTGTCGTCATTTGAAGAATTCCACATATTGTTGCCATTCTTGCTTAGATAGAGAAGTTTCTAGATGAAGAATCTTTGGTTGCTCTATTGTGCCAATGTTAACTGCCTCTGTTGGTTCAGTCAAAATGGATGACCTTTCTCGATAGTGCTCAGGTAAAGTGTCAAATCTCCCATCTTTTGGTGACTCAAGGAGGTTTTCACTGTTAGATGCATCCTTTCTTTTTACTTTTTCTGGATCTAATGTTGCTAATAAATGGTTTTCAGCATTAGACTTGATATTCTTTTCATTATTTTCACTTTTGTGACTAGGATATTTGGCACCCACTTGACTGGAAGATGCGATGCTGGAATTCCTGGTGAAAGTTGTTACGGGTTCGATTGTGTTAAGATATACAGATATGGCATGGTCATTCAGAAAGGTATCAATGGCGGTATTGTTGGCATTTTTGATGATTATGTTGTGATTGTCATTGATGGACACACACTTGCATTGAGATCATTTTTGGATGTATGAGTTATGCTCAACCGATAATTGTTCCAACCGGTATGATGCATTATAGTCCTTAGACTATTGGTGTTTTGTAGAAAGTGATTACCGATATGAAGTGGTATGTAGACCCCAAGCGGTTTGAAGATCTCAAGCGGTATGAAGGACCAAAGCGACAGAACACATATTTGCCAGTCTTCATTTGGTCAAACTGGCAACCGACATTTTGCTTGAACTAGTATTTTGTATGAACCAGTAATACTTTGTGATGAGTTACCAATTGGCATTTTGTGATGAGTTACCATCCACCGATTGTTTAACGGTACCGACACTTTAGCGGTGCTTTTTGTGTCATGTTACCAGATATGTCTAGATGCATTGAATCTAGGAAATTGTAATGTAATCCTATTGGACCAACATGAAATCAGATTCCTTTATAAGGACATCATGTCTAGGGTTTTAGGTTGTTGATAATGTTGTTGTTGTGATAGTTGATATTGCGGCTAGGGTTTAAGGTGGTTGATGAGTTAGAGAGAGTATGAATGTATAAAAGACTGAAGTAATGCTGGAATGCATTAGGAATGAGCTATCAAGGATCTAAACAAGAAGTCTGTGCTATTAGCTAGATCAATCACTTGTTGATTACTCACATCTTCGACAAGTTTGTAGCCCTTAACCGAGTAGGCCCAAAAGCCTTTTGTAAATCCTCTAACAAGGTGGTGCACATCTGTGGATCTAAAATCCTACTTATGAGTTATCTCCTAATGGAGATTGAGATTCCTAATAGGATCTGTTCTAGTAAAGAACATTGTAAGACCTTAACCAGTCTGGTTCCTATTCTGCAGATAGTTACTTGTGAGTTCCATCTCACCGTGGTTTTTCCCATTTGATTTTCCACGTCAAAATCTCTTGTGTTATGGTGTTTGTGGTTCTGTGGGTGAATGCATTATTAGCTATTTGGTTTGCATGTGTGTTAACTAGTTTGTCTACTAAATTGTTTTACCAGTTTACTGTTAGTCTTGCAAAGTGTTTAAGTGCAAAGATTTTTGGCATACTAATGCACCCCCCCTCTTAGTATTCATCAATTGGTATCAAAGCCTACCTTTCTATAAGTTTAACCACTTGGAAAGAGATATGGGGGAATACACATTGAGGAAACTTACTCATCAGCTCACTCAGTCTGAGCAAGCCTATGATGATCTTATGGTCAAATACAAGGCATCTCAAGTAAAAAGGAGAGAACATGCAGAAAAGCTGATGGAGCTATCTGAAAATAGTTCCTCTGATGAAGCAGACATGGAAGCCTTGATTCAAGAAGTTGAAAAGATGAATGAATCCAATTCCAACCTGAGAAAAGAATTGGAAGGACTGACTATTCGAATGTGTCAAGAGCTTGAGAACCGGAGGAAAGATGAAGATCTAGTCAAAGACAAAGATCATGAAAACTCCAAGCTAAAGCAAGAGATCAGTGCCCTAACTGCTCAACTCCATGCGACCAAAATGGAAAAGGAAGACATGCAAGGAGAACTAATATTGCCATCTCTGAGAATGAAAACCTGATGGAAACAAATGCTGCTATTTCCAAAGAACTATCCGAGTCAAAGGAAATACTTGCTAAGTTCAACAAAAGTACTGTCAAGCTAGAACAAAAACTTGAATTTGCCAAACGTGTCAAGAATACTGATGGACTTGGTTATTCTGGTCATGAGGAAGGTGAGACCTTTGGTACAAGTGCTGGAGCATCAAAGAAACAACTGACATCAAAGGATAAAGTTAAGAAAAAGTTTAAACCTGTTTGCTTTAACTGTCTTAAAGAAGGACATATTGCCAATGTGTGTAGGAGTAAGGCTTACAATAATATTCCTTATTTCCTAAATGATAAGCCAAGATCCTATAGATTCAATGGTAACTGTTATGCATGCAACAAGTTTGGGCATAGAGCATCTGAATGCAGGTCTGTTATGAATAACATTGGAAGATATCCTCAGAGGACCCAAGGAGTTGGTCCTGAACCTTTTGTGAACTAGAATTACAACCGGTTTAATGTCTTCAATCATCAGCCAAGAAGTGGTGGCCATCAAGCGGCAACCAGATGGAGGGAAAACTGTATGGTCTGTCATAGTCATGGTCACACTACTGCAACATGCAAGAGGAAGAATGGCAACATGAATAATGGACCTTGGAGAGCACCTGGATTGGTCTGCTATCACTGCAACAAACCGGGTCACATTGCCAGATTTTGTAGATCAAGAAAGAACATATCTGATGATATACCGGTCACTCCAGAAGGAAACATTGATGTTGACATTGTTCAAGAGGATATGAACAAGACCTGGAAGAAGAAACCAACAATATTACAAGAGGAACCGGTTTCTGCACCTAGTGTGGAAATCACATAACCGACAAACTAAGCTTCAGAAAAGATTAGGGGGAGCAAATGGCAAAATGTTTTGAACCCCCGGTTTTCACTGGTAAAAGACCTTAACCGATATGCATTGCCTGTCATTTTGGTGGAAGACCAGAAATGGTAAAAGGCAAGTTAGGGTTTATGCCCTAATGGTGGAGCATTAATTGCGGTAGGTGAGGAATATGTTTAAAAGGAATTTTTCAAATCATTTCTCACTATCATTTTCGAAGCGAAGAAGGTTTTCAAGTGTAGAGTGACGATAAAGTAATTTATGTTGTGATTCAGAGAAAGTTTGAAACCTGGAAGGAGATTCAAATTCAAATTGCAAATGGTCAAGTAAAGAACGCAAAGTGGTGATTCCACAACCGACAGAGTGTGAGGTGGAGAAGAATCTGAAAGCCCTAAATTCATGATTTTCGAAAGGTATTTTTCGAGTCTTCAGTTTCTATCATGGCTTCTGCATCCCATACTAGCTCTAGTACATCTGTAGATTCTGCAAGCTTTATTCAACGCAAGTCTAGATATAATGCCCGATCACAAGTTCCAGTCAGTGTGATAGTAGAAGAGGGAATCTCAGATTACATAGACTATAAAATAGAAGACCTAGGGTCTCTAGCAATTCACTCGCAGCTAGGTTTATTTTGTGGAAGAGATAAGCAAATCAAATCAGAATATAGTATTTTGGAAAAGAAGAAGCTCCACAATGCTGTTTATTTCCTGGAGGATTTTTTAGATGATCACATTAGGATCATTCTGAGTAGAGCTCATGGTGACAAGATGTACCTGGAAAGAATGCATGATATTACTCCGCAAGCAATACATGCTGTCACCAGTTTCTGCAATACAGGGGAAGTGCCAGCCCTAAGGACGGTAAGCAAGATGGAAATGTCAAAGCTCACCGGTTCAATGAGCGACTCACGAGGGATGACTGTTAATTCCATCAAGGATGACCTTGTGAAATATGCATGTATGGTGATTGGATACCGGATGTTCTCAGTTAGCAGGCTTAACTCTATATCTGCTGCAGCGGTAAATGCTGCTTACCAGATGATCAAAGTGGATGCATCATTTGACCTGTGCACCGGTATGCAAAGGCAACTCCTATTGAATCTTAAATCGATCAAACAGGATAATGCATTGAGGTTCAAGTTTGGACAACTACTGGTGGGGTTGTTCTTTTACTTCCAAGGCTACTTTCCAGGAGTAGGTGATGTCCAGTGGTCTGCTGACCAACCGGTAACCAAGCAAATCAAGGAAAGCATTCAAGCAGTTGGAACTAGTTACCTTGAAGTTCTGAACAAGTACTTTGATGAGTTCAGATGCAAAATGAGTCAGAGGATGAGAATATCAGGTGATATCATCAGGAAATATGAAGATGATATCTGTTTCACCATTAAAGTGGATCAATGCATAATGGAGGTTGTTGAGCCCAGATAGGAGGAAGTGGAGCCTATGGGCTATGAGGTAATGAATGATATGCTGGAAGGGTATGCCTCTACCCTTATTGCCTCACCACTTGATCCAAAGGCAAGGAGAACTGACACCTACCTAGAAAGGGTAACATCGGTTGAGGAACCCTCAACAAAGAAAGGAAAAGAACCTTCAGTAAAGAAGGCAAAAGTAGTGCCCTCAACATCAGCACCGGCTACTGGAGCCATTCCTAAAGTGACCAAGCAGTCACTGGCTAAAAAGAAACCAGAAGCGACACCTACTAAAGTCTTCAAGAGAAAGAGGAAGACAAGGAATGCCTCTCCAGACTCAGAAGAAACTGTGTCTGAGGAAAAACCCAAGAAGACTCGTCAAGCAAAGAAAAGACAAAGAATGAACCTACATCATTAGCACCGGTAAATATTGACATCTCCTCCTACAAACCTTTGACACATTGTCAAAGAACTATCAAAAACATTAGGAGAAAAGTGTTGAATGATT
This sequence comes from Cryptomeria japonica, assembly GCF_030272615.1. NCBI lineage: Eukaryota > Viridiplantae > Streptophyta > Pinopsida > Cupressales > Cupressaceae > Cryptomeria > Cryptomeria japonica. The sequence goes on along the minus strand of NC_081410.1, from coordinate 373,179,030 downwards.
TGATTGATTGCTTTGATGACTTTAATGATGATGAAAAGGAAGTGCTAGAAAAAGAAATTATTCAGTATTTATGTCTTAATGACCGGTCACCTTCAGAAATTAGAGTTGAGACACAAAATTCTTTGTATAAATCCTTAGACAATAAATGGCGCATTGCCATAGAGCAGGAATAGGAAATGAGAGAAAAAGTTTTTGCTGAAAATTTTCCTGATGTATCAAATTCGGAACTGTTCAAAGTAATGAATAAATACAAAGGCCTCTTCTTCATGAGAAGAAGAAGACTCCTGTTACTGGAAGGGTAGGGTAAAGAAGTGCTCAAGAATACACACACCCTTTCTCTAGATGCCCTAAAGATGCACCGAGTGGCTGAAGCCAACAAGAAGGCTGATCAAGAACCGACAATAACTAAATCGGATGAAGTGTTTGATGATGAAGGAAATCCGGTTACTCAGCTGATCGACACTATTGATGTCGATGCTCTGGATGGAGAAGATATTGCTCAGGGTACACAATTGGAAGCAATAGGACAAGCTGAACAGGAAATAAAGCAAAAGGAAACAAAGGACAAAAAGGAGGAAGCAAAGAAGCAAGCAAAGGAGAAGAAGAAGAAGAATGAAGAGGAGAAGAAGAAGAAAAATGAAGTGGAGAAGAAGAAGAAGAATGAAGAGGAGAAGAAGAAGAAGGATGAAGAGGAGAAGAAGAAAAAGGATGAAGAGGAAAAGAAGAAGAAGGATGAAGAAGAGAAGAAGAAGAAGGAAGAAGATGAGGAGAACCAGAAACAGGAAGAGAAGAGAAAAGAAGAAGAGAAGAAAATAAAAGAAGAGGATGAAGAGAAAAAGAAACAAGAAGATGCAAGGAAGAAGAAAGAGGAAGAGGATGAGAAGAAGAGAAAGGAAGAGGAAAAGCGAAAGGAAGCAGAAAAGAAGAAGGAAGAGGAAGATAAGACAGAAGAGAAGAGGAAGGAAGTAGAAAAGAAGAAAGCAGAGGAGGAAAAGGAAGAGGAAAAGAGAAAAGAAGTAGAGAAGAAGAAGGCAGAGGAGAACAAGGAAGCTGAAGTGGCAAAGAGCACGCAAATGGAGACACCCAAGGCAACTAGAAGTCAAGCCAAACCGGCTGATCTTACTAGTCCTATTAATCTCCAGTCCACAAGCGAGATGGAGCTGCTATAGAGCATCAAGGTTGCTCAAGAATGCCTTGAAGTGCTAAGGAGGAAGAAGGAGGAAGATGTGATCCAAGTTGCAGTGGACACTCTTACTGGTTTGTTACTCGGTACAAACCTCCCTAGTACCGACTCATTGTTAGCACAACTGAAGCTCTGATGCACAGTAGTGGATGATCAAGTGCAAATCTTAGAGGAGGTAGCAGAGGCAAATGCCAAGAAAGAGCATCAAAAGGCTCTCAACATTGCCCTGGTGAAAAAGCTTAATGAGCTCCGGTTTGAACTGCAAAAAGCATAGAAGGATATAAGGAATGCTCTGGATGAGGGGAATCTTCTACTCAGCAAGATTTTTCAACCCCATCTATTCTGTGACGATGTGCTTGCACAAAAGAAAAAGCTTCAATCTGATTTGCAGGTATATATGAGCACCTTCAAGCTGCCGTATGACTCTCTTATAGCTTATGGGAAAACCATTCACTGGTTTCATAACTAGTCTACTAAACTAGAGCATGAGATCAACATCTAGTCATGATATTTGTAGGAGCTACAACTAGTTTTACTCCCACATTTGCAAATTCTTCAGAAGTGCTATCTTAATCTGGATGCCTTAACGACAACATAGGAGCTGAGCACACTAGATGCCATGGAAGAATAGGTCTCCCAGATGCAGACAGAGAAAGAAGTGGCAACCTCCCTACTGGAGTCTTGGTCTTTATCTATGAAACAATTCTTGCAGGACTTTAAATTTGTTTTTGACAAGTTTTATTCTTTACTATCATAAACACTTATTATTTTAATGACACATGGGTTAGTCTGTAATATTATTTTTGTCATTGTTGGCAAAGGGGGAGAAGTATAAATTTTGAATTTTGTGATGTATACTTTCATGTTATTTCTGTTAGAAGTAGTATGCATTGTATTTTCTGCAAAAGGGATAGTGTATATGCCTAGGGGGAGTAATTTTGATTCTAGCATATTTTTGTTAAAAACTTAGATGTCAAAATTTCCTAAGTGTTGCCATCAATGCCAAAGGGGGAGATTGTTGGAATTTTTGATGATTATGTTGTGATTGTCATTGATGGACACACACTTGCATTGAGATCATTTTTGTATGTATGAGTTATGCTCAACCGACAATTGTTCGAACTGGTATGATGCATTATAGTCCTTAGACTATTGGTGTTTTGCAAAAAGTGATTACCGATCTAAAGCGGTATGTAGACCCCAAGCGGTTTGAGGATCTCAAGTGGTACGAAGGACCAAAGCAACAGAACACATATTTGCCAGTCTACATTTTGTCAAACCGGCAACCGACATTTTGCTTGAACCGGCATTTTGTATGAACCGGTAATACTCTGTGATGAGTTACCAACTGGCATTTTGTGATGAGTTACCATCCACCGATTGTTTAACGGTGCTGACACTTTAGCAGTGCTTTTTGTGTCGTGTTACCAGATATGTCTAGATGTATTGAATCTAGGAAATTGTAATGTAATCCTATTGGACCATCATGAAATCAGATTCCTTTATAAGGACATCATGTCTAGGGTTTTAGGTTGTTGATATTGTGGCTAGGGTTTAAGGTGGTTGAGGAGTTAGAGAGAGTATGAATGTATAGAAGACTAAAGTAATGCTGGAATGCATTAGGAATGAGCTATCAAGGATCTAACCAAGCAGTCTGTGCTATTAGCTAGATCAATCACTTGTTGATTACTCACATCTTTGACAAGTCTGTAGCCCTTAACCAGGTAGGCCCAAAAGCCTTTTTTAAATCCTCTAACAAGGTGGTTCACATATGTGGATCTAAAATCCTCTAGCAAGGTAGTCTTTAATTAGACTTATCTCCTAACAAAGATTGAGATTCCTAACAAGATCTGTTCTAGTAAAGAACATTGTAAGACCTTAACTGGTCTGACCTTAACTGGCCTGGTTCCTATTCTACAGATAGTTACTTGTGAGTTCCATCTCACCGTGGTTTTTCCCATTTGGGTTTCTACGTCAAAATCTCTTGTGTTATGGTGTTTGTGGTTCTATGGGTGAATGCATTATTAGCTATTTGGTTTGCATGTGTGTTAACCAGTTTGTCTACTAAACTGTTTTACCGGTTTACTGTTAGTCTTGCAAAGTGTTTAAGTGCAAAGATTTTTGGCATACTAATTCACCCCCCCTCTTAGTATTCATTAGGTATGTCCTTCATTTTCCCAATCAATAAGCTCGGGGTGGATTAGAGGTAGGGGATCTTCAAGTTGGGATATTTCAAGGATTTCAAGGGTCATGATAGATGTATCAAAGTTTTCAATATGTATGTCAATGTGTAGAACGATACTCTCATCAGAATGACCTTGTGTAAGAAATTCCTGATCATCCTCGGTTAAGTCCAAGTCACCCAAATGTGATTCTAATTCAAGTGAACTAGTTCCTGACGTTTGTCCTGCATACGTGTGAACTAAGTCGACTCCTACATCTCCTTCAAAGAAATTTTCTTCAGTTGATTCTTCAGAGTGATAGGAATCCCATTCCCATTCATTAGAATCTATATCACTTTCAGCTTGCAATCTACAGATTTGGTCATATAGCATTTCTTCTGCTTTTGTGGCTATATCTTTTCTTCTTTCATATTCAGCTTCTTTAGGGCTGAGATTAAGTTCTGTCAACTTTTCTATGAGTTCTCCTGAATTTATATTAGCTTCTTTCTTGTTTTGATTGAGATTTAATGCTACTTGAGAGTTATTTTTAGTTTGTTTCTCTTGTTGATTTGAATCTTTCTTCTTTTCCCATTTCATGTTTGCTTGTGTTTGTTGCTTAGCTTATGTTTCTTCTCTTTCAATTGCCAGTTCTTGTCTATTTTCATATTCCTCTTGTTGTTGACTAAAAGATGTGTCTTTCGGTAGAGTGACTTGTCCATACCCTACGCCTATTTTGTCTGTAGTCTGTTGAGTGTAAGGTTGGATAGGTTCTGAGATACCTTCTTTTCTTTTCCCTATAGGACTTTTTCCAGTGTATCCCATTCTTCTGAGAATGTTAAATCCTTTTCCATACTTTTCTGTAGGTATTCTGACATTGTTAATCTTTTGTTGACATTCTTCATCCTTGTATAGCCATTGTAGCACATCTTTGTCTTTTGTTTCCTCTGATAAGGTTCTAGCACTAACAAATGCTCCATCAAATATAGGAAGATGTTTTACAATTGGTTGTTGTTTAGAGTTTGATGGTTTTCCAAAGGATTTAGGAAAAAGTGGTAATTGTGATATTGATTATTCTTCGTTCCCTCTATCTCTTAGCTGCATTTGTTTTTCCATACTTGATAGAATAGAGGCAAATGATTGTTCCTTGAATTTTGTGTTCGAAGATGATGCCTCCCTGTTATAAGGAACAATGACTTCTTGGGCCATTTTTAGATTACTGCAGTATTGAAATGGATTTGAGTATGCAGATATTGTGATTTCCTACCCATTGTAGGGAAATTTTACACACTGCTGATATGTTGATGGGACAACTTGCAAGTCATGTATCCATGGTATCCTGAGGAGTACATTATATCATAAGTCCAAGTCTAGAACTTGGCATGATGTGTCTTTCTGCAAAGGTCCCACTCTGATGGGTAGTATCACAATTCTCTTGGAGGAACGTTCTTCTTCATCATAGGCTTTTATGGTGATCCTTTTCCAAACATCAACTACATCTTCTGAATATCCTAAGGCATGAACAAGACTCAATGAACATATATTTAGGCCAGCTCCACCATCTATTAAAACACATTTAACACGCATTGTGTGAATGAGGACTTCAATGTGCAAAGGAGCGTTGTGGGGATGTTGTAAGGACATGTCATCTTCTTCAGTGAATGATAAGTAGTGAGGGGTTGTGAGGTGTCCCACCATGGTTTGGAATTGATCGATATCAAGATCTTTGGATACTGTTGTATCGATTAATGCTTTTTCTAGAATTTCTTTGTGTGCAGGTGAAAGCTTTAACAGTTCTAAGATGGATATTTGTGTGGGTGTTTTCTACAATTGCTCCACTAGACTATATTGTTTGGTAGTGGATGATGTGTTTTTTGTAGGACCCGACAAAACAACTTTGGCTTTGCTTCTTGTGATAGCATGAGTATGTTCTTGATTTTTTTTTTCTTTAACTACAATCACGTTTACCACATTATCATATATATGAGCACAATTTACCTTCTCTTTACCCTTACCATTATTTGTTGTTGATGATTCACCTTTCTCATAGTTTGGAAGTGGAGTTTTAAAAGCTGTATGAGATTTTTTTTGTTGTATGTCCATCCACTCTTATTACTCCATTATCAATCATATCTTGTATGATATGTTTCAACTTCTGACAATTATCTGTGTGTTGTCCCTTGTTTTGATGGAAATCGCAATAATGGTTATCATTCCACCAAGGTGGTTTGATTTGAGTTTCGTAGTTCCTTTCTTCTGGTAAAGTGATCAATTTGTTTGCGAGAAGTGTCTTTAGTGTTGATCCAAGGGGTACACCAATGTTTGTAAATTGTCTTCGAAAGAAAGTTTTGATAGTTGCTTTTTGGTGATGGTTGTTTTGCTGAGCCGCTGCTGAGTGAGTGGATAAATTAAAAGCTAGTTGTTTTTGTTTTACATTGTTGTTATCCACTATTCCATTGTTGACGATATTTTGATTTCTATTCCAAAACTTTGGTTTATCATTGTGGTTGTTGTTATTGTTGTGGTTCAACTCACCTTTCTTTATCATGGCTTCCTCCATTCCGATTCCATTATTGACCATTTTTCTGAAACTTTGATTTCCTTGCATTTTTAAGTAAATACTCATTTGATCATTTAAGTTATCGATGAATATGTCCATTTTTTCGTATTCTGGCACTGTACGAGGATACTGTGAAGCTAACCGTCTCCATCGTTGTAAAAATGTCATGAAAGGTTCTCCACTCTTTTGTTTGGCATTACATAGGTCTAGCATTGTTACTTCATGTTGTATGTTGTAAGAGTATTGTGAAACAAACTTATCCACCAATTCTAAAAATGATCTGATTTCAAGTGTAAGTTTGGAGAACCATTCCATAGCTAGTCTAGTTAAGATTTTCGGAAATAATCTCATTAAGTAGGTATCCTCATGTGCAAATTCCATACTCATTGTGTAAAATTATCGTATATGATCTTGAGGGTCAGTGCTTCCATCATATTTTTTGTATCTAGGAGTTTCAAAACCTATAGGAAATGGTATCATGTTTAAATTTATGTCGAATGGATAAGGAAAAATTTCTTGAAGTGAACATCGTCTAACATTTCCTCTTTGCATATCTTGAATTTGTGTTTGGATTGTTTGTAGTTGTTGTGTGAGAGTTGTGATAGGATTATCAACATGATTTATTCTTGCATGACCATGATTTTGCATTCTAGGAGGATCTAGATCTTGTCTTGTTTCATCTCTAGTCCTTGTATCTTCATTGGATTGGATGTTATTCAGGATTTCTACTTCATTTCTTTTGGGAATGTACGTTTCTTCATTGGTTCTGGTGTTATTGGGAATTGATGTGTCATTCATGTGGAGACCAAAAATATCTTTGTATTGTTCGTTAATAGGGGGAGGGTCACTTTTCTTTTGTGTCAATTTATTCATATCAAAATCTTGGGGGAGTGTAGCACCAGATTTGGCTAACATTAGGAAATATTTTTCTTTTTCTCCCTCCAATAATTTCTGCATAAAGTTGTCAAATTGAGGATCTTTCTTGATGTCTCTGATATTTTGTTCTGTTATTTCTCCTTCAACTTGTATTTCCTCTTCATGTTCCATGGTTATATGCACTTCAGTTGTTTCCAATGTTTCGATTTTCGTCTCTGCGATCCTTTGTCTCTGAGCTCTAGTTAGAATAGGCATACATGTGTGTTATTTTGCTAGGATTCGATTTTCTAAAACTTTGTTTTGATAAGTGATCAATTGTCAAGGTAAATGTGATAGCGCGATATGACACGAAAAGATAGTTCAAGTGTTTAAAGTTTTGCAAGTTTTTCGATCTTCAGTTTTGGAGTGCAATGATGATGATTTGATAAGAACCAAGTCTAGTAGGAACGATATATTCTATGATGTGGGACAAGATTATCCTGACCAAACATTTCAGATTCATGATAGAGGATGATAGATCCTGATGAGAAACTATGTTGAGTGATCAGTTTACCAAAGAGGGTGATAATGCACTTTGAGATGTTTAGATCTTGAACTTTTTGAGGGTGAGCACTTGAAAATATTAAGGTGTTTATATTCTAAAGTCTGATTTTGACGGATGATAACTTGACCAAGTGAATCAAGAAGATAATTTAAGCACAAAATAATAGATAACAGGTGTTGATGATTACTGCAAACTGATCTAGCAAAATGATAGACCTGAAAAAGTCATGCAAAGTAGCAGCTCTGGACTGATAAAAACAGAGACTCATACGACAAACTATGAAGCCCCAAACGACAAGAGATATAAGACCAAATGACAAATCAGAAATTTCCTTTGAAAAAGAAGAGACTCGTATGACAAAACTTTATGAACCATACGACAAAACTGTTAGGCCCAATATGGAAAGCTAATGTACTGAGAGGGGAGGGGTGAATCAGTACTCCAAAAACTTTCTTTAATAATAACCTTACTGTTATGCATAAACAGAATAGTGCAGTAACATAAAATAAAGTTAAAACAAACAAATAACAATCATTCATGATTCACTCCATAACACATATATTTTGGTTACACAGAAACTCTTGGTTAGAGAGAAAAACTGCGGTGGGGATGGCACCCACAACTTCACTACTGCAATAATAAAGAATGCTCGGTTAGAGCTACATTTAGCTATTTCTGATAGCTTACCCTATTAGGAGTAACAAGATCTGTTAGATCTACCTTGCTAAAGGATTTTACAACATTTATTCTGAATGCTGCACCTAGTTAGAGGCTTTACAATTTATAGACTTGGTTAGAGTCTTTTACCCTGTTAGAGGTTTCTCTTTCAACTTCACAATATTACAATAAAATCATTACAAACATCTACAACTTTACATCTGAAATGTTATATCAGATTCTATGTGCTTAGGATAAGATTACCTTGCTTATAGCATACCTCAGTAACTCATATAGTAACTCGATAAACCCTTCTGTTTACTCTGTTCTTCAACTGTTCTTTGAAAACCTTCTCGGTGACCTCTATGTCTATGTAACAGTCTTACTTCATGCATACATACACTTCAATAATGCTGTATATATAGATCTCTTAAAACGATGATCCAATTCATTGCTTTGATCTTACAAACAAGATTCCTCGAATGAATAACTAAACAAAATATTTCATTGGTTAGATTGACCTTGCAATCATACACAATCTTCTAGTGCAATTTCCAATGTAATAACGGTTAGATGTGCCTCGATCTTGTAACACATTTTCATATGCATGTACAGGCTCAATGTATTTGGTAACATGTTTCACTCGGTGAATATCAACTCGGTGTGTTAACTTTACTGCTCGGTAGCCATAAAAAGATACTCAGTAGACAGCTCGGTGTATACTACGTTCTGTGACTGCTTTCTTCTGTAACCGACTAGACTGTGCATACCGACTGCATGATTTGGTAGTGCTAACCGGCTAGAATATAAAGTATGACTTTGAATATAAAAACTAATGGCAACTTGATAAGTAGTAACAAAAATAGATTCTTTGTATGACAAATCACCCGACTCGTACGACAAATAATAGGACAGATAAAAAAATGTTTGTTTTGCCAAATTTGGATTAGTGAATTTTGATGTTTTGCTTATGTTTTTCAGTTTTAGATGTCTAATTTTTCAATTTAGGGATGAATACACAACAAACACATGATGTGATAAGTGACTCCAAGCATGCTAAACCCTAAGGAAGTTGGCTGAGGAGAGAAAACCTTTTCTTGCAAACTTAGGTACACACCCAATAGCTAATTAGAATATGACCGCTAAGTCTCATGCAATGGATTCTCAACGTCATATTATCCGACTCCAAACACTAATGGGGGCACAATATGGAAAGTATCTTGGGAGAGTTACTATCTCTCTTGCACAAAGATTATCACCCTTTCGAAGGTGAATCAGGTAGCTTCTAGTTTAACTGGCACTAGTAAGGAATCTGTTTGGCATGTCGGGGTATAATACTCAATTAAGAGGTCTCCCAGCCTTGAAAACCAAGGTTTGATATACCTAAAGGTACGGAGGAGATCTATTCCCTATCACTAGCGTTGACTTTATTTTCATCAAATCACATTTATTTTATAGTGGGTTGGATTACTTGGTGTTAGTTGTTCCCACTTAGGTCATTCCCCTCACACCGACCATAATGGCTTTAAGAGTTATTAACTCCTCAGGAGGGCACGCCTGCTAAAGAAATGCACTAATGAATTCAAAAGATGAGTTTGTCTTTCTGATCACCTAAGAAAGGTGACAGCATACTCAGCTATCATCAAAGACACAAAATACATGATTGTTCATTCCTTTAACAAAAGATAAGTATGCTTAGAAAAACTTTAAGGAATACACAAAGTTTTGTTGAATTCTTTTACGTAGCCTGCAAAATAGATCCATTAGTAGTCATTGATGTGTCTTGAATTTGGTCTTTGACTAGCGTATCTTCGACAATTGTCTTGCAGAAAAGAGTTAGGCTGCCAAAAATCTCATAAACAGAATAAAGTTAGCATTAGTCATAATCAAACTAAAGTATGAAACCTGAAATGCCATCTGCTCTCAGAACACAGAAGCAGAGTTTCATACGAAAAACTTTACCTGATCATACGAGCCACTTTCTGATATCGTACGAGTTAGGATGAGAGGTCATACGACACTATAATCTTCCTAAAGGCTCGTACGACACATGATCTCTTGTCATTTCATCTCATAAAGCATACCTCGACTACACTGGCACCAATAGGACAAAAGGATTTCTTTGGTTACCAACAATGCAGGTCAACATGGTTTAGAATATGGTTATCGGTAGTGGAGGCTGACATCTCTTGGATCTGGAGTCCACAATTGTTCTTAATATTTATGCATTCATGTTATCTAGTCGACATGTAATTTGATATTGTAATTATCTTTGTAAGACGACATAAGGCATGATAAGTTGTATAGGGTATATAGGTTAGTTGGATTAGATCATTTTGTAATATAAGAATAACAGAGATGGTGATGAATATTTGAATGTGATATAATTCAAAATACATCAAAGAGATTATGTATGTGAGGATATTTATGTAAGGGTTATTCTGGTAAAGGGTTTAGGGTTTCAAACTGGAACAGATAGAGCTTAAACCAGAACTGTATTCTGGCATAGAAGATGCTATCTTAGCAGTTCAACACTTCTCTGGATTGTAGTATGGATTTACATGTAGTCAGTGAGACTCCTTTTGTGATTGAGTTGTGTGCTCTAGGCTATAAGCCTTCCTGCAAGTGCAAGCCCCTTATATGTTTTAATATCTCTTCATGTGGCTAGTGGATTGATATTGTGGGTCACAAATCCCACTGTGGTTTTTCCTCTTTGAGGTTTTCCACGTATAAATTTGTGTGTTATGATTCTCATTTATGTGATTGGCTTATTTGTTGATTTACTTCTTTCAATTTTGTATGTACCAATATACTAGTTGGTGTATGCATGTTTTCTTAAGGCTTTAATTGATCATTCTAGTATAACACTGATTCACCCCCCTCTCAGTGTTATTGGATTCCAACAGTTTTAAGTATTGTAGTTAGTTGTGTGCACTAAAAGTGTAGAGGACAACAGTAATAAAATGTCTTGTGTGGGGTTGTTGCATTGGTTAGTTGCTTGTGTGCATTGATAGCTATGGTAGTAGTAAGGCGACTCATATAGATTCTTAGATGTGCTTAACAGATCATTACTTCATGATGACAATTATTAAGTGATAAACATGTACTCAATGACTCTAATATTATTAGTGATGTCAATGCCCTAGGGAGCCAATGAGAAACTTGTTAACACTAATCTGCTTGTGTTACGAGTATAATAAGTCAAGTTTTAAATGAGAAATTAACTTGAGTTGAAACCATTAAACCAATTTATCACTTCAGAGAATTAACACAAACAATGTAAACTGAGTTAGTAAACAAAAAAAATATTCCACTCTTTTAAGGTGTCTTGCTGTAGATTTCCCTAGGGTTTATTGGTGTCATTGCAATTCATCTTTTCTATATGCATGTTGAAAGATAGTTTGTCCTTTTGGCAACTTGTGTAGATCTATATCTTGCCCCAAGATCATGTGTCTCGGTACTACAAGTCATTTGTATCTTGCAATAGAGTAGTTTTCTTTAGTCTAAAAGTCCATAGTATCTTTCCCTAAGGTTGTGTACCTTATCTCATTAGTCCAAATCAAGAATAGTGAGCCTCCTTGGCCTTGACCCTAAAACTTTGTATTCAATTATTTATATTATGAGAGTGATTCTCACTGTGATTTTTACCACATTCATTTTTTCACATTAAATTTATAGTGTTCACGTGTTTGTTGTTTGTTGTTTCATCTTGAATTGATATTTAATTGGTTAATGATAATTATTAAGTACTTCTAATTAAACAAGTTTAAGGATTTGGTTTAGAATAATTCATCTCCCCTCTCATCTTGTGGTGCATTCAACAATTGGTATTAGAGTGAGGTTCCTCTAAGATAATCTTAATTGCCTAAGGAAGGTCGAGGATGACACATGAGACTAGTTACTGAAAAATAATCAAAAAACATTGAGAGGGGGGTGAATAAGTTTTTTAGCAAAATTAACAACTCAACACCAAAGATTAAGAGCATGCAACAAGAGAGACAAAGACACAAATATTTATCATGTGGAAAACCCAATAAGGTAAAAAACCATGGTATGCACTAAACCAAATGGGCTACAACCCAGTTACATCTGAGAGCTTCAACTCTCAAGAGATCACCTACTCAGAACATTAGAGGTTGCAACCTCAATGAGCACCAACTCCACTTCACAAAGAGAAAATTAGAGATTTAAACATACTGCAAGCTCTATGTTTTACTCAAAAATTAGTAAAACTCTCATAGCTCAATACATCAACATGCAATTTGATATAACTTTGAGATTGAGGTTTTCTTCATACACAACTAAGAACACCATTTCACTAAAGATTTTAAAACAAAACACTTTATACTCAGCAACTTATCATTATCTTCTAATAATGGTCTTTACACTTGGGCTAAGTAGACATCACACTGTTAGCAATCCACAGTCAAGAACCTTCTTTGCATATTCAACATATGAACTTAGCACCATCAAAAAAAAAAAACTAAAAACACGTTTCATTCTAAGTTTTATATCTACTTCTTTTCATGATCCACTCCTTTTATTACAGCCCCTAAATATAATTAAAATTGTCGAACCAAAAAAATACACCCACAACAACGACTTTTTCATATATTTACCTCAATTGTTTTTTAGTCATATATCCTTTTTGAGTTCAACACACTAAGAGAAGTTACAATGGACTGCACAAAAAAATTGAAAAGCAACACCAACTAAGGATACTAATATGCAAAAAACATGTAGCCAAGTAGTATACGATTCACCCAGAAGTAAAAAAATGAACACCAACAACTTCCATTTTTTTCACCCTTTTAATGGCTCTTATACACAAGTTTTGAAGACATAGATTTCTTCAAAACGTCTGCACTGCTCAGCTCTCCAAGATGCGATAAACATTTCCAATATTCTAAGGAGTTCAAAAAAAATAATTCTTATGATTTGTCATTACTCCACACTTTTTAAAAAGACGTAAAACCATGCACTGACTAAGATATTAAAAATCCAAATTCAACTACTCAATTTATCAAAGGAATATAACTTCTTTCTGCATCCCACAATGGAAATTTCTAATAAAAACGGTTCCCGTTAAAGAATACACTCCACAAAAAAAATGTCGAGTCTGCATATTTTATTAAAACCCAACACCAAACTGTCGTCTAAATCAAGAATGCCAAAACAAATTCCACTTGGACATCAGAACAAAATTGAAGAAGAAGTTGAAACTACGCAAGGCGACATTGCAGAAATTCACAGAAAACATTGATTCCAACGGTTTTTCGACTCTTGAAGAGAAATGGTTTTTCAAGAAAACCAAACATCCAAGTCCGTCGACACAATCATAAAAAAATATTTTGAGAAAGAATATGGACGCCCATTTCTACTAGGAATTCATCACCAATCAAGAATAATGTCAGGAAAGTAGGTGACAAATAACTCTTCATCTTAGGACACACAAATATAATCAAAGCATACTCTGTGAAAAAGGAAATTACTGCCACATAAACTTTTATCCATATGTCAAGAGATGAACAAGAAAGACAATCAACTAGATGAAGTAAACAGAATTTTCACATGCCACAAATAGAACTTACTATGGTAAGATCAATAGAGACAACTGGTGCATTTTTGACATCAATGACACACTCTTCAATCTCCCCTATCATTAATGTCAATTCAAACTAAATGGTTTAAAACAAACTCCACTTTTCTTGTTTCTCCCCCTTTGACATCAATGACCTTACAAATCAGAGGTGGAGTGAAAGAGCTCCAAGTTTCTTCCTGAGATATTCAAAACTTTCCCGTGGCAATGGCTTTGTGAATATATCAACAACCAGCTTCTTAGAACACACATATTCTAGCTTGACAATCTAATTAGTAACTTGGTCACATAGATAATGATATTTAATGAGAATATGCTTAGTACAAGAGTACAACACATGATTTTTTGAAATATCAATAGCACTCGTATTGTCACATAGAATAGAAATTTAGGTTCAACATACTCAACCTTAAAATCTTGCAATGTGTGCTTCATCCAAATCACCTGAGTGCAACAAGATACAACTACTATGTACTTTGCTTCTGTTGTGGATAAAGAGATAGATGTTTTTTTCTTACTTATCCAAGAAACAAGGTAGCCACCAACAAAGAAAGGACCTCCACTCATGCTTTTTTGATCATCTATTGAGCCTCCCAATTTGCATCAGTATATGTTGTCAGTGTAAAATCTTAACATTAGAATACCATAAATCAAAATTCATTGTTCCCATGAGATATTTAAAAATTATCTTTACTACTTGTACATGAGTATCCTTAGGTTTGGCCTAAAATATAGCAACATACCCCACTGCCTACATTATATTAGGTCTTGTAGCTATGACATACAATAAACTACCTACCATAGATCTGTAAAAAGTTTGATGAACACTAGGAGATTTATCATCTTTGTTGAGTTTACATATTGTTTCCATAGGTGTCCTAACTAGATTACAATCCTCCATTCAGAACCTTTTTAACATCTCTCTAATATACTTTGTTTGAGAGATAAAGACACCATCTGATAACCGTTGAATTTGAAGATCCAAAAAGTAAGACAACTCACCCAACATAGACATTTCAAACTCTTGTTTCATATTTGTAGTGAACTCTTTGCTCATACCTACACAATCACTACCAAATGTTAGATCATCCACATAAACAACAACAACTAAGATGTTGTTACCTTTTTCCTTCACATACAGATTGTTGTCTACAACACCCTTTCTGAAGCCTTGTTGTTGCAAGTACTTATCCAGCTTTTCATACCAAGGTCATGGAGCTTGTTTAAGACCATATAGTGCCTTTTTCAGCTTGCAAACATAATCAAGTTTGTTAGTCAACACAAATCCATCAGGATGCTCAATATAGACTTATTCACTCAGATTACCATTAAGAAATGTAGATTTAACATCCATTTGAAACACTTTGAATCCTTTATATGAAGTAAAGGCAAGAAAAAGTCTAATGGCTTCTATATGTGCTACACGTGTAAAATTTTCATCATAATCCACACCTTCTATTTGAGCATATCCTTTACATACTAAATGTGCTTTATTTCTTACCACTTGACCTTACTCATTTAGTTTGTTTTTGTAGACCCACTTCGTGCCAATGACATTATTGTCTTTGGGTCTAGGTACAACCTCCCATGTGTCACTCTTTTGAATCTACTCAAGCTCCTCTTTCATAGCAGTTATCCAATGTTTATCATCAGCTTCTTGTTCAAAATACTTAGGTTCAAACATAGAAATTAATGAAACATTTTCATCTTAAAATAAGTTACATTCCTTCTAGTAGTTCTAGCTCTATTCTCAGGTAAAATCTGATCAACAGGATGATTTATTTGCACAAACTTAGAAGGAGCTTTGAATTTGGTCTGACCATACTCACCTTCTGATTCATTTTCAAAATGTGTGCTTGTTGTCCCAGTTTGCATACTAGAAGAATATTTATTTCCAGCTCTTGATTGAGAGTTTTTAGGAGTATTTTGAGTTTTATTACTTGTTGTCATTGCTTGTTGTTGTGAAGAAGAGGGTTGAGAAACACTACTTGTCTCCTCCTTTTGAGAATTGATGTTTCCATTTTCAATCTCATAAGAAGTGTTAGTCATCTCATGAACTTTTACATTAACACTTTCAACAATTTTATGCAACCTTTTGTTGAAGCACCTATAAGCTTTGATTTTAGAAGAATAACCCAAGAAAATACCCTCATCTGATCTAGGATCAAACTTACCTAGATTATCATCATCCCTTTTGATATAACAAGGACTACCAAAAATCTTAAAGTATTTAACTGTTGTTGGTTTACCTTTCCACAACTAATAAGGTGTCTTGTTATATTTGGCTCTTAGCAAACCTTTGTTTTGAATATACATAGTTGTGTGAACAAATTCTCTCCAAAAATAATCACTAAGCTTGGCCTCATTCATCATACTACAAGCCATTTCTTTTATGGTTCTATTATTTCTTTCAACAACACCATTTTGTTGTGGTTTCCTAGTTGCTGAAACTTGTCTCCTGATTCCATTTTGCTCACAAATTCGTTAGATGTAAATTTACCACCATTCTCAGAGAGAAAACATTTAATCTTCAAATCCATTTCATTCTCAACTAGGGCTTTAAATACTTTAAATTTTTTTAAGGCCTCTGATTTTTCTTTCAAAAGTGTCATCCATATCATACGAGTAAAATTATTAGTTGATAGCATAAAGTACTTTTCACCTTGCAAGCTTGTTGTCCTAGTTGGTCCATACAGATTAGTATGGACTAACTAAAGTGGTTTGGAGTTGGATAAGTCTTTGTATTTAAATTTGGTTCTTGTCGTTAGACAGATCTGATACTGGGAGTAAACTGAGAGGGGTGGGGTGAATCAGTTTACTATAAAAAATCAGAACTAATGCATATCAAAAACCTTTAAACTGTAGCACAAAGAAACCAACACAATGAAGGATAAAACATGAAAGAATACACACAACACCAATATTTTTGACATGGAAAACCCAGTAAAGGGAAAAACCACGATGGGAAACCCTACCCACAATCAGATAATACTTTTGCAGCAGTATGTGAAATAATTACAATGGGGATTGTACTTGCAATCAGGCCAACCGCCTAGAGCTCACTGCTCATCACAAAAGAGAAGTCTCACCAACTTACAAAACATTGGACTACAATCCAAAAAGAATGAACTATGAAAGAAGCATCTCCTAATGCTTGATACAGTTTCAGTTAAGCACAGATGTTTGCCCTACAATACAAAACCTTCCATCGAATGATATATCACTTGTTCACACATAAACCTTCCTCTGATAATACAGACATAACTATCGATCCCACAAACCATATCGATATCACAATTACAAGAATAAGTCACCTATAAATACAAATCATCAACCTTATTGACAAGGTTGGCTAAACCCTAAACGCATAAACCCATAAACCCATTATTACAAAAATTACATTAAATAGTATCACCTAACTAATATTATGATTTACATTACATAGCATGGACCTAATTCAAATCTCCAAACAATTATATCCGCCAAAAATTCTGCTAAGAGCAAAATACAACACGCTTCACCAACCAGTAAAAACCCTTAGTGAAATAATAAAAAGTCTAACTGGATCCAAATAGGACCACCATAACAGCACACCAGCCAATGCAAAGTCAACAAACACTCAGGATACAATCAAGAAGCACCTTCAGCATGATAAAAATTGATTCCATAAGTTGGACCAAAATCATTTGATCATAACATCAAATATTGCTTACCGGTAAAGCTAATTGGTACCAAGAAATACCAACTGGGAACATAAGTGATAGTTACCAGAGCACCAAAACATGAACCAATAGAATGCGACAAACATATAACCATCCAGAGTAAGCATCCAAAACTAATTCTAGAGATCTGATCATACCAGATCAGAATCATAGCCAAAACCAAGATGATCACCAAGACTAACCGAGATAGCCTCCAACCGGGATACAGTGTTGACGTCAATGACAACACTAAACCAAATCTAGCATATTGCCAACAATCTTCCCCTTTGGCATTGATGGCAACTCTGAATGTGAAAAACATCCAAGTGCCAAGGAATCCCAACAATCTCCCTCAAAGATATGACTGATTTTCACATGAATACCATCTCTCCTCCTTTGACATCAATGACAAAGGATGGATACCAAACCAAAAATACTGAACCAAAAAGCTAACTACTCCCCTCGAGTAGTAGCATCATCTCATCAACCCATGTCAAATAAAATATCTG
The DNA here is from genome assembly GCF_030272615.1 of Cryptomeria japonica. Lineage (NCBI taxonomy): Eukaryota > Viridiplantae > Streptophyta > Pinopsida > Cupressales > Cupressaceae > Cryptomeria > Cryptomeria japonica. The sequence continues at coordinate 373,161,242 of NC_081410.1, read as the reverse complement.
ATAAGCTTACCTGATTGATGCATTCCTGCATCTCTAAGTTTCTTTCGGAGGGTTGGTAAACCCCAACTGATCTTTGAGATATTCAAAAGTATCTTTAGGCAATGGTTTTGTTAGAATATCTACAATCTGCTCCTTAGTAGGTGTTGAGCACTATTTTTTAAAAAAAAGAAAAAATATAATAAAAATAAAAAATAATACTATATGTTTCCATAAGCATGAAGACTAATGGATATTTCGGCCAGTAAGCTGTGTCGAGCACTGCAGGAGAGGTTTCATCGAAAGAGCGTTTTCATCGACACAGGGCATATAAAGCGCTAAGCAAAGGTGTTTCGGTAAGAAGTTACCTTCGATGAACGCAAGAAACCGCTCATCGATACCCCATGTTTCATCGAAAAGGATAAAAGCAAAAAGACAAAAGGTGATTTCGAAGAAACATCGTTACCGAGGAAACTCAAGAGGCATTCATCGAAAAGCAAGTCTCATCGATGAACGTGGTGTCGAACAAAAGAAAGGCTGTTTCATCGATAAAAAGGGATATCGATGAAAAGGGGGATATCGATGAACACTCATAAGCCTTCATCGAAGAAAGAAACTCATCGAAAGTATGGCATCGATGAAACTCACGAGCAATTTGTCGAAAAGGGAGACCATCGATGAAAAAGTAATTTCGATGAGTCTTAAAAGCGGCTTCTCGACGTAAGTTTTTCACCGAAACAGTATTATCGAAGAAAGTAAGCTTTCGATGGAAGATTCGAACACTCGGCCGAAGGCAAGGGTTTCATCGATAATTCGAAACGCGCGCACTTTGAGCGGACTGTACTTCCCGCGAAGGAATTAAAAGCCCAGTTGAAAAGTGTCACATCTGCAATTAAATTTAAAACACTTGAGTAGCCGTTACAGATCCAGAACATTAACTATACGCAAGTTGCCCATTCAATTACAGTTAAGCTGAGTGAATTTTCGTAAGAATCAAATCGATGCCAAGAGATTGAAGGCTGTGAAGAACTTGCAGAGATTTGCAAACGATAACCAGAAGAGTTGAGCATTTTACCAAGTAAGTATTGTCTCTCTTATTTGCTGTAACTATGGAACCTTCGTCTTCTTCTTCTAAAAAGAGTAGGAAAGGAAAAGAGTTAAACCCTGAAGAGAAGCCCAAGAGACAGAAGAAAGAAGGGAGAGCTTTGACTCAGGACTTATTAGACCAGTGTCCATCGTCTAGTGTAAGGTCCAAAAAGATTAAAAGTGAAGAAGAAGGATTAGAGGATAAATTTGAAAATCTAGGAGACATCTGGACTGAGATACGAGGGCATGAGTTATTTTTGTTTGGTTACAAAAGAAGGGATGCACCCGAACCCATTAGTAATCTGTGGAAGAGGAACTTGGGCAAGTTAGCAGTTCCGAATGTATTTGTAGACGTAGAATTAATGAAAGCTCTGGTAAATTGCTACAACCCGAGAACTAAAACCATATGTGATTACAGAGGGAATACATTAGTAGTAATCAACAAGCAGACTATTGATATGGTCTTTGATCTAGACTGGGAAGTCGAGGAAAGCATTGATATGAAGAAACTCTCACAGGAATTCTTTAGTTTGGAGAATATCTACAGGACTTGGAGGCTACCTGTTCATAGGCCAAAAGTGGGTGGGTCATTTGTTCAGTTTGGCAAAAGTGACAAAGTGCCATTTGATGTCAACCACTTCCATCCATATTTCAAATATACATATTACACTGCAGCCCAAGTACTAGGCATAGAGGCTCATCCACTCATGGATGTTGGGATTATGGTTCTGTGTGCTGATATTCAATCAAAAGACCCTAGGTCATTTGATTTTGCTACTTATGTTGCGGATACCTTGAATCATGGGCTGGAAAAGATGAAAGGAGACCTTGTGAATGTTCACTTTTCATTATACTCCATGTTAATGCATATTCTTCTTTATTGTGGACAAGAAATTAACTTCTGGCCAGATGAGTTCAGCATCAGGTCTTATGATAAGAATGGTCTAAAGAAGCCGGTTCAGCTGTGGGTATCAGCATGGGACCAGAGGTTTATAAACAACCAATATTGGCATTTTCAAGAATACTTTGTGAAACCTCTCAGTGCAGCTTTTGGACAACGCAGGGATTATACTTTGTCCCCTGAAATTAAGAAGTTCCTCAGGCCAAAGGATTTCTCTCCAGAATCACAGGTTGAACACAATTGGGGTGATTGGTATTGCCATGATAATCACACGGAGATAAGGGTATTTGGATATGAAGGGCAACCACACATGCTTCCAATTACGGTGCCAGACAGAGTGGCTAGCTTGGAGATTATAAGGCAATTGTCTATTGCCAGTGCTAAACATTTAACTGATTTTGGTAAACAATCTATTGTTCCAGGTCTATTAGTTTTCTCTGATTTCATTATCAAAAGTTCAAAGAGTTATCATTTATTACAGAATAAATTAAATTACTATGGCATGACTCTGGGTGAGCCTAGGGAGAATTTTGATCCCGAAGGATATATAAAAACTGCCAGAGCCTCACAGAAACTCAAAGCTGGGATACATATGGCCAAAATGCCAGACGACTTAATTAAGAACCTTGAGCGAGAGGAGGCCAAAGTTTTGAAAGGAAAGAGTGAATTAGTCTGGGAGGCCTACAAATGGAAAAGGGCAAGGGGAATGATAGACGGAGACCTAATTGGAAATATCCAAGATCCTCTGGAGGTGGCTAAAAGGCTACTTCAACATGAGGCTGAAATTATGCACAGAGTTCCTTCACAATTCCTTCGCTTCATTAATACTGAAAGAGACAGTCAGCCCCTAGCTCACATGTCACCAAAATCAACCGCCAGTAGTATCCCACCTGATTCTCCTCGAGAGGATTATCCTCCAGGTTTCGAAACAGAAATGAACATGGACACAGGAGAAATCAACATCAAAGATGTTGTTGACATAAGGATGACTGAGCATGAGGACTTTATTGCTGATGATGGATTCGCCTCCTCTAGGGAATTTCTCTCATTTCTATATCAATACAAAGGGGCTCATGTCAAACGAAGCATGGCTGGAAAACCAGAGGAAGAACAGATGAAGAGATTACAGGATGAAATTGATGTCCTCATGAAAGATATGACTCCTGAAAAGGGGAGGAAACTATTAAAAGAGGCCGGTGTGATCATCTTCTCTGGTTGGGATATCAATTCAGCACTCTTATTTGATGGTTTTTTGAAGAAGCAAGATTTGAATCAGCAGGTATTGCCCCAGGAGGTAGATAAACTGTTCCTAGGCTCTGGATATGATCCAGACAAGAAGGCTCTCCTACAGTGGGCACTATATCCAAAAGGGAAGAGGCCAATCATTGTGGATATAGAAGAAACCTTTGGGCACCTCATGGTTCATCAGGTTGGAAAGACCGACCCTAGGGTCACTGCGAAGCTCAATCTGGATGTTGCAAGATTGAACTTGGACCAGACAGAGTTTCTGGTCAGAGAAAACATTACATACAAGGGATTATATGAAAAGTCCAAGGAGGAAAACCAGAAGCTGCAAGCAAAGGTATTGCAATTAGAAACGGGGACTCCTATCAGCGAATACACCTCATACCCTGCAGGACGCAGCTTGGATGACGTCTCTGATGCCCTGTACTGGAAATATCAGGCGGAGAAGGCCAATAAACGCGCAGACAATATCCAGCAAAAAATGGACAAATTGGTCAATGACATCATAGGACATCGGTTTAACACCATGCTCTTACAGGTCGAACCATATTGGATAGTTTACAATGGAACCATGAAGGCGCTAACAGAGCATGAGCGGTTAAGAGCACGATTGCAGGGGGTGCTAAGCAATGGCGATTCCATGACGCCAGAAGAAAAGGCTGAGGGTAACGCGTATATGGATAGTCATGTCAAATTCGAAGATATGCTGAGAAGAGATCTAAAAGAATTAGATGATGAAAGACCCGTTGGAATGCCCTCTGTCTACAAGGAAGGAGAGGTAATAACCTTGGAGGATTTGCGAAAGGAGCTTGTCAGCGTCAAGGATTGGGCCTTGTCAGAAATTGATCGGAGTAAGGATATGGCCCCTACCGTCAACCAGATGATATTCAAGTACCTGACGCTAGGGGATGAATTAAAAAAGCAAACACTTCGAATCAAAACATTCAAAGATGATGATTACATTCATCATTTGGGACTTTTGAATCTCTTTTTGCTTAAGTTTAGAAACACTCGAGTTGATGACTAATATTTTGAAAAGACGTGTCTCTTCATGAAAAGCTTGCGTCCTCATATATATATGAGAATGTTTTTGTAATGTAAGGGAGAGACATTATTAGATAGGATTATGAGCGAAAGAACAACAGCCTGTAAGTCTTCGTGTATGAACTTCAATGGAATACAGATCTTGATCAATTGTTTCCCTGCATATGCGTTGTGGATTATTTCATTTTCTTTTGGCAATCATCTGTGATATTATCTGATAAAGATAGGGTTATTCATATTCTTAAGATCAAATCTATGCTTTATGTTATAATGTTGTAACAAAAGTTTTGCTTGCGGATTGTAATTGTCCCCTGCAAAGCTTAATTGACTGGTCCCTTAAGGGTAGGGTTAAATTCACTCAATCAGCACATAATGTAAGCATTCATTTGGTTTTGAAAGAAATAGTAATTGACAGGTTCATAAGGGATGAGTTAAAAAACTGTCTCACAGATTCGCACTATAAGCCCTGAAGAAAATTGTAATGACTCTGTAACCCATGCAATAAAGAAGGCACTGGCTTAAATCTCAAGTCATACTCATCGTTTATTTTCACAATTAGTTATTTTGATAGCTACAGGAGTAATTAAGAAACACAAAGCGAAATAACAACCTTGAACTCGTCTGCAATATCTCCATTCAAGGAATTCATGCCATTTCAAGATCAGGAGATATCAGAATAGGATAACATATCTGCTATAAAAAGCACTGTTTATTGGAGACATTCAGTGAATAGGTATACCCGCCTAGGTCCTGCAGAGCCTAAAGAGAGAGAGTTAGTAACTAATAGGTTCACTCTATAAGTTGGCCAAGTCAATTGGAGGGTTTGATCATAGGAGTTGGCATTGCCTTAGAACCCATCCAATCTGTTGATTTGAGACCCAACAGTAGGAACATAAACCAATCTAACTTCCTTTGCTTCAACCTTTTCCTTCAAGAAGTTATACCTTATAAAAATGTGTTTTGATTTGGAATAAAATATCAGATTCTTTGACATATTAATACCATTAGTATTATCATAGTGAATAAAAATTGGCTCCTCATAACTTACCCTTATATCTTTTAACATTTGTTTCATCCATAAAATTAAAGTACGGTTGGTAGCAGCAGCTACATATTTCGCATTAGTAGTAGACAATGAAGTGCATGATTGTTTCTTGCTAAGACATGAAACCAACTTCTTCCCAAGAAAGAATGAACCACCAATAGTTCTCTTCTTGTCATTGACATCTCCTACCCAATCAAAATCTATATAGGCACATAATCTGAAGTCATCATTCCTTAGATACCATAACCCAAAGTCTGTTGTTCCTGCCAAATACTTGAATATCCTCTTAACAACAATATCATGATTTTCTCTAGGATATTACTGAAATCTAGAAGCAATACAAACAACATTCATAATGTTAGGTATATTCTGAGTTAGGTACATCAATCCACCAATCATTGATTTGTATCTGCTTGGATTCACTTTAGGAGATTCATCATCCTTTGACAATTTGCAAACCAATCTAGCCTTGTTCCTCACAACTTGACCTTCCTCATTTAATTTATTCTTGAAAACCCATTTAGTTCTAATAGTATTCTTGTCTTTAGGTCTAGGAACTAGTTCCCATGTCTTACTCTTTTCTATCTGATCTAATTCTTCTTCGATTTCTTTTATCCAATTTTCATCTTTGCTTGCTTTAATAAATTATTCTGGTTAAATTTGAGAAATTAAACATACCTCTTGAGTAGCTAGCCTTCTTAAAGTCATCACACCTTTCCTTTTATCTCCAATGATTTGATCTTTAGAATGATTTAGTTTCACATACCTGGGAGTCTTTGAAATTTCTTGATTTACTAACTCTTTATGTTGTTCCTCAGTCACAGTTGAATTTTATGATGTTATCGATGTCACTAGTTCATTGTTCTGAATTGATTCTTGCATTATTGATTCTGGTCTGATAAATTTATCTTTTGGTCCATAGTCATATGATATGATCTGATTACTGCCATGCTCATCCACCTTGACATTTTTGCTTTCAATTATCCTATTCAATCTTTTGTTATAACATCTATATGCTTTACTTTGAGTAGAATAACCCAAAAATATTCCTTCATCACTTCTAAGATCAAACTTTCCTATTGTATCATCTCTTCTAATGTAACATTTGCTTCCAAAAATTCTAAAATATGTGATAGTAGGAGTATGACCAAACCATAATTCATAAGGGGTCTTACCGATATCACCTTTAATGTGTACTCTATTGAAAGTGTATACAACCGTATTGATAGTCTCCCTCCAATAGATATATGGCAATATAGCTTTTGTCATCATTGTCCTGGCAGCATCCAATATGGTTTTGTTCTTCCTTTCCACCAATCCATTATGTTATGGAGTCCTAGGTGCAGAAAGTTGTCTTCTGATTCCATTCCTCTCACAAAAGTTGTTGAATTCACTGAATGTAAACTCATCTCCTTGATCTAGTCTTAAACACTTTATCTTCAGTCTTGTCTCAGTCTCAACCATAGCTTTGAAGATTCTAAATTTCTCAATAGCTTCAAATTTTTCTTTCAAAAATGCTACCCACATCATTCTAGATTAATCATCAATAACTAACATAAAGTATCTATTGTTGGCATTATTAGATGAATTGATTATGTGTTGCATTGATGTTTTGTCATTGATGTTAGCACTAGTTGTTATGGTTGGTTACCGACAGAAGAGACTATATGTTTGACACTTCTGGCATGTTTGGATCTATGGAATATGTTTGGTTACATGTGGTACATGCTCCTGGAGCATGTTTTGGTCAGTTAGTATTGACTTGGTAATCAGATGCTATCATATATTCTAGTAAACCCTTACCGACACTAGTTTAAGACTCTACCGGCAGAGCTTTCATTGAGGATTCTTGACAAGATGCATAATTGGTGTTGATGCAATTTCTACATGGATTTCAGGATGCTGAAGATATTATTTCATCATGCTTCAACTACTTGAAAAAATTGCTTTAGCGTGGTGGACCCATAATAGGTCTGGTATCTATCTAGGTTATAGACTGGTATCATGATAATGTGTACTCTGCATGTTATCAGGATGTTTCAGGATGTTTTATAGATTTACTATTGTTGTTTTGGTCTTAAGATGACATGGAATATCATTGTAGTATGGATCTATGTAATGATCTTATTGTAATATCTTTTAGGTGGCCAACCTAATTGGTTTAGGCCTTAGGGTTTGTATAAAATGAAGTAAGATCTCATTGTAGATCATGGAATGTGTGGTATGGGAATGGAATTAGTGTCTGTGGTCTTGAAATACAATATCTTATGCGAAGGAGACTTGGTCGATCATAGGTGATCGAATTGGGATTAAGGAAGAGGTCAAAGGCCTCTAGTATTGAGCTTAACCGGGACTGTAATCAGGCATGGTAGATGCTATTTCTGGTAGTTTACTTTATTGGATTGTTGTCCATTTATCTTGAGATGGTTGTAGCCTCTATGTAGTCAGTGAGACTCTTTTGCAATGAGCAGTACGCTCTAGGCAGTGTGCCTTCCTACATGTGCATGCCCCTCATTGTAACACATACTTTCTGCAAAAGTATCATCTGACTGTGGGTAGGCTTCCCATCATGGTTTTTCACTTTCCAGGTTTTCCATGTACAAATCATAGTGTTATGTGGTATGGTTGCTTTGCATTGATTATCTTTTTAATTGCTAAGTTTTATTGTTTACCGATATCTATTTATGCTTTAGCGATACTTAATTTGTTTAAGGGTTATTAAGTGGATTAAATGTTATAATCTGTTAACAACTGATTCACCCCCCCCTCTCAATTGTTCACCAGTTATCCTAACAATTGGTATCAGAGCTTTGGTCCTGTTTTGCAGAAGCTTAACCGCTTGAGGTAGATCCTATGGCAACTAACACTTCTAATCCACCGACAACTATTTTCAGAAGAGAAATCCCTAAGCTTGATGGAATAAATTGTGGGATATAGAAAATTCAAATGGAGACTCATCTTAGATATCTTGGAAAGGATATTTGGGAGATCACTGAGAAAGGATACACACCTTATGATCTGGCATCTATCAATCCTGGTCCTACAGACTTGGATAAGAATATCGAGAATGATTGTAGAGCTAGAGAAGCCCTCTTGTGTGCACTTTCTGATCAGTAGATCATCAGATTAATTGATAAATCATTGGCAAAGGTTATGTGGGATAAATTGCAAACTCTAAATGAAGGTGATCTTACTATCAAAATTGCTAAACTTGATGGTTACTGGGTAAGATATGAAAACTTGAAGATGGAAGATAATGAAAGAATTGTTGTGTTTATAGAAAGAGTAAATGAGATTGTTATGGGAATTCAATGTTGTGGAGGATTTATGAGTGAAGATGAAATAGTTTTTAAAGTCTTGAGAGCCCTTCCACTGGCTTACAAGATGAAGGAAACTACAATTAATGAGTTGAGAACAACAACAAACTCTTCAGTTAACAAAGACATTCTGATTGGGAAATTATCTTCTTTTGAGCTTGAAGAATTTGGATCTTCTGGAGCTGTAAAGTCTGAACTTGCTTTTCATGTATCATCATCATCATCATCTACCAGAAAAAGTGATTGGAAAGTCTTATATGCAAAAGAATTGGAAGACATGAGGAAAGAAGATGAAGAATTTGAGCAACTTGAAGCCTTATTTTCTAGAAGAGTACCTAAAGGTCCAACAAGAAGTAAGTATGAAGGAAAAGAACCTTTAAATGTTTTTCATGTAATAAGATTGGTCATTTTGCATCTAGATATCCTGAAAGGAATGCAAGGTTTGAGGAAAGAGTTAAGAAATCATTTAAGCCTAACCAGAATAGATATAGATTCAATAAAAGTAAACAATGCTACATAGTGGATGAGGAAGGAGTAACTGATGACTCTGGAGATGAACTGGCAAAAGACCCTGCTAGTGGATCTAGCAATGGAAAGGAATGGGTGTTCTATGCTTTAAAGGAAGATGAACCTGAATCGACTATCATAAATGAAGAAAAGGCCTTGGCAGAAAAAGTTGAAGATAAGGATGAATGGGTAATTGATAGTGGATACTCACATCATATGACTGGAGATAAAGGGAAATTTTTGTCCCTGCAAGAATACAGTGGCAGTCAAGTTAGATTTGGAGATGAGAAAGCATGTATGATCAAAGGTAGAGGTATTATTTCTCTGGATGGTAATCATAACACTGATAATTTCTATTATGTATAAGGTTTAAAGAATAATCTTTTGAGTGTTGGTCAATCGGTAGACAAGGGTTTCCAACTTCAGTTTAAAGATAGAAAATGCAAAATCATTAAAAAGACATGTTTGATTGCTCATATTTATGAGAGTTGGTTATGGCATAAGAGGTTGTGTCATGTTAATTTTGATTGTATTGTTAAGATCAGTTCAACTAGGGTAGTTAGAGATGTACCTAAGATTATGAAGCCTCATAATCTGGTATGTAAGGAATGTCAACTGGGAAAGAAAGTTAGAACTTCTTTTAAGAGCATAAATGATAAATCTAATGATGTACTTGATTTGATTCACACTGACTTATGTGGTCCAACAAGGACTAGAAGCTTTCAAGGTGATAGGTATTTCATATTGATTATTGATGACTATTCTAGGATGATGTGGGTGACTTTTCTTAAGGAGAAGTCTAAAGCTTTTGATAAATTCAAGATCTTTAGAAAAAAGGTTGAGACAGAAATTGGATTGAAAATCAAATGTCTAAGATCAGATCATGGTGGTGAGTTCACTTCTCATGAATTTAACAATTATTGTGAGATAAATGGATTCAAGAGACAATTATCTACACCTCAGACTCCTCAGCAGAATGGAGTAGTGGAAAGAAAGAACAGAACCATTTTGGATGCAACAAGATCTATGACGATGGAAACCAAATTACCTCATATCTACTAGAGAGAAGTAGTGAGTACAACAGTCTACACATTCAACAGATTTCACATCAAAGGTGAAGTCGGTAAGACCCCTTATGAATTATGGTTCTGACATACACCTACTGTTAAATATTTTAGAATTTTTGGAAGTAAATGCTATATCAAAAGAGATGATTCAATTGGAAAGTTTGATCCTAGATGTGATGAAGGGATATTTCTTGGTTATTCAATTCAAAGAAAAGTATATAGATGTTATAACAAAAGATTGTAGAAAATTGTGGAGAGTTATAATGTGAAAGTGGATGAGCAGTATAGAAATCATTCTATATAATATGACAGGGAACTAGTAGTGGAAATCATCATAATTAAACTAGCAATGCCTCAACCGGTACAAGAAACTAAGACAGTTACACCAGAACAATCAGAAAATTCAACTGTGACTAATGATCAGAGAAGTGAACTTGAAGTTTAGAAGACACCAAGGTATTTAAGATTAAATCATTCAGAAGATCAAATTATTGGAGATAGGAACAAGGGAGTTATGACAAGAAGAAAACTGGCAAATGAAGAGGTATGTATTATTTCTCAAGTTGAATTGTCATCTATTATTGAATCTTGTAAGGATAAACATTGGTTAAAGGCCATGGAAGATGAATTAGATCATATAGAAAAGAGTGAAACTTGGACTTTAGTTCCCCAACCTAAAAATAAGAATGTTATTGGAACTAAATGGGTTCTTAGGAATAAACTGAATGAGGATGGTCAAGTTGTAAGAAAAAAGGATAGATTGGTTTGTAAAGGATATTCTCAAATGGAAGGAATTGATTATGGTGAGACATTTGCACTTGTATCTAGAATTGAAGCTGTTAGACTATTTCTTGCCTATGCAGCTTACAAAAACTATAAGGTTTATCAAATGGATGTTAAATGTGCATTTTTGAATGGTGAACTTGAAGAAGAAGTATACATTGAGCAACCTGATGTATTTTCACTGGCAGATGATAAAGATATGGTTTGCAGATTGAAGAAATCTCTATATGGATTAAAACAGGCTCCTAGAGCTTGGTATGCAAGGTTGGATAAATATCTTTTGAAGCTTGGTTTTACTAAAGGTAGTGCTGATAGTAATTTATATTATAATATCATTGATAATGATATTATGATTATTGAAGTATTTGTTGATGATATCATTTTTGGAGGAGAAGATAAATTATGCATGGAATTTGCTAACAATATGAAGAATGAATTTGAAATGTCCATGATTGGTGAGATGAGACTTTTCTTAGGTTTGCAAATTACTCAAACTGACAAAGGCCTTTTTATCTGTTAAACTAAGTATCTGAGGGAATTGTTGAAATTTTTTGGTATGGATAAATCCAAACCAGTAAGTACTCCCATGGTGACAAGTGAGAAATTATCTATCAAGGATACTTCTACATCGGTAAATCCGACAAGGTATAAGTCTATGATTGGTGGTCTGTTATATTTAACTCAGACTAGACCGGATATTATGAATGCAGTAAGTATTGTTTCCAGATATCAAAGTATTTCTAAAGAAAATCATGAATGTGCAGTAAAGAGGATATTCCCCTATTTGCAAGGAACAACAGAATATGGTTTATGGTATTCTAAAAATGATGATTTCACTTTATGTGCATATATTGACTCATATTGGGCAGGAGATACTGATGACAGGAAGAGCACTTCTGGTGGAGCCTTCTTTCTTGGAAAGAAACTGGTTTCATGGATCAGCAAAAAAATATTCATGCATTTCTTTATCTACTTCAGAAGCTGAGTATGTTGCAGCAACAACTAATTGCACTCAAGTCTTGTGGATGAAGCAAATGTTGAAGGATATCAGGGTAAATTATAGTGAATCCGTAGAAATCTACTATGATAACTCTGTAGCTATTGACATGTCTAAAAATATGGTATTTCGCTCTAAGACTAAGCATATATCAATAAAGTATAACTTTCTGAAGGACAAGGTAGAAGCAAAAGAAGTCAAATTGGTTTATGTGAACACTAAAGAACAGATTGTAGATATATTTAATAAACTGATGTCTAAGGAATCATTTGAGTATTTGAGAGACAGGTTAGGCATTTTTGCCCCTTCGATAGAGACTTGATTGATGAAATTTGTCATCAGTCCGACATGCATTATTAGAGATATTATTCATTCCAACACTCATGTGTGGTGCTACTACTCAGGGGGAGTAGACAACTTTGAGATTCAAAGGTTTATATTCTTTCTTTGATATTTTTGTCAGATTTCTGGCATTGATTTAAAAGGGGGAGAGATATTGATGTGAAAAATAAGAAAAGGAGTTGTATACATTAGGGGGAGATTTATTGATATTCAGGAGGTTATTGGTTGTCTTCCACAAGGGGGAGACTTGTTTGGCATTTCTTGGTACTTAGATGTTTTTCACATCTAGTGTTGCCATCAATGCCAAAGGGGGAGATTGTTGTGAATTGATTATGTGTTGCATTGATGTTTTGTCATTGATGTCAACACTAGCTGTTATGGTTGGTTACCAGTAAACAAGTTTTGGATATCGGTAGAAGATCAAGTGTTACCAGAAGAAGAGACTATTTGTTGGACACTTCGAGTGTTGGTATTATGGATGTGTTGCATTAGTTTTGTCATTGATGTCAACACTTGTCAACACTTATCAGCACTTGGAGATCTTTGGTTATGTTCAAAGACATGTTCAGTAACTTATGCATAGTCACTGATATCTGGTTAACTGGCAGGTTATATTGTTCATCGACACTGAGGATGATCTATTATCATCTGGAGATTACTTGGTTATGTCGAAGACATTGTTTGGACACTTGGTTTTGGTGATTTGATAATTGGTACAATCGAGTTTGCATATTTGTTGTTACTGGCAAATAGGTCTAGGTTATGGACTGGCAAGCATTATCTATTCTAGATTAGCACGACACATTATGGAGATGATTTTTTATTGTTGTAAATGCATTGAGCCAACATCATGCGTCGCATATTGATTCATTTGTAATTGATTTTATTGTAATATCTTAGTGAGCCGACCTACACATTTGTTCTTAGGTTTTGGTATATATGTAAGATCTCATTTGTGAGATTATATAGAGGAGTGTGAAAAAGGATTGTAATAAGAAATATGTGAATAAAAATAGAGCTATACACATAGACATCATTTGAAGATTCAAGGAAGGTATGAGGAAGACAATCAAAGCTTAACCAGTACTGTTATTAACTGCTAAACTGTCTACTGGCATTAAGTTTGGTTTATCAGTATTATGCATTAAGTTTGACTAAAGTATATTTGGATTGAAATTAATAGCCAACTAATTCACCCCCCCCCTCTTAGTTGCCTTCGGATCCTAACAATTGGCATCAGAGCTAAGTCCTCTTTTTGCAGAAGTTTAACAACTTGAGGAGATTCTATGACAACTAACTATTTCAGGAAGGACAGTTTGAAGCTTGATGGAACTAACTATGGTATATGGAAGATTAGAATGGAAACTCATCTGAATTGCATTTGAAAAGACATATGGGATGTTACAAAGAATGGCTATGTTGGTCCTACACAAAGTCAACCTAATCCACCAACCTTGGCTAAAGATCAGGAGAATGATTGCAAAGCAAGAGAAGCACTTTTGAGCGCATTGTCAGATTAGCAAATCATGGGATTATCAGACCAATCTACTAATAAAGCTATTTAGGATAAATTGGAGACATTAAATGAAGGTGATACCACTGTCAAAATTCCAAAACTGGAATGCTTCCGGGTCAGGTATGAAAATCTAAAAATGGAAGAAGATGAAAGGATTTCTGCTTTTATGGAAAGAGTTAATGAAATTGTTTTGGGTATACAATGTTGTGGGGGATCCTTAAGTGAAGATGAAATTGTTTCTAAAGTTTTAAGAGTTTTGCCACCAGCATACAAAATGAAAGTAACTTCTATTAATGAATTGAGAACAATGCCTAATGCATCAGTATCTAGAGATACTTTGGTTGGAAAACTTTTAGCTTTTAAACTTGAGGAATTTGGTCCTATTGCTACAATTAAGACATATTTGGCTTTCAAAGCTTCATCATCTGCAACATCATCATCATCATCTGAAAAATTTGATTGGAAAGTAGTTTATGCTAGAAAACTTGAAGAAATCAGAAGAGAGAATTAAGAACTTGAAGAGCTTGAAGCACTATTTGCAAGGAAAATGCCTAAAGGTCCAGTTGGAAGTAAGTATGAAGGTAAAGCACCATTTAAATGTTTTAACTGCAATAAAATTGGTCATATGGCATCTAGGTGTCCTGATAGACATGCAAGATTGAAAGAAGAAGCTAAAAGAACATATAAGCCTAACCCTGAATATCAAAGATACAGATTTAAGAAGAATAGAGACAAATCATTTTACTATGCTTATGAAGGAGTTATTGATGATTCTGATGAGGAACCGATAGACAATGGATGGGATTTTGTTGCAATAATATAAGATCAACCAGCACCTACTATTCAACCGGTAGAGTAGGCCCTGACAACTAAAATTGAAAAAAAGGATGAATGGATCATTGATTCTGGATGTTCACGTCATATGATTGGTGATAAGAGTAAATTCTTAACCTTTTAGGAATACAATGCAGGTCTAGTAAGATTTGGAGATGACAAAGCTTGTTTGATCAGAGGAAAAGGTAGTATATCTTTTGATGGTAAGCACTATACTGATAATGTTTACTATGTTGAAGGTCTGAAGCATAATCTTTTGAGTGTTGGTCAATTAGTTGAAACAGGATTTCAATTACAATTCAAGAATGGTAAATGCAAAATCATGAATAGAACTGGTTTTGAAATTGCAACCGGTAATCAAACTAGAGGTAATATCTTTTATTTGAATAACAATGAGAAGACATGCTTGATTGCACATATTGATGAAAGTTGGTTATGGCATAAGAGACGTTGTCATGTAAATTTTGATTGCATTGTGAAAATCAATACAACTAAGGCAGTAAGGGATTTACCTAAGATTGTTAAACCTCACAATCTGGTATGTAAGGAATGTCAATTTGGAAAGCAAGTTAGAGAAACTTTTAGGAGTATTCCATAAAAATCCAATAATGTTCTAGACTTAATTCATACTAATTTATATGGTCTAGCAAGAACTAGAAGTTTACAAGGAGATGGATATTTTATGCTAATCATTGATGATTATTCTAGAATGTGTTGGGTTACTTTTCTCTGGGAGAAATCGGAAGCTTTTGGAAAATTCAAACTATTCAAAGTGATGGTAAAGAATGAAACCGGTAGAAAAATCAAATGTTTGAGATCAGATCAAGGAGGTGAATTCACATGTAAGGAATTTAATACATTCTGTGAAGTGAATGAAATTAGAAGACAATTATCAACACCTCAGACACCCTAGTAAAATGGAGTTGTGGAAAGGAGGAACACAAATATTTTGGATGCAGTTAGAAGCATGATATCAGAAGCAAACCTACCCCATGTGTATTGGAGAGAAGCAGTCAATACAATTGTTTATACATTCAATAGAGTTCACATCAAAGGTGAAACCGGTAAGACCCCTCATGAACTATGGTTTGGTAATACTCCTACTCTTAAATATTTTAGAATATTTGGAAGCAAATGTTATATTAGGAGAGATGATTATATTGGCAAATTTGATCCTAGAAGTGATGAAGGAATATTTCTTGGTTATTCATCTAAGAGAAAGGCATATAGATGTTTAATAAGAGATTACAGAAAATCATTGAAAGTGCAAATGTGAAGATTGATGAACAGTTTAGAAGGTCTATAGACTCTAAACCGGTAGTTGAGATAATCACAAATGAACCTACAATAAGTACACCGATATAGAATTTTGATCCAGTCCCACCGACATCCTCTGAGAATTCCACAGTGACTGAAGAATAGCAACAAGTGAATACACCCAGGTATGTAAGATTGAATCCCTCTGAAAGTCAGATAATTGGGAATAAGTATCAAGGAGTTATGACTAGAGGAAGACTGGAAAATGAAGAGGTATGTCTAATTTCTCAAATTGAACCAGCAACTATTAATGAGGCATGTGAAGATAAAGATTGGATTAAAGCTATGGAAGATGAATTGGAACAAATTGAAAAGAATAACGCATGGACATTGGTTCCCTGACCTAAAAAGAAAAATGTAATTGGAACTAAATGGGTATTTAGAAATAAATTTAATGAAGATGGTAAGGTAATCAGAAACAAAGCAAGACTAGTGTGTAAGGGATATTCACAGAAAAAAGCAATTGATTATAATGAAACCTTTGCACTGGTAGCTAGAATTGAGGCAGTCAGATTATTCTTAGCTTTTGCAACACACAAGAACTATAAAGTATATCAAATGGATGTTAAATGTGCATTTCTGAATGGTGATCTTGAAGAGGAAGTTTACATTGAACAACCTGATGGATTTTCTCTGATAGATGACAAAGACATGGTTTGCAGGTTAAGGAAAGCTTTATATGGATTGAAGCAAGCTCCTAGAGCTTGGTATGCTAGATTGGACAAATATCTTTTGAAGCGTGGTTAAACTAAAGGTAATGCTGACAGGAACTTATATTACAAAGTGACTAATGATGACATCTTGGTTATTGAATTTTTTGTTGATGATATCATTTTTAGAGGAGAAGATGGATTGTGTAAAGACTTTTCTAATAAGATGCAGGAAGAATTTGAAATGTCTATGATTGGAGAGATAAAATTCTTTTTAGGATTGCAGATTTCAAAGACTGATAAAGGTATATTCATAAATTGATCAAAGTACTTGAAGGAATTACTTAAGAAATTTGGTATTGAAAACTCTAAACCGGTAAGCACACCTATGACTACAACTGACAAACTATCATTGAAGGATGAATCAACACCTGTTAATCTGACAAGATACAAATCTATGATAGGAGGTTTACTATATTTGACACAAACAAGACCTGATATTATTAATGCAGTATGTATTGTTTCAAGATTTCAGAGTAATCCTAAGGAGAATCATGAATCAGCAGTAAAAAGGATTTTCTGGTACGTACAAGGCACAACAAATCTTGGTTTATGGTATCATAAAGATGAAAATTTTGATTTATGTGTATACACAGATGCAAATTGGGCAGGAGATGTAGATGACAGAAAAAGCACCACCGGCGGAGCATTTTTTCTTGGCAGTAGACTAATTTAATGGTTGAGCAAGAAACAAAGTTGCACATCACTATCAACAACAGAATCAGAATATGTTGCAGCAACAACTAATTGTACACAGGTATTATGGACTAAGAAAATGTTGAAGGACATAAAGGTAAAATGCAAAGAACCTATAAGCATTTACTGTGATAATATGGAAGCAATTGATATATCAAAGAATCCGGTATTTCACTCTAAAACTAAACATGTTTCTATCAAATTCAATTTTCTGAAAGAGAATGTTGAAGCAAAAGAAGTGAAATTGGTTTATGTGAATACTAAAGAGCAGATTGCAGATATCTTTACTAAGCCTTTGCCTAAGGAAACTTTTGAATATCTAAGAGAGCAACTTGGAGTTATACCCTCACCAATAGAAATTTAAACAATTGGAGCATGGCATCAGATTGACATAATTATTAGAGAAACCTTTTTTCATCTTTGATGAAGGAGAGCTACTTCACAGGGGGGTGGATTGAATAAATTTGGTCATAACAATTGGTATTTGCAATAAGTTCTATGAACTGATTGTATTTGGTTTTGTATTGCTTTGGCATTTGATGTCAAAGGGGGAGAGATATCTATGGAAAAACACATTATCTTTTGGGGAGAGATTATTCATTGGGGGATAGATTGTTACTCTCTGTATCTGTATTTTGATTTCTAGTTAATGATCTCTTTGGGAGATTGTTGGTTTTTGGTTTTTGGCATTTCTGCTTTGGCACTTAGATGGTTTTTCCATCTTGTGTTGCCATCAATGCCAAAGGGGGATATTTTTGGTATTATGGATGTGTTGCATTGGTTTTGTCATTGATGTCAACACTTGTCAACACTTGAGAACACTTATCAGCACTTGGAGATCTTTGGTTATGTTCACCGGCATTTTCAGTGACTTGTGCATAGTCACTGGTATCTGGTTAACCGGCAGGTTATATTGTTCACTGGCACTGAAGATGATCTGTTATCATTTGGAGATTACTTGGTTATGTCAAAGACATTGTTTGGATGCTTGGTTTTGGTGATTTAATTATTGGTACAATCGAGTTTGCATATTTGTTGTTACCGGCAGGCAAATAGGTCTAGGTTATGGACTGGCAAGTATTATCTATTCCAGATCAGCACGACACATTATGGAGATGATTTTTTATTGTTGTAAATGCACTGAGAAGACAATCATGCATCGCATATTGATTCATTTGTAATTGATTTTATTGTAATATCTTAGTGAGCCGACCTACACGTTTGGTCTTAGGTTTTGGTATATATGTAAGATCTCATTTGTGAGATTATATAGAGGAGTGTGAAAAAGGATTGTAATAAGGTATATGCAAATATAAGCAGAGCTATACACGCAGACATAATTTGAAGATTCAAGGAAGGTATGAGGAAGACAATCAGAGCTTAACCGGTACTATTATTAACTGTTAAATTGTCTACCGACATTAAGTATTATTATTATTATTATTATTATTATGCATTAAGTTTGATTAAAGTATATTTGGGTTGAAATTAATAGACAATTGATTCACCCCCCCTCTCAGTTGCCTCCGAGTCCTAACAATTGGTATCAGAGCTAAGTCCTCTTTTTGCAGAAGTTTAATAGCTTGAGGAGATTCTATGGCAACTAACTATTTCAGGAAGGATAGTCCGAAGCTTGATGGAACTAACTATGGTATATGGAAGATTAGAATGGAGACTCATCTAAATTGCATTGGAAAAGACATATGGGATGTTACAAAGAATGGCTATGTTGGTCCTACACAAAGTCAACCTAATCCACCAACCTTGGCTAAAGATCAGGAGAATGATTGCAAAGCAAGAGAAGCATTTTTTAGCGCATTGTCAGATTAGCAAATCATGGGATTATCAGATCGATCTACTGCTAAAGCTATTTGGGATAAATTGGAGACATTAAATGATGGTAATACCACTATCAAAATTGCAAAACTAGAATGCTTCCAGGTCAGGTATGAAAATCTGAAAATGGAAGAAGATGAAAGGATTTCTGCTTTTATGGAAAGAGTTAATGAAATTGTTTTGGGTATAAAATGTTGTGGGGGATCCTTAAGTGAAGATGAAATTGTTTCTAAAATTTTAAGAGTTTTGCCACCTGTATACAAAATGAAAGTAACTTCTATTAATTAATTGAGAACAATGCCTAATGCATCAGTATCTAGAGATACTTTGGTTGGAAAACTTTCAGCTTTTAAACTTAAGGAATTTGGTCCTATTGCTACAATTAAGACAGATTTGCCTTTCAAAGCTTCATCATCTGTAACATCATCATCATCATCTGAAAATTCTGATTGGAAAGTAGTTTATGCTAGAGAACTTGAAGAAATCAAAAGAGAGAATTAAGAACTTGAAGAGCTTGAAGGACTATTTGTAAGGAAAATGCCTAAAGGTCCAGTTGGAAGTAAGTATGAAGGTAAAGCACCATTTAAATGTTTTAACTGCAATAAAATTGGTCATATGGCATCTAGGTGTCCTGATAGACATGCAAGATTGAAAGAAGAAGCTAAAGAACATATAAGCCTAACCCTGAATATCAAAGATACAAATTTAAGAAGAATAGAGACAAATCATTTTACTATGCTTATGAAGGAGTTACTGATGATTCTGATAAGGAACCAACAGACAATGGATGGGATTTTGTTGCAATAATATAATATCAACTAGCACCTACTGTTCAACCGGTAGAGCAGACCCTGCTAGCTAAAATTGAAGAAAAGGATGAATGGATCATTGATTCCAGATGTTCACATCATATGATTGGTGATAAGAGTAAATTCTTAACGTTTTAGGAATACAATGTAGGTCTAGTAAGATTTGGAGATGACAAAGCTTGCTTAATCAGAGGAAAAGGCAGTATATCTTTTGATGGTAAGCACAATACTGATAATGTTTACTATGTTGAAGGTTTGAAACATAATCTTTTGAGTGTTGGTCAATTAGTTGAAATAGGATTTCAATTACAATTCAAGAATGGTACATGCAAAATCATGAATAGAACTGGTTTTGAAATTGCAACCAGTAATTAGACTAGAGGTAATATCTTTTATTTGAATAACAATGAGAAGACATGCTTGATTGCATATAGTGATGAAAGTTTGTTATGGCATAAGAGACTTTGTCATGTAAATTTTGATTGCATTGTGAGAATCAGTACAACTAAGGTAGTAAGGGATTTACCTAAGATTGTTAAACCTCACAATGCAGTATGTAAGGAATGTCAATTTGGAAAGCAAGTTAGAGAAACTTTTAGGAGTATTCCAGAAAAATCCAATAATGTTCTAGACTTAATTCATAGTGATTTATGTGGTCCAACAAGAACTAGAAGTTTACAAGGAGAGATATTTTCTCTTTCTTCTCTGTCAATGTCCTCCAATAATTTTGCATACATCTCCTTTTAGTCTATCTTTTGCTTACCGGAGGTAGATGCTTTAAATATAGTTTCTATTTTAGTAGCACTCTGATCTCCGAGTTCCTGAAGTTCAAAAGAAGTCAATTTTCCAAGCAATGTATCTCTGGTAACAGGGGTGCTTGACATTGTCTGGAGTTTGTTGATTGCAGTAGCCTTCATCTTGTAAGCTGGAGGTAGAATTCTCAGAACCTTTGACACAATCTCATCCTCACTAACTGATTCATTGCAGCATTTGATACCCATAATAATCTCATTTACTCTATCCAAGAAAGAACTAATCTTCTCATCTTCTTCCATCTTCAAAGTTTCATAACTTACCAGGAAACCTTCAAGTTTTGCAATCTTTACTACCTGGTCACCTTCATAAAGAGTTTCAAGTTTCAACCAGATCTTCTTAGCATTCTCCAACTCTATGACATTCAATAGCTTTTCATCAGATAGGGCTATTAGAAATGCTTCTTTTACTCTAACACAATTTTTAGCTCTCTTTTATTCATCAGCAAGAGCTGGTGTTCTAGAATTAGATTCATGAGGCATATACCTTTCTCCACTATCTCCCAAACTTTAGCTCCAAGACATCTAAGATGAATCTTCATTCGCTCCTTCCATATTTTGTAATTTGTACCATCAAATTTAGGGCTCTCCTTCCGATAGGGATTGAATGTAGAACTTGATGCAATTTCCATTAGATCTCCTCAAACAGTTAAGCTTTTGGAGAGAGGACCAATGCTCTAATACCAATTGTTAGACAAATCTGATACCGGGAGTAAATGGAGAGGGGGGGGGGGGTGAATCGGTTTACTATCAAAAAGTAGAACTAATGCATATAAAAAACCTTTAAACCAAAGCACAAAGAAACCAATACAATGAAGGATAAAACATGAAAGCACAATATCAGTGTTGGGTAGTGAAGGCGTACACACCTCATTCTTGAGACTGACATCTATTTCTCTTGATAGGGTAGTGGTATATTGTTGCTTGGTGAATTCATACTCTTTGAATTCTTATGGGTCTGGTGGATGTACTAGTTGGAATCATATAGCACTTCTTGTTTTTACATTGAATACATCAATTATTCACTGGTATGGGAGTGTTGATAAATGCTTCTATTGGAAATTTCTATGAACAATCTGGGTAGCAGAGTTGACAGGATGGAACTCATAGTAAAGAAGATAGCTGAACAAAACTTCCAGATTCTCAAAGCCTTGGTGGACAACATGAACATTTTGATTAACAGATTTGATGACATCAAAGATAAAGAGGGCAGTAAGGATCAGCTGGAAAAAAAAGGTCATGAGAAGAGGACCAAAGCCAATACTAGGAATAAGGACGACATCAAGGGTCGAGAGCTGGATGACTTAAAGACCTCTATGAACAACATGAAGTAGATGGTGGTCCACACTGAAGATATCATGAAAAATATCTTGTTGTCTAGGTCTCGATCTTGGTCTCTATCTTTGTGCTATCTTTTTTCTTTCCTTTCTTTGTCTTTTTGTGGTTCTTCATGTTATGTGTGTTAAGATCCCTTTTTATTCAGATGGGATCAATTTTTTGTAAATGGAGTGATCAGGCACGGTTCTTTCTAGATCTTTTGCTCTCTCGATATGTAAAAGGTTCGGGTTCCTTTCAAAAACCTATTTTTACTTATTCAAAACACCAACATTTTTTACGTGAAAAAACCGGTAAAGGAAAAAACCATGGTGGGAAACCCTACCCACAATCAAATAATACTTCTACAACAGTATGTGAAATAATTACAATGGGGATTGCACTTGCAATTAGGCCAACCGCCTAGAGCTCACTACTCATCACAAAAGAGAAGTCTCACTGACTTACAAAACATTAGACTACAATCCAGATTGAATGAACTATGAAAGTAGCATCTCGTAATGCTTGATATAGTTCCAGTTAAGCATAAATGTTTTCCCTATAATACAAAACCTTATGCCAAATGATATATCACTTGTTTGCACATAAACCTTCCTCTGATAATATAGACATAACCATCGATCCCACAAACCATATCGATATCACAATTATATGAATAAGTTACCTATAAATATAGATCATCAACTTGATTGACAAGGTCAGCTAAACCCTAAACCTATAAACCTATTATTATAAAAATTACATTACACGGTATCACCAGACCAATATTATGATTTACATTACATAGCATGGACCTAATTCAAATATCCAAACAATTATATCCATCGAAAATTTTGCTAAGACCAAAATCCAACACGCTTCACCAACCAGTAGAAACCCTTAGTGAAATAATAGGAAGTCTAACCGGATCCAAATAGGACCACCATAAAAGCATGCTAGCCAATGCAAAGTCACCAAACAATCAGGATACGATCAAGAAGCACCTTCAGCATGATAGAAACTGATTCCATAAGCCAGACCAAAAATGTCTGACCAAAACATCAAATATCGCTTACTAGTAAAGCTAACCGGTATCAAGAAATACCAATCGATAACATAAGCGATAGTTGTCGGAGCACCAAAATATGAACCAATAGAATGTGGCAAACATATAACCATCCAGAGTAAGCATCCAAAACTGATTCTAGAGATCTGATTATACCAAATCAGAATCATAGCCAAAAATAAGATGATCACCAAGACTAATCGGGATAGGTCCAACCGGGATACAATGTTGACATCAATGACAACACTAAACCAAATCCAGCATATTGCCAACACTTTTTTACTTCCCCATTTGAAAATTTTTGCAAACAACATCTGATGGTTTCTCTAGCTATGGAATATCTCTTACAACTTCCTTCTTGTTGATTTTAATCAAATATTTAAAATTCATGTGCCCAAGTCTCCAATGCCATAACCGAGCTTCATCAAACTGACTTAAACAACACATCTCACTATTAGATTCATCAAGAATATAAAGATTGTGTGCTTCCCTAGTAGCATTAACAATAAATTTTTCACTTTTGCTTATAGTGAAACAATTTGAAGTGAAAAAAAGATCATATCCTTGGTCACATAGCTAACTTACACTTAACAGATTGTGTTTCAAACCTTTGACATATAACACATTTTCTACTTCTGTGTCACCATCATTCAAAACAAGAGTACCTAAACTTGCAACTCTTACAGAATAACTACCTCCAAACCTGACTTTACCTCCATTCATTTCCTTAAGAGTAAGGAATTTACTTTTGTCACATGTCATGTGTCTGGAACAACCACTATCAACGTACCATATATCCTTCTCATTCTGAGAAAGGAAAGCCATCTGCACCACTAAAGCTACTTCAAGACTTGACTTTTCTTTCTTCTTCCAAACTTCCATATTCTTCTTCCCTTTCTCTTTTTCATCCACCTTAGGAAAATCTATCAACACACTCTTACAGAACTTTGCAAAATGACCAAGGTTATTACACTTGTAACAAACAATAGTATAACTTATCAAAGGTGCAAAAGAATTCTGATTCATAAAACTAAAAATTTTCTTAGGAAATTTTCTGCAATTAACAGCTTTGTGTCCATAGTAGTTGCAACAAAAACAATAACCATAGAATTAAGCATGGTTGTAACTAGTCATACAAGTTTTTATAGCTTTAAAAAACTTACTAAAGTTATCATTTCTATTTTTAGAAACAAAGCCAACATTAGGCTTCCGTTGTTCACCTCCAGAAGATTTAGAAAATTGACCTTCATCATGGCCAACTCCGCTCTTGTCAAGGGACTGCTTTTGAGAGCTCAGTAAGGAATCCAGTGTCATAGTACTATTCTAAAAAGTATTTTCACTACCAAACTATTGTGCATATTTATTTTCAAGTTTTTCACAAGCAACCTCTTTTTCTTTGAGTTTTTTTTTGAGATCTTTTTAAATCTTTTTACTTTCTTTAATCTGCACTCTAAGGTATTCAATAAGTTTTCCAGTAGCTTCTAATGCAACATTATTCTCAAAAACTTTTCTATTTTCTTCTTGTAGCAACAACTTAAGATTTTGATTTTTCTTTTTTAATCTATTTATCTTACTAAGAGCACTAATCAGCCCTTGTTCAAGATCAACCTCCACATCTTCTTCATCAAAGTAGTCTACCTCTTCTTGAATGTCTTCAATAGCCATGAACAAGATTTCATCATTCTGGTTTTCTTCTTCACTACTAGGAGAAGAGTCACTATCTTCCTTTGAATGGAGACTTCTCTTATATGTCTAAAATTTCTTTTCTCTTTTCACAAACTTATTATTTTTGAACCTTGATTCTATTTCATCATCACTATAATTTTATTTTTCATATAGACACTTTGATGCAAAGTGACCAATTTCCCCATAGTTGAAGCACTTTAATGGTATCTTGCCCTTGTATTTACAAGAGACTCTTTTCAGCTTTTTAACAAGATGTGTCACTTCATCCTTAGAGTCTTCTTCTGAACTCTCACTAGATTTTTTCTCCTTTTCTTTACCATTCTTTGAATCTTTAAAAGTTGTTTCCTTCTTTGATGAACTCTCAACATTAGTTCGCATTTCATATGCAGTTAAAATGCCATGAAAGTTATCTACTATTAATTTGCCCAACTCTACCATCTCCTCTATTGTTGAAACTTTGGCATCAAATCTTAGGGGAAACGACCTTAAAATTTTTGGAACCACAACTTTATCTTCCAACATCTCTCCCAAACTCTTCAGAGAACTCACAACTTCATCAACTCTTAAGAAGTATGTTTCTATATTTTCATCTTCTCGCATTTTGAGACCTTCAAACAACATTCCATGTGTCTTTAATTTTGCATTCTTAACTTTCTTGTCCCCTTCATAGGCATTTTGCATTTTTTACCACATAGCTTGGGCTAACTCATAGTGCATGATCTTGACAAATTCAGACTCAAACAAATCACACACTATTGCATTCATGGCCTTAGCATTATTTTCAAAGGCCCTCTTTCCATCAGGATCTATAGGTGGTTGAGAGGGTAGAGTATGTTGGCATTTTTTATGTTTATGTTGTGATTGTCATTGATGGACACACACTTGCTTTGAGATCACTTTTTGAATGTATGAATTATGCTCAACAAGTATTTGTTCCAAACTGGTATTATGTTGTAGTCTTTAGACTATCGGTGTTTTGCAAAAACTATTTATCGATCTCAAGCGGCATGAAGACCTCAAGCGGTTCGAGGATCTCAAGCGGAAAAGAACAAAGGAACTAAAAGCAGCAGTTATCATTTTCCCAGTCTTCATTTTTGTCAACCAGTAATTTGTTTAATAATTAAATCAGTATTACTCTGAGTTACCAACCGGTAATCGGTAAAGTTGTATAAACCGGTATATTTTGTGATGAGTTACCATCCATCGACACTTTGACGATGATTTTGTGTCATGTTACCAAATGTGTCTAGATACACTGAACCTAGGAACTTGTAATGTAATCCTATTGGATCGACATGAAATCAGATTCCTTTTTAAGGACATCATGTCTATGGTTTTAGTGTAGTAGCTATTAGGGTTTTTGGTGGTTGATGAGTTTTTGTATGTGCGATCTTAATAGAGAAGATAAAGTCTGTGTGTTCTAACAGAGTGTGGATTTACTGAAGACTAAAGTAATGCTGAAATGCATTAGCAATGAGCTATCATGGATCTAACCAAGTAGACTGTGCTATTTGCTAGATCATTCACTTGTTGATTACTCACATCTTTGACAAGTCAGAAACCCTTAACTGGGTAGGCCCATAAAAGCCTTTGTAAATCCTCTAACAAGGTGATTCACATCTGTGGATCTAAAATCCTCTCACAAGGTAGTCTTTAATTGACTTATCTCCTAACAGAGATTGAGATTCCTAATAGGATCTATTCTAGTAAAGAACATTGTATGACCTTAACCAGTTTGGTTACTATTCTGTAGATAGTTACTTGTGAGTTTCATCTCACTGTGGTTTTTCACATTTGGATTTCCATGTCAAAATCTCTTGTGTTATGGTGATTGTGCTTATGTGGGTGAATGCCTTACTTGTTGTTTGGATTGCATTTGTGTTAACCGGTTTGTTAGTTAAACTATTATACTGGTTCACTGCTAGACTGTTAAAGTGTTTGAGTTCAGTATTTATTTGTGTAACGTCATAAATTGTACGCACTTGCTAAAGCAGTACAATTTCACACCTAGTTTAGCACCTGCCTTGGCGCAGTTTGCATTTTGCATTGCATTTCCCCTTTACCACTTAATTAATCAAATTAATTAGGTCTAAAGGTTCTATTTCATCATCTTCCACATCATAAAGTGTGCCCCTTTCATTTTATTCCTCCAATACATCATTTAATCAAAAACCCTAATTAAGTCCTATTCTGAGCTTGGGGGCTTGATTTCGGGGATCAAAACATCTCAAAATCACCTGTAACTTCGGGATTCGCTCTAAAATCATCATATCCAACGGCCCTGAAAATTTGGTGAAAAGTTGTCAGGACCGTGGCGCCCGGAGTGCACACGGTCCCTTACATTTTTCCCGAAATTTTAGGAGCGCGATCCAATCATAAAATAAATCTTAACCCCAAGAAATTGGTGGGATATTCAATCTCTAGGTCAGCCAAAAGTTGGAATTAAGACCTAGGGTTTCATACATAAGAGCTCTCTTCCTTCACTTGAAATGATCCAAATTTTGTTTTCAGGAACCTCATATGCAGCGAAAGAGTAGATCTTTGAAGACTTCAGCAACACTCAACATTCACCACCAAGCATTCATCAAATTCATTCATCCACTTAAGGCTTCGAAGGCATTGAAGAGCAATAAGGGATCACCGACTGAAGATTGGCTTGTACCCCTCCCTTGGGGTTGGGTATGATTTCATGTTGTTTTCATGTCTTTGCATAAGCCTCATTATATCACTTGCATTCATGCTTTAGATCACTTTGCATCTTGATTTGGAGCATTTACATTGTCATTTACAAGCAATTAGGGTTTACTTTCTAGGTTGCTCTAGTTTGGTTACTTGCATTTTAGATCTTGCACACACACTACTTTTACAATACAACTTGGCTATTCGTGGAGGTGGAGATCACCAAAGTGGGGGTTTGACTAAGGAAAAACCCTATATAGCCACCCAAAACACCTTTTCAGATATAAGTGCAGATTTAGGGATTCAGACGACGCCGCAAGTTGCAGATCCGGAAGAAGCAGACGGAGACTGAACAACACACCAAGTTTCAGAAAAAAAGACCAGGACAGAGGCGTGGGGCATCCTGGTCTTGCCAGGACAGGGGTGCTAGGCACCCTGGTCCCTGGGACAGGGGCGCTGGGCGCCCTGGTCCCCCTGTCAGACAACAAGTTTTGGCAGTTCAGACAGTTTTCCAGGTTGCAAAACAGCAGTTTCAGGTGCAGTTTCAGGAACAGAATCAGGACAGTGGTGCCCATGCCCCCGTCCCAAACATTTCCACTCAGATTTTGACTCCGGGTATGCATTTTCATTCTTGTCTTGTCCTTGTGTTTACAGCTTTCCATAGTTTAAGTTCAATTCTACAATCTTGTTATTAGTTCATACTTGCACTTTGGGGTTAGGGATTGAACTTGCATCATTTTATCTTTCAATTACAACAAAGGAATAGAAACCCTAATAGGTAGCCCGTGGCTCTCTCTTTCACAAAAAGAAGTAGCCAATTGTGTGATACCTCTAGGCTCTTTCGTATTCCGCAATGTGTGTCAAAAGGTAGGATTAGGACAAGTTAACCTAGTCTTTCTTTTTCCCCTACACATTTTGGTGAACCCAACGTGAAACTTATTATTGCTTTCTCTTGCATTGCTGTGAGGCCTCACCTTGACTCAGTTTGACATTTAGTGGATTTTATATTTTAGACTACTATGGATACTTTGTTTTGATGCATTTTGAGATTTAGAACTTTTATGATTTCAGGATATTGGATAACATTGCTATGAATTGATGTTTTACTTACATGCTTTATGAGATAGAACACTACATGATTATTAGA
Organism: Cryptomeria japonica; assembly: GCF_030272615.1. NCBI lineage: Eukaryota > Viridiplantae > Streptophyta > Pinopsida > Cupressales > Cupressaceae > Cryptomeria > Cryptomeria japonica. Next base: position 373,132,510 of record NC_081410.1, on the reverse strand, counting down.
AAAATGATATTGCAATGATAGATGTCGTTATTGAATTTGCAGGACTTTACTTTGAATATAGAACTATGATGTATGTTTAGTTTATGTGAACTGGGATGAAAATTGTTTATGTGAATTTGCTTGACAAAAGATGTATTCAATCTGTGCAGATGAAAATTGTATGCAAGTAATGATGTGCATTGTTGTATTATTGAATTATATTTTATATGAATATTTGGGAGTACTAATGTGTAAATTGAGATGCGCAGGAAATTTACCATGTGACCATGGAAAATTACGGAGAATCAAACCTAGACTTATGTATGTTCGTAAAGCCAGGGTTTGTCTATTTGGAGAGACAATACCCCGTTTGTGTTGTATTTTATTCGTATCAGTATATGCTGCGTGTGTGTTATGTGTTATTTAAATTTATTGTGTAAAAAAAAAACCTCAAGAGACAATTTCATGTTTATTTTTGTAAAAGTATTTGATTAGTGTCACTTGACACATGTGTGGATGTAAATTTAAATATTTTATCTTGTCTCTTGATGGGAAAGTGTTAATTATTATTAATTTTAAATAAAATAATGTGTTGTCAAAAAGATATTTTGAGAATATAATATTTGGAGAGGTCAACTTATGTTTGACCCGAAAATAAACTTCAGAGGGGTTTAAAATGGGTTAAATGAACACCTAGGGGTAGTTTATTAGGGTTTCCTGAAGCCCATAAGGTATACCTAGGGGTTAGGGGTAATTTTAGGCAAGTTTCTACTTTATTATGATCTTTTTAACGCTTTAAAAATTGGTTTTTTTGAGTTGAGCGAAAATGGAAAATGGAAGTGAAATCAAATCAAGATTTTTCCCTCTTGGAAGGAAAGTCTTTTTGCATTTTTGCTTTCTTCCTTCTTTTTGTTGATTTTTTTTAGAATCCTATGAGAACTCAGAGAGTGAGCTTCTTAAGGAAGATTTTTGGGAATAGCTGGTAAATCACCCACTCTCCATTTTTGGAGACAGAAGAAAAATTTGAAAGAAAAAGAAAATAATGTTATGGGATAAAGAAATTTATTAAGGAAAATAAAGAATTGTGGATTGGGCAGCTCTTCTTCAGATATCATTATAACCTTTGGGCAGATTAAGGTTGGTTTCATTTTTATTTTTAATGACTTGTTTTTGTTTACTTCTGAAAGTTGTTGAATAAGAAAATCTGTATTCTTGAAAATGAATGTTTGAAAATCTTTTGGTTTTGTTTTATGAATGAATGTGTTTTGGGAGTTTTCTCAAGATCTCTCTTTCTCTTGGGAGAGAAGAGGATCTTGAGGGTGGTAGCAGTGACAGCCCTCGAGTGAGAGACTCTCTTTAGAGAGCGATCACAAGGGATCTTTGTGTGACCCTTGCTGCATGGCCTGTTTGTGCAATGGGGGTCATAAGGAGGGTTATAAGGCTAGAATGCCTTTGGGGGGCATAAGGAATTTATGGGGTTGAGATTTTGATATGTTATTTGTGCCATGAGGTGGCTTCTTGTTATTACATACTTGCAGAATTATCCTCAGGGTATTTGGTCCACTACCACCCTTGAAAATGTTCACCACCAGAGTGTGGTGCTGTGAAAGCCAGGTTGGGAATGTGTCTGGAATATTTGTATGCTTTGTGTTTCTTTGTGTTTGCCTGTTTGTACCCGTCTAGGAATTGGTTCTCCGAGCTCGGGGGTGGCTACCAGTTAGCCTAGGCTGGGAGGTGAGCACTCCGTGGTCAATTTTGTGTTTTCTATTATGCAGGAAATTCAGAAGAAAGAGGATAGGATTCATGAAAGATATTCAGAAGATTGTAATTGAAGATATTTGAATTCAGTTGCAGATGTATGTTTAAAGTTGTTGTAAATAAATGCCTCAAATTCAAGAGAAAGGAGAAGCAAGTTGAAATTTGTAATAGTAGACTTGAAGTCTTAATGTTGTGACTGTTCAGAGAAATCATTCTGTAAATTTGGTAGAATATTTTAGAGATGTTTTAAAGAAAGAAAAGCTTGTTATTTCTACTTCTGGTTTATAAAAAAAAGGGGTTTAAATTGTGTTGCATGCAAAAAGCTTCTTGTATTATGGAAAGAAATAAAAGATTTGTTTTTCATTTTGACTTTAATTATATTTCACTTGTGGCAAATAAAAGATTATTGTTGTTGAAAGATTTCTATGTATTTTTTTTTATAAAAAAAGTTGTTTTAAGTGAATACTCTATTTTAAAAAAAAAATATATAAATGGATTTCTTTATTTCCAGAAAAAGTATAATGTATCTTTATAAAATACTTTGAATTGTATTTTTGTTAACATTGATTTAAAAGCTAGTTTTATAAATGAATTTATATATATATATATATATATATATATATATATATATATATATATATATATATATATATATATATATATATATATATATATATATATATATATATATATATATATATATTTCTATTTTTGATTAAACTTAATGTTATCTTTTTCTTTATTATATTAGTTTAGAATTTTGTATGTAAAATTCTCTTCAAAAAAAACCTTATATAAATTTATATTGAAATAAATTTCATTTTTATTTTTACTATGCTTATTTAAGTTATTAATAAATATATATATATATATATATATATATATATACATATAAATATTATTATGTATTTTAATTAAAAAAAAAAAATTTTAAAAAAAAATTTAAAACGAAGTTTAGGGGTCCCCGCGGGCTCCTCTGTGCGTACGCACAGTGGACGACCGCGCGGCGCCCACTGTGTGCACGCACAGTGGAGCCGCTTGCGGCTCCCACTGTGTGGGCACACAGTGGACGGCCGCGGCCGCCACTGTGTGGCCACACAGTGGTGCCGCCAGCGGCGCCCACTGTGTGGGCACACAGTGGAGCCGCGGCGCCCACTGTGTGCTCACACAGTGGCGCGCACACGGCCGGACCTGTTTTGCTCCTCCGTGACCTGCATTAAAATATAGATGGAATTCATGGTCGCCAAGGGCTTCGGCCCGGCCATGAAGTTTAACAGTTAAAAAAATATAATAATATATAGGGTTTAAAACCCTAACCGAGTGGAGGTTAGGGCAGGTTAATGTTAATTAAAATAATAATTAAAATATTTACCAGTTTGGTTAAATATACATATATATATGTTTCCATAAATACATATGGAAATTATATATATATGTATATAAATGTATGAATTTGAGCATTTTTGTATAAGTAATTAAATTTTAAATATATAAATATATGCATGATCAATTATGTATATATGTATATATTTATTTAATCCTGATTTTAATTTTGGTTAAATTATAAAGAGAAATATAAAAGAATTAAAAAGACTATATAGTCTTAATGGAGGATAAATTAAAATATCTCTCCTAATACTTTTAGTATGATTAATTTAATAAAACTATTAATTAAATATCTTTCGGAGATAAAATTTAAACCAGTAGGTTATTCCGCGATTAGAATATAACTGATTGTCGATGCTTCGTTCGTTTCAGAATGAGCTCGAATTTATTAATGGAATTTTTTCTAGCGCTTGTCGCAAGAGTGTGCTTTTAAATTAAATTAGTATCTTTTAAAAAAAAAATTGTTCCGTTTTTGCCCTAAATTTTGGGCATGACAATTGCATTTGTTAGATCTAGATTTATACTTAGTGTGTTTCATTTTCAAAAAATAAAATAAAAAAGTGTGTGTTTCTTTGTTTCTTTGTGTTGTGTGTTTAAATTCTATGCAACTTTTATTTCAAAATGTCGGATTTTTATTTGCAAGATGTTCATATTTATGATGATGTATGCAATTATGCCGATTATGAGTATAGCCAAGATGAATTAGATGAAGCTTTAGATGAGTTTTTGAACCCCAAAGACACCAAACCTTCATTTTACCAAAGACTCATAAACCTTGTTACTATGCCATTTCGTTGTGATGAGAAAGATAAGTTGAATGGTTCCTCTCAAGGGTACATTCCTATCAACTCTTCCACTGAATCTAGTAACATGGTTGTTTTCAATAATCCCCTCTATGAAGAGATGTCTCCTTTTGAATCAAAAGATAAACCTTTTGATAGATATGATCATGCTTTGTTGGATGATGCTCTTGATGACTTTGTGGCTTTATCGAAATCTCTAAACAAGAACAAAACTTCTAAATTAGTTAACATGATAAACCTGAATGAGTATAATAAACCTCTCTTTGAAGTCCAAGGTGCTTGTCCTTCTCCCACCTTTCAAGTTCCTAAATCACCTCTCCTTACAGTCCAAGGGGGGCATGATTCCTTTCTTACTCCAAATAAACCTATCATCACTGTGCAAGGAAGAAAACCTATAAGTCCTTATAGTTATGCCAAGCGATTAACTGGAGAGAGTTATCATGCGGTTGCCCATACTTATCATACTAGAAATAATAGGCAGCCTAATCCTCCTCCTGTTACTCCAGTTTCTCTTCCTAATCCTCAACCAATTCTTCCGCAAGCTCCGCGTATTTCACAAGTTCTTGGCAAGGAATATGATCTCATAGAACAACTTAAAGCTACCCCTGCTAAGATATCCCTTTGGGATTTGATTCAAACTTCTGCTACTCATCACGAAATGTTACAAGATGCTTTGAAAGATTTGAATGTTCCTCCACTGAATACATCTAGTAATATAGTGTCTTTGGTTAACTCTGTGATGAATCCTAAAGCTCAAATTGTGTTTACTCAAGACGAGTTGCCTACTAGTGAAATTCAACATCAATATGATCCCTTGATGATTATGGTTATCATGAATGACACCGCTATAAGACGAACACTAGTAGATAATGGCTCTGGTCTTAATGTGTGTAGCATTAATCTCTTGCATAAGATGAATGTGGATACATCCCTAATTGAGCCTGACTCTCATCCTATTCGAGGCTTTGACAATGTGGCTAAGACTTCATTAGGTATTATCACCTTACCCCTCATAGTGGGGCCTGTTACTTTGCCTACTCCTATCCATGTTATGTCGGGAAATCTAACATACAACTTGCTATTAGGGAGACCTTGGATTCATAGTATGCAAGCTGTCCCCTCTACATTGCATAGACAAGTTAAATTTATTTATAACAATAAGACATATACCTTGATAGGTGATACTAACTTCCAAGCTTGTTTGCAAACATCTACTTCCAAAGGGGGTTCTTCTAAGCCTTCCTCGTCTAGTGATGACTCTTTAAACAAGATACCTATTGATGAATCCTCGCCCTCTGATGATCAAAATTCTTTGGATGAGTCTAGAGCTCCTGAAGAGGATTCTTCTTGACTTGAATCTACACATGAGAAGGATTTTGATCCTGAGAAGGTTCTCGTAGAAGATGATTGGGGATCTCTTGATTTCAATCCCACCTTTGTAGGTGAATATAAGGTTCCTTATAGAGAGCTTAAAGTTGAAAAGGAGGAAGCTAAAAATCAATCAATCTTACCTGAACCTATGAGCAATAATTTTGTGGCTGCTTCTCAAACTTCTTCTCCTCACGCTTCTAATTCTGAAGGGTTTGATTCTTTGTCTTATGAAAAACCACCTTCTCTTTCTGAAATGGCTGATCGTTATGGTCGTGGTTTTCGTATTCTAGCTAAGCATGGGTATAATGGAAATGGCTGTGGCGCTCACGAACAAGGAATAAAGGTTCCTCTGGAGAATAATCTTTATGATTATGCCTTTGGACTTGGTTATAACCCTTGCAAGCACACTAAAGCTTCTAAAAGACCATGCATTAGTGTTAATGTTATTTCTACATCTCTACCAATGAGACACCCTGAGTATATCGATCCTTCGTGTGCTTGTTCTTTGGATGTTTTTCCTACCGATGATATTTTAGCTGAGTTTTTAGGAGCATATGATACTCTTCCTCGTTATCATCACAATAGGGGATTTCCTTATTGTTTGAACACTGAAGCCTATTTTGGAAAAGAGACTGATAACGATGAGATTGTGAAAGAATTGCCTTAGTTAAAGGATACTCCTCAACAAAGTAATCTTCTTATAAGTGACACCATTGATGTTAAGATGGATCCTTGCAATGAAGAAAAAGCTATTAGAATTGGAAAATGTTTGGATGAAGAAGAACAAAAACAATATGGAGATTTATTGCAAGAATTCCCCGAGATCTTTGCTTGGACATATTCTGACATGCCTGGTATAGATCCTAAGATTGTTACTCATAATATTGTCTTAGTTCCTGATGCTAAGCCTATGAAACAAAAGATTCGAAAAATGAATCCTAAGGTAGCTTTGCTTGTTAAGGCTGAGATTGAAAAATTATTAGAGGCTGGATTTATCCGCCCTATTGATTATTCCCCATGGATTTCAAATATTGTCGCTGTGGCCAAATCAGATAATAAAATAAGAATGTGTACTGACTTTCAAGATTTAAATAAAGCTTCTTTGAAAGATGATTTTCCCCTCCCAAACATTGACATGATAGTTGATTCTACAGCAGGACATGCTTTGTTATCCTTCATGGATGGTTTTTCAAGATATAATCAAATTTTCATTAATCCTCAAGATCAATTCAAAACTGCTTTCACCACTCCTTGGGGTACGTTTTGTTGGGTAATGATGCCTTTCGGACTTAAAAATGCCGGCGCAACTTATTAATGAGCGATGACCCTTATCTTTCATGATTACATGCATAAGATTTTAGAAGATTATGTTGATGATATTTTAGCCAAATCCATTCTTCGTATAGATCATATTAAGATCCTTCGTGAAATCTTCGAAAGAATTCGTAAATATCACATGCGCTTGAATCCCCAAAAATGTGTCTTTGGTGTGGATAGTGGAAAACTATTAGGATTCATAGTTTCACATCGTGGGATTGAGGTGGATACTAAGAAAATAGATGCTATTGTCAACATGCCACCTCCTAGAAATGCGTCTCAACTCAAAAGCTTACAAGGAAAGATTCAAGCTATTCGTAGGTTTGTATCTCAACTTGCGGATCGTACTTTTCCTTTTACTCAACTTCTCAAAAAGAATATCACCTTTCAATGGAACAAAGATTGTCAGCAAGCATTTGAAGATTTAAAGGTGTATTTGGCTAATCCTCCTATCCTTCGACCCGCCGAATCTTCTAAGCCCTTTCTTCTTTATATAGCTGCTTCCTCTCATGCTCTCGCAGCATTACTAGCACAACATGATAAAGATGGTAAGGAATGTCCGGTTTATTATATAAGTCGTACCTTACTCGATTATGAGACCCGATATTCTATGATAGAAAGACAATGCTTGGCCTTGGTGTTTGCGACTCAGAAATTGAGACATTATCTTTTAAATTCAGAAGTCCATGTCATGGTAAAGTTTGATCCTTTGAAGCATCTTTTCTCTAAAACTGATTTATCAAGGCGCCTAGCTAAGTGGGTTATGATGTTAACTGAATTTGACCTTAAATTTGTTTCACAAAGAGCAATTAAAGGGCAAGCGTTGACCGATCACTTAGTTGAGGCCCCTTCACCTTTCTCCTTCCCTAACCCTGAGTCTTTTCCTGACGACTTCATTCTTTGTACAGAGAAATATGAAACTTGGGAGTTATACTTTGATGGCTCTAAGTGTCGTATGGGATTGGGGGCAGGTGTTGTTCTGATTTCTCCTACAAAGAAGTCCATTCCCTTATCTTATCGTCTCAATTTCCTATGTACCAATAACATTGCTGAGTATGAGGCTCTTATAGCAGGAATAAAGGCAGCCTTGGCTTTGAATATAAAACACATACATATTTTTGGAGATTCTCAACTGATTATAAGACAAGTAACAGGACTATATCAAGCGAAACAAGACAAATTATCACAATATAAAGACCTTGCTATCTCTTTGTTACAAAAATTTGATTCTTACACCATGGAACCTGTTCCTCGAAAAGATAATCGACATGCGGACGCAATGGCATGTGTGGCTTCTCTTATATCTTTAGAGGACCCCATGGTTGATCTTAAATTCATTATTCACAACCTTATTTCACCAGCTATTGTGGATGATTCTAGCTTGGTGACATGTTGCGACTTTATAGACTCAGATGAATGGTATTCGCATATAGTAAGATACTTGACCGATGGTACCTTTCTTGATTCCTCCAATAGGAACACCAGGGCTAGAGTTCGCAAGTTGTCTGCTAGATATATCATTCTTTCTAATGTTCTTTACCGAAGGGGTTATAACGGTCTTCTCCTTCGCTGTCTTAACAAATTGGAAATCCCTATTACTCTTGAAGAGGCGCATTCGGGTGCCTGTGGGGGGCATTTTGGAGGCAAATCCTTGGTTCAAAGATTGCTTCGTATGGGATATTATTGGCAAACTATGCAGCAGGATTCTTTTTCATTTGTTAAGAAATGTCATCAATGTCAACAACACAATAACCTGATTCATGCTCCTGCCCAAGAACTTCGTTCTCAGGTAGCCTCTTGGCCTTTCTCTACATGGGGGTTGGATCTCATCGGTAAAATCTCTCCTCCTTCATCTCAAGGACATACTTTCATTATAACCGCAATAGATTACTTTACAAAGTGGGTAGAAGCTGTTCCTCTTCGCTCTACTACTGCTGAAGTGATTTGTCGATTTCTTCTAGAAAACATTATTTCTCGATTCGGGATATCTTCCACTATAATCTTCGATAATGGGACATCATTTAAGAACAAGGACGTGAAGAAATTCCTCGAGAAGTATCATATCAAACATCAATTTTCTACACCATACTATCCTCAATCAAATGGTCAAGCCGAATCATCCAATAAAATAATTGAACAAATCCTTCGCAAAACCATGAATAAGCATGGTAAGGATTGGAGTACTCAGCTAATCTATGCTCTTTGGGCCTACCGAATGAGTGTACGAATTGCTACAGGAACTACCCCTTATAATCTTGTTTATGGTGTTGATGCTATTATGCCTTTAGAATTAGAGATTCCATCACTTAGAGTTTCTCTCAAAGGTATAGCAGATGATGACTCTTATAGAGAGCAAAGACTTCAACAGCTTGAGATGCTTGATGAACAGCGTATAAATGCTCTTGAGCATATTCAAGCGTATCACAAAACTCTACAACGAAGCTATAATGATAAGGTTATTCAACGTTCCTTCTCAGTAGGTGACTTAGTTCTCTATGAGAATTAGCGCAATGTGAATGCCTTACCTGAAGAAAAGGGAAAATTTAGTCCTAATTGGCTTGGACCGTATATTGTTATTGAAGATTATGGATCAGGTGCTTACAAAATAGCGGATGTAGACAGTACGCCTCTTAAAGACCCTATAAACGCTATGCACTTGCGTAGATACTATGCTTAATTCCTCATTCCTTATCATTCATCTATTTCCTTTCTCACTTCTTCAAAATTGGATAATATGTTAGCATATATTTGTTAGAGCAAATAGAATTAAATGATGTTTTGTTTAATCTATATTGCTTCATTCCTAACAAGCATGTTTCTTTACTTTATGGTTTGTCTTGAATTCATTTATGTAAATTGCAAAAGATTTACATTTTTTTCATTATGTTGGCATATTATACAATGTCTTTATGTGTTAAGTTGAATCGTGTTACGTTGTGTTCAAATTCAAATTAAATCACATTAGTTATATGATTCTTAGGCTTAACACATATTTCTTCCCTATCATCAATGTAGTACTTGATCAAATATTTTAATTAAGTCACACATGTATCAATTTAATCATGGAGCATTGAGAAATCAATCACATGGAAATTAAATTCAGAACATACATGTACATCTACCAAATGTGTTAGCTTTAATCAAAGCAAAATATACATTGTTTTAGGCATTTAAGATAACACGTTTGAGACAAAGAAGCATATATATATATATGTGGATCAATATACAAAGGTAGGTCACTATACATCCAAAATGTGACCTACCCTACATCATAAGATCATCTCCTATCCCTAGGGCTAGTGGCTGGAGAGTGACGACTAGATGCTCCCTCCTGATCTGGCCGTGAAGGTGGACCCATAGGCGTATAGCGTGATATAGACCATGAATGACTCCGAGAGGAACTCCTACGACCCCTATCCATAAGGATCACGCGATACGAGGTGGCCTCGGCCTGAGCTACTGCTAGATCACGCTGTGCCCACTGAAGGTCCTTTGATAGTGCTCGCTCTCTCTCCCTCCATATTTCCACCTGTACTCGAAATGGGGAAAACAAATCATCATGCCGACCCGCGTTCCCTTTAGGTCTATAAGCAACCTATGAGGAACTAGGGATCTGCGCCATCGTGGAAATATCTGTCACTGCTTGCTGGATCAAGGAACACCACTCCTGCACATTAGCTATAGCAGTAGAACAGATTTTGTGTTAGTACCATTTTATATCATCAAAACATTAATCAATCAATATAAACCTACTATACCTGGATCTCCCGCACGCCAGTAGGGATCATGATATGGTAGCATCTGTGACTGGGAACTACTAGGCTCCCCACGCTCAAATGATCTATGCGTGATGGGTACAGGTCTCCGTATCGCCTCGTGTTCCCCCTTTTGGGGAATAACGGGAGGATCTAAGGCTATGGTATCATCTCCTGAATGGTGAGGAGCTGCATCTGACTCTTCCTCATCATCTCTATCCTCATCCTCCTCATCATCATCTCTATCTGTGTCATCCTCCTCTACTTCCTCCTCCTCCTCGGTACTAGGCTGATCTCCTATGGGTGGATCAGGACCTCCTACCTCCTCATGACCCTCTCCCTCCTTTGGCTCCTTTGATTTGGATCCCTAATCCTCATCTCGGTCTCCATGTCTCCATGGACCTGGATGGCCTGTCAGGTGATCTGGTGGAAAGATAGGCCCCGGGTATGTCCTCACAAACCAGGAAAGATACCTGCGCTGTGCTTCGGGATCTGCGGCATAATCAATGACCACATCCTGATCAGACCCCTCTATATCTGTGATCTCGATATCATCTATCGTCGGTCTCGCTACTGCTCTGGGTCTGGGAAGGACTCATGAGTGTCGAGTATAGATGGGTACATCAGCTGGAACACACTGCTCTAGCCCAAACTACCTTTGTACTCGGTCAAAGTAGAATGGGACTATGATATGTGGATATCGTCCTCTCAGTAGGCAGTTCCTTTGTAAGCATGCTAGCTGTCTCTCCATTCCATCCCATCTGTGCATCTGCAGATATGGTCTCCATACAGTCACCTCAGTTGTCAACCTATCAACCATCACTCTCTAATACAATACATCCCCAAATCTCCACTCGCTGGTAAGTGGATAAGCAAATACCCTAGGTCGCTTGCTTGCCACACTCATCGGATAGCCGACAGGCCTGGTGCATGTAAAGTGCTCAAATATCCATACCTGCAGAAGTGTGCATGTCATCAAGCTGCAACCCTGTCCAAAAACATACTCCTCGAGGTCGTGATAGAGATGTGCAAGAATACTCTGACCCCAGGCGTATACTCTCCTATGTCTCTCCATAGCCCTGATGCACCATGTGAGACCCCCATGCATGTGCGTACCTCGCTCGTTAGGGCAGACAGCTAGTGCAATGATGGCAATCATAAGACGTCTCATGAGGGGCACCTCTCCTGTAGGATGTAAGAGCCGGCTGACCATGATGCGACCTCTCGTCTCACTCAGCATGACTCTCCCGATGCAGTATACCTGCTCCCTCTGATGATCCTCTACTAACTGATTGGTCGCATATGTCATGGTAGCTCCTCTGATCGGTAGGTGAAGTATGCGGTACACATCCTCAAGTGTCACTGTCATCTCTCCTACTGGAAGCTGGAATGTACATGTGTCAGGATCCCATCGCTCCATGAGTGCCATCAGCATCGCAGGGTGGAATCGAATGGCCGGCATAAGAATCATAGACCACAAACCTACTATAGACAATGTGTCTCTCTCTGCCTGAGTCAGTCGGGGAATCTAATCTCACAAACTGCGAAGAATCTGCCCCGCCGTGTGCTCTCTCATGTATGGGAGACCCTGCATTACAAAAACATCAGTGTAATTAGTAATCAATCATCAAAATCATCTATACCAAATACGCAAACTGACGAACATCGAAAGTCGACCCTTGCCAAGTCCTGATTGGGACCATGGCATCTTGAGGGGACCATGGCACCCTGAGAGGACCATGGCGCCCTTCAGGGACCATGGTGCCCCACAGGGACCATTGTGCCTTGAAGGGACCATGGTGCCCCACAAGGACCATGGCACCCTGATGGGACCATGGCACCCTGGGTGGGACCCAGGGTCAGATTCCAGGGCCCACATTCGATCACAAAAAATCAGAGTCAACAGAAATGCAGAAAGTCAAAGTTCAGTCAACTCACCTCGTCCAGTGGCTCGTCGTCGATCATGACCTGTCGCATGATCTCAATCCTCGTGGGATGCTTCGGTCATCGTGAAGGCATGATGATGGCTATGTGGGCTCCGCTGCAATGAACAATAATCAGAAATCAACAAAGTGACAAAAGCAATAGTCACTTTCAAGGTATATACTTTCATTCCTTTACCTTTACTTTCAAAACCCTAATTTTCCTCTATCATTCATTTCATCATAACTTGAGTTTGGGAGATGCAATTTTCGAACCGTTTGTTGCATAGGAATCGTATTTTTTTTCCCTTACTCCCTGGATGTTCCAAAATGTTCTCTGATGAAGCCTTCTTAGTGAACATCTCTCATCAATAATCGCTCACATAATTTATTGTAAGTAAACATGCTACCCTGTTTCACCTCCCTAATAAGCAAGCCAAAATAGGGGGGGGAATATAGCTACTTGCAAATTTCATCACTTTCCTTAGTAAGCATTAGGTGATTTTGTGATCTAACGTGTGTTTTGTAGGGTGCGGTTCCTAACTGTGTACTGCAGATGCTGCTGGGGGCTTCGTTCGACAAACTTATGGATATATCCTTTTTCAAATAATGTTTACTTTCCTGTACTTTAGCTTGCATATGCATGTAGTACTCATATGAACGCTAAAGTGGGGGCTAAATGTAACGTCATAAATTGTACGCACTTGCTAAAGCAGTACAATTTCACACCTAGTTTAGCACCCGCCTTGGCACAGTTTGCATTTTGCATTGCATTTCCCCTTTAGCACTTAATTAATCAAATTAATTAGGTCTAAAGGTTCTATTTCATCATCTTCCACATCAAAAACCCTAATTAAGTCCTATTCTGAGCTTGGGGGCTTGATTTCGGGGATCAAAACATCTCGAAATCACTTGTAACTTCGGGATTCGCTCTAAAATCATCATATCTGACGGCCCTGAAAATTTGGTGAAAAGTTGTCAGGACCATGGTGCCCGTAGTGCACACGGTCCTAGACATTTTTCCCAAAATTTTAGGAGCGCGATCCAATCATAAAATAAAGCTTAACCCCAAGAAATTGGCAGGATATTCAATCTCTAGGTCGGCCAAAAGTTGGAATTAAGACCTAGGGTTTCATACATAAGAGCTCTCTTCCTTCACTTGAAATGATCTGAATTTTATTTTCAGGAACCTCATATGCAGCAAAAGAGAAGATCTTTGAAGACTCCAGCAACACTCAACATTCACCACCAAGCATTCATCAAATTAATTCATCCACTTAAGGCTTCGAAGGCATTGAACAGCAATAAGGGATCACCGACTGAAGATTGGCTTGTACCCCTCCCTTGGGGTTGGGTATGATTTCATGTTGTTTTCATGTCTTTGCATAAGCCTCATTATATCACTTGCATTCATGCTTTAGATCACTTTGCATCTTGATTTGGAGCATTTACATTGTCATTTACAAGCAATTAGGGTTTACTTTCTAGGTTGCTCTAGTTTGCTTACTTGCATTTTAGATCTTGCACACGCACTACTTTTACAATACAACTTGGCTATTCGTGGAGGTGGAGATCACCGAAGTGGGGGTTTGACTAAGGCAAAACCCTATATAGCCGCCCAAAACACCTTTTCAGATATAAGTGCAGATTTAGGGATTCAGACGACGCCGCAAGTTGTAGATCCGGAAGAAGCAGACAGAGACTGAACAACACACCAAGTTTCAGAACAAAAGACCAGGACAGAGGCGTGGGGCGCCCTGCTCCTGCCAGGACAGGGGTGCTAGGTGCCCTAGTCCCTGGGACAGGGGAGCTGGGTGCCCTGGTCCCCCTGGTCCCCCTGTTAATCGGTTTGCTAGTTAAACTATTATACTGGTTCACTGCTAGACTATTAAAGTGTTTGAGTTTAGTATTTATTGGTATACTAATTCACTGCCCCCCTCTTAGTATTCATCAATTGGTATCAGAGCCAACCTTTCTATAAGTTTAACCACTTGGAAAGAGATATGGGGGATTTCACTATGAGGGAAATTACTCATCAACTCACTTAGACTGAGCAAGCCTATGATGAACTTAAAGTCAAATATAAGGCCTCTCAGGCAAAAAGAAGAGAGCATGCTGAAAAACTGATGGAGCTAACTGAAAACTGTTCTTCTGATGAAGCAAACATGGAATCCCTAGTTCAAGATGTTGAAAAACTGAATGAGTCCAATGCCAACCTAAGAAGGGAACTTGAAGGACTGACTATTAGATTGTGTCAAGAGCTTGAGAACCAGAGGAAAGCTAAAGATCTGATAAAAGACAAAGATCATGAGATCTCCAAGCTAAAGCAAGAGATCAGTGCACTTACCACTCATCTCCAAGAGAGCAAAGTAGAAAAAGAGGAAATGCAAGGTGAAATAAACATGGCTATTTCTAAGAATGCAACCTTGAACGAATCTAATGCTGCTATTGCCAAAGAACTTACTGAGTCAAAGGAAATACTTGCCAAATTCAATAAGAGCTCTGTTAAGCTAGAGCAAAAGTTTGAATCAGTGAAACCGGTAAAGAATAATAATGGACTTGGTTTCTCTGAATATGAGGAAGGTGAGACCTCTGAAAAAAAAGATGGAGCATCAAAGAAGCAACTGACACCAAAGGATAAAGGTAAGCAAAAGTTCAAACCTGTTTGCTTTAATTGTCTCAAGGAAGGACACACTACTAATGTATGTAGAAGTAAGGCTTACAATAATTTTCCTTATTTTTTAAATGATAAGCCTAGACCCAATAGATTCAATGGTAATTGTTATGCATGTGACAAGTTTGGGCATAGAGCATTTGAATGCAGGTCTATCATGCACAACACTAGAAGATATCCTCAAAGGAGTCAAGGAGTTTTTTCTGAACCCTTTGGGAATTGGAACCCAAACCAGTTTAAGACCTATAATCATCAATCAGGAAGTGGTGGCTATCAAGCGACAACCAGATGGAGAGAAACCTGTTTGATCTATCATGGTAGTGGTCACACTACTACACCATGTAGAAAGAAGAATGGAAACATGAACAATGGACCTTGGAGAGCACCTGGAATGATTTGCTATCATTGCAACAAACCAGGTCGTACAACAAGATTCTACAGAATGAGAAAGAACATATTAGATGATATACCGGTCACTCTAGAAGGAAAGATTGATGTTGAAACTGTTCAAGCGGATATGAAGAAAACCTAGAAGAAGAAGCCAGAAGAAGTGTCTCAAGAAGAACCGATTTCTGCACCTAGTGTGGAAGTTACTGAACTGACAAACTAAGCATCAGAAAAGCTTAGGGGGAGCAAACGGTGAAATGTTACAGACCCTTGGTTTACACTGGTAAAAGACCTTAACTGGTATGTGATAGCTGTCAACTGGCAGAAGACCGGAAATGGTAAAAGGAAAATTAGGGTTTACGTCCTAATAGTGGAGCATTTATTATGGTAGGTGAAGAACTTGTTTAAAAGGATTTTTCAAGTCATTTTTCACTTACCAGTTCTCGAGCGAAGAAGTTTTTAAGTGTTGAACAACGAAAAGTGATTTGGATTGCAATTTGAAGAATTTTCAAAACCCTGAAGAAGAATCAGAAGCTAATATCAATCGGTCAAGTGTAGAACACAAAGCGGTATTTTAGCAACCAAAGGAGTGTGTGGTGAAGTGTAATTTGCAAGCCCTAAATTTTGATTTATGAAGGTATTTTTCAAATTTCTCTATTTATCATGGCTTCCGCATCACACTCTAGTTCCAGTGCACCCATTGATTTAGTAGACTTCATCCAACAGAAGGCAAAATATAATGCTCTATCTCAAATACCCATTGGTGTTATAGTGGAGGAAGGTATTTCAGACTATATTGATTGTAAAATTGAAGACCTAGGATCTCTGATGATCCATTCTCAGTTAAGCTTATTCTATGGAAAGGACAAGAAGATTACACCAAAATTCAACGTCTTGGAAAAGAAAAATCTTCACAATGCGGTCTATTTCCTTGAAGAGTTTTTCAGATGATCACATCTGCATCATTCTAAGCAGAGTGCATGGTGATAAAATGTACTTAGAGCGGACGCATGAAATCACACCGGAAGTGATTCATGTCGTCATCAGTTTCTGTAAAGTCGGTGAAGTTCCAGCCCTAAGGAAGATCAGCAAGATGGAAATGACCAAGCTCATTGGTTCTGTGAGTGACCAACGGGGAATGACCATCAATCCCATCAAGGATGATCTGGTCAAATATGCCTGCATGGTAATATGTTACCGGATATTTTATGCTAGTAGGCTCAACTCTGTCTTTGTTGCAGCGGTAAATGCTACTTAGAGGATGATCAAAGAAGATGCATCATTTGATTTATGCACTTGTATGCAAAGAAAACTTCTAGTAAACTTGAAGTCGATTAAACAGGACAATGCCTTGACATTTAAGTTTGGACAACTATTGGTTGGGTTGTTCTTCTACTTCCAAGGTTACTTCCCAGGAGTCAAAGATATTCAGTGGTCTGTCGACCAACTGGTTACAAAGTAAATCAAGGAAAGCCTTCAAGCGGTTGGAATCGGTTATCTGGAAGTTTTGAACAAATACTTTGATCAGTTCAGACACAAAATGAGCCAAAGAGTGAGAATATTAGGTGATATTGTCAAGGAATATGAAGATGGCATTTGCTTCACCATCAAAGTTGATGAGTGCATAATGGAGGTGGTTGAGCCTAGACAAGAAGAAGTGGAACCCATGGGATATGAGGTAATGTATGAAATGTTAGATGGGTATGCCTCTACCCTAGTCGCCTCACCCCTTGATCCAAAGGCAAATAGAACTGACATCTATTTGGAAAGGGTTACACCAGTTGAAGAACCTTCAGTAAAGAAGGGAAAGGCATTGCCTTCAGCATTAGCACCGATTACTACAACAAGTCCCAAAGTGACCAAGCAGTCACCAGTAAAGAAGAAACTAGAAGCTGTACCCGCCAAAGTCTTTGAGAGAAAGCGGAAGACAAAAGACAACACACAGGACTCAGACGACATTGTGTCTGAAGAACAACCTAAGAAGACTAGGCAAATGAGGAAAAAGACAAAGAATGAACCGGCAACATCGGCACCGGTAAATATTGATATTTCCTCCTACAAACCTTTGACACATTGTCAAAGAACTATTAATAATATTAGAAGAAAAGTGTTTGGTGATTTGAAAGAGTGCTTTGATGATTTTAGTGATGATGAAAAGGAAGAAGTTGAAGAGGAAGTCATTAATTATTTATGTAATAATGACTGGTGGCCATCAGAAATTAAATTTGAGGCACCTGATTCTTTATATAATTTTTTAGATAACAAGTGGCGCATTGCCATAGAGAAGGAACAGGAAATAAGAGAGGAAGTATTTGCACAATACTTTCCTGATGTACCTAAATCAAAACTTTATGAAGTGGTGGAAAGATATAAGGGCCTCTTCTTCATGAGAAGAAGGAGACTCTTGTTGCTAGAAGGAAAAGTCCCGAAAGTGGTAAAAGATACCCACTCCCTTGCTCAATCCTCTCTAAAGTTGCACCAAGTGGCAGAAGCCAACAAGAAAGCTAAGCAAGAACCGGAAATTAATCAACTCGATGAGGCATATGATAGTGAAGGAGTACCGGTCACTGATCAAATGGAACCCATTGATGTTGATGCCTTGACTGGTGAAGATGTTACTTTGGATAAATCAACAGAAGCGGTAGGATGGGAAAAATAGGAAGAAGAAAAGAAGAGAAGAAGCAACAGGAAGAGGAAAAGAGAAAACAAGAAGAAAAGAGGAAACATGAAGAGGACAAGAGAAAAGAAGAGGAGAATAATAGACAAGAGGAAGAGAAGAAGAAGAAGGAAGAGGAGAAGAGAAAGGAAGAGGAGAAGAGGAAGCAGGAAGAGGAAAAGAAGAAGGATGAAGACGAAGAGAAGCGGAAAGAAGAGGAGAAGAAGAAAGAAGAGAAAAGGAAGATAGAGGAAGAGGAGAAAAAGAAGGCAAAAGAGGACAATCTAAGGGCTAAAGAGAAGGAGGGAGCGACATAGAGCACTCAATTGCTGACCCCAAATGCAACCGATAGTCAAGCCAAACCGGCTGACATTACCAGTCCCATTGACCTTCAATCTGCAAATGAATCAGAGTTGTTGTAAAGCATTAAGCTTACTCAAGATCGCTTGGAGGTGATACGGAGGAAGAAGGAGCAAGACGTGATCCAAGATGCGGTGGACACTCTTACCTGTTTGATACCTAGTACCAACCTCCCTAGTATCGATTCCTCTCTGGCCCAATTGAAACTCTTATGCACAGTTGTGGAGGACAAGGTACAAAGCCTAGAAGAGGTTGCTGAAGCAAATGCCAAAAAGGAGCATCAAAAGGCTTTGAACACTACCTTGGTGAAAAAGTTACATGAGCTTTGGTCCGATTTGCAGAAGGCACAGAAGGACATCAAAGATGCAATGGATGAAGGTAAATTACTGCTCAATAAGATATGTCAACCCCATCTATTTTGTGATGATGTGCTTGCTCAAAAAGACAAATTGCAAACTGATTTGCAGACATTCATAAGCACCTTCAAGATGCCATATGATTCCTTTACCACTTATGGGCAAACCATTCACCGGTTTCAACTTCAGGCTGAAAGAATTGATTTGGAGATCAGCAACCAGACTAGGGATTTGCAAGAAATACAACTGGTTCTACTACCAAGACTGCAAATACTTCATAAATGCTATCTCAATCTAGATGCCCTGACGGTCACTCAAGAGATGATTACCTTGGATTCCATGGAAGAACAGGTCTATCAGATGCAAACAGAGAATGAGGTTGCTACCTCATTTCTTGAGTCATGGTCCTTATCCATGAAGCAATTTATGCAAGACTTTAAATCTCTTTTTGACAAATTTCACTCTTTATTGTCATAAACATTTATTCAGCTAATAGAAACAGGGGTTATTTAGCTGTATTTTGTCATTGTTGGCAAAGGGGGAGAAGTATTCTGGTATTTAAAATTTTGATGCATGCTATGTATACTTTCATGTTTATATCTATAAGGGAGTAGTATACATTGTATTTTCTGCAAAAGGGATAGTGTATATGCTTAGGGGGAGTAATTTTGATTATGGCATATTTTTGTTATAAAACACTTAGATGTCAAAATTTTCCTAAGTGTTGGCATCAATGCCAAAGGGGGAGATTGTTGGAAATTTTGATGTTTATGTTGTGACTATCATTGATGGACACACACTTGCTTTGAGATCACTTTTTGAATGTACTAATTATGCTCAATCGGTATTTGTTCCAAACCAGTATTATGTTGTAGTCTTTAGACTATCGGTGTTTTGCAAAAAGTGTTTATTGATCTGAAGCAGCATGAAGACCTCAAGCGGTTCGAGGATCTCAAGTGGAATGGAGCAAAGGAACTAAAAGCGACAGTTATCATTTTCCCAGTCTTCATTTTTGTCAACCAGTAATCTGTTTAATAATTAAACCGGTATTACTTTGAGTTACTAACCAGTAATCAATAAAGTTGTATAGACCGGTATATTTTTGTGATGAGTTACCATCCACCGACACTTTGACGGTGATTTTGTGCTATGTTACCAAATGTGTCTAGATACACTGAACTTAGGAACTTGCAATGTAATCCTATTGGACCGACATGAAATCGGATTCCTTTTTAAGGGCATCATGTCTAGGGTTTTAGTGTAGTAGCTGTTAGAGTTTTTGGTGGTTGATGAGTTTTTGTATGTGCAATCTTAATAGAGAAGATAAAGTCTATGTGCTGTAACAGAGTGTGGATTTACTGAAGAATGAAGTAATGTTGAAATGCATTAGCAATGAGCTATCATGGATCTAACTAAGCAGACTGTGCTATTTTCTAGATCATTCACTTGTTGATTACTCACATCTTTGACAAGTCAGAAACCCTTAACCGAGTAGGCCCATCAAAGCCTTTGTAAATCCTCTAACAAGTTGATTCACATTTGTGGATCTAAAATCCTCTCACAATATAGTCTTTAATCGGACTTATCTCCTAACAGAGATTGAGATTCCTAACAGGATCTATTCTGGTAAAGAACATTGTATGACCTTAACTGGTCTGGTTACTATTCTGCAGATAGTTACTTGTGAGTTTCATCTCACCGTGGTTTTTCCCATTTGGGTTTCCATGTCAAAATCTCTTGTGTTATGGTGATTATGCTTCTGTGGGTGATTGCCTTGTTGTTTGGTTTGCATTTGTGTTAATCGATTTGTAAGTTAAACTGTTATACTGGTTCACTGCTAGACTGTTAAAGTGTTTGAGTTTAGTATTTATTGGTATACTAATTCACCCCCCCTCTTAGTATTCATCAGAGTATACCTATTAACCAAACTCATATAGACATCAAAACCAAAAGACATAATGTATGTTTTCATTCAAACACTCCAAAATGCATACTTTGACCCATCAAACAAGGGAGCCCTATTGGTTGCTAAACCTTCTAGAGTACTCATTTCAAACAACCCGTATCAAATCTTCAAGAGTTTAAGCCTTGATAGAAGATGAACTGCTCTGATACCAATTGAAAAACAATCAGAAAACACTGAGAGTGGGGGCGAATCAGTGTTTTATCAAAATTAAAAACTCAAAACCAATGATTAATAGTATACAACAAGAGAGACAAAGACACAAATATTTATCACGTGGAAAACCCAACAGGGTAAAAAACCACGGTATGCACTAAACCAAATGGGCTACAACCCAGTTACATCTGAGAGATTCAAATATCAAGAGAGAACCTACTGAGAACATTAGAGGCTGCAACCTCAATGAGCACGAACTCCACTTCACAAAGAAAAAATTAGAGATTTTAACATATAGCAAGCTTTAAGTTTTACTCAGAAATGAGTAAAGCTCTCATAGCTCAATACATTGACATGCAAGGTGATATAACTCCGAGATTGAGGTTTTTTGCATACACAGCTAAGAAAACCATTCCACTAAATCTTTTAAAACAAACCAATCTCCACTCAACAACTTATAACTGTCTTCCAATAATGGTCTTTACACTTGGGCTGAGTAGACATCACACAGTTAGCAACCCACAATCAAGAACCTTCTCTGCATATTCAACATATGAACTCAGAACCATTAAAAAAAACAAATGTTTTTTTATTCTAAGATTTATATCTACTTTTTTCATGATCCACTCCTTTTATTACAACCCATGCATATAATTAAAATTGTTGAACCAAAAAAAATACACCCATAACAACATCTTTTTCATATATTTCCCCCAATTGTTTTTTCGGCCGTATATCCTTTTTGAGTTCAACACTCTAAGAGCAGTTACAATGCACTACACAAAAAGATTGAAATGCCAACTAAGGTTATCAATATGCAGAAAACAGATAGCCAAGTAGAATACGATTCACCCAAAATTCAAAAAATGAATACCAATAGCTTTCATTTTTCTTTCCCTTTTAATGGCTCTTACACACAAGTTTTGAAGACATAGCTTTCTTCAAAACTTCTGCACTGCTTAGCTCTCCAAGATGCGAAAAACATTTCCAACATACTAAGGAGTTTAGTAAAAAGAATTCTTATGACTTGTCATTACTCCACACTTCTAAAAAAGACATAAAACCACACATCAACTAAGCAATTAAAACTCCAAATTCAACTACTTGATTTCTCAAAGGAATATAACTTCCCTTTGCATCCCACGATGGCACTTTTTGACAAAAATAGTTCCCACTAAAGAATACACTCCACACAAAAAAAAATGTTCAGTCTGCATATTTTATTAAAACCAGATACCAAATTGTCATCTAAATCAAGCATGCCAAAAAAAATTGTCACTTGGACATCATAACAAAATTGAAGAAGTCGAAACTACACTAGGCGACACTGCATAAATTCACAAAAAACATTGATTCCAACAGTTTTTTGACTCTTGAAGAGAAATGGTTTTTCAGAAAAACCAAACATTCAAGTATGTCGACATAGTCATAGAAAAAAGCACTCCGAGAAAGAATATAGACGCCCAATTCTGCTCATAAATTTTCCACCAACCAAGAATAATGTCAGGAATGTAGGTGAAAAAAAGCTCCTCATCGTACGACACATAGATATAATCAACACACACCCTGTGAAAAGGGAAATTACTACCACATAAAATTTCAACTATACATCAAGAGCTAAACAAGAAAGATAATCAACCAGACAAAGGAAACAAGGCTGTCACATGCCACAAACAGAACTCACTATGGTAAGATTAGTAGAGATCACAATAGAGACAACTGGTGCAATTTTGACATTAATGACACACTCTATAGTTACAAAGCACCAAAGTTTGAAGGCACAAATTATTCTACTTGAAAGGCGTGGATGGAATATCATTTGAATTCTCTACTGCTTGGAATATGGGATATTATTAATAATAGTTATGTTGCTTTGACCGATGGTCCTTCTACTCTAGATGAGCTCAAGAATCATGAAAATAACCCCAAAGTAATCAATGCAATTTTTCATAGTTACAGTGACTCAAATTTCTTGAAGGTCATGGGCTACAAATTTGCGAATGAAATTTAGGATATGTTGAACAACATTTATGAAGGAGATCAAAATACCAAGAAAGTTAAGATGCATAATTTAAATGTTGGAAACCAATAACACTGAGAGGGAGGGTGAATCAGTGTTATACCAGAATATAAGATTTTAGCCTTAACAAAACATTCATACACCAACAGGTATACTGGTATAAATAGAATTGAAAGAAGTAATGCAACCAATAAGCCAAACACATAAATGAGAAAAATAATTCACAAATTTATACATGGAAAACCTCAATGAGGAAAAACCATGGTGGGATTTGTGACCCACAATATCAATTCACTGGCCATATGAAGAGATATTACAATATATGATGGGCCTACACTTGCAGGAAGGCTTACAGCCTAGAGCACACTGCTCATCACAAAAGGAGCCTCATTGACTATATAACAATCCAGATAACAATTCAGAGAAGTGTGAACTTCTCAATATAGCATCTCCTATGCCAGAATATAGTTTTGGTTAAAACCCTAAACCTCAGTACCAAAATAACCCTTACAATGAATTCCTCACATACATAGTCTCTCTGATATATTTTGCATTACATTACATTCATAACCTCATCCATCCATCCATCCATATCAAAAGTGATCTAATCAATATCCCCTATATACCCTATACAAATTTATGCCTTATGTCAGCTTACAAGGATATATAAAATATCATATTACATGTCGGCCATATAACATAAATGAATAAGCATTAAACCAAGTTGTCGATGCTGAATCCAAGATGTGTCGGCCTCCAATATCAATATCCTTTACTATACCTTGTCGGCATGCATTGTTGGTGACTAAAGAAATCTTCTATCCTATTGGTGCTAGTGTAGAGTCTGTGAAGTGCCTGTCGGTGACACCATACAAAGTGGGAACCCAAAATCATGTTGCCATCAATGAAAACATAATGAAACCAACCAATAGAGTGTCAATTGCCAACATTAAATTATAGATTTCAGACTCTAAGGATGTCTAAAGATGATAACAATGAAGGTTACCTAAACTTAGTGAATGAGACAGTAAGTGCAATCAGAGGTATTGGTGAAACAATTGCAGATAATGAAGTTGTGAGAAACATAATTAGGAAACTGCCTATATCTTATAAACCTAAGTTGTATATTATTTAAGAAATTTATAACATGGATACATATACCTTGTATCAATTTTATGAATCACTCTCTGCCTTTGATATATTAGAGTTTGAGGAGTTGCAAAACATCAAAAAGGAAGTTGCATTCAATGCCACCAAGAATATTGAATATGTACTTGGAACAAGAAATGATCCATGTGATGTTGAAGCGAACTTTGTGAGAAGACTAAAACAATGATCCAAAAAATACAAAGGTAAGTTTCCCTTCAAATTTTTTGATTATAGAAGAATTGTTCATTATGCTTCTAGATGTGCTTTCGGGGAAGATAACTACAAGAGATCAGATTATGATAATAAGAGAAAGGATAAAAGTAGAATATATGACATAAACAAAAGAATATATGATAGAGATAAGACTAAAAATATTTTTTGTTCAATGGAGACCTAATCTTCTAAAGAAGAAGATTGTGATGACTCAAATGACGAATCATTATTTTGGCCATAAAATAATTGGACAATGAAAGGTCTGGTACTCTGCATGATAAGAAGAATAATGAAAGATCAATTATTATAAATATTGCATTGCATGAAAAATTGGAACCT
Source organism: Cryptomeria japonica (assembly GCF_030272615.1). Classification (NCBI taxonomy): domain Eukaryota; kingdom Viridiplantae; phylum Streptophyta; class Pinopsida; order Cupressales; family Cupressaceae; genus Cryptomeria; species Cryptomeria japonica. The sequence goes on along the minus strand of NC_081410.1, from coordinate 373,107,946 downwards.
AGAGCTTGGATAATTGATTCTATATGCCTAAATCATATGACAAGTGACAAAAGGAAGTTCACGGACTTTGAAAAGTATGTTGGTGGACTAGTGAAGCTTACTGGTGAGGAGGTTGCACCTATTTGCTATAAATAAACCATATCCATTTATAAGAATTTTTTTTAAATAGCCAAGATCAAGAGCACATTGAATAGCACAAAAGAGAGACAAATAGATTTGATAAGAATAAACTTTATTATAATCAAGATGAAAAATACTTATCAATTGGATCATCAAAAGTTACATACAATGTAGATGAGCCTTCTTATAAAGGAAAGGCCATATGGATATGTGAGCACACAATTATGACATGTGGCTAAATGACAAAAAAGGATAGGTAGGGGTAGGTAGGATAAATAATATAATATTCCACAAGAGGTGTATTACCCACCGAAGGTGGAATGCAACAACAAGATAAGACCACAAAAGGTGTAATTTCTCCTACATACATCATCTCTATGTGCACACTTTCCCAAGTATCTCATATCCAAACTACTATGAAATGCACTATCCTAAGTCAACTTAAGTAAGGTGTAATTATATACTATATGAATAAATAACTACACCAATACCCCTCCCCCCCTTAAGTGCAACTTAGGGGAATGCACTTAAGCTAACAATGCAAGATGGGTCCTAGCTACTAGGCCATGTTAGGTACCCATGTACAAATGCAAATGCACAAAGAAACAAAACCAAAGGTGTATCCATGAAGTCTCCCCAATCATGAAGACATGATGTAGGTAAAAAAACTCATGATGTGTGTAGTCTCTAAAATCTTCTCAAGTGTCCCCATGTCAATGTTCAAAGTTACCCCCTCCAAATCAAGTGTACTAATCTACACTATTTAAAAAGGTACTCCAAGATCTAGTGGAGATGAATGCAAAACAAGATCTAAAGTCTTACATGTCTCCTCTAAGGATAAAGAGACCTCCTCCAAATGTTTTACATAAGTATCCACAATCATGTCAACCTCAAAAGAATGATCATGTAGAGAATGAACAAGAGGGTTAGAGTGTTACCTCACAAAAATTGAAGAAGGATCTTCATCAAAGAGAAGATGAATATCATCAATGATGTCTCCCAAATCTGAAATGTAGGACTCCACAAACAAACCTGCAATATTTGTCAAGTAGTCACCCCAATGAACTGAAGTTGGAAGACATGGTATATCCTGTTGTATTGAATCACAAGAAGGAAAAATTATTGCAATATCTGTATCATTAGGTGCAATAGGTGATGCAATATCAATAAGAGGAGATGAAATGCAAGGCTCAAGAAAGGGGTCACATGTGAGAATCCCCAAGTTCAAGTACCCAAAGTTCTCCTCGATATCTGAGTCATCAACATATGAAGAATCAACCTCATCAATAGGACCAAAATGTAAAAAGGAGTACAACCAAGATGCATGATCTACCACCCTAGTTGCAATGATATCTCCACTCTCCAAGTCTCTAATGATAACTGAATCAGGTGTGAACTCCATAGTTTTCCTTGTTACCCCATGTTTGATTTAATAGATGGAAAGAAGATTGTTTGTCAAGTGGGGTACACATAGCACATTAGTGAAGGCATTATCCCTAATAGAAATAGATCCTTTCCCAATCACATCTGTGTATGTATGATTTCCAATCAAAATCTGTGGCATGGTACAAGGCTCAAAGGAAGAGAACATAGACTATGAAAATGCCATATGACGAAGAATCCCCCGAATCATGACTTGTAGTAGCACAAAGAGATTGTCCCTTTCCTTTTGACTCAAAATTGTGATCCTTCCCTTTATCCTTTTCTTTGGAAGAAGAAGCCAAAGTAGACATTCTAGAAGGAAAACTAATTTTGTTCATCTCAAGAAGATGTTTCAATTCATCAATATCCTTCTTGTGACAACGTTGTTCATCGTGTCCTGACTTCTTGCAATAGACACAAAAAAGATTGTCCTTATATGATTTCCTCTTAGGTGAGGATGTAGAATCACCTCGTTGTGGAGAGGATTATTATACTCCATCTTGTTGTGGCTTTGTCTTATACTTATTTTGGATCTTGCCTTTTCCTTGATTGCTTTGATTCCCTTTATTAGCCACCAAAGCTTGTGACTTTGAACATTTGAGAATCTCCATCTTGGTCAAATTAGATTGCTCAAGTATCAACATATCTGTGAATGCATCAAATGTTGATGGAGTGTATGAGGCACCTTGATCCAACTGATGGGTGTGAAGGCTAGAAACAAAGGTTGCATACTCCGATGGAAGCTTGTCCAACAAGTTGGAAACCAATTGAGCATATTTTTAGTCAATGACACAATCGTTTAGCTTTTCTTTTACCTCATTTGATTTTGTGACATAATATTGGATTGTATCAAAATCCTTGGGATCCAATGTTTTGAGTTCACCATCAAGCTTGTAGCCCTTAATCTCATCAGCTTGACCATACAATTCGGCATAAATATCTCAAGCCTCTTATACTATAGTACATTTCTCAATGTGAAAAATGAGGTCATCTGATACATACTTTCTTAAAGTTCCAAGTGCCATATAATTTTTCATGAGCTATTCAACTTGAGAATTAGGATTAGTTAGTGTTGTTATTGTTCCATTTACATAATGAATGAGTCCTTTTTCCATTAGTTTACTCCATGCTTTAATTTTCCATGATGCATAGTTATGTGGAGTTAAAAGTGGAAATTTAGGAGACCCCATAGCACCAAAATGAAAAACAAAAGATAAAAAGAGGCACAATCACACAAGACACCCCCCAAATTACTCTATCAAAGAACTGTGCCCTCCCCCCCTGAAAATGATGATTTGGCACTTTATACTTACTGTGATTACAATGGGCCACTTGAAAAAATGGCAAAGTTGACTTCTGATTTGAACTTTACAACTGCCTTAAATAGGCTATAAGAGACTCCAAGAAATACTGCAAGAGATATAAGATGAGATCCAAGAAAAATACAAGTACCAAATAGGCCAAAAATGACCAAATATTGAAAGTACGATTTCTACTCAAAATGTTGAAAATCTGATAGCACCACGTGAAAGTAGACGAAAAACTATGCACTTTAAAAAAAATGACACCTAAAAAGGAGGTCATGTGAGCCCAAATGAAACCTCTTAAGTTGCAAAATTGGGGATTACTTAGCTACAACAGTGAAAATATGCATCTTCTAAAAAATCCCTACACAAAAATGGAAAACCACCTACACCATTGCAAAGAGCACAAAATTCTACCCTAAATAAAAAAAAAATACACTCGAAAAGGAGGCCCTGAGCTTGAGATATCGCCATTTGAAAATCCCCTATCAGATTGAAAATGCAAATGAAGAGGGGGGCAAAAAAAATCTCTCATATATGTTGATATCAGCATTACATGAGCAAAGAATATTCCCCAATCTGTATGATAGGGAGGTAGTTCTAGGTGGTTGTTAAGTGGCTAGTATGTTTGCTAAGTGATAGATCCTTACTATTTTCAGGGTGTAGTCACCAAGGATAGAGTGCAAATAGCTCAAAGGTAGTCTAACAACTCACCTTGTTCCACCTCCCTATGTCAAACTCTCCTTGGCTACTCAAAGGCTTCAACTCCATAATTGTTGTCATCCTTTCAAGTGCTCCAAAACTGACTTGTGAAGCCAAACTCACCAAATAGGTTGAATTCATGTTAGGTTAACTTGTTTCAACTTGATTTGTTGGATTTCATGCTTTGCAACCTTCTCTGGCATACCCAATTTGACAAAAACTTGGTTTTAGGCCTAAAACGGGCTACTAGGCATTAGCCCTCCATTTGGGGTTTTGTGCTCACCCTGCTCAAGTGATGGACTTCTAGACTAAAAGCTTCACATATATGGATACCCTTTTGGGAATAATTGAATATTTTCAAAGTCTCAGGGTCTCTCAGGCCTTCTCCATGACTGTCCAAAAAATGGGTGAAAAGGGAGGGTTTGGTAGGGTTTTGATGGTGAAAACCAACATTCAAACTAGAGACCTCCAATATGAAACAAGGAACCTTAGTGCCATCATACTACTGACTAATTAGGCCATAATAAAGAAGATTTACACTTCAAAGTTTGGAGAACAAGATTTTACAAAAAGTTGCTCATGAGGAGAATGCAACAATTTACAACTTTTCCATTATTGCCTCTTTTCAAACACATCATTTGCAAAAAACCAATTACATTCAAACATGTAAACATGTCCACCATTTAGAGACAAAGGAGAGTCATTTTAGCCTTGCACACAAGCATTAGGCAATTACAAATAATGGATCATTCACTGTCAAAGCTAACTGTCACTGCACTTTTGCCTTTCACTGTTTTTTTTTTCTTTTGAAACTGCACTTAACCACTGTTAAAAACACCTTTTAAAAGGTCTGATTGGTGCTTCCTATCAATGCCCTGTCCTTGGCTAATTTTTGTTCTTCAAACCTTCTATAAGGAAGAGGAAGATTACAATAAACTGTTCATTTACAATGCAAAAATCAGTCATAAATGACTGTGACAGCCTGCTGGGCGTTACACTTTGCCTAAAGGGATCATTGCTTGATCTTGGCAACACAAACCCAAGGGTAGGGTCAAAAACCTTTCCTTACTCTTGTTTGCAAACAAACAAAGAAGATGCAAGGTTTTACACACACCAATAAGTGGTGGGGAGCAAACAAATGAAGGGAAAACTAGTACCAAAACAGTGACTCACTATTTTTGTTTACATTTAGCACAAACTGAAAGTGTAACCTTCCTTCTCTTGGCTTAGAAAGCCTCTTAGCTTTCAATTACAATCTTGGACAACAAGACAAGTCTATCCACCTAAAGAATGCATTTGCTATGGAAGAGAAAAGCATCAAACCTTTACAAGACCCTAGCCAAATGGCACACTTGCCTAGGGCTCCATGGCCATGTAACTCCTTGCACCTACATTCTTGAAGACAAAACATGTATTTACATAATTTACAAGTTGACCAAATAGTTCTTGGAAAGCCATGAACATTTTAGGACTTCAAGAAGCCAAGTTGGTCAAGCATCCTTGCCAATTTCCTAGACAAGGCAGTGAAACTGTCAAATCAAACTAATTTTGCTACAAACTCAAAACTTGATAAAATTAGATGCCACCAAAGGGAAAAGCTTAAGAAAACATAATAGAATCTAAAAATTCAAGAACAGTACGACCAAGTACAGAAGGTGTACGGACTGCTATTCACATGGAGTTAAAAACTAGAGAAAAACCAAGTAAAACTAGTGCAAACTTGGAAAATGCATCATAAATCCATGAAATCAACCCTTACAATGGTTCAAAAAGGACATTAAATACCTCTCCTAGTTGGTTAGCCTCCTGTATGGATAGGTACATGTCCAAGAGCACATAAAATTGACATTTTGATGCCTAAATGACAACTTTTGGTGCCTAGAAAATGCAAGATTGACCTCCAAGACTAACAATCACCTAAAAACACTTCTCACATCTAAAACCCAAGCATAAAACATGTCTAAAACCTTTTAAAACAAAAACCACATTATAAACTCATTTTTCCATCATTTTGCCAGGCAATACCAAATTGGCAACTTTGAGCAAAAAGATAAAAACAAGAAACCAAAACCACACAATGAGTTCAAAACTCATCCAAACAACCTAGAACAACCTCAAAAACATCCTAGACAACTTTCCAACTTAAAACTAACAAAAATCAAACCTGTGATGAAAATGAAGTTGAGAATGAAGCTAGGTGCTCCTGCACCATACTCCCCCAGTGACAAAGAAGTCATGTGACTCCTTTGGGCAAAAAAGAGAGATGAATACCAGCCTTGTTGAAGTCACTTTCAGGTATCCAAGTGGCTTCAAAAGCTGGTTGATCTTTCCACTTGATCAAATGCTCAAGGTAGTCATGCTTTCTAGTCTTTTTGATGATTCTGGAATCAAGTACCTGTTCAAGAATGGGATAAGAAGAAGAGGGGATAGATAGATCAGAAAGGGAATGAGAAACATTTGAAGCTCTCTGAGTCTCTTCTAGAGGCTGCCCCTTGAAAGGTACCAAATCTGCAACATTAAAGATAGGAGACAAGGAAACATCAACAGGTAAATCAATTTTATAAGCATTTGGACCATACTTAGCCAAAATCCTGCAAGGTCCAATTCTTCTCATCTGTAGCTTGGTAGGAACTCCCTTTTGCAATCTAGACTTATTGAGATGTATCATCACAAAATCTCCAACTGAGAATTGGACATCCATCTTTGAAGCATCCACCCTTGCCTTGACTTTTGCTGTGGTGTCCTACAAAGACTGCTTAACCTGTTCATGTATCTCTTTTAGAGATTGTGCCATATCTTTTGCTATCCCACTAATATGTTGCAAGTTAGTCACATCATGTAACTCAAAAACACCTCTTGGGTGCATACCATAAACAATCTGAAATGGAATCTTACCAGTGGATCTGTTTACATTGTCATTGTAGGCAAACTCTGCCTGTGGGATGAGCTAATCCTAGCTTTGTACATACTCCTTGGTGAGACATCTGAGTAGATTACCCAATGTTCTATTCACCACTTTTGTTTGGCCATTTGTCTGTGGATGGTAAGCTGAGCCAAAAGACAAGTTAGTAACCAATTTCTTCCACAAAGTCTTCCAAAAATGACCCAAAAACTTAACATCTCTATTTGATACAATGCTAGATGGCAAACCATGTATTCTGACAACTTCTTTAAAGAAAAGGAAAGCAATATGACTAGCATCATTAGTAGTTTTGCAAGGTATAAAGTGAGCCATTTTACTAAATCTGTCAACAACCACAAAGATACTGTCATGCCATATTTTTGTCTTTGGTAAACCTACAACAAAATCCATACTGATGCACTCCCATGGCCTAGAAGGAATGGGAAGTGGCTGATATAAACCAGCATTAGTGCTATTACCTTTGGCCTTCTGACATATCATGCACTGTTCCACATACCTCCGGACATCTCTCTGCATCTTAGGCTAGTAATAAAAGCGTTGAACCAACTCTAAGGTCTTATTGAGACCAAAATGGCCACTCAAACACCCATTGTGTTTCTCTTGGATGATATTTTCTCTCATGGAACCTTTAGGAACACATAGCTATCCTCCCCTGAATAATAAACCATTCTGCAATGTATAGTCAGCATACTCACTATGGAAATGATTCTCAAAAGCAAGACAAACTTTATAAGCAGCAGCAAAATCATCATCATTAGGATATAAATATTGAAAGCAATCAATCCCAATACTCTTAACTTGGATCTCCTGAATAGTCAACAATCTCCTACTTAAAGCATCAGCTACTTTGTTACATTGGCCTTTCTTGTGCTTAAGAGTAAAGGTATATTCTTGTAGGTACTCTACCCATTTCATGTGCCTATGGTTGAGTTTATCCTGAGAATTCAAGAAACTAATTGCTTGGTTGTCTGTATACACAACAAATTCTTTAGGAAGCAAATAATGCCTCCACTTCCTGAGTGCCTACACCAATGCATATAACTCTAAATCATAAGATGAATACTTTTTCTTTGCATCATTTAATTTTTCACTAAAGAAAGCAACTGGTCTATTATCCTGACTCAAGACTGCACCTACTGCAAGATGACTGGCATCACATTCTATAGTAAAAAGTTTATCAAAATTAGGAAGGATTAACACTGGTTGTGTAGCAACTCTAGTTTTGAGTAACTCAAACCCCTTATTAGCTGCTTCTGTCCATTGAAACTTGACCTTATGACCACCTTTTATTTTATCTAACATGGGTGCACAAATCTCACTGAAACCTCTGATAAACTTTTTATAAAACTGGGCTAGACCATGAAAACTCCTAACTTCACTAGCTGATTGTGGGGTTGGCCAACTTGTTATGGCTGCAACTTTAGATTGATCCATCTTAAGATCTCCATTGGACACAACAAAACCAAGATAGACTAGCTCTTGCTGCATAAAATCACATTTTTCAAGATTTATGGTTAACTGCTCATCAGATAATCTTTGCAACACAATAGCTAAGTGTTTCAAATGCTCCTCTTTAGACTTACTAAAAATGAAAATATCATCTAAGTAGACTACCACAAACTTACTGAGAAAATCCTGCAATACTTCATTCATTAAGCTCATAAAGGTATTGGGAGCATTAGAGAGTCCAAAAGGCATAACCAACCATTCATAAAGACCCTCATTTATTTTGAAAGCAGTTTTCCACTCATCACCCTCTTTTATTCTTATATGATGGTAACCACTTTTTAAGTCTATTTTGGAGAAATACCTCGCACCCCCTAAACAATCCATCAAATCTTCTATCCTGGGAATAGGGAACCTGTACCTTATTGTGATTTTGTTGATAGCTCTGGAGTATGTGCATAGTCTCCATGTGCCCCCTTTCTTAGGTGCTAATACAGTGGTTACGACACAAGGACTTATACTCTTTCTTATTAATCCTTGATCTAATAACTCTTGAATCTATCTAGCTACCTCTTTGTTCTGTTCAGGAGTCATTTTGTATGCTGCTTTGTTTGGAAAAGAAGCTCCTGGTATAAAGTCAATTTGATGACTAATGGCTCTAGGAGGAGGTAATGTTGCTAGTTACCCATCACTGATGATGCCCTTAAAGTTATCAAGAATTTGCTGCACTTCTTGTGGGATCTCAACTTGTTTTTCTTTCCTCTCCTCCTTAGGTTTCACTACAAGTGCATAACCAATCCCATCTCCCTCTTTCATGGTTTGGATGAACTCTTTTTCATTGACTAATAGCACTTTAGGTGCCTATGGTTTGCTGTTCTCTATCTCTTCACTAAGGGACTGAATTTTGTAGACAATGCCCTTCTTTTGAAAGGAATATGTGTTTTTTTCACCATCATGGTGTGCCCTTCTGTCAAATTGCCAAGACCTACCCAATAGTAGATGGCAAGCATCCATGGGAAGGATGTCACATAGTATCCTATCCTTGTATTCACCTATGTTCAAGTCTACCCATGCTTGTTCATTCACTAGGACATGTTGCCCCTTGTTTAACCAGGTTACCTTGTAGGGTTCACTGTGCTTCATTCTAGGTAGGTTCAATTTACTAACTGCCTCCTCTGAGATAATGTTATCTATGGAACCTAAATCTATAACCACCTTACATACCTTGCCCAAGATTTTGCACTTTATCTTGAACAATGCTCTTCTCTGAGACACTTCACACTTATGATGTTCTTGCATCAATACTCTCCTCATCATTAGACTTTCACCATCTTTGGGTGCTAGGTGCATTGCTGGAGTTCTTGTACTACTCCCTTCCTCCTGAACATAGTTCACTCTTTTTTCACTTCCATGGGAATAACTAGGCTTTTCTGGACACCTATAAGAATGATGACCCAATTTTTTACAATTGTAGTATTTCATTGTGGAGAAGTAAGACCCTCTACCTGGGCCACTAGACCTACCCCTTCCTGGGTTGCTTGATCCCCTTCCCCTATAATTAGGTTTGCTCTAAGAATCCCCACTTTGCTCTATAAGATTAGATTCCCCCTGGGACCTTTGATCTATGTGTCTTCCCCCAAAACTACCTTAATGGCCTCGACCATCTCTGCCTCTTCCTCTACCTCTATTATTCTGCTCTTGCTTCTTCCTACTCCTTTCCTCTACCTTGAGTGCAAGTTGATAGCACTTCTGGACTGTTGTAGAGCACAACACACTTAACTCTTCCTGTATGTTCCATCTCAAGCCATTGAGATACCTAGAAACCTTAACATTTTCATCCTCTTGGATCTTTGACCTAAGGCATAGCTTCTGAAACTCCTCGGTGTAGGTGCTGACATCTAACTCTTTTTGCCTAAGGTTTTGTCTTTTCCTATGGAGCTGTATTTCATAGTCCTCTAGAATGTAAGCCTCTCTGATCTTGGACAACATTCCCTTCCAAGTTACTATGGGCTTTTTGCCCTCTTTCTCACGTTCATCCTGAATGAACTCCCACCATGTTAAGGCAGCTCCTCTTAACCTGGATTTAGCCACCTTCACTTTCTGGGCCTCTGTCACACCATCACATTCAAAATGGTTCTCAAGCCCCTCAATCCACTCCATGACCACTTCTGGGTCCATTTTGCCACTGAATAGTGGGACTCCCTCTAGTGTTCTCCCACTCATAGCCTTCAAGGATTTCAAAAAGGGTTCATTCTCTATCACAGGGTCTAGTATAGGGGTTTCATCTTCTATAGCTAATAGCTTACCCCCGCCTTTTGTTCCTTCTATCTTATTGCTGACTTCATCTGCCTTCACTTCTACTTCACCCAACTTCTACTCTAAGAGGTCTAGTTTCACTCTGAGTAACCTATTTTCTTCTTCGCGATCTTCCACTTTCTTTGCTAGCTCTACATTTGTCACCATGGTTGCCAAATTGCTACTTCTTCCCAAGTGTAACTGTGCTCTGATACCACTATGATAGGGACATAGTGCTAGGTGGTTGTTAAGTGGCTAGTATGTTTGCTAAGTGATAGATCCTTACTATTTTCAGGGTGTAGTCACCAAGGACAGAGTGCAAATAGCTCAAAGGTAGTCTAACAACTCACCTTGTTCCACCTCCCTATGTCAAACTCTCCTTGGCTACTCAAAGGCTTCAACTCCATAGTTGTTGTCATCCTTTCAAGTGCTCCAAAACTGACTTGTGAAGCCAAACTCACCAAATAGGTTGAATTCATGTTAGGTTAACTTGTTTCAACGTGATTTGTTGGATTTCATGCTTTGCAACCTTCTTTGGCATACCCGATTTGACAAAAACTTGGTTTTAGGCCTAAAATGGGCTACTAAGCATTAGCCCTCCATTTGGGGTTTTGTGCTCACCCTGCTCAAGCGATGGACTTCCAGACTAAAAGATTCACATATATGGATACCCTTTTGGGAATACTTGAATATTTTCAAAGTCTTAGGGTCTCAGGCCTTCTCCGTGACTGTCCCAAAAATGGGTGAAAAGGGAGGGTTTGGTAGGGTTTTGATGGTGAAAACCAACATTCAAACTAGAGACCTCCAATTTGAAACAAGGAACCTTAGTGCCATCATACTACTGACTAATTAGGCAACAATAAAGAATATTTACACTTCAAAGTTTGGAGAACAAGATTTTACAAAAAGTTACTCATGAGGAGAATGCAACAATTTACAACTTTTCCATTATTGCCTCTTTTCAAACACATCATTTGCAAAAAACCAATTACATTCAAACATGTAAACATGTCCACCATTTAGAGACAAAGGAGAGTCATGTTAGCCCTGCACACAAGCATTAGGCAATTACAAATAATGGATCATTCACTGTCAAAGCTAACTGTCACTGCACTTTTGCCTTTCACTGTTTTTTTTCTTTTGAAATTGCACTTAACCACTGTTAAAAACACCTTTTAAAAGGTCTGATTGGTGCTTCATATCAATGCCCTATCCTTGGCTTCTTTTTGTTCTTCAAACCTTCTATAAGGAAGAGGATGATTACAATAAACCGTTCATTTACAATGCAAAAATCAGTCATAAATGACTGTGACAACCTGCTGGGCGTTACACTTTGCCTAAAGGGATCATTGCTTGATCTTGGCAACACAAACCCAAGGGCAAGGTCAAACACCTTTCCTTACTCTTGTTTGCAAACAAACAAAGAAGATGCAAGGTTTTACACACACCAATAAGTGGTGGAGAGCAAACAAATGAAGGGAAAACTAGTACCATAATAGTGACTCACTGTTTTTGTTTACATTTAGCACAAACTGAAATTGTAACCTTCCTTCTCTTGGCTTAGAAAGCCTCTTAGCTTTCAATTACAATCTTGGACAACAAGACAAGTCTGTCTACCTGAAGAATGCATTTTCTATGGAAGAGCAAAACATCAAACCTTTACAAGACCCTAGCCAAATGGCACACTTGCCTAGGGCTCCATGGCCACATAACTCCTTGCACCTGCATTCTTGAAGACAAAACATGTATTTACATAATTTACAAGTTGACCAACTAGTTCTTGGGAAGCCATGAACATTTTAGGACTTCAAGAAGCCAAGTTGGTCAAGCATCCTTGCCAATTTCCTAGACAAGGCAGTGAAACTGTCAAATCAAACTAATTTTGCTACAAACTCAAAACTTGATAAAATTAGATGCCACCAAAGGGAAAAGCTTAAGAAAACATAATAGAATCTAAAAATGCAAGAACAGTATGGTCAAGTACAGCAGGTGTATGGACTGATGTTCACATGGAGTTAAAAACTAGAGAAAAACCAAGTAAAACTAGTGCAAACTTGGAATATGCTTCATAAATCCATGAAATCAACCCTTACAATGGTTCAAACAGGAGATTAAATACCTCTCCCAGTTGTTTAGCCTCCTGTATAGATAGGTACATGTCCAAGAGCACATAAAATTGACATTTTGATGCCTAAATGACAACTTTTGGTGCCTAGAAAATGCACGATTGTCCTCCAAGACTAACAATCACCTAAAAACACTTCTCACATCTAAAACCCAAGCATAAAACATGTCTAAAACCTTTTAAAACAAAAACCACATTAAAAACTCATTTTTCCATCATTTTGCCTGGCAACACGAAACTGGCAACTTTGAGCAAAAAGATGAAAACAAGAAACCAAAACCACACAATGAGCTCAGAACTCATCCAAACAACCTAGAACAACCTCAAAAACATCCTAGACAACTTTCCAACTTAAAACTAACAAAAATCAAACCTGTGATGAAAATGAAGCTGAGAATGAAGCTAGGTGCTCCTGCACCACTGTAGCATATTTCTTGTGAGAAAAAAAAACATTTTATTTTCTAAAAGGTTTCATTTAAAAAAACTTTTAAGAAAAATTTTAAAAATATGGGGGCTACATAGGGTCTCCTCGTACCCCATACTCCAAAAAAAAATGCAAGATAATGGTACATGGAACATTAAAGGCTGGCCCTTCTTAAAAAACTTGACTTCTTTCTTTTAAAAAAAGACTATACATTCCTATTGTATGAGCCTATGTTGATGAATACTAAGAGAGGGGGGGGGGGTGAATTAGTATATAGATAAATACTAAACTCAAACACTTTAACAGTCTAGCAGTGAATCGGTATAACAATTTAACTAACAAACCAGTTAGCACAAATGCAAACTAGACAACAAGTAAGGCATTCACCCACAGAAGCACAATCACCATAACATAAGAGATTTTGATGTGGAAACCCAAATGGGAAAAACCACGGTGAGATGAAATTCACAAGTAACTATTTGCAGAATAGTAACCAAATCGGTTAAGGTCATACAATGTTCTTTACCAAAACAGATCCTGTTAGGAATCTCAATCTCTATTAGGAGATAAGTCTGATTAAAGACTACCTTATGAGAGGATTTTAGATCCACAGATGTGAATCACCTTGTTAGAGGATTTACAAAGGCTTTTCTGGGCCTACCCAGTTAAGGGTTTCTGACTTATCAAAGATGTGAGTAATCAACAAGTGAATAATCTAGCAAATAGCACAGTCCGCTTGGTTAGATCCATGATAGCTCATTGCTAATGCATTTCAGCATTACTTCAGTCTTTAGTAAATCCACAGTCTGTTACAACACACAGACTTGATCTTCTCTATTAAAATTGCACATACAAGAACTCATCAACCACCAAAAACCCTAACAGCTACACACACTAAAACCCTAGACATGATGTCCTTAAAAAGGAATCTGATTTCATGTCGGTCCAATAGGATTACATTGCAAGTTCCTAGGTTCAGTGTATCTAGACACATTTGGTAACATAGCGCAAGATCACCGTGAAAGTGTCAGTGGATGGTAACTCATCACAAAAATATACCGGTTGGTAACTCATCACAGAGTATTGCCGATTTATACAACTTTACCGATTACCGGTTGGTAACTCAGAATAATACCGGTTTAATTATTAAACATATTACCAGTTGACAAAAATGAAGACTGGGAAAATGATAACTGTCACTTTTAGCTCCTTTGCTTTGTTCCGCTTGAGATCCTCGAACCACTTGAGGTCTTCATGCCGCTTGAGATCGGTAAACACTTTCTACAAAACACCGATAGTCTAAAGACTACAATATAATACCGGTTTGGAACAAATACCGGTTGAGCATAATTCATACATTCAAAAAGTGATTTGAAAGAAAGTGAGTGTCCATCAATGACAATCACAACATAAACATCAAAAATGCTAACAATATCCCCCTTTGGCATTGATGGCAACACTTAGGAAAATTTTGACATCTAAGTGTTTTATAACAAAAATATGCCATAATCAAAATTACTCCCCCTAAGCATATACACTATCCCTTTTGCAGAAAATACAATGTATACTACTCCCTTACAGATATAAACATGAAAGTATACATAGCATGCATAAAAATTTTAAATACCAGAATACTTCTCCCCCTTTGCCAACAATGACAAAATACACCTAAATAACCCCTGTTTCTATTAGCTAAATAAATGTTTATGACAATAAAGAGTGAAATTTGTCAAAAATGGATTTAAAGTCCTGCATAAATTTCTTCATGGATAAGGACCATGACTCAAGCAATGAGATAGCAACCTCATTCTCTGTTTGCATCTGATAGACTTGTTCTTCCATGGCATCCAAGGTACTCATCTCTTGAGTGACCATCGGGGCATCTAGATTGAGATAGCATTTCTGAAATATTTGTAGTCTTGGTAGTAGAACCAGTTGTAGTTCTTGCAAATCCCTAGTCCGGTTGCTGATCTCCAAACAATTCTTGCAGCCTGACGTTCAAACTAGTGAACGGTTTGCCCATAAGCGGTAAAGGAATCATATGGCATCTTGAAGGTGCTTATGAATGTCTATAGATTAGTTTGTAGTTTGTCTTTCTGAGCAAGCACATCATCACAGAATAGATGGGGTTGACATGTCTTATTGAGCAGTAATTACCCCTCATCCATTGCATCTCTGATGTCCTTCTATGCCTTCTTTTTCTCCTCTTCCTCTGTTTTTCTTTTCTCTTCTTCTTCTTTCCGCTTCTCTTCGTCCTCATCCTTCTTCTTCTTCTCCTCTTCCTTTCTCTTCTCCTCTACCTGTTTCTTTTCTTCTTCCTTCTCCACTTCCTTCTTCTTCTTCTTCTCTTCCTCTTGACTCTTTTCTTCTTCCTTCCATTTCTTTTCCGCTTTCTTCTCTTGTCTCTTATTTTCCTCTTCTTTCCTCCCGTCCTCTTCCTGTTTCCTCTTTTCTTCTTCTTTTCTCTTTTCCTCTTCTTGTTTCCTCTTTTCTTCTTGTTTTCTCTTTTCCTCTTCATCTGCCTATTTCTTCTTTCCTTCTTCCTATTGCTTCTTCTCTTCCTCTACCTATTTTTCCTATCCCGCCCCTTCCTTTGGTGTACCCGGAGTAACATCTTCACCGTTCAAGGAATCAACATCAATGGGTTCCATTTGATCAGTGACTGGTACTCCTTCACTATCATACACCTCATCTAGTTGATTGATTTCCAATTCTTTCTCAACTTTCTTGTTGACTTCTACCACTTGGTGCAACTTTAGAGTGGATTGAGCAAGGGAGTGGGTATCTTTTACCACTTCTAGGACTTTTCCTTCTAGCAACATGAGTCTCCTTCTTCTCATGAAGAAGAGGCCCTTATATCTTTCAACCACTTCATAAAGTTCTGATTTAGGCACATCAGGAAAGTATTGTGCAAATACTTCCTCTCTTATTTCCTGTTCCTTCTCTATGGCAATGCGCCATTGTTATCTAAAGAATTATATAAATAATCAGGTGTCTCAAATTTAATTTATGATGACCACCAGTCATTAATAAATAAATAATTAATGACTTCTTGTTCAACTTCTTCCTTTTCATCATCATTAAAATCATCAAAGCACTCTTTCAAATCACCAAGCACTTTTCTTCTAATATTCTTAATAGTTGTTTGACAATGTGTCAAAGGTTTGTAGGAGGAAATATCAATATTTACTGGTGTAGATGTTGCTGGTTCATTCTTTGTCTTTTTTCTCATTTGCCTAGTCTTCTTAGGCTATTCTTCAGACACACTGTCCTTTGAGTCTGGTATGTTGTCTTTTTGTCTTCCGCTTTCTGTCAAAGACTTTGGTGGGTTCAGCTTCTGGTTTCTTCTTTGCTAGTGACCGCTTGGTCACTTTGGGACTTGTTGCAGTAACCGGTGTCGATGTTGAAGGCACTGCCTTTCCCTTCTTTATTGAAGGTTCTTTAACCAGTGTAACCCTTTCCAAATAGGTGCCGGTTCTCTTTGCCTTTGGATCAAGGGGCGAGGCGAGTAGAGTAGAGGCACACCCATCTAGCATGTCATACATTACTTCATATCCCATGGGTTCCACTTCTTCCTGTCTAGGCTCAACCGCCTCCATTATCCACTCATCAACTTTGATGGTGAAGCAGATGTCATCTTCATATTTCTTGACAATATCACCTAATATTCTCACTCTTTGGCTCATTTTGCTTTTGAACTCATCAAAGTATTTGTTCAGAACTTTCGGATAACTGGTTCCAATCGCTTGAAGGCTTTCCTTGATTTGCTTTGTAACCGGTTGGTCGGCAGACCACTGAATATCTCTGAATCTTGGGAAGTAATCTTGGAAGTAGAAGATCAACCCAACCAATAATTGTCCAAACTTAAATCTCAAGGCATTGTCCTATTTAATTGACTTCAGGTTTACCAAAAGTTGCCTTTGCATACAGGTGCATAAATCAAATGATGCATCTTCTTTGATCATCCTGTAAGCAACATTTACCGCTGCAACAAAGACAGAGTTGATCCTGCTAGCATAAAATGTCCGGTAACCTATTACCATGCAGGCATATTTGACTAGATCGTTCTTGATGGGATTGATGGTCATCCCTATTGGTCACTCACAGAACCAGTGAGCTTGGTCATTTCCATTTTGCTAATCTTCCTTAGGGTTGGCACTTCACCAACATTACAGAAATCGGTGATGGCATGTATCACTTTCGGTGTGATGTCATGCGTCTGCTCTAAGTACATTTTATCACCGTGCACTCTGCTCAGAATGATGCGGATGTGATCATCTGAAAACTCTTCAAGGAAATAGACTGCATTGTGAAGCTTCTTCTTTTCCAAGAGATTGAATTCTAGTTTGATCTTATTGTCCTTTCTACAGAATAAGCTTAATTGAGAATGGATCATTAGAGATCCTAGGTATTCAATTTTACAATCAATATAGTCTGAAATACCTTCCTCCACTATAACACCAGCGGGTATTTGAGATAGGGAATTATATTTTGCCTTCCATTGGATGAAGTCTACTGAATCAATGGGTGCACTAGAACTAGAGTGTGATGTAAAAGCCATGATAAACAAAGAAATTTGAAAAATACCTTCGTAAGTCAAAATTTAGGACTTGCAAATTACACTTCACCACACACTCCTTCGGTTGCTGAAATACAGCTTTGTGTTCTACACTTGACCGATTAATATTAGCTTCTGATTCTTCTTCAAGGTTTTGAATATTCATCGAATCACAATCCAAATCGCTTTTTGTCGCTCAACACTTAAAAAATTCTTCACTCGAGAACTGATAAGTGAAAAATGACTTGAAAATCCTTTTAAACAAGTTCTTCACCTACCATAATAAATGCTCCACTATTAGGGCGTAAACCCTAATTTTCCTTTTACCATTTCCAGTCTTCTGCCAGTTGACAGGTATCACATACCGGTTAAGGTCTTTTACCGGTGTAAACTGGGGGTCCGAAACATTTCACCGTTTGCTCCCCCTAAGCTTTTCTGATGCTTAGTTTGCCGGTTCAGTGACTTCCACACTAGGTGCAGAAACCAGTTCTTCTTGAGACACTTCTTCTGGCTTCTTCTTCCAGGTTTTCTTCATATCCACTTGAACAGTTTCAACATCAATCTTTCCTTCCAGAGTGACTGGTATATAATCCGATATGCTTTCTCATTCTGCAGAATCTTGTTGTATGACCCGGTTTGTTGCAATGATAGCAAATCATTCTAGGTGCTCTCCAAGGTCCATTGTTCATGTTTCCATTCTTCCTTCTTCATGTTGTAGCAGTGTGACCACTACCATGATAGATCAAATAGGTTGTTCTCCATCTAGTTGTCACTTGATAGCCACTACTTCCTGACTGATGATTATAGGTATTAAACCGGTTTGGGTTCCGGTTCCCAAAGGGTTCAGAAAAAACTCCTTGACTCCTTTGAGGATATCTTCCGGTGTTGTGCATGACAAACCTACTTTCAAATGCTCTATGCCCAAACTTTTTGCATGCATAACAATTACCATTGAATCTATTGGATCTAGGCTTATCGTTTAGAAAATAAGGAAAATTATTGTAAGCCTTACTTCTACATACATTAGCAGTGTGTCCTTCCTTGAGACAATTAAAGAAAACAGGTTTGAAATTTTGCTTACCTTTATCCTTTGGTGTCGGTTGCTTCTTTGATGCTCCATCTTTTGTTCCAGAGGTCTCACCTTCCTACTCAGAGAAACCAAGTCCATTAGTATTCTTTACCAGTTTAGTTGATTCAAGCTTTTGCTCTAGCTTAACAGAGCTCTTATTGAATTTCACAAGTATTTCCTTTGACTCAGTAAGTTCTTTGGCAATAGCAGCATTAGATTCCTTCAAGGTTGCATTCTCAAAAATAGCCATGTTTATTTCACCTTGCATTTCCTCTTTTTCTACTTTTCTTTCTTGGAGATGAGCGGTAAGTGCACTGATCTCTTGCTTCAGCTTGGAGATCTCATGATCTTTGTCTTTTATCAGATCTTCAACTTTCCTCCGTTTCTCAAGCTCTTGACACATTCTAATAGTCAGTCCTTGAAGTTCCCTTCTTAGGTTGGCATTGGGCTCATTCAGTTTTTCAACTTCTTGAACTAGGGCTTCCATGTCCGCTTCATCAGAAGAACTATTTTCAATTAGCTCCATCAGTTTTTCAGCATGCTCTCTTCTTTTTGCCTGAGAGGCCTTATATTTGACTTTAATTTCATCATAGGCTTGCTCAGTCTAAGTGAGCTGATGAGTAAGTTCCCTCATAGTGAACTCCCCCATATCTCTTTCCAAGTGGTTAGACTTATAGAAAGGTTGGCTCTGATACCAATTGATGAATACTAAGAGGGGGGCGGTGAATTAGTATACCAATAAATACTAAACTCAAACACTTTAATAGTCTAGCAGTGAACCAGTATAATAGTTTAACTAGCAAACCGATTAACACAAATACAAACCAGACATCAAGTAAGGCATTCACCCACAGAAGCACAATCACCATAACACAAGAGATTTTAACGTGGAAACCCAAATGGGAAAAACCACGATGAGATGAAACTCACAAGTTACTATCTGCAAAATAGTAACCAGACTGGTTAAGGTCATACAATGTTCTTTACCAGAGCAGATCTTATTAGGAATCTCAATCTCTGTTAGGAGATAAGTCCAATTAAAGACTACTTTGTGAGAGGATTTTAGATCCATAGATGTGAATCACCTTGTTAGAGGATTTACAAAGGCTTTTCTGGGCCTACCCAGTTAAGGGTTTCTGACTTATCAAAGATGTGAGTAATCAACAAGTGAATAATCTAGCAAATAGCACAGTCTGCTTGGTTAGATCCATGATAGCTCATTGCTAATGCATTTCAGCATTACTTCAGTCTTTAGTAAATCCACAGTCTGTTATAGCACACAGACTTGATCTTCTCTATTAAAATCGCACATACAAGAACTCATCAACCACCAAAAACCCTAACAGCTACACACACTAAAACCCTAGACATGATGTCCTTAAAAAGGAATCTGATTTCATGTCGGTCCAATAGGATTACATTGCAAGTTCCTAGGTTCAGTGTATCTAAACACATTTGGTAACACAATGCAAAATCACCATGAAAGTGTCAGTGGATGGTAACTCATCACAAAAATATACCGGTTGGTAACTCATCACAAAGTATTGCCGATTTATACAACTTTACTGATTACCGGTTGGTAACTCATAATAATACCGGTTTAATTATTAAACATATTACTAGTTGACAAAAATGAAGACTGGGAAAATGATAACTGTCGCTTTTAGTTCCTTTGCTTTGTTCCACTTGAGATCCTCGAACCACTTGAGGTCTTCATGCTGCTTGAGATCGGTAAACACTTTCTACAAAACACCGATAGTCTAAAGACTACAATATAATACCGGTTTGGAACAAATACCGGTTGAGCATAATTCATACATTCAAAAAGTGATTTGAAAGAAAGTGTGTGTCCATCAATGACAATCACAACATTAACATGAAAAATGCCGACATGTGTAATGTGCCAAAAAGGTGGAATCACAAAGCACTTTTATTTTGGATATTGTTGCTGCTAGGATATGTTGTTGTCATTGATGTCAACATATTCCTGTGTTTTGGTGTTGCAAAGAATTTTTTTGGTGATCTAGTGATTGCAGTGAGTTGATCTGGTTGGTTTATCTATTTGCTTTGCTGAATCAACTAGAGATACATCATTCTTTATTGATTTTATGATGCTATGTGATGATTTGATCGAGTTGAGGATTCCGGTATGGAGTTTGGTTTTCATCATTAAGTGTTGCAATGTTCTAGTGTTTGATTTGTTGTGCTCTGGTATGATCATATCTTGTGTTATAGATTTGAGAGAGTGTTTGGGATGTTCATGTGTATCTTCATTTCAGATGGTTCATGATTTGATGATCTGCAAGCTATCTTTCTTGTCCAAGTTGTTGTTGTTAAGTGTTCTTGAGTGTTAACATATTGATTGATGAATATTTGAATAAGTGGTGTTGGTGAAACTATTGTGGATAGTTATAACATCCTTGTTGGTGTTTCCTAAGCATTTCCTAAATGTTTTGGTTGTCTGTATTGATCCTTGTTCAATTTATTGGTGATCTTCTGGGTCCGGTGATATTATTCATGTTATGCGGTATTTTTGGTGGTGTAACGTGTTGCTGTTAATTTTGGCATAATTTCCAATGGTGGTGCATGTTTGAGGAGTTGATTTAGGTCCATGATATGTTGTTTATGGCATTGTATTGGTCCAATGTTTGATCTATGTATCATGTGATGTAATTTTGTAATTAGGTGTTGAGAGTTTGGTCGACCTTGTAGTCAAGGTTGATGATTTGTATAAATAAGTGTAATATTTGTGGTTCAGTGTCATATGGTGTTGAGTTTGCATTATCAGAGAGGGGTGTATGTGCAATCAAGTGAATTCATCTTTCGGTGTCTTCTATTGAGCAGAGATTGGTTAAGGGCAGACATATGAGCTTAACTAGAACTGTCATTAAGCATTAGCAGATGCTATTTTTGCAGTTCATCTTTTCTGGATTGTAGTGCGATCATCTTTGTAAGGTAGTGAACCTTCCCTGAGGGTTGTAGCCTTCTGGGTCATTGTAATTTGAGTAGCGAGCTCTAAGTAGTGTGCCTAAATGCATGTGCATTACCCATTGTAATATTTTCACATACTACTACAGAGTATCATCTTATTGTGGGTAGGTTCCCAATATGGCTTTTCCCTTAACCGAGTTTTTCATGTCAAAAATATTGGTGTTATGTGTGTTGCTATCATTGTTGTTATCTTTCTTTTTGTTGCAGTTGATCAAATCTGAGATTGTGCTTAACTTGTTTAATCTGGTGAAAGTTGATTCACCCCCCTTTCATTTTTCCTTCCTTGTTGCTGCCAACAAGTGGTATCAGAGCTAGATCCTTTGGAAGAAGCTTAATCATTTGAGGAGATCCAGGATGACAAACTATGTGTTCAAAAAGGAGAGTCCTAGATTTGATGGAAATAATTATATTGTTTGGAAGGACCGGATGGAAGTTCATTTGAAGGGTCTTGGAGAAGATTATTGGAAGATTACAAAGAATGTCTACAATGTTTCTCTAAATGGACCGGTTACTGTTGATGAAATCAAAGAAGGTGAACATAACATAAAGGCTAAGGAAACATTTTTGAGTGCCTTGATTGATTGAGAGATGACTAATGTAATGGGTGTGAAGACTGCACATGACATATGGAAAATTTTTGGAGGTCTTGTATGAAGGAGATGCACAAGTTAAAGTTGCTAAGTTGTAGAGTTTGAAGGGAAAGTATGAGACATTGAAGATGGGAGAAGATGAGAACATAACATCCTTTATGACCAAAGTGAATGAACTTGTTATGACCATTATATGTGCTGGTGGAACTCTTGAGGAAGATGAGATTGTTGCTAAGGTGCTGATATCCTTGCCTTTTGCTTATAAAGCTAAAGTTGATGCTATTGATGAGATTCAGAGTGTGACTACTGTGACAAGAGACATGTTAGTTGGTAAGCTTGTTGTATTTGAGTTGAGAAGATATGGAGAATCACATGGTAAATCTGAGACTTCATTTAAAGCCTCCATATCTAGGAAACAACTGTAATATCCAGGAGAGAGTTCATCTAGCGTTTCAAGATATGAAAGAGAGATGAAAGAGATGGAAGAGTAGGAGAGAGAGTTGGATGAACTTGAAGCATTTATTTCTTGGAGATTTCTTAAGGGAGCCGGTAAGTATGATGGAAAGTTACCTTTGAAATGTTTCTCTTCTAATAATATAGGACATTTTGCTTCTAGGTGTCCTGAAAGAATGTCTAGATTTGATAAGCATGATAAATTTGAAAGGCATGATAGATCTAATAAGCATGATAGATATGAGAAGCATGATAAGTATGACAAGCCTTATAATCCCTACCACAATTACAAAAATTAGAAGGGATGCTATTATGCTGCCAATGAAGGTTTGACAAATGAGAAATTAGACAATGAGAATTTAGGAGATGAATTTGTATTTATTGCTATCAAGGAAGATGATCCGGTACTAGTGAATCCTACAAGTTGCATTGTTGAAGAGAAATATTTGGCTGCTAAGATTGAAGACAAATATGAATGGGTAATTGATAAGGGTTGTTCACATCATATGACAGGTGATAAAAGTAAATTTGTGAATATGGAAAGTTATAATGGTGGTATAGTAAGATTTGGGGATGATAAAGCTTGTGTGATTTGTGATAGAGGTTCTATATCTTTTGATGGTAAGAATAATACTAATGATGTCTTATATGTTGAAGGTTTAAAGCATAATCTTTTGAGTGTTGGGCAAATGTTTGACAAGAGATATGATTTTCAATTCAAGAATGGTAAATGCAATATTCTTAATGCCTCTGGTATAGAGATTGCAACAGGGATTAAGACTAAAGGTAATATCTTTCACTTGAATGTTGGTGAGAAAATTTGTTTGATTTCTCAGATAGATAAAAGTTGGTTATGGCATAGATAGATGCATCATTTAAATTTTCACTACATGATAAGGATAAGTTCTACTCATGTTGTTAGAGATTTGCCTAAGATTGGGAAGCCTTCTAATCCTGTATGTAAGGAATGTCAATTGGGAAAGAAAACAAGAAAATCATTTACAAGTTGTATATGTCTAATGGTATATTGTATCTTGTTCATACTAACTTGTGTGGTCCTACAAGAGTGAGAAGCATGCAGGGTGATAGGTATTTCATGTTGTTGATTGATGATTACTCTAGAATGACGTGGGTGATTTTTCTAAGGGAGAAATTAGAAGCATTGGATAAATTTCAAGATTGATGCATAGTCCTGGTATAGGTATAGGATAGGTTCCCCTAATCCAAGAACACACCAAGGACCCTAGAAATCACACAACACTCCTAGGGTTTAAGGAATATCAGTTTGACAAGTCCCACATCCCTTTCTTCCAAACAAAAGACTACCGGTACAAGGTCTCTTTCATTGACCGGTACAAGGACCCTATGGTCAACAATGGTTTGGTCCCTTCTCCAATGAAAAATTGGCTATTTAAGGTTTTATTTGAAGTCCCCTAGGTTAGGGAGACCTCCTTCAATCATTGAATTTAGGTACCCTCTACCGGTTTGGGTAACTGTTGCAACAAGGCCTACAAAACCTAGTAGCCCTGCTAGACCAATTTTCCACACTTAACTCTTTATTTCTCCAAAATACTAGACAAAAAATCCTATATTTGGATACCCTTTTAGGAGTTACAAAAATATCCTAAGGGTTCTTACAGGTAGGGAACACAAGAATCCAAACCCTACTTTGGTTAGGAGACCAACATAGCCCAATTAGGCCTATTTTACAAAGGAGTGTGTAGACACATACCTTAACTCACAAAAAAAAACTCAAGGAATACTCTTAGTCCATTGCAAATACACTAATTCCTAAGTCTTAGGCCATGATCATACCTTCAACGCCTGATGTGAGACCTGTTTGCTTACACTTACATGGTGGCCACATGGAGTTGCCCACCTTAATGCATCAAACCCTCACCTCCAACTGGTCCTAACCTCCAAAATTCCTTCAAAATCCTAAAATAAATTGGCCATAATTTCATACCCTTCAAAGCCATGAACCATGGATGAAGGATCGACAAGGTAAGGCCATTTCTTTGCAAAACCCTAGACAAAACTGTCAAATCTAGAACACTTCCATAAATTTGTCGATTTCTTCCTTGTCTTGGTGAATTAGGACCTCAAACTTGATGCATCTAAAAGGTGATTGTCCACTCTAACACATCCCACTTGTTTCCTAATTCCAAAATGATCATACAGTACCATACACCATGTAGAATAACGGAATTGCAGGAAATTCTCATAAATATATTACTTCAATGATGCCAAAAGTTTACAAAGTCATTCTCTCCTCTCAATGATGATTGGGAATGAAATTGTATACCTTCCTCAATGGTTATCAACCACCTTTTTAACTGAGGTGACCGTTGGAAGGAAGTTGTTGTTTGCAACCAAAAGTTGTCATTAAAAGTTGTCAAGTTTGGACAACTTTTGACATATGCTAAATCCGCCTACCTAGAGGTGCTTCAACATGTCCTAAACCTTACTAAGAAATATCTAACACATAAAAACCTAGAAAAATACTCAACCAAATACCCCTAGGCCCATATTCCCATGGTGGCTTATCAATTTGCCAAATCCATGTCATTGGGTAACAAGGTGGGGTTTATTACAAACAAATCAAACATCAAACAAACAAGACTACCCTATTACATAGATTGAAAGGTCACATTATCATGTGTGTCCTATAGCCTTTATTTCTCTTGTTATCTTAGTCATGAGGTGCTCCTACACCATACTCCTGAGGTGAATGAATCTCAAGTCCAGTTGAGATGAGGTCATGTAATGTAGTGTCATGCTTATTGATCTGATATTCATCCAACCAAATGGCTTCAGAGTATGGTTTTCCTTTCCATTTGACCAAGTATTGCTTGTACTCATTTTTCTTTGTCTTCTTTACACTCTTGGTGTCCAACACTTTTTCAAGTTTAGGTGGCTCATGTTTGGGAATGTCTATATTTGCTACATCTTCTAGGACCTGTTGTGAGTTACCTGCATTAGAATCACCTTTAAAAGGAGTTAAATCACAAAAATAAAAAATAGGAGATATGACAAGGTCTTATGGTAATTGAATTTCATAAGTATTGGTGCCAAACTTATTCAATATTTGACATGGTCCTACTTTCCTTTGCATGAGCTTAGTGTGTTTGCCCTTGGGTAACCTTTCCTTCTTCAAATTTTCCCAAACCAAATCTCCAACCTGAAATTGTACCTCTCTCCTTTTCTAATCTACATTTTCTTTGTATTTTTCTGATGACTTTTGAAGTTGTATTTTGACCTGCTCATGAACTTCCTTTATGGCTTCAACAAACCTCTCACCATATGCACATATGGGGTCCATATGGGGTAGTTTTCTCAACTCCAATACCCCTCTTGGATGCAACCCGTACACAATCTGAAATGGTGACTTCTCTATGCTTTTGTTTATAGTTTCATTGTAGGAAAACTCAACCTGAGGTAAGATTGAATCCCACTTTTCACCATGTTGCCTTGTAAGACATCTCAACAAATTCCCTAATGACTGGTTACTACTTATGTCTTCCCATATATTTGTGGATGATAGGCTGATGAGAAGGACAGATAAGTGCCAAGTTTCCTCCATAGAGTTCTCCAAAAATGGCCAACAAATTTGACATCCCTGTCAGACACTATGTTCAATGAAAGTCCATGAATCCTTGCTACTTTTCTGAAAAATAAATCTGCTATATAAGATGCATCACTAGTGGACTTACATGGTCAGAAATGTGTCATTTTACTAAACCTATCCACTATCACAAATACACTGTCAAACCCCCTTTGGGTCCTAGGTAAACCCATTACAAAGTCCATTGACACACTTTCCCAAGGTCTTGAGGGAATGGATAAGGGTTGATAGAGACTAGCATTGGCACTTCTTCCTTTTTCCTTTTGGCAAATGGTGCATGTATCTACAAACTTTCTTACATCAACATGCAATTTGGGCCAAAAGTAGTACCTTCTTGTCCAAACCAAAATGACCTACCATAGCTCCACTATAATTTTCCTTGATGATATTAGTCCTCATTGAGCACTTTGGTATGCAAAATTCCCACCTTTGAAAAGAAGTCCATCTTGGATCAAAAAATCAAAAAACTCCACATGATACCTTTCACCAAATTCAGTACATGCTTTGTAAATCTCCTTAAAGTCCTCATCTGTAGCATACATATCTTTCATTGCATCAATCCCAATGCTTTCTAATTGGATTTCAGATATGGTTAGCACTCTCCTACTCAGTGCATCAGCCACTTTGTTGGCTACTCCTTTCTTGTGTTTTATGGAAAAGGTATAGGCTTGTAGGGATTCTACCCACTTCATATGTGTATGGCTTAGCTTTGATTGGCAATTAGTGACACTCAAGGCTTGGTTGTCAGTATAGACCACAAATTCTTTTGGTAGTAGATAGTGTCTCCATTTTTTCAATGTCTAAACTAGTGCATACATTTCTAGGTCATAAGAAGAATATTTTCTCTTTGCCTCATTGATGTTTTCACTAAAGAATGTTATAGGTCTTCCTTCTTGGCTTATGACTGCTTCTATGGCCACATGACTAGCATCATATTCAATCTGAAATTTTTTGTTAAAATCAGGTAAAGCAAGTATCTGTTGTTGAGCTACCATTTTCTTGAGAGTTTCGAATGCCTCATCTACCTCCTTTGTCCAAGAAAACCTGCACATTTGATCACATTTTATGGTTTCCAACATTGGAGCACATATCTGACTGAAACCTCTTATCAACTTTCTACAAAATGTGGCTAATCCATGGAAACTTCTAACTTCACCAATAGTCTTAGGAGTAGGCCAAGAAAGAATTGCATTTACCTTATCCTGATAAATCTTCAAGTGACCTTTGGAGATCACAAATCCTAGGTAGATGAGCTCTTCCTGCATGAACAAACACTTCTCCATATTGGTCATCAATTCCTCTTCGCTTAACCTTTTCAAAACCATGTCTAGATGTCTCAAGTGTTCTTCCTTTGTCCTTATGGTGATCTTGTTGAGAGCTCTTGAGTCAGTAAAAATCCTCCATGTTCCATCCTTTTTGGGTGCCAAAACTGCAGGTACTACACATGGGCTAAGGCTCTTTCCAATCAGATCAGAATCTAGCAACTTTTGAATCTGCCTTGT
Organism: Cryptomeria japonica; assembly: GCF_030272615.1. Taxonomy (NCBI): domain Eukaryota; kingdom Viridiplantae; phylum Streptophyta; class Pinopsida; order Cupressales; family Cupressaceae; genus Cryptomeria; species Cryptomeria japonica. The sequence continues at coordinate 373,080,397 of NC_081410.1, read as the reverse complement.
CATCTCCTCATTTTATTGTGGTGTGAGTTTGTATGCAGCCTTGTAAGGTAATGTGGCCCTTGGGATCAAGTCAATATAGTGACTGATATCTCTCATTGGCAGCAAATAACTTGGTACTCCATCTGCAACTATTCCTTGGTATCTGCCAATGATCTCCTTCACTTCCGGACTAAGATCCTTGTCCTTTCCTTTTGCCTTATCATTTGCAGTGGGCTTCCCCTTTGAGGTTGGTATTGAAAGCAATGCAAAGCATATTCCTTCTTCCATCTTTATCTCCTTGAGAAATGGTTTTCCCTCCATCATCATCACTTTGGACTCAGTTTCTTTATGCTCTTCATTATTTTCAGTCAGGGGGAGTAGCTCTATGACCTTTCCATTATTTGTGATGGAATAGGTATTCCTAAAGCCATCATGGTGTGCTTTGAGGTCATACTGTCATGGTCTTCCAAACTAGAGGTGACAAGAATCCATGTTAACAACATCAAACAAAATCTTATCTTTATATACTCCTATTTGGAATTCTACCCATGACTGCTCTTCTACAAGAGTTTGTTGCCCTTTTGTGAGCCAAGACACCTTCCCTTCTCAATTTCAACTATTTCTATTGACACAAAATTCTCTACCATTTCTATTGACACAAAATTCTCAGTAGACCCCGAGTCAACCATAACTTTACATACCTTTCCTCCTGATTGGCAAGTGGTGCAGAAGATAGTCTCCCTCCGAGGTGGTTCCATAGGTGTTGGTACCTTCAAGAGGGTTCTTCTCAACATTAGTGCCTCTCTGATCTTTGGATAACCATATGAATCAGGTTTATTACTGCCTTGGTAATTTGATTCTTGGGTCAAATTGGATCTCCTTTCTCCTTTGGAACTAGACCCCATCTTCTCCGGGCATCTGCTAGCAATGTGTCCCTCTTGGTTGCAGTTAAAACATTTTATTGGTCCTTCTCCGCTTCCTGATGATCTTCCTCTAAAATTTGGCCTTCTACCTCTGAAGTTGCCTTTGTTGTTGTTGTCATTCCTTGAGGATTCTTGACTACTCTCTCCTAGAAATTCAAAATTTGATCTTGTTCCTTTGAAGTTGCTTCTTCATCTTGGTTGCTTACCCCTTCCTCTATTGCTCTGCTCTTGTCTTCTTTTGAGCTTCTCCTCTACCTTTAATGCTAATCGATAGCATCTATGAATAATGTCAGGGCACAAGAGGTTCAACTCTTCTTGTATGTTCCACCTTAGGCCGTTTAGATACCTTGCCACTCTTTCACTTTCATCTTCAACCTCTTAGACTTTATACTCAATTTCTGGAATTCTTCAGTATAGGCACACACATCCATCTCTTTCTATTTGAGATTCTGACTTCTCTTGTGTAATTGGACTTCATAGTCCTTAGGTACATATACTCCCTTGATCTTTGTAATCATCTTCTTCCAAGAGGTGATCATTCCTCTTCCCTCTTTTACACTTTCTTCTTGCAAAAAGTTCCACCATGTCAGGGATGCTCCCTGCATTTTTGACTTGGCAATCTTCATCTTTTGGTTGTCAATAATGTCTTCACATTCAAAGAAGTTGTTTAAGGACTCTATCCAGTCCATCACTCCATTAGCATCCATCTTCCCACTGAAAATAGGAAGGTTTGATTTATGGTCTAGGGTTCTCCTCTCCATAGACGTCAAGGCATTGACCAGGTACCTATGCTTTGTAGGAACTTCCTCTTCTTCTCCCACTTCTTCCAAGCCATCAGGTCCTTTCTCCAACCTACCTTCCAAGTTCTCAATCAACCTTCTAAGCCAATCATTTTCTTCTCTATTCTCTTGAACCATCCTGGCAAGTTCCACATTGGTCACCTTTGGAGGCATTCTTCTAGCCTCACCCTCTGATTCTTCTACTGACATGTATTCTTCTTCTTTCCCAAAAGGATTCCTCCTATCCTTTGATGCAGAAGCCTAGTATAAGTATAGGATAGGTTCCCCTAATCCAAGAAAACACCAAGGACCTTATCAATCATGCAACACTCCTAGGGGTTAAGGAATATCAGTTTGACAAGTCCCACATCCCTTTCTTCCAAACAAAAGACTATCGGTACAAGGTCTCTTTCATTGACCGGTACAAGGACCCTATGGTCAACAATGGTCTGGTCCCTTCTCCAATGCAAAAATGGATATTTAAGGTTTTATTTGAATTCCCCTAGGTCAAGGAGACCTCCTTCAATCATTGAATTCGGGTTCACTCTATCAGTTTGGGTAACTGTTGCAACAAGGCCTACAAAACCTAGTAGCCCTGCCAGACCGATTTTCCACACTTAACTCTTTATTTCTCCAAAAGACCAGACAAAAAATCCTAGATTTGGATACCCTTTTAGAAGTTACAAAACATATCCTAAGTTTTCTTACCGCTAGGGAACACAAGAACCCAAACCCTACTTTGGTTAGGAGACCGACATAGCCCAATTAGTCCTATTTTACAAAGGAGTGTGTAGACACAAACCTTAACTCACCAAAAAAATTCAATGAATACTCTTAAGACATTGAAAATACACCAATTCCGAAGTCTTAGGCTATGATTAGACCTTTAACCCTTGATGTGAGACTTGTTTGCTTACACTTGTATGGTGGCCACATGGAGTTTCCCACCTTAATGCATCAAACCCTCACCTCCAACTGGTACTAACCTACAAAAATCCTTCAAAATAATAAAATAAATTAGCCATACTTTCATCCCCTCCAAATCCGTGAACCACCAATGAAGGATGAGCAAGGTAAGGTCATTTCTTTGCAAAACCCTAGACAAAACTGTCAAATCTAGAACACTTCCAGAAATTTGCTGATTTCTTCCTCGTCTTGGAAAATAAGGACCTGAAGCTTGATGCATCTGAAAGGTGATTGGCCACTCTAACACATCCCACTAGTTTCCTAATTCCAAAATGATCGTACAGTACACAATGTTAATAATGGAATCGCATGAAATTCTCAGAAATATATTACTTCAATGATGCCAAAAGTTTACAAAGTCATTCTCTCCTCCCAATAATGATTGGGGATGACATTTTATACCTTCCTCAATGGTTATCAACCACCTTTTGAACGAGGTGACCATTGGAAGGAAGTTGTTGTTTGCAACCAGAAGTTGTCATTAAAAGTTATCAACAAAGTTGTCAAGTTTGAGCAACTTTTGACATATGTTAAATCTGCCTACCTAGAGGTGCTTCAACATGTCCTAAACCTTCCTAAGACATCTCCAACACATAAACACCTAGAAATATACTCAAAAAAATCCCCCTAGGCTCGTATGCCCATGGTGGCTTATCAATTTGCCAAATCCATGTCATTCGGTAATGAGGTGGGGCTTATTACAAATAAATCAAACATAAAACAAACAAGACTACCCTATTACATAGATTGAAAGGTCACAATCTCATATGTGTCCTTTAGCCTTTATTGCTCTTATTTTTTTATTCATGAGGTGCTCTTGCACCAAAGATATTCAAAGCAAAGGTAGAGACTGAAACTGGATTGAAGCTGAAGTGTCTGAGATCTCACGGAGGAGGAGAATTCACATCTGGTGAGTTTGATACATTGTGAGAGAAGTGGAATTAGAATATAGTTATTTTCTCCTAGAACCCCTCAACAGAATGGAGTTGTTGAAAGGAACAACAGAACAATCTTGGATGCTGCTAGAATGATGTTGATGAAGGAAATCTTACACAAACCTTTTGGAAGGAAGCTAATAGCACTGATGTTTACACATTCAACCGGGTGCATATAAAAGGTGATTTTGATAAGACTTCTTATGAGTTATGGTTTGGTCATGTTCCTATAGTTAGATATTTTAGAGTGTTTGGAAGCAAATATTATATCAAAAGAGATGAGGATATAGGAAAGTTTGATGTAAGATGTGATGAAGGAATCTTCTTGGGATATTCTACTAAGAGAAAGGCCTATCGTTGTTACAATAAGAGGTTGAAGAAGATAGTGGAAATTACAAATGTGAAGGTTGATGAATGTCATGGGAAGTAGATCAGAGCATGTGGATACAAGATTGATAATCATGATATTGTTTCTAAGCCCACACAAAGTGAGATCCTGAAACAGAATGATCCAGTGTAGACAATTAATCCAGATATTGATGTTCCTAGTGAATGTTCGACATTGTTGTTGATATGATATGTTGTTGTTATTGATGTCAACATATTCTTGTGTTTTGGTATTGCAAAGAATTGTTTCGGTGATTGCAGTGAGATGATTGATTATTGTGCGAGTTCTTGATTATCTTCACGGTCCAGTGATATTCTTCATGTTATGTGGTGTTTTGGTGGTGTAATGTGTTGTGGTTGTTCTTGGAAAGATTTATAATGGTGGTTCATGGTTGATAAGTTGATTTAGGTCCATGTTATGTTGTTTATGGCATTGTATTGGTTTGGTGGTTGATTTATGTATCATGTGATGTAATTTTGTAATTAGGTGTTATGAGTTTGGTCGGCCTTGTAGTCAAGGTTGATGATCTGTATAAATGGGTGTAATATTCATGTAATTTGGGATATAGGTGTTGATTTTGTATTATCAGAGAGTGGTGTATATGTGAACAATTTAATTCATCTTTTGGTGTGGTGTGTTGAGAAGAGATTGGTAAAGGGCAGACATTTGAGCTTAACTGGAACTATCATCAGGCATTAGCAAATGTTATTTTTGCAGTTCATTCTTTTCGAATTGTAGTCCAAATCTTTTTGTAAGGTAGTCAACCTTCCCTGAGGGTTGGAGCCTTCTGGGTCATTGTAATTTAAGCAGTGAGATCTAGGCAATGTGTCTGAATGCATGTGCATTCCCCATTTTAATATTTACACATACTACTACAGATTATCATCTCATTGTGGGTAGGTTCCCACCATTTTTTTTCCCTTAACTGGGTTTTCCACGTCGAAAATATTGGTGTTATGTGTGTATTGTTGTTATTGTTGTTATCTTTCTTTCTGGTATAGTTTATCAAATATGAGATTGTGCTTAATTGTTTTAATATGACAAAAATTGATTCGCCCCCCACTCTCAGTTTTCCTTCTTATTGTTGCCAACAAGTGGTATCAGAGTTAGATCCTCTAGAAGAATCTTAACCACTTGAGGAGATCTAGGATGGAAGCTTATATGTTTAAGAAGGAGAGTCCTAGATTTTATGGAAATAGTTATACTATCTGGAAGGTCTGGATGGAAGTTCATTTGAAGTGTCTTGGAGAAGATTATTGGAAGATTACAAAGAATGTTTGGAATGTTCCTCTAAATGGACCGGTTACTACAGATGAGATCAAGGAAGATAAACATAACATAAGGGCTAAGGAATCATTGTTGAGTGCTTTGACCAATTCAAATATGACTAGTGTGATGGGACTTCAGACTACATATGAAATATGGAAAAATCTTGAAGTCTTGTATGAAGGAGATGCACAAGTTAAAGTTGCTAAATTGTAGAGTTTGAAGGAAAAATATGAATCATTAAATATGGGAGAACATGAGAACATAACTTCCTTTATGGCTAAAGTGAATGAGGTTGTTATGAACATCAGATGTATCAGTGGAACTCTTGAGGACGATGAGATTGTTGCTAATGTATTGAGATCCTTACCTTCTGCTTATAAGATAAAGTTGCTGCTATTGATGAAATCCAGAGTGTGACTACTATGAAAAGAGATATGTTGGTTGGTAAGATGGTTTCATTTGAGTTGTGTGAGTTTGGAGAATCACATGGTAAATTTGAGACTGCATTTAAAGCCTCTATATTCAGGAAGCAATTGTATGATCTAAGAGAGTTCATCTAGGGTTTCAAGATATGAAAGAGAAATGAAAGAGATGGAAGAATAGGAGAAAGAGTTGAATGATCTTGAAGCACTTATTGCTCAAAGATTGCCTAGGGGAGCTAGTAAGTATGATGGAAATTTACCTTTGAAATGTTTCTCTTGTAATAAGATAGGACATTTTGCTTCTAGGTGTCCTCAAAGAATGTATAGGTATGATAAGAATCAAAGACATGATAGATTGGATAAGCATGATAGATATGAGAAGCATGATAAACATGATAAGCCCTACCGGAAGTAAAAAAATCATAAGAGATGATATTATGTTGTTGATGAAGGTGTGACAGATGAATAATCAGACAATGGGAATTTAGGAGATGAGTTTGTGTTTATTGCTATCAAAGAAGATGGTCCGGTACTAGTGAATCCTACAAGATGCATTGTTGAGGAGAAAGCTTTGGCTACTAAGATTGAAGAGAAAGATGAATGGGTAATTGGCAATGACTGTTCACATCATATGATAGATGATAAAAGTAAATTTGTATGGAAAGGTATGATGGTGGTAGAGTAAGATTTGGAGATGATAAAGGTTGTGTGATTCATGGTAGAGGTTCTATATCTTTTGATGGTAATAATAACACTGATGATGTCTTATATGTTGAAGGATTAAAGAATAATCTTATGAGTGTTGGATAGATGGTTGACAAGGGATATGATCTGCAATTCAAGAATGATAAATTGAAGATTTTGAATACCTCTGGTGTAGATATTGCAACAGGGACTAAAACTAGAGGTAATATTTTTCACTTGAATGTCGGTGAGAAAACTTGTTTGATTGATCAAGTAGATGAAAATTGGTTGTGGCATAGGAGGATGTGTTATGTTAACTTTGCGTGTATGGTAGGGATAAGTTATATTCAACCTATTAGAGATTTGCCTAAGATTGTGAAGCCCTCTAATCCGGTATGTAAATAATGTCAGCTGGTGAAGCAAGCAAGAAAATCATTTAAAAAAAAATTGTATACATCTAATGTACCGTTAGATCTTTTGCATACTAAATTTTTTGGTCCTACTAGAGTGAGAAGCATGCAAGGTGACGGGTATTTCATGTCGTTGATTGATGATTACTCTAGAATGATGTGGGTGACTTTTCTAAGGGAGAAATTAGAAGCATTGGAGAAATGGAATGGAAGTAGAAGATAGTTATCTGCTCCTAGAATTCACGTCCGGTGAGTTTGACACATTCTGTGAGAGGAATCGAATTAGGAGACAATTATCTTCTCCTAGAACCCCTCATTAGAATGGAGTTGTTGAAAGGAAGAACAAAATAATTTTGGATGCTGCTAGAATAATGTTGATTGAAGGAAATGTTGCACAAACCTTTTGGAAGGAAGTTATTCGCATTGTTCTTTACACATTCAGTCGGGTGCATATAAAAGGTGATTTTGGTAAGACTCCTTATGAGCTATGGTTTGGTCATGTTCCTACAATTAGATATTTCAATTTTTTTGGAAGCAAATGTTATATCGAAAGAGATGAGGATATAGGAAAGTTTGAAGCAAGATGTGATGAAGGAATCTTCTTGGGATATTCTACTAAGAGAAAGGCCTACTGGTGTTACAATAAGAGGTTGAAGAAGATAGTAGAAACTACAAATGTAAACATTGATGAATGTTTTGATAAGTAGATCAGAGCATGTAGATATGATATTGATGACAAGATATTATCTCTGAACCTACACAAACTGAGATCTTGAAGTAGATTGATTTGGTAGAGATAGGTAATCCGGATATTGCTTCTATCGGTGAAGGACTTCAATAGCCTGGGAATCGGGATAATCCAAAGAATCTAAGGTATGTAAAATTGAATCACTTTGAGAATAAAATTATTGGTGATAATAACAAGGGTGTGATGACTAGGAGAAGAGTTGTTGCTAAAGAGATATCTCTGATTTCTAAGATTGAGCCTAAAGATGTTGCTAAAGCATGTAAGGATGAGAATTGGATAAAAGCTATGGAGGAGGAGTTCAATTAGATTAAAAATAATAACACTTGGGAGCTTGTTGTAAGACGTAAAGACAAAAATGTGATTGGCACTAAATGGGTGTTTCAAAATAAATTGAATGAAGTTGGTGAAGTGGTAAGAAACAAAGCAAGATTGGTATGTAAGGGATGCTCTCAGATGGAAGGTGTTGATTACGAAGAAACTTTTTCTCCTATAGCTAGAATTGAAGTTGTTCGATTGCTACTAGTTTATGCTGCTTCTAAGAATTTTAAGGTTTATCAGATGGATGTCAAGTCAGCCTTTTTGAATACTGATCTTAAGGAGGAAGTCTACATTGAGCAACTAGAAGGATTTTCTTTATCAGATGAAGGAGACATAGTATGCAGATTGAAGAAAGCATTTTATGGACTGAGGCAAGCCCCTAGAGCTTGGTATGCAAGGTTAGATAAGTATTTAATGAAGTTGGGATTTCGTAAAGGTACTATTGATAGTAACTTATACTTTAAGGTTGAGAATGATAACATTTTGATTGTTGAAGTATTTGTGGATGACATTATTTTTGGAGGAGATGATGATTTGAGTGTGAATTTTGTTGATGATATGCAAAAGGAATTTGAGATGTCTATGATAGGTGAGATGAAAATATTCTTAGGATTACATATTACTCAAACTAGTGAAGGTATTTTCATATCTCAATCTAAATATTTGAAGGAATTGTTGAAAAAATTTGGGTTGTCTGATACTAAACATGTTGGAACTCCTATGGTGACTGGATGCAAGTTGACTAGGAATAATGAATCTAAGAAAGTGAATCATACCTTGTATAGATCTATGGTTGGTGGATTACTGTACCTAAATCAAACTAGATTAGATATTATGCATGTTGTGTGTCTTTGAGTTATATTTCAAGCTGATCCTAATGAGACTCATGTTATTGATGTTGAAATAGTTTTTAGATACTTGAAGGGAACTGTTAACTATGGGTTGTGATATTTGAAGAATGATAATTTTATGCCATGTGCCTATACTAATGTGATTGGGCAGGTGATGTAGATGACTGAAAGAGCACTACTAGTGGAGATTTATTTTTGGCGAAGAAGTTGGTGTCATGGACGAGAAAGAAACAGCATGCTATATCTTTATCTACTACTGAAGCTGAATACATTGTTGCTTCTACAAATTGTACATAGGTATGGATGAAATAGATACTGAAAGACATTAGAGTTGTGTATGATGAGCCTACTATTATTTACTATGACAGTGCTATTGATATTTCCAAGAATGTGGCACTACATTCTAAAATGAAGCATATATCAATTAAGTATCATATCTTGAGGGAGAAATTTAGTGATGAAGAAGTAAACTGGAGTATGTATCTACAAAAGATCATATTGCAAATATTTTCACTAAGCCTTTGCATACAGATACATTTGTGTATTTGAGAGACAAATTAGGGGTCTCTGCCCCTCCTGATGAGAACTAGGTGCATTGAGATGCATCAATCCGGTGGACTTCACAATCTTATCTCTTTATCTAGGTTGATGAGTTGATGTTGCTACTCAGTTGGAGTAGTTAGTGAGTTGTTCAGAGTTGTGACTAAGTTGTTTGGGGGAGAGAAGCTTGATCAGTTTATATCTTTGGCATTACTGCTAAAGGGGGAGAGAAGCACGTGAAAAACTATTTTAGCTTTGGAGCTTTGTGTGCATGAACTTAGGGGGAGCCAATTGGATTTTGTTGATGTTGGTTCATTCCTTTTCATTTATTGTTTTTCACATTTATATGCTATCATCAATGCCAAAGGGGGAGATTGTTGGACATTGTTTCTGCTAGGATATGTTGTTGTCATTGATGTTAACATATTCCTATGTTTTGTTATTGCAAAGAATTGTTTTGGTGATCTGGTGATTGCAATGAGCTGATCTATCTATTTGGGATACTAGAATATTTCATTTATTATTGATTTGAGTAATCTGGAAGTTTACTTGATCATATCTTTTGATCTAGTTTGAGGTTTTGGTATTTATGTTCAGCGGCTGGAAGAGTCTAGATTTTGATCCGGTGAGCTTCGGTATGAGAATATCTTGTGTTGTGGTTTTGGGAGAATGTTTTGGATGTTTGTGTGTATCTTCATTTCAAGTGGTTTGTGATTTGGTGCTCCAAAAGCTATCTTTCTTATCCAAGTTGTTGTTGTTGAGTGTTCTTGAATGTTAGCATGTTGATCGATGAAGATTTGCATAAGTGGTGTTGGTGCAGCTATTGTTAGGTCCCGAAGACAACTGAGAGGGGGGGGTGAATCAGTTGTCCAATAAATTCAACCAAAATTAACTTAACCAAAACTTAATGCTTAATGCTGGTAAACCAAACTTTATGTCGGTAGACAGTTTTATCAGTTAATTGCAATACCGGTAAAGATTAATGCATGAAACAGAAAGACAATAACATCCACAACACATAACACAAATATTTGTACGTGGAAACTCTATAAGGGGAAAAAACACAGTGGGAAGCCTTACCCACAATCAAATGATACTACTGTAGATAGTATGTGTGTACAATATGGAGTCTGCACATACAGAAAGGCTAGTTGCCTAGAGCTCACTGCTCAATCACAAAATGAGAGTCACACTAACTACAATTGGATGGTTAAATCCAATGATAATATACTGCATAAAATAGCATATTCATATGTTGGATTCAGTACCGGTTTAGTTCTGATTGCCTTCACAAAAACATTCCTTCAACCTTCAAATGATGTCTACGTGTACAACTCTGCTTATTTTTGCATATACCTTATTACAATTCTTTTTCCTATCGCATATCAATCTCACAAATGAGATCTTACATTTATACCATAACCTAAGACCAATTGAATAGGTCGGCTCACTAAAAGATATTACAATAAAATCAATATCCGATGCATGATGTTGGCTGAATGCATTTACAATAATAATAAATCATCTCCATAATGTGTCGTGTTGATCTAGGATAGATATGCCTGCCGGTGTATATCCTAGACCTATTTTCTAGTAACAACAAATATGCAAACCCGAATAAACAAATAACCAAATCGCCAAAACCAAGTGATTGAATAATGTCTTTGACATAACCAAGTAGTCTCTAAGTTATTCCAAGTGCCAGTGAACAATATAATCTGTCGGTGAACCAAATAGCGGTGACTGTGCATAAGTCTCTGACTTGTCGGTGAACATAACCAAAGATCTCCAAGTGTTTATAAGTGTTGACAAGTGATGACAGGTGTTGACATCAATGACAAAACCATATCAATATATCCAAAATACCAATAATCTCCCCCTTTGGCATTGATGGAAACACAAGATGGAAAAACCATCAAAGTGCCAAAACAGAAATGCCAAAAACCAAAAACCAAAAACCAACAATCTCCCAAAGAGATCAATAACCAGAAATCAAAATACATAATTTCTCCCAAAAAAAATTTCAAATGTTTTTCCATAATATCTCTCCCCCTTTGACATCAAATTCCAAAGCATTACAAAACCAAATACAAAATACCAATTAACCAATTTAGCCAACTACTCCCCCTGAGAAGTAGCTCTCCTCATCAAAGCCAGAATAAAAGATTTCTCTATTAATTCTGCTGGTTGATGACAAACATCAACTATCTAAGTCTCTACCAGTGGGGGTAGGACTCCAAGTTGCTCTCTGAGATATTCAAAAGTCTTCTTAGGCAAAGGCTTCATAAAAATATCTGCAATCTGCTCTTTAGTACTCACATAAAGCAATTTCACTTCTTTTGCTTCAACATTCTCTTTCAGAAAATTGAATGATAGAAACATGTTTAGTCTTAGAGTGAAATATCAGGTTCTTTGATATATCAATTGCTGTCATATTATCACAGTAAATAGTTATAGGTTCCTTGCATTTTACCTTTATGTCCTTCAACATTTGTTTCATCCATAATACTTGTGTACAGTTTGTTGTTGTATTCTGATTCTGTTGTTGATAGACTTGTACAACTCTGTTTCTTGCTCAACCATGGAATTAGTCTGCTACCAAGAAAAAATGCTCCACTGGTGGTGCTTTTTTTGTCATCCACATCTCCTGCCCAATTAGCATTTGTGTATGCACATAAGTCAAAATTTTCATCTCTAGGATACCATAAACCAATATTTGTAGTGCCTTGTAGGTACCGGAAAATCCTTTTCACATCTGATTCATGATTTTCTTTAGGATTACTCTAAAATATTGAAACAATACATACTGCATTCATAATATCAGGTCTTGTTTGTGTCAAATATAGTAAACCTCCTATCATACACTTGTATCTGGTCAGATTAACAGCTGTTGATTCATCCTTCAAAGATAATTTATCAGTTGTAGTCATAGGTGTTCTTACCGGTTTACAGTTTTCCATGCCAAATTTCTTTAGTAATTCCTTCAAGTACTTAGATTGACATAAGAATATAACTTTATCAGTCTCTGAAATCTGCAATCCTAAAAAGAATTTTATCTCTCCAATCATAGACATTTCAAATTCTTGTTGCATTTTGTTAGAAAAGTCTTTACACAATCCATCTTCTCCTCCAAAGATTATATCATCAACAAAAACTTCAATAACCAAGATGTCATCATTAGTCACTTTGTAGTATAGATTTTTGTCAGCATTACCTTTAGTGTATCCAAGCTTTAAAAGATATTTGTCCAATCTAGCATACCAAGCTCTAGGAGCTTATTTTAGACCATATAAAGCTTTCCTTAACCTGCAAACCATGTCTTTGTTATTTGTCAAAGAAAATCCATTAGGTTGTTCAATATAAACTTCTTCTTCAAGATCTCCAATTAGAAATGCACATTTAACATCCTTTTGATATACTTTATAGTTCTTGTGTGTTGCAAAAGCCAATAAAATTCTGACTGCCTCAATTCTAGCTACCAGTGCAAAGGTTTCATTGTAATCAATTCCTTCTTTTTGTGAATATCCTTTACACACTAATCTTGCTTTGTTTCTGATTACCTTACCATCTTCATTAAGTTTATTTCTGAAAACCCATTTAGTTCCAATTACATTTTTGTCTTTAGGTCGGGGAACTAATGACCAAGTGTTATTCCTTTCAATTTGTTCCAATTCATCTTCCATAGCTTTAATCCAATATTTATCTTCACATGCCTCATTAATTGATGTAGGTTCAATTTGATAAATAAGACATACCTCTTCATTTTCCAATCTTCCTCTAGTCATAACTCCTTGAAATTTGTTTCCAATTATCTGATCTTCAAAATGATTCAATCTTACATACCAGGGTGTTTTTACTTGCTGTTGTTCTTCAATGACTGTTGAATCTCCAGATGATGTCGGTGTAACTGGATCACCATTTTGTACTGGTGTATTCATAGTAGGTTCATTTGTGATTATCTCTATTGCCAGTTTAGAGTTTGTGTACCTTGAATTTCCTCTAAACTGTTCATCAATCTTCACATTTGCACTCTCAACAATTTTTTTGCAATCTCTTGTTAAAAAATCTATATGCCTTGCTCTTAGATGAATAACCAAGAAATATTCCTTCATCACTTCTAGGATCAAATTTGCCAATATACTCATATCTTCTAATATAGCATTTACTTCCAAATATTCTAAAATATTTAAGAGTAGGAGTATTACCAAACCATAGTTCATGAGGGGTCTTACCCATTTCACCTCTGATGTGAACTTTGTTGAATGTATAAACTGTTGTATTGATCACTTCTCTCCAGTATATATGAGGTAGATTTTCTTCTGATATCATACTTCTGGCTACATCCAAGATAGTTCTTTTTTTCCTTTCCACAACTCCATTTTGTTGGGGTGTTCGGGGTGCTAATAACTGTCTTTTGATCCCATTCGCTTCATAGAATGTATTAAATTCCTTAGATGTGAATTCACCTCTTTGATTTGATCTCAAACATTTGTTTTTCTTGCCAGTTTCATTTTCTACCATCACCTTGAATAGTTTGAATTTCCCAAATGCTTTAGATTTTTCCCTGAGAAAAGTAACCCAACACATTCTAGAATAGTCATCAATGATTAGCATAAAATACCTATCTCCTTGTATACTTCTAGTTCTTGTTGGACCACATAAATCAGTATGAATTAAATCAAGAACATTGTTAGACTTCTCTGGAGTACTCTTGAAATTTTCTCTAACTTGCTTTCCAAATTGACATTCCTTACATATTGGATAGTGAGGTTTAACAATCTTAGGTAAATCTCTTACTGCCTTAGTAGTACTGATTTTCACAATGCAATCAAAATTTACATGATAGAGTCTCTTATAACATAACCAACTTTCATCAATATGTGCAATCAAACATGCTTTCTCATTGTTGTTCAAATGAAAGATATTACCTCTAGTCTGATTACCGGTGGCAATTTCCAAACTAGTTCTGTTTAAGATTTTGCATTTACCATTCTTGAATTGTAACTAAAATCCTTTCTCAACTAATTGACCAACACTCAAAAGATTATGCTTCAAACCTTCAACATAGTAAACATTATCAGTATTATGCTTACCATCAAAAGATATAGTGCCTTTTCCTTTGATCAAGAAAGCTTTATCATCTCCAAATCTTACTAAACCCCCATTGTAATCCTGAAAGGTTAAGAATTTACTGTTATCACCAGTCATGTGATGTGAACATCCTGAATCAATAATCCATTCATCCTTATCTTCAACTTTAGCTGACAGGGCTTGCTCTACCGGTTGAACAGTAGGTGTCGGTTGATCTTCTATTATAGCAACAAAAGCCCATCCATTTTCTGTCGAGTCCTCATCAGAATCATCAGTAACTCCTTCATCAACATAATAACAAGATTTGTCTCTATTCTTCTTAAACTTGTATTTCTGATAATCAGGGTTAGGCTTATATGTCCTTTTAGCTTCTTCTCTTAATCTTGCATGTCTATTAGGACATCTAGAAGCCATATGACCAATCTTATTATAGTTAGAACATTTAAAGGGTGCTTTACCTTCATACTTACTTCCAACTAGACCTTTAGGCATTTTGCTTGCAAATAGTGCTTCAAGTTCTTCAAGTTCTTCATTCTCGTTCCTGATATCTTCAAGTTCTTTTGTATATAAGGCTTTCCAATCAGATTTCTCAGATGATGATGATGATTCTACAAATGATGATGATACCTTGAAAGCTAGATCTGTCTTAATAGTAGTAATAGGACCAAATTCCTCAATTTCAAAAGCTGAAAGTTTTCCAACCAAGGTGTCTCTAGATACTGATGCATTAGGCATTGTTCTCAATTCATTTATAGTAGTAACTTTCATTTTATATGTCAGTGGAAAAGCTCTTAAAACTTTAAAAATAATCTCATCTTCACTTAAGGTTCCTCCACAAGATTGTATACCCAAAACAATTTCATTTACTCTTTCCATGAAAGCAAAAATTCTTTCATCTTCTTCCATTTTCAGACTTTCATACCTGACCCGGAAGCATTCAAGTTTTGCAATTTTGACTGTGGAATCTCCTTCATTCAATGTTTCCAGTTTGTCCCAAATAGCTTTAGCAGTAGATCTGTCTGATAATCCCATGACTTGTTGATCTGTCAATGCGCTCAAAAGTGCTTCTCTTGCTTTGCAATCATTTTCATCATCTTTAGCTAAGTTAGGTGGATGAGGTTGACCTTGAGTAGGAGCAGTGTAGCCATTCTTTGTAACATCCCATATGTCCTTTCCCATGCAATTCAAATGAGTCTCCATCCCGATCTTCCATATGCCATTTCCAACAAGTTTCAGACTGTCCTTCCTAAAATAGTTAGAAGACATTGGATCTCATCAAGCTGTTAAACTTATGCAAAAAAAGGACTAAGCTCTAATACCAATTGTTAGGTCCTAGAGACAACTGAGAGTGAGGGTGAATCAGTTGTCCAATAAATTCAACCAAAATTAACTTAGCCAAAACTTAATGCTTAATGCCGGTAAACCAAACTTTATGCTGATAGACAGTTTTATCAGTTAATTGCAGTATCGGTAAAGATTAATGCATGAAACGGAAATACAATAACATCCACAACACATAACATAAATATTTGTACATGGAAACCCTGTAAGGGGAAAAACCATGGTGGGAAGCCTTACCCACAATCAAATGATACTACTGCAGATAGTATGTGTGTACAATATGGAATCTGCACATGCAGAAAGGCCAGTTGCTTAGAGCTCACTACTCAATCACAAAATGAGAGTCACACTGACTACAATTGGATGGTTAAATCCAATGATAATGTATTGCATAAGATAGCATCTTCATATGCTAGATTCAGTACCAATTTAGTTCTGATTGCCTTCACAAAAACCTTCCTTCAACCTTCAAATGATGTCTGTGTGTATAGCTATGCTTATTTTCACATATACCTTATTACAATTATTTTTCCTATCGCATATCAATCTCACAAATGAGATCTTACATTTATACCATAACCTAAGACCAATTGAATAGGTCAGCTCACTAAAAGATATTACAATAAAATCAATTACAAATAAATCAATATCTGATGCATGATGTTAGCTCAATGCATTTACAATAATAATAAATCATCTCCATAATGTGTCATGCTGATTTGGAATAGATATGTCTGTCGGTGTATATCCTGGACCTATTTGCCGGTAACAGCAAATATGCAAACCCGAAAATACAAATAACCAAATTGCCAAAACCAAGTGATCGAATAATGTCTTCGACATAACCAAGTAGTCTCCAAGTCATTCCAAGTGTCGATGAACAATATAATCTGTCAGTGAACCAAATACCGGTGACTGTGCATACGTCTCTGACTTGCCGGTGAACATAACCAAAGATCTCCAAGTGTTGATAAGTGTTGACCAATGATGATAGGTGTTGACATCAATGAAAAAACCATATCAACGTATCCAAAATACCAACAACTATTGCAGATGGTTATAACATGCTTGTTTGTGTTTCCTAATCATGTCCTATTTGTCTTGGTGGTCCCAATTGATTATTGTGTGAGTTCTTAATGATCTTCATGGTCTGGTGATAATCTTCATGTTATACAGTGTTTTGGTGGTGTAACATGTTGTGGTTGTTCTTGGCAGTATTTTCGGTAGTGGTGCATGTTTGAGAAGTTGATTTAGGTCCATGCTATGTTGTCTATGGTATTTTATTGGTCTGGTGGTGATGGGATGGGGTTAGGGATAGACTAGCCTAGTCTATGCTCTTGGATCCTTTCTTTGGATCTCCTAGTGTTCTCTACACACTCTAGGGTCTCTAGGAATTTCCTTTGCTTGAGGAATCCCTTGACCATGCATAATCCACCCACCAATGAGTTGCAATACTGCTCCTAAGGTCTCACCTACTCATGAGACTCAAAACCCCCTACTATGGCTAATAAGGGCTAATCTTGTTCCACACCTTCCAAGGTCTTAGAAAGATTGATTCAGGTCTATTTCAATGTTTTTCCACTCATTCATGAGCCCCCAAGAGGTTTCAAGATTCTAACCCCTTACCGATTTCACAAATTTGGGTTTTTGCCTTCAAAAAGGGCTACAAGGATTAGGACCAATTAGGCCTCCTAACCGGTCTTCTAGGGCTCCCTCTCACAAATGATGCACAAACCCCAATCTCCCAAAAAGGACTGCCATTAATTTGGCAAGGACTCAAGGATTTTCTAGGTTTTAGGTCTCCAAGTGTTCGTACACTGTCCTAGGTGGATTTTAAGGTTTTCAAGGGTTTTTTTTGTGAGGGTTTTTATAGTCTGCCTGGGTCACAGTGAAGGTTTTGTATTCTAGCCACCTTGTTTGGATTGGTGGAGGCTCCTCCTTCACACCAATTATGCTTCACTCACTCCTTTTCACTTCCTCCAAAGGATGCACTCTCCACTAATCAACCTTGCTCTCCAAGACCTCTGCACCAACAACCATTCCTAACTGGGCACTATCTAGTCTCACCTAGGAATGGCTCTTTGCTTGGCCTCCCTACATTTTCAAGGGCCCTTCTTGCTTGGGACTATAGTACAGGGTCTTCACATCCATTCCCCATGGTTTCATGGTGTTTCCACAATGGGGAATGGAGTTAAGACTTCATTTACTCAAACTGGTCCAAAACTGGACTGTAAGACTGCAACTTATAGATTATTTACAAACACAGTCAACCAGTAAACAAAAAGCTAATCTAATCACTCACAATGAAGATATATACACCAAAGTAGACATTACACATAGGTTTTCTTGCAAATCAATCCATTAGTTTGCTCGGTAACTGCATTCAAACTGACTGGTAACCCAAAAACAGTCACAGTTAGGCTTTTTTTTCCTTGGGCCGTACAATGTCTGACATCTAACCCTTTAACTTAGGGTTTGTAACATCTTATACTACCCATACCTTGGTTAGTGTGCCACATTTAGGGTTGTCCATGCCAACCTAAGGTTTTTGACATCATGGTGGAAAAGTTGCTCGACAACTTTTAAAAGTTGTCATGCAACTTTTGCAACTTTGAGCAACTTTCCCAATGTTGCTCTTCATGACTCCTAGACCCACAATGGGCCAACCTAAGGACACGACCATGATATGAAGGACCCCTAAACACCTCCAGGACACACATACTCTCCATTTTCAATAAAATCAAAATCTTGACTTATGACCCCTAAGATCTCCTCTAGAACCCTACCTAGGACCTATGAGCACATGGCTCATTATTTTATGTACAATGGCTTCTAAAGAAGCATAACACCAACAAGACAAAGAAAGAGAAAGAGTGTAGAAGGGTTCTCCTACACCATATTCCCCCTCTGCACACAACTAAGAAATAGAAGAAGAGATGAGAGCCGGGTCTATTCCAAGTGTCTTGAACCTGCTCTCCTCCACCCATGTAGCTTCAGATACTGGTTGATCTGCCCATTTCACTAAGTGCTCCATGTAGACCTAGTGTCTAGTAGACTTCTTCACTCTTGATTCCAAGATCTCCTCTGCTTTAGGCCTCTTCACTTGAGGTAAGTTGTTTATATCCAAGTCTTGTAACACCTTGGCTTGGTTCTTAGTCTGCTCTGCTATCTCTCCCTTGTACATTACCAGATCAGCAACATTGAAGACTGGTGAAATGGCTAAGTCTAAAGGTAAGTCAACCTTGTAGGTGTTCTCACCATAATTTGCCAAAATTTGACAAGGTCCTACCCTCTTCATCTGCAGTTTGGTAGGCTTACCACTTTGCATCCTAGCTTTGCTCAAATGGACCATCACATAGTCACCCACCTTGAACTGAACTTCTCTCCTTTTCTCATCCACTTTAGCTTTTAGTTTTTGAGTGGATTCAAGGATGGCCTTCTTAACTTGTTCTTGAACTTCCTTGATGGTTTGGGTGAAGTCTTCTGCTTGCCCACTCTTCATCTCCAAAGTACCAAGGTCTCTTAACTCACACACTCCCCTTGGATGTCTGCCATATTCAACCTCAAAAGGACTTTTACCAGTGGTCCTATTCACACTGTCATTATATGCATACTCTACTTAAGGAATGATAAGGTCCCATGTCTGACCATACTCCTTAGTTAAACACCTTAACAAGTTGCCTAACACTCTATTGATGACTTCAGTTTGACCATCTATTTGTGGATGGTAAGCTGAGCTAAATGACAAGTTAGTTCCTAGTCTCCTCCATAATGTCTACCAAAAATGACCCATGAACTTGTTGTCCCTGTCTGAAACAATGCTTAAAGGGAGTCCATGAATCCTAACAATCTCTTTGAAGAAAAGATGTGCAACATAGCTAGCATTATGTGTAGTCTTACATGGTATGAAATGACTCATTTTGGAAAATCTATCTACTACCACATATGTGTTGTCCATACCTATTTTAGTCTTGGGAAGTCCTACTACAAAGTCCATGCTTATACATACCCAAGGTCTGTTAGGAACTGGTAATGGTTGATATAAACCGGCATTGCTTGATCCCCCTTTTGCTCTTTGACACACTCCACATTTCTCTACATACCTCTTCACATCTCTTGCCAACTTTGGCCAATAGTAGTACCTCTGCACTAAGTCTAGGTTCTTATTAATCCCAAAGTGTCCACTCAAACTGCCATTATGTTTCTCTTGGATGAGGTTCTCCCTCATAGATCCCCTAGGTACACACAACTAGTTACCCTTGAACAAGAGACCATTTTGGAGAGTGTAATCTGCATACTCACCATGGAAATGGTTCTCAAACTCTTTGTAAACCTTGTAAACTGATGAGAAGTCTTCATCTCCTTCATAGAGGTCTTTGAAACCTTCTATGCCTATGCTCTACAATTGTAATTCTTGAACAATCAACAACTTCCTTCTTAATGCATCTGCCACCTTATTAAGTTGCCCCTTCTTATGCTTGATGGTGAAGGTGAAGGATTGGAGATATTCCATCCATTTCAGATGTCTATTGCTTAGCTTCTCTTGAGTGTTGATGTAACTCAATGCCTGATTGTCTGTGAACACTACAAATTCTTTTGGAAGTAGGCAATGCCTCCATTTCTTTAGAGACTGCACTAATGCATACAACTCTAGGTCATAAGCTGAGTACTTCTTCTTTGCTTCATTAATCTTCTCACTGAAAAATGCCACAGGTCTTCCCTCTTGACTCAATACACCACCTATTGCAATTCCACTTGCATCACACTCCAAAGTGAATAGCTTATCAAACGTAGGTAGGAGAAGGATAGGTTTTGTGGCTAGTTCTTGCTTCAACAATTGAAATGCTTTGTCAGCCTACTCAGTCCATCTAAACTTGGTTTTAAGACCTCCTTTAATGGTGTCAAGGATTGGTGCACATATACCACTGAAATTCCTCACAAACTTCCTATAGAATTGAGCTAATCCATGGAAACTTCTTACCTCAGTCCCTATTTTAGGTGCAGGCCAATTCAAGATTGCCTCCACTTTGCTTGGATCCATCTTCAAGGTTCCTTTGGACACCACAAATCCTAAGTAAACCAACTCTTTCTTCAAGAAGTCACATTTCTCTAGGTTGATGGATAGCTTCTCCTCATGCAACCTCTCTAAAACTAACCTCAAATGCTCAAGGTGCTCCTCTTTGGTTCTGCTATAGATGAGAATGTCATCTAGGTACACCACCACAAATCTGCCTGTGAAATCCTTCAACACTTCATTCATCAACCTCATGAAGGTGCTTGGAGCATTGGTGAGTCTAAATGGCATCACAAGCCAGTCATACAATCCATCTATGGTCTTGAAAGCAGTCTTCCACTTATCACCCTCCTTAATTCTTACCTGGTGATAACCACTTTTAAGGTCTAGCTTAGTAAAATACATATCCCCTCCTAAATAGTCCATTAGATCCTCTATTCTAGGAACGGGAAACCTATACCTTATGGTAATCCTATTAATTTCTCTTGAGTCAATGCAAAGTCTCCACTTACCTCCTTTTTTTGATGCTAGCACTACCGGGACTGCACATGGGCTGACACTCTTCTTAATCAATCCTTGTTCCAATAACTCCTACACTTACCTTGCTAACTCCTTATTCTGATCAGGTGTGAGCTTATATGCAGCCTTTTTAGGTAAGGATGCACCAAGAAAAAAGTCTATTTGATGACTTATAGACCTTCTAGGTGGGAGTGTTGCAGGTGTTCCATCACTCACTATATCCTTATGCTCTTGCAACATTTGCTTTACCTCCTTGGGTATTTCTGCCTGCAACTTGTCTTCTTCCTCCTTTGGCTTCACAAAAATGGCACACTTCACTATCTCCTCCTCATGTAGAAAATTTAAGAACTCTTTACCAGTAGCCACTAAAACACTAGGTGTTTTTGAAGTGCCCTCCTCATCCTCTGTCAAAGACTGAATCTTGAAGGTCTTGTTATCCTTCTTAAAGGAAATGGAGTTCTCCTCTCCATCATAGATCACCTTCCTATCAAATTGTCAGGGTCTTCCTAGCAATAAGTGACATGCACCCATAGGCAACACATCACAAAGGATCTTATCCTTCTATCCTCCAATGGAAAACTCTACCCAAGTCTACTCATTGACTAGCACACTCTGTCCTTTGTTCAACCAAGTCACCTTGTAAGGATTGGTGTGGGGTATTCTTGTGAGTTTCAACTTCCTAACTGCCTCTTCTAAGATGATATTGTCAGTTGATCCTGTATCAATTATCACCTTGCACACTTTACCAAGAACTTTGCATCTCACCCTAAACAATGCTCTCCTATGTTTGGGTTCCTCCTTAACCGACTGTCTGATCAAAATCCTATTGAACATCATATTCTCACCAACTTCTAATTCAATTTGCTCCACATCCGGTGTCTTGTTGCTTGAAGAGTCTTCTTGTGCATAAGCAACCCTCTCTCCACTATTTGATGTGATAGGCTTGTTAGGGCATCTATATGTTGGGTGTCCCAATTGTCCATAATTGTAACACTTCATTGTTGCAAAATAGGAGTTACCTCTACCGGTACCTCTGCCCCTACTTGGTTCACCTTGTGCACCTCTTCCTCTAGAATGTCCTCCTCTAGGATTGGTTTCACTACCATGTTCAGTCAACTTGGCTTCTCCTTGGTTCCTCCGTTCATTTGTCTTGCTTTGGTAACCACCTTGGTGATTCACTTGATCTCTACCTCTGCCTCTACCCCTGTTATTGGAGTCTCCTTTCCTTTTTTTCCTCTCTTCTACCTTGGTAGCAAGCTGATGACACTTCTGGACAGTAGTAGGAGTCCATAGGCTTATCTCCTCTTGAATGTTCCACTTTAGGCCGCTTAGATACCTAGCCACCTTAATGGTTTCATCTTCTTGGACTTTGGACCTAAGACATAGCTTTTTAAACTCCTCTATGTAGGAGGCCACATCAAGATCCTTCTTCTTCAATCCTTATCTCTTCTTATGAAGTTGGACTTCATAATCCTCTGGTAAGTAGTTCTCTTTGATCTTACCCACCATAGCTTTCCAATTTGTAATAGGTAGCTTCCCAATACTAACTCTTTCTTCTTGCAGATACTTCCAACATGTCAAAGCTACTCCCCTTAATCTTGATTTGGCAACTCTAACCTTCTGAGCCTCTATCACTCCTTCACACTCAAAGTGGTTTTCCATGCCCTCAATCCATTCCATAATAGTGTCTATGTCCATTCTTCCACTGAAATGTGGCAATCCTTCAAAGGCTTTGGTGTTCAAGGCCTTAATAGACTTCACAAAAGGTTCTTCATTGAACAAAGGATCAGGTTCAGGGATAATGTCATCTATATCTATAGTCTTCTTGCCTTTACCCTTGGTGTCTTCATCCCAAGGTTCATGTATCCTCTGATCCACCACTTCCTGTAGTTTATCCCTTCTCTCACTCATAGCTACTTCAAGGAGTCTATTCTTCTCCTTCTGTTCTTCCACCTCTCTAGCCAGCTCTGCATTAGTGACCATTCTTCTCTCCCCTACTGATTCACTAGTATATAGAGACATACATAGTCCAACAAGTCTTTTACTTGCTCTAATACCAATTTGATGGGATGGGGTTAGGGATAGACTAGCCTAGTCTATGCTCTTGGATCCTTTCCTTGGATCTCCTGGTGTTCTCTACACACCCTAGGGTCTCTAGGACTTCCCTTTGCTTGAGGAATCCCCTAAACATGCCCAATCCACCCACCAATGAGTTGCAATACTGCTCCTAAGGTCTCACCTACTCATGAGACTCAAAACCCCCTACTATGGCTAATAAGGGCTAATCTTGTTCCACACCTTCCAAGGTCTTAGCAAGGTTGATTCAGGTCTATTTCAAGGTTTTTCCACCCATTCATGATCCTCCAAGAGGTTTCAAGATTCTAACCCCTTACCGATTTCACAAATTTGGGTTTTTGCCTTCAAAAAGGGCTACAAGGATTAGGACCAATTAGGCCTCTTAACCAGTCTTCTAGGGCTCCCTCTCACAAATGATGCACAAACAACCCAATCTCCCAAAAAGGACTGCCATTCATTTGGCAAGGACTCAAGGATTTTCTAGGTTTTAGGTCTCCAAGTGTCTGTACACTGTCCTAGGTGGATTTTAAGGTTTTTAAGGGTTTTTTTTGTGAGGGTTTTTAGAGTCTGCCTGGGTCACAGTGAAGGTTTTGTATTATAGACACCTTGTTTGGATTGGTGGAGGCTCCTCCTTCACACCAATTATGCTTCACTCACTCCTCTACACTTCCTCCAAAGGATGCACTCTCCACTAATCAACCTTGCTCTCCAAGACCTTTGCACCAACAACCATTCCTAACTGGGCACTGTCCAGTCTCACCTAGGAATGGGTCTTCGCTTGGCCTCCCTACATTTTAAAGGGCCCTTCTTTCTTGGGACTTTAGTATAGGGTCTTCACATCCATTCCCCATGGTTTCATGGTGGTTCCACAATGGGGAATGGAGTTAAGACTTCATTTACTCAAACCGGTCCAAAACTAGATAGTAAGACTGCAACTTATAGATTATTTACAAACACACTCAACTGGTAAAAAAACTAATCTAATCACTCACAATGAAGATATATACACAAAATTAGACATTACACATAGGTTTTCTTGCAAATCAATCCATTAGTTTGCTCGGTAATTGCATTCAAACTTACTAGTAACCCAAAAACAGTCACAGTCAGGCTTTTTTTTCCTTGGGCCATACAATGTCTGACATCCAACCCTTTAACTTAGGGTTTGTAACATCTTATACTACCCATACCTCAATCGGTGTGCCACATTTAGGGTTGTCCATGCCAACCTAAGGTTTTTGACATCATGGTGGAAAAGTTGCTTGAAAATTTTTAAAAGTTGTCATGCAACTTTTGAGCAACTTTCCCAATGTTTCTCTTCATGACTCCTAGACCAACAATGGACCAATCTAAGGACACCACCATGATATGAAGGACCCCTAAACACCTCCAGGACACACATACTCTCCATTTTCAAGAAAATCACAATCTTGACTTATGACCCCTAAGATCTCCTTTAGGACCCTACCTAGGACCTATGAGCACATGGCTCATTATTTTATGTACAATGGCTTCTAAAGAAGCATAACACCAACAAGACAAAGAAAGAGAAAGAGTCTAGAAGGGTGCTCCTACACTAGGTGGTTCAATTATGTATCATGTGATATAATTTTATAATTAGGTGTTGTTGATAGCTCTGATACTTAATATAAGTACAGATCTAATAACCAACAAGATGAGAGGGGGGGGTGAATCATACAAACTTAATCATCCATAAAAACATCAAATTCAACCTCGGTAACATATATTTCAGTAATATAACCAAAACTGTCAAACATGCAAACTCAAAAGCATATAAACATCATAAACCTCATAACACTAGATTTAATGTGGAAACCCAAATAGGGAAAAACCATTGTGGGATTTCAAACCCACTAAGAAATATACTCTTCTAGAGTATGCTCGGTTAAAAGAAAATCATGTTAAAGATTACAAACACATTGCTAGATGTGACCCAGTTAAGTTATTTCCCTAAGATCAATTAGGATCTTCACTTTGTTAGAAGTGACCTTGTTAAAGGATTTCAAACACTCAATCAGAATGTCACCTTGCTAGAGGGTTTTACAAATAAGACTGTTAAGTCAACTCGGTTAAGAAATTTTCTATCACTTTCACAAAATAATAGTAATAAAATCTATTTGCAACTTCACATCTAAAATGCTAAAGCAGATTCTTATTTGTTCAATACAATCTAGACATAGAACTAATCTTGTCTATCTGTTGGGCTTCTATACCCTGTTATTCTAACAGGTCTTTAAGCTTCTGTGCTTGGTAATCACTATGTAGCATCCCTGTGCATACACTTGCCCACATATATTGTTTATCAATAGTTTCCTATTTATAAACAATTAGGTAACCACTTAATCTCCTTGATCACATTTCCCATGATCAATCATAGCCATCAGATCTTTGATCTTGTCCAGGTTCAATGCATCTTTTGATCTGAAAATGTTTTACCCCATCTAGGAACTTGCATACATTTCTTAGAACTTGTGCCAAGGTATTGCGGTTCAATCTGAGTTGTAGATCTTCATGTCGACTTTCCTTTGCCTTAGATTCGTTAACAAGCTTCATGCATGGCTCACCAATCATTTAATCAGTTCCAGCTCATCAGCTTCCTTCATTAAATAACGCATGTAAACATTTAATGCTTTCTGTTATAGCTCAGTTACAACTCAGTAACAACTCAGTGAATACTAAACTTCATTCGGTAGACATTCCGCCTTCATTAACCGATAGCGATAACGTTAGGGTTTACCGACTAGGTTCCTTAGGGTTTACCGACTAGGTTCTTTGCTTGATAACATAGTATAGTATTAACCTTTACATTTTACAACATATGTATGATGTTAAAACAATCTAAAACATCATGATCTCATCATTGTCTGACTTGGTACTGGTTGCCCATTGAATACCTTATTCATCCCCTTATTCATCATATCCTTTCTTGTGTCTTTTACTGACATCTTTATAATCTTCAAATCATACTTCTCAAGATATGGCAACATCATATTGAATTAGAAAATCAATTTCTTGACATCAATGACAAAATAATAATATCAAGATAGTAAAACATCCTTAATCAGTTATATCCATAATCATCAACAACCTTCTCAATATCCTTATGAAATGCCAACAATCTTTCATTGTTTGTTATAATGCAATATTACCAACAATCTCCCCCTTTGAAATTGATGGCAAAACCAATTGATTTGACCTTAAAAGATTCAGATTGCTGTGATTCTGAAATGTTGAAATGCTCTCTTGCTATCATCAGAATTTCTCCCCCATACATTAGACTTCTATTGCTTTCTTCAATTTTCTTTCCAATCTCCAGTCTTCTCATTAGTCTTCTCCCCTGTATAGTAGTCTTCACCCCCTTTGACAACAATGCCAAAAAGTAAAGAACTTAAAGCATAATTTCTTCCTGTATGAAGTGATTTCCTGATGTTGTGTATCAACTAAGTCTCGATCAGAGCATTTTGCCTTCAATTCTTGTTCCCTGTAATATTCCTGTAATAATTATTGTACACCTTTAGAAAACATCCTAAAGTGTATAAATCAGCATCAACTCCCAAAAGATATTCAATAGAGTCATCGAATTGATGCTTTCACTGAACTTGGTTAGTGAGTAGAAGATAGGGGTAGGACCCCTAACTTGCTTCTGAGATATTCAAAAGTGTCCCTTGGTAGTGGCTTGGTGAAGATATCTGCTATTTGTTCCTTTGTGCTAACATACTCCAACACCACTTTCTTCTCTTGAGCTTCTTCTCTAAGATAATGATATTTGATAGAGATGTGCTTTGTCTTAGAGTGCATAACAGGATTCTTTGAAATATTAATGGCACTAGTATTGTCATAGAATATAGTTACTGGCTCGATAAATTTCTCATTTATTCCTTCCAATAGTTGTTTGATCCATACAATGTTGGTACAATTCAATGCTGCAGCAACGTATTCAGCTTCTGTTGTTGACTGTGAAACACATCCTTGTTTCTTGTTAAGCCAACTCACTAGTCTTTCTCCTAAAAAAAAAGCTCCTCCACTTGTGGTTTTCTAGTCATCAATGTTGCCTACCCAATCAGCATCAGTATAAACTTTTAAATCAAAATCATTTCCTTTCTAATATATTAAGCCATAATCCTCAGTGCCTTTCAAGTATCTAAAAATTCTTTTGATTGCCATCATGTGTGTTTCTTTAGGATCTGCAGAGAATCTTGCAACTATACCTACTACATGTGCTATATCTAGTCTGCTGTGAACAACATATTGTAGCTTTCCAATCATGGATCGGTAAAGTGTCTCATCAACAGATGCAGATTCATCATTCTTTGACAATTTACAGTTGGTAGTCATAGGAGTACTTACTGGTTTTGAATCCTCCATTCCAAATTTCTTCAAGATTTCCTTTATGTACTTGGATTGAGTAATGAAAATCTCATTTTTCATTTACAGTATCTGTAAACCTATAAAATACTTTATCTCACCGATTAATGACATCTCAAATTCTTTGCTCATTTCATTTCCAAAGATTTTGCATAGAGAGTCATTGCCACAAAATATAATATCATCAACAAATATGGCTGAGATCAGTATTCCATTTTCATCATTCTTCATGTACATGTTGTTGTTCTCACTTATCCTTAGAAAACCAATCTTAATCAAATAAGAGTGCAATCTTTCATACCATGCTCTAGGTGCTTGTTTCAAACCATATAAAGCTTTGTTCAATTTACATACCTGATTTTTATTATTATCTTCAACAAATCCTTCAGGTTGTTCAATAAAAACTTCTTCTTCTAATATTCCATTCAGAAATGCAGATTTGACATCCATTTGATATACCTTGAAGTTTTTGAAAGTAGCATAGGCCAATAATGTTCTTACTCCTTCAAGTCTAGCAACAGGTGCAAAAGTTTCACCATAATGAATTCCTTCTTCTTGAGCATAACCTTTGCAAACTAATCTTTCCTTGTTTCGAATGACCTCTCCTTTTTCATTTAGCTTGTTTCTGAAAATCCACTTTGTACCGATTACATTTTTGTCCTTTGGTCTTGGGATTAGTGTCCATGTGTCATTCTTCTTGATTTGATCAATCTCTTTTGTCATAGCATTTATCCAATCTTCACTGTTAAATGCCTCTTTCACTATTCTCGGTTCAAATTCAGATATCAAACATGTGTTCTGTCTCAGTTTGTTCCTTGTCATCACTGGATCATCCTTATCTCCTATAATCTAACTTGTTGCATGATGTCTTCTGACATACTTGGCTAATACAAGCTCAGTGGGCTCTATATGATCTTCTTCATCACTCGGTAACTGGATATTCTCTTCATTTTCTTCAACAATCTTCTCGGTAAGACTTCCCGATTGAACATAAACAAATTTGTCATAGTCTTCTGGTTCCTTGGAATTTCCTTCATCATTTCTTTCTGCAAATTCATCAATTTTCACATTTGCACTTTCTACTATTTTGTTAGATGATTTGATCAGACATTTAAATGCTTTGATTCTAGAAGAATAACCTAGAAACGTTCCTTCTTCCCTTTTCTGATCAAACTTGCCATTTCTATCATCTTTGTGAACATAGCATCTACTTCCAAAGATTTTAAAATAACTTAGATTAGGTTTCTTATCATACCAGATTTCATATGGTGTCTTCAAAGTACCTTTCTTCAATTGAACTCGGTTCAAGGTGTAAACTGTTGTGCTTATTTCTTCTCTCCAAAATGTTTGTGGCACCTTCTTTCCAATCATTAGTGTTCTAGCACAATCCACAA
This sequence comes from Cryptomeria japonica, assembly GCF_030272615.1. Taxonomy (NCBI): domain Eukaryota; kingdom Viridiplantae; phylum Streptophyta; class Pinopsida; order Cupressales; family Cupressaceae; genus Cryptomeria; species Cryptomeria japonica. The sequence goes on along the minus strand of NC_081410.1, from coordinate 373,051,364 downwards.
TAGATATGTTTCTTCTCTTAGCTATTCCATTTTGTTGTGGAGTTCTCGGTGCAGAGACTTGTCTTTTAATACCATGATCATTGCAGAATAAGTTGAACTCATCAGATGTGAACTCTCCTCCTCTATCTAATCTAAGACATTTTAGTTGTCTTCATGTTTCATTTTCAACTCTTGCCTTGTACCATTTAAATATTTGAAAAGCTTCTGATTTTTCTTTTAAAAAAATTACTGACATCATCCTTGAATAGTCTTCCACAAATAATATGAAATATTTATCACCATAATAACTTTGAACTTTCATAGGACCACAAAGATCAGTGTGCACTAGATCTAAAATTCCCTTAGAAGTGTAAGACTTAGTTGTAAAGCTTGATCTTGTCATCTTACCCATCTGGCATCCTTGGCACATAGCATTCTCAGGTTTTTCAAGACTCGGTAGACCTCTTACTCGGTGATTCTTACTTATTTTGATCAGATTATCAAAATTTACATGACAAAACCTTTTATGCCATAACCAGGTATTATCTAACTTTGCAATCAAACACTTATTATGAGTTGAGTCAAGGTGAAATGTGCTACCTTTTCTTTGTGTCCCAGTAGCAGCTAACTTTCCATTCTTGTCATGAAATTTGACAATTCCCTTCTAAAATTCTATTCGGTAACCTATGTTGTTTAGCTGTGCTACACTCAACAAGTTGTATTTCAAACCTTCAACGCAATAAACATCATTGCATCTTGTATTGTCAAGAAGTGTTATAGATCCTTTACCTCTCACTGGACATAGTGCATCATTACCAAATCTGACATAGCCTCCATCATAATCTTGTAATATAACAAACTTGTGTTTATCTCCTGTCATATGATGTGAGCATCCACTATCTATAATCCAAGAATCATTAGTGTTTATGTGAGATATTAGGGATTTTTCTTCATACCTTTCTTCATTTGATCCATCTTTGATAGCCACATAAACTACTTCCTCTGTATCAGTCTCATCTGATTTATCATCATTGGATTCCTCATCAGCTATTAGGCATGTCTTTCTATCTCTTCTTCTGAAGTCTCGGTGTCCTCTATAATTATTATCTTTCTATCTTTCATCTCGGTAATCTCTCTTTTCAGTAGAATCTTTGTTAGGACAGTTAGAAGCCATTTGTCCTATCTTATAACAATTGAAACATTTCAAAGGTAGTTTTCCTTTATACTTACCTTTGCCTCTCAATAACCTTTTGGCTAATAGTTCTTCAAACTCTTCTCGCTTTCTGATTTCCTCATATAGTTTGTGTACTGCCTCCATGTTCTTAGGAAATCTTTCACTTGCTCCATTGTGATCTCCTTCAGATTACTTATACTTTCTTTCATTGAAATCATTAGATTCATCAAGATGAAAAGAACTAAATGCAGATTCAACTTTATTTACTGAAGATCCACTGTTATCAAAATTACTTAATTCAAATGCATGTATCTTACCAATAGTAGCATCTAAAGAAAATGACATATTTTGTACAGACCTCAATTCATTGATTGCAGAGACTCAGATTACATAAGCTGGTAGAAGGGTTCTTAACAACTTACTTGCTATGTCCTTTTCTTCAATAGTTCCACCTGCTCCTTTGATTTGATTGACAATCTCCTTTAGTCTTGTACCGTACTGAGTTATGTTCTCACCTTCATTCATCCTCATAGATCCAAGTTGTCATCTTAGACTATCTACTTTTCCTCTTTGAACATGTTCATCTCCTCCATATATTGATATGAGCTTATCCCACATAGCCTTTGCATCATTGCAGCCTTCTAGATCATTAAACTCTGAATCGGTCAGTGCAGATGTTATTTCAATCATTGCTTGAATATGTTCTTGCTTTACCTTTATCTCTTCCATAGTCAATGGATAGGTGCTCGATGTGACAAAATCATTCTCCAGATAGTATACAGCATATTCTCCAACTCCTGATAAATGTAGCTTCATCCTTTTCTGCCATGTAGAGAGACTTAACTTGTTGAGATTCAGTGCATCCCTCTTATACATCTTTGGATCTTTAACTCAAGTGCCTTTAAACTTTCCTTCTAGAGTCCAAAGCTCTAATACCAATTGATAGTTTTGATACTTAATATAAGTACAGATCCAATAACCAACAAGATGAGAGGGGGGGGGGTGAATCATACAAACTTAATCATCCATAAAAACATCAGATTCAACCTCGGTAACATATATTTCAGTAATATAACCAAAACTGTCAAACATGCAAACTCAAAAGCATATAAACATCATAAACCTCATAACACCAGATTTAACGTGGAAACCCAAATAGGGAAAAACCACTGTGGGATTTCGGGTCCACTAAGAAATATACTCTTCTAGAGTATGCTCAGTTAAAACCAAATCCTGTTAAAGATTACAAACACATTGCTAGATGTGACCCAGTTAAGGGATTTCCCTCAGATCTGTTAGGATCTTCACTTTGTTAGAAGTGACCTTGTTAAAGGATTTCAAACACTCAATTAGAATGTCACCTTGCTAGAGGGTCTTACAAATAAGACTGTTAAGTCCACTTGGTTAAGAGATTTTCTGTCACTTTCACAAATTAACAATAATAAAATCTATCTGCAACTTCACATCTAAAATGCTAAAGCAGATTCCTATTTATTCAATACAATCTAGACATAGAACTAATCTTGTCTATCTGATGGGCTTCTATACTCTATTATTCTAACAGGTCCTCAAGCTTCTGTGCTCGGTAATCACTATGTCGCATCCTTGTGCATACACTTGCACACATACATTGTTTATCAACAATTTCCTATTTATAAACAATTAGGTAACCACTTAATCTCCTTGATCACATTTCCCATTATCAATCATAGCCATCAGATCTTTGATCTTGTCCAGGTTCAATGCATCCTTCGATCTGAAAACATTTTACCCCACCTAGGAACTTGCATACATTTCTTGGAACTTGTGCCAGGGTATTGTGGTTCAATCTGATTTTTAGATCTTCATGCCGACTTTCCTTTGCCTTAGATTCATTAACAAACTTCATGCATGACTCACCAATCATTTAATCAGTTCCAGCTCATCAGCTTCCTTCATTAAATAACGCATGTAAACATTTAATGCTTTCTATTATAGCTCAGTTATAACTTGGTAACAACTTGGTGAATACTAAACTTCACTCGGTAGACATTCCGCCTTCATTAACTGATAGTGATAACCTTAGGGTTTACCGACTAGGTTCTTTGCTTGATAACATAGTATAGTATTAACCTTTACATTTTACAACATATGTATGATGTTAAAAAAATCTAAAACATCATGATCTCATCATTGTTTGACTCAGTACTAGTTGCCCATTGAATACCTTATTCATCCCCTTATTCATCATATCCTTTCCTATGTCTTTTACCGACATCTTTATAATATTCAAATCATACTTCTCAAAGATATGGCAACATCATAATGGATTAGAAAATCAATTTCTTGACATAAATGACAAAATAATAATATCAAGGTAGTAAAACATCCTTAATCAATTATATCCATAATCATCAACAACCTTCTCAATATCCTTATGAAATGCCAATAATCTTTCATTGTCTGTTATATTGCAATATTGCCAACAGCTATGAGTTTGGGTGACCTTGTAGTCAAGGTTAATGAACTGTATAAATGGGTGTAGTATTCATCTAATTTAGGATATAGGTGTTGAGCCTTCATTATCAGAGAGTTGTGTATGTGTGAACAAGTGAATTCATCTTTTAGTGTGGTGTGTTGAGCAGAGATTGGTGAAGGGTAGACATTTGAGCTTAACCAAAACTATCATCAGGCATTAGCAGATGTTATTTTTACAGTTTATTCTTTATATATTGTAGTTTGAATCTTTTTGTAAGGTAGTGAACCTTCGCTGAGGGTTGGAGCCTTCTGGGTCATTATAATTTGAGTAGTGAGATCTAGGTAGTGTGCCTGAATGCATGTCCATTCCCCATTTTATTATTTACACATACTACTGTAGATTATCATCTCATTGTGGGTAGGTTCCCACTGTGGTTTTTCCCTTAACCAGGTTTTCCATGTCAAAAATATTGGTGTTATGTGTTGGGATCCAAGAACACTGAGAGGGAGGTGAATCGGAGTTCTACTAGAATGAATAAATTTAACCTTATTAACACAACAACTTAGCAACTGATAAACATAAAAAAAATATAACAATAAGTAACAATGCAACCATAAAGATTAACACCATAACACCACAGATTTATACGTGGAAAACCTCAAAGAGGAAAAACCACGGTGGGATTGGAGACCCACAATATCCATCCACTGATCAGATGAATAAATATTACAATAAGGGGTCTACACATGCAGGATGGCCAACAACCTAGAGCACACTTCTCATCAAAAAAGTGTTGTAATTTGCATCAAGATTGCATTAATGATATGTTGTGTTGTCATTGATGTCAATTGAACCAATAATGGTATTTATGATATTGTTGATATTGTTTTCGTTATTGATATTGGCTTGTAACCCATAGGAAGAGATTTTTGGAAGATGTTGTAAACTGGTATGTTAAGTTTGTGAGTTGAATCGGTAAACTGGTGTATAAGGTTAAACCCTTTCTATGCAATGTAACCGGTAAACCCTACCAGTTGGTTTTTTGTTAAAGCCTAACCGATCAAGTTTGTTGGTTTAAGATCTAATGATGAGTGGTAATGATGGAGACACGTGTGATCACTGTATGAGGATAAGTTCAGATTGTTTTGGCATGTTTGTTTGTTGTCTAGGTAATGAGCAAAGTGGATTGCATCTAATGCATAGAGTGTGATGAGTTACAAAGTCTGATGAAGCAATGATCATAGAGCGGTTGGAATTTTCTTGAAAAATGTGAAAAGATTGTTATGATTTCTAATGGTCAAGATTGAATCAACTTGTTTGTAATCTCTATGAGATAATTAGATTTTTGTTGTGTTACTGACCTAATTGATTTGTATTTAAGGTCGATGAAGTTGTTTGTAAAAGTTTTCGCAAAGTGTTGGCTGAAACCAGTTGAGTGTGTAGTTGCCTAACCAGAGAATGGATTTGTCATTTGTGTAGAAGCAGATTAAAGCTTAAAAGGATCTGATCAAGCAAATGTAGTTCTATTCAAACAGATCAAAAAACCTGTTGTTTCCTAACAATTACAATAGAATTGAAATCCCCTAACTGGGTAAGCTCTAACAAGCTTGGTTACTTCTTCAATCCTCTAACAAGGTGGTCCATTAGCTTGGATTCTCAAACCCTCTATCGAGGTTACTCCTAACAGGGTATTTTCTTTTTCATCAAGGCATTTTGTAAATACCTTAACAGGGTGATTCCTAACAGAATCAGTTCTTAACAGGCTTGGCTCCTAATAGGGTGAACTTTAGAAGAGTTTAGATAGCTATCCTTGTGAGTCTCATCTCACCATGGTTTTTACCTATTTGGGTTTTCCACGTATAAACATTTGTGTCAAGTGGTGAATTTTTTTATGGTTATGATCTTATTTGTTGATTTGATTAGCTTATGATAAGGCATGATAACTAGAAGCATTGAGAGATTGAATATGTTGAGATATGATTAAGCATTTTGATTTTTACAAGATTGAAGTTGTTTACTATTAAGTTGTTATAATAGTTAACTGGTTGATGTTGAGTATTGATCTTGATAGTGAAAGTTTACTTTGTGAGTTTGAATTTGAGATTGGTAAGTTTGTATCAGTTTTTCAATATACTGATTCACCCACCCCCCTCTCAGTATTCTATTAGATACTTATTATTTTATCATACCATCAATTGGTATCAGAGCATCTCAGGTCCTCTTTAACCTAAAAGCCTAATAGCTTGAGGAAAATATCTTGTAGATCATGATGAAGAAGGAAGGTCTGAAGTTCAACAAAGATAACTATAGGATATGGAGCGACAGAATGAAGATTTACATTAAGAGTCTGGGAAGTCAGTATTGGGATCATGTAGAAACTAAGTATATTGCACCTACTGGAACTCTAACTGATGATCAGAAGAAAGAACAACAAGAAAATCATCAAGCATTGGAGGCTATTATCAGTTCCATGTCTGATGTTGAATATGTAGATGTTCATGGGCTTGAAACTGCATATGAAGTATGGAAAAAACTTGAAGAGATTTATAGCGGTGATGAACATTTTAAGATTGCTAAAGAGGACACCCTAAGAGGAAAGTTTGATGACATGAGAATGTCTGAAGGTGAGAATATCCAACAGTATGGTCAAAAGATGAAAGAGATAGTTGGTGAAATAAAGAGTGTAGGAGGGAAAGTGGAAGATGCCATAGTGTTCAGTAAGGTACTGAGAACCTTGCTACCAGTCTATGCTATCTGAGTTGTAATTATTCAGGAGCTGAAGTCCATTGACAAAACTAAGGTAACTCTTGACTCTATCATTAGCAAACTTACTACTTTTAAATTAAATGGTTATGATGGTAGTGTACGTAAATCAAAATCTACATTTAGAGCTTCTGTCTCTAACCCATCTGTGAGAAACAATAGAGATACTTGTCATGGTTATGAATCTAGATCCAACAGAGATGTTGATGATGAAGACAGCTTAGTGGAACTTGAAGCATTGTTGGAAAAATGACTACTTAGAGGCACTGGGAAATATAGAGGTAAACTACCTTTATAGTGTTTTGCATGTAACAATATTGGTCGTATAGTAGCTAACTATCCTAATGGTGAAAATGAATACAAGAGAGACAAATTCAAGAAGTATAAGGGCAAAGACAAGAGAGATTGTCTTATTGCTATTGACAATGCTATTACTGATGAAGAATCTAATGATGATGCTAGTGAAGATATTGTGTTTGTAGCTATTAAGGAAGAGATATCATATCAGAAGGCACTAGTATCCAGGATGGATAAATTTGATGATTGGATCATTGATAGTGGTTGTTCACATCACATGACTGGTGATCGGAGCAAATTTCTTTCCTTAAAGGAATTTGATGGTGGTGTTGTCAAATTTGGCAATGACTCACCCTGTATGATTAAAGGTAAGGGAGTTATTTCTCTTAATGGGAAGAGCAGTACTGTTGATGTCTATTGGATTGAAGGCCTAAAGCACAATCTTCTTAGTGTGGAACAACTTAATGACAGAGGATACCCACTTGAGTTTAGAAATGGTATGTGCAAAATATTTGACAACAAAGGTGAATTGATTGCAACTGGGAAACAAACTAGAGGTAATCTATTTCATCTTAATCCTAAAGTTAGCAACTATTTGATTGCAAATATAGATGATAGCTGGCTTTGGCATAGGAGATTTTGTCATATAAACTTTGATAACATTGTTAAACTGAGCAAGTCTAAGATAGTAAGAGGTCTGCCTTAGCTAGAAAAACCGGTTAATGCTCTTTGTAAAGAATGTCAGTTAGGAAAGATGACTTCTTCAACTTTCAAGAGCAAGTAATTCTCAGCAGAGCACTTGTTAGATTTGGTTCATACAGATCTATGTGGACCAATAAGAACAAGAGGCATTCAAGGTGGTAGATATTTTGAGATCTTCACTGATGATTGTTCAAGGATGATGTGGGTCACATTCTTGAAAGATAAGAATGAAGCTTTTGGTAAATTCAAGGCATTCAGGGCCTTAGCTGAGAAAGAGAGTGGAAAAAAGATAAAATGTCTGAGAATAGATCAAGGAGGTGAATCTACTTTTGAGGAATTTACTAAGTACTGTGATAAGAATGGTATCAAGCGGCAACTTCTGCACCAAGGACACCACAACAAAATCGTATAGCAGAGAGGAATAACCGGTTAATGGTTGAAGCTGCTAGGACAATGTTGATACAAGGAAGTGTAGCGAAAATATTTTGGAAAGAAGTTGTAAGTACAACTATCTACACAATGAACCAAGTTCTGATGAAAAGAAGTAAGGACAAGACCCCTTATGAATATTGGTATGGGAGATCACCTGATGTTAGTTATTTTAAAATATTTGGTAGCAAATGTTTTATTAAAAGAGGTGATTACATAAGCAAGTTTGAAGCTAAGAGTGATGAAGGCATATTTCTTGGCTATTCCACCAAGATTAAGGCCTACAAATGCTTCAACAATCGGACACAGAGAATTGTTGAGAGTGCTCATGTTCATGTAGATGAATGTCCTGAAGTCTCAAATGGAACTAGTTCACAGAAAAAGGATGAAGATCCTTGCATTTTTCTTTTGGAACCTGAAACTATTAAATCAGAAACCGGTAAAGCAAATTCTGATATACTTGTTCAACTAGAACAAATAAATTCAGAAGAAGATGATAATGAAGAAGTTGAATCTAAAGAGAATGATCATGTTATTCCTAGGTATGTAAGATTGAAACATAGTCCTGAGTAGATTATTGGGGATATGGATGTTGGGGTACTAACTAGAAGAAGAATAAAAGAGAACTCTTGCATGATCTCCACCATTGAACCAAGAAGTGCTAAGGAGGCATTTGGTGATGATTATTGGGTTAACTCTATGGAGGAGGAATTGGATCAAATTGAGAAGAACAACACTTGGACCCTGGTACCCTGGCCAAAAAACGAGAATGTTATAGGTACTAAATGGGTATTTAGAAACAAGTTAAATGAAGATGGCAGTGTAGTTTGCAATAAGGCAAGATTAGTCTACAAGGGTTATGCTCAAGAAGAAGGAGAAGATTATGGCGAAAATTTTGCACCAGTAGCAAGATTGGAAGGTGTGAGAACTTTACTTGCATTTGTATCCCATAAGAAGTTCAAGGTATACCAGATGGATGTTAAGTCTACATTTTTGAATGGGATATTGGAAGAAGAGGTATACATAGAGCAGCCTAATGGTTATGCATTGATAGATGAGAAAGACATGGTATGCAGATTGCATAAAGATTTGTATGGATTAAAGAAGGCACCCAGAGCATGGTATGAACAGCTTCATGCACAACTGATGAAGATAGGATTTGCAAGAACCAGTGATGATAGTAATATTTATCTCAAGTCTCAAGGAGATGAAATACCAATCAGTGAAGTATTTGTTGATGATATTATTTTTGGAGGTAATGATGTCAGGAGCAATAGTTTTGTAGATGAAATGAAGAACTAATTTGACATGTCTTTAGTAGGGGAAATAAAAAATTTCATAGGCTTGCAGATACAACAAATGAAGAATGGTATATTCATTACTCAATCTAGGTATGTGAAAGAGGTTTTGAAGACTTTTGGCATGAGCGACTATAAACTAGTTGGAACGCCAATGGTTACAGGTTGTAAGTTGTCCAAGGAGGATGCATCTAAGTCTGTTGATGAAAAGCAACAGATTGGATATTGCCCATGCGGTTGGTATAGTTGCTAGATTTCAGAATCCAAATGAAGCACACCTAATAGCAACAAAGAGAATTTTTAGATATCTGAAAGGTACAGTTGACTATGGATTATGGTATCCATATGGAGGAAACTTTGATTTGAAGGAATACACTAATTCTGATTGGGTAGGAAATATTGATGACCAGAAAAGTACTACTAGTGGAGCATTCTTTCTAGGAGGAAGGCTAGTTTCATGGAGTAGTAAGAAGCAGAGTTGTACTTCACAATCTACTGTTGAAGTTGAGTATGTTGCAGCTTATATGAATTGCACACAAGTTATTTGGATGAGGCACATTTTGGAAGGTTTTAAGATGAAGATCTCAGAACCTATCAAGATTTTATGTGATAATACAAGTGCCATTAATATTTCTAAGAATCTTGTTTTGCACACTTGCACCAAGAACATTGAATTGAAGTATCACTTTTTGAGGGAAAAAATTCAAAGTAAAGATGTTATCTTAGAGCATGTTTCTACCCAAGAGAAGCTTGCGGATATCTTTACCAAACCTTCGCCTAAGACTACTTTTGAGTATCTTAAAAGTCAATTGGGGGTTGTCCCTCTTCATGAAGTTAGTTGAGCATGATGCTGACTGCATCAGTCCCTGAATTACTTGTAGAATTTTACATGGATTGATGAAGAAGTGGATGTATTCCACATGGGGAGCATCAAGTTGCAGTATGTTGTTGATGCACAGTGAAATTTTGAAATTACATGTTTTACTTTTAATTTGGCATTGTTGTCAAAGGGGGAGAAGAATTATGTGATTGAGGAGAAGAATCATGTGACTGACAAAGGCAAACCAGTGATGGGTTGAAGACAGATAGAGCATGGTGAATACTTAGTAATGTAAACCAGGATTCCTATTCACCAATCACAACAGCAATCAAAGGCGTTGATATTTGTATTTCCATCAATGCCAAAGGGGGAGATTGTTGGAATTTGCATGAAGATTGCATTAATGATATGTTATGTTGTCATTGATGTCAATTGAACCGGTAATGGTATTTATGATATTGCTGATATTGTTCTTGTTATTGATATTGGCTTCTAACCAGTAGGAAGAGCTTTGTGGAAGATGTTGTAAACTGGTACGTTAAGTTTGTGAGTTGAACCAGTAAACCGGTGTATAAGGTTAAACCCTTTCTATGCAATCTAATTGGTAAACCCTACTAGTTGTTTTTTTGTTAAACCCTAACTGATCAAGTTTGTTAGTTTAAGATCTAATGATGATCAATAATTATGGAGACACATGTGATCATTGTATGAGGATAAGTTCAGATTGTTTTGACACGTTTGTTTGTTATCTAGGGAATGAGAAAAGTGGATTTCATCTATTGCATAGTGCGTGATGAGTTAAAAAGTCTGATGAAGCGGTGATCATAGAGTGGTTGGAATTTTCTTGAAAAATATGAAAAGATTGTTATGATTTCTAATGGTCAAGATTGAACCGACTTGTTTGTAATCTCTATGAGATAATTAGGTTTTTTTTGTGTTACCAACCTAATTGATTTCTATTTAAGGTCAATGAAGTTGTTTGTAAAAGTCTTGGCAAAGTGTTGGCTGAAACCAATTGAGTGTGTAGTTGCCTAACCAGAGAATGGATCTGCAGTTTGTGTAGAAGCAGATTGAAGCTTTAAAGGATCTGATCAAGCAAATGTAGTGCTATTCAGATAGATAAAAAAACCTGTTGTTTTCTAACAGTTACAACATAATTGAAATCCCCTAACCGGATAAGCTCTAACAAGCTAGGTTACTTCTTCAATCCTCTAACAAGGTAGTCCATTAGCTTGGATTCTCAAACCCTCTACCGAGGTTACTCCTAATAGGGTATTTGCTTTTTCATCAAGGCATTTTATAAATCCCTTAACCGGGTTATCCCTAACAGAATTAGTTCTTAACATGACTTATTGTAAAAGCTTTAACAGGCTTGGCTCCTAACAGGGTGAACTTCCAAAGAGTTCAGATAGCTATTCTTGTGAGTCTCGTCTCACCGTGGTTTTTACCTATTTGGGTTTTCTACATATAATCATTTGTATCAAGTGATGAATGTTTTGTGGTTATGATCTTATTTGTTGATTTGATTAACTTGTGATAAGGCATGATAACTGGAAGCATTGAGAGATTGAATATGTTGAGATATGATTAAGCATTTTGATGTTTGCAAGATTGAAGTTATTTATTGTTAAGTTGTTATAACAGTTAACCGGTTGATGTTGAGTATTGATCTTGACAGTGAAAGTTTACTTTGTGAGTTTGAATTTGAGATTGGGAAGTTTGTATCAATTTTTCAGTATATGGATTCACCACCCCCCCCCCTCTCAGTATTCTACTAGATACTTATTCTTTCATCATACCATCAAAAAGGAGTCTCACTGACTACAAAAAACATCGGACTATAATCTAGAATGAATATCCAACTACATATTATTAAAACATTATTCACGCATAGATAATCTCATAACCCTAATCCCATGATCTACAAAAAGTTCTTACATCATATTTATACCAGCCCGGGACCTAAATAATTAGGTCCACCACCTAAAAGATAATACAACAAATCCCTTACATAATCCCACAAACCAATGATAAACCAAGTCGGCCTAAGACCGGAACAACATAAACCAAACAATAAATCCAATCGGTAATGCATCGGGAGCATCAACCAACATGTTACATAAACTGGTCCATAACCTAAAAAATAACATTAAGAACGGACCTAAAATAGGTCGCCAAAAACCAAATGCAACACCACCGATCAACTGGAACACGAACAAGATAACCATCAACATCTTGATAACCTTCTAGAAGCCACACCAACACCACTTATCGGATCCATCAAAAGATCTTCAACAAACTTCTACCGGTAAAACCCTTACTGGTAACCAAAAGACTTACTAGAACAAATGATAGCTTCTGGATCATCAAATCCTGAACCAACTGAATGAGATATGCATCAAAAACACATGAATAACCAATCCAAACCAATTCCACAAACCGGAACATAGCAGAGAAGATCTCTAGATCAACATAATAATCCAACCACTCTATCAAAATCCGGTAGACAGCAAAACAACTAGTGTTGACATCAATGACAAACATCAATGCAACAAATAATCAATTCCTCCAAATTTCTAACAATCTCCCCCTTTGGCATTGATGGCAACACTAGATATGAAAAACATCCAAGTCCCAAGAAATGTCAAACAAGTCTCCCCCAAAGGAAGATATCCAACAATCTCCCCAAAATGATATGACAATGAAGTTCTGAACCAACGGACCAAACTCTCCTTGTGAATGATATCCCTGTTAAGCTCTATTTTTCACATAAATATCTCTCCCCCTTTGACATCAATGTTAGAAATATGACATAAACATCAAAGAAAAATCATAAATATTCTGAACCACATAGCTGACTACTCCCCTTGAGTAGTAGCACCAACACATCAATCTAGAATGAATGATAGTTCTGATAATGCATGTCAGACTAATGCCAATCAACATCACTCACGTCTCTACTAGAGGGGTATAAAATACCAATCTATCTCTAAAGTACTCAAATGATTCCTTAGGCAAAGGTTTAGTGAAGATATCTGCAATCTACTCTTTAGTGTTCACATAAACCAGTCTGACTTCATTTGCTTCCACCTTCTCCTTTAGAAATTTATACTTGATAGAAATGTTCTTAGCCTTAGAATAAAATACCGGATTCTTTGATATGTCAATAGCAATAGAGTTATCATAGTGAATAACTATCGGTTCATTAAAATCTACCCAAGTATATCCTTCAACATTTGCTTCATTCATAGAACTTGTAGCAACAACAGCATACTTAGCTTCAATAGTAGATAAAGAAGTACATGATTGTTTCTTGTTGATCCATGAAACAAGTTTCTTTCTGAGAAAGAAAACTTCATCGGATGTGCCTATCTGGTTACCTATAACTCCAGCCCAATCTGCATCTGAATATGCACATCATAAACCATAAACCATACCTGAAAATCCTTGAAAATATTTGAAAATCCTAGCTACCGAAGCAAAGATTCAACATAATCAATTCCTTCCTTCTTAGAATATCCTTGGGTGAGTTCACAATAATGGTTCCCACTTTCACCCATGAAGGAAAAAAGCGACGGTAGGAAAAAAAAATCGAAGGGGGTTCGAGCGAAGTGGGGGTGTTCAAATGAACTACCCTTCGGGGTTCGAGCAAACCCCCCACTTTGCTTGAACCTTTCGAGTGAACCACCTTTAACACTTGTTTATGTCAATTTTTAATCATATTGGGGGGGTTCGCTCAAACCCCCCTTCGTTGGAACCCTTTTTTTACACTTCTCTGAAACTTTCTACAAATTTTTGCAGATTTTTGGCCTTCACACCTCTTGTTGAAGGCTGAAATGGAACGATCTTGACAACCCAAAATGTAGTATGGTAGTCCTTGAAGCAAACTTTCTAATGACTATAATTTTATTACATATTGATTTTATTATGAACTTTTTTTTTAATTTTACCAAACATAGGTTTTTCAATGAGCATGAATTTCTCTGTTTAACACATTAGGAAAAATAGCAAACTAATTCAAAAAATTTTTGAAAAATATCTATGCCCTAGGTATTGATGTCTTCTTTCTTACAAAATAAATAAATAAATTTTGATATATATAGAACAAGTTATGTGTTCAAACGTACACCTATATCTAAAATATAATTAGTTGAACTTCAAAACTTAATAAAATAAAAAATATTCAACATATCACTATCAAACCAACTGCAAGCCTTGGATATTGATGTTACAAACCAAAATTAGAAATATTTGGGTTTTTATCATTCATAAAAAAAAAAATTATGCATTTCAGGAGGCACATCACTCTTAAAAAATGTAGTTTGTTGTAAAAAACTACTTTTTGAGGGAGATGGAAAAATAAAATAAAAAAATCTTTAAAAAAATTTGAAAAAAATATATAGAATCTAAAGACAAAATGCTACAAATCACTAATTTACATCATCTTCAAATTCTTAATAGTTTAAAATTTATAGTTGTTGGAAGTTGAAGATTATTTTAAAAATGTTCATCTCAGTGTCAAAAGTGGCAAAAAAGTAGGAACCATTATTGTGAGTTCACCCCCTTTATAAACCAATCAAGCCTAGTTCCAATAACATCCAAGTCCATGTGTTGTCCTTTTCTAACTGATCCAATTCATCTTTTATAGATTACATCCAATATCCATCCTTACATGCTTCATCCACTCATGTCGGTACAATTAAAGAAATTACGCATACCTCATCAACTACCAACCTTCTTGTCCAATTATCTTATCTTCAAAATGATTTGACCTTTTATACCTATGAGTCTTTTGACTTTTTGTCTCTCTGCTCTGATCTTTAGTTACTATTTAATTTTTTGATACTGCCGAGGTAACTGGTTCAACATTATGTTCCTGTACGGGTGCTACCGGTTTAGTTATAACCATCTCCACTTTCGGTTCTCTCTCATAAGTTTTGATTTGACCTTTGTACTGCTCATCCACCTTGACATTAGCACTCTCCACAATCCTCTACAATCTTTTGTTATAACATCTATATGCTTTCTTCCATTTGAATAACCAAGAAATCACATCTAGGATCAAACTTTCCAATTCACTACCAAATATTATGAAGTACTTAACTATAGATGTATGACCAAAGCATAATTCATAAAGTGACTTACCAGTAAACCAAACTAGATCCAAGATCCTGTTAGGCCCAATATGGAAAGCTAATGTACTGAGAGGGGAGGGGTGAATCAGTACTCCAAAACCTTTTAACAACAATATCTTTACTGTTATGCATAAACCAAAAACTGCTGCAACATAACATAAAGCTAAAACAAATAAATAACAATCATACATGATTCACTCCATAACTCATATATTTTGGTTACGCAGAAACTCTTGGTTAGAGAGAAAAACTGCGGTGGGGATGTCACCCACAACTTCACTACTGCAATAATAAAGAGTGCTCAGTTAGAGCTACATGTTCAGCTATTTCTGATAGCTTACCCTGTTAGGACTATTAGGATCTTTAGATCTACCTTGCTAAAGGATTTGACAACACTTATTCTAAAATGCTGCACCTGGTTAAAGGCTTTACAATTTATAGACTTTGTTAGAGTCTTTTACCTTGTTAAAGGTTTCTCTTACAATTTCAAAATATTACAATAAATCATTACAAATATCTGCAACTTTACATTTGGAATGTTATAGCAGATTCTATGTGCTCGAAATGAGATTACTTAGCTTATAGCATACCTTGGTAACCCATAGAATAACTTGGTAAACCCTTATGTTTACTCTATTCTTTGACTGTTCTCTGACATCCTTCTCGGTGACCTCTATGTCTCTGTAATAGTCATAACACTCAGTGCTTTCTTATGTATCTCACATGTCTTGCTTCATACACCTCTATATCTCTCTCTGTCACTATATCCTATATATTCTGATCTCAATCCATTTTGTATAAATAGATCTCTTATGTCAGTGATCTGATTCATTGCTTCAATCTTACATACATGATTTATTGAATGAATAACCATACAAAATATTTCATTGGTTAAATGACCTCAAAATCATACACAATCCTTAAGTGCAATTTCCAATGTGATAACGGTTCTCTTGCTCCTCGATCTTGTAACACGTTTCTAGATGTGTGTCTAGGTTCAATGAATCTAGTAAAATGTTTCACTCAGTGTATCATTATTGTTGCTCGGTAGACATACAGTGATACTCGGTAGACAGCTCGGTGTATACTGGGCTCTGTGAATACTTTCTTCTTTAACCAACTGTTCTGTGCATACTGACTGAATGTTTCGGTAGAGGTAACCGACTAGAGTATATAGAATGACTTTGGATATAAAACTAATGGAAACTTAATAAATAGTAATAGATCCAACAAATCTTCATCAGTTAACCTTCAAACTAACTTCTCCAAGATCTGAAACAGACTTTCAGACCACTACTAGGGGCAATGCAAGATATGTCATCAATTTGCCTCTCCCTAAGGCGAATGCCTTAGATACCAGATGAGTTTCCTATCGGTGCAGGAACAATTTGCCCCATCGATTGAGTAACCAGGGTATATGCTTCAGTCGAATGGACATCTAGGGCATTTGATTTTGCCATTTGATCCTCGAACTTCATAACCCACTTATCCTCATGCTCCTTCCGAATATCATCAACCTTTTGCTTTCCCTTCTCATTAGATTTATCACTCCCTGGCGGTAGGTTATTGCTTCTACAAAATTTAGCAATATGTCCTACTTTGTTGCATGCATAACAAGTAACATTATTCTTCTGAATTGCCTTACTGTAAGTTTGACCATTCCTTGACCTACATTGATTAGCCATATGTCCAAACTTTCCACATGCATGATGTAATGCCCCGCCAAGAACCCTAATATTTAATTTTAGTAACTAAAAGCAATTTTATTTTTCTTTTCTAATTCCTAACAAAGGAATAAATTAATATGCAATAAGCAAAAATCATTTTTTTCTTTTCTTTTCTCATGCAAATTAATTAATTTCCTAAAAAAGGAATTAAAGCAATACTTTAATTCTAATTTATTCTTTTGTTCATTTATTTATTTATTTTGTTATTCTTTTATTTATTTAAAATTCTAGGAAACAATAAATGAAATTAATCTAATTTATTTTTCACTAAAATTTAAATAAAATATATTTCTAATATCATGCAGCTTGAACATGCAATAAGCAAAAATCATTTTTTTCTTTTCTTTTCTCATGCAAATTAATTAATTTCCTTAAAAAGGAATTAAAGCAATACTTTAATTCTAATTTATTCTTTTGTTCATTTGTTTATTTATTTATTCTGTTATTCTTTTATTTATTTAAAATTATAGGAAACAATAAATGAAATTAATCTAATTTATTTTTCACTAAAATTTAAATAAAATATATTTATAATATCATGCAGCTCGCAAATTAATTTAATAACTTCTTTTAATTAATTAAATTTATAATCTCAATGCATAGGATACATAATTCAAAAATACCAACTATGAGATAACTCCATAAATTTAATTAATTAATTAAATCCACTAAAACACACAAACTGAACAAACCCCAAGAAAAGACTCAGAATAATTCAAACGACAATACACGAAGGCCGAACAAACTGACAGGATGACCAACTGATGAAACTCACAAGAGTGTGATTGGTTAAAATAGGGTCAACTACTACCTCCTCCACTTCCATCGGACAATATAAGGCACACTCAGACCTATGAAGCCAGGTGGAGATGATACCCCGTACCTACTCGGTACTTGTACCTACAATATCTTGCATCACCGAACCACACATGCATATATACAATTTAGAAAACACGACATACACACCGATGAAAGAGAATTGCGACGTTCCCTATCTCACCGGAGTGAGTGAAGGAAAATTGTCCCCTTGCATCCAATACACTCACAGACACACAACATATATTTTCCATTGCATAGATAAAGTAAAGTGTCAGTACATAGCAATAATCCATAAGATGCCATAAATCACAAGTACTGAAATACTGCAAATAAATTATGCATCTCATATCTAGATAAAGGATGGAATAATGTCATATAAGTCTGAATAACACATCATGGTAATGTATCCACTGAAAGTAAACAATAATAAAATATGTGTCTAATAAGTTCAAACGAGGAGAGTTACTACACATGACATCTGTCATTCATTCTACAATCTTTTGTTCTATGACCATACTTTTTACAATTTGAACACTAACCAGGAACTGCATTATTATTCTGATTTGCTTTATTCCTGCATTGACTTTCTTTATGACCAAACTTATTGCAAACAAAGAATCTAACATTAAATTTATGTGCATTGGGTTGTCTTACTGGTGACCTCTGATTTTGGTCATCCTTCTGACCGGATGTGTCATCCTGATTTGCAGTACCGAAGCATTCTCCATGCTCAAATCCAAGACCTCTAGTGTCTCCAGTGTCTCTTTGATTCTTAAATAACTCATCAAGCTTAGCAGAGCTAACCTTGAACTTATCTTTGTATTCATTTGCAGCATCCATATCACTTCTCAGGACTGTCACCATTCTTTCCAAGTCTAGCTCATTGTTCTATGATTTCACCAATTCAATTCTCAACATATCATTCTCATGTGCCAACCTAATGCATTCCTTAGATATGTCTTTCAGAGATATAGCAATATTTTCTTCATTCTTCTTCTGTTCTTCAATCTACTTAGACATCCTTATAGTTATGGCTTGCATTTCATTCTTTATGACACCATTCTCCTAACTCAGCTTCTGACATAATTCCCTTAAAGCATTCTTCTCTCCATCATCCTAATTTTTTAATTGATCAAAAATTTCATTCCTTTTAGCTTGTGCAGATGACAACCTCTCTTGCAAAGTAAAAATGGATTCCTTTGCAGATCTCAACTCATCTTGTAGCTTCATGTTCCTCAACCTTTCAACATAATACTCTTCAAGTTCTACTTGAAGTTCCTTCCTCAAACTTATCTCCATGGATTTTGGATACAGGATCTTCCTCAAGCTATTAGACTTCCTCCAAGGCACTAAGCTTTGATACCAATTGTTGGGATCCAAGAACACTAAGATAGGGGGGTGAATCAGTGTTCTACCAGAATGGAGAAATTTAACTTTATTGACACAACAACTCAACAACCGGTAAACATAAAAGTATATAACAATAAATAACAATGCAACCACAAAGATGAACACCATAACACCACAAATTTATACATGGAAAACCTCAATGAGGAAAAACCATGGTGGGATTGGAGACCCACAATATCTATCCACTAATTAGATGAATAAATATTATAATACGGGGCCTGCAGATGTAGGAAGGCTAGCATCCTAGAGTGCACTTCTCATCACATAAGGAGTCTCACTGAATATAGAAAACATCAGACTACAATCCAGAATGAAGATTGAACTGCAAGAATAACATCTCCTATTCCTAAGTACAGTTTCAGATAAGCTCAATACCAGAGGTCTTAAACCTCTTGCACAAACCCAATTCGATCACCTATGATCAACCAAAACCTTTGCATATGATTACAACATTATTCACACACGAATAATCTCATAACCCTAATCCCTTGATCTGCAAAGAGATCTTACATCATATTTATACCAACCCGGGACCTAAACAATTAGGTTGGCCACCTAAAAGATAATACAATAAATCTATTACATAATCTTGCAAACCAATGATAAACCAAGTTGTCCTAAGACTGAAACAACATAAACCAAACAATAAATCCAATCAGTAAAGCATCAGGAGCATCAACCAACACGTTACATAAACCGGTCCATAACCTAATAGAATAACATTAAGACCAGACCTAAAATAGGTCGCCATAAACCAAATGCAACACCACCGATCAACTAAAACATGAACAAGATAACCATCAGCATCCTGATAACCTTCTAGAAGCCGCACCAACACCACTTATCGGATCCATCAAAAGATCCTCAACAAAGCTCTGTTGGTAAAACCCTTACTAGTAACCAAAAGGCTTACTAGAACAAATGATACCTTCCGGATCACCAAATCCTGAACCAACTAAATGAGATATGCATTAGAAACACATGAATAACCAATCCAAACCAATTCCACAAACCAAAACATACCGGAGAAGATCTCTAGATCAACATCATAATCCAACCACTCTACCAGAACCCAGTAGACAGCAAAACAACTAGCGTTGACATCAATGACAAACATCAATGCAACACATAATCAATTCTTCCAAATTGCCAACATTATGTGTGTGTGTTGATATTATTGTTGTTATCTTTCTTTCTATTGTAGTTGATCATATCTAAGATTGTGCTTAATTGTTTCAATCCGATGAAAACTGATTCAACCCCCCCCCCCCTCTCATTTTTTCATCTTGCTTTTGCCAATAGTGAAGAAGTGGAAGAGCTTGATAATCAAAACAATCCAAAGACTCTAAGGTATATAAAATTGAATCATTCTGAGAACTGGATTATTGGTGATAAGAATAAAAGTGTGATGACTAGAAGAAGACTTGTTGCTGAAGAGATATGCTTGATTTCTAAGATTGACCCTAAAGATGTTGTTGAAGCATGTAAGGATGAGAATTGGATAAAATCTATGGAGGAAGAGTTGAATCAGATTGAGAAGAATAACACTTGGGAGCTTGTTCCGAGACCTAAAGACAAGAATGTGATTTGTACTAAATGGTTGTTCCGGAATAAATTGAATGAAGTCTATGAAGTGGTGAGAAACAAAGCAAGATTGGTATGTAAGGGACGCTCTCAGATGGAAAGTATTGATTATGAAGAAACTTTTACTCTTGTAGCTAGAATTGAAGTTGTTAGATTGTTGCTTGCATATGTTGCTTACAAGAATTTTAAGGTATATTAGATGGATGTCAAGTCAACCTTTTTGAATGGCGATCTTGAGGAGGAAGTCTACATTGAGAAACTAGAAGGATTTTCATTATCAGATGAAGGAGACATGGTATGCAGATTGAGGAAAGCATTGTAGGGACTAAAGCAAGCCCCTAGAGCCTAGTATGCTAGATTAGATAAGTATTTGATGAAGTTGGGATTTTGTAAAGGTACTGCTGACATTAACTTATACTTTAAGGTTGAGAATGATAACATTCTGATTGTTGAAGTGTTTGTAGATGACATTATTTTTGGAGGTGATGATGATTTGAGTATGAAGTTTGTTGATGATATGCAAAAGGAATTTGAGATGTCTATGATAGGTGAGATGAAAGTCTTCTTAGGATTGCATATTACTCAGACCGGTAAAGGTATTTTCATTTCTCAATCTAAGTATGTGAAGGAACTGTTGAAGAAATTTGGGTTAGCTAATTCTAAACCTGTTGGAACTCCTATGGTGACTGGATGCAAGCTATCTAAGAATGATGATTTTCATAAAGTTAATTAGACTTTGTATAGATCTATGGTTGGTAGATTGTTATACCTGACTCAAACTAGACCGGATATTATGCATGGTACTTGTCTTTGTGCTATATTTCAAGCTAATCCTAAAGAGACTCATGTTACTATTGTGAAGAGGATTTTTAGATATTTAAAGGGAACTGTTGATTATGATTTGTGATATCCAAAGAATAATGATTTCATGCTATGTGCCTATATTGATGTTGATTGGACAAGTGATGTAGATGATCGGAAGAGCACTACCGGTGGAGATTTCTTTTTGGGGAAGAATCTAGTTTCATTTGAAAGTAAGAAAAAAGATGTTATATCTCTATCTACTGCTAAAGTTGAATACATTGTTGCAACTTGCAACTATACTCAGGTAGTTTTGATGAAGAAAATGTTGAAAGATATTAGAGTTGTGTATGATGAACCTACTATTATCTACTATGACAATTCAAGTACTGTTAATATTTCCAAGAATCTAGTACTACACTCTAAAACAAAGTATATATCAATTAAGTATCATTTCTTAAGAGAGAAAGTCAGTGATGAGAAAGTAAAACTGGAGTATGTATCTATGAAGGTTTAGATTGCAGATATTTTCACTAAGCCTTTTCCTATAGATATATTTGTGTATTTAAGAGACAAATTAGGGGTCTATGCCCCTCTGGATGAGAACAAGGTGCATTGAGATGCATCAATCCGGTGGACTTTAGAGTCTTATCTTCTTATCCAAGTTGGTGAGTTAGTGCTACTACTCTACTGGAGTAGTCAATGAGTTGTTCAGAGTTGTGAATTTATCCTAAGGGGGAGAGTTTATTTGATTTAGGGATAGAAGCTTTATTAGTTTATATCTTTGGAATTCCTATCAAAGGGGAAGAGAAGCATGTAAAAAACTTCCTTATCTTTGGTGCTTTGTGTGCATCATATTAGGGGGATTTTGGTGGTGTTTGCCTATGGTGATTTATTCCTTTGCATTCATGAGCTTGAGTTTGAAGCAATTAGCAATTTTAAAATAGCTTAATATCATATTAGATTAAATCATTTGCATATTCATCTCATAGTATCCGTTAACTATCAGTCCATTCTTTATATGCCATCTTGGAAGCTACCAGTGCTTGTCTGAGAGCAAATCATCTGCAACCAGGAATAGTGGAGTTAGGACACAATGAGACATAAATCATGAAGGTCAATTCTATGGAGTTCAACTTTAGCCTCAACATTTTTGGTGCCCACCATGGGGCTCAGGCCTCGTACAACTTCTAATATCCTATCTTTTTCTTGCTTAGTGCATTTTTAACCTATTTCATGCCTATATGGAAAAGGACAACACTTTTGGTAGTTAGATTTGTGCTTTTGTGCTATAGGTTAGCGTTTTTGTGTTGTAGGTTAGCACTTATATTCAGAAGGTTAACACTTTTGGCAATTAGTTTAGCGGTTTTGGCCAAGGATTCACGCATTTAGTCACTCAGAGAAGTGCCTATATTCAGTAGGTAAATGCTTTTGGCAGTTAGATTAGCATTTTTGGTCAGGGATTCACGCATTTTGTCACTCAGGACAATGCTTTTGTTTCTCAAATTTGCACTTTTGAGTTAAAAAATAGCGCATTCATTAGATTAGTGCTTCTATTCATTTCACAGGCAAAATTTTTAAAACTTTCAATATGCTAACAAACTTTTTTGCAGGTCCAAATGTTCAAGAACTAAGAATTTAAAAACTATTGACATATCTATGTGCACGGTTATTTTGAAGTAAAATTCATGCATTTCCTCACGTAGTTAATTAGGAGTTTATTTTGGAGAGTAATATATCATATCTTGTTCATCTAGTCTAACTAGGAGGATAATCAACAACACGCAACTTGCATTTGAGTGTCTTCTTTAAAGTAGTTGCACATAGATTTTAGAAGGCTTAATATAAACCTTTGCCTTTCATGCTTGTTGAAGTAGTAGGTGAGTATGCTCTCACCCTCATATGGTGATCAGAAAACCAGACCTATTTCCTTCATGTGTAACCTTTAGAGGGCCTGCCTTCCCGAGCTGCCTTGAGGGGGCTAGTGAGAGGGGAACGACCCAAGTGGAAATGAGATAATACCAAGTCCTTCTGATCCACTCTAAATAAATCGTGTTTGTGACAAAAGTCATAGACAACATGTCTTGATTAGTTCATACCGACACTATGTTTCCCCATAAACCTTTTGGAGTGTAACCTCTATAGGTTGGGAACCTTCTGTATTTGCAGAGTTTAAAGTGTAGCATGTATGGCCACATGGCCGAAAGCCCTTACTAAAAATATTTTGTAAAGTTGCCAAAATCTTTCTAATTGTTGGCGTAGGAGGTCAGACCTCTGAAGTAGCTCACACACATACGGTTATTAGTAGAGATATGAAGTTTTCCATGGGGATTTTTCATGGAAACTGGTGCTTGGTTGCCCCAGAGAAGTGATTGTTGAGGGTGGATCTAGTGGGGTCAAGCACCTAAATATCTACTTTGAATAGCATCACCTCAGGGGAAACCCAATGTGAGGTTCAATAATTATTGTCTCGACCTACCATAGGATTTGTGCTTGCTTGTGCAATTTGATTTCCAAAACATTGTGTCTTTTGTGTCTACAAAAACATTCTAAAAAATGGTCAAAAACTTGAAAAATCATCAATCCAAATTGAGCAAAAAACTATCACAGGTCTTCAAACTAGTCAGATAATCAGGTTACCAATCAAACATGCTATTTCCAAAGGTTTTCATAATCATAAAACATCCAACAAGTTAGTGATTCAACCATCTCAAGTGCAAAAATTAACATCATTATCAGTTTCTCATCAGGGTGTATCAAATACTTTATCACGAAAATTGATGATATCAACCTTTGTTCATTATTTTGAATATATTGTTCCTATTTGAACCTAAGTTATATCAAAATAAATATTACACTCACATTGGAGTCAAACAAACTTGTAAATCATCATATGCGTATATGACTTTTAAATATCGCCTTAAGAAAATAAAACCTAGTTATAAGGCTACTCTAAAGAGGACAAGATTCTTGTATATCAATCGCAAAATCTTGTTAAAACATAAGACATTCCTACACCATTTTCATCACTATTTATATGATTACAAAACAAAATTTGACGATGAACTTTTGTAAGCATGTGCCTTTCAACAACAAGATTCTTTATCACAATGCACTAATAATAGTGGTAAAATCAACAAAGCTTATCTTCCTAAACCAATAATCACTTATTGAGTTTCATTTAGAAGGTCTTGATAGTTGTGATACTTAATCTAAGTACAGATCCAATAGCCAACAAGATGAGAGGGGGGGGTGAATCATACAAACTTAATCATCAATAAAAACATCAGATTCAACCTCGATAACATATATCAATCATATAACCAAAACTGTCAAACATGCAAACTTAAAAGCATATAAACAATATAAACCTCATAACACCAGATTTAACGTGGAAACCCAAATAGGGAAAAACCACTGTGGGATTTTGGACCCACTAAGAAATATACTCTTCTAGAGTATGCTCGGTTAAAAGCAAATCCTATTAAAGATTACAAACACATTGCTAGATGTGACCCGGTTAAGGGATTTCCCTTAGATCTGTTAGGATCTTCACTTTGTTAGAAGTGACCTTGTCAAAGGATTTCAAAAACTCAATTAGAATGTCACCTTGCTAGAGGATTTACATATAAGACTGTTAAGTCCACTCAGTTAAGAGATTTTCTGTCACTTTCACAAAATAATAGTAATAAAAATCTATCTGCAACTTCACATCTAAAATGCTAAAGTAGATTCCTATTTGTTCAATACAATCTAGACATAGAACTAATCTTGTCTATCTGTTGGGCATCTATACTCTGTTATTCTAATAGGTCTTCAAGCTTCTGTGCTCAGTGATCACTATGTAGCATCCCTATGCATACACTTGCCCGCATACATTGTTTATCAACAATTTCCTATTTATAAACAATCTTCTAACCGCTTAATCTCATTGATCACATTTCCCATGATCAATCATAGCCATCAGATCTTCAATCTTGTCCAGGTTCAATGTATTCTTTGATCTGAAAACGTTTTACCCTGCCTTGGAACTTGCATTTTCACCTTGGAACTTGTGTTAGGGTATTGCGGTTCAATCTGAGTTGTAGATCTTCCTGCCGATCTTTCTTTACCATAGATTCTTTAACAATCTTCATACACGGCTTACCAATCATTTAATTCGCTCTAGCTCATCAGCTTCCTTCATTAAATATCTCATGTAAACATTTAATGCATTCTGTCATAGCTCGGTTGTAACTTGGTAAATACTAAACTTCACTCGGTAGACATTCTGCCTTTATTAACTGATAGCAATAACCTTAGGGTTTACCGACTAGGTTCCTTAGGGTTTACCAACTAGGTTCTTTTCTCTTCTACTATACAGGCTCGGTAGGCTCTATATGATCTTCTTCATCACTCGGTAACTGGATATTTCCTTTGTTTTCTTCAACAGTTATCTTGGTAGGACTTCTTGGTTGCACATAGACAAATCCTTCCTAATCTTCTGGTTCTTTGGAGTTTCCTTCATTATTTCTTTCTGCAAATTCATCAATTTTCACATTTGCACTTTCTACTATTTTGTTAGATGATTTGATCAGACATTTAAATGCTTTGCTTCTAGAAGAATAACCTAGAAACATTCCTTCTTCACTTTTCTGATCAAACTTGCCATTTCTATCATCTTTATGAACATGGAATCTACTCCCAAAGATTTTAAAATAACTTACATTAGGCTTCTTGTCATACCAGATTTCATAAGGTGTCTTCAAAGTACCTTTCTTCAATTAAACTCGGTTCAAGGTGTAAACAGCTGTGCTTATTGCTTCTCTCCAAAATGTTTGTGGAACTTTCTTTTCAATCATCAGGGTTCTGGCACAATCCACAATAGATCTGTTCCTTCTCTTAGCTATCCCATTATGTTGTGGAGTTCTTGGTGTAGAGACTTGTCTTTTTATACCATGATCATTGCAAAATAGGTTGAACTCATCAGATGTAAACTCTCCTCCTCTATTTGATATAAGACATTTCAGTTGTCTTCCTGTTTCATTTTCAACTCTTTCCTTGTACCATTTAAACATTTGAAAAGCTTCTGATTTTTGTTTTAAAAACATTACTAACATCATCCTTGAGTAATCATCCACAAATAATATGAAATATTTATCACCATAATAACTCTGAACTTTCATAGGACCACAAAGATCAGTGTGCACAAGATCTAAAACTCCCTTAGAAGTGTAGGACTTACTTGTAAAGCTTGATCTTGTCATCTTACCCATCTGGCATCCTCAGCACATAGCATTCACAGGTTTTTCAAGACTTGATAGACCTCTTACTCGGTGCTTCTTACTTATCTTGATCAGATTATCAAAATTAACATGACAAAACCTTTTATGCCATAACCAGGTATCATCTATCCTTACATATAGACATTTATTCTGAGTTGAGTCAAGGTGAAATGTGTTACCTTTTGTTTGTGTCCCAGTAGCAGCTAACTTTCCATGCTTGTCATGAACTTTGACAATTCCTTTCTGAAATTCTATTAGGTAACCTATGTTGTTTAGCTGTGCTACACTCAACAAATTGTATTTCAAACCTTCAACCTAATAAACATCATTACATTTAGGATTGTCAAGAAGTGTTATGGATCCTTTACCTCTTACCGGACATGGTGCGTCATTACCAAATCTAACATAGCCTCCATCATAATCTTCTAACATAACAAACTTGTGTTTATCTCTTGTCATATGATGTGAGCATCCACTATCTATAATCGAAGAATCATTAGTGTTTATGTGAGATATTAGGGATTTTTCTTCATACCTTTCTTCATCTGATCCATCCTTGATAGCCACATAAACAACTTCCTCTGTATCACTCTCATCTGATTTATCATCGTTAGATTCCTCATTAGCTATTAAGCATGTTTTTCTATCTCTTCTTCTGAAGTCTCAGTGTCCTCTGTAATGGTTATATTTTTGTTTGTCATCTCTGTAATCTCTCTTTTCATTAGATTCTTTGTTAGGACAGTTAGAAGCCATATGTCCTATCTTATCACAATTGAAACATTTTAAAGGTAGCTTTCCTTTATACTTACCTTTTCCTCTCGGTAACCTTCTGGCTAATAGTGCTTCAAACTCTTCTTGCTTTCTGATTTCCTCATATAGTTTGTGTACCTTCTCCATGTTTTTGTGAAATCTTTCACTTGCTCCATTGTGATTCCCTTCAGAGTACTTATACTTTCTATCATTGTAATCATCAGTTTCATCAATATGAAAAGAACTGAATGCAGATTCAACTCTATTTACCGATGACCCACTATTATCAAAGTTACTTAACTCAAATGCATGTAGCTTACCAATAGTAGCATCTAAAGAAACTGGCATATTGGGTATAGACCTCAATTCATTGATTGCAGAGACTCAGATTGCATAGGTAGGTAGAAGGGTTCTTAACAACTTACTTGTTACATCCTTTTCTTCAATAGTTCCCCCTACTCCTTTGATTTGATTTACAATCTCCTTTAGCCTTGTACTGTACTGAGTTATGTTCTCACCTTCATTCATCCTCGTAGATTCAATTTGTCCTCTTAGACTATCCACTTTTTCTCTTTTAACATGTTCATCTCCACCATATACTGATATGAGCTTAGTCCACATTGCTTTTGCACCAGTACATCCTTCTAGATCATTAAACTCTGAGTCGGTCAATGCAGATGTTATTTCAATCATTGCCTGAATATGTTCTTGCTTTGCCTTTATCTCTTCCATTGTCAATGGATAGGTGCTCGGTGTGATGAAATCATTCTCCAGATAATAGACAGCATATTCTCCAACTCCTGATAGATGTAGCTTCATCCTTTTCTGCCATGTAGAGAAACTTGACTTTTTTAGCTTCGGTCCATCCCTCTTATACATATTTGGATCTTTAAATCAAGTGCCTTTAAACTTTCCTTTCACAGTCCAAAGCTCTGATACCAATTGATTGTTGTGATACTTAATCTAAGTATAGATCCAATAACCAACAAGATGAGAGGGGGGGGGTGAATCATACAAACTTAATCATCAATAAAAACATCAGATTCAACCTCGGTAACATATATCAGTCATATAACCAAAACTATCAAACATGCAAACTTAAAAGCATATGAACAATATAAACCTCATAACACCAGATTTAACATGGAAACCCAAATAGGGAAAAACCACCATGGGATTTTGAACCCACTAAGAAATATACTCTTCTAGAGTATGCTCGGTTAAAAGAAAATCCTGTTAAAGATTACAAACACATTGCTAGATGTGACCCGGTTAAGGGATTTCCCTCAGATCTGTTAGGATCTTCACTTTGTTAGAAGTGACCTTGTTAAAGGATTTCAAACACTCAATCAGAATGTCACCTTGCTAGAGGATTTACATATAAGACTGTTAAGTCCACTCGGTTAAGAGATTTTCTGTCACTTTCACAAAATAACAGTAATAAAAATCTATCTACAACTTCACATCTAAAATGCTAAAGCAGATTCCTATTTGTTCAATACAATCTAGACATAAAACTAATCTTGTCTATCTGCTGGGCATCTATACTCTATTATTCTAACAGGTCTTCAAGCTTATGTGCTCGGTGATCACTATGTAGCATCACTATGCATACACTTGCCCACATACATTGTTTATCAACAATTTCCTATTTATAAACAATCTTCTAACCACTTAATCTCATTGATCACATTTCCCATGATCAATCATAGCCATCAAATCTTCAATCTTGTCCAGGTTCAATGTATTCTTCGATTTGAAAATGTTTTACCCTACCTTGGAACTTGCATTTTCACCTTGGAACTTGTGTTAGGGTATTGCGGTTCAATCTGAGCTATAGATCTTCTTGTCGATCTTTCTTTACCATAGATTCTTTAACAATCTTCATACACAGCTTACCAATCATTTAATTTGCTCCAGCTCATCAGCTTCCTTCATTAAATATCTCATGTAAACATTTAATGCATTCTGTTATAGCTCGGTTGTAACTTGGTAAATATTAAACTTCACTCGACAGACATTCTATCTTTATTAACCGATAGCGATAACCTTAGGGTTTACCGACTAGGTTCCTTAGGGTTTACCGACTAGGTTCTTTGCTTGGTAACATAGTATAGTATTAACCTTTACACTTTACAATAGATGTATGATGTTAAAACAATCTAAAATATCATGATCTCATCATTGTCTGACTCAGTAGTAGTTTCCCATTGAATACCTTATTCATCCCTTTATTCATCATATTCTTTCCTGTGTCTTTTACCGACTTCTTTATAATCTTCATATCATACTTCTCAAGATATGGAAATATCATACTGAATTAGAAAATGAATTTCTTGACATCAATGACAAAATAATAATATCAAGATAGTAAAACATCTTTAATCAGTTATGTCCATAATCATCAACAACCTTCTCAATATCCTTATTGAAATGTCAACAATCTTTCATTGTTTGTTATACTATAATATTGCCAACAGGTCTTTTAAGTTTTCAAATAAATCACATGCCAGTTTGGACTAGAGCTCAACGTGATCAATTTAGAAGACAACCAAGATAAATGGAAGAAGAAAATTCAATGTTTCAAACTTCTGGATACATAGATGTTGATGAAGAGGCAGTCAATAACACCATTAGATACCTTGAACAAGATGATAAATTTGACAAACTAATGGAAAAGTTATTGGAGAAACAAAAATAAAAATACCTTCTAATGTTGGCAAAATCAGGAGCTAAATTGCCACAAGATTTTAACATAGAAAGTTTGAAATAAGATACAGAGACGAGTAACCATCAAAACATTGATGATCCCAATAACAAGGATGTAAATCGAGTAAATCATGAGGAAAAAAGAGGAGATAAATTAAGAAGAGACCATGATGATACAAGAAGAGAGCATGGTGATAGAAGAACTTATGAGGATACAAGGAGAACTCATATTGATAATCCTTTGTTAACTCTCTCTCAACAAATGCAAACCTTACAACAACAAATATAGGATATGCAGAATAGAATGAGTTCCAAGAAATATGCATTGGAGGAAATCTTCCCATATCCTTTTGACAAAATTTTAAACATGATACCATTCCCACAACATTGTGAAATCCCTAAAATGATAAATATGATGGGAAATATGATCCTCAAGATCACATTAGAGAATTTTGCACCATGAGTATGGAATTTGCACACGATGAAACTTACCTGATGCGTTTATTCCCTAGAAGCTTAAGTGAACAATCAATGGAATGGTTCTCGAGACTACCATCTGGAATTAAATCTTTTGAAGAACTTGTGAATAGATTTATCTCACAATACTCCTACAACGTAAGAAATGAGATAACAATGCTAGATCTATGTAACGTCAAGCAAAAGAATGGTGAACCTTTTATGGTCTTTTTACAATGATGGAAACAAATTTTGAATAGATATCCAAGAGATGTACCCAATCAAGAGAAAATGGATATATTCATTGAAAACCTTATCAGTGAAATGAGTTATCATCTTAAAATGCAATGTCCTCCTTCTTTTGCTAAAATGATTGAACATTGTCTAAATATAGAAGATGTACTGGTAAAGAAATGAGAGTTAAAATTTTACAACAATTCCTACAATAACAACAATCACAACAACAACAACAATAACAATAACAATGACAAACCTAAATTGTGGTCAAAGAATAGGAATATTACCAATGGAGGAAATAATGATAGCAATTCTATTAAACAAAAACCAATATTCAACTTATCAATTCACCCACCAAACAACAACAATCAAGAGAACAGTAAATCCAAGTCTTTCTTCTCCAATCCTCGCAGGAAATTCACAAACATTGGGGAACCCTTGGAATCAGCTCTGAAAACTCTTCTTGCAAATAAATTGATTACTTTACTAGAAGAAAGAAATTATGAACCTCAAGTCAAACCTAATTGATGGAATGACAATCATTTTTGGAATTATCATCGAAACAAAGGACACCAAACCAATGATTGTCAAAGATTGAAGCACCTTATTCAAGATTTAATCAATAATGGAACTATCACAGTGGATGGTCATAAGACGAATGAATCGCATCTAGCATTCAAAACTCCACTTCCAAATTATGAAAAAGGTGAACAATCCAAACCAAAAGATGATAAAGGAAAAGCTAAGGTAAACTACACTTACACATATGATGATGTGGTAAATGTCATCATCGTTAAAGACAACATGCCTTTACAACCAATCAACATCATTACAAGAAGCAAAGAAAAAGTTACATTTCTGAGTAAATCAACATCCACTTTAAGACAATACAACTTAGTGGAACAATTGCAAAAGATACCCGCTCAAATATCAATTTTGGAGGTCCTAAAAGTTTCACCTATGCATAAGGAAATATTGGAGAAAGCTCTAACGGAAACAATAATTTCAAAAGACCTAGATGTGGATCAATTCCATAACATGGAGGAATGCCTCATAGCCTCAAATTGATTATCCTTTTCTGAAAATGATGACGCATCCTTGCAACACCCTCGCAATGCTCCCTAACATGTTGAAGTCGCCATTCATTAAACCCATGTCAAATGCGTACTCATAGATGGTGGAGTTGGCTTAAATATTTATTCATTAAGTTTAATAAAGGCTTTGGGATATTCAAAAAATATAGTGGATCCAAAGAAGAAAATAACAATCAAGGCCTATGATGAGGAAGAAAGTTCTTCTAAAGGGACTATGGTGTTACCAATCAAAATAGGACCTGTGGAAAGAGATACATTGTGCCAAGTTCTAGACTTGAATTTATCTTATAATATTCTTTTAGGAAGACCATGGATTCATGGCATATAAGCAGTTCCTTCTACATACCACCAATGTGTTAAGTTTCCTCATAATTGACAAGAAGTCACTATAGTCATAGACTAGTCAATATTGCAATAATCTAAAACCAGCACAAGATGCAAGAGTTCCACATAACAGAGAATCAGTCTATCCCACAAAAGAAATTCAAGAAAAAATATGGGAAACATTTGAGAAAAAGCTTAAACTAAATGATGAAGGAATGGGAAAGTATTACTTGCATAACTTGCCACTTTCACCTAAATCATATGGAAAGCCTACAAATGTTCAAACACGGATCCCAAAGAAATTAGTTGAAATGTTTGATGGAGAATTTGTTAGAGCTGGAACACTTGGAGAAGAAACTGAAGATAAAGACATTCTTAGTTGGTTGTAAAAAGATGAAAATAAAACTATAGCAATAGTTGCAGAAGTTAATATTCTCATGGGACAATATGGTAATGGTTATAAGATCATGCAAAAGATGGGATATGAAGGAAAAGGACCAATTGGTAAGAGAAAAGAAGGTATTTAAGAACCTATTTATCCTCAAACACAATCTAAAGTAGATAAATGAGGACATGGGTATCCAAAATCAAAGAAAAAACCACATAATTATCAACATCCAAGGTGGAGAAAGAAAGCAGTTCATAAAGAAGAACCATGGCAAGAAAGGCTACACCAAGCAGTAGAGACAAGATAACAAACATAAACAAGAAGAATATGAGAAACAATGGGAAGAAATTGCAATCAAAAGAGAAGAAGAATCTTGCAAACAAGTTCATTTAATACAAACAAGCGTGGAACCTGATCAAGATATTCCAGAAATAGTGAAAGAATAGATAGCCAAAATCAAAGAACTCTTCTCACCATATAACATTCCTATTAGATATAGTGGTGTGATTCTAGAAAATGGTTCAAAAATACATTCAAACGAATATGAATGGGGTCCAAATCTATCATCTGATGTATCAAGTGAAGAAAAGGATGAAGAACAAGCAACTATTACAAATGAAGACATCTTTCACAAAACAAAGAATAGAGTTGGAAAGAAGACAAGACGAGATCGGAATTGAGAGGAAATAGACATATGCAAAACAACAAAAGAAAGAGGATGAAAAAGAACAAGAAGTGAGACTACATGAAACATAAACAATTATTGACCAATCATCAGAAGATCAACAAAATATCAGACCTATATCAAATGTTGAGACAACAATATTAAGGTATGGAAGAACCATAGAAGAATAAATAGATAGTCAAGTAGGATTGACTATTAGTCCAGAAGAAGCTAAGTTCAAGAGAAGACAGAAGATAGCAAGAGAATCATTTATGTCATGTGTACAAGTATGCCAACTTCAAGATACAAATGAATCTATTTAAAATGATCAAGAGGGAACCTGTGGTATCAAAGATGTATGTGTTGATATAATCCATTTATTTGAGGGACAAATGTCAGATGATGAGTTACTTGATTGTGAATCACAAAATACCAATCCTGATTTCATTAGAGCTGATTGGAGAGCACTTGGGAGAAACTATCCTCAAGAGAGTTTTATCTATGACATTACCTACTCTACACCAAAATATGACTATTATGTCATGAACCTTGAAACACCCAACAATGATGCTGACTATGACTTACCCTTGCTTCATCCAGAACTAATTGATTGGGATAACCTAGAAAACCTTGAATTGGATGTCTTTTCCAATCATCATGATTTAGTCGTATATCTTAATGTCATATAACCAATAACACCTAAGATATCTTCCACTATGGAATCAAGTAACGCTTCTTGTAGTCAGGAGAGTGCCAAACTTTCTAGTCACAAAATTAAAATAAAACAAGGAAAGAGACCTAGTGCTGAAAACTATTTCATGGCAATACTAGATCAATCAAGAGGAAAAATAAAGGACGTATCTAATGGTGAAAACCTCCCAGAGGCGCTAGAAGATGGAAAGTTTGACACTCTCCTTGCATATTTTCACAACAGATCCGCTATTTTAATAAAGCCAATAGCGACAAGAAATATTGGTACATCAAAGGACCCCAAAATCCTTCATCTTGTTGCATCATTATCAGATGAAGAGAGGAAACACTACATGGAATTATTCAAAAAAAGACAGATAAATTTTGATTGGTCCTATGCAAACATGTGAGGACTTGATATAGATCTTATCATGCATCATCTCAATATAGATCCAAAAGAAAAACCAGTTAAACAAAAGTTAAGGAAGATGCATCCACACATTGCTCTCCTTGTAAAAGTAGAGCTAAAGAAACTATTGGATGTGGGTTTCATAAGACCTGTTGCCTATCCAGAATCGGTTTCAAGAATTGTGCCAGTGTCAAAGCCAAATAAAAGCATAAGAGTTTGCATTGATTTCATATATTTGAACAAGGCATGTCCTAAATATGGTTTCCCATTGCCCAACATTGATATAATTATAGACTTATCAGTAGGACATGAGATGTTTTCATTAATGGATGGATTCTCAAGGTACAATTAAGTAAAAATTGCCCCTAAAGATCAAGAATAGACAACATTACCTATGCATGAGGTGCTTACTGCTGGAATGTTATGTCATTTAGGCTTAAGAATGTGGGAGCAACTATTAGAGAGCCATGACAACAATGTTCCATGATATGATGCATACATTTATGGAAGATTATGTAGATGACATACTTGCAAAATCACATACAAGGAAAGACCATTTGAACATCTTGGGAAAGATCTTTTACAGGCTTGAACAATATCAGTTTAGATTGAATCCAAAGAAATGTACATTTGGAGTAACCTCTGGAAAACTTCTTGGGTATATTATATCAGCTCATGGAATTGAAGTAGATCCAGAAAAGGTCAAAGCTATCATGGAAATGGAGTCACCCAGGAACATAAGTCAATTGCGTTCTCTATAAGGGAGATCGCAATCAATCAGAAGATTTGTCTCTCAATTAGCAGATAGATGTCATCCATTCACTCATCTTTTACACAAGAATGTTCCATTCAAATGGGATCAGAAGTGTGAACAAGCTTTTATGCAAATCAAAGAATATTTGATGAATCCTCCAGTACTAGTATCACTAATCAAAGGGAAACCATTTTTGCTTTACATCTCAGCAACAAATGTATTGCTAGGAGCTCTCTTAGCACAACATGACGAAGAAGGGAAAAAAAGAGCAATGTATTATATTAGTAGAACACTTGTAGGCTATGAATTGAACTATACATCAGTTGAGAAGACATGCGTAGAAGTTGTATTCACAATTTAGAAATTGTGATATTATATGCTGACTCATTCTGTGAAACTGATAGCAAAAATAGATCCACTAAAGTATTTGCTAAGCAAGTCAACTTTGACAGGTAGACTAGCAAAATGGGTTATGGTACTAAGCGAGTTTGATATAGTATATGTTGATAAAAAATATATCAAAGGATGGGTCATTGTTGATCAATTGGTTGAAGCACCCTTACAAGATGATACATCATTGCACATCGAATTTTGTGATGCATACATTCTAACAATAAGCACAAAATTTTGGGAGTTGTACTTTGATGGCTCCTATACACAATATGGATTAGGTGCTAGAATTTTTTTCATCACACCTCAAGGACACACAATTCCAAAATCATATAGACTATGGTTTCCATGCACAAACAATACTATGAAATATGAAGCATTGGTTATTAGGATCAAAATGGCTATTGAATGGAACATCAAGGAATTTCATGTTTATGGTGATTCACAGCTTATAATCAACCAAATAAATGATGATTATAAACTAAGTGTGACAAGCTCATGCCCTACAAACAGTTGGTTGAAAATTTTAAAGAGCACTTTGAAGAAATAACATTTACTCAGATCCCAAGAAATGAGAACAAAGCAGTAGATGCAATGGCTACAATAGCATCTCTTTTGTAGAATCAAGAAAATCAACAATGTTACGAATTCCTGTTGGAAGATATCTTGAATCCTACCATTGAATCCCAAAATACCCACATGATTTTCTATATATCTGGAACCGATCAATCCTTATATAGCCAAACCTATCAATACCTAAAGGAGAATATCCTTCCTCCTAACCTATCCTGCAATCAAAAAAGAAATTTTATCCGTCAGTCATCCCGCTATACTATCATTGTTGAAACCTTATATAGATGAGGTCTAGATAGAACTTTATTGAGGTGTCTCGAACAAGAAGAATCTGAGAAAGTTCTTAATGAAGTCCATGCAAGTATTTGTGGTTATCTACACCTGAAGGTGATTGGTTTGATGAGCCCATCAATTCTATCCATCTTAAGAATTTTTATGCTTGAGATATAAAGTCCTGAAGAAATCAATAAAAATCAGAAAAGCAGAAAATCCCTAAAAAGTATAAAACAGCGAAAACAGGAAGAAAAAAATCAAATATGGAAAAAATGCAATAAATTTAGATAGTGAAAACATGGTAAACAGATGCTATCTAAAAGTGAGTTCTTCCATCTATGAGATCGCTTCGCGCACCTATCCTTTTCATCCTATTTGCATCTATCGCTTCCATTTATCCTAGCTTATCCATTTCATCTTTCGCATTCATTGCTCTAAACCATTTAGCAGAAAATATGCAGCTTACCAACAGTTATCAATCTTTGATATACTTAGTGTAGTCACTGTCTTAGATTTTATCAATCATATCTACATTATAACCCGCCATGGTTTGGATTTTGATCATTTTTTCTACATCCGTAGTAAAGTTTGTTTCCGCTGGGGGTAAAATCCTAAAATCCTTTTACTAAAGTGATCTTTTAAAGATTTGAAAATCCAAAACATTCAAAAAACTTAGAAAAGCCAAAACACCTAGGGTTTTGAAATAGATAACGAGCAACCCTAAACCCTAAACCCTAAACCCTAAACCCTAAACCCTATCAAAATCCATGTAAGAAATACTCAGGTCAACTTGAATTATTATGTCAAGTTGTTTGTATTTTCTTACAACATTTAAAAAGTTCAATGATGAAATCAAGCACTATTATAAGACAACATATGAAGAATGGAAGTATCATTTTAGTTAGATCATTTTACATTAGCTCATTTTTCATCTAAGTTATAAGCATTCATTGTCAGTTGTATTATAAGCATTTCATTCCATTCAGAGATCAATGGTCATAAATAAAGATTGAGTATACTTGGACAAACAAAAACAATTTGTATTTGATCATTGTAGGTTCATTTATCTTTAGAATCATTTAAAGTATTATCACTCATTTCATTTAGTTGCATTCAACCATTTGCATTAGTTTGAATTTCATTAAGTGCATTTCATTGATCATGTGTAGTATATCATTTTTATTTGCATTAGGTTCATTATCATTTTGGTTCTTTTTTATCCATTAAGGTCATTTAATTTCATCTTTGCACTTAGATTCATTTATCATATCATTTTAAGCATTTCACAATATCATCTCATTTATATAAGCATATGCATCATCATATAGGCATTCATCACATGAGTTTAATCAAGCATATCATTTAAGTTAGTATCATTTTCATTTACATCCATAACCATTGAATTGCATCCATGATCATCAAAAAATTAAAAATTAAAAATATTTCATATAGATCATTTCATCATTTTCATCATCATACGCATATACATGAAAGAGTTAAGAAATCAAAATTCATTTACATACGTCATCATTAAAAGCATTCTCATATAGATCATTGCATTTACATCATTTAAGTAAAGCATTATAGAATCATTTTCATTTACATCCATAACCATTGCATCCATGATCATTAAAATCAAAAATCAAATGCATTTTCATTTCATCATCATTGCATCATATAGAGTCCATGTTTGCATATAGATCATCATAAAATAATAAAAAGTCCAAGTATACAATGATATAAAATCAAATAATAATATACACTACCCCATCAATATAAATCAAGTCTACAAATCAAGGTTGACCTATACCACTACCACCTGATTCTGTATGTCTATGTGGTTGTGTGCAAGATGATACACCAGATGGCCCTACTCCTCAATCTCTCTCTCTCTGAGGAGGTCCCATGACCCCACCACTGCTGGTAGCCATCCTCACTGTAGTTGCATAACTACCTATTATCTAGCTCTCTAAGACTAAATCCTCATATCTGTTGGCATTACAGTAAGAAAGATTGTTTGCATTTCAATATCAAGAGATTGTTGATATTCAGTAAGGATATTGAGAAGGTTGTTGAAGATTATTGATATAACTGAAGAAGGATGATAACTATCTTTATAACATTATTTTGTCATTGATGTCAAGAGATTGATTATCTGATTCAGTATGATGTTGCCATATCTTGAGAAGATTGATTTGAAGAGAATTAAGATGTTGGTAAAAGACACAGAAAGAATGTGATGAATAAGGGGAGAAATAAGTTATTCAATGGGCAACTATTACCGAGTTAGACAATGATGAGATCATGATGTTTAGATTGTTTTGATATCCTACATATGTTGTTGATTGTAAGGTTAATACTATACTATGTCACTGAGCAAAGAACCTAGTCGGTAAACCCTAAGGTTATCGATATCGGTTAATGAAGGCGAAATGTCTACCTTGTAAAGTTTAGTATTTACCGAGTTGCAACCAAGTTATGACAGTGCGCATGGGATGGATAAAAGCATTATTTAATGAAGGACAATGATTAGCTGGAGATGTATAAATGATTGGTATGCCATGCATGAAGTTTGTTAAGGATCTATGGCAAAGGAAAATCGGCAGGAAGATCTATAGTGCAGATTGAACCGCAATAACCTTGTGCAAGTTCCAAGAAAGGACTGCAAGTCCCGAGGTAAGGTAAAACATTTTCAGATTGAAGGATACATTAAACCTGGTCAAGTTTGAAGATCTGATGGCTAAGATAGATCATGGGAAATGTGATCAAGGAGATTAAGCGATTAACAATTGTTTATAAATGAGGAATTGTTAATAAACAATGCATGCGGGCAAGTGTATGCACAGGGATGCTACATAGTGATTACCGAGCACAGAAGCTGAAGACCTGTTTGAATAATAGAGTAGAGAGTGCAATAGAGGGATAGATAAGTCCTATGACTAGATTGTTTTGAGCAAATAATAATCCACTTCAGCATTTTAGATGTGAATTTGCAGATAGATTTTTATTACTGTTATTTTGTAAGTGATAGAAAATCTCTTAACCGAGTGGACTTAATAGTCTTATATGTAAACCCTCTAGCAAGGTAACATTCTAAATGAGTGTTTGAAATCCTTTGACAAGGTCACTTCTAACAAAGTAAAGATCCTAACAGATCTGAGGGAAATCCCTTAACTGGGTCACATCTAGAAATGTGTTTGTAATCTTTAACAGGATTTGCTTTTAACCGACCATACTCTAGAAAAGTATATTTCTTAGTGGGTCCAAAATCCCACAGTGGATTTTCCCTAATTGGGTTTCCACGTTAAATCTGGTGTTATGAGTGTTATGATGATTATATGCTTATGAGTTTGCATGTTTAGTAGTTTTGGTTATATTGCTGAAGTATAAGTTACCGAGGTTGAATCTGTTGTTTTTATGGAAGATTAAGTTTGTATGATTAACCCCCCCCCCCTCTCATCTTGTTAGCTATTGGCATTTGTACTTACATTAAGTATCAAAACTATCAATTGGTATTAGATCTTTGGACTCTGGGAGAAAAATTTTAAAGGTACTTGAGGCAAAGATCCGAAGATGTATAAAAGGGATGCACCGAAGCTGAACAAGTCAAGTTTCTCCACATGGTAGAAAAGGATGAAGCTGCATTTATCAGGAATTGGAGAATATGCAACATATTATCTGGAGAATGATTATATTTCACCGAGGACCAACCCTATGACCTTGGAAGAGATAAAGGCAAAGCAAGAACATATTCAAGCTATGATTGAGATAACATCAGCATTGACCGACTTAGAGTTTAATGATCTAGAAGGTTGTAATGATGCAAATGCAATGTGGACTAAGCTCATATTTGTGTATGGAGGTGATGAACATGTTCAAAAAGAAAAAGTAGATAGTCTAAGAGGACAACTTGAATCCATGAGGATGAATGAAGGTGAGAACATAACCCAATACAATACAAGACTAAAAGAGATTGTCAATCAAATTAAAGGAGTAGGTGGAACTATTGAAGAAAAGGATATAACAAGTAAGTTGTTGAGAACCCTTCTACCAGCCTATGCTATTCGAGTCTCTGCTATCAATGAATTGAGGTCTATACCTAACATGTCAATTTCTTTAGATGCTACTATTGGTAAGCTACAAGCATTTGAGTTAAGTAATTTTGATAACAGTGGGTCTTCGGTAAATAAAGTTGAATCTGCATTCAGTTCTCTTCATATTAGTGAATCTAATGATTACAATGATAGAATGAGTAAGTACTCTAAAGGGAATCATAGTGGAGGAGGTGAAAGATTTCATAAGAACATGGAAGAAGTGCACAAATTGTATGAGGAAATCAAGAAGCAAGAAGAGTTTGAAGCATTATTAGCTAGAAGGTTACCGAGAGGAAAAGGTAAGTATAAAGGGAAGCTACCTTTAAAATGTTTCAATTGTGATAAGATAGGACATATGGCTTCTAACTTCCCTGACAAAGAATATAGTGGAAAGAGAGAATACCGAGATAATAGGTAGAAAGACAACCAATATAGAGGACACCGAGACTTCAGAAGGAGAGATAGAAAGACATGTCTAATAGCAGCTGAGGAATCCAACGATGACAAATCTGATGAAACTGATACTGAGGAAGTTGTTTATGTGGCTATTAAGGATGGATCTGATGAAGAAAGGTATGAAGAAAAAGCTATAATATCTCACATAATTAATAATGATTCTTGGATCATAGATAGTGGATGCTCACATCATATGACAGGTGATAAACACAAGTTTGTTAAACTAGAGGACTATTATGGAGGCTATGTAAGATTTGGTAATGATGCACCAGTTCGGTGAAAGTTAAAGGATCTATAACACTTCTTGAAAATGCTAAATGTGATGATGTATACTGGGTTGAAGGTTTGAAATACAATTTGTTGAGTGTAGCACAGCTAAACAATATAGGATACCGAATAGAATTTTAGAAAGGAATTGTCAAAGTTCATGACAAGCATGGAAAGTTAGTTGCTAGCGGGACACAAACAAAAGGTAATACATTTCATCTTGACTCAAATAGGAACAAGTGTCTTTATGCAAAGATAGATGATACCTGGTTATGGCATAAAAGGTTTTGTCATGTAAATTTTGATAATCTGATCAAAATAAGTAAGAAGCACCGAGTAAGAGGTCTACCAAGTCTTGAAAAAACTGAGAATGCTATGTGTCAAGGATGCCAGATGGGTAAGATGACAAGATCAAGCTTTAAAAGTAAGTCCTACACTTCAAAATGAATTTTAGATCTAGTACATATTGATTTTTGTGGTCCTATGAAAGTTCAAAGTTATTATGGTGACAAATATTTCATATTATTTGTAGATGATTACTCAAGGATGATGTCAGTCATGTTTTTAAAAGAAAAAATAGAAGCTTTTCAAATGTTTAAATGGTACAAGGCAAGAGTTGAAAATGAAACAGGAAGACAACTGAAATGTCTTAGATCTGATAGAGGAGAAGAATTCACTTCTGATGAATTTAACTTATTCTGCAATGATCATGGTATAAAAAGGCAAGTATATGCACCGAGAACACCTTAGCAAATTGGGATAGCCGAGAGAAGAAACAGATCAATTGTGGATTGTGCAAGAACCTTGATGATAGAAAAGAGGGTACCTCAAACATTTTGGAGAGAAGCAATCAGCACTGCAGTCTATACCCTGAACCGAGTTCAATTGAAGAAAGGAACTATGAAGACACCTTATGAGATCTGGTATGACAAGAAACCTAATGTAAGTTATTTTAAAATCTTTGGAAGTAGATGCTATGTTCACAAAGATGACAGAAATGGAAAGTTTGATCAGAAAAGTGAAGAAGAAACATTTCTTGGTTATTCTTCTAGAAGTACAACATTTAAATGTCTGATCAAATCATCTAACAAAATAGTGGAAAGTGCAAATGTGAAAATCGATGAATTTGCAGAAAGAAAGATGAAGGAAATTCCAAAGAACCAGAAGATTGTGAAGAATTCATTTATGTTCAATTGAGAAGTCCTACTGAGAAAGTTGTTGAAGAAAATGAAGATAATGTCCAGTTACCGAGTGATGAAGAAGACCATACAGAACCTACCGAGCCTATAT
This sequence comes from Cryptomeria japonica, assembly GCF_030272615.1. Lineage (NCBI taxonomy): Eukaryota > Viridiplantae > Streptophyta > Pinopsida > Cupressales > Cupressaceae > Cryptomeria > Cryptomeria japonica. The sequence goes on along the minus strand of NC_081410.1, from coordinate 373,008,886 downwards.
TAGCCAAATATGTCAGAAGACATCATGCATCAAGTCAAATTATAGGAGATAAGGATGATCCAGTGATGAAAAGGAACAAAATGAGACAGAACACATGTTTGATATCTGAATTTGAACCGAGAATAGTCAAAGAGGCATTTAACAGTGAAGATTGGGTAAATGCTATGACAGAAGAGATTGATCAAATCAAGAAGAATGACACATGGACACTGATCCCAAGACCAAAGGACAAAAATGTAATTGGTACTAAGTGGATTTTCATAAACAAGCTAAATGAGAAAGGTGAAGTCATTCGCAACAAAGCAAGACTAGTTTGCAAAGGTTATGCTCAAGAAGAAGGAATAGATTATGGTGAGACTTTTGCACCTATGGCTAGACTTGAGGGAGTAAGAACATTGTTGGCATATGTTGCTTTCAAAAATTACAAGGTATATCAAATGGATGTTAAATCTGCATTTTTGAATGGTATACTAGAAGAAGAAGTTTACATTGAACAACCTGAAGGATTTGTTGAAGACAAGAGTAAAGATCAGGTATGCAAACTGAACAAAGCTTTATATGGTCTGAAACAACACCTAGAGCATGGTATGAAATATTGCACTCTTATTTAATCAAGATCGGTTTTATAAGGACAAGTGAAAACAGCAATATGTACATGAAGAAAGATGAGGACAATGGAATACTGATCTCATCCATATTTGTTGATGACATTATATTTTGTGGAAATGACTCTTTATGCAAGAACTTTGGAAATGAAATGTGCAAAGAATTTGAGATGTGACTAATCAGAGAGATAAAGTATTTTATAGGTTTATAGATATTGCAAATGAAAGATGAGATTTTCATTACTCAATCCAAGTACATAAAGGAAATCTTGAAGAAATTTGGAATGGAGGATTCTAAACCAGTAAGTACTCCTATGACTACTAATTGTAAATTATCAAAGAATGATGAATCTGCATCTGTTGATGAGACACTTTACTAATCTATGATTGGAAAATTGCAATATGTTGTGCATAGTAGACCGGATATAGCACATGCAATAGGTATTGTAGCAAGATTCTTTGTAGATCCCAAGGAGACACATATGATAGCAATCAAGAGAATTTTCAGATACCTGAGAGGCATTGAAGATTATGGCTTAGTATATGAAAAGAAGAATGTTTTTGATTTAAAATTTTATACTGATGCTGATTGGGCAGGCAACATTGATGACAGGAAAAGCACAAGTGGTGGAGCTTTCTTTTTAGGAGACAGACTAGTAAGTTGGCTTAGAAAGAAACAAGGATGTATCTCACAGTCAACAACAGAAGTTGAATACGTTGCTGCAGCATTGAACTGTACCAATATAGCATGGATCAAACAACTGTTGGAAGGTATAAATGAAAAAGTTACCGAACTAGTAACTATATTCTATGATAATACTAGTGCCATTAACATTTCAAAGAATCCAGTGATGCACTCTAAGACAAAGCATATATCTATAAAGTATCACTATCTCAGAGAAGAAGTTCAAGAGAAGAAAGTTGTGCTGGAATATATCAGTTCAAAGGAGAAATTAGCAGATATCTTCACAAAGCCATTGCCAAGGGACACTTTTGAGTATCTCAGAAGCAAGTTAGGGGTCCTACCCCTATCTTCTACTCACTAACCGAGTTCAGTGAAAGCATCAATTTGATGAATCTATAGAATATTATGTGTGGATTGATGTTGATTTATGCACTTTAGGAGGTCACCTAAAGTTGTGCATGAAAAAGTTAATAGAACCAGTTACTTTGACTGAGACTAAGATGTTACATAGCAAGGCAAATCACTTCACAAAGGAAGAAATCATGATTTAGTTCTTTTACTTTTTGGCATTGTTGTCAAAGGGGGAGAAGACTAAATGGTTGAAAGGCTAAATGGTTGACTGAATGAAAGCCTTGAATGATGAATAATGGAAGACTAATGATAGGGGGAGAAGATTGCAAAAAGAAATGGAGAAGACTAAATGCAAGACAACAACTCTGAAGCCTAATGAAAAGGAAGAAGACTTCAGAAGATTTTAACAGCTCAAGGATAACAGGAGAAGTATAATAGCAATTTGAATCCGAATCAATTTGAATATCTTGTTGGTATTACCATTTAATTATTGGTTTTGCCATCAATGCCAAAGGGGGAAATTGTTGGCATTACAGTAAGAAAGATTGTTTGCATTTCAATATCAGGAGATTGTTGATATTCAGTAAGGATATTGAGAAGGGTGTTGAAGATTATTGATATAACTGAAGAAGGATGATAACTATCTTTATAACATTATTTTGTCATTGATGTCAAGAGATTGGTTATCAAATTCAGTATGATGTTGCCATATCTTGAGAAGATTGATTTGAAGAGAATTAAGATGTCGGAAAAAGACACAGAAAGAATGTGATGAATAAGGGGAGAAATAGGTTATTCAATGGGCAACTATTACCGAGTTAGACAATGATGAGATCATGATGTTTAGATTGTTTTGATATCCTACATATGTTGTTGATTGTAAGGTTAATACTATACTATGTCACCGAGCAAAGAACCTAGTCGGTAAACCCTAAGGAACCTAGTCGGTAAACCCTAAGGTTATCGATATCGGTTAGTGAAGGTGAAATGTCTACCGAGTAAAGTTTAGTATTTATCGAGTTGCAACCGAGTTATGACAGTGCACATGGGATGGATAAAAGCATTATTTAATGAAGGAAAATGATTAGCTAGAGATGTATAAATGATTGGTATGTCGTGCATGAAGTTTGTTAAGGATCTATGGCAAAGGAAAATCGGCAAGAAGATCTACAGCGCAGATTGAACAGCAATAACCTTGTGCAAGTTCCAAGAAAGGACTACAAGTCCCAAGGTAAGGTAAAACATTTTCAAATCGAAGGATACATTGAACCTGGTCAAGTTTGAAGATCTGATGGCTAAGATTGATCATGGGAAATGTGATCAAGAAGATTAAGCGGTTAGCAATTGTTTATAAATGAGGAATTGTTAATAAACAATGCATGCGGGCAAGTGTATGCACAAGGATGCTACATAGTGATTACCGAGCATAGAAGCTTGAAGACCTATTTGAATAATAGAGTAGAGAGCCCAGCAAAGGGACAGATAAGTCCTATGACTAGATTGTTTTGACCAAATAAGAATCTACTTCAGCATCTTAGATGTGAAGTTGTAGATAGATTTGTATTACTGTTATTTTGTAAGTGACAGAAAATCTCTTAACCAAGTGGACTTAACAGTCTTATATGTAAACCTTCTAGCAAGGTAACATTCTAAATGAGTATTTGAAATCCTTTGACAAGGTCACTTCTAACAAAGTGAAGATCCTAATAGATCTAAGGGAAATCCCTTAACTGGGTCACATCTAGCAATGTGCTTGTAATCTTTAACAGGATTTGCTTTTAACTGAGCATACTCTAGAAGAGTATATTTCTTAGTGGGTCCAAAATCCCACAGTGATTTTTCCCTATTTGGTTTTCCATGTTAAATCTGGTGTTATGAGTGTTATGATGATTATATGCTTATGACTTTGCATGTTTAGCAGTTTTGGTTATATTGCTGAAGTATAAGTTACCAAGGTTGAATCTGTTGTTTTTATGGAAGATTAAGTTTGTATGATTCACTCCCCCCCCTCTCATCTTGTTATCTATTGGCATTTGTACTTACATTAATTATCAAAACTTTCAATAGCATCATCGCCATTGTGTTGTCTCCTTCCCATCCCGAACTAATGCCCTACTAGTATCAATTGAGAGAGTGCTAGATCCAACCTGTTGAACATGATCAAGTAGGGCTTGAGTATATTGTTGTCTCCTAACAACCCTATCTCGCTCAGTCATGAGTGTTTGTATCTGTGCCTTGAGCTAATCTATCTATGCTCTGAGATCATCTATGGTCTCCTCTTATGGCACATCCCGCCGAGGAACATCTTGTATGCCCTCAACCCCACCTGTCTCTCCACTTGCTGGAGTCTCAACTCAAGTAGCTCTCCTAATCCATCGTCTAACAAGAGGTATATGATCCTCCAGGTCCTCCTCTCTATCATCCCAACCACCCTAAGCTATGATAACCCTTGGATCTAGATGAATCTGACCAAAATCAATGCCTCTACCTCAGCCCCCGTCCAATCTCATGCTCCTACCTAATCTTGGAGAGGATAATCCTCTCGCTTCCCTCATCCCTCCTCTATCGGTATCCAGACCAATCTTCTCTGCATCCCTTCCAGCTAGAGGTAGTACTCCTCCTACCCTCCCAACCCTCCTTGCATCTCTCCCTGCCATGGGAAGTGGTCTCCCAATCCTGCCAACTAGTCCAAAAGGTCCTCCTCGGACTCTCAATTGACCTCCCCTCCGCCTAGGTCTCCTATCACCTCCATCTCCTCCCTCATCCCTGTCATCCCCTCTGGCCTCTCGAGCATCTCTAAGCTCTCACCTCCGTCTCCATCTCCTAACAACATGATCATCTAAATCATCCTCCTCATCTCCTGAGCTGGGAGGAGGGTCTGTTGGATCAGTGATGCAAGGACAAGGATGTGTGATCATGTACTGAGTGTAATCTATCATTATCCCAACATCCAAAATTTGTGGTCTCAAATCATAAACAACTCTCGGAGCAGCCACAAACTCTGTACGTGCTATTTGAAAATATAAGGTAGGGCCCCAACCTCTCCTATCCTTGTATCGTTGTGCATACATAGAAATATCGGAAGGCATGTGTTGTGTAATCCCGAGCTATCTCAAAATGTGGCCAAATAACTATCACTCAATAATATATGGGGTGCGACCAATCAAGTATCGACTCTACAAAATCAGTGGTAAAATCTATGTGACCTCCATCCAAGGCTCACACTCAATGTATGGTCTCCAAATGATGGTATCCATTGAATCTAGAACCCATCCTCAATACTCCATCTTACCTAGCTTTGGCTGAGTAAGGATACCTACATATAAATATACAAAAGGCTGTCCATCACCACGAACTCTATGATGAATAGGCTAGGTAATAGAAATGTGCTCCCAACACCAGACCTGTAATAGTGTGCATCCAGTAGATAGACTAGCACTGTCAACATAAACAACTTGATGAAGATCATGATATAAATGGGCGAGCATACAAATACCCCATGCATAGCGAGTCTGATGTTGCATCATGCTCTGTAGGATCCCACCCCGGCCAACCAAAAAAATCATGAGATATCCTATCTGGATAGATAAATCCGCCAATCAACCCTACAAGAATAACTAGGAGAGTCTCGTAACACATAATCATATCCTTCCATCGAATCTCTCCTCTATCAATTCTCTCATCACCGAACACGGCTCTGCAAGCCTCTATCCCTCCAAGATCCTGATAGTCATACTGGACTAGCTCACCAGTAACAGGGATGTGCAAGATCCTATAGACATCCTCGAGCGTCACACTAATCTCACTAGTAGGAAGGTGAAAATTATTGTGCTCACTATTCCATCTCTTAGCTAATGCAGTCAAGAGACCCCTATTATGCATGATATCAGGCATATACAGGAGATGGCATAATCGACATGCATCTATGTGTCTAATCTCAATCTGTGTCATCTCTGGAACTAGATGGTGCATGGCCGGGAATTTCTCCTGACATTGGAGAACATCAAGTTTCTCCTATTTAACAAGAGAATTTGATCTCTATCAATCATCTATCTATCAATAAATCAATCAAGCAATCAATCACATCAACAATCGATCAAATCTTTTCTACCAAGCAAATCAGGTATTCAAAACAAACCTAAAACCATCAATCATGGTTTATTATCAATCACTGAGTTCAATCAATTCTACCACACTCTTCATCATAGATTAAATTGGCCTCTTAGAGATATCAAATCAATCCATCAATCTAACAATCAATCAATTATCCTATCGATCAAATTTATCAAATTCTCTATCAAACAGACATCAAATGAATATCTATCTGTCAAATTCACACATCAAAATGTCTAAATTAAATCATCTGACTGAATTTTAACATATTCAAAATCAAACAAGTTCATCTTAACCAAATTCTCTATTCATCAAAGTGGAAGCGCTATTCTATTAAGCACATGCACTAAAACACACAAATGCGTGAACCCACATAACGAAAGCACTAGCAAATGAAGCAAAAGCATGAAAACCGTCATTTGCGCTAACATACATCACGAATGCAAGAACTTAAGGAGCGGATGTGCTAAACATGCATATGTGTAGACATACTAAACAAAGGCAAGAGCCAACAAAATACATGCACTACAATTTTAAAAGTGAGAATATTCCTAACATAAGCACTAACCTACAATGCATATGCACTAAACCAAATAGTCAAAAATAAAAAATTATGCAAACTAGCCCTAACACATGTCAAAAATCATGAAAATTTGTAGGGAAAGTTACATACAAGCTTGGGATAAGTTACTCACCAGTGGGCCATACTCATGAGGTCTCTGAAAAACATTGAACGCACTCAAATTGATGATTATCGAATGGGATAACCATTTTTCCATATCAACACATCAATTTCTTTTCACTCCAAAAGCTGACAAGAATACAAATGAGGATAAAATTAACTTAGGTTAATTTATATTTACCTTTTGAAGGGGTAATTAATGTTTTTCAGTGGGGCAATTTTATTTATTTTTTCCAAAAAATGAATTTAATTGAGGGATCCTTTCAATCAATTATCATGAGATTAATCACTTATCTAATTTTTTTTACAATTTCATGATCAATCTCCCGAGGGGGCACACAATCAGTTTTTTTATCTCCATCAGGCACATTATCAAGACTTGATTATATCCTTTTCTTCTAATCAATTAATTAAATATCTAAATATTTATTTATTCCTCTATCTACTATCCTATAGTCTTATTAATTAAATAATTTCTTAATTATTTGATTCCTTTGCCAACTCATCCATCATGTGGCTAAATTAATTCAACAAAATTAAATTAAATTAAATCATTTATTAGCCACCTATATCCAACTTCCAAAATAAATGAAATATTGTGTAGGTACACATATTTCCTAACCTTCTTCTATATTCTCTCCAACATCCCTATATCTTAGGAGGACTTGAGTCCACTTGTCCTCTCATTCCTACATCTTCTTCAACTATCCTATATCCTCTCAAATCTTCAACTCAGTCAAGGTGACATGAGTGACACTTGTCTTCTCCTTCCCCCTTTCTCTCAACCTTCAACCTCTTGCTCATAGCCATCCAATTTCCAAGATTCAATCATGACCGTTGATCTCTTCCACCTAAGCTCATGCACTCAAAAATCTATAAAAAGAGGTCTCCTAAGCCATTTTGAAACTAATAGCTAATCATATAGTCATTCTAGGAGTTTTTATCTTGCATCTGTGAATTTGAGTTTGAAGCAATTAGCAATGTAAAAATAGCTCAATTTCATGTTAGATTAAATCATTTGCATATTCATCTCATAGTATCAATTAACTATCAGTTCATTCTTAATATGCCATCTTGGAAGCTACCAATGCTTGTTTGAGAGAAAATTATCCGCAACTAGGAACAGTGGAGTTAGGACACAATGAGACATAAATCATGATGGTCAATTCTCTAGAGTTCAACTTTAGCCTCAACAACAATGTTTTGGCATTTGATCTGTTGTGCTCCGGTATGATCATATCTTGTGTTGCGGATTTGGGAGAGTGTTTGGTATGTTCATGTGTATCTTCATTTTATATGGTTCATGATTTTATGCTCCGTAAGCTATCTTTCTTAACTGAGTTGTTGTAGTTAAGTGTTCTTAAGTGTTAGCGTGTTGATCGATGAAGATTTGAATAAGTGGTGTTGGTGCAGCTATTCAGGATGGTTCTAATATGCTTGTTTGTGTTTCCTAATCATGTCCTATTTATTTTGGTGGTCCGCATTGATCCTTGTGTGATTTATTGATGATCTTTTAGGTCTAGTGATATTCTTCATGTTATGTGGTATTTTTGGTGGTGTAACGTGTTGCGGTTGATCTTGGCATGATTTTTGGTAGTGGTGGGTGTTTAAGGAGTTGATTTAAGTCCATGTTATGTTATTTTTGACATTGTATTGGTCCAGTGGTTGATTTATGTATTGTGTGATGTAATTTTGTAATTAGGTGTTAAGGGTTTGGCCGACCTTGTAGTCAACGTTGATGATTTGTGGTTCAGTGATGTATAGTGTTGAGTTTGCATTATCAAAGAGTGGTGTATGTGCGATCAAGTGAATTCATCTATTGGTGTGGTGTGTTGAGAAGAAATATGAGCTTAACCAGAACTGTCATCAGCATTAGTAGATGCTATTTTTGCAGTTCATCTTTTCTGGATTGTAGTCCGATCATCTTTGTAAGGTATTGAACCTTCCCTGAGGGTTGTAGCCTTCTCGGTCATTGTAATTTGAGCAGTGATCTCTAGGTAGTATGTCTGAATGCATGTGCATTCCCCATTGTAATATTTTCACATACAACTACAGAGTATCATCTTATTGTGGGTAGGTTCCCACCATGGTTTTTCCCTTAACCGAGTTTTCCACGTCGAGAATCTTGGTGTTATTGTTGGACATTGTTGCTACTAGGATATGTTGTTGTCATTTATTTCAATATATTCCTATGATTTATTGCACTGGTGGTTGCATATTGGTTTATTGGGATCATGATTTGGTATATGGAGTATTTCTTGTATTGTTTCAGTGATCTGGGAGCTTAATTGCTCACATCATATGATCTGGTTTACAATTTGGTTCTTTTGATCAGTGCTTTGTAGAGTTTGATATTTCCTCCAGTATATTCTAGTGTGATTAGATCCTGAGTTGAGATTTTGGGCTTGATTGTTTGGGATGTTCTTGTGTATCTTCATTTCAGATGGTTCATGATTCGGTACTCCACAAGTTATCTTTCCTCATAGCAGTTGTTGATATTTTAATGTTCTTGAGTTTCAGATGTTGATCGATAAAGATTTGGTAAGTGGTGTTGGTGGAGTTGTTACAAATAATTCTAACATGCTTGCTGGTGTTTCCTAATTATGTCCTATTTGTTTTGATGATTTGCATTGATTGTTGTGCATGGTTTTGATGTTTTGTTTATCTGCTGGTGTTGTTCATGCTATATGAGACCTATTTGGTGGTGTAGTGTGTTGCGGTTGATCTTGGCATGATTTACGATGGTGTTGTATGTTTGAGCATTTGGTTTAGGTCCATGTTATATCATGTATATCATTATATTGGTCTGGTGATTCTTGTATGTATCATGTGATGTAATTTTGTAATTGTGAGTTGAGGGTTTGGTCGACCTTGTAGTCAAGGTTGATGAATTGTATAAATAGGTGATAAAGTCATGTAAATTTGGTATCGGTGTTGTGTCTGCATTATCAGATAATGGAAAAGGTGTGAACAAGTGAATACATCCTTCGACATTGTGATTGAGTATAGATTGGAGTGTTGTAGAGTAGACAAATGTGCTTAACCAGAACAATCATTAGGCATTTGCAGATGGTATTCTTTCAGTTCATTTGATTTCGGATTGTTGTCTGAATATTTTGTAAGTCAGTGAGACTTCCTTGTAAGGTAGTAAACCTTCCCTGAGGGTTGTAGCCTTCCAGGTTATTGTATTTTGAATAGTGAGCTCTAGGAAGTGAGCCTGAATGCATGTGCACTCCCCATTGTAATTATTTTCACATACTACTACAGAGTATTATCTTATTGTGGGTAGGTTCCCACCATGGTTTTTTCCCTTAATTGGGTTTTCCACATCAAAATATTGGTGTTGTGTGTTATTCTATCAATTTGCTTATCTTTGTTCTTGCTCTAGTTAATCAAATTTGTATTTGAGGTTAAGTTTGTTAATCCGATGAAAACTGATTCACCCCCCCCCCCTCTCAGTTTTCCTTCATTATTATTTCCAACAATTGGTATCAGAGCTAGATCCTTTGAAAGAAGTTTGACCACCTGAGGTGATTCGAGATGGCAACTGGAGGTATTATTTTTAAGAAGGAAAGTTTGAGATTCGATGGAAGTAACCATGCTATATGGAAGAACTAGATGGATGTGCACTTGAGATGAATTGGAGAGGATTGTTGGAATATTACAAAGGATGCCTATTTTGTTTCTCAGAGTGGATAGATTACTATTGTTGAGATCAAGGATGCTGAAAATAAAATTAGAGCTAAGGAAGCATTGTTGAGTGCCCTAATTGATTTAGAGATGACTAATGTAATCGGACTTTGGACTGCACATGAGATCTGGGAGAATCTTGAAACCTTGTATGAAGCAGATGAACAGGTCAAAGTTGCTAAGTTGCAGATTTTGAAAGGGAAGTATGAGATGTTGAAAATGGGAGAAGATGAGAACATAAACTCCTTCATAGCTAAGGTGAGTGAGCTTGTCCTAGGTATCAGATGTGTTGGTGGAGCCCTTGAAGAAGATTAAATTGTTGTTAAGGTGTTGATATCATTGCCTCCTGCTTACAAACATAAGGTAGCTACTATTGATGAGATCCAGAGTGTGACTACTGTGACAAGAGATATGTTGGTTGGAAAGATTGCTGCATTTCAACTGATCGAGTTTGGTGAATCACATGGAAAGTATGAGACAACCTTTAGAGAATATATATCTAAAAAAAAGAAGTATAATCCTGAAGAATGCAGAATATCCAAATATGAAAGAGAAAGAAGAGAGATGGAAGAGCAAGAAAGAGAATTGGATGAGCTTGAAGCATTGATTACCCAGAGATTGCCTAAAGGAGCTAGTAAGTATGTTGGAAAATTTCCTTTTAAATGTTTCTCTTGCAATAAGATAAGACATTTTTCTTCTATGTTCCCAGAGAGAATGTCTAAATATGATAGGCATGATAAATTTGATAAGCATGATAGGAATGATAGATATGAGAAGCATGAGAAGTATGATAAGCCTTACAATTCTAACTGGAAGTATAAACACCAGAAGACCTGTTATTAAGTTGTTGATGAAGGTGTTATAGATGAAGAATCAGAAGGAGATGAAACTGTGTATATTTCTATTAAAGAAGATGGACCGATACCTATTGATTCTACAAGCTGCACTATTGAGGAGAAAGCTTTACCTACTAAAGTTGAAGAGAAAGATGAATGGGTGATTAACAATGGTTGTTCACATCATATGACTAATGATAAAAGAAAATTTGTGAATATGGAGAGGTATGATGGTTGAATAGTAATATTTGGAGATGACAAAGCCTATGTGATCCATGGTAGAGGTTCTATTTCCTTTGATGGTAAGCATAACATTGATGATGTCTTGTATGTTGAAGATTTAAAGCATACTCTTTTAAGTGTTGGAGAGATGGTTGACAAAGGTTATGATTTGCAAATCAAGAATGGAAAATGAAAGATCCTAAATGCCTCTAGTATAGAGATTGGATCAATAAGTAAGACTGGATTTAATTCCCACCAAAATACCCTAGAGAAACTAAGCATCTAACATAATATTGGAGATGATTTTTTTTTATTAACATCTATTAACAACCAATGTAACACATAACATCTCCATCTAATTTCATTCATTAACCATTAAATCATTATGAACATACATAATTACACATTCCATAAATTTACGCAAGCGGATATAACATAACATCATTAACCTTTCCCTAGGGTACTTCAATGCCAATACTTAATTAACTACCATAATGACATCCTCACATGATAAACATATTCCATCTTAGTTTAATGCATCATATTCAATTCCTAACCATTAGATATGCAACCTACTAGGTTATCTATCCATTATGATATGTGTGATGCTAAAAATGTGGTTAGTATAAGAGGCATACACATATAATGAGACAATATAATATAATTGAAAAGCTTAATTTCAAAACTAAATCAAAGATGCAAACCATAAGCCTTCCTTTAAATGTCCCATTTTCCTCTATTCTTGAGGACCTTGAAGGTGTTGGATTGATGGGCTATCAGTAGAGCAATGACCTCCAAAGTGACAACTCAAGAGTTGAGTAGCTAATTGATCATGATTAACTATGAAGATGATATGAAATGCATGATTCAAGAAACTAGATTAACATGCTATGATTAATCCAAATGCTAATTACTAGATAATTGAAATGCAAATTGCCTATAGTAATGATGCCTAAATTGATATGAGATGGGATCGATATGCCTATAATAACAATGCATAAATTGATATGAGATCGGATCGATATTGCTCCAAAACGGGGGATATTTATAGGAATTCCAAGGCCAAAGCTGAGGTGGTAGGAATCGATGGTCCAGATTTGATCTGAAGATGTCAAGGGCCAAGATTGAGGAAGTTGCAGAAGAGGTTGGAGGAAGGGACACTTGTCGTCTCTATGGTGACAAGTGTCAAGGAGCCTTGCTCATGAGAGGGAAAGTGTCCAAGGGAGGAGACGTGGCAAAAGTGCCATGTGTCTCAAGGAGAGAATATCCACACCATTAGAGGTTAGGATAAGGAGGTTAGAATGTGCAAGATAGGATAGGTTTAGTTAGACCCAAGATTAGATTGAATAGGTTAAGTTAGGGGATGGTTAGGTTGGGTGGTTAAAGTTAGGAGCCATGTGCTCATTTGAATTTAGAAATTCAAATAATAGAAAAATGGTAATTAATCTCAACAAACTTGAGTTTGTTAATCTTAATTAGGGATTAGAAGAATTGATTAGTATGGGGAGACATTAATTAATTGAGAATTAATTAATCAAAGGGGGATGTGAGATGAACTATATAAATAAATCATTTAGATTTATTTACTAGTAGATGAATAGAGAAATTAATTAAATTGCTTGTGAATTCAATTATATAGGAAGAGGAATTAATCAAATAACTGCGTATTTAATTAACTATCTTAAAACCATTTTTAGGTGTATACATTTTGCCCCTCTTTGAAGCGATGTGTGATGACGCATTGGTTCAAAGAAAGCTCGATTGATGATGTTATTGATTCGATAGAATGTAGATTTGACCTTGATTTGATGCAGATTTGGTTTCGATATGATATTGATTTGATTTGGAGATGATAAATCTCGATATGATTTTGTTTCGATCTTGGAGATGATAAATCTCAATATGATGTTGATTCGATGTTTGAGATGATATGATATCGATATGATGTGGATTCGATGTTTGAGATGGTATGATGCCGATATGATGTGGATTCAGTGTTTGAGATGATATGATGCCGATATGATGTGTATTCGATGCTTGAGATGATATGATGCCGATATGATGTGGATTCGATGCTTGAGATGATATGATGCCGATATGATGCCCCAGACGTTGATTGATAGATATTGATGCGAGGATGCCCCCTTGGGAGATCAATTGAGATAATTGACCTTTGGAGTTTTTTAGATCTTTGCGAAATTGATTTCTCGATAGACTATTGGATGATTCCTTCAACTGTGGTTGATGAAAGTGCGAGTTCTTTGATCACTTTGATGTGGTTCTTGATGTGATGATTGATAGAGTTTGATTGAATTTATAGGATTGATGAGATCGAGATCAAGTCTGATTTCAGGAATGGCACCTCCTGTATAAGACAAAGATGATCAAAGCATCTGGTTTCAGGAACGATATACCTGTATAAGACTTGATCAAAACGTCTAGTTCCAGGAAGGATTCATCCTATAGAAGACCTGATAGAAAGGATCAGATGAGATGGATTGATAGAATTGATAAGATTGATTGGATAAAGAATTGACAGTTTGTTGATATCATGTTGCAGGAAGATTCATATATGTTGATGTTGGCATATTTGGGGGAGTAGTATAAGATTTGTGGTGGGTTTTTTCAGATTTTAAAAAAAAATTCCATATGCCTCCCAAAAACAATTTATTTATGCATGCATGTATTTTCCAAAAAAATACATAAATTTTTTTTTTTTTTTTTGATTTTTGCAATTTAAAAAAAAAATGTCATTTTTGCAATTTTTAATTTTCGCAATATTTTAAAAATGCCCAAAAAAAAAAAAAAATTTGGGGGGGGTGGGGGAGCCGGTGGTGCGGAAGCGGAGTGAAGGAGAGGAGGGCGGAGGCGGAGGCCCGCCACCGCCGCCACCACCGGCGCTGCGGGAGGTGCTACGGGCGCCATCGTCGGCATCGCCGGCACTGCGAGAGGCGCCTTCGGTGCCACCGTAGCCATCACGGGTGGCGCCAATCGAGGGGGGGAAACCCTTTTTTTTTTTTTTTTTTGGGTTTTTCGATTTTTTTTATTTTGATGATTTTGACGATTTTTTCATTTTTTTCGATTTTGACGATTTTTGAGGAATTGATGATGATTTGATTATTCTGATTTTTTGATGATTTTGGTAATTTTTTATTTTTGATGATTGCTGATTTTGGTTATTTTTGATGATTTTTTGACTTTTGCAGTTTTTCGACTTTTTGATTTTTGATGATTGCTGATGATTTGATTATTCTGATTTTTTTATTATTCTCGATTTATACTTGATTTGATTATTTTTTATTTTTTGATGATTTTGATTTTTCGATTGTGAGGAATTGATTCTATTTGGACTTGGAAAAGAGGAGCATTGTGATCCCATGCAAAATGAAATGCAAATCTACTTTAAAATGCAAATGCAAATGCGAATGAAATGCAGTGCGATGATCGGACCAATCATTGCATTGTTTCATCATTGAGCCTCTAAAATGTGGGAAGTGAGTGCAAACATCAATGGTATAATTGAATCATGATGACCTGAGTACTACTTTCCTGGGTTTTGATATTGCAAGTTAGCACAAGCATCAAGGTATAATTGAACCAAGATGACCAGAGTGTTGCTTGCGTAAAATAGGCAGTATTAACCATTTCTATATGCAAGTCCGAAATGTCTTCCATGATATTCTGATGATCATTTCCTTAGACAACTTTGCACATATTGATGATTAATTTATAGACAGTAGACAAGAAAAATATCACGTTCCTTCCTCGTTCCTCTAGTCAAAGACATCCTGGAGTTACTCAGAAATCATGATAGTGAAAAATCCAAATAAAATTGTTGAACCAGTATTGCCAAAGTGTTAAGATCATGAGTCAAGATATATCATCCATTGATATGTGTTTTGTCATGTTTAGATTGATATGTGATAGTTAATGGTTGATAATGTGATCTTATGTTCAATGTTGGATGTGCCTTAGTTTTTTGCTTGACAAGCGTTGTCTGACTATTGTTCTATTTGCTTTGATTAAGCTCAAAATGATCAAAACTTTTTGCCCCCAGCCAGGTTCAAGATTTTGCCCCTAGCCTAGAAACAAGCCTTATTATGATATAGTCAATGATCCAAACCATGACGAGGAATCACCTGGGATGCCTGCATATATACAAAAGGCTTTATGATGAATATGAATAGCACTGATGGAAATGAATACAAGCGGAAGAAAGCGCGAACCAATAGATGACAGAGCTAGCCAATAGATAGCGCCTATTTGCCAGGTTTTCGCCATCTGTTTTTATTGCACTTTTTCTCATATTTGATTTTAATTTTTTTTTTGCTTTTTCACTATTTTTGGATTTTCTGCTTTTTCACTGTTTTTGGATTTTTCAGCTTTTTCACTGTTTTTGGATTTTTTGGACATAAAACTTCTTTAGATGCATGCTATTGATGGGTTCCTCGAGCTAATCTTCATCTTGTGTTGATAGTTGATATGCCCTTGACCCAAATACTGTTGTGACCACAAATGGACCTAACCAGTTTGGTTCAAATTTTCCCTTCTTTTCTCGATCTGACTGATTTCGTGGATTTTCCTTTAGTACTAGTTCTCCCACTTGAAAAATTCATGGTTTGACCTTGTGATTATAACTTCGGCACATTCTTTGCTGATATACCTTTAAATGGTCAAAGGCATTTTGTCTTCATTCCTAGATTAGTTCTAACTCTTGTAGTCTAGACACTCTTTGTTCTTCATCTAGGATGAGACCTTTTAGTGATACATGTAATGCCCCACCAAGAAACCCCGAAGGGTTTAAGCTAAAACACTCAATGCAGTGTAAATATTTTTTTTTTATAATATTAATAATATATTAATACTAATAAGATTGTTAATAATAAGACACAACATCAAGATACATTAGAGTTATCTAACGCTTAGATAACACAGTGGAAGACTAAACGAACCTAAGGAGTTTCCCAACATGATTACATAACCTTACACCTAACTCAACTTGCGAAATTTGATCCAATTAAGCTAGATATCTTAATTATGAGTTAATGCTTTAGACATGGATAGAATATGTTCGAAGAATTGACATTTTATAATTTAGGAAGCGTTCATCTATTATGATTGAAGATGAGGCTAACATGAGGATATTTACTCAATGTATTTTAAACGTAGGCATCTTAAGAATTCTCCCATTAAGGTTTAAATATGGTTAACTTAGCGAGACCATCCATTTTAGATACAATATAACTAATTTATCGAAGTTTATTTTTATAGATGGTTAAAATGTAAATAGCCAAAAGAGTTCATCCATTGAAGTTAAAATAATGCTAAGAGATGGAGTTCATTCATTAAGGTGAAAATGTAATATAGCCACATGAGTTCATCCCTTTAATTAAAATATAATTAGTAAGATGATATTCATTCGTTAAGGATTAAAAATGTAAGTAACATAGTGACGATCATTCATTAGGGTAAAATATAACTAACTTAATGAGTTCACTCACTTTAGTTAAAATAAAGTTAATATTAAGAAATACATTTGCTAAGATTAAGATATAAACAACTAAATGAGTTCTCCCATTTTAGTTCAATTATAGCTATTATGATGAAGTTCATTTATAGAGGTTAAAATGTGGGTAACCAATTGAGTTCATCCAATTATAAGATTAATTTGGTGAGGATTATTTGTTTCGAATAAAACATAAACAACCAAATAAATTCATCCAATTTAGTGAAATATAGCTAACATGATGATGTTCATTTATTAAGATAATACGGTAAGTAGCCGAATGAGGTTCATCCATTAGATTTCAATTTAGATATTATGACAGTTAATCCAATATTAGTTACCCATTCAATACGTTCAATTTACAAGCTTTATAACAAGTTAATCCAATAATGGTAACCTAGCGAGTTTCTTTCCACGCTTACTTCTTTTCATTAACATTAACAAAATACTTTCCATAATCATATTTACAATCTTTTATGACCCTAATTACTACATTTAACAAGATGACTATATTCATGCGTTCAAGAATTAACTTCATTAAATCCCCATTATACACTTACAAAATGCAACCACACATGTTAGCTCTAAGTAAGAAACATGAGAGACAAATCATCACATAACACAGATATGATCTCGGAGTTCACCCCTAGAGGGCTACATCTCTGGGTTTGCTCAACTACAAGACCCCTTTGGCAATTATTTAAGTTAAGATTACATAAGGTTCGTGTCATTACATCTCAGCCTTATAGGTGAACACAACCACTATACAACGACCACTTTGGCCAATAAATACATAAATGATCCCTTCATAGAAGCGGATCAATCTGAACACATCTAAATCAATTACAAGAGGTTTCTTATCAGACGATACTCTAACTAGGGACATGATCAACTATGACAATTTCCCATATGTCCTATAACATCTAAATTCAAAAATAATATGCATTTGGATAATATGTAAATTTAAACATCTCCGAATAATAAATATGATTTATTTCATACATCTCCAATGAAAGAGAGTTATTCTATCTATTCCCAAAGGAGTATTTCCTCATTAAAACAGGTTCCCAACTTTAATATTAATCATTATATAATTATTAGGCCCTAGATAATAAAATATAATCAATTAATAATTTAATAATACATGATTTTCACTTAATTATTATTAAAATATATATATTAATATCATTTAATATATATATATATATTAATAAACGAATTGAATAAATCATAGATTTCAAACTTAATATTAAATAGTATATGTTTATTAACCCTTGTTAATAGCTATATAATAATAATATTTAACACTAAAAATAAAATGGACTTTTTAAAACAAAAAGTACTTTATCCTTTTATTTCCAAAATCTTCCAAATAAAATATTACTTTATCCTTTCCCCACATAATGAAATAAATAACAAACTAACTAACTATATATATATATATATATATATATATATATATATAAATTAAAAATACTAAACACCACATGCTTGAGGCATGTAAAATATTGCCTGGTAGCTTTGTTACCATAGGGTAGCATGTTGCCCCCCCATTTATTTTATATTATTATTTTATTTTATTTTTTTATTTTTTTTACTGTGACTTACACAGCCAAAAGGAAAACTAGTCTCACAGAGACTAAAAAAAATAATTCTTTTTCCAAAAAACTATAAGTTTTCTTAAATTTACACCATTTTTTTTTTATAAATAAAATCAAAACAATAACTCATAAAATAAATACTAGCAAAATAATATGCCCAGAAATTAGGCAACACAAGAATGGGAAAGAGGAATATAATTATTTTATTTTAACAAATCTATCAAAGGAATGCAAAGGCTGTAAGCACAAGAGGGAAATTCTGGCAAAATTTTGCCAGCATAACCCCTATGAATTCAAACTAGAAAACCAAAACATTTATTCCTACACAAAGCAAAGCACAACCAATTTTCATTTATTCATTTTCATAACCCCTATGAATTCAAACTAGAAAACCAAAACATTTATTCCTACACAAAGCAAAGCACAACCAATTTTGATTTATTCATTTTGAAAGACACAAAACTGTAGAGAAGAATAAATTTATTAAGTTAATAAATAACCAAAAAATAAATATAGGTAGAAGCTATCCAACCTTGGAAGCTTTCCTGAAAGATCTTGAGGAAGAGCTCATGCAACCAGAAATCCACACCCACCTTCCTTCGAGATTTTTATTCCTCCAACCTGCATAAAAAAAAAAATGAAGATTTTCCTCTTTTCCACAAGCTGCCGCCTCTTTCCCGTGAAATCCTCTCAAATAAAATAATTTTTTTAAAAAATATATATGAAACCTAAACTTTTTTAGGTTTTTTCCCCAAAAATATTTTCCAATAATTAAATATTTAATAAAAGAGCATTTTGTTTTATTTTGTTTTAACTAAATCAAAAAATGCTTTTCTCTCCCTCATGTAATTTCTAATTTCGAATTTAAGCATTTTTTAAATAAAAAGGAAATAATAATTCTTTTCAAACTATTTAATTAATTTAACTTGATTTTCTAATTAAAATGCTTCTCTCTTATTAAGTTTTAATTTCTCAATATTAATTAAGCCAATATTTATATTTTCGCAATATTGTCAAGGGTAAATATTTAATTAAATTAATTCTCAAAATCAATCTTTCACACTATATCAAATTTACTTATAAATTAAACTTGCTTTTCTAATAAAAATGATTTTCTTAAATAAGTAAAACTAACCTTTCTTTTTCCAAAATGCAAAAGAGATTAAATTAATTATATTTCAAATAACTTTAAATATTTCTTTTTTTCAAAACGCATAAACTAGATTAAATTCATTATTTTTAAAACTAACCATTAAATTAAATTTGCTACAACATAAATAAAGCGATCTTTTTAATTAATGATTAATCACCTAAAAGAAACCTATTTATTTTAAATTTCTCAATTTCTAATGCGTAAATCAACACATTAAATTGAATTAAATACTTAGGATAAAATACTTCATTTACCACACGCAAGGCACGCAAACCAAGAAAGTCCACCAATCACAAGACACGCAACCCAAACGACAAAGGAACCCTATAGACCACACACGATGCTCACCTGATCATGGCTTAGGCAAGACGAGAGTTTTATGACCACCTAACCCGAATTCTAAGGATGAAGGAGGTATACTCAACCCTGCGAATCCTGGTGGAGCTGAACCTCGCCCTAGGCGATATAGTACCTGCAATCTCCTGCAACCATGAGTCATGCAAGCATACATATATACATATCCAATGAAGGCGTTAGCTCAAGATTTATAACAAGAATTAGGGAATAATTACATTTACACAAGAATTGATGCAAAAGCACAATAATAGGTATGCACAATTATTTATATTATCTAATCTACAACATTACATCGCAGTAAATCAACCATTCAAGAATGCCACATAGGAAGTCAACTAAGGTCAAACAGGTTTTACAAGGCCGACTAGGGTAGGGGCATTACAATACACGTAGAGAGGGAATCTCTACTTCGATAGGCAATATGGCTTCTGTTCCATATACAAGAGAGAAAGGTGTGGCACCTGTTGGTGCGCGGATACTGGTGCGGTAGGCCCAGAGAGTAGGGTTTAGTTGAATATGCCAATCTTTCCCAGCATCATTCACTGTCTTTTTGAGGATTTTCAGAATAGTTTTGTTAGATGCTTCTGCCTGCCCATTCCTTTGTGGATAATAGGGTGTGGAGAATCTGTGTTGGATCTTAAACTTCTCACATAGCTCTTGTACATCCTGATTCTTGAATGGTCGCCCATTATCAGTGATAATGGTCATTGGTATTCCATAGCGACAGATGATGTAATTCAAGATGAATGCAGCAATTTGCTTTCCTGTGATATTTGTGAGAGGTACTGCCTCGATCCATTTTGTAAAATATTATATAGCTACAAGGGTGAATTTGTGACCATTTGATGAAGAAGGATTTATTTTTCCTACTAGATCAAGACCCCATTAACAAAAAGGCCAAGATGTTGCCAAAGCATGAAGTTCTTGTGCTGGTGCATGGATCAAATTCCCATGGATCCAACATTGTTTGCATGTTCTAGCTATCTGAAAAGACTCTCATTCCATAGTCAGCCAATAATAGCCCAAGCATATGAGTTTTTTCGAAAGGGTAAGACCACTTGAATGAGTGCCACAAATGCCATTATGGACTTCCTTTAAGGCCTTCTCAGATTCTTCTTGTTTGAGACATCTTAAAAGAGTACCGTCTAGACCTCGTTCAAATAGGGTATCTGCGACAAGAGTATAATGGGAGGATTGGCGAATAAAGTTTCTCTTTTGATTTTTCGATAAGTCGAGAGGTAAGATGTTATCTTTTAGGTATGTATAAGTTTGACCATAGCGGGAGGAATCATGTCCTATAAGTAGACAAATGGTTTGGGAATCAGGACAATTATGAGAAGGGTATGACAACTCTTCAACCAGGAATTCATAACGCTCTTGATTTTCCTGTGTTTGCAATAGAGAAGCAAGTGTTGCCATAGCATCTGCTGCTTTGTTATCATTTCTTGGAATTTTTTCAAAAGTGATTTCGACAAAATATTTCTTGATATCAGCCACCATCTTTTTGTAAGGCATGAGTTTGTCATCTTTTCTTTGATAGTCATCATTGATTTGATTAATGACAAGTTAAGAGTCTCCAAAGACTTGAAGGTGTATAATGTTCCATTCTGTAGCCATTTTGATAAATAGAATGCCTGCTCCTAATTTATGTTGTGCTCCTCTATTGATGTCTTCTCTTGATCCATGTTGTGTTCCATTATTGATGTTTGCTCCTGGACTGATACTTGGGTGATGTATTATAAGATCTGGATCGAACCCTGGAATATCTACGTATGGCTAGGTAAAATTGATTTGCCATCTTTTGAAGGATTTCAAATATCTTTTCTTTGCTGGTTTTGATAAAGAGAATATTGTTGGATGTAGATTGATTGTGTCGATGATAACTATTGGTTCTATTAGGATAGATGACTTCTCTTGATAGTACACATGTAAGGTGTCAAATCTCCCATCTTTCAGCGCCTCGAGGAGGTTTTCACTGATAGATGCGTCCTTTATTTTTACTTTTTCATGGTCTAATGTTGCCAATAAATGGTTTTCAGCATTATACCTGATATTGTTTTCTTTATTTTCATTTTTGCGACTAGGAGATTTTGCACCTATTTGACTTGAAGATAAGTTAGCGGAATCCCTGGTGAAAGTTGTTGTAGGTTTGATTTCATTAAGATATAAGGATATGGAATGGTCATTAGGTAAGGTATCAATGTCAGTATGTCCTTCATTTTCCCAGTCCATAGGTTCAGGATAGCTTAAGGATAAAGGATCTTCAGGTTGATATGTTTCAGAGATATTGGGAGTCATGATAGAGATGTCAGAGCTTTCAGTAGGTATTTCCATGTCTAGGACGATACTCTCATCAGAATGACCTCGTACAAGAAAATCTTGATCATCCCCAGTTAATTCCATGTCAGTTGTATGTGATTCTGATTCAAGTAGGCTAGTTCCTAACGTTTGTTCTACATACGTGTGAACTAGATCAACACCTACATCTTCTTCTTCCCTTTTACTTTCAAGTTGCTCTTGTTTGTTGTTCCATGATAATGAATATTCTTTGTTCCCTTGATCTTTTAGCTGCATTTGTTCTTCCATGTTTGACAAAATTGATGCAAATGATTGTTCCTTGGATTGTGTGTTTGAATATGCTTCCTCTCTGTTATGTGAAACAATGATCTCTTGAGCTGATTTCGGTTTATTACCACATTGCACTAGATTTAAGTCTGCTGATATTGTGATTTCCTGTTCATTGTATGGAAATTTTATGCACTGATGACATGTGGATGTAATAGCTTGTATGTTCTGTATCCATGGTCTTCCCAAGAGTATGTTGTATGGTAGTTCCAAATCTAGGACTTGGCATGCAATGTTTTTCTGCAAAGGTCCCACTCTGACGGGTAATATCACAACTCCTTTAGAGGAATTCTCTTCTTCATTATGTGCTTTGATTTTGATCTTTTTCAAGGGATCAACTGCATCTTTTGAATAACCTAGAGCACAGACACGACTCAATGAGCAAATATTTAAGCTAGCTACCCCATCTATTAGGACACGTTTAACGAGCATTTTATGAATGAGGACTTCAATTTGCAAGGAATCAATGCTTGGATATGAAATAGATGGGTTTTGAATAGGATCCTCTGACATAGGTTTGATGGCCATTATGGATATCCCTTGGGGAACATCATCTTTGGGTGTATTGTTTGGTGAGGATGTTATGGAAGGTTTTTGCACTTTTTTAAGAAGTGTAAGAATAGATTCCTTTGGAGAGTTAATTTGCTTATGGATGGATGGATCATTGTTAGACATGGGTGCATGATTTTGATCTTCCTCATCCAAATCTTTTAGGGATCTCTTTAACAGGTGCATAAAAGAGCCACCTTTCTTTGGATATGCATTTGAATCTTTGTTGAGTTTTGACATGGTTGGATTTTGATTCTGGACTTGTTTGATTTCTCCAATACGTTGGCTTGTTATGTGTTCTTGTCTTTTGCTTTGGTATGCCATGTTTCTATGATCTTCAGGTATTTCCAATGTTTCAGCGATCTTATGTCTCTGCACTGCAATTAAAATGGGCATTGTGTTTTGAATGTTTTTGTGATTGAATCTTGCTTAATGTGCCACAATAAGTGATCAATTGTTGAGGAAATGATTTTTTTTAGTATTTGCTTGTTTGCAAGTTTTTCGATCTTAGTTTTGGAGTGCAAATTTTGTGGTTTTTGATATGACCAAGTTCAAATAGGAACGATATATCCTATGATAAAGAACAAGGTTATTCTGATCAAGCATTGGAGTTTCGTGATAAAGGATGATTGATCCTGATGAGAAACTATGTTTGAGTGATCAGTTTATCAAAGAGGGTGATAATGCGCTTTAAGGTGTTTGATCTTTAACTTGTTTGAGGTGAATACTTGAGACCTTTGTGTGTCTTGTTCTTGAGTTTGTTTTCATAGAATATAACCTGATTTAATGACCCAAGAAGATGACCTAGTCTCTATGTTTGACTGTTTGAGAAATGGGTTGCTTTTGTTTTCTGATTTTGATGCAGTTTACCAGAAATGCTGACAAAATGACCAGGAACTCTGCTATACGGACTAGGAACACTGACAAACTTACCAGAAACATTGCTATACAGACCAGGAACGCTAACAAACTTACCAGAAATGCTAACAAATGCACCCAAAACGCTACTGTACTGACTAGAAATGCTACTCTGCATACCAGAAACGCTGACAAATAGACCAGAAACGCTGGCAAACAAACTAGAAACATTGTTCTGTAATAGAATGACTCTAAAGCTCAAATAATGATGTGTAGACTTAGCAAATTAAGTATTTGAACTTAGGAGATTGCAATTTTGGTCCAACTTTGTGATTTTCAGACTCAGACAATGGATATTAAGACCTAACAAGTAAAAATAATGAGATTTAATGTTGCAACATGAGCAATTTGATATGCAACTCATAAGAGTTGTTGATTAGACCAAAGGAGATGACCTATAGACCAAGAGAGCTATTATTTAGACTAAGAACTCTGTTGTTTAGACCAGAAACTCTAATTGTTGCTCAACATTGGAGAGTTTATGTTAAACTATGAGAAACTTGACATTCATACCAAGAGAGCTGACGTTTGGACTAGAAATGCGACCATTTGGACCGTAGGTGCGACTGTTTGAACCATAAGTGCGTCTGTTTAAACCGAAGGTGTGACTGTTTGGACTAAAAGAGCTAACCTGCTGTGAAACTTGTGAATTTGACAATTTGAAGTTTGAGTTTTCAATGTTTGTTGTATTTCAATGTATTATATCTTGACTTGACTTACAAACACAGAATTCAGATTGTATTTTTGTCCCAAAGGTTTTTAACAATTAAAAACACATTAATCATTCTATCCTAAGGAGATTGGCTGAGAATGAAAACCTTTGCTTGCTGACTTAGGTACACACCCAATAGCTAATCAGAATACGGTCGCTGAGCATCACGCAATGGATTCTCAATGTTGTATTATCCGACTCCAAACACTAATGGGGGCACGATATGGCAAGTGTCTTGGGAGAGTTACTATCTCTCTTGCACAAAGATTATCACCCTTTCGGAGGTGAATCGAGTAGCTTCTATTTTTATGGTTCTTAGTTAGGAATTCTATTTGAAATTACCCCTTGAAGTCACGCAAGCATGATTGAGGCCTATAGCCCAACAAGGTACCGAAACAAGTTGTAGTCATGTAAATGTGATTGAGACCGCGAGGCCCTACAAAATGCCTGATATGAGAGATCTCAAAGAGAAAACTCAAATAATCTCATTCTCTGAGACTTTAATCATCAGAGACCTATTTATTATAGTGACTTGGAATGCTCAGGTCCAGCTGTACTCACTTGGGTCATTCTCACAGGGTGATTACTTTTTCCCACTATGATAGGCCCTCTAAAGATATGCAATTGAAAGCAAAGGATGAGTCTAGCTTTCTGATCACCTAAGAAAGGTGAGAGCATACTCGCCTATCATCAAGACACATAAGACATGTTTGTTCATTTCCATTGTAATTAGTCTATGTGCCTAATTTAACAAATATAAGTGCAAAATCTTGCAACTGCAAACAAAGTTAGTAGTTTATATTGCATTCTTTGGCAACGAAATAGTTTATGACTCTGGTCTTTCACAGCGAAATGAGTACCAGCAAAACCAACAATCTGCCAATTAGGTTCAGAAAAATGACAGTCCAGAGGCAGAAATGAGGAATGCAACATACAATATTTGCAAAATTAATTAAAAACTGAAAATGCCATCAAATTGCCCAAGAATGCCATCATATGTGCCAAGAACGATGTTCTGGACACCAGAAACGCTATTCTGCAAACCAGAAACACTGTTATGCAAACCAAAAATGTTGTTAAATAGACTGAAAATGCTGCCAAATGTGCCAAAAATGCTATCACACATACCAAAAATGCTAAAGTAAAGACTGAAAGCGCTAAAGTACAGAAAAGCATAAAAACAGAGTTGAGGAATCTCCCAAAAACTCCATTTGAGGTGTCGGAACACCACAATAGAGACCAAGAACGTGATTCTAGAGCCCAAGAGAGCTAATCTGCACTCCGAAAGAGCTAATCAACCTATCAATGAAATTTCCTGCAAGCAAACTTGTTAAAGATCAAAGGGGCTAGGCCCCACAGTGGGCGCCAATTAATGTGATGCTAAAAATGTGGTTAGTATAAGAGGCATACACATATAATGAGACAATATAGTATAATTGAAAAGCTTAATTTCAAAACTAAATCAAAGATGCAAACCATAAGCCTTCCTTGAAATGTCCCATTTTCCTCTATTCTTGAGGATCTTGAAGGTGTTGGATTCATGGGCTCTCAGCGGAGCAATGACCTCCAAAGTGACAACTCAAGAGTTGAGTAGCTAATTGATCATGATTGACTATGAAGATGATATGAAATGCATGATTCAAGAAACTAGATTAACATGCTATGATTAATCCAAATGCTAATTACTAGATAATTGAAATGCAAATTGCCTATAGTAATGATGCCTAAATTGATATGAGATGGGATCGATATGCCTATAATAACAATGCATAAATTGATATGAGATCAGATCGATATTGCTCCAAAATGGGGGATATTTATAGGAATTCCAAGGCCAAAGTTGAGGTGGCAGGAATCGACGGTCCAGATTTGATCTGAAGATATCAAGGGCCAAGATTGAGGAAGTTGGAGAAGAGGTTGGAGGAAGGGAAACTTCTCATCTCTATGGTGACAAGTGTCAAGGAGCCTTGTTCATGAGAGGGAAAGTGTCCAAGGGAGGAGACATGTGGCAAAAGTGCCATGTGTCTCAAGGAGAGAATATCCACACCATGAGAGGTTAGGATAAGGAGGTTAGAATGTGCAAGATAGGATAGGTTTAGTTAGACCCAAGATTAGATTGAATGGGTTAAGTTAGGGGATGGTTAGGTTGGGTGGTTAAAGTTAGGAGCCATGTGCTCATTTGAATTTAGAAATTCAAATAATAGAAAAATGGTAATTAATCTCAACAAACTTGAGTTTGTTAATCTTAATTAGGGATTAGAAGAATTGATTAGTATGGGGAGACATTAATTAATTGAGAATTAATTAATCAAAGGGGGATGTGAGATGAACTATATAAATAAATCATTTAGATTTATTTACTAGTAGATGAATAGAGAAATTAATTAAATTGTTTGTGAATTCAATTAATTAGGAAGGGGAATTAATCAAATAACTCCATATTTAATTAACTATCTTCATACCATTTTTAGGTGTATACAATATACATACCATTCTATCATTCTACTTGCATATTACATTCCTTCTTTTAAATGCAAGGAAACCCCTTTATCCTACATTCATTCTATATAGCAAATCCAAGTGTGAACTAACCCAACATTTCCTATCATCATGCTCTTTATTAATTTTCATAATAATGCAAATCCTATTTCTTAGGCATATTCAATCTTTTTCTTATTCAACCAACCATGCTTCAAATGCATCTAATACCTTTCATGGTAATCTCTTTTAACATTAATTCCAAATGCATAATGCAAGAATCTAAATGTCATCATCTTACTTAACAATCCTTTACATGATATGCATAACTTCCCTTCTATCAATGCATCTACATGATTCCTTCATCTTCACTGGACCTAGTTTATGTCTTCTAACATATTCATTTCTTACATTACGACTAATCCTTTTCTAAGGTTCCTTTACATTCTAATTTACATCCTAATCATTCCATATAATTTTCTCTACAAATAATACAATTAAACCACAATGCAAATCCATTTCTATTTCAATCATAATCCATTTTAATTCCAAGGTACATAAGATCACATCCTTACAATAATAAAATTACATCTCTAATGTCTCATTACAATTTATGACATAATCCTAATTTACAATTACAACCTTCTTACAATTACAAGTGTGTTAATTACATCATGAGCATAGCTCTTCCTAATACAATGTTTCCAACTACTACATACAAGAATATTACATTACATGATTCCATCATATACAAATACATAAGTCTGCTACAAGGTATGTCCATGGTTCATCACGAAGAAAAACCCACATCCATGCAAGAAGAATACAAGAGAACATCCCAATGGCTAAAAAAAAGCACCAACCACCCGACCATGTGGAACCAAAGGAACCACCCCCCATGATAGGAGATGACACAAGGTCCCAACACACACTCTAAACCTAAGATGACACTAAAACCAAAGAGACTAACCACTCACAAGGACTGTCATGCAAGAAATAATCACATCATAACAAAAATAAACTCCCAGAGGCGAACAACTCAACAAGACATAAAATGAAACCAATAAGGCATAAACATGAATCATCAAGGGAATCACATGTAGGGGTGGAGTGTCATCACATGTCATCCTCAACATAAAAAATATAATAACATAAGGCACTAGCCTGATGGACATGTGGAGCCATCTCAACCTATGAGAGATCAAGGGAGATTGACTTGCCATCGCAATGGCCTTCTCATGCTTATCCTAAAACATCCTCCCTAGGATCAAGTCATGAGGCTCACACCAATTATTATCTTTGTTAATAAATCTAACTACCCAAACCTATTAATTGTTAGGTTATCACTTATTTACAAATCATGGTAAACTACCAATGTGCCCTAGTGGTCTAGACTTCATGCATCCTTACAAAGGAACCTCATGCAAGCCTATCTCTCATGATCCCGATAATCACAAGGAAGCCCAATCCCCCTAACATGGATCAAAACAATAATAATCACAAGAGGCTCCAAAACCATATGAAAATCTAAAAACCATAATCAATAATATGCAGCCAATAACTTTCATGTACAAAAACATGCAAATGGCTATAGGAGAACAAAACCAAAAAGAACAATCAAAGAGCCTCTTGGAAAACCAAATACATCAAGGGCCATCAAATATGTCAATAACAATAGATATAGTCACAACAAGGCCTTTCACTTGCTCGCTCAAGAATCTCAATTCCAACACTCTTATTTCATGGCGCATCAACATGAAAGAGAGCCTATCCAAACAACAATCATAAAATGATAACAACATACAAATAAAACCTTAAGAGGTCAATAAAACCAATCAACCAGCACTGGAAAACATCAATCATACCCTCAAAATGCCTCTAGTATTGACCCAAACCGAGCAATTATCAAAAGGACTGCAAATTCTGACAAAACCCTAAAATACTACAGATTGGCGCATTTGTACAATCTTTTAGCGTGTGTGTACGATCTTTTAGTTCATTTGTTCATTCTTTTAGTGCATTTGTATAGTATTTTAGTGCATTTGTTCAATCTTTTAGCGCATTTGTTCCAGAGTACAGAAAATACGAAAAATGGCTAAGTTTCGAAATCAAATTAAAAATCACATAAAAATTACTAAGTATAAAATCCAGAATGACCAAAGATGCCCAAAAAAGATGTTTTGAAAGCAACAAACAGAACTTCAAATGGAAATCTATCAAAGGAACAATCATCAAATTACCATACATAGATATGAACTCAAAAACAAGTACAGGGACTTAGAGAATCTAATAAATCTAGATAGCTTAAATGAATAATCTAATAACCAAAACAACATAAGTAGCAACTAAAATCTTAAATTAAGCCTTCAAGGAGAAACATCTGCGAAGTTTACTTCACAACCAAGCCAAATCTAGAAACTCACAGATTTCCCCTCCTAACTCCAAAATCCATCCAATAAAACAACTGAAAACACAAAGAAAATCCAAGATCCAATTTTCCACACTCCAAAAGCAAGATTCATTCAGAGAAATGAAATGTTGAAAATTGCAGAGTCGTGTGTTCACGACAAAACCAAACAACCAATGGAAATGAAATATTTTTCTCCTAGCCTAAAGTTAAACTTTATAATAAATTTTATGTACATATATATATTTCTAAAACTATAGTATAAACTTTATATTAAATCATTTTCCCCAAATAAAACCCACAAATAGTCATTTCTCAAACACATAGAATACACAGAAAATGAAAATTTTAAAATATAAAGGAGAAATCCTCCAACTTGCAAATAGAAGTAATGGCAATAATAATCTGATGAAGTGCCCACAAGTAAACCAATCAAGCTCCCAGCAAAGGAATTCCAAGTTCAACCAAGTCAAAAGTTGCAGAAAAAACTTCAAGAATGGTAACCCGACAACAAGCTCAAGCTGCCAAAAAAAAATAAATTCAAAACCAAAACCCTAGCCAATCAAAATAATCCAAAGTATAATATTTTCTACCAACCCCATGCTAGGTTACTTTTATATTTCTTCATTCAAATTCGGCCAATAAAAATGAAGGATAGGTGGGAATAACTAAGTGGGAGATATCATTATTTTATTCAAATGTGTTTATACACCCCCACTAATAAATAAAAGTCAACTATATAAATAAAACATAAGTCATAAATAACCAAGCAAAAAAACACATAAGCCATAAAAATTTTAAATCAAATGGGAAA
This sequence comes from Cryptomeria japonica, assembly GCF_030272615.1. Classification (NCBI taxonomy): domain Eukaryota; kingdom Viridiplantae; phylum Streptophyta; class Pinopsida; order Cupressales; family Cupressaceae; genus Cryptomeria; species Cryptomeria japonica. The sequence goes on along the minus strand of NC_081410.1, from coordinate 372,978,582 downwards.
TTTAAAACCAAAAGCTCATAAATGAATTAAAGATAAATATTAAATATCAAATGAACTATTAAACCATAGGCAAATAAATAAATAATTAAATACCAATAAAGGTTGAACCACCAATATTAAATAAATATTAAACAACAATAAAGATTAAACATAAATACCAAATAAATATTAAAATCACACAAAATAAATAAACATAAAATATCAAATAATTTAATACTCAAAGCCAATAAATTAAATAAATTAAAATAAGCATTATTAATTATAAAATCACATATCAAGGATCACATAATTAATCTAAACATAATCAATAAATCAACCATCTCTAAACATACTCACAATACTGAAAAGATCAAACTCACTAACTAACATGGTGAATTATGCCAAGACGCTAACGACACATGGTGAACATCTTAGACCTAGAGTATGTGAAGGGAACTCATGTCATCTCCGAACCACATAAGTCATTGGAATTAAAGAAATGCTTAGACCTGTGAAGACAGGTGGAGTCGATGTCTGGTACCTACAAGATCCTGCAACCACAAAATGACAATATGATATATACATATACATATACATATATAGAACAAGCAAGAAATAGAGAATCATGACAACACATCCTGCTCACAATGAGTGATGTGGAATCATCTCTATCATGAAGACAAATAGTCAAACACATCTCATAAACATCTCATCAAATGTAATCATGAAATAGGGTTAGTGTAATCATAATCAACATCAAATCCATGATCAACATAATCCATCAATGATCCATCACATAGTAAGCATATGAAAACCATCAAATACATATATCCATCAAATCACATGATCAATCATCATAGGGTCATCATCATATAAATCATCCAAATAAGCATATGTCCAATAATGTCTAGCATCAATGAGTAACTAAAACACATGAGTAATCATCATCCAAATCATCAAATATAGTCTATATAAGTCTATCAAGCATGAAATAAAAGTAAATTCTAGTCAAAATAGGTCAAGTCAAGGGTGCACACTACATCCTCCCCTGCTTTGCCTAGGCTTACTTGTGGAAGCCTGAGAACAAATAAGGGTACAACTCTCTCATCTGCACTGCATCCTCCCATGTAGTTGTATAATTATCATTCGGATCCCATTGGACCCTTCCTTTCTCAATGCTTTGTCCTCTGAGGGACATCTCGCTGTGCTAAAGAATGCGCGTGGGCTGCATAGAAAGTTGCCCATCCTCGACCTATAAATCATTCCAATCCAACACATGTGAAATATTAGGATGATATAATCTTAAAACTGAAACATGAAAGACATCATGGATGTGGGACAAGATAGGTGGCAAGGAAAGGCGATAAGCCACAAGACCAATCCGCTCCACAATCTCGAAAGGTTGAACAAATCGAGGCAACAAATTAGAGCATTTTTCGTAACGGATCGGACTCTTTCGTGGGCGAACTCTCAGAAACACCCTATCCACTCGATGTACATTTGCATACTTCTTCTGTCTATCCTATGCAACCATCAAATTCTCTCTAATGCGAGCCACCTTCTCCTCCATATCCTACAACATCTTTGATCCAATTTGCACCCAGTCCTCCAAACGGTCCCAACTCAAAGGTGTACGACACGACCTACCATATAATGCCTCATAAGGAGACATACCAATAGAGTTATGGCAACCATTATTATATGAAAACTCAACCAAATAGAGGTAATCCTCCCAACGAGATTGTTGATCCATCACGTACATCCTCAACATGTCCTCCAAAACCTAGTTCACCCTCTTTATCTATCCATCTGTCTCGGGGTAATAAGCTAAGCTAAAGTTCAACTGTGTGCCTAAATCATGTTGAAGAGCTATCCAGAATGCTGATGTGAGCACTGGATCGTGATCAAATATGATATGTCAAGGAATACCATGCTACCTCATAACTCCCTCTAAGAAAACTTGAGCCACTATCGTTGTTGTATATGATGACCTGATTGGAGAAAAGTGTGCTACTTTGGTCAATGTATCAATGGTGACCATAATAGCATCATGAAGACATGAAGACATGGGTAAACCAACTATAAAATCCATTGAAATGATATCCCATTTCTTCTCGAGAACCAAATGTGACTGTAATAATCATGTTCGATGTTGGTGCTCCACCTTCACTCGCTGACACTTAAGGCAACATGACACAAAATCTGCAATATCTCACCTCATACTGACCCAATGATACAACTATCTCAAATCTACATGCATCTTCTTGACACCTGGATGTGCCAAGTAGGGTGCATGATGTGCCTCTGACATAATAAAACCTTGAAGACCATCTGCTGGTGGAACATAAATGCATCCCAAATGCCTAAGAAGTTCATCTGACTCCACTGAATAACCTACATATTTTCCCTCAAGAGCTCTACCTAATGCAACCTCTACAATAATCTCTTGATACCACACATCTGAAGAAAGGGTTCTGAGAATATGGGTCTTCAAATCCATACTAAGTGTCACTACTGAAATCTCATGCCTCTTGCGGCTCAATGCATCTACAACTACATTCTCCTTCCCCTGGATATATCTAACCTCAAAATTGTACTCACATAGAAACTTCATCCAACACCTCTACCTAACATTCAGATTAGGCTGTGTGAAAATATATTGTAGAGTGCGGTGATCACTGTGCAACTCAAATCTATGTCCAAGGAGAAAATGCCTCCATCTAACCAAAGCATGAACCACTACGGCTAACTCAAGATCATGTGCAGGGATCCTTAAGTTTCCATGACTCATATAAAATAACATGACCATCCTACATCAACATCGCTCATATGCCCTCCAAAGAAGCATCTGTATAAACCATAAAGTCACCCAAAGGATCTAGTACTGCTAAGATAGGTGCACTAATGGTATGATGAAAGAATAAATATCCAGTCAACTACTGAGAGGGGGGGATGAATCAATAGATAGAAAAACTGATACAAACTTCACCAATCTCAAAAATCAATCTCTCAAAGTAAACTTAGAACTAACAATGCAATACCTCTGTTAAGATAAACACTCATATGATAAACCGGTTGACTGTTACAACAAATTAACAGTAAACAATTTCTTCATTTCTCAATGCTTCTAGTTATCATGACTTATCAAAATAGTTAAGTAGTTAAGTAAATAAACCATGAAAACATAACCACAAAAACATTCACCACTTGACACAAATATTTTTGACGTGGAAACCAAAATAGGTAAAACCAATGGTGAGATGAGACTCACAAGATAACTATCTGAACTCTTCTAAAGTTCGCCCTGTTAGGAGCCTAGCCTGTTAAAGCTTTACAAAAATCTCGTTAAGAACTGATCATGTTAGGAATCACCTGGTTAAGGGATTGACTACAAATGCATTGTTAGAAGCAATACCCTATAAGGAGTAACCTCGGTAGAGGATTTAAAATCCAATCTAATGAATCACCTTGTTAGAGGATTTGAATAACACCAAGCTTGTTAGAGCTTACTCGGTTAGGGGATTTCAAATCTACTGTAATTGTTAGAAAATAATAGGATTTTTGTGATCTGTCTGAATAGAACTACACTTTCTTGATCAAATCCATTTCATGCTCCTATCTGCCTTTACTCAAACTATAGATACATCATCCAGTTTGGCAACCACACACTCAACTGATCTCTACTCCCTCTTTGCCAACTCATTAAACTAAACAACTTCATCGACCTTATAAACAAATCAATCAGGTCAGTAACATAACAAAAACCTAATTCTCATAGAGATTACAAACAAATCGGTACATGTATGACCATTGGATTACATAGTAATCTCTGGACATCAATCAAGAAAACCTTGATCACTCCTTGATCACCGCTTCATCAAACTTAGTAACTCATCACGCACTTTGCATTAGATGCAATACATTTGTTCATTCCCTAGACAAAAACCGTTACAACAACTCGCCAAAATCTCTTGGAATTGTCTTCATACAATAATCATACATGTCATAATCATTACCGCTCATCATCGGATCATAAACCAATATAACCAATTCACCAAACTTAATCAGTTAGGGTTTATCAAAAATAACAGGTAGGGTTTATCGGTTACATCAATAGATAAGGTTTACACTGGTTATCGGTTCACTCCACAAATTCTTCATATCGGTTACAGTAACAATATTACAATAATATCAACAATATCATTATCGGTTAATTGATATCAATGACAACATAACATATCATTAATGCAATCTTCATGCAAATGCCAATAATCTCCCTCTTAAGCATTTATGGCAATACAAATATCAATATCATTGATTGCTTCATGATTGTGAATAGGAATCCTGGTTTACATTACCAAGTATTCACCATGTTCTCCATGTCTTCAGCTTGTCGCTGGTTCTCCTTCCCATAATCACATAATTATTCTCCCCCTTTGACAACAATGCCAAATTGAAAGTAAAATATGTAATGTCAAATTTCACTGTGCATCATCAACAATCTGCAACTTGATGCTCCCCCTGTGGAATAAATCCACTTCTACACCAATCCTTCTGTAATATTCTACAAGTAGCTTCGGGACTGATGTAATCTACATCATACTTAACTGACTTCATTAAGAGGGACAACCCCTAATTGACTTCTAAGATACTCAAAAGTAGTCTTAGGCAGAGGTTTAGTAAAAATATCTGCAAGTTGTTCCTTGGTAGAAACATGCTCCAAGATCACATCTTTACTCTATACTTTTTCCCTCAAGAAATGATACTTCAATTCAATATGCTTGCTTTGTGCATGAAAAATAGGGTTCTTGGAAATATTTATGGCACTTGTATTATCACATAAAATATTTATAGGCTCTGAAATATTCATCTTAAAACCTTCCAAAATGCACCTCATCCATATAGCCTGTGTACAATTCATGTAAGCTGCAACATACTTAGCTTCAGCAGTAGATTGTGAAGTACAACTCTGCTTCTTACTACTCCATGAAACAAGTCTTCCTCCAAGAAAAAATGCTCCACCGGTTGTGCTTTTTCAGTCATTAACATTTCCTGCTCAATTTGTATCTGTGTACACCTTTAAGTCAAAATTTCCTCCATATGGATACCATAACCCATAATCAATAGTACCTTTCAAGTATCTAAAAATTCTTTTGGTTGCTATCAAATGTGTTTCCTTAGGATTCTTCTAGAATCTAGCAACTATGCCAACTGCATGAGCTATGTTCGGTTTGTTGTGAACAATATAGTGCAATTCCCAATCATTGACTTGTATTCCTTCTCATCAATGGATTTGGACTCATCTTCCTTAGACAACTTACAACATGTAACCATAGGTGTCCCAATTGGTTTATAGTAACTCATGCCAAATGTCTTCAAGACCTCTTTCACATACTAAATACCATTCTTCATTTGTTGTATTTGCAAGCCTGTGAAAATTTTTATTTCTCTCACTAGAGACATTTCAAAGTCATTTTTCATTTCATCTGCAAAACTATTGCTCATGTCATCATTACCTCCAGATATGATATCATCAACAAATACTTCACTGACTAGTATTTATCTCCTTCCGATTTGAGATAAATGTTACTATCATCACTAGTTCTCAAAAAGCCTATCTTCATTAGATGTGTATGAAGCCTTTCATATCATGCTCTCGATGCCTACTTTAATCCATATAAAGCTTTATGCAATCTGCATACCATGTCTTTCTTATCAATCAGAGCACAACCATCTAGCTGCTCAATGTATACTTCTTCTAGTATCCCATTCGAAAATGCAGACTTAGCATCCATCTGGTATACCTTGAATTTCTTGTGTGTTGCAAATGCAAGTAAAGTTCTGACACCTTCCAGTCTTGCCACTAGTGCAAAAGTATCACCATAGTCTTCTCCTTCCTCTTGTGCATAACCTTTGCAAACCAACCTAGCTTTGTTGTGAACTACGACACCATCTTCATTCAACTTGTTCCTGAATACCCACTTAGTACCTATCACATTTTTATTTATTGGTCAGGGTACTAGGGTCCATGTGTTGTTCTTCTCAATTTGATCTAATTCCTCCTCCATAGCTTTAACCCAATGATCATCACCAAATGCTTCCTTAGCAGTTCTTGGTTCAATAGTGGAGATCATGCAAGAATTTTCTTTGATTCTTCTTCTGGTTAGTACTCCAGCATCCTTATCCCCAATAATCCATTCAAGATTGTGATTTAGTTTTACATATCTTGGAATAACATGATCATTATTTTCAGGTTCAACTTCTTCATTATCATCATCTTCTTCTGAATTTATCTATTTTGGTTGAACTGGTACATCAATATTTGCTTTGTCGGTTTTAGATTTCATTGTTTCTGGTTCCAAAAACAAAATGCAAGGATCTTCATCCGTTTTCTCTAAACTAGTTTCCTCTGAGACTTTAGGATTTTCATCCACTCGAACATCAACAATCTCAATAATTCTCTGTGTCTAGTTGTTAAAACACTTGTAGGCCTTACTCTTAGTGGAATAGCCAAGAAATACACCATCACTTTTAGCCTCAAATTTGTGAATATAATCACCTCTCTTAATAAAACATTTGCTTCCAAATATTCTATAATAACTAACATCGGGTAATCTACCATACCAATATTCATAAGGAGTCTTGTCCTTACCTCTCTTTACCAGAATCCGGTTCATAGTGTAGACAGCTGTGCTGATAGCTTCTCTCTAGAAATTTTTTGCTACACCTCCTTGTATCAACATCATCCTAGCAGCTTCAATAATTGACCGGTTGTTTCTCTCTGCGATACCATTTTGTTGTGGTGTCCTTGGTGCAGAAAGATTTTGTTTGATACCATTTTCTTCACAATACCTAGTGAATTCCTCAGAAGTAAATTCACCACCCTGATCTGTCCTCAGACATTTTATCTTCTTACCGCTCTCCTTCTCAGCTAAGGCCCTAAATGCCTTGAACTTACCAAAAGCTTCAGTCTTATCCTTCAAGAATGTGACCCACATCATCCTTGAGAAATCATCAGTGAAGATCATAAAATATCTGTCACCTTAAATACTTTTTGTTCTTATTGGTCCACAAAGATTCGTATGAACCAAATCTAACAAATATTCCGCTAAAAAGGATTTTCTCTTGAAAGTTGAGGATGTCATCTTTCCCAACTAACATTCTTTGCACAGAGCATTAATCGGTTTGTCTAATTGAGGCAAACCTCTCACTATCTTGGACTTACTCACTTTAACAATGTTATCAAAGTTTATATGACAAAATCTCCTATGCCAAAGCCAACTATCATCTATCTTTACGATTAAACAGTTGTTGACTTTAGGATTAATGTGAAACAAGTTACCTTTATTTTGCTTCCCGATTGCAACCAGTTCACCTTTATTGCCATAGATTTTGCACATGCAATTTTTAAATTCCAATGGGTATCCTTTGTCATTGAGTTGTGCCACACTCAAAAGATTATGCTTTAAACCTTCAACCCGGTAGACATTATCTATACTACTCTTTCCATTAAGAGAAATAGTTCCCTTACCTTTAACAATGCAAGGTGAGTCATTACCAAATCTTACAACTCCACCATCAATTCCTTCAGAGAAAGAAATTTGCTCCAATCACTGGTCATGTGATGTGAACAACCACTATCAATGATCCAATCATCAGAGTTATCCATCCTGGATACTAATTCCTTCTGGACTGACATCTCTTCTTTCATGGCTACAAACAGAATGTCTTCATTAGCATCACCATTAGATTCCTCATCAGTGATACCACCATCAATAGCCATAAGACAGTTTGTTTTGCCTTTACCCTTATACTTCTTGAATTTCTCTTGTTTGTGCTCATTATCACCATTAGGACAATTAGCAGCAATGTGTCCAATCTTGTTGCATGCAAAACATTTCAAAGGTAATTTACCTCTATATTTACCTGTACCTCTAGGAAACCACTTGGCCAACAATGCTTTAAGCTCAACTAAACTATCTTCATCATTAGCTTCTCTTCTAGATCTGGATTCATAACTATGACTGGCATCTCTACTTTTCCTCACAGATGGGTTAGAAACAGAAGCTCTAAATGCATACTTGGATTTCTATACACTACCATCATAACCATTTAATTCAAAAGTAGTAAGCTTGCCACTGATGGAGTCAAGATTTACCTTATTTTTGTCAATGGACTTCAGCTCTTGAATATCTGCAACTTAGATAGCGTAGACTAGTAGCAGGGTTCTCAGTACCTTACTGATCACTATGGAATCTTCCACTTTACCTCCTGCACTCTTAATTTCATTGACTATCTCTTTTATCATTTGACCATACTATCGGATATTCTCACCTTCAGTCATCCACATGTCATCAAAATTTCCTCTTAGACTCTCTTCTTTAGCAATTTTAACATGTTCATCACCGCTATAAATCTCTTAAAGTTTTTTCCATACCTCATATGCAGTTTCAAGACCATGAACATCTGCATACTCTACATCAAACAAAGAACTGATAATAGCCTCCAATTCTTGATGATTTTTTTGTTGCTCTTTATTCTGATCATCAGTCAACATCCCAGTAGGTGCAACATACTTAGTATCGAATGTTCCCAATACTGACTTCCCAAACTCTTGATATAAATTTTTATTTTTTCACTCCATATCATGTAGTTCTCTCTATTAAACTTTGGACATTCCTTCTTCATCATGATCTGCAAGATCTTTACCTCAAGATATTAGGCTTAGACCTTAGAGGACCTATAGTGCTCTGATACCAATTGATGGTATGATGAAAGAATAAATATCTGATCAACTACTGAGAGGGGGGTGAATCAGTAGATAGAAAAATTGATACAAACTTCACCAATCTCAAAAATCAATCTCTCAAAGTAAACTTAGAGCTAACAATGTAATACCTCTGTTAAGATAAAAACTCATAGGATAAACTAGTTGACTATTACAAAAAATTAATAGTAAACGACTTCTTCATTTCTCAATGCTTCTGGTTATCATTAATTATCAAAATAGTTCAGTAGTTAAGTAAATCGACCATGAAAACATAACCACAAAAACATTCACCACTTGACACAAATATTTTTGATGTGGAAACCAAAATAGGTAAAAACCACAATGAGAGAAGACTCACAAGATAACTATTTGAACTCTTCTGAAGTTCACCTTGTTAGGAGCCTAGCCTGTTAAAGCTTTACAAAAATTCCTGTTAAGGGATTGACTACAAATGCCTTGTTAGAAGAAATACCCTGTAAGGAGTAACCTTGGTAGAGGATTTGAAAATCCAATCTAATGGATCACCTTGTTAGAGGATTTGAATAACACCAAGCTTGTTAGAGCTTACCCGGTTAGGGGATTTCAATTCTACTGTAATTATTAGAAAACAATAGGAGTTTGCTAATATGTCTTAATAGCACTACACTTGCTTGATCAGATCCATTTCATGCTCCTATCTGCCTTTACTCAAACTATAGATACATCATCTGGTTTGGCAACCACACACTCAACTGATCTGTGCTCACTCTTTGCCAACTCATTAAACTAAACAACTTCATCGACCTTATAAACAAATCAATTAGGTCAGTAACATAACAAAAACCTAATTCTCATAGAGATTACAAACAAATCTGTTCAAGTATGACTATTGGATTACATAGCAATCTCTACACATCAATCAAGAAAACTTGGATCCCTCCTTGATCACCGCTTCATCAAACTTAGTAACTCATCATACGCTTTGCATTAGATGCAATACATTTTCTCATTCCCTAGATAAAAACTGTTATAACAACTCGTGAAAATCTCTTGGAATTGTCTTCATACATGTCATAATCATTACCACTCATCATCAGATCATAAACCAATATAACCAATTCACCAGACTTAATCGATTAGGGTTTATCAAAAATAATAGGTATGGTTTACTGGTTACATCAATAGATAAGGTTTACATCAATTACTGGTTCACTCCACAAATTCTTCCTACTGGTTACAGTAACAATATTATAACAATATCAACAATATCATTACCGGTTAATTGACATCAATGACAACATAACATATCATTCGTGCAATCTTCATGCAAATGCCAACATGCACTCATCAGATGCTCCTTCAGAATCTAAAATATTGTCTCACATTGCTTTGTCCAAATGAATTTCTTCCCTTTCCTCTGAAGATAAGTAATAGGATGGGCTATCATGGATAAATCATGTACAAACCTGCAATAATATCTGCACAAACGCATAAAACTATGCACCTTGCCCACATTAGTGGGTGTTGGCCAATCAACAATCAAGTGGATCTTAGAGGGATCCACTGCAATATCCTCTCTAGAAATCACATGACCAAGGTATCTGACCTCTGACTGGAATAACTCACACTTCTTTGCATTGGTATATAGCTGATTCTCCCTCAAGAACTACAAAACCTGTCTCAAATGATCCTCATGCTCCTCAATAGATCTCAAGAATGCCAAAATGTCATCCAGAAATACCAACACAAATCTGTCCAAGTAAGTCTTGAATACACCATTCATCAAGCTCATGAAAACCAATGGTGCATTCATAAGACCAAATGGCACAACTGTAAACTCATAGTGAGCATACCTCGTATGAAAAAGTTGTGCAATGAATGTCTGCCTCATGTATCCTCAACTAATGATATATGAACTTAAGGTCCATTTTAGAAAAGATCTTTACATCCTTAATCTAATCAAATAAGTCATCTATCTGAGGCAAAGGATATCGGTTCCTCACGGTCACCTTATTCAGCTTCCTATAATCAATGCACAAATGAAGAGAATCATCTTTTTTCTTCACAAACAACACTAGTGCACCCTAAGAGGACACACTAGGATGATTAAACCCCTTTGCCATCAAATCCTTCAACTCTTGTGTGTTCAGCTAATAGGGAACCTTAGAGATAGGCTCAACTCCTGGCACCAAATCAATCCTGAAATCTATGTTGCGCTGAGGCGGCATTCCTGGAATCTCACTAGGGAAAACATCTGCAAAATCCTAAAGGATGGGATGCTACTACAATATATCCTCTAAACTAACTCCCTCATCCACATCCTTCACTCTAACTGCAAAAAAATGACAACCCTTACGTTCACACCTCTTCATCTGCATGGTGGAAATCATGCAAAGAGAGATAGGTCTCTGAACACCTACAATCTACACACTGCACTCTCTTACCTCTACAATATATCTAAGCTCCATGAGATCCAAGCCAATCTATACTAAGAACCACATCATAAGATCCCAAAGACATGATACAAAGATCCATTGAGGTATGAAAATCTCCCAAGTCCAAAGGACATCCAAGCACCAAGGAATCCACTACCACTTTGGACCCCGTAGCTAACTCTACCTGCCACCTATCGTCCTGATTTGCCATAGCAAGCCCACATCTCTCTACTAGAAAAGGAGAAATAAAAGAATCTGATGCTCCTAAATCAAATAACATAGAATAAGAGATACCACCTATCACACTTGATGTCTCCATGATGGTAGCATGATGATTAGCTTGGCGATTATCAACCATCACAAAAACACGATGTGACCTACCTGCATCTCCAACTGTAGGCTTAGAAGTAGTTGGCTTCTGTTGCTCTGACATCTATGAAGTATGTCGAGGACAATGAACAACAATATGTCCTGGTTGCCCACAAGAAAAGAAATCTCTCCTATCAAAACCTCTACTCACTGGAGTATCACTCGACTGTTGCACACTGCCTCTACTAGAAGTTGGCTATAAACTCTATGTTGACTGATGCTGAGAAGGAGTAGTCCTCCTATCATTTTGTCAAATTTGAATCCTGTCAACCTAAAATATAGCTCCATGCACAAAGATCTGACCCTAATAATTTCTCTTCTTAAACCACTGACCACTACAGAAAGAAGAACGATGGTTCCTAAAAAAACTAAAAGACTGTGGTTGAGAAGCCCTCACAACCAATGCTGTAACTAGTGCACTAACTGTCTGGCCACCTGTAGCACTACTTGGAGCTAAAGCCAAATTATACTATGATATCCATGCCTTCTCCACGGTTGTCTCCAAGGTCTTAGGTTCGTGCATCTGAACCTCTCCACTGATATGATCACTGAGACCTCTCACAAAGTGCTACATCAGCATTAGCTCATCATCTACAATCCCATCATATTGTCTAAGCTCAAAGAAACTACGCTCATACTACTCCATAGTCATCCTCTACTATCTCAAATCATGGAACTCATCAACCTTCCTTTGCCTCCAATTCTCTACAAGAAATATAGCACGAAATCGCTCAAGGAATAACTCCCAAGACACTATTGCTATGTCCAGATGCAACTTTTTCTCCTCAGTACGCCACCATGTCGAAGCAAAACTATGAAGATGCATAATCGCACACCTTGCCTTGGTGTTACTTTTATACGAGTGCATAGAAAAACACCTACTCAAGTCCAAAATTCAAGTCTCTACCTCCATGCTAGTGCCTAATCCATCAATAGTGGGAGGGTGAGCCCTCATCAAGTCTCTCATGTAACTAGCTGCAACTGCTCCTTGGTCAACCTCAACTATCCTCCTAGGAGAACATGATCACTCTCTCTCCTGATTCTCCAAATGATGAGACTCCTCTTGCTGGTTCTCCTCATGTCTCATTCCTAACCGCTCAAGAAGAATCTAAAGTATCGTAACCAACTGTGGAATCACATCACCACCTCCTAGCTGACTATGTTGCCTCTCCTCATGGTGTCACCCCTCAGAAGCTTCCTCAAAAACCTCAGGACAAGGGTTCCTATAGGTACCCATGTGTCCAACACGATGATGATTCCTACCCCTCACAGGCATCTTGTCTAACCAAGATGCAAAAGAGAACTATAAGCTATCAAACTAAGGCTGTAAAGCAAAGGAAATAAATAAGTAGGGATAAAACCATTGGGTTGCCCCATGCTAAAAGATAACGTACAAAATAGGCTCAAATGAAACCAAAGTACCCAGTATATGAACATGGGCTCTATTACTAGATGTAATTCACGCCAAAATACCCTAGAGAGACTAAGAATCTAACATACTATTGTAGATAAAACAAATTTTATTAACATCTATTAAAAACCAATGTAACACATAACATCTCCATCTAATTTCATTCATTAACCATTAAATCATTATGAACATACATAATTACACACTCCATAAATTTACGCAAGCGGAAATAACATAACATCATTAACCTTTCCCTAGGGTACTTCAACGTCAATACTTAATTAACTACCATAATGACATCCTACTCACATGATAAACACATTCCATATTAATTTAATGAATCATATTCAATTCCTAACCATTGAGATATGCAACCTACTAGATTATCTATCCACTATGATATGCACACCACTCTACCAATTTTACTAGCATATTACATTCCTTCTTTTAAATGCAAGGAAACCCCTTTATCCTACATTCATTTTATGCACCAAATCCAAGTGTGAACTAACCCAACATTTCCTATCATCATGTTCTTTATCCATTTCTTTAATAATGCAAATCCTACTACTTAGGCATATTCAATATTTTTCTTACTCAACCAACCATGCTTCAAATGCATCTAATACCTTTCATGATCATTTCTTTTAACATTAATTCCAAATGCATAATGAAAGAATCTAAATTACATCATCTTATTTAACAATCCTTTACATGATATGCATAATTTCCCTTCTATCAATGCATCTACATGATTCATTCATCTTCACTAGACTCGGTTTACATCTTCTAACATATTCATTTCTTACATTACGATTAATCATTTTCTAAGGTTCCTTTACATTCTAATTTACATCCTAATAATTCCATAAAATTTTCTCTACAAATAAACCACAGTGCAAATCCATTTCTATTTCAATTATAATCCATTTTAATTCCAAGGTACTAAGATCACATCCTTACAATAATACAATTACATCACTAATGTCTCATTACAATTTATGACATAGTCCTAGTTTCCAATTACAACCTTCTTACAATTACAAGTACATTAATTACATCATGAGCATAGCACTTTCTAATATAATATTTTCAACTACTACATACAAGAATATTACATTATATGATTCCATCATATACAAATACATAAATCTGCTACAAGGTACATCCATGGTCCATCACGAAGAAGAATCCACATCCACACAAGAAGAATCCAAGAGAACATCCCAATGGTTACAAAAAAGCACCAACCACCTAACCATGTGGAACCAAAGGAACCACCCCCCATGCTAGGAGATGACACAAGGTCCCAACACACACTCTAAACCTAAGTTGGCACTAAAACCAAAGAGACTAACCACTCACAAGGACTATCATGCAAGAAACAACCACAACATAACAAAAATAAACTTCCAAAGGCAAACAACCTCACTAGACATAAAATGCAACCAATAAGGCATAAACATGAATCATCAAGGGAATCACATGTAGAGGTGGAGTGTCATCACATACCATCCTCAACATAACAAATATAACAACATAAGGAACTATCCTGATGGACATGTGGAGCCATCTCAACCTATGAGAGATCAAGGAAAATTGACTTGTCATCGCAATGGCCTTCTCATGCTTATCCTAAAACATCCTTCCTAGGATCAAGTCATGAGGCTCACATCAATTATTATCTTTGTTAATAAATCTAACTACCCAAACCTATTGATTGTTAGGTTATCACTTATTTACACATGATGGTAAACTCCCAATGTGCCCTAGCGGTCTATATGTCATGCATCCTTACAAGGAACCTCATGCAAGCCTATGTCTCATGACCCCGATCATAAAAAGGAAGCCCACTCCCCTAACATGGATCCAAACAATAATAATCACAAGAGGCTCCAAAACCATATGATAATCTAAAAACCATAATCAATAATATGCAGCCAATAACTTTCATGTACAAGAACATGCAAATGGCTATAGGAGAACAAAACACAAAAGAACAATCAAAGAACCTCTTGGAAAACCAAATACATCAAGGGCCATCCAAAAAGGCCATCAAATCTGTCAATAATAATAGATACAATCACAACAAGGCCTTTCACTTTTTGGCTCAAGAATCTCAATTCAAACACTCTTCTTTCATGGTGCATCAACATGAAAGAGAGCCTATCCAAACAACAATCGTAAAATGATAACAACATACAAAGAAAAGCATAAGAGGTCAACAAAACCAATCAACCAACACTGGAAACCATCAATCATTCCCTTAAAATTGTTGGCCATTTGGAGGAATTGATTATGTGTTGCATTGATGTTTTGTCATTGATGTCAACACTAGTTGTTTTGGATGCTTTACCGGCACTCTTCTGGTCCTAAGACATTGTGTGGTTTTTGGTTGGTTTGGATCCGGTATGCTCTGGTATGATTTGTTATGGAATTGTCTTACTCATGTTCATATTCATTCATTTGGTTTTGCTCTGGTGATCGGATGCTATCCTGCTTGCTTGGAAGCTTGGTTTGTGGTTCCGGTGAGGGTTTCACTAATAGAGCTTTGTTGAAGATCTTTGATGATATGCATAAGTGGTGTTGGTGTAGATTCTGGTATGGATTCAAGATGCTGATGGTGATAATGTTCAAGACTTAGCAGATTGGGATCATTGATTTAGCGTGTGGACCTATATCAGGTCCCAGTTTATCTAGGTTATAGACCAACTTAATGTAACGTGTGGATTGGACCTCTTGATGTGTTTCTGGGATATCTAATGAGTTGGATATTATTTGTTTGGTCTAAGGCCGACATGTTTTGTAGTTATGTAATTGGTTTATTGTCTGGTGTTTGACCTGATTGTTTATGGTCAAGGGTTTGTATATATATAATGTAAGATCTCATTGTAGATAATCATGGTCATAGGAATGGGATATGGATATGTAATGTGCAAATAATGTAATATCATTCAGGCAGAGGATTTGGTTGATCATTGGAGACCGAATTGGTTTTATGTAAGAGGATTTAGTCCTCTGGTATTGAACTTAACTGGAACTGCACTCGGGCATAGGAGATGTTATCTTTGCAGTTCATTCATTCTTCTAGATTGTAGTCTAGATTTCTCTATAGTCAGTGAGACTCCTTTTGTGATGCACTCTAGGTTGTTGGCCTTCCTGCAAGTGTAGGCCCCTCAATTGTAATTCACATACTTACTACAGAACTATTATCTAACTGTGGGTAGGTTTCCCACCATGGTTTTTCCCTTTATCGGGTTTTCCATGTATAAATCTTCATGTCATGTGAATGGTGTTTATTCTCTGATTATTGTTTATGCTTAATTGGTTTATCTATTATTCTAGTATTTGGTTTGAGCATTCTGGTATTAAAGTTTTAATCGCTAAATGTTTTGGTAATTTGTGACAACTGATTCACCCCCCCCCCTCTCAGTTGTCTTCTGGTTATTTGAACTGTCTAACAATTGGTATCAAAGCTTTGGTCCTCTCTGCAGAAAGTTTAACCGCTTGAGGAAGATCCTATGGCATCTAACAAGTCAAGTTCATCTAGTTCATCTGGAGTGATCTTTCATAGAGATATTCCTAGGCTTGATGGAACAAATTACACAATATGAAAGATTTGGATGGAGACTCATATGAGATGTGTCAGTAAGGAGATTTAGGAGATCACACAGAATGATGTTACACCTCATAATCTGGCATCTGGCGATCCTCCTTTGGAAAACTTGGATAAGGAGCTTGAGAATGGTTGTAGAGCAAGAGAAACCCTCTTGTGTGCACTTTCTGATCAGCAAATAATGGGATTAGCTGACAAATCATCTGGAAAGGCTATATGGGATAATTTGGAGACTCTTAATGAAGGTGACCCTACTGTGAAGATTGCTAACCTTGATGGTTACCGAGTGAGATATGAAAACCTAAAGATGGAAAAAGATGAAAGGATTACTGCATTCATGGAAAGGGTAAATGAGATTGTTATGGGAATTCAATGTTTGTGTGGAATTGTGAGTGAAGATGAAATTGTTTCTAAAGTTCTGAGATCCCTACCACTAGCTTACAAAAGGAAGTCTACTACAATTAATGAATTGAGAACAATGGCTAATACTTCTATCAACAGAGATACCTTGGTTGGGAAATTATCTAATTTTGAGCTTGAAGAATTTGGACCTTCTGGAGCTGTGAAGTCTAAACCTGCTTTTCATGCATTTGCATCAGCAGCCAATAAGCAAGATTGGAAAGCTTTATATGCAAAGGAAATGGATGATATGAAGAGAGAAGATGATGAGTTTGAGCAACTTGAAGCTCTATTTGCTAGAAGAGTACCTAAAGGACCAGTAGGAAGTAAGTATGAAGGAAAAGCACCTTTTTAAATGTTTTGCATGTAATAAGATTGGTCATTTTGCATCTAAATGTCCTAAAAGGAATTCAAGATTTGAGTAAAGAGTGAGAAGATCTCTTAAGACTAACCCTAGATATCATAACAAGTATAATTACAAAAAAAATAGAGACAAGTCATGCTACATAGCGGATGAGGAAGGTGTTACTGATTCTGATGATGAACCGATAGAAGAATCTGGTAGTGGTTCTAAAAATGGGAAGAAATGGGTGTTCCTGGCTATCAAGGAAGATGTTCTGGCACTAGAAGAGAATGTACCTAATGAGAAGGCACTTGCTACTAAAATTGAATACAAGGATGAATGGGTAATTGACAGTGGTTGTTCACATCATATGATTGGAGATAAAGGGAAGTTTCTATCTTTGCAAAATTTGATGGCGGTCTGGTTAGATTTAGAGATGACAAAGCATGTATGATCAAAGGAAAAGGAACTATATCATTGGATGGTAAGAAAAATACTTATAATATATATTATGTTGAAGGTTGAAGGCATAATCGTTTGAGTGTAGGACAATTGGTGGATAAGGGATTTCAATTACAGTTCAAGGATGGAAAATGAAAAATCATTAACAGATCTAGTTTGGAGATTGCAACCGGTACACAGACAAAAGGTAATATATTTCATTTGAATTCCGGTGATAAGACATGTTTAATTGCACAAATTGATGAGAGTTGGATATGGCATAAAAGGCCATGTCATGTGAATTTTGATTGCATTGTGAATATCAGTTCAACTAAGGCGGTTAGAGATATACCTAAGATTGTGAAGCCCTATAATCTAGTATGTAAAGAATGTCAAATGGGTAAACAGGTCAAAACCTATTTTAAGAGTATACAAGATAAATCTAATGATGTTATTGATCTTACTCATAGTGATTTGTGTGGCCCTGCTAGAGTTAAAAGTTTTCAAGGTGATAGATATTTTATGCTAATCATTGATGATTATTCTAGAATGATTTGGGTTACTTTTCTAAGGGAGAAATCTGAAGCATTTGAAAAGTTGAAAATATTTAAGGCTAAAGTTGAGATAGAGACAACATTGAAGATTAAATGTTTGAGGTCATATCATGGTGGATAATTCACATCCGGTGAGTTTAATAACTTTTGTGAGAAGCATGGTATAAGGAGACAATTTTCTTCTCCCTGGACACCTCAGCATAATGGAGTTGTGGAAAGGAAGAACAAAACTATCTTGGATGTTGCTAGAACAATGATGATGGAAGATAGTCTACCTCATGTCTATTGGAGAGAAGTAGTGAGCACAACGGTTTATACATTCAACAGAGTACATATCAAAGGAGAAATTGGTAAGACACCTTATGAATTATGGTTTTACAATACACCTATAGTTAAGTATTTCAGAATATTTGGTAGTAAATGTTATATCAGGAGAGATGATATGATTGGAAAATTTGATCCTAGATGTGATGAAGACATATTTCTTGGTTATTCTAATGAAAGCAAAGCATCTAGATGTTACAACAAGAGATTGCAGAGAATTGTGGAGAGTGATAATGTAAAGGTGGATGAGCCGAATAGAAGTCAAATCAGAGTTTATGAGCAAGAACCGGTGGTGGAAATGATTATATCTGAACCAATAGCATCTTTACCGGAATAGAGTGTTGAACCAGTTACTCTGGCAGTATCGAAAAATTCAATAGTAACTGAAGAACCGGGAAGAGGAATAGAGAATCAGAAGAATCCTAGGTATGTGAGATTGAATCATTAAGAAGATCAGATCATTGGGGATAAAAATAATGGAGTGATGACAAGAAGAAGATTGGCAACTAATGAGGTATGTTTAATTTCTCAAGTTGCACCGGTATCAGTAATTGAATCATGTAAAGATAAATGTTGGTTGAAATCTATGGAAGAAGAATTAGATCATATTGAGAAGAATAACACATGGACTTTAGTTCCTCGACCTAAAAATAAGAATGCTATTGGAATAAAATGGGTTTTTAGGAATAAATTGAATGAGGATGGTCAAGTTGTAAGGAATAAGGCTAGATTGGTTTGTAAAGGATATTTTCAGAAGGAGGGAATTGATTATGGTGAGACTTTTGCATCTATAGCTAGGATTGAAGCTATAAGATTATTTCTTGCCTATGCTGCCCATAATAACTACAAGGTTTATCAGATGGATGTTAAGTGTGCATTTTTTAATGGGGATCTTGATG
Source organism: Cryptomeria japonica (assembly GCF_030272615.1). Classification (NCBI taxonomy): domain Eukaryota; kingdom Viridiplantae; phylum Streptophyta; class Pinopsida; order Cupressales; family Cupressaceae; genus Cryptomeria; species Cryptomeria japonica. The sequence goes on along the minus strand of NC_081410.1, from coordinate 372,959,063 downwards.
AGGAAGTTTATATTGAGCAACCTGATGGTTTTTCACTTTCAGATGATACAAATATGTTTTGCAGGTTAAGGAAAGCTTTATATAGATTGAAACAGGAACCTAGAGCTTGGTATGCAAGTTTGGATAAATATCTTTTGAAGTTTGGTTTTACTAAGGGTAATGCTAACAGTAATTTATATTATAAGGTCATTGATGATGATATACTAATTATTGAAGTATTTGTTGGTGACATCATTTTTGGAGGTGAAGATAAGTTATGCATGGAATTTTCTAAAAATATGGAGAAGGAATTTGAAATGTCTATGATTGGGGAAATGAAATTTTTCTTAGGTTTGCAGATTACTTAGATTGACAAAGGTATTTTCATCTGTCAAACTAAGAATGCTAGGGAATTGTTGAAGAAATTTGGTATGGGAGTTTCTAAACTAGTAAGTACTCCTATGGTTACAAATGAAGAATTGACAAGGAAAGATGTTTCTGCACCAGTAAATCCTACAAGATACAAGTCTATGATTGGAGGTCTTCTTTATTTGACTCAAACTAGGCCTGATATAATGAATTATGTTTGTATTGCATCTAGATTTCAGAGAGATCCTAGAGAAAATCATGAGAGTGCGGTGAAAATAATTTTTAGATACTTGAAAGGTACATCAGAATATGGGTTGTGGTACCCTAAGGATGATGAATTCACTTTATGTGCATATACAAATGTTGATTGGGCTAGTGATGTTGATGACCGGAAAATAACTTCTGGTGGAGCTTTATTTCTTGGAAAGAAGTTGGTTTCATGGATCAACAAGAAACAATCATGTACTTCTATATCTACTGTTGAAGCTGAGTATGTTGTTGTTGCTACTAACTGTACACAAGTTCTATGGATGAAGCAAATATTTAAGGATATCAAAGTGCACTGCACTAGACCGGTAGTTATTCATTGTGATAACTCTACTCCTATTGACATATCAAAGAATCTAGTATTTCACTCTAAGACAAAGCACATATATATCAAGTATAACTTTTTGAAGGATAAGGTGGAATAAAATTAAGCTAGACTAGTTTATGTGAACACTAAAGAGAACATTGTAGATATTTTCACTAAACCTTTTCCTAAAGAACCATTTGAGTACCTGAGAGAGAGGTTAGGGGTTTCTGCCCCTCCGATAGAGAACTGATTGATATTTTTTGGCATTAGTTAGGTATGTATTATCAGAGATATTATTCATTTCAACATTGATGTGGGGATGCTACTGCTCAGAGGGAGTAGTTAGATTTGTGTTTTAGTGGTTTATGTTTTTTCTTTGATATTTATGTCAGATTTCTAGCATTGTTGTTAAAGGGAGAGAGATATTGATGTGAAAAAATTAAGGAGTTGTATACATTAGGGGGAGAGATATATATGTAATTAAGAGCTTTACAAAGATATTATTCACAGGGGGAGTTTGGTCTTTGTTTCAAAACTTCATTTCTATATCTTTGAGTGGGATATTGTTGGTTGTCTTCCATTGGGGGAGACTTGTTTGACATTTCTTGGTACTTAGATGTTTTTCACATCTAGTGTTTCCATCAATGCCAAAGGCGGAGATTGTTGGCCATTAGGAGGAATTGATTATGTGTTGTATTGATGTTTTGTCATTGATGTCAACACTAGCTATTTTGGATGCTTTACCGGCACTCTTTTGGTCCTGGCAGGTTGTGTGGTTTCTAGTTGGTTTGGATCCGGCATGATCCAGTATGCTCCGGTATGATTTCATTATGGAATAGGCTTACTCATGTTCATATTCAGATAGTTGGTTTTGATCTGGTGATTGGCTGCTATCATGATTTCTTGGAAGATTGGTTTGTGGTTCCAGCGAGGGTTTCACCGACAGAGCTTTGTTGAAGATCTTTGATGATATGCATAAGTGGTGTTGGTGCAGCTTCTGGTATGGATTCAGGATTTTGATGGTGATCATGTTCAAGATGATGGATTGGGATCATTGCTTTAGCATGTGGACCTATATGGGGTCCCGGTTGATCTAGGTTATGGACCGGCTTAATGTAATGTGTGGATTGGACCTCTCGATGTCTTTTTGGGATGTCTTGTGAGTTGGATATTATTTGTTTGGTCTAAGGATGACATGTTTTATAATTATGTAATTGGTTTATTATCTGGTGGTTGACCTAATTGTTTATGGTCAAGGGTTTGTATATATATAATATAAGATCTCATTGTAGATAATCATGGTCATAGGAATGGGATAAGGATATGTAATGTGCGAATAATGTAATATCATTCAGGCAGAGGATTTGGTCGATCATTGGAGATTGAATTGGGTTTATGTAAGAGGATTTAGTCCTCTGGTATTGAGCTTAACTAGAACTGTACTCGGGCATAGGAGATGCTATCTTTGTAGTTCATTCATTCTTCTAGATTGTAGTCTATATTTCTATGTAGTCAATGAGACTCCTTTTGTGATGAGCAGTGCACTCTATGTTGTTGGCCTTCCTGCAAGTGCAGGTCCCTCAATTGTATTACATACTTACTGTAGAAGTATTATTTGATTGTGGGTAGGCTTCCCACCATGGTTTTACCCTTTACTGGGTTTTCCACGTATAAATCTTGGTGTCATGTGGATGGGGTTTATTCTTTGATTATTGTTTATGCTTAATTGGTTTATCTGTTATTCCGATATTTGGTTTAAGCATTCCGATATTAATGTTTTGGGTTCTGGTATTAAGTTTTTAATTGCTAAATGTTCTGGTAATCTGTGACAACTAATTCACCCCCCCCCCTTAGTTGTCTTCCACTTATTTGAACTGTCGAACAAAAATGACTCTGGTATTGACCCAAATCGAGCAATTATCAAAAAGACTACAAATTCTGATAAAACCCTATAATACTGCAGATTGGCACATTTGTATAATCTTTTAGCATGTTTGTACAATCTTTTAGCGCATTTGTTCATTCTTTTACCGCATTTGTACAGTCTTTTAGCACATTTGTTCAATCTTTTAGTGCATTTGTTTCAAAGTACAAAAAATACAGAAATTGGCTAAGTTTCGAAATCAAATTAAAAATCACAGAAAAGTTACTAAGTATAAAATCTAGAATGACCAAAGACACCCCAGAAAAGATGTTTTGAAAGAAACAAACAGAACTTCAAATGGAAATCTATCAAAGGAACAATCATCAAATTACCATACACAAATATGAACTCAAAAACCAAGTACAGGGACTAATAGAGAGTCTAACAAAGCTAGATAGCTTAAATGAATAATCTAATAACCAAAACAACATAAGTAGCAACTAAAATCATAAATCAAGCCTTCAGGGAGAAACATCTATGAAGTTTCTTGCACAACAAAGCCAGATCCAGAAACTTACAGATTTCTCCTCCTAACTCAAAAATTCATCCAATAAAACAACTGAAAACACAAAGAAAATCAAAGAACTAATTTCCCACACTCCAAAAGCAAGATTCATTCACATAAATGAAATGTTGAAAATCGCAGAGCGTTCACGACAAAACCAAACAACCAATGGAAATGAAATATTTTTCTCCTAGCCTAAAGTTAAACTTTATAATAAATTCTATGTACATAAATATTTTTCTAAAACTATAGTATAAACTTTATATTAAATCATTTTCCCCAGATAAAACCCACAAACAACCATTTCTCAGACACGGAGAATACACAGAAAATGAAATTTTTTTAAATACAAAGGAGAAATCCTCCAACCTGTAATAGAAGTCATGACAACAAGAATCCGATGAAGCGCCCATAAGAAACCCAATCAAGCTTCCAGCAAAGGAATTCCAAGCTCAACCAAATCAAAAGTTGCAGAAAAAACTTCAAGAATGGTAACCCGACAACAAGCCCAGGCTACCGAATAAAAATAAATTCAAAACCAAAACCCTAGCCAATCAAGATAATCCAAAATATAATATTTTCTACCAACCCCATGTTAGGTTACTTTTATATTTCTTTATTCAGATGTAGCCAATAAAAATGAAGGGTATGCAGGAATAACATAGAATCTGTTTATACAACTAAGTGGTATCATTATTTTATTCAAATTTGTTTATACACCCCCACTAATAAATAAAAGTCAACTATATAAATAAAACATAAGCCATAAATAAATACATCAAATTGAAAATTTAAAACCAAAAGCTTATAAATGAATTAAAGAGCCAAATAAATATTAAATATCAAATGAACTATTAAACCATAGGCAAATAAATAAATAATTAAATACCAATAAAGGTTAAACCACCAATATTAAATAAATATTAACCAACAATAAAGAGTAAACGATAAATACCAAAATAATAGTAAAATCACACAAAATAAATAAACATAAAATATCAAATAATTAAATACTCAAAGCCAATAAGTTTAATACATTAAAATAAGAATTATTAATTATAAAATCACACATCAAGGATCACATAATCAATCTAAACATAATCAAATAAATCAACCATATCTAAACATACTCACAATACTGAAAAGATCAAACTCACTAACTAGCATGGTGAATTACGCCAAGACGCTAACGACACATGGTGAACATCTTAGACCTAGAGTATGTGAAGGGAACTCATGTCATCTCCGAACCACATAAGCCATTGGAGTTAAAGACATGCTTAGACTTGTGAAGCCAGGTGGAGTCGATGTATGGTACCTACAAGATCCTGGAACCACAAAACGATAATGTAACATATACAAATACATATATAGAACAAGCAAGTGATAGAGAATCGCGACGACACATCCCGCTCACAATGAGTTATGTGGAATCATCTCTATCACGAAGACAGTCAAATAATAGTCAAACACGTCTCATAAACATCTCATCAAATGTAATCATAAAATAGGGTTAGCGTAATCATAATCAACATCAAATCCGTGATCAACATAATCCATCAATCATCCATCACATAGTAAGCATATGAAAATCATCAAATACATATATCCATCAAGTCACATGATCAATAATCATAGGTTCATCATCATATAAATCATTCAAATAATCATATGTCCAATAATGTCTAGCATAAATAAGGAGTAACTGAAACACATGAGTAATCATCATCCAAATCATCAAATATAGTCTAGATAAGTCTATCAAGAATGAAATAAAAGTCAACTCTAGTCAAAATAGGTCAAGTCAAGGGTGGACACTACACTGAAGGTAATATCTTTCATTTGAATGTTGGCGAGAAAAGTTGCTTGATTGCTTAGATTGATGAAAGCTGGTTGTGGCATAGGAGAATGTCTCATGTTAATTTTGACTTAATGATTAAGATCTGTTCTACTCAAGCTGTTAGAGATTTTCCTAAAATTGTTAAGCTTGATAATCCAGTATGTAAGGAATGTCAAATGGGAAAGAAAACAAGAACTTCTTTCAAGAGTAAGTAGTATAGATCTGATGGATTGCTAGATCTTGTGCATACTGACCTATGTGGACCTACAAGTATAATAAGTGTGCAAGGTGATAGATATTTAATGTTACTAATTGATGATTATTCCAGGATGATGCGGGTTGCCTTTTTGAGGGAAAAATCACAAGAATTGGACACATTCAATATATTTAAAGCAAAGGTTGAGACTGAGATAGGATTGAATTTGAAATGATTGAGATCTGGCAAAGGAGGATAATTTTGTTTTGATGAGTTTGAATCATTCTTTGAGAAGCATGGGATTAGAAGACAATTATCTGCTCCTAGAACCCCATAGCAAAATGGAGTTGTTGAAAGGAATAACAAAACTATCTTGGATGCTGCAAGGACTCTGCTAATTGAAGGGAATGTTCCAAAGATCTATTGGAGAGAAGTTGTTAGCATTGTTGTTTACACATTCAACTGAGTGCATATAAAAGGTGATACCGATAAGACTCCTTATGAGCTATGGTTTGATTATGTTCCTACTATGAGATATTTCAGAATTTTTTGGAAGCAAGTGTTATTTCAAGAGAGATGAGGATATAGCAAAGTTTGATGCAAGAAGTGATGAAGGAATTTTCTTGGGATATTCAACAAAGAGAAAATCCTACCAGTGCTACAACAAGAGATTGAGAAAGATAGTGGAAAGTGCAAATGTGATGGTTGATCAGAACTATGGAAAATAAATCAGAGCATGTGTATTTGACGATGATCAAAATGTTGTTTTAATGAAAATTCAGATTGGAGAATTGAAGCCGAATGATCTGGTAGAGGCAGTTAACCCGAATATTGTTGCTCCCAGTGAAGAGGTGCATTAACCTGAAGATCAGAATAATCAGAAGACTCTGAGGTATGTAAGATTGAATCATTCTAAAAATTAGATCATTGGTGATAAAAAATAAAGGTATGATGACTAGAAGAAGGCTAGTTGCTGAAGAGGTATGTTTGATTTCTAAAATTAAACCTAAAGATATTGTTGAGGCTTGCAAAGATAAAAATTGGATGAAGGCTATGGAAGAAGAATTGAATCAGACTGAAAAATAATAACACATGGGAAATTGTGCCTAGACCTAAAGACAAGAATGTGATTTGTACTAAATGGGTATTCGGGAACAAATTGAATGAAGTCGGTGAAGTTGTCAAAAATAAAGCAAGAATGGTATGCAAAGGATATTCACAAAAGGAAGGGATTGATTATGAGGAGACTTTTTCTCTAGTAGCTAGACTTGAAGTTGTTAGACTATTGCTTGCATATGCTTCTTATAAGGATTTTAAGGTATATCAGATGGATGTCAAGTCATCCTTTTTGAATGGTGATCTTGAGGAAGAAGTCTACATTAAGCAACCTGATAGATTTTCATTATCAGATGATGGATACATGGTATGCAAACTGAAGAAAGCTCTTTATGGATTGAAACAAGCCCCTAGAGCTTGGTATGTTAGATTGGATAAGTATTTGCTGAAATTAGGATTTAATAAAGGTACTGTTGATAGTAATCTATATTTCAAGATTGAGAATGATAACATTTTGATTGTTGAAGTTTTTGTTGATGATATTATCTTTGGAGGAGATGATGACTTGAGTATGAAGTTTGCTGGTGATATGCAGAAAGAATTTGAAATGTCTATGATAGGAGATGAAATTTATCTTAGGTTTGCAGATTTCATAGACTTGAAAAGGTATTTTTATATCTCAAACTAAATATGTGAAGGAATTACTGAAGAAGTTTGGGTTAGAAGATTCTAAACTATTTGGAACTCCTATGGTGACTGGCTGCAAATTATCTAAAAATGATGAATCTTTGAAAGCTAATCAGACCTTGTATAGATCTATGGTTGGTGGACTGTTATACTTGACTCAGACTAGACTTGACATTATGCATGTTGTGTGCATGGCTGCTAGGTATCAAGCTGATCTGAAAGAGAGTCATGTCACTGATGTAAAGAGGATATTTAGATACTTGAAAGGAACTATGGATTATGGTTTGTGGTATCCGAGTAATGATGATTTCATGTTATGTGCTTAAACTGATGCCGATTGGGCTAGTGGTGTTGATGATCGGGAGAGTACCTCCGGTGGTGCATTCTTTTTGGGTAAGAAATTGGTTTCATGGGCAAGTAAGAAACAAGATTCAATTTATCTATCTAGTGTTGAAGCTGAATACATTGTTGCTGCTAGTAATTACACTTAGGTAGTTTGGATGACAAATGTTGTAGGATATCAGAGTTATCTATGATCAGCCTACTATCATATATTTTGATAATTCCAGTGCTATTGTTATCTCAAAGAACTCGGTGCAATATCCAAAGACTAAACATGTATCAATCAAGTATCATTGCTTGAGAGAAAAAGTTAGTGAAAAGGAAGTGAAGTTAGAGTATGTGTCTACAAAGGAACAAATTGTTGATATTTTCACCAAGCCTTTGCCTGTAGATACATTTGTCTATTTGAAAGACAAGTTAGGGGTATCCACCCCTCCTGATGGGAACTAGATGCATTGAGTTGCATCAATCTTGTGGACTTCAGAGTCTTATCTTCCTGTCTGGAGTGATAATCTTATATTGCTCCTTTGATGGAGTAGTGTGTTTGTAGTTTAGTTGAGCTAGCTATTCTAAGGAGGAGAGTAAGTTTGGTTTTCTATTTTGAGAACCTTTGTCATTGATGTCAAAGGGGGAGAGAAAGCATGTGAAAAACTATCTTATCTACTGTTGGTGAGCTTGATCTTAGGGGGAGTTTGTTGGATATGTTTTCTTTCTTTGCATGATTGTTTTTCACATCCATATGTTGCCATCAATGCCAAAGGGGGAGATTGTTGGACATTGTTGTTGCTAGGATATGTTGTTGTCATTGATGTCAACATATTCCTGTGATTTATTGCTCTGATGGTTGCAGATTGGTTTATTGGGATCATGGTTTGGTATACAGATTATTTCTCGTATCATTATATCTTTTTACATTGGTTTCAGTGATCTAGCAGCTTAATTGATCATATCATATGATCCAGTTTATAGTTTGGTTCTTTTGATCAATGCTTTGCAAAGTTCGATATTTCCTCTGGTATATTCTAGTGTGATTAGATCTTGAGTTGAGATTTTGGGATTGTTTGGGATGTTCTTATGTAACTCAATTTTAGATGGTTCATGATTTGGTGCTCCACAAGTTATCTTTCCTCGTGGCAGTTGTTGTTGTTTGACTATTATTGAGTTTCAGATGTTGATTGATGAAGATTTGATAAGTGGTGTTGGTGCAACTGTTACAGATGATTCTAACATGCTTGTTGGTGTTTCCTAATTATGTCCAATTTGTTTTGATGATCTACATTGATCGTTGTGCATGGTTTTGATGTTTTATTTATCTGGTGGTGTTGTTCATGCTATATGAGACCTATTTGGTGGTGTAGCATGTTGTAATTGATCTTGGCATGATTTTTGGTGGTGTTGCGTGTTTGAGCATTTGGTTTAGGTCCATGTTATATCATGTATATCATTATATTGGTCCAACGTTTCTTTTATGTATCGTGTGATGTAATTTTGTATTTGTGAGTTGAGGGTTTGGGCGACCTTGTAGTCAAGGTTGATGAATTGTATAAATAGGTGATAAAGTCATGTAAATTTGGTATCGGTGTTGTGTCTGCATTGTCAAAGAATGGTAAAGGTGTGAACAAGTGAATACATCCTTCAACATTGTGATTGAGAAGAGATTGGAGTGTTGTAGAGAACACAAATATGCTTAATCGGAACCGTCATCAGGCATTTGCAGTTGCTATTATTTCAGTTCATTTGATTCTGGATTGTTGTCCGAATATTTTGTAAGTTAGTGAAACTTCCTTGTAAGGTAGTGAACCTTCCTTGAGGGTAGTAGCCTTCTGGGTTATTGTATTGTGAGCAGTGAGCTCTAGACAGTGAGCCTGAATACATGTGAATTCCCCATTGTAATTATTCTCATATACTACTACAGAGTATCATCTTATTGTGGGTAGGTTCCCACCATGGTTTTTCCCTTAACCAGGTTTTCCACATCAAAATCTTGGTGTTGTGTGTTGTTCTATCAATTTAATTATCTTTGTTGTTGCTACAATTAATCAGATTTTTATTTAAGGTTAAGTTTGTTAATCCGGTGAAAACTGATTCAGCCCCCCCCCTCCTCTTAGTTTTCCTTCATTATTGTTGAAAACACTTATGTGTGTTTCTATCATTGTTGTTATCTTTCTTTTTGCTGCAGTTGATTAGATATGAGATTGTGCTTAATTTGTTTAATCCGATGAAAATTGATTCACCCCCCCCCCCCCCCCTCTTAGTTTTCCTTCCTTTTTGTTGCCAACATTTTAATCTCACTTTAGAAATGTGATGAGATCATAAGCAAGGCAATGATGTAGGTTCAAAGATGAAAGAAAATCGATCTTGCAAAAATAATGACACTTGAATTCTCCAAGTCGTTGAACCAAGCACATAGGCCAATAGCATATCAAACTCAATCAATTTTCACCAAGCATACATAAATATTGTAAATATAAATAGCCAAAGTATTCGCAATCTAAGCCCAAAATAGCAATAAACTTGGAAATCAATTACCAAGTAACATTATCCCACAAATAAGAGGTTATTGTCGATGACCAAATCATAGTAAAGGGCACGATTGAGGGTAGAAAGATGCAGGATCTCCACAAAATCATCTAAACACAGATCTGGTGATGCCAACACTAATATTGAAGCAGACTAACTCAAGCCAAGAAGTATCCATCAACTGCAAATAAGGTGAAGGCCGACTTCACGGCAAAGTAAGAAACCTTTGTGGTGACACTGTCGTGCTTGAGAAGACTGATCAAACATAATCCCACCAAAGAAAGTGGGTGATCTGGCTGATGCCAAATAAGATAAAAATGATGATGATCTTCAGTGTGAATCGAATCTGCAAAAAAAATATACATAGGTTGCACGATACAAGGTAAACTGCATGGATTTGAAGTAGTATAATAAAAAAATTGGCAACAATAAAACTATGATTTGTAGAAGTATTAATGTACCAACAACTAAACAAAGGGTCATGACAATATAATGATATAATTTTCCCACAATGGTTAAACACAACTCAAATCTGGCAAAATTTTGCACAAATAGAATAATAATAGAAATAAAATTCTACAAGATTTTGTTTGGGAGGGGGCCTAATGGCCCTCTAACTAAAATTTTTGCTACAAAAAACAATTTAACCCAGAATATAGGCGTATTTGTAGTCAAAATTCATGGAAATGGCCTCTCGGGCATAGTGGTGAAGTCAAAATCACCATAGGATGCCCTCAAAATGCGCAACACATTAGATTTAAAAATCAAATGCTCCAAAATCTCTCAAAAAAGACTATTCAATGAAGCCCCAATGGCTCTGATACCATGTAAGAATTTATTGAAAATAGCCAAGATCAAGAGCACATTGAATAGCACAAAAGAGAGACAAATAGATTTGATAAGAATAAATTGTATTCTAATCAAGATGCAAAATACTTATCAACTAGATCATCAAAAGTTACATATAGTGTAGATGAGTTTGCTTATAAAGGCAAGACCATATGGATATGTGAGGACACAATCATGACATGTGGTTCAATGAGAAGCAAGGGTAGGTAGGGATAGGTAGGAGAAATAATCTATTATTTCACAAGAGGTGGATTACCCACTGAAGGTGGAATAAGATAAGACCACAAAAGGTGTAATTTCTCCACATACATCATCCCTATGTACACACTTTCCCAAGTGTCTCATGCCCAAACTACTATGAAATGCATTATCTTAAGTCAACTTAAGTAAGGTGTAATTATATCTTATATGAATAAATAATTACACCGACACCATTGATGGTAGGCATAAAAAAGATGATGTTTATTATGTTAAAGGTTTAAGAAAATATTTTGTGAGTCAAATGTGTAGTAAAATCTACAAGCTCATATTTGATGGGTTCAAATGTTAGATCAGAAAAGGAGGTTCCAAAAGGTTAGTTGCAAAAGGTATAAGAACAAATGGCAATGTATATTGCATAAAGGAAAACATAGGAAGTAGTTGTCTAATGGAACAAAGTAGTGAATGTTGGTTATGGAACAAAAGGATGAGACACATTAGCTTTAACAACATGGTGTAAATAAATTCTACTCATCCTATGAGATATTTGCCAAAGATTATAAAAACTACCAATACGATGTGCGAGGAATGTCTAATGGGAAAAAAAATATAATAGATTCAGATTCAAGCAATATTCTACTAAAAGACCTTTGGAGTTGATTCATATTGACCTATGTGGACCTAGGAGTACAAGATGACTAAATGGTAAAAGTTATTTTATGTTGTTCATTGATGATTATTATAGAATGACATGGGTTACATTCTTAAAAGAGAAATCGAAAGCACTAGATAGATTTAAGGTATTCAAATCTATGGTTGAGAATCAAATAGAATCTAAGACCAAATGTTTAAGGTCTAAAAAAGGAGGATAATTTACATCAATTGAATTTGACAGAATTTGTGAAGAGAATGGTATTAGGGGGCAATTGTTTGCACCTAGTACTTCACAATAGAATGGATTTGGTGAAAGAAAGAATAGGACTATTGTTTAAATATGCTAACCTACCTAATATGTATTTGACAAAATCTATCCATGTTGTTGTATAGATTCTTAATAGGGTACAAGTGAGAGTGAATCACATAAAGACACCTTATGATCTATGGTATGGAATATCACCTATAGTCAAATATTTTAGAATCTTTGGAAGCAAGTGCTACATTATAAGAGATGGGAAAATTTTGGAAAAGTTTGATTAAAGATGTGACAAATGAATATTTATGGGATATTCTACAAAAGCAAGGCATGTTGGTGCTACAAGAAGAGGCTAAAGAAGAATGTAGAAAGTAAAAAAGTTAGAGTAAGTGAAGAATGAAATCAAGTTGCACCAAAACTAGAGAATGAGATAGAAGAAACCCCCATTAATATAGAAGAGAAGGGTGTTCTAGAAGATAAAGAAGAGTCACATACAGAAGAAAAAGAACCTGAACAAGCACCTAAAACACCTACAAAGTATGTGCAAAAGAATCATTTAGAATATTAGATCATTGGAGATAAAACTAAAGGAGTTCAGACTAGAAGAAAACTTGTTGAGGCCAATGAACAAGCAATTTTTTGTTTCTTATCTAAGGTGGAGCTAGAGACCTTTACAGAGGCTAGCAAATATTATGGATAAATGAAGGCAATGGAGGAAGTGATGAATTAGACAAAAAATAATTAGACATGAAAACTGATACCTAGATCAGTGGACAAGAATATGATAAGAATTGTAATACCCCTCTAACTGTCACACAATAAGGTAGGTAACATGATACTAAACCTAAACTTTAATGTAGATAATGTAGTAATATACTAATAATCATTATTGATGTAAATGTTGTTAGATCTAGAGGTTATCATGATAATAATGTTTCCAATAATATAGTTAAATTGTGAAGGTAGCATGGTTATATTTTATGGATGATGGATGAAAACAGATTACATTAAATAATCTTAATAGATGAGAATGCATGTGATGTTAGAATCCCCTTCCAGTGAATTTAATATTACATTTGTTTTCATGCATACGAGTATGCCTAGTTATAATGTAAAAATGTTGAACCCAAGGCATGACTAAGAGGGGGTTGAATCAGTCTAAACTAAAATTAATGCACTAACTCACAACACTTAAACAACAACACATAATCAACACATCAAAACCAAAATTTTATACATGGAAAACCCAAAACAGGGAAAAACCACAGTGAGCACCTACCCACAAAATATATCCATTATGTATATCAAATTATAATCAAAGATCTCATTACTTTGGACTTTCCTACTAAGGCTCACTGCTCTTGGGGAAAGATGCAAAAGGGACTTGCAAACCTAATGCTAACTATAATAGAGCAAGATACAACAAATTGATTTGAAAAGAAGGATCTCCATATCATGAAGCTACCCTTGAACTTTGCATCAAGCGAACAACATCAACACACACAACTCAGACCTCATTTGTCAACACATTGTTTCATACTTCTTCCATAGTCTCAAATAGCTTGCATATCATTCAAACACAAGTCTTCTCTACTCTTCACTGAATTTCACTGACTATCACCACATCACATTTTCTGTCATACTTACTCACAACTCAATCACATGAATTATTTATATACAAGATAGATCATCAAAACCTAAACCAAGTCGACCTAAAATAAAATACCCCTTCTAGACCAAAAACACCCATGTTGATCCACTCCAGGAGAAATAGGGTACCAAAACACATCTTCCTAAGTCCAATCCACTGATCCGCAAACACCAAAACATAACCCACAACATTCCAACACATAACATGTCCATATAGACAATTAACAAAGAAAAACATATTCTCCAATACAAATTACTCTAATCTAGATCTTCACATGCTATGGTGAGACCCATAACACATCGAATCACCTTCCCCGGATCATATCTGAACCAAAAGGTAGGGATAACACAAAATATTATATCAGGCAATGAAACATACTAAAACATCCAAATAACACAAATATATTTCCAAATTACAAAACGAACATGTCCATAATGCCAAAAACAAAACCAAACAAGATAACAACACCAAGCAATATCAACAACACTTCCCAGACCCAAACACTTTTGGAACAACAAATAGAATAATTACAACACCAATACAACAATATATTTGTAACGCAAACTTTTTAGACCAACAACTATCCTTAACAATAAGTTTGAGATTAATGACAACCACAACAACACATACTTCCAACAATATCCCCCTTTTTCATTGATGGAAACACGACCAATCTGAACACACAAACAATCTGCAAAACAACTTTATTTTTCTCTCCAAGAGTAACTTTCTCTTTCTCTCCCCCTTTTCCTTCAAAGACAAAGGCTACAACATCAACACACACTCCACTACTCCCCCTAAGAGTAACCACAACATCAATCCAGGAAAATAAATAGTCATGAAAGATCCATGTGGAAAGATGCACCCTCATAATGCACCTAGTCAGAAAAAGGAGGGGCAATAACCCCAAGCTTCTCTCAAAGAATCTCAAATGTATCCTTTGTCAATTCCTTAGTAAATATATCTACAACCTATTATTTTGTAGAAATATATTACAACCAAACTTCCTTCTCAGTAACCTTCTCCCTTAAGTAGTTGTAATGCCTGCCAAAATACCCTAGAGAAATAACCTAAAATCTACTAACAAAAGGAGGAATTTTTTTTTAAAACATTCGTTACTATATACTATCATCAACATACATAAATGCTACATTATATATTTGCATATTCATATACCATCATGTACATAACCATAAAGGTACATTATGCAAGCAAAATTAAAACATAAATAAACATCATCATATCTCAACATGCTCTTGCAATTACATCCATTCCCTAGGGTATCTTAACGTTACTACTTGACAACATTCTAACATAACACTTATCCATCTAAAAAATCATAATTTACTATTTAATTAACCATTTTCCTTCCATGTAACTAGCATAACATTAACTCACATATGCATAAGCCATTCACATAACATTCCCTAATATAACATCTTAAATCCATTAAACTATTTCATCTATTTAACACCTAATTACTCAATAGGAATCAAAGAAACTATTCTAACCTTTCTATCATTCATCCCATAGATTAACATTGCATAATTCTATCTCACCAATATAAATGCAACATAAACATATACTAGCTTACATATATTTGATTTTAATCAAATATATATATAATACGCCGAGAGGTATCCTTATTGAGGCGCCTATTAGAATTTAGGTACATGATAAAAATATGAGCCTCGATAAGGATATCTCTCGGCATATTATATATATATATATATATATATATATATATATATTTGATTAAAATCAAATATATGTAAGCTAGTAGCAATCGCGGCGCAACATGGGAAACAATAAAAAATTCAAAATAGAACTATATAATATTATATTATTAATGTTTGTTGCAATAATATGTAATATTATTATTGCAATTATTATTATTATTTTCTATTTGTTTGTGTAACAATATTATAATATACTATTATTATTAATTTATATTGTTTTGATTATTATGATATTATTTTATAATTTATTAAAAATAATATTCATAATATAAATTTGAAATATTTTAAATGTATTATATTATTATTTTAAATTATTTTTAGTTATAATATTATTAAATGTAGTATTAAATAACTAATTAGATATAAAGTTAGGTTTTGGGTCATAATCAGGTTAGGGTTAGGGTTAGGGTCTAGATTAGAGGGAGTTATATACTGTCTGAAAATTGGTTATAAAATATAATTGTGGATATGGTTAGGTGTAATGCCCCGTCAGGAACCCTAAAGGAAAACATCATAATCTATGCAACTAAGGGTGAAATTATATATATATATATATATATTTATTTATTTATTTATTTATTTATTTATTTATTTATTTATTTATTTATTTTAATTAAGTGCATGAATTAAACCTTAGAACATCTAATAACATAGCGGAAGTCTAACACCCGAATTTCCTAAGGGTTACCAATGAATATTACTTCGTAAATTAAATATTTAAGATAAAATTTCCACAATGAAAGAATTCAAAATACTTCAAGCAATCATATATTATATACAAAAGAATTAAGAAATTGAAATAGCATACATTACAATGTTTCTTTGCTTTCAATATTCGAAAATACATGTTTTCAAAAAAGAAATTACATCATGAGCCAAAATGTTACAAAATGAAAGTTACATAAAGTTTCTTTTCAAAACCTCTAGTTTTCAACTGAAAAATGGATAGGAACAAGAGTCGGTACATGAATCACGATCCAAGAACATTAGCGAAGTCCTTCCTCACCTGAAGATACGTACCAGAACATCCGATGGGAAGTGACACTACCACCCGACCATGTGATTCCGAAAGGGAACCACCCCACCGTGCTGGAGATAGTAGATAACCCTCAAGCAAGCAAAATGAAACAAGAACGAAAGGACTAAAAGACTCCACTTACAATCATGTGTCCCAACTCACAAAACACTAGTGACTCTAAGGAGAAAGTGTCATCACATGTCTTACGGTGGATACCATGGTACAGCCTCCATAGGTCCTGGCCCCCATCCTGGGTTATCCTGGTAACCTCTCCCAAACCTCCGATTCCAACTAAGACTCATGCGAACCTTACCAATCCTCTCACGAAGACAAGGTGGTAAGTTTGCCATTCCAGGCCTTCTCGCTACATTATGAGTCCTGTACTAGCACTCACCTATGTGCGAGGCACATTGTTTTATTTAACTTTTATTCTACCCTTCCTTAGTCATTTATTAGGTTTTCACTTTCTTAACCAACTTCCAACGGGTTATCCTGTCACCACTTTGGGCACGGCCCCCGCTCGAAAGCCACTCTCTCTCTTAGGACACTACGGGTTAGTTCTATCTACAGAACTCTATGGCGACACAAACAGCCATTCCCAATCTTGACCTACCTCGAATGAAAGATACATAATTACTAACCTAAGGTTGACCATTACGAACAACTCACAGTGGCTCATTTCCTTAAGGTTATACATCTAAATAACTAGCCAAGACACAGTACACAAGACATACTGACAACATTACTTAATGTACTTAGTTGCAACCACCATATAAAACAAGGTAATCTTACGTACCAACACCTATCACAAAATTAACTGGCGATACGAATATACGTTGTCAAGACACGAAGAACAATATGGTCGGTATAACACAGAATTTTACACTTATTGACAAGTTTAAGAGTTCAATTTCTCTTGTTAACTACTATAGGTACGCCACCTTAATAATTTCCATTTATACCATAGACGAAGATTAAAATAGATATATTTATTTCATCAAGGAAGTCTTACAATAAGACATAATACATTTCTTCATAGAATAATGTCTTTATTTTTATTTTTATTTATTTTTATTTTTTTACACTAGAGTGTTACATCATTCTTCTGGAAAATACGGAGAAGTGCACTCGTCAGACTCTACATGATCTAAAGGAGTATATCCTTCAGATTTGCTTTCACTCAGGGGAAAGTACCCCATAGACTCATTATCACTTAAGGGGGTATACCCCTCCGACGAGTCAGAACTTATAACTATCGGCTTTTCTGGCGAGCACTCTAGCTTGGGTTCTTTCCCTTTTCCAACAGTAACTTCTTTAGTTGGACTCTGAGTAGGACCTTTTTCTATCTCTTTGCTCTCTTCAAAAGCTGGTTTGTCCTCCACAACAGGCTTGACAGGTTGCAAATAATCTTTCTTGACTTTTAAGTAGTGAGCATAACCTGCTACGGATTTGCGAGCTGTCTGTTTGACTCATACCATCTCTGTAACGTATCAATATTAAACTATTACTTCCCAGACTCTCCTAGAGCTACGTCTAATAAATCTTAATAACTAGGTTTTGAACGCAACCATACATTTCTTCCATATATTAACAAGTGTGCAATTTAAACTTAAACACTATTCCACTTCTATAGTCATAACGTAATCACAACTTCTATTATATGATTTTATTTAACAATCCCTAATGATAAATAAAACATAGCCATAACTATTTAATAAGCAAGACAATAAACATGACATACAACAGAGATTGTAAATATTAATGATCGTAAACTAAGAAATTCCTGACCTATTTGAAGTGTTGATCAATATGCAAGACCTTAACGCCCTCTCGCCGATAAATGCGCCTTGCTTGCGATCCTTTTCACCAATACTTTCCAACTCTATCAAAAACAAACAAACAACTCTCTTGATACTATCAAAACACTATCCTCTCTAAACAACTCTCTTGATACTATAAAAACACTATCCTCTCTAACTCTATTCTTCTTTCTACAATCCACCGTCCTTCCTTGGATGCCAAAAATGACTTCCCTCCCTTTCCTCTCTACTCCCACCCCTATTTATACTAAAAATCATCCATCACTTCTCCTAAATTTGGGGCTTAGTAATAGTTATTAACTAAAACTCTTTTACCTCCCACTCTTCTTGTTCCTCCACGTAAGGAGTCCATCTCTAGTTAACTATAGTCTTTTGCGCTCCTTGATTGTGGTTATAACAATTATCGGCTGGGTGGAGAGATCGGTTCATTACTTCAAACACTTATGTGTTTGCGAACAGCGAATTGTGTGTTTAATCTGCCAGGTCTTGAGTCAACTAAGGTTTATGTTTTAGTCTTCACCTTATGTGCCAGTCTATTATCCTCCTCAATTGGCCAATCTGCAGTTGAATGAAATGAATTGTAGTTCGTGGGAGAGTTTGGACGTGGAGAAGTGGTAGATTATCGCTCTGAACAGCGAGAGGCGTCATTACCCGCTGACTGAAGTGTTAATGGGGGAAACCTCTCATTGCTCGTTGGCTGCAGTGTTAATGGCGGAAGAGGGAGTACGTGGTTTATGAAGGAGGAGGGTAGTCAGTGGTAATACTGACCCCTCCCTATATTAAGGGGGGTGGTCGATATTACCATCGACCACCGTTGACCAAACTATAACCCCCGCCACCTCCTATTCAATCAATTTTATTTTATTCGTTTTAATATAATTTCATTATTATATTTTAATAATTAATTAATAACTTTCATTTTAATATTTAAACATTAATCTTCCTAGCAATTTTACGTTTAAATATATAAATATATACTTGTTTTCAAATGCTTATAACTAATGACCCCTTTTTTTCATATAGATTTATATTCGAACAATCGAATTATATATATATATATATATATATAACTCGTTCGAAAAGCTTATTAAATATAACATATCTATAATTCTAACTTATACATGCATAATCCAAAAACACAATAACCCGATGGGCGATATCAACTACGGATAATACGATCACCTTATCTTAACTCCAATAACTACTTATAAGTGACTATTGCCTTCCGAGTATATTATGTCCTTACATATATTCAAACGATCGAATTGCAACTATCGAGCTAACAAGTTGATAAAATTCATATCAACTCATACCAAGATATTAACTCGTCCTTTATAAACAATATTAAGTCACTAGATCACTTGATTCTTTTTCCTCCAATTACCAAAACTACTCTTTACTCTTATAGACGTAATAAACGTAACAATTACCAATGACATACAAAAATTGGGAATACTAGACACGCAAACTGAGCAAGCATCATGCGACTTTTATAAAGATGAAACAATAAAATATGAAGACCAAACCAATTGACAGAACGACTAACTGAAGGCACTCACCCGAGTGTAACTGACTAAAAATAGGGTCAACTACTATCTCCTTCACTTCCATCGGAAAATATAAGGTACGCTCAGACCTATGTAGCCAGGTGGAGATGATACCCCGTACCTACCCGGTACTTGTACCTGCAACATCCTACATCACCGACCACACATGCATATATACATATATAGAAATTTCAACATACACACCGATGAAGGAGATTCGCGACGTTCCCTGTCTCACCGAGATGAGTGAAGGAAAATCGTCCCCATGCATCCCATACACTCGCAGATACACAACACACAGTGCATAGATGAAGTAAAGCGTCAGTACATAGCAATGAACCATATAATGCCATAAAACGTAAGTACATAAATACTGCAAATAAATCATATGTCTCATAATCAGATAAAACATGGAACAATGTTATATAATTCTAAATAACAAATGATAATGTATCCACTGAGAATAACAAGAACAAAATATCAGTTCAAACGAGTAAGGGTACTACATTAGGATTTGGTTTATGGTTATGTTTTGGATCAAGGTTAAGGTTAGTACTATGGTCAAGGTTAATATTTACATCATGGTTAGGGTTATGATTAGGGTTAGGGTTTTGATAATGGTTAGGGTGTATATCATGGTTACAGTTAGCATCAAGGTGATGGTTTGGTTTTGGTAAATAGGATTATGGTTATGATTAGGGTTTACAATTATAGTTAAGGTTTGGTTTTATTCATAAGGTTAAGTTTATGGTTAGGGTTTAGTGTTAAGGTTACAATTATGTTTGGGGTTTACATCAAAGTTAGGGTCAGAATTAGGGTTATGATTCAATTACATTAAGGTTAGGGTTAAATTAGTATTAAAACAATTAAGATTAAGGTTTGGGCTAGATTAAGGTTAAGAATATATTAGGATTAAAGTTAAATTATGGTTAGGGTTAAGTTTAGGCCAGGATTATTGTTAGGGTCGGGGTTTATGATTATGGTTAGGTTAGCATTAGGATTAGGGTTGGGGTGAGGATTATGATTAGGGTTATGGTTTGGGGTTATTGTTAGGTTTATTTTTTGCATCATGCTTGGGGTTAAGGATACGTTTTGAATTATGATTAGGCTTAGGGTTAGGGTCATTGTTAGGATTATAGCTAGGGTTAAGGTTAAGGTTAGATTTACGGTCATTGTTTTTATCTTGATTAGGGCTAGGGTTAGGGTTAGGTTTATCTCTAGGGTTAGTATTTACATCATGGTTAGGATTATGGCTAGGGTTATGGTTTACATCATGGTTTGGGTTATAGTCATGTTTAAGGTTAGAACTATGGTTATAGTTAGGGTTTACTGTTAGAGTTAGGATTAAGGTTAGGGTTAGTGTGTGTGTTGAATTCAAGCATAATGATAGACTAAATAGGTAACCATAAAATCTTGATCTATTAACAATCATTGAATCATAACTTAATAAAGGAATGCATAAAGGAAATCAATCAAAACAATTGAGAAAATCAATCAATAAAACTCCATTTTTGAGCTCCAATGCATCTAGCATCCACTTCTTTTCTTGTCCTTGTGTTAGAATATTGGCTCTCAAAATTATACTAAAAACTTGCATAGTAAGTGCAGAATAATTCAAAAATTGTGGTTATTGATAATGAAGATTGATACTAAATTCATAGATTTGAAATGATTTGATTTGATTAAATTAGGATTAGAGTTCAATAGGGTTACGGTTTGGGCTAGAATTCAAATAGGATTACGGTTTAGGGTTACGACATAGTTTAGGGTTAGGATTCAATTATGGTTAGATTAGGATTCAATTATGGTTATATCAAGGTTCAAATTGTAGGGTTAGAGTTAAGTTTAGGGTTCAATTTCAATTATAGTAATATTAGGTTTAGGCTTAAGGTTATTCTACAATTAGGGTTACTATTATAAGATAATGTATTCATAACATTTATTATCATTTTCTCATAAAATATTTAAAGAATCTTCATTATTATGTACATTTTTAATGATTTTTTAAAATTATTTTAATATTTTTATGAAATAAATACCTTTAAATTTTCTTCTACTAAAATAAATGCATTTTAAATGAGCTTAAACTTCATTTTAATTAAAATTATCTTACTGGTAAGCTATATTCTAACCCTAATCTTAATAAAAATATAACCCTAACCTATCTCTAATACAACCCTAATTTAACTCTAATTAAACCAAAATGTTAATTGTGTGCTTGTCAAACCCTATCCCTAATCATAATTAAACCAATTTATTTTGAGGGTTTAACCTTTATAAAATAATTTAAATATTTTTTTTAAGTTGTGAGAATAATATTTAAAATATATAGTAAAAGACATTTATATTATACATTACCATAAACTTATAAATTTTTAAGAATTTTACTACAAAATTTATAGAAAACTATTTTAATGAAATTTAGTTTCTAAATTTTAATCTTTATTAATATATAATAATAGAAGTCAAACATAAAATAAAATAAAATAAAAAAATCACTTAGAGATAAATAAGATAAATTATATAGAGATAAATAAGATAAATCACATAAAGATAAATAAGATATAATTACTAAGAGATAAATAAAATAAATAGAAAAATCACATCTATATTTTTGAAATTAAAAACATTATATTTTTATAATCAAAATTTGGAAACATAATAATTCTTTTTGATCTTTCTAAATTTGTGTAGGCATGTAATTTTAATTTTTTGAATTTAGAATTATAATTTTATGTTTAAGATTTAGAAACATAGAATTTTTTTATATCTTTCTAAATTGAAAAGCCACACAATCATTATCTTCATGACTTGTAATAGTTTGAATATGCATGATAGTATTTCGTTTTGGTTTTCTTGGTTTCAAATTCCAACTTAAATTTTTTTGTTGACTATAGTTTTTGTATATTCAATTATTATAGATTTAAAAAAATATTAAAAAGAGAATAAGATTCAAATTTTAGATGGCATAGAGATTAAAAATATATATATGTAAAATAAAATAAGATGTTTGTGCTCTATTCTTATAAAGAGAATAAAAAAATATATCAAATAAAATATGATGTCTATGTTGAAAAAGAAAAAAGAAAATTTCACATATGAGATTAATAAGATAAATCATATAAAGATAAATAAGAGAAATCACATAAATAAGATATAATTTTATTTTTTTTGATAAAAGTGGATGAACCACTGAAATTATATTAAATCTTTATATTTTTTACATGGTGTCTGGTTCAACGAGCACTAAAGGGAAAGAACTAGTAAGAAAACCCTTCAGTATTGCTCAAAAAACAAAAGCCTATTTACCCATTACAAAAGCCCATAGGCAACCCAGATACAACCCCTGATTACAATATCAATCGCATTAGATATAAAGGAAGCTTGGAAAAAGCTTAAAGGAATCAATGAAGAAGATGGAACCCCAAGATGAGACCACCATGTCCACAAAAACAGTGTCATCACCCAAAAGGGACCAAAATGTCTATGCACTGCATGACTCCAAGGCCCTGCAGAGAACAAACCCACAGCCAGAAGGGAACCAAGTAAAAGCAGTCCTGACACCACAAGAATAGTTAGCAAACACATGCCCATCCATATAATAAGTAGAGAAGGATGGAAAAAACCCTCGAGAATCAGGGAGAGGCCTATCCATAAAAGAATCCAAAGCAAAAGTCATAACAACAACAAGATAAGGAGCCAACTGCACCACCAAATAACTTGTCCCTCATCTGGAATATAATAGAGAAAAGGATAACTAGTGTATGATTATCTCAATGTCATTAGAGAAACTGCCAAGCAAGAGAACTCATACGAAAAGATGAAAATAATTCCCTCATATCTTTACAACATACCCAATCATTAAAGCAACTGCGTAACTAGCAGGGTACCCGCAGAATAAAATGATTCCACAGAAGGACCAACTCTACATAATGTGAAATGAAAGCTCATGGCAAAGTTACCCATATCTAACCATAAAGAGAAATGATTACCAAAAAAGCAGAAAATCAGACTCAATGTATTTTAATAGAGTCCAACCATGAAATTAAATGATTGACATAGAAGATCTGATACCAAAGCAATCCTCAAAATATCCAAAGGAAACCAAGGTATCCATCTACCGTGATAATAAACCCGTAAGCCCAATATGAAGCTTCATGGGGTAGGTCAATGCCAAGCAAGAAGCCCAAAAATACCCAAACTGCCAGCCGAACATAAGATATCCCACATCTGACCATAAATGAAAATAATTACACAAGAACCCATACAATCTCACTCTTATAAGTGACAAAATGGAAAATCCAGAAAAAGAAACCACAAAAAAACTCTCTCCTTAATGAGGAGATTCTCCCAATAAATGTCAATAGCAAGGATATTGCCCCGAAGGCCAACACCCTCATTATAGGCACTTACGAATTAAAAACCACACCAAGAATAGGGAATGAAGGAAGTTTCTGAATGAAAGGTCTGTTAAGAGAGAAGTTTCATGCAAGAGATAGGAAA
Source organism: Cryptomeria japonica (assembly GCF_030272615.1). Lineage (NCBI taxonomy): Eukaryota > Viridiplantae > Streptophyta > Pinopsida > Cupressales > Cupressaceae > Cryptomeria > Cryptomeria japonica. The sequence goes on along the minus strand of NC_081410.1, from coordinate 372,934,833 downwards.
ATCCGAAGGGGCAAGTTCGATATGATCAGCACCCTCAACAACAGCCTTGTTTGCAAGAAAATCCGCGAAAGCATTAATTTCTCTAAAATAGTGAGAAATAGAGAAAGTGGAAAAGCCATTTAGTTGAAGGAGAATGTGCTCTAAAAAATATTGCAAGTGCCAAGAGAGACACTTTTTTCTAGCAACCACCTAAAATACCAGCATTGAATCACCTTCAATAACAATGTCCTTAATGTTTAAAGAACGAGCAAGATCAAGTCCAAAGGATAAGGCTTGAAACTCAGCCACATTATTAGTGCCATGACCAATATATTTACCCACAGCTTTGATGATCTTTGAGGAGTGATAAAAAATAATTACCCCAACCCCAGACCTCCTCGGATTACCCTTAGAGGCCCCATCAAACTGAAGTTTGAATGAAGGAAAAGGAGGAGGACTCCATTTAGCCATCTTGCGCTTAAGAGTCGAAGAAACTCCATCTGTTATAACCCCATGAGAAGGCATCAAATGAAGTAAAGACCATCACCAAGTGACCCAATTATCCCAATGAGAAAAGGACATGAGATGATCTAAATTTCTATGAATGAAAGCAAGCACCACTTCACTAATGGAAGCTTGAATTTTACCAATTATGACTATCAAAGATGAGGATTTATGTTTGAAGATTCTTGAATTCCTTTCAAGCCAAAGATTCCAAATCAGAAGAGATGGAGCGACACCCAAAGAGATGAATAGAACGAAGAGGGAAACAACAAGGGCCATGACATAAATTTTGAAAGTAGATTTGGACAGAGAGAAGAAGACCATCCTAACATATCAAACAACCAATACCAACACTCAGAGGCAAAAGGACATATCAAGAAAAGGTGATCCATCGATTCCATACAATAACCACAGAAAACACAAGGAAAAACTGTTGTAATCACAAGTCTATCCAACCGCATTCCAGTAAGGACTTTATCTTGGACTACCAACCAAGCAAAAGCCCCTACCTTTGGAAGACAAGAAGGATGCCAGAAAAGCTTAGTAGGCCAACAAGATGGCAAGGGGGCCTGAACCAAAGAATTGTACCCCTCTTTAACTAAATAGGAACCTGTAGCATTTTTAACCCTGTGAGGCTCTACCCCGACTCATCCTAGCATTTCTATTATTTTCATGATGAGACTATTATGGATGCTTTATTTTTTATGCTTTATGGATTTAGAACTTATATGATTCCATGATTTGGTTAACATTGATGTATATTGATGCTTCATTTTTATGCACTATGGATATGGAACTTTATATTGTTTTGGAATAGGATAACTTTGGGATGATGTATGTCATTATTGGATTTGCAGGACTTTATTATGTTGATAGAAATAGGATGCATATAATATGAATGGATCAAAATTATGAGAATTATGATAATTGCTTATGTGGATTAATTGGGATATATGAGATATTGATTTATTAATGTCAATTGTATGCAGAGTGTTTGATGTGTATTCAAATTCATGTGTTTAATACTATATGAGGTTATTTGAAATTACCAAAGTGAAAATTGAGATGCGCAAGAAAATTATCCATGTGACCATGGAAATATTATGGAGAACCAAACCTAGACCTATGTACGTTCGTGAAACCAGGGGTTGTCTATTTGGAGAGACAACACCCCCTATGTATCGTATTTTAATTGTGAAAGTAAATGTTGCATGTGTGTTGTAATGAATTTATTAATTTGTGTAAATCCAAAAAGAGACAAATTCCATGTGTAATTTTGTAATGTATTTTATTGTGTCACTTGACACATGTGCTGATTAGTGTCATTGATTTTGACTTGTCTCTTGGAGGGAGTTTGTTTCCACCAAAGCCCATTCCAAACAATTGAGTGTGGTCCCAAATTTTCCTTGGGTAGAGAGTCCTAGGAGTGGTCAACTCAGGTTTGACCCGAAGGTAAACTTCCGATGGGTTTCTAAGGGGTCAAATGGACTCCTAGGGGTAGTTTAAGTGTTTCTCCTAAGGTCCATAAGGTATACCTATGGGTTAGGGGTAATTTTAGGCATGTGACTACTCCCATGTGATTGTTTAGTCACCTCAAAAAGTGGTTTTTCCAAGGTGAGCGAAAATTCAACTTAGAAGGTTCCTCCTAGGATAGACAACCTTTCCTTTCTTGTGACAGTCTCTATTCCCCACTTTCTCTTACCTTTTCCCTTTCCAGTTTTAGTAACCTGTAAGAGGTTGGGAAGACCAACCAATGGGGACTCTCACTCTATCTAAGGGGTTGGGAAGAGTGAGAGAGGCCTTCTTAGGCAAGGATTAGGGACTTAGTGAGTTAATCACCCACTCTCCATTGTTGGAGATTATGCAATTTTAAGAAGAATAGTGGTAGGATAGAATTTTGGCTAAGTCTTGGAGAAAAAGATTGTGTGGATTTGGGCTTCTCATCCTCAACTAGATCTAGCAAAACCTTTGGGCAGATTGAAGGTTGGTTCTTACTCTCCTTTGTTTATGTTGCATATGTATGTTTGAAGAAATGCTTGTATGTAGGAGTTGTTTACTTGTATTTTTCCTTTGTGAAAGAATATGTGCCATTTCCCTTCTTTTCTTTTATGTTTTTTTTTCTTGTATTGGGAGTATCCAAGGCCTTCTACTCTTGGGAGAGTAGGATGGTCTTGGGGTGGAAGGAGTTTGACAGCCTTGGGTGAGAGGCTCTCATTATGAGAGTGATCTCAAGGGTGTGTTTTTTTTTGTGACCCTTGCTGCATAGCCTTGTTTATGCATTTGAGGGTCATAAGGAGATAAGTTAGGGCTTGTATGCCTTTGGGGGGCATAAGGATGTGGGGTATGGACTTATGTTGTATTTGGTTGCCATGAGGTGGCTTGTGATGTTCCATGCTTGCAGTCTCCCCATTGGTATTTGGTCCACTTCCACCCTTGTGAAAATCATCACATTTTATGGTGAAGTGTAGCCTTGGTTGGGAAAGTGTTTTTTGTGTGTTTATCCCTTGCTTGTTGTGTTTGCATGTGTGTAACCTATCTAGTGTTTGGTTCTCCAAGCTCAGGGGTGGCTTCTAGTAAGCCTAGGCTGAGAAATGAGCACTCCATGGTCAAAGCCTTATAATTTATTTGCAGGTTGCTTGGAAAGAAAAGGAAAAAAAGGGGAAAGCTAGGAGTTGCTAGTTTTTATTTGATTTGCTGAAAAGTTAGGGAAGGGAATATTGTATTTGAGTTGCAGCAATATAAAAAGGAAAGCTATGTGTTGTTTTTATTTTTTATTTTTTTTAAAAAGAAAGAAATGTATTCATTTTATTTCAAGTCCTCATTCAATGGAAATGAGAGACTAGTTGGGTATCACACCCTTTTGTAATGTTGACTACTTTGTATTCTAAATGCTCTCAAAAGAAATGTATTTTCCTAGTAGAATGCTATTGCAAAAATGAAATGTTATTTATGGATTAAGTACCTATAGTTGTGAAATAATATATTTGTTGCTTTCTTACTATTTGAAAATAAAAGTTCATCATGCAAAATGAAATTTATGGGATTTGTAAAAGCAAGCACCTAGATCTATTGAGTTAAATACAAATACAAGTTATGGTTAAATAGGTTTAATATAGTTGATATTAAAATTTATTACATTCTGTTGTTTTACAATCGACATGTTAAACAAATATTATTTTGCTTAATACCATTCAACTTCAGGATTTTTGTCATGTGAAATCTGGTTATTGTATAGAGCTCTGCGAACAGGCGAAAATGCGAAATAGACATCCAACGCATTTGTCAGGTTTTTCGACGGGGGGGAGCAGGCAGGTTTTCGCTTCTTGCCCAAAGTGCATCTCGGTTTTTAGTCCGCCTTGTAAGAGAATCCCTGCAAAAAACACAACGGTGTCATATGAAAGGAAGGATTCGGTCTCCAGATTGGGCAACTTTGGGATAAATAATGAATTTAGGGCTAAAAACGCCAAAACCCTGTCGCTTCCCTCCGACAGAAGATGGCAAGTGTATCATTCGAAAAGAACCAAGAAAAAGATGGGCATTAATAAAGATACAGCTTTAAAAATGGATAAGGGCACACACACAGTTTCAAAGCTTTCTCCGGCAACAGGGGCTAATTTGGAGCCGCTCGGGAAAGTTCAAATTTTTGAGCCAAAACCTAATATTAGGCAGAGGCGTATATGCAAGATACCGGATTATTTGATGGAACCCCAATTCAATTCATATAACAACTATGGGGTTTTTGTAAAATGGACTGGATTCGGTGATGATATAGAAAGGATTGTCGACTGGTGGCTGGCCCTATATCCGGGACAGGTAAGTATTACTATCCTGGAAAATAATTTTCTTGCTATTTTGTGTAATAATCAAAAAACAAAGGATGACATTTTGCATGGTAAGGCTAAATTGTATAGAGGTTTTGGTTTTTTTCGATGTGAATGGATGCCGAATTTTGATCCACATTCACAGAATATAAACAAATACCCAAGATGGATTAATCTGGGCTCTTTACCTATCGAATATTTGGATTTTAAAATTTTGGAATTCTTAGGGGAATAGTCCGGGTTCTTTTTGGGCTACGAAGGGTTAGAAAATATGGTTTCAAACAAAAACACCAAAATCTTAGTTGAATTTGATTGTAACTCCCGGGTCTTGGAACCCACCAAGCTAGTAACAAAAAGGGGGGAATGGAACATTCATCCCACCTTCTATGATGGGGTCATAAATGAATCTGATATTTGGCTGAAATCAAGCCCGGCACTGGTTAAAAGTATCGATCACAAGGAAAACCCTATTTCAGAACAGAATGATAAAATCACATTAAATTCTATCCATGAAAATGCTATCTGCCCTCCTGTGACTAATACAGATGAAAATAACCAAAACAATCTTAGTAATATTAATGACCTTGATAAGATAATAGATGAGGCAAATTCCATTAAAGAAGAAGCCTTATTGGAGATGTCAAAAAGAATCTCCGATTCGGTGGATTCATTGAAATCTCCTTCTGAAACAAAATCAGTTGTAAACATGGGGCAAGAAAATGAGGCTGGTCAAGAAGAAATGTCTTCTAGAATGGTTGCTGTTCTAGAGGTATTTAATAATAATGAAGTTGAAAATCTTTCCCCGGAAGAAGAAGCTGAGAAGAGGTTTCTAATTCAGGAACTTCTGGCCTCTTTGGATGTGGGAGATAATAATGAGAATAGGGAAGGAGATATCACCCCTCTCCCTGTCAATGACTACACAGCAGCTCAGTCCCAACTGGGAGAGGATGACGGAGAAGGAGTGACAATTCCCCAACTACCCTTAGGAATAACAAACATATATGATGGGAAAAACACCCCTGACTGCGCTAGAGAAGCTAGAAGTAGAGGCAGAAAATCTTTAAGCGAATTAAGGTTGCAGGATGGAAATGCAAAAGATCAAGGCAAATTAACTGCCTTCTTTGATGCTGGGAAGGGGAAGGGCCTTCCCTCGGTCCAATGAAAATCTCCTCATGGAATGTTAGGGGCATGAATGCCCCTAACAAACAGCATCTTATTAGACGCAACATCATAAAATGGAAACATGACATCATTCTCCTTCAAGAAACGAAATTAGCCCAGGTAGAAGCTGAGGCTTTTAAAAGGAAATTAGGTCTTCTAAGCTGGGAATTTGTGGAAGCCAGGGGTGCCTCTGGTGGATTAGGTATCATTTGGAATCCACGTAGTATATTATTCTGTCCATTAGTAGGAAACAGAAACTGGCTATTGGGAAAGGTTACAAGCAAACACAGTAAGCTCTCATTTACCCTTATAAACATCTATGGCCCGATTCCAGATGCTGGGAAATGCAAAGTTTGGTCGGAAATCTTGTTTATGATGGAAATAGATCCCTCTTCCCCTGTTATTCTAGGAGGAGACTTCAATGCTATCCTAAATTTATCAGAGAAAAAGGGTGGTATTCGTAGGGAACCACAATCTTTAAAAGACTTTAGAGAGTGGGTAGATCTGAACAATCTGATTGATATAGAAACTAGTAATGGTGTGTATACCTGGTACAATAGAAGATCAGGCTTTACTCAAATCACTGAGAGATTAGATAGATTCCTTTTTAAAGGAAATATTAACGATCTAGCAATTAACCTCTCAGCTTCGTTACTCCCTTCGTCAGGATCTGATCACTATCCTGTCATCCTCAATATTGAGGGAGAGGCTACACTGAGGTGCTGCCCCTTTAAGTTTGAAAAAATGTGGATGCAAAATCCGGATTTCTATGATCTCGTTGCCAGGTGGTGGTCGGAGGTTAATTTTCAGGGTTCAAAAATGTTTTGCCTTGTAAATAAACTAAAACATCTTAAAAGCAAGTTATTAAAATGGAATAATGAAGTCTTTGGTAATATTTTTGAAACCAAAATTTCATTAGAAAAAGAAATTGCAGACCTTAATGAAAAGGTGTTTAGACTTGGAATGGATCAGGAGAGCTTCCTCAAGGAAAAGGAGCTTCTCGGGAAATATGAGGATACGCTAACAAAAGAAGAAATTTTTTGGAAACAGAAATCTAGAGAGAATTGGCTTCAAAATGGGGATAGGAATACTAAGTTCTTCCACAACAGTACAAAAAACAAGAGGATCACCAATAGTATTCACAAGATCATGAGCAATAATGGCATCCTTCTAGAAGATCAAAAGGACATTGCTACAAAAGCGGTGAACCATTTCAAAACTTTATTCAATTCGGAATCTTCTCCTAAAGACGCCAATTTAGCTTTGCTTAGGAATATTCCTAAGATTGTAACTGAAAATCAAAACAAAGCTCTTTGCAACAAACTTTCAGAATCTGAAGTAAAATTAGCATTGGGGCAACTTAACCCGGATAAAGCTCCCGGTCTCGATGGTTTTCCAGCTTGCTTTTTCCAAAAATGCTGGCACATTATTGGTAAGGAGGTGGTGGATGCTTTGGAAGCCGTAAGAAATTCTGGAAGTATTTTAAGGGAGATCAACAATACTTTCATAACTTTGATTCCTAAGAAAGAGGAATCAAGAAACTTTGATGAATTCCGACCTGTTTCCTTATGCAACACAATCTACAAGCTTTTTACAAAAATTTTAGCGAATAGATTGAAGGGCATTCTCCCTTGCATAATTTTAGAGGAACAGACAGGATTTGTTCCAGGCAGATCCATATTTGATGGTATTATTGTGGCGCAAGAAGTCATGCACTCGTTACATCTAAATCGTTCAGCGGCTATGATGATCAAATTAGACATCAAAAAGGCATATGACAAAGTCGACTGGAGATTTTTGTGTAAATGTTTAGAATCCTTTGGGTTTTCTAAACAATGGATCAATTTAATATTCGAATGCATCTCATCTCCCAGGATATCATTACTCATTAATGGTTCTCCTGCAGGCTTCTTCCAGATATCTAGAGGGATTAGACAAGGGGATCCTTTATCCCCTTTCTTATTCATCATAATGGCAGAGGGCCTTGGGAGAATCATTTCATGTGCTCGCATGAACCAGATTATTAAAGGCATTAAAATCACTAATGGATTGGAGGCTATTACTCACTAGCAGTTTGCGGATGACACAATGCCGATGGGATGTGCGAATAGGTCGGAAGCCATGGCTTTCAAAAGGATTCTTGACATTTATGCTTTAGCCTCGGGTCAGGAAGTAAACAAGAATAAATCGGAAATCTTTTTCTTCCATACTTCGCAGAACTTAGAAACAGATATATGTAATATTTTTGGGTTTGATCGAGGGAAACTGCCCTGTAAATATTTAGGGATACCGTTGGATAAGGGAAACAATTTAATTTCATTATGGAAAGGTATCCTTGACAAGATGGATCTTAGGTTGAATTCTTGGAAGAATAAATGTCTCTCTTCGGTTGGGAGGATTACTTTACTTAAAGTTGTTTTGGCGGCTATTCCGATATATCAAATGTCCTGCCAGCAGCTACCTAAAGGAGCTCGGCTCGATATGATAAAAAAGATGAGGAAGTTCTTTTGGAATATGGATTCAGACAAAAAGAAATTCGCATTAATTTCTTGGGACAAAATTAGCCAACCTATCAGTTTTGGGGGAGTTGGCATCAAAGATTTGGGGGCATAAAACTTGGCTCTGGGGGTGAAATTAGTCTGGAAAATGTACTCGGATCCTAATCTTAAATGGGTAAGGATCCTCAAAGCTAAATATCTTACCAATTCCAACCCTGATAGCATTTTGAGGATGGAAATAGTACCCAAAGGATCCAAAGTTTGGAATTTTATGATGGAATGTAGAAAGGTGATCAGGGATTATCTTTCTTGGGATATCGCGGATGGATCTGAGGCTCTGTTCTGGGAAGACTCTTGGGGGGGCTATCCAGCTTTAGACAAAACTGGTATTAGCCTAGAAGGTATTGAACATTGCAAAGCTATCAGGGGTAGGTTTGTTAAGGATTATATCAAGCTTATTTCCAATGATCCCGCCTTGGGTTGGGAGTGGAAACCCCTTGATGAGATGAATTTGTCAAATTCTGATAAGGAGATCCTCTGGAATAATTTGAGGCATAGGCAATTTTCATTACATTCTGGGAAAGACAGGATAATATGGGCGGGTAGCTCGTCTGGCATTTACAAAGGCAAAGAAGGATACTCACTTCTAAAACTCAGTCGAGCTGCAACCTATCCTAATATACCGATTAGCCTATGCTAGAATAACATTGGTCTTCCTAAAGCTGGTATCTTCTCATGGGCAGCTTTCCAAAAAAGAATTCTTACCTCAGACTGGTTCTCAAAATTAGGTTTCCTGGGTCCTTCGAGATGTCCTCTTTACGAATCTGAGGAAGAAAATGTGGATCACCTGCTTCTCAATTGCAGTTTCAGTCAGAGATGTTGGGATTGGCTTTGCTCAAGCCTTGGATGGCTGACGCCGAGACCTAGGGACATTTCAGAATGGCTTCTTAGTTGGCAACCTCCTCACACAAAGGATATATATCACTCAATGTGGTTAATTTCCCCGGCAATCCTCATTTGGGAAATTTGGAAGGAGAGAAACAGGCGGATCTTCAAAGAATCAAAATTGAGGGTAGAATCCCTTCTAAATAAGATCGAAGCAACAATTGTGGAAAAAATCAATAATAAACTTAGATATACACAGGAAAAGTCCATTAGCTTATCCAGATGGGATGAGGTCCTTCGATCTAAATGGTTGGGTCTGATAATTCCCTCGTTTATTGGGAAAGGTGGGAAACAGGCTGAGATGGATAGGAAGCTAACAAAATGGGCACCTCCCAGAAAGGGCTGGGCTAAGCTTAACTTTGATGGCGTGTCCCGTGGGAACCCGGGTGTAGCAGGCATTGGGTGTGCTATCCATCAAGACAACGGTGATCTTATAGCTAGCATAAATAAGCCCATAGGTGTGGCTTCCAATAACATGGCTGAGTTTTTAGCATTGCGGGAGGGTCTGATTATAGCTAAATCACTCAAGATTAAATATCTGGAAATTGAAGGTGATTCGTCATTAACTATTATTGCAGTCAGGACTAGGGAAGTTACTAACTGGAGATTGAAATCGGAATTAAAAAGTATTCTGGATCTGATCAAATATTTTGAGGAAACTTCGGTTAAGCATATATATCGGGAAGGTAACTCTCTAGCTGACAAGTTAGCTAATCTAGGGGCAGATGGTAACTCGTCAGTCTTTAGGAAGGATTCTCCCTGGGATTAATACTTTGGCGCTGACCATGTCAACATCTCACTTCACTCCTCTCCAAGTCCTCTCCTTGGCCCTCTTGTATTTATCCTAGGAAATGCGGTCAGGGTATCCTTATTACAGCATTTTTGTAGTCTAAGCTTCAGACAAATATTTATTGGTATATATACAGATATATATATATATGATCACATATATATATATATGTATATATTTGTAGACTCATATTAATACAAATATATACATATATATATATATATATCCATATATATAGATACATGTATATATATACAATCATATTGATAAACATATATATACATACTCATATATATATATATGTGTGTGTGTGTGTGTGTGTGTGTGTGTGTGTGTGTGTATGTGTGTGGGTGTAAATAGATACTCATTCACTTACACTCTCACATATATACATATATATAAATTCAGATATTATATATATATGAGTTTGTGTATACATGTACAAAAACTAACTCATATAAGCTAGTATCTTTCTCTCCTCACCTGAAAAGGGGTGTTTCGGGAGTATTGCAAGGTGTTTGGTTGTTATCGGTTATTCTTGTTCTGGCACATGCTGGTCTCCTCTCCAATGCATGTTAACTGTGTTTAGAACGCCCTGGGCAGCGTGGGTATTGTCTGCTTTGGCAAATTTGATGACTTTTATGACAATTATTGAGTCTGCCGTGCCAGGTGTATTCAAGCTATGGATTTCTAGATCTTTATTGTCTGACATTCTTGATTCTTTGCACCGGCTAATAGCCCTGTGTTATATCGGGGACAGTTAGAAATGGTTGCTGTTGCATGTATAATGGTAAAGCAGTGGTTTGGGACTTTTCTTGGTTTTAGTTATCAGTGATGTTGCATATATTTGAATATATATACAATCTAACAAATATACATATTCATATATATATATATATATATGTGTATGTGGGTGGGTGTAAATAGATATTCATACTATTTCACACACACAAATATGCATATATATATATATATATATACATATATATATATATATATATACAGATACTATATATATATATGAGTTTGTGTATATATGCTCAAAAACTAACTCAGCGATATCCTTATTCAAACCTTCACATATGCATGTATCATCCTCTCCTCTCCTGTCCCTGTTTGTGGGTAAAGGGGTGTTTCAGGAGTATTGAAAGGAGTTTGGTTGGTGCCGGTTATTCATGTTTTGGCACATGCAGGTTTACACTCCACTGCAGGGTATCTGTGTTTAGTATGCTCTGGGCAGCTCGGGTGTAGTCTTCAATTTGGCAGATATGATATCTTCTTATGACAATCGGTGTCTGCCAGGCTATGTGTATTCATGCTAAGGATTCTGGCTTTGTTTTTTGATATTATTGATTCTTTGCTTCGGTTGTGATTGATATTTGCCCTGTTTTTATTTTGGGGACAGATTGCACTGGTTCCTGGTGCAGTTTTAGTGGTATAAGTTGTGGTATTGGACTTTTCTATATCGGGTGGGGTTCACTCGGGTCTTTACTATCTTCTTACTCTCCTTTGTTTATGTTGCATATGTATGTTTGAAGAAATGCTTGTATGTAGGAGTTGTTTACTTGTATTTTTCCTTTGTGAAAGAATATGTGCCATTTCCCTTCTTTTCTTTTATGTTTTTTTTTCTTGTATTGGGAGTATCCAAGGCCTTCTACTCTTGGGAGAGTAGGATGGTCTTGGGGTGGAAGGAGTTTGACAGCCTTGGGTGAGAGGCTCTCATTATGAGAGTGATCTCAAGGGTGTGTTTTTTTTTGTGACCCTTGCTGCATAGCCTTGTTTATGCATTTGAGGGTCATAAGGAGATAAGTTAGGGCTTGTATGCCTTTGGGGGGCATAAGGATGTGGGGTATGGACTTATGTTGTATTTGGTTGCCATGAGGTGGCTTGTGATGTTCCATGCTTGCAGTCTCCCCATTGGTATTTGGTCCACTTCCACCCTTGTGAAAATCATCACATTTTATGGTGAAGTGTAGCCTTGGTTGGGAAAGTGTTTGTTGTGTGTTTATCCCTTGCTTGTTGTGTTTGCATGTGTGTAACCTATCTAGTGTTTGGTTCTCCAAGCTCGGGGGTGGCTTCTAGTAAGCCTAGGCTGAGAAGTGAGCACTCCATGGTCAAAGCCTTATAATTTATTTGCAGGTTGCTTGGAAAGAAAAGGAAAAAAAGGGGAAAGCTAGGAGTTGCTGGTTTTTATTTGATTTGCTGAAAAGTTAGGAAGGGAATATTGTATTTGAGTTGCAGCAATGTAAAAAGGAAAGCTATGTGTTGTTTTTATTTTATTTTTTTAAAAAAAGAAAGAAATGTATTCATTTTATTTCAAGTCCTCATTCAATGGAAATGAGAGACTAGTTGGGTATCACACCCTTTTGTAATGTTGACTACTTTGTATTCTAAATGCTCTCAAAAGAAATGTATTTTCCTAGTAGAATGCTATTGCAAAAATGAAATGTTATTTATGGATTAAGTACCTATAGTTGTGAAATAATATATTTGTTGCTTTCTTACTATTTGAAAATAAAAGTTCATCATGCAAAATGAAATTTATGGGATTTGTAAAAGCAAGCACCTAGATCTATTGAGTTAAATACAAATACAAGTTATGGTTAAATAGGTTTAATATAGTTGATATTAAAATTTATTACATTCTGTCATTTTATTTATTGCAGAAATTAAAACTGAAAGTAATAGCCTATTTCTAAAGTTAGCATCTAGACTTAGTAAAAGAAATAAATACATTAGAGCTTGATGTTAGTGTTTATTTAAAAAAATATATATATACAGAATTCTTAAAACAATGAAAATATAGTATTTCCCACTTTGCTAGGTTTAATGTGCTAGAAAATAATTAGTTTATGATTTGTATTAAAAAAGAAATAAGGACAGAATTTAAAGCACACATATTAACATACTAGAAAATGAATATTGCACCTAAAATCATGCTGTAAATAAATTTATTAATTTTTGCATGTTATAAAGAGATTTTTTTATTTTTTTTTTAAAGTAGGTTTCTCAAGTGTGTGTGTATATATATATACATATATATGTATGAAAGATTACATATTCCATTTAAAATTATCCTCAGCCTGTGAAACTTATTTCCTTTGATTAAATTTTAACCACAGAAGAAAAATACATATATATAAATATATATATAAGTATATATAAATATATATATATATAAGTATATATATATATAAGTATATATATATATATAAGTATATATATATATATATATATATATGTATTTATATATTTTGTATATTAAATAAATCAAAAATATATATATATTAAAAAAAACATTGTAAAAGGATTTTTTTTTAAAAATATATTTTTTGGAAGCCCCGGCTTCATACCCGCCAGGCAGCCGACCCTAGCTGTAGGCGGTGACCCCTGGCAGCGGCCGCAGCCGCTCCTATGGGCCGCAACCCACAGACGAGGAGGCTTCAGCCTTCCTTGGTGGGTGGCGCCCGACAATGGCGGTGGCAGCCGAGCTGCAGGCCACGACCCACAGCGGTGGCCAAGGCCGCCACTGTGGGTCGTGAACCGCAGTCACGGCTGTGGCCATCCCTACGGGGAGCCTCCGTGAGTAACTCTTTGCCGCCCCTTGTGTAATACCCCGCACCTCCTTGCAATAAAACAAAAGAAAACCTCCACGGCCATGGTAGATCACCCCCACCATTACATTCGGCCCCCTGCATCAAACATGAAACCCTAACCCATTTCGAGTTAGGGTAGATAAATAGTTAGAAGAAATATAAAAGGATGAGATAGTTTATAGTTTGAAATTAGGTTATCACTCTTTATCTTATTTATTATTTTTTTGTGGGAAATAAAAAGGGGGGAAATACCTTATTCGAATTTTGAATAGAGTATCCCCATAAACTACAAGATTATATTGCTTTACAAAACTCATTGTCTCTAATATAAAGCATATAGGTATATATGTGTAAACATATATATTAGATTCAGAAATTAAAACCTTAGTTGGTTCTACTCTTCAATAGTGAACTACAACTTTAATTGAGTAGAGATTTCTAAGGATTTTATTTAAAAGCTAATTTTTTTAGAATCCTTTTTTTGGGCTTAAATTTTATGGGAAAATAATAATAAATACATTTGCAATATTTAGCCCTAGGAGTTAAATTATTTTGACCAACATTAAATAGCTTTATAGCGCTATTTACAATATGGGTTAAATTGACCCTTTAGTCAAATTTTGGACAAATTATAATTATTGTTAAAATAAATAATAGGTTTTATTAATTTAAGTGCTAGGGCTAATTAATTTATTTCCTAGGCAATTAAAAGACTATTTGAGATTAATAATATCTCTTGCAAATTAATTTAGAGATTTTTGTTTAAACGAAATTATTATTTATTATTTGATGAGATATTAAAAATTCTTTTGGGAGAATTACTTTTCCGCATTTAATTTAGATTATCTCGCTTATTGATCTAGTGTTTAGATTTATCTTAGTTGAAAACAAATCAAACGTAGTTAAGACAAGACTTAGTTTATGCATCTTTAATTTAGCATATTAGTATATTAGGAAGTTTTTAAAAAAAAAATTATTCTGTTTGTGCCCAAAAGTTTGGGCATGACAAACCCAAACCAAAGAGTCCTCCTTCATATGGAAAACTAAAGGTCTTTTACAAAGTTCTTCTATAAAAGCTAAAATAATATCATTATTAATAGATAGGGGAGGGATATCCTTCCATTTAGCCACTAAACATGGACCTGAGGTGACAATGTTGAAATAATCTGCAACAAAAGGTCCCCAAAGATCCGACAAAATATCCGGTAAAGGGGACCAGTCACGAATAGCTGAGAGAGAAGGATGCCCATTCCAAACTTCATCCCAAAAACAAGCCTTTTTCCCATTATGGACCACCCAAGATAAATGTGGTAAGATCACCTCCCTACAAGAAATCAAAAAATTCCAAAACACAGAGCCCTTCGGAAGGGATGTTGCAGTAAAAATCCTTTCGTTGGGTGCTCCCCTTAAATACTTGGCGAGCATGACGAAAGCCCATTTACTCTGGGGGTTTGCATATAACTTCCAAATCAATTTTGCCCCTAATGCTTTATTCTGAATAACTAGGTTGCAGATACCCGCACCCCCCACATCCTTGGGACGACATATTTTATCCCAAGCAAGAAGAGGGATCTTTGTTTTTCCTCCTAAGTTGTCACTCCAAAGGAACATCTTGAGGGAAACCTTAATCTTCTTAATGACTTGAGAAGGCGCCTGCAGGATAGACATCAAGTATGTAGGAATGGCACTCAACACTAATTTGATTAGAAGGATCTTACCAGCCATTTTTAGCCACTTATGATTCCAGGAGGTAATTCTGGAGGTAATAGAATGGACTACTTTATCCCAAAAGGAGGTCTTATCCGAACCCAAAAAGAAAGGGATGCCCAAGTACATACAGGGAAAGGTCCCAACATGAAAGCTCCAAAAACGGGCAAGATTGTCTCGAACTAATGTGGGGACATTCACAAAAAAGACTTTGGACTTCTGATTATTAACCTTTTGACTAGAAAAGGCAGCGTACTCAGAAATAATTTATTAAGTAAATAAGATATAATTACTAAGAGATAAATAAAATATAAATAGAAAAATCACATCTATATTTTTTAATTTAAAAACATTATATTTTTATAATCAAATTTTAGAAACATAATATGTATATTTTATCTTTCTAAATTTGTGTAGATATCTAATTTTAAGTTTTTGAATTTAGAATTATATTTTTATGTCTAAGATTTAGTAACATAGAAATTTTTTATATCTTTCTAAATTGAAAAGCACATAGTCATTATCTTCCTGAATTGCAATAATTTGAATACCCATGATAATGTTTTGTTTTGGTTTGGTTTTCTTGTTTTCAAATTCCAACTTAAAATTTTTTGTTGAGTGTAGTTTTTATATATTCAATTATTATAGATTAAAAAAAATATTAAAAAGAAAATAAGATTCTAATCTTAATAGATGGTATAAAGATTAAAAATATATATGTAAAATAAAATATGATTTTTGTGCTCTCTTCTTATAAAGAGAAAAAAAATATATCAAATATAATATGTCTATATAAAAAATGAATTGAATGGTGAAACCATAAATTATATGTTTTCTTGATTTTATTTCTTATATGTTACATAAATAATAGAAATAACACTGAAATCGTAAGGGTTGAAGTTATATAACTTTTCTAACCTAAAAAACTTATTGGACTCTAAATGAGAGATGCAGATTATGAATCACTTGATCTGACATGAGAATTTTTCCTCCCACTGGAATTGAAAGAGATTAGTGAGGGGAGCAATGGACCAGCTACAACTTTTTAGTGGAGACAAAATTGATATTGAGAGTAGAAAGTAATAGAAATGGATATGTATTCAAAGAATGAATGGTGTCGCTTGCTCTCCCATCACTCTTTTGGCATGTCAGTTATGTCTTACTGTCTTCCTTAGCATCCATTATTCTTACCAGATCTATTAAAACTACTCTTTGTTTTAGTATATGACTTTCAAAATGAATTAAATTTGTGTAATAATAGTTTTTAAAATCAATTGCGCTAATAAGCCTTACATGAATCTTTTTCATTGCGTGAGCTAAAAATTCGAGGCAAACAATTTTAACTTCTCTTAAAACATTTTGGCTGTACATTCCTACACAAGAGAGATGGATTGAAATTAACTCTTCTTTTACAGCATGAGCTGAAATTTTGGAGGGAGTCTATATACAAGTTGCTTCAAACATGTTATGTGATTGGACTCCACACTTTTATGGATAGCATGAATATTAGAAAATATAATTAATTAATTTTTATTTTGAGTAACATATTTTTATGTTCAAAAATTGATCTTTTTTGTATGAATTTATTTTACCAACAAAAAAGACAAGCCAAATAGAAACAGTTACAACAAACAGTTCATTAAAGTTTAGAACACTTAATTGAATTCACCCTTGTACTTTTAACCATGATTATCAAAAGCCAACAACAAAAATTTGATTAAAGAAAATATAAAGTAAAACAATTTGCTTATAAGAGCTTCATTAGCACCATTGGGAGACTCAATTCAGAGACCAGCTCCATACTCTCTTTTCCCATTCATTTGTTTATTAAGTGCAAGTTTTTCACAGCTCTACATTACATCAATTTTTATCATCATCTTGTTCAAGTTCATTCAAATTTCATATAAATTCTTCACAAATTAGAAGGAAGACGCAAATCAACAATCTTCGGAGTAGGGTAGATCACTTAGGGTAGCTCGCTTACCAGTTTTTGTGATCGTAGTCAAATACCAGAGATATTTGTGAACTATCAGAGCGATGATTAGGAAGATCGTTGTATGGCAATTTATACAGGGAATCTGCTGGTTCAGGGGAATTTACAGTCTTCCATAAGAATAAACAAAGTTTAGATCTTGTTGGAGATATCTATGGAGAAGAAGCTCAAACTTGCATTGAATATCCATTCCCACACTGAAGACTAATATAAATTAAATCGAAATGCCATACAGGAAGACCAGTGCTTGAATATGAATATAAATTGAATCGAAATCTCATACAGGAAGACCAGTGCTTTGAATATGAATCCCATGTTGAAGACGAATACAAATTAAATCAAAGTGCATCTTCTCATGCGTTTCTGTCTATGTTTGTAACTGAAACTCCTATACTTCCATGCGTTTCATATTCTCTTTAATAAAATTGTGGTAATGTAGATGTGTTTTTCTTTTTAATAAAATAAAGTATTATCAAATGACCATCCAACTTCTTGAAAACGGAACTGCCAGAATATGAATAGTTTCTTTTGGGTTTACACAAAATATTCTCATTTTATTCTATCCTTCACTCCCTTGCTGCGACTCTATAGAATGCCTCTCGACGTAATAAGCTATTTCATTTATCTTCCACATAGAATTCATAACTTATATTACATAAAGAATATCCATTACACCAAGGAATAATCAATATTCTTCATTTTCATTGTGAAAACTTGCTCATAAAGCTTGGTATCCAATTGGATACATTTATGGGATGAACATACTTCATTTCATTCTTTGTTTCAATTGATTTCATTGAGATTTGACAAAGTTATAGTATTTTTTGTAAAAACTGTCAAAACCCTCCTAGGGTTAACAGTGAACATAAAAAATGTAAATTTTCATTATTAATCATTGTAAAACAACCAAAATGTGTGAATGCATGTACTATATTATTCTCTTTAATTTTTGGGTGTTTGCAGGATCTTATGAGCATTTTGGCATGTGCAAGTATGTTGAAAAGTGATGATTCTTGTGTCTTAGTCTGAGAACACAGTAGTTTCATGAAGATTGGGTGATGTAAAGGCATTAACGGTCCTTGAGTGGTCTTGAGAATGGAGTGATGGGTGTGTGAGGGAGTCCCCAACCTATTCCAAATGATTGAAGACTGATAGAAACTATCAAAATGTGAGAGTGTATGACTGTCTTAAACCTTACATGGACTGTCACAAGTTGACAGTGAGTTGAGTTAGTGCACTAGCAAGATTGGTAATGAATTTGGTATTGAGTTTGGTGTTGATGAAAGGTGTAAGGAGGTCCACTATCTTCATCATTAATATTAGAGAGTTTTGTGGAGAAGGATGGCCATGGAAGGAATGACTGTCCTAAGTACTAGAAACTGTCACAAAAGATAGTGTTGCACCAGTTAGTCTTCCTTTGACCTTTGGGTGGTTGGGAGGGTAAAGAACCAAGGTGGTATATGTTGAGTGGACCTTTTAATGTTGATGGGGATTAAATTGGTTTGAGGATGTTTATTACATGTTGTGAATTGAGTCTTTGTGGGAATTGGAAGTCCTAAAAGGGGGGAATGGTCTTGAGTGAGTGGTCACAAAGGGGTGCTTGGAGTGTTTGGATGTTGGAGAGTTTTGAATAGGGTTAGACATGTTGCTTTACCCTATTTGAATGTGGATCAATGATTGGATGAGTTTTGGTGGTAAAGAATTTTCCTTTGAGGTGTTGAAAACCTATGGGTATTTAGTAGCCTTATGAGTATCTAGTAGACTTGAGAAGTGTTGTCACCTAATTGAATAGGTGAGTTGGGAGAAACATCTCCCCTATTGGTTGAGTTTTTTGGATGCTCTAAATAAAAGTGGTATCAGAGCAAGGGAGTAGGTTCCTTGAAGGAATAATTTTGATTAGTTGAAGGAAAGGTGCCTCCAAAAGGTGGATCAACAGTTGCTAGGGAATTGAAAGCCCTGAAAGAGAAGGCAGCAACATTGGAAGCGAAAGATAGGAAGAGAAGAACCAATGAAGGTGAGAGTGATCAAGAAGGAGAAGGGAATGAAGATGAATCCCCACATGAGGTAGAGTTGTATCTTGAGGAAGCAAGGACAGTTAGGCTCCTGAAGGCAGTGAAATCGGGTGATCACAAGGCTAAAGTAGATTTACCAATGTATGGAGGAAGACTAGATGGTGAAGAGATCATTTATTGGATTGCTGCTCTAGAAAACTACTTTCAATGTGAGGAAGTGGAAGAGAATCAAAAGGTGAAGGTGGCTAAGTCAATATTGAAAGGACATGCTCTACTTTGGTGGGATTGTGTGCAAGCTGATAGGTGGAAGAAGGACAAACCAAAGATCACTTCCTAGAACAAGATGGTGGAGAAGTTGAAAGCAAAGTTCTTACTCAATGACTACAATGTTCAGTTATACAAAAGGCTACAAAATATTAAGCAAAAGGATATGGATGTGCAAGCATACACTGAGGAATTTCATAAGCTGGATATAAGAGCAGCACATGAGGAATATGATGAAGAGAAGGTGGCAAGGTATCTCAATGGGTTGAGGTACAATATTCAGGATGAACTTAGTCTCACAACAACAAGAAAAGTAGAGGAGTGTTATAAGTTGGCTATGAAGGCAGAGGAGGAGTTTCAAAGAAGGCAAGAGAGATAAGGAAGAGGTAGAGTAAACAACAACAAAGAAAGAGGAACACGACAGACTCAAGAAGACCAACGAGATACAAGCAAAGGTAAAGAGAAAGTTAGTAATTTTAGAGGAGGCTTTATAGGCATAAGAGGCAGATTTGGAGGGGGTATAAGTTCAACTACATTCACAGGAAGGTGTTACAATTGTAATGAAGTTGGTCACCCAACATTCAAGTGTCCAGAAAGACAAGGGTCATCATCAGGAGGTGAAAGGAGAGGTGAGAAGAGGGTTCAACTTGTGCAAGAAGAGGATGAAGGAAGTGTTCATTCTCCAAGAGGATGTGAACCAGAAATTGGAGAAGTCTTGATGCTAAGGAGAACACTCTTGAAGACATCCAAGGAAAAAGAACCATTGTATAGGAAATCTCTCTTCAAAACCACATGTAAGTGCAAGAATAAGGTATGTAAGGTTGTAGTTGAATCAAGTTCTACTGAAAATATGGTTTCAAATGAAATATTTAGTAAGTTGAATTTGCAAAGGATTCCTCATGAGCTACCCTATAGGGTTTCATGGTTGAATGATAATCAATCTCTTTTGGTTAATGAAAAGGCCATTGTTGAGTTTTCTATTGGTGATTATAAGGATAAGGTGCTTTGTGATATTGTACCCATGGACTATTGTCATTTACTTCTTGGAAGACCCTAATAGTATGATAGGCATGCATTGTATGATGGGGAAGAAAATAAATATACTATAGGTAAGGGAGGAAAAACATATACATTTACTTCTAGAGGATGATGAGGGTGTAGGTACAAAGACTAAAGTGATCATGTGTGGGAAGAAGGAACTTATACTAGTTGACAAAAAGGATCAAAGTGTTCTAGCAAACAGACTGAAAACAGAAACAACTGTAAAGGATGAGTGGGTGGTTGATTGGAAATCTAATATTTTGATTGGAATGGTAGTGTTCCCCTTGGTGAAGGGTAAGGTAATTACACAATGTGAAAGTGTAGGTACAGAGGTACAAGGTGTTGCTCAGACAGTGAATTTGATGACAGATGTACAAGGATAGTTTGGAAAAGGAGATGAAGAACATCATGCACATGAAGATACAATGAAGAAGGAGGTAAATGAAATTTTTTCTCATAAAGGTAAGATTTTGTGAGGATGTATGAGGACAACCCCAATTCCATGTCTCAATCCAAGGACACCAAATAGACCATATTTAGATTTGATTACCAAAGTGTAGTCCCATTTACAAACCAGCAAGGATATGACTCCAAGAAGGAAACCACAACTTAAAGGCTTGGACCCATGGAGAATACATACATATGATCATGCATTTAGAAGGAATTATGGAGTGGATATCAGTCCTTACTAATGGGACATGAGTTCTTTCCTGGGGGATTGTATGGTGCAGGAGCACCTAAATTGACATCAAGCCTCCATGAAGAAAATTATGAATTTCTTGTGTTTAAAAGAGTGAAAGTGATAAATAAGGTCTTGTATGGACAATTTTGATGTAATAAGGTCATTAAGACCATTGAATGTTAGATTAAGTCCTAGTAGGGTCATGTTGTCAATATTGCTCAAAAAATTGTCAAATTGTCAAAAGTTGTCATTTTGTGGGAAATAGGTCTCAATGGGTCAAAATTGTTGTTTTATGGTATGTAAGGTTATCTGTGGACCATTTTTACCTATTTGGATCAATATTGAGTCATGTGAGTCATGGATCAATTCTAGGTGCAATTTGGAGCAAAATTATCAATATTGTCAACATTGTCATAAGCAACTTTTGTGCATTTTATAAGTAATTAAGTGTTAGTTGTTGAGACAAGTTTAAAGGGAAGTTATAACAATTTGAGAGGATTTTTTAGCATTTAAATAAGCCTATTTTTGAACCATATGGAGTTTGGATTCATATTGGTGTAAAAAACAAGCAAAAAACAATAAAGTTTTCATTGTTCCCTACATTTTCTGAGTTTTTCTTCAACGTGACAGTCTGATATTCTTCATTTTTCATTGTGAAAACTTGCTCATAAACCTTGGTATCCCATTTTATATGTTTAGGGGATGAATATAATTCATTTTAGTCTTTTTTTCAATTGATTTCATTGAGATTTGACAAAGTTATAGTATTTTTTGTAAAAACTGTCAAAACCCTTCCTAGGGTTAACAGTGAACATAAAAAATGTAAATCTTCATTATTAATCATTGTAAACCCACCCAAATGTGTGGATACATGTAATATATTATTATATTTCATGTTTGTGTGTTTTCAAGGTCTTATGAACATTTTGGCATGTGCAAGTATATTGAAAAGTGTTGATTCATGTGTCTCAGTCTA
The DNA here is from genome assembly GCF_030272615.1 of Cryptomeria japonica. Classification (NCBI taxonomy): domain Eukaryota; kingdom Viridiplantae; phylum Streptophyta; class Pinopsida; order Cupressales; family Cupressaceae; genus Cryptomeria; species Cryptomeria japonica. The sequence continues at coordinate 372,912,864 of NC_081410.1, read as the reverse complement.
AGAACATAGTGGTTTCATGAAGATTGGGTAGTGTAAAGGAATCAAAGGTCCTTGAGTGGTCTTGAGAAGGGAGTGAGGGGTGTGTGAATGAGTCCCCAACCTATTCCAATTTATTGAATACCAATAGAACCTATCAAAATGTGAGAGTGTATGATTGTCTTAAACCTTACATGGACTGTCACAATTTGACAATGAGTTGAGTTAGTGCATTAGCAAGATTGGTAATTAATTTGGTATTGAGTTTTGTGTTGGTGGAAGGTGTAAGGATGTCCACTATAATCATCATTAATGTTAGAGATTTTTTTGGAGAAGGATGGCCATGGAAGGAGTGACTGTCCTAAGTACTTGAGACTGTCACAAAAGACAGTGTTGCAGGAGTTAGTCTTCCTTTGACCTTTGGGTGGTTGGGACGGTAAAGAACCAAGGTGGTATATGTTGAGTGGACCTTGTAATGTTTATGGGGAGTCCATTGGTTTGAGGATTTTTATTACATGTTGTGAGTTGAGCCTTTGTGTGGATTGGAAGTCCTAAAAAGGGGGAATGGTCTTGAGTGAGTGGTCACAAAGGGGTGCTTGGAGTGTTTGGATATTGGAGAGTTTGTAATATGGCTAGACATGTTGGTTTACCCTATTTGAATGTGGATCAATGAATTGATTAGTATTGGTGGTCAAGAATGTTCCTTTGAGGTGTTGAAAACGTATGGGTATTTAGTAGCCTTGTGAGCATCTAGTAGACTTGAGAAGTGTTATCACCTAATTGATAGGTGAGTTGGGAGAAAGATCTCCCCTATTGGTTGAGTTTGTTGGATGCTCTGCATCACTTTTAGGTTTAGAAGTTCCTCAAGAAATTTTTGTCTCTCAAAACCCCCCCAAAACACCAAATCAAAACTCTATAACACCAAATCTAAAGAGAAACACTACTTATTTTTTCAAAATATCCTTAGTTGGAGGACTATCACTCCATGTCCTAGCAAAGGATATTTCTTTAGAGAAAGAATTGATGTTTTATTACTTACAAAAGGTGGAGAATACAATGAAGAAATCTTATCTTCATTATAGAAGCTTGCAAAAGAGAGACTTACTTGGAGACCTTCAAAGTCTAAGAATGGCTAGACAAGTAGATTTTTGATGTCAAAGGAGGGTTGCCCAATTAGATATTTGAAGAACAAGGAGATGATTCTAGTCATACATGCACCATATCAGATGGAAGGATTTTAATATCTCTCCAATTAGTCCATACATTTTCTAGAATCAGAAATCATGGAGAAGGTTTCCACTTCAAAGGAAGGTGAAGCATGGAATTTCAAAAAAATTGTCATCTTCTTTTCATTCTCTTCTCTTAAAAAATTGAATTTATGGAAACATATTGTGAGAAAGGGAAGACATTTTTCACAACTAGTTAATGGTTATGTGTAACCTCTCTACATCATTAAGTAAAGTAGGAAAGGTAGGTTTGCTTTCTACAAATAAGTGCTTTGAACATGTTATTTCCACTTCTCAAAGGCTATAAACATGCACTTTTGTACAAGTTGTTGCACTCAAAACTTGCTGGAAATATTTTGGCATCATGGATGATTGGTTGTTTTAGTCTTGGGCTCTAGTTCTAGCACTAAATCTTTAAAATCATGGAAGCAAAAGCAATGATGAAGCAATCTGAGTTGTTATTTAGCATAAAGAATCAAGTTGCGGCTCTCAAAAGTTGAAGAAACTATTTGCATGCATCATGGGGAAAGTGAACTACAACTCATGCATGATGGTCGAATAAAACAAACTAAGGTAAAATCAAGTATTTCCTTTATTATTTTAATCTTATTCAACTTAAAGCTCTTTCATTTTCTCAATCCACTCAAAAATAAGAATAAAAAGTTCCTAAAAGCTCATTCCAAGATTTATGGAGCTGTCAAAAGCTAAAATTTTATTTTAAATGCTAATTAGGAGCCATCAGGAGCTACCCAGAGCTACTTGGAGCAACTGTTACAAAAGGAATTTATTCAATTTGAAGGCTCATTCTGAGTTGCAGAGGGACTTGCAACATTTTAGGTGTGGCGGAGATGATGAGACCATAAATTGTCTCATATTTAACCCATTAAAATCATCTATTTCTTCTTAGTGTATTATTGTAAAAGTGGATTTGAGTAATAATTGGAAGTTCTTTAGCTTGTTTAAGGTAGAATATAAAGTAGATATTTGATTTATTTTTAGTAAATGAATGTGATAAAAATTTCTTCTAACATGTCTCTATGAGTGTGCAAGATGCTACAATGTAGTTGAATGAGCTATTAAATAACTTATGACAAGAAGATTCAAAAATAGTTGCAACAAAGAGCTTCAGACATTAACTCCAAATAGCTCCAGACAAGGCTTTGAAGACATTAAGAGAAGATAGAGAAGACTCTTGAAGAATCCAAAAATAATCCAATATTCATGAAAAATTATGGAGCATCAATCATTCCTAAATCGATGGGAAAAATATTTGTTTCATGCAAGTTGCAATTGCACACTACACTACGTTATCTTTCTCCAACAAAGATAACTCAAGTTACCAAAGCACTCCAATGTGATTGCATGATTATAGAATCTTCTTCATGATGATAAACAATGATTTGGTCAACTAAATTGATGATTAATTCGTTCATTCATGTTGAGAACTTGAAGACTTCCTAAAAATCAAGTGCCTAGAAAATTCTGAAATTTTTTGTCTCAAAAAATAGTGACATCTTCCTCATTTCTTAACAAAATTCAAAAATTCAAAATGATCTAGAAATTATATTTCAAGAGATAAATTTCCTTTTGTGGGTTTGTCAATATTAGAAATAGGGAAGGATTAGTTCATGACAGAAAATGATTGAGACAAATTGGAGAGATGGACAACAGTGTCAGTTTTCTCAAAGTTTTGTAAACAACCCCATAAAAATAGGATCTTGGATCCACATTCTTAGTGGATTGGTTGGGTAGATATGGAATGAGAATTCTCTAAATACATTTTTATCATTTGAGAAAAGGGTGGTATTAGAAAGGTTTGTTTTAGCTTGAGAAAATAGGATAGATATAGTTTCATTTCCAACAATGTATTTTCCAGGATTTCTTAGAGTATATTTGAATTCAAGAAAGTATTTTATTTCCAACAAGTGTGAATTAGTTTAGCCTTTTCAATTCATGCAAGTGTGTCTTATATTAGCCTTTCCTTTCATGCAAATGTGCTTTAGACTAGCTTTCATTTCATGCAAGTTAAAGAGGTTGTCAAACCATTTTTCTTCATTCTCTTTTGCATACAGCCATGGACACCACCATGTATTGATAAATTAAATGATGGGGATTACAATGACCCCCATCAAGTATCAAATTTTTGAATTAATTTATTCATTATCAATCATTTGTGCTTAAGAATATTGCAAACAATAGAGGAGTAGCAGAGCAAGAGAGCAGTGCAAGAAATCATGGAAAGTAAAATGATCATCACAGAATCTAGTAGTGAGTTTCAGGATTTAGGCAAAGTAATTCTAGATGAATTCAACTCAAAGAAAATAAAAAATATTGAAGCTGGTCTGAGTGATGTTGAGCTGTAGAGGGTCAAAGAATTGGAAATCAAAGGTCTGAATCTATGGACAAAATTCCCTTGGTTTGATAATGCGGAAGTTGTCAAGATGATCCTTAGTCGTGTGTAGGATGACAACATTGTATTGGATAAACCCTATCCAATATTGAAGGAGGTTATCTTTGTTATCACCGATTTGTGCAACAATGGAGAGGTTCTAGCTAAAAAGTCAATTTTGAACAGAGAAGTGGAATCCCTAATCAGTGTGCCCTAATCATTGATAAGATCATTAACCCTATGGTGAGGTATGTTGTCTATGACATCTCTTATAAAATATATTTCAGGAATAGGGAAGGTGTCACTTTGGCAATTGCAGTATATATGATACATATGCTTGTAATGGGAAACAAATCATTCGACTTGTGTGAATTGTTATTGGAAAATGTCAAGATGTCAAAAGAGAAGAATTATCACTTCTGATTTGGTTTCTTGCTTGTGTGTTTGGTCATGTATTGTTTGGGATCCCTTTCGACAAAATACAATGTTATTTGGGAATCTGGTGTTTTGATCGTGAGACAGATATTTAGTTATTTGAACAATTTGGGTAATAAAGAGGAAGTTTGTGATGCATATTTCAAATCTTTTTTGAACATATGTAGTGTTGGCCTGATATCCCTTGTTTCCAATTCTAGAGGCTCTTCCTATGAAAAGAAGAAAAGAAGACAAATAGTTTCTATTGGTGTCTTAGTGTCAAAGAAAAGCAAGAAGGATTCACAAGAGAGAGAAATTGTTGTGATTGAAGATTCAGAGTCTCCTGTAGCTACAGGAGATCCGGTAGTTGTAGAGAAAGAAGCTAAAGAGTCAGATGATGAATCAAATTTGTTGGAATCAGTTGGAAGCTTGGATGGTATCAAGAAAATTGGTGTGATGTGGTTGACTTCAGTTGAGTCAGATAGAATTGAAGGTGTTTTGTTGAATCATTTGATTTGGAATAGCATGAACATCGAGGATATTAGCAATTTTCTCTCGGAATCCCTAAATGAAGTTCTTAAGGAGAAGTTCTTTGAGCGATTTGTTGAGGGTGGATTATCTAAAGAAAAAGGTTTTGACATGTAGAATTTGTTGAATGATTTTGATGATGCAAATAGAGTTTTATCAACATGTATTGAGGAGTTGAGAGACATTGTTAGGATAACCGGTGAACAACTAAGAGGTGGGGGGTGAATCAGTTTTTAACAGATTATAACATTTAATCCACTTAATAACCTTTAACCAGATTAAGTACCGATAAACAATACAACTTAATAATTAAATAGATAATCAATGCAAAGCAACCATACCACATAACACCATGATTTGTACGTGGAAAACCCAGAAAGGGAAAAACTACGGTGGGAAGCCTACCCATAGTTACATGATACTTCTGCAGAAAGTATGTGTTATAATGAGGGACCTGCACATGCAGGAAGACACACTACCTAGAGCATACTACTTATTACAAAAGAGTCTCACTAACTACAGAGAGGCTACAACCATCTCAAGATAAATGTACAACAATCCAGAATAGTGAACTGCTAAATATAGCATCTACCATTCCTGATTACAGTCTTGGTAAAGCTCAATACCAGAGGCCTTTGACCTCTTCCTTAATCCCAATTCGATCCTCAATGATCGACCCAATATTCTATTTGAATGATATTACAATATTCACACATTACATTCAATTCCCATTATCTACAATGAGATCTTACATCATTTTATATCAACCCTAAGGCCTAAACCAATTAGGTCGGCCACCTAAAAGATATTACAATAAGATCATTACATAAATCCATATTAAAATGATATGCCATGTCGACTTAAGACCAAAACAACAATAACCAATCCATAAAACATTCTAAAACATCCCAGTAACGTGTAGAGTACATGTTAGCATGATAATAGTCCATAACCTAGATAGGTACCAAACCTATTCTGGGTCCACCATTCCAAAGCAATGTGTTCAAGCAGTTGAAGCATGATCAAAGAACATCTTCAACATCCTGAAAGCTATGTAGAGGTTGTACCAACACCAATTATGCATCCTATCAAGATTCCTCAGTGAGCTATACCAGTAAAACCTTAAACCAATGTTGGTAATGGTTTACCAGAGTGTATGATAGCATCCAATTACCAAGTCAATAGCATCTGACCAAGACATTCTCCAAAAGCACGTACCACATGTAACCAATCACATTCCATAGATCCAAACATGTTGGAAGTGTCCAACAGATAGTCTCTTCTGTCGATAACACTAGATCTTATACTGGTAACCAAAACCTATTTGCCGGTAACCAACCATAACAACTAGTGTTGACATCAATGACAAAACATCAATGTAACATATAATCAATTCATCCAATGATGCCAATAATCTCCCCCTTTGGCATTGATGGAAACACTAGATGTGAAAAATGTCTAAGTACCAAGAAATGCCAAACAAGTCTCCCCTGTGGAAGACAACCAACAATCTTATGAATATCAATAAATCTCCCCCTAATGTATACAACTCCTTTTCTTATTTTTTACATCAATATCTATCCCCCTTTGACATCAATGCCAGAAATCTGACAAAAATATCAAAGCAATAATGTAAACCTTTGAATCTCAAAGCTGACTACTCCCCCTAAGTAGTAGCACCACTCATCAGTGCCAGAATAAATAATGTCTCTGATAATGCATGTCGGACTGATGAGAAACTTCATCAATCAAGTCTCTATCAGGGGGCGGGCAGAAACCTCTAACTTGTCTCTCAAATACTCAAATGATTCCTTAGACAACAGTTTAGTGAATATATCTGCAATTTGTTCTTTAGTGTTCACATAAACCAATTTGACTTCCTTTCCTTCTACCTTGTCCTTCAGAAAGTTATACATTTTAAGATATATGCCAATTTGACTTCCTTTCCTTCTACCTTGTCCTTTAGAAAGTTATACATTTTAAGATATATGCTTAGTCTTAGCGTGAAATACTGGATTTTTAGACATGTCAATAGCTGCAGAGTTATCACAGTAGATAACTACTGGTTCACTACAATTTACCCTGATATCCTTCAGCATTTGCTTCATCCACAAGACTTGAGTGCAATTATTTGTTGTTGCAACATACTCAGCTTCTGCAGTAGATAAAGAAACGCTTGACTACTTTTTGTTGATCCATGAAACCAATTTCTTTCCAAGAAAGAAAGCTCCACCAGAAGTGCTCTTCCTGTCATCAGTATCTCCTTCCCAGTCTGAGTCTGTATATCCACATAAAGTGAAATCATCATTTTTAGAGTACCATAAACCATATTATGTTGTTCCTTGCAAACACCAGAATATCCTCTTTACTGCACATTCATGATTTTCTTTAGGATTACTTTGATATCTTGAAACAATACTTACTGCATTCATAACATCTAGTCTAGTTTGAGTTAGATATAACGGACCACCAATCATAGACTTATACCTTGTCGGATTTACCAGTGTAGAAGTATCCTTGATAGATAATTTCTCACTTGTCACCATAGGAGTACTTACCAATTTGGAATTATCCATACCAAACTTCTTCAACAATTCCTTCAGATACTTAGTTTGATAGATAAAAATGCCTTTGTCAGTTTGAGTAATCTGCAAACCTAAGAAAAATTTCATCTCACCAATCATGGACATTTCAAATTCATTCTTCATATTGTTAGCAAATTCCATGCACAATTTATCTTCTCCTCCAAAAATGATATCATAAACAAATACTTCAATAATCAGAATATCATTATCAGTGATCTTATAATATAAATTACTATCAGCACTGCCTTTAGTAAAACCAAGCTTCAAAAGATATTTATCCAACCTTGCATAACAAGCTCTAGGAGCTTGTTTCAAACCATATAAAGTTTTCTTCAATCTCCAAACCATATCTTTATCATCTGTCAGCAAAAATCCATCAGGTTGCTCAATGTATACTTCTTCCTCAAGTTCACCATTCAAAAATGCACATTTAACATCCATTTGATAAACCTTATAGTTCTTATAAGCTGCATAGGCAATAAATAGTCTAACAACTTCAATTCTAGCTATAGGTGCAAATGTCTCACCATAATCAATTCCTTCCATTTGAGAATATCCTTTACAAACCAATCTAGCCTTGTTTCTTACAACTTGACCATCCTCATTCAGTTTATTCCTAAAAACCCATTTAGTTCCAATAACATTCTTATTTTTAGGTCGGGGAACTAAATTCCAAGTTTCATTTTTCTCTATCTGATCTAATTCATCTTACATAGCCTTTAACCAATGTTTATCTTTACAAGCTTCAATAATAGTTGTCGGTTCAATTTGAGAAATAAGACATACCTCTTCATTTGCCAGTCTTCTTCTTGTCATAACTCCCTTGTTCCTATCTCCAATAATTTGATCTTCAGAATGATTTAATCTTACATACCTTGGTGTCTTCTGAACTTCAGGTTCACTACTCTGATCATTAGTCACAGTTGAATTTTCTGATTGTGTCGGTCTAACTGTCTCAGTTTCCTATACTGGTTGAGGCATTGTCGGTTCAATTATGATCATTTCCACTGTCGGTTCCCTGCCATATAATATAGATTAATTTTTGTACTGCTTGTAACGCATGCTAGAATTCATCTTAAAGCTATCAATTAGAAACACCAGGGAAATCACGAATCCCTGTCTAATTAACAAATCTAACAAACTAGACAATGAAATAATGCAATCATCAAGCAAAACAGGAATTAAGAATGAAATCAATTCAAATAAAACTCCCTATTCCAAGATGTGCATATTGCTTCCATTGCTCTTCTTCTCTTCGTGGTATGATGACTCTCAGATATTGCGTCGGTAACCTGCAAGTGGCACAAAGATTCGAAGTTCGTGATTCAGAGTAAAAATTGAGGAGGCTTGAAAATAGAGATTGGATGCTCAATTTATAGAAAATTGGAGAAGATTGATTGAAAGGTGGAACAGAATGATCAAGAGGTGTGAACTGAGGTGAGCTCAAATGCAAGTTGATAGATGAACTGATGATTGTAGGAGTGAAACTCAATAGATTGAATAGATTAACTGAGTCAATTGATTGATGAAAGAGTTAACTGAAGGAAGAAAAAGAATGATTGGAGGAAATAAAGAGAATGACACAGAGAGCTAAATTTAGAAAAAGCTAACTGAAGGATGGAAATAGAAGTTGGAGAGATACATGATTTAATTAATTAATTTAGCATGCGCTTGCATTTAGATTTAAATTATTAATTTAATCTTTGCATGAGATATTATTCAAATAATTGAATTTATTAATTCAATTTAGCATTTGAATATATTTAGAACTTGATTTTGATTTTCAATTTGGTTTTTGAAATCATGCACATGTATTTGAAATTTGGAAGAAATTAGAAGAATATGAAATTAAATGAAATTAGAATTTGGGGATTTGGAATTGGAAGAATTAATTAAATAATTAAATAATTTAAAGAAACTATTTAATTATTTAGAAATGGAATTTAATTAAATAATAAAGATTATTTAATTTAAAGGAATTAAATCACAATTAATTAAATAATAAATATTTAATTAATATTTAGAAGAGGGTTGAATGATTAGATGATTGGAGAGAGAAATTGAGAATTAATTTATTTAAATAATAAAGATTATTTAAATCGGGGAATTAATCATAATTAATTAAATAATAATTATTTAATTAATATTAGAAAATAATTAAAATGATTAAATGATGAAAGAATAAGAAATAGAATAATTAGTTTATTTAAATAATAAAGATTATTTAAATTGGGGAATTAATCATAATTAATTAAATAATAAATATTTAATTAATATTTGAAAATGATTAAAATGATTAAATGATGATAGAAATAGAAATAGAATAATTAGTAAGATTATGAGGAAATATGAAATTAGAAGAAATAGATTAATTAACTTAATTAAATAATTAAAGAATTATTTAACTAATTAGACGAATAATTAGTACATGATCAATGAGACATTTTTAGGTGTCTACATTTGCCCCTCTTTGAGACAATGTCAGAATGATGTTGTTTCAAAGAAAATGAAAATTTTTGCCCTAGTATGCCCTGGTGATACTTAATGCCCCCTCGAGAGATTGTTTGTGCATTAAAGATATGAATGATCTCTCGAAAAAAGAACAATGTGAGATGAAATAATAGTTAGTTGATTAGAGATAGAGATAGGTGATGTGAAGATGATATTGAGATAGAATATGAGAAAATAGATTGATGAAATAGAATAATGTTAGATGATATAAAATGATTAAGAAAGAGATGATGAGAAAAGAATGTTTAGAAAGAATACGATTTAGAGAGAAGATGGGAAATCAACAAACTATCAATAAGCAAATGAGATGAGAATGAGAATGAAATTGAATGAATCATGAACCTGTGTCACATATTTTATTGCGTCAATATATATTTATCACTGAGCCTTATTATTGAACAATGGAGCTTAGCACATCAGAGTATAAGGAACCAAGATGTAAAGATATCTCATTGAAGAAACAAACACGTAGCAGACAAGCAACAAACAGAGAAAAAGATAATGCCCATCATGGCTCCTCTAGTCACTTGTGGACATCCTTGAGTAGCATAGGAACATAATCTATCGCCAAATGATAAAAAGATAAAGACTGACCCAGACAAAATTCAGCAGCTATACTGACCTTGTGCCTTCGTTCTCAGTTGTTTGATGTGATGGTTGATAATGTCTGATCACAGAAAGTTGCGGACCCCGTTTAAGACTGACCTGTCTGATTTCGAGTGTATCCTCTTCTATTTAAGACAAGATAATGATCACGTTGATATGGATATGATACGATTGATAAGACAGTTTGATCAGTTGATTGCAAATGTTTGACTGGATAGTCGTATCCTTTGTTAACTTCGTGGGAAGTGTTTGTTGGATATCTGCTAGGGTATTTGTTTCTTACAAGACATGTTATTGCAAGTTTTTTGATTGATTGATTTTCGATTTTTAGTTCTTTTCCAAGAGCTATTTCGATGTTTTTGGATTATGTAGGTAGATTTTTGAATGTTTTTGGTTGATTTTTTCAAGATTGTATTTGAATGTTTTTGGATGATTTTTCTGGATCGTATTTGATTGTTTTTGGATGATTTTTTCAGGATCGTATTTGACTATTTTTGGATTTTTTCAAGACTTTTAACTGATTTTTTTGGATTTTTTCAGGACTTTATCTGATTTTTTGGATTTTTTCAGGACTTTATCTGATTTTTTGGATTTTTTCAGGACTTTATCTGATTTTTTGGATTTTTTCAGTTATGCCCCCAGTGTGCAGACCCGTATGACATGATGATCTGTAGAATGCGTGTGGAGACAAAGAAATTTTTGACATGACCTATGTGAATGCACTATGCAGGATGAAGATGCACTTCCTATTCGAACAAGGTTGACTATCTTTGTTTTTTAGCATTTGTAATACACTAATTGAAAATGAAGGTGCAAAACATTTCATAGATAAGCAGTCAATTGATCTCTAAGACCCTTCGGAACATTCATCTCAACACACTTAGTGACTAGTATTTACAAATGGAGACGTGGAAAACTTCCCCATTGGTTCTTGAAACTTTGATCTTCTTTTGCCCATGTGTGTGCAGATGAGTTAATTCCTGCTCTTGTGTTCACTAAAGATCCTTAGCATCCTATATGACTAGCTACATGGTTTTTCTAACTTCAAAAGCATCCCGAATAGAGCCTCGCTGCCAGCAAGCCTTGAGAGCTCCGACGAGGTTATAGACTGCAATTCCTCAAATATTGCTCCATTGCCAGTAGGCGTTCATAGCCCTGATGGAGTTACTTGCATGTTCCCATAGTCAAGCTTTTTATCGCATTTGTATGCGTGATATTTTAGTTATATATCATTGCTCTTTTTGCCTTTAGATGGATATTTGGCATAGATCTTTTTATTTTTATTTTCTTGCCTTGACTTGTAAGTAATGAAACCTACTTGGGTGTGACAATTACAACGGCGTTGAAGTAGAATTTTAGATTTTTCACTAGTCATATGATCAACTAGGTGTCTAGAATGAATTTAGAGATTTATTGTGTTTGAGATATAGCAATTGATAGATTGTAGGTTAACAAGTCTCAAATAGTGAAGCCACTACCCAACCATAAGTAAAGCGTCATCACAGGGTAATGTTGAAAATGAATGATTTTAGGACCTCAAAGACTTCATGTCCGAATATCTAAGAAAGGAGATGACCCTTGCTTCTCTTGAATGCAAACGAATGATAAACTTGAACAATTGCCTTGTTTTATTGATGCTGCTATATGAAAATTTGGAATTTTTGAGAATGCGATGCATTTGAAAAGAAACTATTTGGAATGCAATGTTTTGAATGATATGATATGCAATGCGGAAAGTAAAACCTAAACTACACAACCCTTTAGGTACAATATTTGTGTAGGTAGTTCATTGGTCTTTGTTTGAAGAGTCGGATAAAGATGTCTTTTCCAATAGGATATAAGGACTCAGCTAAGTGTATATGTTCAACATCTCCAATGTTGATTTTCTTATTTTTTGGATTTTGTGGATCATCAGAGGGAAATCCAGCTCTAGAACCCCTAAATTTAGCTATAGCCTTATCATTTTCAAAGAAATCCAACTGTGGTAGATTCTCTTGCCCCCAATCTATCAAGTGTGAGTGTATGCGACAAATTGTTTTTGGTTTCAAAGTTGTGACATGAGCAGGTGTTATGCTTGTTTTTATTGATGCACTTGAAGAGGATGATGAAGTCAACCAGACATTGATCTCATTATTTGGTGTTATGCTTGTTTTTGTTACCACTTTGGCATGTGATGATGGCTCACATACAATTGTTGACAAGATGCTTTGTGTAATATAATCTGGATTGGTGATTTCATTGATAAGGGGTTCATGAACAACTTGTGTAGAGGGATTGGGATCACGAGGAGAAATGGTAAGTTCGTTTGAGAGAAAATCTTGTGAGGAACATGGAGGATTATGACATGGAGATGAAGGGATGGAGGGACCTTGATCGGGATTTGGAGAAATAATAGGATCGTGTTTAGGACATGAAGGTAAAGGTATGATTTGATCTTGGTTTGTAAAGGGATTATTAGGGAGGATGGAAGAGATGTCTTGATCTTGTTTAGGAGGTGGATGTTGGATGGGACTTGAAAGGGCACTTTGTTCTTGAGATGAAAGGGTGTCAATATGAATGAAATAGAAAAGAGCAAGGGGATCATCATAAGATTCTTGGTCAGTGGGATCTTGATCAAAAATTGGGTTAGATGGAAGTGGTTGTTCTTGTCTTGATTTGTTTCAGGGTCCATTTCTTCTGATTTTGGATCATCATCTTGACATGAGGAAGGAGTTTGGATATTCATGGGAGATTCTTGGAATGTTTCAACCTTTTGATTTGATGAGAAAGGATTTTGAATGAGACTCTCTAAATCATGACTTGGATTGGATTGGTTTTGTACGATGGATAGCCCTTGGGAGGTTGTGTTATTAGATAGAGATAGCATGGATTGGTTTTGTGTGACTTCAGGGGATAATGAAATGGTGGATAGATATGGTTGATTTGGGATTTGGTTGAAAGGGATTTGATTTTGGGTGAAAGATGTTTGATTTTGGGTGAAAGTTGTTTGATTTTGGTTAAATGAATTTTGATTTGGACTTTGGTTGAAAGGGGTTTGATTTTGGTTGAACGAGGTTTGATTTTGGTTGAATGAATTTTGATTTGGACATTGGTTGAAAAGGGTGTGATTTTGGTTGAACGAGGTTTGAATGTTGGGTTGATATGAATTTTGATTTCGACTTTGGTTGAAATGGGTTTGATTTTGGTTGAACGAGGTTTGAATGTTGGGTTGATATGAATTTTGATTTGGAATTTGGTTGAAAAGGGTGTGATTTTGGTTGAATGAGGTTTGAATGTTGGGTTGATATGAATTTTGATTTGGAATTTGGTTGAAAAGGTTGTGATTTTGGTTGAATGAGGTTTGAATGTTGGGTTGATGTGATTGGTATGATTGATGTAGTGGGTTGAAAGAAAAAGAAGGTTTACATGACTCTAATGTTGGTTGAACTGAGGTAGGAATGCTTCTATTGAAGAACAAAGGTTGGCATGTTTGAATGGTCTCAAAAGAACTAGAAGGTTGGTTTGATACTGATCCCCTTGTGGCTATCACTTCTCTCATCATGTTTTCTAACCAGCCCCTATGGTTGTCAGGACTAGCCATGTTTGTCACTTGTTGTTGCAAAGTTTTGATTTGCTGAGCTAATATTTCTATGGATGGTGATGGAATAGGAATGGAAGGGATGAATCCTCCACCTTCCCTACGAAATGTATAATTCCAATCCATGATGTTTGCTTGTTTGGTTTGGACCTAGGATCACAACATGTAAGATATTTTCTCCATTTCCCTGGATGCGATAATGTTTGATTTAACTTGACCAACTTGTTTGAGTTGAGGTTGAGTTTGATTGATCCTCTGATTGTGTTTTGGACATTTGGGGTATGATTTTATAGGATGATTGTGCAAATGATGATGAACTAAGACAAATGTATATGAGGTCTAGATGAAGACATAGATGATAATGTAGGACTATGTAACTAATATGGATGATAATGCAAAAGACTTAGGACGATAATGAGGACGTAAGTGGTACTTATGCAAAAGACGTAGGACGATAATGAGGACATACGTGGGACTATGCAAAAGACGTAGGACGATAATAAGGATGTAAGTGGGACTATGCAACGACTATGGATGATAATGAAGACGTGAATGAGAACTCTTCAAGGACTTAGGACGATAATGAGGACATAAGTGGGACTATGCAAAAGATGATGTAAGGGACTGCCTGTGGTCACAAGTATGTAAGGACTTTTGAGAATCGGTTTCAAAATGGACTTTGTTTTTGGTAACCTCGTGTGTAGGACAATGTTTTGCAGTTTTCCAAATCTGAGAACAATGGTAGGTATGTATAGCTGACTGACTCAAATTTCATACAATCTCGGAAAATTCTGAGATACGTGGGATAGGGCCTGAAATAGCTCAAGGGACTGACTCAATACTAGTCTAGTACAATGATACATAAAAAAGAATGGAAAATAGTCTTAGGCTGGATATTGGACACCATTCAGTGAGGCCCCCGCAACAAAATACCGAAACAAGATGGACAGATAAAGAGTCTGGCAGCACTGGCTCCACTCCACGGCACACACTTCTCAGGCATGCCAGTCTCTCTTACCCCGAAGATCCGAAGATATTATCACCGAGGGATTTCTGTCTCATAATGTAAGGTACATGAGGGGTATCTATGGGGTATGATCCGCACTCCTGGAACCACTGAACATAGGATTTTTGGCAACTAATTTGGTTCTTAGTATTAGGTTTCGAGGGATCCCTATCCAACGATGGATTCTCAGAGCAAGCCATTTAAGGCTTTAGTTGAGCTTATCTGTGCAGGGAAGGCCCCCACATATGTCGAATTCACTCAACACTCTAGCCGCCTGACCAGTATATTTATATAGCGGCTCGAAAAACTCGCTTGAGAGTACGCTGGGAGAGATGATATCCCCAACGCATCCCAAATCGAAGTACCTCTATGGGGTGATGAAATCTCCAATCAAAGATACCCCTCACTACATAGAATAAAATAAAATTTGGATGTCGTTTTCACCTTCCTTATTTCTCCCTTAGGCTCGATGGCAGGTAGAAAGTCAGTTAGTGCAACAGTAGGTCCACCCCAGACACAATGAAAAGTTCTTTTCCCTTAAGAAAATGAAAAATGATTTAATCTAATGCAGCCTAATTCACATTCTTTTTATAGCCCAAATTTAGGTGTTAGATCCGCATGTGCATGTCAATTTTAAACACCAAATCCAAAAATGAAGGCATACATGTCAATTTTAACCATTTATTTGATTTTTAAGCACCAAAAACCAAGTGTGAGATACACGCATGTCAATTTTAGCCCATGTTCATTTTAAGCACCAACAACAAAGTGTGAGATTATCCATGCATGTCAATTTTAACTGTTGTTGATTTTAAGCACTAAAAATTGAAGTGTGAGATTTATCCATGCATGTCAATTTTAACTGTTGTTGATTTTAAGCACTAAAAATTGAAGTGTGAGATTTATCCATGCATGTCAATTTTAACTGTTGTGAGATGTGCATGCAAAATTACTAATCTAATCCTCTCTGAGAATCCGCCATAGGCTGTAAACAGAAGATTAGTAGTAAAATAAAACAACAGAAAACAAAAACTGAAAACTTGACAGAGGCGATTGCGTAATACTACTTGAGCGATTGTGTGATACTTACTAAGCGAATGCGTGAATCTGACAGAGCGAATGCGTAAATCTGACAGAGCGAATGTGTGACTTTATTTGCTCGATTGCGTATCAATAACAGGTCGATTGCATGACAAAATACAGACAACAACAAAAATTAGAAAAAGAAAAACAAGAAAACTAAACCCGATCAGGAACCTACGAAACCAATTGTGAAGCCCTAGCCAAATCCCTCATCATCCATTCAATATTGATTAGATGATATTTAACTGTATAAGAAAGAACTAGGCTATTATATCTGTCTAAGGCCAGTTGTTCTTCTGAATCCTGTATCAATTTTTTTGCTTGGAGAAATTTTTGATATCATTTAGCTTCCCTCCTTTGTTGCTTCGTCCTTCTCACACTTGAAATTTTGAACTGAACTTTTCTTGCCATAAACTGTGTTAATCAAATCCTAAAATAAAAAAGTAATTTTGATCCCTGATTAACCAAATTTAAGACAAAACTATACAGAATTAATAACAGACAGAAGAAAAATAAAACAACAATTAACCCTGTGGATGCGTGACCCAGAAAGGGCTATTGCGTGATGAGGACAGGGCGATTACGTGACTCTGTTTGGATGAATGCGTGACCTCGAAGGGTTGAATGCATGATTCTATCTATGAGATTGCGTGATGAAGTAAGCTCAATTGCGTGATGAAAAATCCTTTCTCGAAATTCGTGCAACCTGCAAAAAAAATAAAAATTCCACACAATCTGCAAAAATCACACAGAACACAGAAAAAAGGTTAAATTGTTGTTAGTTCACGTCGGGTTCACCAAAATGTAATGCATGCTAGAATTCATCTTAAAGCTATCAATTAGAAACACCAGGGAAATCATGAATCCCTGTCTAATTAACAAATCTAACAAACTAGACAATGAAATAATGCAATCATCAAGCAAAACAGGAATTAAGAATGAAATCAATTCAAATAAAACTCCCTATTCCAAGGTGTGCATATTGCTTCCATTGCTCTTCTTCTCTTCATGGTATGATGGCTCTCAGATATTGCACTGGTAACCTGCAAGTGGCACAAAGATTTGAAGTTCGTGATTCAGAGTAAAGATTGAGGAGGCTTGAAAATAGAGATTGGATGCTCAATTTATAGAAAATTGGAGAAGATTGATTGAAAGGTGGAACAAAATGATCAAGAGGTGTGAACTGAGGTGAGCTCAAATGCAAGTTGATAGATGAACTGCTGATTGTGGGAGTGAAACTCAATAGATTGAATAGATTAACTGAGTCAACTGATTGATGAAAGAGTTAACTGAAGGAAGAAAAATAATGATTGGAGGAAATTGTTAGAGTAAAGGTTTTAATTTAATCATGTTGATTAAATTACCTTTATTCCTCTCTTAAGATTTCACTTTAGTTTGCATTTGTGACATTTAATAATTATATTAATTATTAAATGTCTACCTATTAGGGTTTCTTTTAGGGTTGCACAATATCCTTTTATAAGGATTCATCATTGTAATTTATCTCTCTCTTGGATGAATACATTTTTTTAGCTTTCAGAGCACCCTTGCTTGTTTGTCTCCATCTCTTCTTTCTGTGACAGGTTATTTGCATGCAGGTGATCTTCAGGGTCTGTGAAGTTGGCTTTCTCAACTTCTACATGGTATCAGAGCTCCAGACCTGTTGCTTCCTGTTCGTCTTCTGAAGAATTTGGAGCTACGAGGGTTAGATCTGATTTTCAGGTTTTGGTTGCATCAGATCTGTGTTTGTCTTCTGTTTTTTATTTTGGAATAGGGGGGTATTTTTTTTCAGTGCATTTTGAGCCCAAACGGACCTCACTGTTGAGCTCGTAGCGCCCAAAAACCCTTATTTCCATATAAAATTTGTTCGATTTGGACACAGTTGCTCCAGAAGGCAAATTTTTTTATGCCCCAAGGCCGTACGACCCCAGGGCACGAATTTCGAGGCAAATTTTCAAAAAAAAAAAGTTTAAAAAAATGTCGTTTTTTGTTACACGGCGGGCGCAGCCAGTGTTAAGGCCAGTGCAGCCGGTGCGCAGCCCGGCGGCCACCGCTCTGCCACCGCCACCGGTGGTAACCACCGCCGCGCCGCCCCGCGCCCACCCGCCGCCAGCCGCCCGCCTGCCGCCCGCGCCCAGCCCGCGCTCCGTCCGCGCACCGCCAGTCCGCCCGCGCGCCGCAAGGTCGCCGCCGCCACCACCACGCCGCCACAGCGCCACCTCCCCCTGCGCCAGCCCCTGGTCGCCCAGCGGACCAGGGGCCATTTTTTTTAAGCCTTTGAGGGCATGCAGGGCCATTTGTTTTTTTTTGGAGCTGTTTTTACAAAATCGGGCATAACTCGGGCATTTTAGCTCGGATTTTTGAATGGAAATAGGCGTTGGAAAGCTGGTTCCGAGCCCGATCTAATCGATGGAGGTCTTTTTCTCTGATTTTGCCATTTTATAGTGTTTTTTTACAGTCAAAGTGAGGTCTCTTTTTTGCACTCCGGGAGACGTAGAATGAGCATCCGACCTCCGTTTTTCGAAAAATTTATATTTTCGGAAAGTGTGTTCTGTGTAATTTTCAGAAATATGGTTTTTTTTTCCAGATTTTGCTCCATGCATATTTTATTCAATTTTTTGCTTTTCAGCACTCTGGTGGATATCGTGGTTGTTTCAGGTCCTGGGATCTCTTTTCTGAGTAGGGTGTCTTTGTTTTGATTCTCGTTTCTATTTTCCAGACTTCTTATCATTGTAGCATTGTATATATGCAAACGCACTGAGATAAAGTGCCATCATGCATTGTTTACTTGGAATCTTGCATATCTTGTGTTTGGTTGTCCATGCACTGTTGATCCAGTGCCATGAGGGGGTTGATGTTTGCCTTTATTTGCCATCTTCCTTTGTCAAGTGAGTGTTCCTTCCACGACATTCACCTCATGATGATGTGTCTCAGCACCTTTGATGTTCTTGGTTCTTCGTCATGCAGTTGTTTTTGGCTGTCCTTTTCAGTGTTCCTGTCCCTCTCCCACTTCCGCATTATGGGGAGGTTTATCCTATTGGTTCTAATGCTTCCGTGGTTCGATTGATCAACTCTTCAGGCTTTGGTTTCTCATGTCATCTGTATCTTCGATTTCAGTTGTTTTGCCTTGTTTGCCTCCTGATTCAAGTAGTGTCATTTGAGGGCACTCATGCAGATTACAGTCTTCTCTACCTGGTCATGTTCTAGTTCAGTGGATGTTCTTCAGATCAGCAGTTATTCTTTGACAGAGTTTGCATGTTCTTCATGCTTCAGTGGTGTTCTTCCATCTCTTTTTGGAGTAGAGTTTTGTTCCCATGTGGTTTTCTCTATTTCTCCACTTTACAGAGATTTGGTTGTAATTGGGTACCTGATCAGGCCTTGTTGCCGGGACCCAAGTTTACTTTCTTGCATTGTAGTTACCTTTGCTTTCTTGCACATGTTTGTAACTGCACTTTTGCTCATCTTAAGGGGGGGTGTTAGAGTAAAGGTTTTAATTTAATCATGTTGATTAAATTACCTTTATTCCTCTCTTAAGATTTCACTTTAGTTTGCATTTGTGACATTTAATAATTATATTAATTATTAAATGTCTACCTATTAGGGTTTCTTTTAGGGTTGCACAATATCCTTTTATAAGGATTCATCATTGTAATTTATCTCTCTCTTGGATGAATATATTTTTTCAGCTTTCAGAGCACCCTTGCTTGTTTGTCTCCATCTCTTCTTTCTGTGACAGGTTATTTGCATGCAGGTGATCTTCAGGGTCTGTGAAGTTGGCTTTCTCAACTTCTACAGAAATAAAGAGGATGACACAAAGAGCTAAATCTAGAAAAAGCTAACTGAAGGATGGAAATAGAAGTTGGAGAGATAAACGATTTAATTAATTAATTTAGCATGTGCTTGCATTTAGATTTAAATTATTAATTTAATCTTTGCATGAGATATTATTCAAATAATTGAATTAATTAATTCAATTTAGCATTTGAATATATTTAGAACTTGATTTTGATTTTCAATTTGGTTTTTGAAATCATGCACATGTATTTGAAATTTGGAAGAAATTAGAAGAATGTGAAATTAAATGAAATTAGAATTTGGGGATTTGGAATTGGAAGAATTAATTAAATAATTAAATATGTTAAAGAAACTATTTAATTATTTAGAAATGGAATTTAATTAAATAATAAAGATTATTTAATTTAAAGGAATTAAATCACAATTAATTGAATAATAAATATTTAATTAATATTTAGAAGAGGGTTGAATGATTAGATGATTGGAGAGAGAAATTGAGAATTAATTTATTTAAATAATAAAGATTATTTAAATTGGGGAATTAATCATAATTAATTAAATAATAAATTTTTAATTAATATTAGAAAATGATTAAAATGATTAAATGATGATAGAAATAGAAATAGAATAATTAGTAAGATTATGAGGAAATATGAAATTAGAAGAAATAGATTAATTAACTTAATTAAATAATTAAAGAATTATTTAACTAATTAGACAAATAATTAGTACATGATCAATGAGACATTTTTAGGTGTCTACATTGCTCATCCACTCTCACAGTAGCACTCTCCACAATTTTCTGCAATATTTTGCTATAACATCTATATGCTTTGATTTGAATTGAATAACCAAGAAATATCCCTTCATCACATCTAGGATCAAAATTTCCAATTCAATCATCTCTTTTGATATAACATTTACTTCCAAAAATTCTAAAATATTTAATAGTAGGTGTATGTCCAAACCATAATTCATAAGGGGTCTTACCGGTTTCACCTTTGATGTGAACTCTATTGAATGTGTAGACTATTGTACTCACTGCTTCTCTCTAGTAGATATGAGGCAATTTGGCTTCTATCATCATAGATCTTGTTGCATCCAAAATGGTTATGTTCTATCTTTCTACCACTCCATTCTGTTGAGGAGTCCTAGGTGCAGACAACTGTCTTCTGATTCCATTTGTCTCACAATAACTGTTAAATTCATGAGAAGTGAACTCACCGTCATGATCTGATCTTAGACATTTTATTTTCAATCCAGTTTTTGTTTCAACTTTTGCTCTAAAGATCTTGATTTTCTCAAAGGCTTCAGACTTCTCCCTAAGAAAAGTCACCCACATCATTCTAGAATAGTCATCAATAATCAACATGAAATGCCTATCACCTTGAAAGCTTCTAGTCCTTGCTGGACCACATAAGTCAATGTGAATTAAATCAAGTACATCATTAGATTTATCATGTATTCTCTTAAAATAAATTCTAACTTGCTTTCCCAATTGATATTCCTTACATACTGGATTGTGAGGCTTCATAATCTTAGGTTTATCTCTAACTGCCTTAGTTGAACTGATCTTAACAATACAATCAAAATTAACATGACATGACCTCTTATGCCATAACCAACTCTCATCAATATGAGCAATCAAACATGTCTTATTGATAGTGTTCAAGTGAAAGATATTACCTCCAGTCTGAGTACCGGTTGCAATCTCCATTGCAATCTCCAAACCAGTCTTGTTAATGATTTTGCATTTTCTATCTTTAAACTAAAGTTGGAAACCCTTGTCCACGAATTGACCAACACTCCAAAGATTATGCTTTAAACCTTCTACATAATAGATACTATCAGTGTTATGCTTGCCATCCAAAGAAATAATACCTCTACCTCTGATCATACATGCTTTGTCATCTCAAAATCTGACTTGACCGCCATTGTATTCTTGCAGGGACAAAAATTTCCCTTTATCTCCAGTCATATGATGTGAGCATCCACTATCAATTACCCATTCATCCTTATCTTCAACTTTTGCTGCCAAGGCCTTTTCTTCATTTTTGATAGCCGGTTCCGGTTCATCTTCCTTTAAAGCATAGAACACCCATTCCTTTCCATTGTCGGATCCACTAGCAGAGTCTTTGTCGGTTCATCTCCCAAGTCATCAGTTACTCCTTCCTCATTTGCTATGTAGCATTGTTTACTTTTCTTGAATCTATATCTGTTCTGGTTAGGCTTAAATGATTTCTTAACTCTTTCCTCAAACCTTGCATTCCTTTCAGGATATCTAGATGCAAAATGACCAAGCTTATTACATGCAATTCATTTAAAAGGTGCTTTCCTTCATACTTACTTCCTGTTGGACCTTTAGGTACTCTTCTAGCAAATAAGGCTTCAAGTTTCTCAAATTATTCATCTTCTTTCCTCATGTCTTCCAATTCTTTTGCATATAATAATTTCCAATCACTTTTGCCGGTAGATGATGATGATGATGCATGAAAAGCAGGTTCAAACTTTACAGCTCCAGAAGATCGAAATTCTTCAAGCTCAAAAGAAGATAATTTCCCAATCAGAATGTCTCTGTTAATTGAAGTGTTTTCCATTGTTCTCAACTCATTAATTGCAGTTGCCTTCATCTTGTAAGCTGGTGGAAGGGCTCTCAAGACTTTGGAAACTATTTCATCTTCACTCAGAAATCCTCCACAACATTGAATTCCCATAACAATCTCATTTACTCTTTCCATAAACGCAACAACTCTTTCATTATCATCCATCTTCAAGTTTTCGTATCTTACCTGTTAGCCATCAAGTTTAGCAATTTTGATAGTAGGATCACCTTCATTCAGATTTTGCAATTTGTCCCATATAACCTTTGCCGATGATTTTTCAGTCAATCCCATGATCTGCTGATCATTAAGTGCACACAAGAGGGCTTCTCTAGCTCTGCAATCATTTTCAATATTCTTGTCCAAGTCTACAGGAGAAAATTGCCAGATGCCGGATCATAAGGTGTGTATCCTTTCTCAATGATCTCCTAAATATCCTTTCCAAGACATCTAAGATGAGTCTCCATTTGAATTTTCCATATACCATAATTTTTTCCATCAAGCTTAGGGATTTCTCTTCTGAAAATAGTTGTCGGTGGATTAGAAGTGTTAGCTGCCATAGGATCTACCTCAAGCGGTTAAGCTTCTACAAAAGAGGACCAAATATCTGATACCAATTTTTAGGATAACCGGTGAACAACTAAGAGGGGGGGTGAATCAGTTGTTAACAAATTATAACATTTAATAAACTTAATAACCTTTAACCGGATTAAGTACTGATAAAGAAGAAACATATACCGGTAAACAATTCAACTTAACAATTAAATAGATAATCAATGCAAAGCAACCATACCACATAACACCATGATTTGTACGTGGAAAACCTGGAAAGGGAAAAACCACGGTGGGAAGCCTACCTACAGTCAAATGATACTTATGCACAAAGTATGTGTTACAATTAGGGGCCTACACATGCAGGAAGGCACACTGACTAGAGCGTACTACTCATTACAAAAGAGTCTCACTAACTACAGAGAGGCTACAACCATCTCAAGATAAATGGACAACAATCTAGAATAATGAACTGCTAAAGATAGCATCTACCATGCCTGATTACAGTCCCGATTAAGCTCAATACTAGAGACCTTTGACCTCTTCCTTAATCCCAATTCGATCCTCAATGATCGACCCAATCCTCTATCTGAATGATATTACAATATTCACACATTACATTACATTCCCATTATCTACAATGAGATCTTGCATCATTTTATATCAACCCTAAGGCCTAAACCAATTAGGTCGGCCACCTAAAATATATTACAATAAGATCATTACATAAATCCATATTACAATGATATGCCATGTCAGCTTAAGACCAAAACAACAATAACCAATCCATAAAACATTCTGAAACATCCCGGTAACATGTAGAGTACACGTTAGCATGATACTGGTCCATAACCTAGATAGGTACCATACCTATTCTGGGTCCACCATGCCAAAGAAATGTCTTCAAGAAGTTGAAGCACGATCAAAGAACATCTTCAACATCCTAAAAGCTATGTAGAAGTTGCACCAACACCAATTATGCATCCTGTCAAGATTCCTCAGTGAGAGCTCTACCGGTAAAACCTTAAACCAGTGTTGGTAAGGGTTTTACCAGAGTGTATGATAGCATCTGATTACCAAGTCAATACCATCTGACCAAGACATGCTCCATAATCACGTACCACATGTAACCAATGACATTCCATAGATCCAAACATGTCGAAAGTGTCCAACAGATAGTCTCTTCTGTCGGTAACACTAGATCTTCTACCGGTAACCAAAACCTGTCTGTTGGTAACCAACCATAACAACTAGTGTTGATATAAATGACAAAAAATCAATGCAACACAAAAATAATTCATCCAATAATGCCAACAGTATCCATAGTTCCAACAAAGTCTACAGGTACTGTATCTCTTGGCTGACAACAACAATGAAGCACAAAGGTAAAATTGATGCTATTGAAGATGAGTTGAGTGCTTTGGGTAAATCTTATGATTTTTTGGATGGTAAGGATGGTGAGCAAAGGAAAATAATTAATTCTCTTCAAGATGAACTCTTATTCTTGCAAAGGCAGAGAGAATACTTTATAAGTATGTTTTGGAAAGTAAAGGAGATCGTTGAGGCAAAGTTGGAGCATTTTTCAGCATTGCTTGGTAGTGCAGTTAAGTATGAGAAAAACCCATCTACTCTGGATAGTTTCTCTCATGATATTGATCTATTGGTGGAATGTAGAAGCCTTTCAGTTAGCATTTAACTGGCCATATATTCTTGGGAAACTTTTCTTCCAGAACTGAAGGAGAAATAAGAACTTATCTTTCCAAAGAAGAGCTCAGCTGAAGGTTCTTTCTGGTGTGGTATTCAGTTTTTTTTGACAATTTTGTAGTTGTGTATATACTTTGCTTCTTTTTATTTCTTTTCTTTTTTCATCAATTGCATCCTTTATCCTTGATGTCAAAAGGGGGAGAAAGGAATGTGGATTTTGGATTGAGGAAATATATGAGTTAGGGGAGTTAGATTATGTGCATATATGTTTTTCTATCAATGACAAAGGGGGAGATTGTTAGACTTGTGTGAATATTTTGGTTCTTGATGTCAAACCGGTTATCCAGTTTGGACTAGGCATTTTATGCAGTTCAGTGTTATCCGGTTTGGTTCAGATGTTGTATGAAGTCAATGTGAACAGTTTTTGATATGAGCAAGTGTTGTGCGTCTTGGTATTGCTATGTTTTGTCATAGAGTTGATATAATAGAGTGATTTTCGGAAGATCCCTTCCTCCGGAGTCCTATGTTATGGTTAAACTGGTCTCGATATTAGCTACGTGTTCCAACATCTTCTATTTTGGTTATGTCAGTTGTATCCCTTCAAGATCCGTGTTGCGATATTCTTGGTATGCGTGGAATTTGTATCTTTGGAGTTTGGAGATGTTGTGTTTGAGTTTTGTGATAATGGGTCAGCTTCTATGGGTTCGAATGACCCTATCCCATTTCGATACTTAAGGTATATGCAAGGAAGAATGTAGATCTTGCAGAGGCTAACATGGTTGTTTTGTTTATGTTTTTGTTGGATAACATGTCGAGCTAGGCTGACACATTATCCCGATGTCCTCCGGTATATATGTAGAAGCATGTGATGTGTGATGTAAGCAAGAGAGAATAAAAAAGAAAAACAGGAAGTGTATGAGGTGTGTGTGTGTGTGAGAGAGAGAGAGAGAGAGAGAGAGAGAGAGAGAGAGAGAGAGAGAGAGAGAGAGAGAGAGAGAGAGAGAGAGTAGTGAAGGAGACATAGCAGTGAAGATAGAAGAGAAATAGTGAGTTGCAGATAGAAAAGTTTGTTAGTGCAGAATCAGAAGTATTGTAGTACTACAGTAGTCCTTTACCGGACCTACTGCAAGTGTTGAAAGACAATTGTATAGAGATCTTTCACTGGATCTGTTGTAGAGGTTGTGAATTGTGATTTGAGCTTAATCTAGGAATTGATCTCATGCATTTGGAGATGCAATCCTCTTCATTTCAACCATTTCTATTGCAATGAGCATTCCGACAGTTAGCCATCTTTGGTATCTTTGCAGTGAGTAGTCTGACAGTGAGCTATTTTTGTAATTTGGCAGTGAGCCACCCTTTTGTAAAACACCATATAACTAGTTATATTCTCTTGAGAGTTAACACTCTCTATGGTTTTTCCCATTTGGGTTTTTCACGTATAAAATCAAGTGTTCCTTTTGTGTTTGTGATTTTCATGTTTACATTTGTTGTTTCATGTGTGTTAAGCATTCTTGGTTAATTGATCAGAAAGTTTAAGTTCGGTAAAAGTTTTAATACTTGTGGGAATACTGATTCACCCCCCCCTCTTAGTATTTTGGTCCTTTAGACCAAGTCAACATAGTGTGATGACAACATGATGGAGTGTTTTAAGAAAACAAAAAATGTCTACATATTCATGTGTTTTAAATATGGGTATGACAATACCCATACGAGGCTTAGAAGTGGCTTAATTCACTCAAAGGCTTAGGTAGAGTTTAATGCAAGAATTGGATATTTCGTTGCATTAAATTGAGAACAAAGAATAAACTAATGAATAATTATTGTAGATTTTCAATAAGCACATTACATAATAAGGGATAATAATTCATGCAAGGCTCTAAATAATTCTTGAGATGGATGTAAGCACTAAACAAGTCCTTGGTATAAAAATGGTTACTAGACAAGTACTATACAAATATAATCATACATGGTTTGGTTGCTTAATTTGAAAACTGCTTGGTTTACTTAACTTCTTATTTTTGTCTTAGAGAACCAAGAAGAAAAACACTTTGTTTCTTTGCTACCATCCTCTTCTTTGATCAATTAGATTGATTATATCCAATTATGTGATATGAAACTATGTTACTTGACGATGTTGGAGAAAATAATTCATACATTAAATATTCACTTAATTGCATTAATTCACTAAATAATCTATGCCTTAATTAGTAATTAATTATTGACATTTATTATTTAGTTAATTAATTAATTAGGGATAATTAATTAATATTTATTTCCATGTCTAATGCAAACTAGGAAAATCAAACTATGTTTAGATTTCGAGAGTTTCATGCATTTAATTAGTCTATTATGCTATTTGTGCATACATGACTGATTCATGCATTCTATTTTAACTCCTAGTCTTTCTTGTAAACTCCACCATTTAGGGTTTCTATCTTTAGATTTAGATTTCTTTATAAGGATGGCATATCCTTCATTGTAACTCAAGCAATTTCAAAGCAATTCAATCAATTTCATTGTTATTGTCTTCAATTATTTTGCTGTTCAATTCTCTCTTTACATGTGATAGGTATTCTTGCAGAAGATAGCTGGGCTTGTGGGATCTGCATTTCACAAATTCTAATAGAAAAGTATTTGTGTTTGTGCTTGATAAACATGGATTTCATCTCTTAGTCTAGTGGGGTGAGCCTTAAAGTCCCATGATGGTCATATAAGTCTTCCATTGATGTAAATTTTATCTAGTGTTGTAGACCTCGAGCAGTCATGCACTTGGTAGTTTTGCCATATGATTCAGTAATGATGTTGTTCAATTTCAACATCATGTGTGCAAGTTGGAGTTGTACAATGTGCATGTCACATTGTAATGACAAAAAATGTTGGTATATTTGTAGTCCTTAAATGTTTTTATGTAAATGTTGGAGCATTATGGATACAATAAAAAAATATACAATATGCCTAAGATGACACTGCAGGATAATCATGCAATTAATAATGCTTTATGATGTTCTCAATTTCCCCCCTTCTAGGATTTATTGCATTATCCCTTTATGATTTCAAATGAATTTGGAGTGTACTTAAATACAACAACATAGCACACAAATGTGTGCTAAGTCATTTCACATTAGTTAATAAGAAGAGGATGATAAACTTTACATTTGATTTTATAACTTAAAAGTTTGAGGTTCTTATCCACATGCATGGAAATGACTTGGTCAATTTCACCAATATATCTAAACAAGGTGGCAAATGAGACATTGAGGGATCATAACTTTTTCCGACTCATGAATGATAACAAAGACATATTAAGATAAGACTATGAATCGAATTTAACCCAACAATATATCGCTTAAATACTTGTTATTGTATAACAAACAATCAAATTAAAATTGACCTAAACTATAAAAAATAATATGAATATATAATTTTCACCTTACAATTATATTTATTCCCACTTTTCTACCAATATATATATTTAAAAGTCTGTGCATACTAAATGTGTCTCCTTACCTTATAATAATGGAGACCTTATTATATCATCATGATATGTACGAAAGAAATTTTTGTTGATATTAATGTATTAAAGACTCGTGTATAATCATCTTCAATTGAAGAGCACAAATATTTTAAAGCTTGTGACAAACCCTTAAAACTCGTGTCGCAATCAAATGTTAATTGGGTTTAACTTTTGAAATGTTTGTCTATTTGTCTTCCCTTTCGACCAAAATGGGACCCCGGTGGGCTCTACCTATATCATCCTCCTACTGGAATAGCACGTTGACGGTAAATTTGAAATCCTGTCCACACAAAATTATTTTTTCCTGTATTTTCTCCAGTTATCCGAAGTGTAAAAAGGCCCATTCTACCAATTCTTTGAATTGATACGTCCCTCTGCCACTTCACTCCTTTTGTTCTGCCTGTTTACATCACAAACAGCATTGTATTGCTTGCAGTTGAAGCACAGCAGGCAGAATGGGGTAGACTAGTCCTATTGGAAGTGACTGCCTACCCACTAACCCCAACCACAGCTCCAACCCCAGGAATTGACATAATTTTGGTTAATATGTAAGCATTGTTTGCTTACCTACATGGGGAGAAGTATGCTCGGCTCTTTGGGTAGTGCAGTTTGAGTAGCTTGGGCTCCTGGTTATATGCATTGGATGCTTTCTCTTCACTCCTGAAAAGAATGTTGAGGTTTTCTCTGCATTTGATTTCAAAATCAATACCTACATTCAGTATAAACCTTCAGTCCACAGCAATAGGGTTGCAATCCGTCCAAAATGGATCCTTCCAATGGTGGTTGCTCAGTTGAAAGAGACTTCTGATAAAAGTGAAGGTTTACTTATCATGTTGTAACCAGTTTCTTAAGGGCAGACATGACGATATCTATGTAACTCTGTTGTATAGAAAACTTTTTTCAGACTATTAGGTTGCAGGAGGTATGAATTCAATGTACCCACCAGAATTGCAGCATCCAGCAGAGGCTCTGGAGCCCGAATCTGGTTCAGCAACTTCTTTGGCTCACAATATCAGTCACGGCACAGGCAGTGGACTGATTGTGAGTGAAGAAGAAGTAGACAGGGCAGATGTGGAACCCCAACAGCAAATTGGTCATGAAACAGTGATTTCAAGGGCTTTGGACAGGCTTTCAAGGGCTACATGGTTTAGTTTGATTAGGAGGATTTTCCATTATCAGAATGGGAGAGAAGGGTCTGATCTGAGATTGAATCCATTGAATACAGGGACATGGATCTTCTTCGAGTTGGTGTTGATTTTGTCTCAGATTGTTTCGGCTGTGGTGATTCTGTTGCTTTCAAGGCACGAGAAGCCCATTTCACCTTTGCGCTTGTGGGTTATAGGACATGCTCTTGGTTGTTGTGTAAGCCTGCCCCTTCTCTATTGGCGTTACAAGCACCCATATGTGGATCATAACTCCACA
Organism: Cryptomeria japonica; assembly: GCF_030272615.1. Lineage (NCBI taxonomy): Eukaryota > Viridiplantae > Streptophyta > Pinopsida > Cupressales > Cupressaceae > Cryptomeria > Cryptomeria japonica. The sequence continues at coordinate 372,883,376 of NC_081410.1, read as the reverse complement.
GATCAAAATCCTCATCGTCTCAGAGCACTGTATGGGAGAAATCTCCAACCTCTACCTAACAGCTCCCATGGTGAACATGGCAATGGGTATTCCAGGTTCTGTTACATTGATTTTTTATAATGACACCTACATTATATTCTTCTGTTTACTAGAGTTGTACTGATGTATTCTCTGTTTTCCTATTTGATTTTATGAAATAATCTCCAAGAATTTTCCTGTTCTAGGATCGTGTCATGTCATAAGATAGAAGATAAACTAAAAAAATTATTGGGTACAAGATGATTCATCTTAGATCTAATGTACATGTCATAAAGTTTTTTAAAAAGGAATATTGCTTCCTTCATTTTTGTTTGCAGGGTTGCCTTCTTTATGGAGCGGTGCAGAATGTCATTAGATTTTTTCTTTGCAGTATGGTTTGTCATAGGAAATGTGTGGGTGTTTGGTACAAGGCGTCCATTTTCTGACGAGGCTCCTAGCCTGTACAAGTAAGTAGTAGAATCTTATAATAAATGGGCTAATTCTTAAACATTAAATTGTTCAACAGTTAAACAGATATTTTTTCTCAATAAACTTAGGGCAAGTATTTACCACTATTTTATGTAGATGAAGAGTAAAATGTAATAAATCATATTTCTGGCCAGGTCAACTTTCATCTGCAAAGATTTATAATGTATAGGTTTTCCCAATCTTTCTTTGCAGGTTATGCATTGCACTACTTGCTTTAAGTTGCATTGGGTATGCATTGCCTTTCTTTCTATTTGCAGTCCTATGTTGCTGTATGCCATGTATAAGTACTCTACTTGGGTACAGTGTAAGCTCTCAAGGAAAGGAAAACCGGGGAGCTTCACATCAGGATATTGCAGCTTTACCCATTTACAAATTCAAATCAATGTGCAATGTGAAGGGAATAAAAAATGGGAGAAGAGTAGAGTCACATGAAGATACCGATGATGCAAACTGTGGAGGAGGGTCTATAATAGATAGTGCAGGAATTAGAAAGAGATCTCTCTCGACAGAAGATGCAGTGAGTATACTTACAGTAGTAAATGTTTATCTTGTTTTTGCACTCCACTTCATCTGAAATGCTGTTCTTGCTGTATGATATAGATTTTTGTGTTTGGGTTGAGCAGGAATGCTGCATCTGCCTCCTAAAGTACAAAGACAATGAGCTTCTGAAGGAGCTCTCATGCTCACACCTCTTCCATGTGGGGTGTGTTGACCAATGGTTGAAGATTAATTCTTCCTGCCCTCTATGCAAACGTGAGCTTGTTGGATCAAGAAACTTATGTGACCATATTTCCAGATATGAATTAGAAGAAAGAAGCAGAAGAGTTATTCTTGACATTGAGGATTTTGCTGATAGATAGTGGGCTACTTCCCTTAAATTCAATTATATATTTGGAAAACAAATGCATTTCAATATATGTTGGACCGCCCTCCCTCTCACCAAAACAATGCTTTGACTGTCCATTAGAGTGTGGACACAGCTTTACCATTTCGCTGTACTAAATGTCGGAGGCAGGTCCAACATTGTCTGATGTAAAGCTGATACTTTCTACTTGTATGATTTAGGGATTTCACACTGTCCAGAATAATTTATAAGTGGTTCTAGGTAGGCTACCTAATTCGCTACAATTCGATGCATGCCCACCCAATTTGAACAAAAACAATTTCATTTTTATTTATATGATAGACTTTGATTGATTTCCCCTCAAGACAAATGAGGTGGGGTGGCATAGTCAAAGAGATGAAATTTATTCCTAAATATCGTTAGATCTTGCTTTAAGCTCTCAACATTTTCTTCAACCTTGGAAAGGAAATATAACACAACCTTTCAAATAAGTTTTAATGAAGCAATACACTCAACACAAGTAAATATCCAGCCTTAGACCAGCCTTAGATTAAAGAGCAGAGACAATAACTGATATACAAGCACACTTTCTAAAATGACAAAGAGGGATTATGCAGCTTGAAGACTTTTTGTTGCAAACTGTGGTATATGGTTCAATTGCTTTGAAATCAAACCTAAAACTAATAAATTCTGATAGACAATTAGTTGAAGTATTTTCTTTCTTTGTTTGAATCCATACTTGTAAAATTGATCTTTATTTTACTAAAATGAACACTACCCACATAAATGATTGTTCTTCACCACACCATTTGGAATCCGTCGGAAAATCAATTTGGTATTGACAAACACCTTGAGGAGTTTGATAGAGAGGGATCTCTCCTTTTGTCTAACCCTTGGATTTTGATATAATAGTTTTGGAACAGGGATCAAGAACCATGTATGATGGCTCATGAAGTGCAAATATGATGTAAGTTAATGATGCAACAAATGCTCTATTCTCAAACAATAATGTTATTTCTTAGATGGATAGAAGTGAAGTAGGGTTTATCCTTTTATGCGACATACTAATTGCATTTTGAAATATCATGCTCAAGTTGGCATGTAACAACTAATGAGAAAGGGTTGACATTCAAATTTAAAAGTTTTTGGTTCATTTTTGTCCCTTCAAATTTGACTAGGGTAAGTGAATGTATAAAATGGGAATTAGGACTAGTCCTTAGAAATGTGTGGGGATGAAATCACATTAGGTTCATGTAATTTGCCAACTTTGGTGCAAAAACATCCCACTTGTATGACATCGTTACATGAGGGACAACTTGGTCAAGTTGAGGCCGAAATAAGGGTACTAGTACAAGGCGTATACTTTTCACACTTACATTTCATACCCACTTTGACTTGCATGTGAACTATTATGAAGGTGCATGTTATAAATAACTGATCAACATGAAATCAAATATTTAGATACTCATAAAAAGATACAAATAACATGATTTGAAACATTCAGTTAACAATGAGCACTCCCTCATGTAATTGTAAGTGCCCAAAATTGTAGGGGCATATATAATAGCGCAATGATGATTTGGTAGTTCAAGTCATGACCAATGTAATGTGAATAAAACCTCTTTTTCTTTTGAACTTGATATAAGTATCTACTCAACCCTTAGGACCTCCCTTCCATTTGTTTTGACCTCTCCAACCTTTCGACATTGAGGATGTGCCCTTTTGCTTGCTAAAAATTAGTTTTTAACCCTTAAATTAGTGAGGTTGCTCAGCATTCTTGGTGTCTCCCAAGAAACCCTAGGGTCACATGAGTGTCTCAATAGTTTCTCAAGTGACTTACCTTGGAAAACTAGGTGACCCCACTAGTAAAATGTGTAATTGATGTGTGAAAACTCTCAATTTTGACTATTGACCACCATTTTGATTTCTTTTATTTCAAGTTTAGTTGAGTTCTAACTCCACCTACTCTTGTTAGTTCCTAAGTTTCCCTCCAATCATAAGTTTGATTAGGTGTCCACACCCCCACCCACCCCCCATCACCAAATCATGATTTCTAGTGGGATTTCTAGCTTATGTAAATAACCTCATATGTGTTGCAAATTGTGTTTTGACTTTAATAATCTAATGGAAGCCTTTTGCGTGAGTTGTGATTCTATTGCCCCTCTTTCTACAAGTATTTGAGTATGATAGCATGTTGATTCCAAGGCATCCAATCTAAATTATGAAGTTTAGTAACATCCATACTTCCTACAGACTCCAAGGGTTTTTCTCAAATTAAAGCTTTAAAGTTTCTACTTTTGCAACATGACACTATGCCACCTTTCCTTAAGCTTAGTTCCTTTTCTTTTATCTTCTTCCATTATTTAGAGCTCCTTAAATTGAAGAGGAGAGAACATATTACAAAAGATAGGCCATTGAGGACTAATATTCTACATTTTCATCAAGCATCTAGCCTACTATTTCCAAGTGTAAGGTGCCAATGTACTCAATAGTTTGAGTCACTAGTTTAATTTACTTTGAAAAATGTTAGATTAGAATTGTGAACAAATTGATTAGCACCTATCTTTCTTGAATTGATGGCATTCCATCACCACATTGCAAATTAAAAATAGCTAGATAGAATTTACCTTTGATATTGCATTACATATCTTAGATGAGACTTTACATTTACTTATAATTAACCATAATCACTCCAAATCATTTTGGAAATCCCTTGCTAGAAAGACAAGGACTCAAGATAAAAAAAAAATACCTTGCTAATAGGTCCAAGACAATCAATGCATCAAATAAACAAAAAAAATGAAAATAATTGCTTAAATTGCATTTATAATTATTCAATTGTAGTAACTAATTCACATTTCAATTTGGAAAAATACAAAAACATAGAAAAAATGCCTATTTCTTGAATTTAGATTAAAGTATTTAGTCAGTTCATTACCACTCAAGAAAACATCAAGTAGCCAAAAGACCTTGCTAACAAGTCCAAGGCAATCAACAATCATCATCAACAAGAAAACAATCAACTAGCTACCAAGACAAGTAAATCACAAACAAAACACCTACAGGCATAAAACAAAAACAAAAATCTAAAGTAAGACATATTTCTTCCTTCTCTCTCCCACTATCAAGCTTATGTATCCTAGGGCTAAAGAGGATTGTGTAAGGTCCATTTTGAATGAGCTCAAAACAATTCAACCAAACCAAGAAGTCATGAACCTAGTATAAGTTTAAGGAGAAGCTATTATATTACTATAGATATAACAAGAAAACAACATGAGATGGACAAGAGAACTACACCTCCTTTAAGAATTGATCGTTATAAAAAACCATCATCTCAATGCTTATCTTGCTAATGCATAAGAGGATCTATACTCAATCTATGACAACAATGCACTTAGCTATAGAAGGACTATCATAAACACACCTCTTCAAAGGTTTTTTGGGTGACACCTACATGTTCCAACTATAATTCTATGTATCAACGCTATAAAAACATCAAGGACAATCCCTCTAATGAACTCATCACCTTCTTATTTGATTGAATTTTGGGTAACACGTACATGTTCCAACTATAATTGTATGCATTGACACTGTAAAAATTAGGGACAATCCCTCTAATGAACTCATCACCTTCTTTTTTAATTGATACATCCCTTCTAATGTCATGGAATCTATTGCAAATAGATGAATAAAAGGATACTGATTTAGATGGTGGGTTCTTAGAGAACAACAACAATATTCATTTGGGCCTAGAATTCATAACCTTTAGCAACCATACATGGGGAAAATATCAAGCAACTATTTTACAAACAAATTCAAGCCAAACAAGAACACATCAAATTCTAGCCTGGAAAGAAAATTGAAGACATGACCCCAACTTGTCCATTTGCAGAGATATGACCACACAAATTAATGATGAGGTGGATTGCCTTGGCAAATATTTAGTAGATGTTAAAGTGACATGAATAGCACTTCAAATGGTCTTTCAAAATGACTAAGTCTTCATACAAAGAGTGATACTTGAGAATCAAATAAAAGTGACAAAGAATGAGGCCACTCAACCTTGAAATATAAATAACGCAACCAATCTCATAGTGGTGAAATCTAACACAAACATTAAGAAATTCTATAGGTACTCATTTCTACCATTGCATAATGAATTGGGACACACGAACTTAGGGGCATTGAGAAGCTACTCCAAAATCATGACCAAATGAATGATCAACTAAGGTCTCTGAGATGAAAATATTATACCAATCCTTTCTCCATTGGTGAAAATGAACCAAGTCAAGGTGTAGCTCAACCAACCATTTATTCAACTTTTACATGCACAATGTAAGCTATGTAAAGAAGTAAGTTGTGCAAAATTACATTCATGTGCTAATCTTAAAGGAAATGATGTACATAAACCTTAAATTTATTCTAAAATCATTACAAAAAAGTAGAGAAGCGCACTCATAAATACATAAATTATGATTCCATAGCACAATGATTTGTGTAGGGAGAACCTTTCAAGAGAAAAACCAAACACTCCAAAACCTACACGATGTATTATCGAATCTAAAAGAGATTACAAAATATTTGCAATGCAAGTTCCTTTAGGAGTATTTCACCAACAATATTTATGTACCTATAAAGTCTCATATATAAACTACTTCCTCAAGCACTAATTTATAAAACATTAATAAAAAATAAAATGATAGGTACATAATACAATGATTTAAATAGGGAAACCCATTTTTGGGAGAAAAAATCCACATTCTAAAACATGTATAATTTTGTTGGCATATGTGCAGAGTTTGATGACATGATGATATTGTATGTTGTCATTGATGTCAATATGCTGAAATATGAACCGGTATATTAAAGTAAGAAAACTGGCAAGGGAACCGGTATGATGATGTGAACCAGTATATGTGAAAAAGTGAAGCGATATGTTTGTTCAAAGTGAACCGGTATGTTGGAATGTGAACAGGTATATGGAAAGTTTTATATCGGGGTTTCATTTGGTATGACTACCGGTTGGTAGTCTCAGCTTCAAGGTTTTCGGTTGATGCATTTCAAGTCTGTGTGATTCGACTGATGACATCTTGTGATGGGCTAGCATTGAAATGAAGATCAGATCGTGTTGCCACGTCAACCTTGTGCGCGTGAAGGATTTCCTTGAGGATCTTGCATGGAGATTGATCCTATCTACCTCAGGAATGTGCGTAGTCTTTGTAAGCGATGGAGAGCGTGTGATGGGTTATCAGCTTCCAGAAGCAGCAAAGAACGAAAGATGGAGAATGTCTTGAGATGTGTTCAAGATTGTTTTACACTATGCAAAGTGTTTGAATGGTCAGGATTGGACCGATTGTATTGATAACCTAAATGTTTAGGGTTTAGGGTTTATTCTACCAACCTATCTGTTTCCTATAAGGTCGATGATGATTTGCATTGTGAAGTTGTTGGCAAATGTTATGTGTGTATCCAAGTGAAGAGATACTTGATTCTTGCCAGAACAGAGAAGTGTGTTGATACCTGCAGAGTGTGATTGCAGAAGTAAAGGAGCTAAAGTGGATCTGCCTTGGCATTGAGTGCTATTATCAGATCAGTGTATTACCTGTTGACTTCTAACCATTTCAGCAGTTGGAAAATCCCTTAACCGGGTAGCTTTAACAGGCTTTGTGTAAAACCTTTAACACGGTGACTCAATTCAATGAGTTCTTCAAATCTTCTTGCGAGGTAACCTTTAACAGGGTTCTAACCTTTAACCGGGTATTTAGCCATCCCTTAACCAGGTGATCCCTAGCAAGATCGATTCCTAGCAGAACCTATTGTAAAGTCCTTAACTGGATTAGGCTCCTAACATAGCAGACTTCAGAAGAGTTCAAAGAATAACTTGTGGGTATTCATCCCCACCGTGGTTTTTCCCAGTTGGGTTTCCACATGAAAAATCAGTGTGTCATGTGTGATGCCTTTTCATGTGATGATTAGGTTTTGTTTTGTTTTTGTTTTTTTGTTTTTTTTTCTGTTAAGTGGTAATGCATGCTGAACCAATAGTCTTTATATTTCTGATGTATTACCTGTTTATGCATATGGGTGAAGTGGAAAGGAGATATTAGGTGTGGTGAAGATCTTGTTGGCATATGCACACTCCAATGAGACATTGTATGTGATTGAAGGTTTTGTCATTGATGGTAACCTTGCAATCTTATGGCACCGGCAAAGGCATTATACCGACATCAACATATCACACTCTACACCGGCACTCAGGACACCAACACTGGCACAGAAGAAAGGAAGTATACTGACACAGAGGCCGACATGATTTTGATATATTATATTTTGTTTATTATTGTAAAAATGTGTAAGCCGACTTGGCAAATTGTAAAATGACTCTTATATATAAAAGAGATCATTATAGACATTTGGGATGATGAGTAGAAGCATATAGGAAAATATTAGGCAGACCTATTGTGCGAAATATAGGTCAAGGGGTATATGTAAAGAACAGAGCAGGAACCGGTACTGAATCAGGCATTGAAGATGCTATTGTAAAGCAGTACAAGATATTGGATTTGTATAATCCTTATTGTAAGTCAGTGAGACTTCCCATTGAGCAGTGAGCTCTAGGCAATTGGCCTTCCTACATGTGCAGGCCCCTATTGTAAGTAATATTCTCTTATTGGCCAATGAGTGAATATTGTGGGTCACAAATCCCACCGAGGTTTTTCCCACACCAGGTTTCCTCGTTAACATCTTATGTTATGGTGTGCTTTTCATGTGGATGTTCTTGATTCTGTTTATTGCATTATTTCTAGCATACCGGTACATTGTTATATTATGTTCTACATGTTTTAAGTTAAGAAATTCTAATTACTGGTCATATACTGATTCACCCCCACCTCTCAGTATCTGTGGGATCCCTAACAACTGGTATCAGAGCTTGGTCCTCTATTTTCAAAAGCCTAACAGCTTGAGGAAGATCTTGACACCGGTAAAGATGGAAAATCTGATGAAGCAACTGGAAGGAGCTCTTACAGACTATGATGCAGAAAAGTTGAAAAATATCAAATTAGAAGATGATTTAAGGGCAGCTCAGGACATCATTCAGGCACTTCAAGAAAATTTTACTGTTGCAAGAAATAAGAGAAGAGAACTTTGTGACAAATTGCAAAATGAGAATGATGAAAAGGAGTCACTTAATGATATGATAAGCAAGTTGAAACAAGAGATCATGACAACAAAAAATGAAATGCAGGATATGCCTATGAGATTTTGCAAAGAGATTGAGGATAGGAAGAAGAATGAAGAAGAATTGACCAGAAGACTAAGTGATGCAGCAAATGAGAACACAAGACTTAGCTATGAAAATGACATGTTGAAGATAGATCTGATGCATACTCACAATGACTCAAATGAACTGATGAGACAAAAAAAGTCTTAGAAAGAGAACTAGAAACTGCAAATCAACATAAAGAAAAATTCAAGAAAAGCTCAGAGGAACTTGGCACCTTGCTGAAAAATCAAAAACCTAAAGGTGACACTTCTGGAATTGGCTTTGAAGTTGGTGAAAGCTCTGGTACTGCAAATACTCAGGATCACAACAAACTAGTAAGACAACCTAATGCTTATAAATTCAATGGTAAATGCTTTAAATGTAATAAGTATGGTCATAGAGCAAATGAATGTAGATCTAGAAATTATGAGAATATCAACACACCCACTGGTCAATGTTCTAAATGCAACAAAGTTGGTCACAACTCTGAAAACTACAGAATGAATGTGAGATGTTATGTTTGTGGAAGATTTGGACATTTATCCAATCAATGCAGAACACAAACTGGCATAGGTTATGGGAAAGCTATTTAGAAGAATAATGTAACTTGTTATGCATGTAACAAGATTGGGCATATTGCTAAATTTTGTAGAAGTAAAGGAACACCGATAGACAACAAAAGTTCTAGCTTGAAAGGTAAAGAAAAAGTTGAAGAGGTTAAGCAAGAATTATCAAAATAATGGATTAGAAAAGCTGATCTAAATATTGGGAATACTCCTCCACCGGTAGAACAAACCAATACTTCACCGGCAGAATAGAGTGATGCTTCACCGGAAGGATAGAGCAATGCTCCACCGGTAGGAAGTTCTTCATCTAATTGAAGAAAATTTCCTTGAGGGTTTGGCAATCTAATGACACACGTGCTATTATTCCCTCGGTTAGAGATAAGAAGTTGGAAATTACTTAACCGGCAAACAATGTTAAGTGAATACTTAACTGGCATGCAATTAATATGGTAGATGGCGAAAAGACACTATAAAATTAAGGTTTTGGCTCCATTTCATTTCACCGAGATTTCAAATTTTTGAAGAGCGCAAAGATTCCGAGCTAAGGCATTCCGAGAAAGAAGCAAGAACACTCCAAGCAATCATCCATCCTAAGGCAGTAAAAGGTATTTAATCATGGCATCCACCTCTGCAATTGAATATATAGCAAACCCTACTGTTGTTGAAGTAATAAAAAGACCTAGGCCCGTATTTCAGTTAGTTTCCGAGATAGCAAAGAAGGATGATACCTTAGGTTCTTTTTCTCAAATTCCTAAGGGAGTTGTTTATGTTGAAGACCCCAGAATGTACATCCACTGCAACATTGAAGAGTTAGGAGATGAAGAAATTAAAACCATGTATAAAACTATGATATGGGATAATACCGGCAATGTAAAAGATGAACACAAGATCATTGAGACCCTAGGATTTACAGAGATCCTTAGCATTCCTGAATTTCCCAAGGATGTGATTAGGATAGTTTTGAGCAGGGTACATGGAGAATTTTTCTGGTTAGATGCAATCCACAAAATCACCAAGGAAGTTGTGAAAGTTGTCACAGGGTTACCGACCACCGATAAAAGACCAAATAAAACCAAGAAGGTTTCCAATGACCTAGTTATAAACCTAACTAGTGCAACATTCGACAAGAGGTCTCTAAGAGTTAATGATGTAATAGATATCAATGTGAGATTCATCAGTATGATATTAGGGTATAAAGCTACTCATGCTAATAGACTCAATTCAGTTTCAAGTTTATGCATTAAGAGTGCTTATGATATGGTCTCAGATAATGCAAAAATTGACATATGTGAGTGGTTAAAGGATGAATTAATTGACAATCTTGGAAAGATCAAGAAGGACAAGAAAGGAACTTTCAGATTTGGAAATCTGTTAGTATGTCTAATGCTACACATAACAAAACAGGTTCCCGGTATAGGTTACAAAGAACTTGGATATGACATACTGGTAGGCAAACAATTAATAGAACTATTCAATAACATGGGTGAGAACAAGGAAAACAATATTAATGACTTTTTTCAAGCATTAAAGATCAAAATGAAGAAAAGAATAAGGTTATCATAGAAGAATGTAGATAAATACAAAGATGAAATATGCTTTGTCATCAAGAAAGATGAAATCTGGATGGAAGCGGTCATCCCAAGGACAGTTTGGGTAACCGAGATGGGCTATGAAACAGATGATCACATAGTTGAAACATATGCTAAAGCACTTCTGGAAGCCCCAAGAGAACCTAAGGAAGAAATTTTTGGTAGTGCAGAAAATATTGAAAGACAAATTAAATCAAAGAAAAGGGTGAAAAAGGTTGAGGCAATTGTAAGGAAAGGCTCCAGACAAGCAAAATCCATCAAAGAAGATGTACTAAAGAAAACCGGCATAACAGAGGATGAGTTAGCAGCTCCATAGCCTGAAACTCACCTATCACTAGTAGGTACTTCTTCAGGAAGTGACATGCCTGCAACTTTCAATAGAGTTGTAAGAAAAAGAGATCCCTCATCGACAACCACACCCTCACCCAGGAGGATAAGGCAAAAGCAACAAGCAGTGAGATCTTCGGTAAGAAAGGCCACACCAAAGAAGAAATTGACACCCAAGAAGAAGAAAAGGACAAACAAAGACTTGGCCCCTCTTGATATACTGCTGAATGAAATCACAGAGGAAGGTAAACTGAAGAATATAGAGAAAATATATGACACTCTAACAGCTGATGAAAAAGAGCAAGTTGAAAATAGTGTTATATTACACATGGATATGTACAAGAAATTTTTGATGGAAGTAGTCAATGAAATACTAGATGAATTATTCAAAAGACTAGAAGCAAGAAGACAAGCAGTAATAGAATTGGATAAGAAAATAAAAATTGAAAAGTTACTTGCTGTATATCTGGTAAACTCTCCACAAGAAATTGATGACCTAATTGCTCAAGCCAATTGGACAATATTTTCTACTGCACACCGGTACATTGCCTTAATGGTAGGAAGAGTTAACGAGGTAACAGAGGAAACAGAAAATGGATGGGATATATTCCTAGTTGAGAAAGAAAAATAAGAAGAGTACAAGAACCCCAAACCCATAAAAGTTTATCAGAAAGATAGAGACAAGGGGAAAGGAAAAGTTGGTGGACCACCTAGTATCAAAGTTAGAGACAACTTACCCCCACCTTCTTTGATTACTCCACCGGTAAAATCAACAACTACTGAAGATCAACTGGCAGCCAAGGGTATGGATGTAAAGGATAATAATCCTAATTTTGAAGTCCTATATACTGTGAATGTTGATACTCAGAAGATCAACATAGTAGTAGACAAAGATACAACAGAAAAGACAGATATGGCTAGTGAGCCTCCGGTGACTGGGGAAACTAATAAACCGACAGAAGATAAAGAGCAAAAGATAGAGACTGAGACACAGACTGAGGCAATGAAACATACAGAGAAACAAACAGAGCTAAAGGCTCCAGAACAACAACAACCGGTACATAAGGAAACAGTACCACCGACAACTAGTGAAAAACCATTGCTTAAAGAAATGCAGACACAAACAGACCTACAAGAGGTCAAAACAAGCTTGGTTACTTCCACTGGTACTCAGATTGTTGATTCATCATCAAGCTTCAAATCAACCAATGTGACTGAGGTACTACTTGACTCTATCAAGAAAATAACAGACTGCATCTCACAGGCTTACAAAGCAATTGATGATACCATACCAATTTTGAAGGTAATTGATCCTAACTGTAATATAGATAACAAATATCCTTTAGGAAAATTGGATACACTGTGTAAATATATCTCATAAAACATTGAGAAAATAAAAGAAGAGTCAGTAAAGGATAAAGTAGAAGTTGAAAAACATAAATTCTTTGATGAGCAAATAAAGAAGTGTAATAGAGATTTTGACACACTTCTATCGAAATTATGTAATTTGTTGAAAGAGTACAAAAATTTGTACAAAGATACCTGTAAAACAAACTTTTTGACTGTAGATATTGACAAGAAAATGAGAAAGGTACAGGATGAGATCAATAAACTTGCAGATAATTTTGTCAACTCACCTGATACACTATCAGTTTTTGAGGAGAAGATAACAAATTTTGCGGAAGAACTACTCAAATTGGAAAGAGAGAAAGAAAGAATAATAAGTAAGGCAAAACATTTGAGATCTAAACTAAGTCCAAGATTGGACTATCTAGCATCTCTGCGGAAGGAAATTTCTGAGGCACTAATACAGGGAAGCAAAACACCGGCAGAGCATTTGCAGCATCTCACCGATACAGTGAAGAGAACAGAAACGACAATAAAGGATAGCAAGAAGTTTATGGATAGTATAAACTTGATTTTGGGAGATCTTTTTCAAATTATAACTACCCAGCTACAAGGTTGAAACCATAAACTCTACTGACATCTTGACAACCTTTGTCATTGATGCTAAAGGGGGAGTAGTGGGATGAGAAAATTCAAATCATAGGAATCATATGCTCAGGGGGAGCTCTCACATTTTTGGTAACATTTTTGGACTACACATTTTTGGATACTTTTTGAAATTTCTCATGAGTGTTGTCATCAATGCCAAAGGGGGAGATTGTTGGCATATGCACACTCCAATGAGACATTGTATGTGATTGAAGGTTTTGTCATTGATGGCAACCTTGCAATCTTATGGCATCGGCAAAGGCATTATACCGGCATCAGCAGATCACACTCTACACTGGCACTCAAGACACTGGCACCGGCACAGAAGAAAGGAAGTATACCGGCACAGAGGCCGACAGGATTTTGATATATTATATTTTGTTTATTATTGTAAAAATGTGTAAGACGACTTGGCAAATTGTAAAATGACTCTTATATATAAAAGAGATCATTATAGACATTTGGGATGATGAGTAGAAGCATATAGAAAAATATTAGGCAGACCTATTGTGCGAAATATAGGTCAAGGGGTATATGTAAAGAACAGAGCAGGAACCGGTACTGAATCAGGCATTGAAGATGCTATTGTAAAGTAGTACAAGATATTGGATTTGTATAATCCTTATTGTAAGTCAATGAGACTTCCCATTGAGCAGTGAGCTCTAGGCAGTTGGCCTTCCTGCATGTGCAGACCCCTATTGTAAGTAATATTCTCTTATTGGCTAGTGAGTGAATATTGTGGGTCACAAATCCCACAAAGGTTTTTCCCACACCAGGTTTCCTCGTTAACATCTTGTGTTATGGTGTGCTTTTCATGTGGATGTTCTTGATTCTGTTTATTGCATTATTTATTGCATACCGGTACACTGTTATATTATGTTCTGCATGTTTTAAGTTAAGAAATTCTAATTACCGGTCAGATACTGATTCACCCCCCCCTCTCAGTATCTATGGGATCCCTAACAGATCTAAGTGTTAACCATTTTATGTAGTACCCCTCCTCGATCAACCTCTTTTGTATGTTTTGAGTTACTTCAGTGACTATTTTGTGGAACATTTTTATATTTTGATTCAGATATTATGTGATGTTATTTCATGCTTTATCTGGATTTATGGTGTATGCTTTTATGCAGTATTTCAGTGCTTATGAGTAATGTTATTCTTATGAATCATTATCATGGACTGACACTTTTCCCTTATATTGTGATGCGTTATTTATATGTTGCGTGTTTGCAAGTGTATTGGGATGCGAGGGGATGATTTTCCTTCACTCACTCCGGTGAGATAGGGAACGTCATGATTCTCCTTCATCGATGTGCGTGCCATGTCTGTCTGTATATATATATATATATATATATATGCACGTGTGGTTCTGTGGTGCAGGACATTGCAGGTACTAGTACTGGGTAGGTATGGGGTATTGACTCCACCTAGTTTCACAGGTCTGAGCATACCTTATATATCCGATGGGAGTGGAGGAGATAGTTTTTGTACTCTAGCTTGACCGCAGTTACACTCATGTGAGTGTTGTCAGTCAGTTGTGTTTTCCTGTTTGGCTGTTATGCGTGTCATGGTGCCTTGGTTTGGTCATTTGAGAGTCGTCATTTGATTTGTCTTGGTTTTGAGTGTTTCCGTTTATTTAGATGGTTATTTAATTTAAATGGATAATGCTATCTTGTGTTGGCGTAATCATTTAATTAATATGCTCTGTGATTATTGATTTATTTAAATTGATGAATTGCTAGATTAAATGGTTAAATGGCTTAATTTATTGTGTAAAGTTGCATTGATATTTTTGTGAAATAAATAAATTGCCTAGCCATTTAAAAAGGTTAAATGCTTATGTTGAAGGAAGTATTAATGGAAAAAAAACTAAATAAAGGCTTTCCCTTTTAATTTTCCATTTGGACTTTTTAATTTAATCATTGGAAAGAATTATTATTTTTGGGAAAGAAATAAATCTGATTACCTTTTAGTTTTAAAATATTTAAATTTGATTGGATGAAAAACTTTAACCTAGAAGCTTGGGTTGAAAGATATTTTTGGGCTTCCATTCTGGGCATTCACAACAGGAGAAGAAGAGAATTTTGGAGAGAAAATTCTGGAAAAACTTCCTGGAGGAGTTGGAAATTCGACCTGGCTGCAAGACTAGTTGTTCTTCATCTCTTTGCTTGCTAATTGCTTCAAAGTTGGAGGTTTCCTTGTTTTGATTTTTTTTTGTAATTTTTAGTTTGCTTCCTGTGCATGGAAATTTATACAATCTTCCTGTAGATGTTTGTTGAATGATTGAAATGGAAGAATTAGTGTTTATTACTACTAGTTTTGTGAAATTTATATCATATGGTTGCATTCAAGAAAGAAATGGTTCATTTCTCTATCTGATGTGTGTTTTGTTCTTGGAAATCAATTTCTTGCTTTACCTCTTCTTTTGAAAGAATGAACTTTAGATTGGGTTGGCTGGGTGCTTCCTTATTTCTTATTGTCAAGATTTGGTTAGTCATTCTTTCCAATGTGTTTATTTCAAAATTTACCTTGCTGGTAAACTCTTCCTTGAAATTTTGGAAACTGGCACTCTATGTGTGTGCCCGTGAAATAATTCTGGAAATGAAGTGTTACCGGTTTGAATAGGTAAGTGTTACCGGTTCAAAGAGGTAAGTGTGACCAGTTCGAAGAGGTAAGTGTTACCAGTTCGAAGAGGTAAGTGTCACCAGTTTGAAGAGGTACTTTTATAAATGGAATGTTTAAAGTGGTATTGTGTGATGTAATGTGATTTTCATGTGATTTTTTATTAGGTGGTTAATAAATTTATCAATGAAAATTACAGCATAAATTAGAGATTCAAATGGGTAGATTTGGAATATTGATTTGGAAATTGATTAGATGTGACTGCTAGAAAAGAGTGTTTTATTTAATTTTCAATCAATGATGTTGCAAGTGTTTATGATGCTGATATTTTCAAAGATTGTCTGAGTGTGGATTTGATGTATTTAGTTGTCCTTGCAAGTGTTTATTGTGATATTTTGCTCTATGGTTCAGTCATCCCGTGGTGGTGTAATTGGTACCTTTGACCAAGTGATATATGTTGGCTCCATTGTCTTAACCATGTAGTGTCTTTGCCTTATGTTCAGCCAAGAGTCAGTATGTCCTTGTTTGACCACTTGTTTCTGATAGTGGTGTTATGGCTGTTTGCTTCACCATAGGGTCCTTGAGAGTGACCAGGCTTGTGTAGTGTCCTTTGAGAGAGTGGCTTTCGCTTGGGGGTTGCACCCAAAGTGGTAGGCATTACGACCCAACGAAAGTCAGATAACAACTGGTAATCTAATGAATTGATTAGGTGGGTAGTATCATAACATTAATAAAGATAATTGTACCTCGTGCATAGGTGAGTGCTAGTACAGGGCTCATAATGTTCCGAGAAGGCCTGGAATGGAAAACCAACCACCTTGTCTTCACGAAAGGCTAGTAGGGTCCGCATAAGACTTAGTTGGAGCCGGACGACCAGGAGAGGTTACCAGGACAGTGAGCTGGGACCTATGGAGGCTGTACTAGGGTAACCATCTTAAGCTATGTGATGACACTCTCATTTGGTTCACTTGTGTTTTGTGATGTCAGTTCACTTGTGAAGTTGAGTCACCTGGATTCTTGTGGAGTCTTTTGTGTTGTCATGGAGTCGTATTGTTTGTCGACCATGTCATGCTTATGCTTGTTTGAGGGTCCTTAGCTATCTCCTAGCACGGTGGAGTGATTCCATTTTGGGAATTACATGGTCGGGTGGTAGTGCTACTTTCCATCGGATGTTCGGATTTGTGCCTTCATGCGAGGATTGGTTTCGCAGGTGTTCATGTGGTTCGTGACTCATGCTTCATCTCATTTTTTGAAGGTTATTTGTATTGGTAGACCTATGTGGTCATTGTATCATTGTAATATTGATCTTATGTAGCCTTGTAATTGGATGGGATCTATCCTATATGTTTATTGAGAAGCTATGTATTGGAAGAGCAATGTAATCCTATGTTTGGATGTTTTTTTATCAGTTCTTGGATGATGTTAGTAAATGCTTATTGAAGTGGAAATTATGTTGTATCCTTTCAATCTTTCTATGATGAATCTTTATTTGCTTATGGCTTCTTGTGATCATTGAGTTATGATGCATATGTGGAATTTATGGTTTTGTGGAAGTTATTTTTGAAGTTAATTCTTCATTGGTAACCCTTAAGGAATTCTAGTGTAAGTCTTCCGCTTGTGTTATCGTGCATGTTGTGCAAATGCACTTATGATGTTTATACTTAAAAAAAAAAAATGTTTCACCCTTGTTGTGGGTTTTCCTTCGGGGTTCCTGGCGGGGCATTACAGTTTATGTCTTTCACAATCATTTTGTGTTTTATCGGTAGTATCCTGTTTTAGATCGGTGATACGGTTTACTAGTTAGTTCAAACTTTGTAGTTAAAGTGGTTTAAGGAAGTTTTTGTCTATACTGATTCACCCCCCCCTCTCAGTATCTATTGAGTACTTTCTATTCATCATTATTCATCAAATGGTATCAGAGCAACCTCTAGGTCCTCTGTGTTGTAAGCTTAACCACTTGAGGAAAAGATCCTACTCTAATGATGAAGAGGGAAGGTCCTAAGTTTAACGAAGATAAATTTAAGATATGGAAGGACATAATGAAGATATACATTAAAAGCATGGGTTCTCAACACTGGAGCTATGTTGAGAATACTTATGTTTCCCTACCCGTACTCTCACCGATGATCAAAGAAGAGAAATTCAAGACAATGGACAAGTCATGGAAGCTCTTATCAGTAGCCTTTCTGATGTTGAGTTTATTGATGTTCAAGATAAAGACAATCCCAAAGATGTATGGGATACTCTGGAGTCTATCTATGGCGGTGATGAGCATATAAAGCAGGCTAAGGAATAAAGCCTTAGAGGAAAGTTTGAAGACATGCAGATGGTTGAAGGAGAGACCATTCAACAATATGGGATAAGGATTAAAACTGTTGTTGGAGACATCAAGAGTGCAGGAGGCACAATGGATGATTCCACCATTGTTAGAAAAGTTTTGAGAACCTTGTTTTGATTAATTAAAAAATAGGTTTTCAGGACCCAAAACCTTTACAACATAGATAGAGAAAAAACACCGAGAAGAACAGTGCAATAGAGTCCGCAAACATAAAGACTGGCCAAAAGACCAACGAATAGAAAGAACAGCTTAACAAAAAAACAACAAAGAAACAGGGAAGGCGCTACACAACGATTTTCTTTAGCAGATCCTCCACCTTTGTCACCAGATCGTCATAGGTGGCCCCGATAGCTTTTAGGTCTTCCAGATCCTTGTTTGGTTTCTTTTCCTTCCTCTTGCCTCTAGTGCGGGTTCTGGGACCTTGAGCTTCCCCTGTTCCTTCAGCTTCCAATTCTAAGTCCTGGACTTCCTTTTCGTCATCCATCTTGCTGATGAGGGTGTGGGTGTTGTTGGCCGAGATCTTCAAGATACTTAGGCTCTGTTCAGGGATGTTCTTCATGCACTCCTCAATTTTATCAACTTTGGTAACAGTGTCCGAGAGGGTTTTTTCGCTAGTGTCTGCAAGGCTTTTTCTGTCCAGCATCTCCTTTTCAATCTTCTCAAACCTGGGGTTGAAAGCATCTCTGATGTCTTTAGCTTTGGCAATGGTGTTTTTCAGGTCCTCAATATAGTTAGCCATTGTATTCCCCTCCCCAATATTAATGGTTTCCAGAATCAAGACTCTATTACAGAGTTTCTTGTATGCATCCACAACTTTCTTGTAACCATTAATGAGCCACTCCATTGTTTCCATGAAACCATGCAAACCCTCGGGAGGAGGGCTAGATGAGGGAGCAACTTTTCCAGGGGTAACCTGTTCTTCTTTGGGGATGTGGAGGGTGGAAATTGTGTCAGCAGCCCTGAGAGTCTCTTCCATAGTCTCCTTTTCCAGGCTGTGCTTAGCTTCCAGGGTCCTTGCTTTCTTGTCAGCTTCCAGTTCCTTGCCAGTCTCCTCTTTTTTCTTGTGCTTTTTCCGAGTTTGGGTATGGATTTTTGTTTTCTTCTTTAGCAGCCCTTTAGGGTTCTCCTTCTTAGAATCATCCGAGTCCTCCCCTTCCGAAGAGATGCTGATCAGGGGTTTGCTTTGAGGCTTTTTGCCCTTGGATGAAGAGGGTCTTGTTTTTCTATATTTCCTCTTCTTCCCTCTTTCATACTTTGAGTCATCAAAACTATCCTCTGTATCAGATGAAGAGTCACTATCGGATTCCTCCTCCTCAGAAAAGGCAGAATTAGACATCTCTTCCTCAGAATCCACAGAGGGCTGCATCTGAGCAATTTGAGTGGCCTTTAAATGGTCATAAATTAGGACTATTAGACCTTGGTGCATAGCAGTATGACCCAGAGGATTCTCTTTGTAGGCCTTAAGGGATGCATTCATCGAACAAAGTAGGAAATAAGGGAAATTAACCTTATCATTGTGCCTAAAGTGATTTAACAGAACAAAGTGATACCCATAAACTTTCGTAAACCTACCATCTAGAGTGGTATATCGCATTAAAACAAAGAGAATCTCCCGCTAGGGTTTGGCAAAAGCCCTAGGCGGGTAGTAGGTTTTGCTCAACTTTACCAGTCATTTTTTCTCTTTCTTAGTTACCGGGTACCTTTCAATAGCTTCCCTGCTGACCTTCCTATCTCCGTAGAAGTTGCAACCTTCCCTGGTGAGGCCCGTGGCTTGAGCAATTAAATCTTCATCGATTTCAACCATTTGATCACCCATTTTTAACATGCCCTTCTTCCAGTTCTTGCATAAAAGACTGGTTACCATACCATCTCGGCTGTGGAGTCTCTCCATGAAGTTCAAGAGACCCCCTTGCTGTAGAATACCCCAAACCTCTTCCTTTTGTTTCCATTCTTTACAGCTACTTGGTTCATATCGCCTCCTATTTCCGCCCATGTTGTCGCTACTCACAGCCAAATTTTGAAACTTATAGAGCTGATTAAACTGAGAGCTTTTCGGAGCTTTAACAATTACCCAGGAAGTGTGAGAGTTTAAGGCATTGATGTTATAATGAGTGATTTTCTCATTATTAAAATAACTCGAAGTACTCTCATTAGTACTTTTCATAATTATCCTGTCCATCAAGAGTCTTTGGAGTGCTTCTATATCGCTCATTACTAATGATTTGTCTGACATATTTGGGGAGTCTGCATTCACTCGTCCACGTGGTAATTGCCTCACTTTTAACAGCCACATTGGCAGCCCAGTCAGCAGAGCCATTGGCCTCCCGATAGATGTGGGAGATATGGCATTTTTTAAAGGTGCTAATAATGTCAATAGTAGAGGTGATTATGTTGTGAATCGACCATGAAGGTTTTGACGTCCCATTAAGGCACTTTATTATATTATTTGAATCCCCTTCTATCCATAGATAGGGGCATTTCCATTTTTTAGCTAGGATGATGCCTTGAAGAGCTACCATTGCTTCAGCTTTATGGTTGGTTTGGGTTCCAATAGGGACAACAACCATTTCCTTGCAAATTCTTCTATGATCTCTAAGAATAGCTCCACAACCTGAAGGACCTGGGTTACCTTTGGTAGCACCATCAAAATTAACTTTGAGCCAACCTTGAGGAGGGGTTTGCCATTTAGCTTCAAGCCTTTTATCGTGGTTGAGATTAGGACCATCAGTGATCTTCATATTCCATACCCTTAAGATATTTGAATCCAGTGGGTTGATCGAGTAACAAGGACCCTTAATGATCCCTATATTTTCCTGAATAGACCATTGAACTTTCTGGAACACAATATCTTGATTGAGGGAGTCATCCTTGAAGATTCAGTTATTTCTTTCTTTCCATAGACCCCACAAGATGTGAGGAAGAGAGAGCTGCCACAAACATCTCAAAAAAGGGTTAGCCCATTGAATATTCCAGGAGGAGAACATATCTCTGATGTTATTAGGAAACACCCAAGCAATACTAAATCTCTTGAGGAAGCTTTCCCAAACAGAGGTTGAGAAGGAACAATGGAGAGCAAGGTGGTCCACATTTTGAGAACCTTGTTACCAGTCTATGCAATAAGGGTTGCCGCTATTCAGAAGTTGAGATCTATTGACAAGACAAAGGTGTCCCTTGATTCTATCATTGCTAAGTTGACCGCTTATGAGCTAAACAATTATGATGGCAGTGTTGAGAAGACTGATTCAACCTTTAAAGCATCTGATGCACTATCTAGAAAGGGTAAAGAAGTTAGTACCAGTTGTGAACCTAGACAAAGTAGAGATATGGATGATGAGGAAATCCTAATGGAATTCGAAGCCCTTTCTAGCCAAGAGACTTCCTAAGGGAACTGGTAAATACAGAGGTAAGCTCCCTTTGAAATGCTTTTCTTGCAATAGGATTGGACAAATTGCTGTTAACTATCATAATGGTGATAATAAGGACAAACCGGAGAGGTTCAAAAAGTTCAAAGGAGGAAACAGGAGAAACTGTCTTGTTGCAGTTGATGAAGGTGTCACTGATGATGAATCAGAAGATGAAGAAAGTGAAGACATAGTATTTGTAGTTGTCAAGGAAGATGTGTCAGACAAGAAGGCTCTTGTCTCTCGCTTTGATAACTCTAATGAATGGATTATTGACAGTGGTTGTTCTCACCACATGACTGGTGACTGAAGAAAGTTTTCGTCTCTGGAAGAATATGATGGAGGTGTAGTCTGATTTTGTAATGATACACCTTGTATGGTAAAAGGAAGAGGGTCCATCTCTCTAAATGGAAAAAGTAGTTCTGATAATGTGTATTGGGTAGAAGGTCTCAGGCATAACCTTCTGAGTGTAGCTCAGCTGAATGATAATGGACTCACTCTGGAATTCAAAGATGGAGTGTGCAAAATAAAAGGAAAGATTGGTGAACTGATGGCCACCGATATGCAAACCAAAGGTAACTTATTTCAGTTGAATGCAAATATTAGTCAACGTCTAATGGCTAAGTATGATGACAGTTGGATATGGCATACGAGACTCTGCCATGTAAATTTTGATAACATTGTGAAGGTCGGTAAGATCAAGGCAGTTAGAGGATTGCCTGTGCTGAACAAATCGTAGAATCCTCTATGTAGAGAATGTCAACTGGGGAAAATGTCTTCCTCAACCTTCAAAGGTAAATCTTTCACATCAGATAATTTACTTGATCTTGTGCATACTGATTTGTGTGGTCCTATGAAAGCTAGGAGTGTTCAAGGAGATAGGTACTTTATGATTCTTACCAATGATTTCTCAAGAATGATGTAGGTCACATTCTTGAAAGACAAGTTTGAAGCTTTTGGAAAGTTCAAAACCTTCAGAGCACTGGTTGAAAAAGAAAGTGGTAAGAGAATAAAATGCCTTAGAATTGACCAAGGAGGTGAGTTCACTTCTAGTGAGTTCAATAAGTACTATGAAGAAAATGGCATCAAGAGGCAACTGTCTACCCCCCGGACTCCACAGCAGAATGGCCTAGCAGAAAGGAACAACCAGAACAATACTAATTCAAGGAAAGGTTGCTCACACTTTTTGGAGGGAAGCGGTGAGCACTGTAGTCTACACTATGAACTGGGTACTCATCAAGAAAGGTAAGGATAAAACACCTTATGAGTATTGGACCGGTAAGACTCCTGTAGTAAGCTACTTTAGAGTGTTTGGTAGCAAGTGTTATATCAAGAGGAGTGAACACCAGAGCAAGTTTGATGCAAAATGTGATGAGGGAATATTCTTAGGATATTCCACCAAGAGCAAAGCTCTTAAGTGTTTCAACAATAGGACTCAAAGAATTGTTGAAAGTATCAATGTCAGAGTTGATGAAACCTCTAAGAAACCTGAGGAAACCGGTACTGAGCAAGTGGTAGATGAACCGGTTGTAACCTTCTGGGAACCGGTTGCAAAACAACCTGGTACCAGTACTAGTGCTCCTACACCAGTAGATGCTGATGCTGATGAAGATGAGGATGAAGAAGAAAAGAAAGAGGAAACAACTAAGATCATTCCTAGGTATGTAAAGCTGAATCATGATCCAAAGTAGATCAGAGGAGATAAGGATGCAGGAATTCTTACAAGAAGAAAGGTCAAAGAAAACTCTTGCATGATCTCTGAATTTGAGCCTAAAACATTTAAAGAGACACATAAAGATGAAGACTGGATCAAGGCTATGGAAGAGGAACTTGACTAGATAGAAAAGAATGGTACATGGTCCTTGGTACCCAAACCTGAGCATAAAAATGTTATTGGCACCAAATGGGTTTTAAAAAACAAGCTGAATGAAGATGGCACAATGGTAAGAAACAAAGCCATACTGGTGTGTAAGGGATATGCTCAAGAAGAAGGAGAAGACTATGGAGAAACCTTTGCTCCAATAGCTAGATTGGAAGGAGTTCGAATGCTTCTTGCATATGAAGCCTTCAAGGGATTCAAAGTGTATCAAATGGATGTAAAATCTGCATTCCTGAATGGAATACTTGAAGAGGAGATGTATATAGAGCAACCAGATGGATTTGTCCTATCAGAAGATAGTGACATGGTGTGTAGGCTACATAAAGCCTTGTATGGATTGAAGCAGGCACCTAGAGCATAGTATGAACGGTTACACTCACATCTTGTAAAGATTGGATTTGAAAGAACAAGTGAAGATAGCAATATCTATCTGAAGTCAAAAGGAGATCAGATCCTAATCTATGAAGTGTTTGTTGATGACATAATTTTTGGTGGAGATGACAAGATGAGTCATGCATTTGCAGATGAGATGAAGAAGGAATTTGAAATGTCACTAGTTGGAGAGATTAAGTTCTTCATTGGACTCCAGATTCAACAAATGAAAGATGGTATCTTTATCACTCAATCCAAGTATGTCAAAGAGGTGTTGAAGACCTTTGGCATGGAAGACAACAAACCGGTTGGTACATCGATGGTGACCAGTTGTAAATTGTCAAAAGAAGATGACTCAACATTGGTAAATGAGAAAGAATATCGATCAATGATTGGTAAGTTGCACTATGTAGTACACAACAGACCGGACATTGCACATGCAGTGGGCATTACTGCACATTTCTAGAAAAGTCCAAGAGAATCCCACTTGGTAGCAGTCAAGCAGATTCTTAGATATTTGAAGGGAACTGTAGACTATGGATTGTGGTATCCATACAGTAATGATTTCAACCTCAAAGTGTTTACAGATGCCGATTGGGCTGGTAATGTGGACGACCAGAAGAGCACAATCGGCAGTGCATTCTTTCTTGGTGGTAGACTAGTTTCATGGATGACTAAGAAGTAGAGTTGTATCTCTCAGTCTACAACAGAAGCTGAATATGTAGCTCCATTTATGAACTGCACTTAGACAATTTGGATGAAGCATGTATTAAGTGGTTTCAAAGTCCCTGTATCTGAACCGGTAAGTATATTTTGTGACAACACAAGTGCAATTAATATTTCCAAGAATCCGGTTTTGCATGCTAGAACCAAGCACTTCGAGCTCAAGTATCATTTCTTGAGGGAGAAGGTTCAGAACAAATAAGTTGTATTGGAACATGTTTCTAGTAAGGAGCAGTTAGCAGATATATTCACTAAACCTCTACCAAAGGCTACATTTACCTATTTGAGAGGTGAATTAGGGGTACTGTCCCTTCAAGAGTGGAACTAAAGGTTTGTACTCCACATCAGTCAGGTATTGCATTCATAAATCTTCTTCAGGATTGATGTGCTAATGGATGCCACTTCTCAGGGGGAGTAGCATAGTGGAACATAGCTGTTTGTGCCTCCACTTTGGCATTGTTGTCAAAGGGGGAGAAGAAGTGAAGCAGAGAAGATATCTGCAGTATTGGGGAGAAGATGTGAAGCATAGAGATATCTTTGTATATTGCCATCAATGCCAAAGGGGGAGATTGTTGGCATATGTGTAGAGTTTGATGACATGATGATATTGTATGTTGTCATTGATGTCAATATGCTGAAGTATGAATCGGTATATTAAAGTAAGCAATCTGGCAAGGGAATCGGTATGATGATGTGAACCGGTATATGTGAAAAAGTGAAGCGGTATGTTTGTTCAAAGTGAACTGGTATGTTGGAATGTGAACCGGTATATGGAAAGTTTTATATTGGGGTTTCATCTGGCATGACTACCGGTTGGTAGTCTTAGCTTCAGGGTTTCCGGTTGATGCATTTCAAGTCTGTGTGATTCGACCGATGACATCTTGTGATGGGTTAGCATTTAAATGAAGATCAGATCATGTTGCCACGTCAGCCTTGTGCGCGTGAAGGATTTCCTTGAGGATCTTGCATGGAGATTGATCCTATCTACCTCGGGAATGTGCATAGTCTCTGTAAATGGTGGAGAGCACATGATGGGTTATCAGCTTCTAGAAGTGGCTAAGAACAAACGCTGGAGAATGCCTTGAGATGTGTTCAAGATTTTTTTACACTATGCAAAGTGTTTGAACGGTCAGGATTGGACCGATTGTATTGATAACCTAAATATTTAGGGTTTAGGGTTTATGCTACTGACCTATCTATTTCCTATAAGGTCGATGATGATTTGCATTGTGAAGTTGTTGGCAAATGTTATGTTTGTATCCAAGTGAAGAGATACTTGATTCTTGCCAGACTGGAGAAGTGTTTTGATACCTGCAGAGTGTGATTGCAGAAGTAAAGGAGCTAAAGTGGATCTACCTTGGCATTGAGTGTTGTTATCAGATCAGTGTATTACCTGTTGACTTCTAACCATTTCAGCAGTTGGAAAATCCCTTAACTGGGTATCTTTAACAAGATTTGTGTAAATCCTTTAACAGGGTGACTCAATTCAATGAGTTCTTCAAATCCTCTTGCGAGGTAACCTTTAACAGCGTTCTAACCTTTAACCAGGTATTTAGCCATCCCTTAACTTGGTGATCCCTAGCAGGATCAGTTCCTAGAAGAACCTATTGTAAAGTCTTTAACCGGATTAGGCTCCTAATAGAGCAGACTTCAGAAGAGTTCAAAGAACAACTTGTGGGTCTTTATCCCCACCGTAGTTTTTCCCAGTTGGGTTTCCATGTGAAAAATCAGTACGTCATGTGTGATGCCTTTTCATGTGATGATTAGTTTTTTTTGTTTTTTTTTCCTGTTAAGTGGTAATGCATGCTGAACCAGTGGTCTTTCTATTTCCGATGTATTACCTGTTTATGCATATGGGTGAAGAGGAAAGGAGATATTAGGTGTGGTGAAGATCTAAGTGTTAACCGGTTTATGTCTTTCACAGTCATTCTGTGTTTTACCGGTAGTACCCTATTTTAGATTGGTGATACTATTTACCAGTTAGTTCAGACTTTGCAGTTAAAGTGGTTTAAGGAAGTTTTTGTCTATACTGATTCTCCCCCTCTCTTAGGATCTATTGAGTACTTTCTATTCATCATTAGTCATCAAATTTATGATCAAATCTAAAATATATTACAACAAATTCACAATACAAGTCTTTATAGGAGTATCTCACTACCAATTAAACTTAGAATAATTTTAGTAGAATTCCAACAATACCTATGTACCTACAAATTCTCATACATAAACTACTTCCTCGAGAACTTATTTATAATATAGCATTCATAACCAAATAAATAATGATACCATAACATAGTGATTAACATGGAGAAAACCTTTTTGGGAGGAAAAAACCCACTCTAAAATTGGTACAAGATATTTGTTAGGTCCCAAAAATGTCCTCCAAATCCAATAGCTTTTTTCCCACCTTGAAGGGAAAGGGTTTGTCTTCAAATAGGTGAATATAGGCTCATCCAAAGACTCAAGATTGTTAAAGTTTAGCATATGAGAGCGGGTAATGTCTTCTACCCTTTGAGAATAGCTTAAATATAGGAGGGTATTCCTAGAGGTATGCCTAAATAGGCACTTAAATATAACAATACGAGCGTTCATATAACCCAAAAAAATCATACCATAAATTTAACTCCAATAACTATCACAAAGTTTAAATAACTGCAAAAACCTCTTTATAGTTGATTCTAATACTCAAAGCACATGTATAGATATTTTATTTTCAAACACTTTAACAATAGAAAAGAGAAAACATGTTATAAATGATTTATTGAAAATATAACATTTTATTTCACTTAAGATTTATCCTTGGTTGTAATTGTTGAGCATCAAATTTGAATTAAGTAAAATATCTTGATTCATAAGATTTAATTACAAGAGCCCTCCTTTTTTAGAAAAAACCATTATTTTTATTGATATCATAATATTCCATAAGTTGTCAAGCAAGTGTAATAGCATTCTATCGAAATATCCAAAATTCAAAAAGTATCGATGAGACCTAGCGATGTCTCATTGATATAAAAGGGATATCGAAGAAAAGGGAGTGCCAGTGAACTCTAGAAAAGACTCACTGAAAGCGATGATTTCACCGACAAAAAGTATCCAAGAAAGCAGAGGTGGTCCTCACCGATGAGAAAAGGCTTTCAAAGAAACAATACCATCGATGCAAGATGAAAAAGACTCACTGAAAGAAACACTCTCATAGAAAGAATGATATCGATCAGACAAAAGGAAGTTACGTTGATAAAAGATATCGATGAAGATATGAGTTTTGAGGAAGCTAAAGGGCATGTTACTGATATGCATGATTTTGCCGATACAACTTTATCGATGAAAAATTACTAATGAGCTCATTGATGAAAAGATGACAGCAGAAGCAAGTCATCAAAAGTAAAGAAGACTTCGATGAAACGAAATACCCATTTATCGATGGGGTGTAGTGATGTCGATAGAAAGGGAGTTTTGATGGAAGGATAAAGGAGGTCACCAAAACCCTAGGTCTCTTTGACATAAAACCTAATGGACATCAGAAATATATCGATGGGGAGATGGCTATAATGACCGAATGTAGCATTTCGATAAAGGGAGAAAATACATACTTGAAGTAATATTCAAAACAAAAGTATCATCGATAGAGACAAAGAGATCAATGGAATAAAAAATGAGGGATCAAAAGATATATTCTCATCGAAATGATTGCTTCGAAAATCAGAAACAAATCCCAGGGAAGGTCACATCGCCATTAAATTCGAACGTGTTCCCAAGTAACTGTTGTTAAAATTGCCATTATTAACTGATCAAGGATGACATGAGGATGCTAAACAAAGATATTGTAATGAATAAATATGACAAGTACATCGAGAACATGGGGGCACTCAATTTGTTTATCTTCCAGTTTGTTAACAAAAAATGTTAGTTAACGGTTATATGTTGAAAAGCTACAACGCTTGGTGATAATGTATACTCTCATATAAAGAAGGGAACTTTGGTAATGTGGGATAATCAATTAGAGAAGGAGTAGATTATAGCCTCAGGCTTACCATTGTACTTTTTTGACAAATATATAATATAATCAGTCATTTTCCTTTGCATTTATGTTGTGGATTATTGCATTTTCTGTAGGCAGATGCTTATGCTATTATCTAAAAGGAGATAAGGTTATTCGTGTTCTTCCAGTGAAATTCTGTGTTTCATATTGTAGATTTGGATCAAAAAGATTTACTCATGAATTGTAATTGTTCCCTGTATTTCTTTCTTGGATGGTCTCTTAAAAGTTAGGGTTAAATTCATTCAAGCAGTTTACAATATAGACACTGAAGTAGAGCTCATAAGAAACAGTAACCGACAGACTCATCGAGAGGGGGTGGGTTTAAAAATTGTCTCATAAGTTTACACAATAAGTCCTAAAGAAATATAAAAGACTCTATAGCCCAAACAAAAAAGAAAGGCACTGGTCATCTATAGAATACAACTCATCAGTTCACATTTCACTTTAAAAGTAATAGGAGTAGGTGAGTAGGAAATATAGAATAGACTAGCAATAGTGAATATACATAAATTTCAAGCACAAAGATCAAATAACTTCTACAACAACAATCTTGAACTCATCTGCTATATCTCCATCCTGGGAATTTATGCCATTCTGAGATAGGAGGAAATCGGATCAAGATACTTAATCTGCTATAAAAAGCATTAGTCATTGAAAACAACTAGTGAGTAGGTATACCCGCCTAGGTCTTGCAGAGCCTAAAGTGAGAGAGTTAGTAATCAAATAGGTTCACTCTATAAGTTGGCCAAGTCAATTGGAAGGTTTGAGCATAGGAGTTGGCATTTCCTTAGAACCTATCCAATCTATTGATTTGAGATCCAACATATTGGCGACTCTGCTGGGGAACATTCAAAAAAAAAAAAAAGTACTCTGCTGTGGGAAAGAACTCATATACAAAATACAAATTCCTTTCGAGAAGAAAGGTGGCGACTTTGAAATAAGAAATTTTATGTATGGAAGGAGGTCAATAACACAAGGCCACCCCATAGTCCAATTAAACTTTGATAAGAAGAGAAGTAAATGAAATCCAAAGGAGAAATCAATAGATAGTCCGATGGAACCTAAAAATAACTTTATGAATGTGAAGTATAATCAGCACTATTCTGAAAACCATTCACATCCAACCTTGAGTAAATAGAATTATACAATTCCCACATACCCCAGGGATGAGGAGCTGGTAGCTGTGGATAGAGCGCGGAAAGGGAAATTCCCTCCTGGCTTTGAGAATCACTATCCAAATTCAAGGACAGGAGCTTCAAGTTCCTTAGGCTCAAGCAAGGTGGATGCATCACATTGTATGGCAGATTTGATGAAACAAATGATGGAAGCAGCCATTGAAATGCAAGATGAGGGAAGATTACAAGAATGTATAGAATCATGTGCTAGATTGGGTATAAATATCAATGAAAATGATATTGATCATGACTTGGAAAGATACAGAGCGAAGTGTGAACAGGCAGCCCAAGGATCAAATAGAGGGAGAAACAATACATATAAAACCAATGCAAGGAACAATACTTACAAGGTGTTTGAAAACCCTCTATATAATCCTAGGCCAAATGAATTTCCATATAATAATATACCTCCTGAGCACCAACACAATCACCCCAACAACTTCCCATACCCCAATTTACCTCCCGAGTATCAGCATAACCAGTTCAATACCTTTACATATCAAAACCACTTTCAACCACAAAACCAATTTCCTCCTGGTAATAACAATGTGAGACCAAACTATGGAAACTTTTTCCAAGGTGGATACGGACTGATGAACACATAACGCATCAGGTAGTTCAACTTTTTTAGGGATGATGGTGTATCCTCATCCTATCCCTAATGAAATTAGGACTGCAATACCAAAGTTCAATGGGAGTAATGCCATCTTAGGGGAAGCACATTGCAAAGATTTTGACATAGTTATGGAGGATTTATGTCTCCCATATGAGGATGTCAAGATGAAGTTGTTCATGCAGTCATTGACAGAGGACGCCCGAGATTGGTTCAGAGCACTGTCAGATTTTTCAGTAAACAACCTTATAGAATTCAAAAGACTTTTTCTTGAACAATACGGAGACCACAATAGCCCAGAGTTTGCCTTACATGAGATCATAAGAATCAAGAAGGATACAAATGAAGCAGTGGCCGATTTCAATAAGAGATTTAATAGAGTTATGAATAAAATCCCTAATAGAATAAAACCGGTTCTTGAAGTTAGCATTTTGTACTACATGAATGCTTTTGATAGTAAAACAAACTATGAGCTCAGGACAAATAATCTTACAACCCTTCAAGGAGTCATGAAAGCGGCCATAACTATAGAAAATAATAGAAAAGTAGTTGGAACTATAGGAAGAAGGGAGGATGCACGGTTGTTCAATCCAAAGGCCCCTAAACAAACAAAGGACGATGACAAGTTGGACAAGGTGTTGAATGTTCTCAAGGATTTGTCTATCATAGTGAATAAAATAGAGAAACAATAGTTTTATCACCATGATAGGCCCAGATTACATGACATGCCTTATAATACCTCATGGAAAGACGAAAAACCAATGGACAAGAACTCGAAAGAAGGTAACCAAATACCGGATCCTTTGAGAAAAGTGGTGAACCAGGTGGTTGATGAAGATATGTGGTGCTTAGCGTGTGATATGCCTCATTCTCCTTACCAGTGTGCGGTGGCAATTAAGTTGTAGGGAAGGGAGGAAGAATGTGAAGAATATGCAGATGATCATGTGATAAACTTACTATCCTTTGAGGACTATGACTCATCTGAGGGGAGTGAAGGAAGTGATGTAAATTCTAGGCAGATTAATCAGCAGTGTTGTATGCAACAGGTATTCTTAGATGAGGAAGATGAAATCAGGCTGAGGATCCCTACTAAAGAAGAGCGAGAGAGGATTACTACAGCTGCTATTGAACAAGCCAAAATGACTTATATGCTAAGAAACAGAACCATAAACCCTGAACAAGGCAAACCATCAAGCATGTTCATAAAAGAGAGTAATAAAACATCTAAACCAATAACTAAACCAACCAAGACTCAGGGAGAAAACATAAAGTTAATTAAGGAAAAGGAGTTGCAAGTTTCTAGGATGCAAAAGGGTGATAAGGACGGGACGGTGGACACTTCAATACTGCCTACTACAATATCATTTGATATTGCCAACACCTTGGCACAGATGAAGGTCTCCGTTCCACTACTTGAGATGACGAAGTTTCAAGAAACCAAGAAAAAACCTTGAAGGTGATCAATGGTGTATCTAAGGAAGAGACCAAGGAACATAAACAAAATAGCCAAAATAATGATAACCCTGTTCCAACCATATATTTAGGGTCAACAATAAAAAAAAATCCCTCTCAAGTAGACCCATTTTATGTAACCCTGATGATCAATAACAAGATAAAAAATTGCATGATTGACTCAGGAGCTGCTATAAATGTTATGCCAGTAGGAGTCATGAAAGAACTTGGAATGTTAGTGGACACAAATTTTGGTAAATGCTATGCCATGGATAACCGTTTCGTCCCAATGGTTGGTGTCATGAAGGATGTTGAATTCAAATTGGCAGCATGTCTAGAAGCATCTTATGAAATGGATATCACTATGTTTGATGTCCCTCCTAACTATGGTATGTTATTGTCAAGACAATGGTCGAACTTGATAGGAGGCCATGTCCAGCTAGACTTATCATATGCTACTATACCAGTAAATGGATAGGAGGTAAGGATTGAGAGAGAAGCTCACTCTGGATACATCATCGAGGAGGCGAAACCTGTTGATTCGGTATGTTTCATCCAGTCAGATATGGACAACTTCAAAGTAGAGTTGACGAAAACAAAATTGAGAGGATTGACCCCGATAGAGTCTACAGTCAAGAAGAGTAAAGATCAAGTATGGAAGATGTACTTTGATGGATCATGCAGCAAAGAAGGAAGTGGGGCTGGAATTGTATTTATCTCACCAGATGGAGAGATGTTCAAGTATTCTTTCAAACTGATGTTTGAGTGTACAAATAATATTGCAGAATACGAAGCCTTACTCACTGGACTTAATGTGGCTACCAAGCATGGAATTAAATTGCTCAGTGTCTTTGGGGATTTAGAACTAGTAATCTCTCAAATCAAACAAAAGTATGCCTCCAAACATCTCAGGTTGAAACAATACAGGGATGCTGTATGGGATACCATGGAACTGTTTGATGCTTTCCAGATAAGTTGGATTGACAGATCAAAGAATATCATGGCTGACTTCTTGGCCAATGTTGCTTTAAAGGTAAATGATACAACATTGAATGGAGTCTCAGAAATGGAAATAAAAGTCAGACCTTCTATTCAAGATAACTTGTATAACTGGCATGTTTTCATGATGACAATGATTTGTTAAAATTCTTACACTGTGTGGATCACTACCAAGCACAAGCTATCAACTTCAATGATTTTGTAGAGATGATAGATGGGAAAGAGACTCTGTTTGGACAAGAAATCATACAATTAAAATCTAATAAAATACCTAGAGGACTAGTCACGTTGGAAAGAGCTTTCAACATACAAGACAAATTTGAAATCAAAGGAACCTCAGTCAAAGAAAATGATGTTGAACAGATTTTATTTGGGAAGCAAAGAATCACCAAGACATGTTTTTATTGGTAATAAATTGACTCCTAAAATGAAGCAGCAATTAGTAATGTTACTCAGAAAATATAAGCACATATTTGCATGGTCTTATGATGACCTCAAAGCATACAAGGAGGATCTCTTCCAACATGAGATACCTCTTAAGCCTGATGCTAAACCATTCACACAAAAGAAGAGGCCTATAAACCCCACTTTACTCCCTAATATGAAAGAGGAAATAATAAAAATGAAAGATGCAGGGATAATTAAACCTTGTAGATACTCTACTTGGGTTTCAAATTTGGTACCTGTTAGAAAGAAAAATGGGGACATAAAACTATGTGTGGACTTCAGAAATCTGAACATATCATCATTAAAAGATAATTATCCTTTGCCAAACATGGATAATATGCTGCAGAAAGTAACTGGATGTGATTTATTGCCAATGATGGATGGGTTCTCAGGGTATAATCAGGTAAAAGTTAAAGAAGCTGAACAATATAAGACAACTTTCACAACACCATGGGGCACATATGTATATGCAAGAATGCCATTCGGATTAACAAATGTAGGGGAGACATTTCAAAGGGCAATGGATGTAGCATTTGCAGAACTGATTGATGTAATAATGGTGGTGTATCAGGATGATTTAATATCTTATTCAAAGAGGGTTGAAGATCATTGCGATCACCTTGAGAAAGTATTCAAGAAAGCTCTAGAATATGGAATTTCCCTCAATCCGAAGAAATGTCATTTCGCAGTTGAAGAAGGGAAGCTCCTGGGACATATAGTGTCCAAGGAAGGGGTGAAAATTGACCCTGAAAGAGTAGCTGCAATAAATGAAATACCTATCCCTAAGACTATCAAAGTTGTTCAATCGTTTTGGGACAAATCAATTTTGTCAGAAGATTCATCCTTAATTTTGCAGATATCATAAAACTTATAGTGAGGATGCTGAAAAAGGAAGGTAAGATTGATTGGGATTCAGAGGAATTAGATGCATTTCTAGATATAAAAAGGGCAATATCTGAGGCACCAGTATTGATATCCATAGATTTCAATAAACCTTTTTTAATTTTTTCATTTGCATCTCGTCATACAATGGCAACAGTGTTATTACAAAAGAACCAGGACAATTATGAACAACCTATTGCGTATTTCAGTAAGTCATTGAATTCATCCAAAATTAAATATGACCTAAATGAAAAACAAGCTTATGACTTGGTAAAAGCAGTAAAACAATTCAGACCATATTTGGTAGGCGCAGAAGTTATAGCATATGTTCCTAATGCAGCAGTGAAGGACATATTTAGACAAACTGAGGTCACAGGAAAAAGATGTAAATGGATCAACCAGATTCAAGAATTCAATATTGAGCTCAAAATTTCACAAGTTATCAAAGGTCAGGGATTGGCTAAAATTATGGTAGGAGCAGGGGTTGAAGAATTTCAGGTAAATGAGGTTGGACTAGATGAAGCCAGTTTTAGTATTGAAAATACAACCTGGTATGCAGATATCATGTATTATCTCAAGCACATAAGATGTCCAGATGGTATGATTGATAATCAAAAGAGAACATTAAAACAAAAATCTGCAAAATATGTGATCATTAATGGAGACTTGTATTGGAAAAATAGAGATGGTATATTGCTGATATGCCTAGATGAACACCATGCAGAGAAGATCCTACAAGAGATGCATGAAGGGGTTTGTAGTGGTCATTTTTCAGCCAAAACTACTGCACACAAGATATTGAGAGATAGATATTTTTGGCCATGTGTCTTCAATGATTCCTATGCTTTTTTTAGAAAATGTCAGGCTTGTCAGAAATTCTCAAGCAAAATGAAGTATCAAGGATCACTCCCACTAAGACCAATGCAGGTTGAAGAACCATTTCAATAGTGGGGAATAGACTTTATAGGAGAGATATTAGAAAAGTCGAGTGGAGGACACAGATGGATTTTGGTTGCCACATATTACTTTACCAAATGGGTGGAAGCAATACCTACTAAACATGCCACCAGTAAAATAGTGATAAAATTCATACTAGAAAATATCATTACTAGATTCGGTGTTCCGGCAAGGATCATTTTTGATAATGGCATGACTTTTAGGTCTGAAGAATTC
Organism: Cryptomeria japonica; assembly: GCF_030272615.1. NCBI lineage: Eukaryota > Viridiplantae > Streptophyta > Pinopsida > Cupressales > Cupressaceae > Cryptomeria > Cryptomeria japonica. The sequence goes on along the minus strand of NC_081410.1, from coordinate 372,848,169 downwards.
AATACCTTTTGTGAAGAATATGGCATCACAATATCTTTATTCATCCCCTTACCAGCCTCAGGGTAATGGGAAAGCTGAGTCTAGTAACAAAAACATCCTAAAGATTATCAAAAGAGTGCTAGGACAAAATAAAAGGGCGTGGGACTCAAAACTGAATTTAGCATTATGGGCAGATAGGATAACAGTAAAAAATCTACAGGGAGGTCCCCATATGAGTTGGTCTATGGTAAAAGGGCTAGAATCCCTTTGGATAACCTCCTACCTGTACATAAATTCATAGCACATGAAGGGATAGAGATTGATGACCCTTTACAGGAGAGGCTGATACAGTTGGTAGAGCTTGATGAAGTCAGGACAAAAGCACAGGAGCAAAACATTAAAATTCAGAATTAGATGAAAAAATTGTATGACAAAAGAACAACATAGAGAAAGTTTAAAATTGGTGATTTGGTTTTAATGTGGAACGCCAGGAGCCAAGATAAAGGTAAGCATGGCAATTTTGAGGCTCTATGGCTTGGACCATATGCGATAATGGATAAAGCAGGGGAAGATTCTTATTTTCTCCAAAGTGCTATGGGAGAAGTTTAGGAACTGCTAGTACATGGACAATTCTTGAAAAAATTCTTTTCTTGAAAATAGCCTTCTCCATGTACAGTAGTTTAGGTCTCGCCCCCATGGTAAAAACCACATTTCCTTTGATTTTGCCCTATATAAACCAGAGAGTCTAGATTCTTGAAGGTATCCGTAGCATACCCCCATCCCCAGTCAGAGCCACTGTTGAGCATCAAATTTGAATTAAGTAAAATATCTTGATTCGTAAGATTGAATTACAAGAGCCCTCCATTTTTAGAAAAAAACATTATTTTTATTGATATCATAATATTCCATAAGTTGTCAAGCAAGTGTAATAGCATTCTATCAAAATATCCATAATTCAAAAAGTATCGATGAGACCCAGCGATGTCTCATCGATATAAAAGGGATATCGAAGAAAAGGGAGTGCCGGTGAACTCTAGAAAAGACTCACCAAAAGTGATGATTTCATCGACAAAAAGTATCGAAGAAAGTAGAGGTGGTCCTCACCGATGAGAAAAGGCTTTCGAAGAAACAATACCATTGATGCAAGATGAAAAAGACTCACTGAAAGAAACACTCTCATCAAAAGAATGATATCGATCAGACAAAAGGAAGTTACGTTGATAATAGATATCGATGGAGATATGAGTTTCAAGGAAGCAAAAGGGCGTGTTACCGATATGCATGATTTTGCCGATACAACTTTATCGATGAAAAATTACTAATGAGCTCATCAATGAAAAGATGATAGCAGAAGCAAGTCATCAAAAGTAAAGAAGACTTCGATGAAATGACAGACCCGTTTATCGATGGGGTGTAGTGATGTCGATAGAAAGGGAGTTTCGATGGAAGGATAAAGGAGGTCACTGAAGCCCTAGGTCTCTTCGACATAAAACCTAACGGACATCAGAAATATATCGATGGGGAGACGGCTATAATGACCGAATGCAGCATTTCGATAAAGGGAGAAAATACATACTCGAAGTAATATTCAAAACAAAAGTATCATCGATAGAGACAAAGAGATTGATGGAATAAAGATGAGGGATCAAAAGATATATTCTCATCAAAATGATTGCTGTGAAAATCAGAAACAAATCCCAGGGAAGCTCACATCGCCATTAAATTCAAACGTGTTCCCAAGTAACCGTTGTTAAAATTGCCATTATTAACTGATCAAAGACGACATGCGGATGCTAAATAGAGATATTGTAATGAATAAAGAGGACAAGTACATCGAGCACATGGGGGTACTCAATTTGTTTATCTTCCAGTTTGTTAACAAAAAATGTTAGTTAACGGTTATATGTTGAAAAGCCACAACGCTTGGTGATAATGTATACTCTCATATAAAGAAGGGAACTTTGGTAATGTGGGATAATCAATTAGAGAAGGAGTAGATTATAGCCTTAGGCTTACCATTGTACTTTTTTGGCAAATATATAATATAATCAGTCATTTTCCTTTGCGTTTATGTTATGGATTATTGCATTTTCTGTAGGCAGTTGCTTATGATATTATCTAAAAGGAGATAAGGTTATTTGTGTTCTTCCAGTGAAATTCTATGTTTCATATTGTAGATTTGGATCAAAAAGATTTACTCGTGAATTGTAATTTTTCCCTATATTTCTTCCTTGGATGGTCTCTTAAAAGTTAGGGTTAAATTCATTCAAGTAGTTTACAATATAGACACTGAAGTAGAGCTCATAAGAAACAATAACTGACAGACTCATCGAGAGGGGGTGGATTTAAAAATTGTCTCATAAGTTTACAGAATAAGTCCTAAAGAAATTTAAAAGACTTTGTAGCCCAAACAATGAAGAAAGGCACTGGTCATCTATAGAATACAACTCATCAGTTCACACTTCACTTTAAAAGTAATAGGAGTAGCTAAGTAGGAAATATAGAATAGACTAGCAATAGTGTATATACATAAATTTCAAGCACAAAGATCAAATAACTTCTACAACAACAATGTTGAACTCATCTGCTATATCTCCATCCTGGGAATTTATGCCATTCTAAGATAGGAGGAAATCAGATCAAGATACTTCATTTGCTATAAAAAGCATTAGTCATTGAAAACAACTAGTGAGTAGGTATACCCGCCTAGGTCTTGCAGAGTCTAAAGTGAGAGAGTTAGTAATCAAATAGGTTCACTCTATAAGTTGGCCAAGTCAATTGGAAGGTTTGAGCATAGGAGTTGGCATTTCCTTAGAACCTATCCAATCTGTTGATTTGAGACCCAACAGTAATATTGAATCATAAACAACGATATGCCAATCTTCTTTTACTTCAAATACTACTAGTGAATTATTTAGATGATTCTAATGGGCATGAAAGGTTAAGGTTCCTACTAATGAGTGTCTTTTTGGGTAAACAACTATAACTAATCACATCAAGAAAATAACTATACATAACAACAAAGGTATGACGTAAAATAAACACTTTTTTCTTAATGTTCCTTCTCTGAACTCATTGGTATTTATCTACAATAGGTGAGACCATTACATATACTAATTATGCAATTGATTTAAATGATACAATATTTTCAAATACTTATCATAGGTATATTAACAAATGTGGCAAGAGAAAGTTTACAAGAAGTGGGAATGTCACATATCTTACTCCAAAAAATAATAATCCAAAACATCAAATTTTAGGCAAGGAGAAAATTGTTTACATACATCTACTACAATATCTACCTCTTCACAACTTAGAGATCACTTCTAATGGTTTATAGACAATCAAATGTTAAAACCCTAGACTATTATGTACTATGGTTAGAAAAAACCCAAAGAACCAACACTTTGAATGAATAAAGAACTTACATATATAAATTGACAACCTAGGAAATTGGATTGTGAAGTAGTGCATGTGCAAATTTGATTATACACAAATCACCCATGCCCTAGTCATCATAAATGTTGTGTATGAATCTAGCTCCTTGTGATCCACAAACATCTAAAAGCTACGAGGAAGCCATATTTTTTCTATTTTACATACGTCTGAATATTAATGACATGTGGATTCCTTTGCAAGGATATGTAAATTGCTTGAAAAATATATTGAAATGACCTAGGATGGAGTAACAACCATTTGATGCTGCAATCTCAAATTATGCATTTGATTAGGGCATGGGTAAAATTTCATTTTCTCCTTGGATCCACAAAATCTACATAAGGAATGATATATGAGAACCATCATATTTAATATGATAGCTACATGGCCAACAATGGTCATTACTGAAGCTTAAATTATCCAACAAGGGAGGTGGGTAGGGATAACTTTAAGAAACCACCCCCCGAGCAAACGTGTAAAATCTTGGCGAATCAAACATTATTTTTGGAGGGATATTTTCATATTGATGGCGAATATTTTTTTCAAAGTAGGAAAAAAAATTATTTTGTATTGGTGATTTTTTTCTAGGGTACAAAAATTACATAAAATTCTAGTGAATAATACCTTGTTCTGTGGGGAAAATATATATTGTAGGAGGCGAATATTTTTCATTTAAAGGAACAAATATATAATTGTATGGGCGAAAATTTTTAGTCCAAAGGAAAAATTATTTAAGCGTATTGGCAATTTTTATCCACCGCTTGAAAAATATTTAATTTGTTTGGATAATATTTTGTTATTTATGGAAAAATATATATTTTATTGGCGATTTCATGAATTCATTGTCATTAATAGATAAGGCACATCACATCACATTAGTACATCGCATTGAGTCTGGACTCTGCACGATGTATTGATAAGCATGACCTCTTTGACACGTGAAGGGTGACACGTACCTAAAACCAATCAATGATTTTAAACCGTTTGATGATCGTAGATCAATGGCTGAAGTTTTATTTCAGCCCAAATTTTTGAAGAGAACGTAGTTCAACATAAAGTGCCCAGAATGGAATTGGATTCAATAGACACGTATCAAATGTCACGGTCGATAATGTTGGTCATTTAATATATGTCTATTCACTAACTGCAATCCACTCCGTTCCCATGACTTCCAATGTGGTACTTGGTACTATTTTATAGCTGTTTCCAATTTCGCACACTAGTGCATTTATAGGAAAGATTTGTAGAGATATACGAAAGATTTAAAAAAAATTAAAGGAATTAATATGATTAAAGAATGAATTATTACAATCAAGAGCTTCAACTATTTATATACGATCGCTGCTTCTTTCATCTTCAATTAGCCTATGGTAGATAAATCATTGGAGCTCATGGTATTTAAATTCTTCCTCCGGTTTAGGTCTATAGGCTCAGGATGTTTAATTTGGTAATCTGATTTCTCAAGATGGACACTCCTATCCACTTGAGAAGAATTTCTGTAGAGGACCAGAGGGCCTTTTTGGGCTCCATTAGAGACCCAACCCTCCAATCATTCTGCAAGGAGGTTGGGATGTTCACTAATGAGGTTGTGAGGATGGTGCTAGGCAGAGACTTACTGCGTAATGAAAATAGATACCGTGTTAACATAGGCATTACGTCCTAGTTCTTGGCATCTCTTTTGGACCTCGGAGGAGACAAGGTGGATATGTTGATGTTGTTAAGGAAGGTGTTTAAAGAAGACTTCCTTGGAGATGACATTACTATTGTCATCTTTGTAGAAGTAGGGGTGGGGATGTCTTGGGCAAATGAATTAACCAACCTTATCCTTGCTAACCAAACAATGTTAGTGGCCAGGAAACCATTTCTTTTGAACCTAAATGTGGAGCAGTTGACGTGTCATAGGAAATGGGCGTGGATTGGTAGGGACTTTCTCCGGAAATGGTTCCTCCTGGATGACTTTCCAAACTACAGTTGGCTTGAAGAATTCTCACAGCTTATAATGTCTGAATAATTCTACATGGAGGGAGGGCGATATTCTTAGGGTAAACTATGAATGTGTCCACTACATGTGCCCTAGCCCCGACCCTCTAGTAGTTTTGTTTTTTTGGCTATTTCCCTGTAGCCTCACAGGCTCATTCATTTTGGCTTTAAAGTTTTTAAGGGACTTGGACATGTAAAAATTGTAAATTTGCGAAACATATTATTAATGATAATTTTACAAATTTTAGTTCGTTTCAGTTTGCCTCTTATGGATATAAAAATGCTCTTTTTCATTTTATTATTTTTTGTTGCCATGATGCCATGGCAGGATACTTAGCATAATCATTATGTTTTGAAATAGCTTAAATAGTTATTAATTTGTGTGGATATAATATTTAATTTTCACCATAAAAAAATAGCAGGTCTATTCTAATTTCTTCTCTAAAGTTAAATAACAAACTCAGTGTTACTTCTGAGACGACCTTTTCTAAAAGATATTTGAAGTGCTAGACAAATAAGTATTTGAAAAAACATAATGTCAGGGATTGGCTGCAAGTGATAACATCCAATAAGGATCGCAATGTCTATGATCTATGTTTTTTTTTATCTATGAGCTACGTTATTTCAATATTTTGTTAAACAATGAAAATAAATTTAATACCGTGATCTTTTTTATGTAATGTTTCTTCCTCTATATTTAATATATATATAAAAAATCCAGTTCATTCCATTAATTATTTGTACATTGATTATCATTGATTATAAATTTATTATATATTGAAAAAAGATGTTTATCTTGCGAAAAACAAGTGAATTAAAAGTCCAACTTACTTGTAATTTTTTTTGCATAATTTCATTATAAAAAAAAAGTCCAACTAACTAGATACATGTACATTGAACACCAAAGATACATGTACATTGAACACCGACACGAAACAAAGGCTATGGCCAATGGGAGGATGAAGCGTCAGGTGACATGGCGTTTGGGTGGCAGAAATCGTATGTATAATGGGACCCATGGGAACTGACAATGAATATGCAGTGATATTGCCTTATGGACCTATGATATGCACATCACTGTCATGAAAGTGAATGGTTAACATTTAGCCTTTATGTGGCTTTAATGCCAACTTGTCCATACGAATAATGCGGTTGAAGTTTTGAACTAGTGCATGTAGAGGAATGGTGGTAGAGTTTGTGATTAATGCCGACGACCGTCGTCGTTGGCTACCAAAAATTAGAATTGAGTGAGAGGTGTTTAAATCTTGGGTGGATTGGAAGTCTTAGTATCATACTGTCTGCACTTGCAACATTTTCCATTGTCTTGGGTTTCTTATACAGCATGGAAGCCAATTTATCCTTCCATACTAATAAGAAATTAGTCCCATTTCTTAGACAATTTACGAACAAGAGGATGAAAGGTTTGTTCTTGTTTAAGGATGAGCGGTTGTACAAGAGTATGAAAATGTTGTTGGGAGAGGAAATTGTCTATGTAGGTCATCGCTACATGACAAACATGGAGGCATATTCATTGATTACCACTTGGGGTTTCCAATTTGAGGACGAGGTGGACAAGGTAAAAAATGCCTTGAGAGTTGTAATTGATGGGAACTACCTGTTAAATTTGGATAGTGTGTGTGCTCGTGTGGTCCCGGAGGTGGGCATTGTTCCTGAGGCAGGGGTGGCTAGTCTGGTGGCGCCACTACCACTCATTCGATGGGCTGATGATGATTTGAAGGCAAGATGCAGAGATCTTGCTTGGCGTGGGTGGAAGGCCTTCAAATTGTTTGCAAGGTTGATGCAGTGTGATGAGGTTTTAACCGTCCTTCATGAAGTGGCTCGTGCAGAGGTGGGTCGAGAGTTGCTACCGAGACCCGAGACTACCCAAGCAATGAAGCAGCTCTCAAAATTCTATGATGACCCAGAGTACAGGTCGTTTCTGGGTTAATCTATTTGTATCTTTTTGTTACATGTCCATTTTCTCCCCAAGCCCAACTTTGTATGTATGGCGGGATGTCTGCTACAAATTTTGGTACGCCGAATTGGAATTCTGGGTTTTTTTGCATGTAGTAGGGTTTTATTTTTTGTTGGGAATGGTGGTTTTGGCCCTTGGGAGTGTTTTTTGCGGTGGCAGAACTCTGGTGGTTTTACTATACAACCTATACTTGCATATTTATAATATTTTATTTCCAAGTGTTAGAATATTTAATCTTTACTTGGCTTAGGTTTATTTGTATTTAGTTTAGGATATTCCTTTGGAATTCCTACATGTAATTTTTCCTCTAGTACATTTGTGAGGACAAGTCATTTCTTTTATTTTCCTTTATTAAGGAATATTAGATTTTCTACATAAGAGGATGTGGACACATGGCACACACATTTTATGAATGGTGGCATTCATAGATTTGGGAGTTACTTTGTAACTCCTCTCCTCATCTCTATTTAAATAATGCCTCCTCTCTCATTTCTTCTTAATGATATTATTGTAAAAGAGCTTCTTGCTCTCTCTCTCTCTCTCTCTCTCTCTCTCTCTCTCTCTCTCTCTCTCACTCTCACATTTTAGGCATTGCCTCATTCATAATATCACAAGGGGTTTTTCTTTTCTTTTCCCCTTTCATTTTTGTGCCTCCTTCTTCACATTTGGGCGATTGCTCCAAGGTTTCTGCATTTCTCTTGGTAACATTTACTTCATCAATAAACTTACTTGGATTTTGTTTTTCTTTCCTTGCTCTTGTATTTCCTTTCATGGTATCAGAGCATGCTTCTAATCCTTGTTTCAAGTTGAGATTGATGAAGGTTACCATTCTGTAGAGTTCACCTTCTTGAAGGAATTCTTGAGAGGAGAAGAAGTTCTTTCTCTAATATTTTCTATTGTGCAGGTTTTGGTTTCAGTTTTAATTTTTTTTTCAAACTTGTTAACAAGTTTGCATGTAGGTTTAATCTTCTTAGATTCTAGTTTTTTAAAAAAATAAGCTTTGGAAGGCTTGCCGCCAAAGTTTCTTCTTTCTGGTTTAAAGTTGTGGTTTTGGAAGGCTTGCCGCCAAAACTCCATTTCTAATCTCTTTTCCTGCATACTTTAGTTTTTTATTCATATTTGTTTTGAAAGGCTTGCCACCAAGACATCTCTGTTTGTTTGCAGGTTCGTTCTAAGAACAAAAAAATCACTTCATTCTCTGAAATTGTTAGTTCTAATTCATTGTTTGCCTCAATCCAATATATGCTAGACTATATCTTGTAACATATTCTTTATTTACTTTTATCGTATTAGAAAGGGTTGTTATTATGTTCATCTCTTTAAAGTGGTGATTTGGTACTGTTCATAACACAATTTTAACGTTTTCTGCTTAATCTAACATTTAATCATTTACTGCAGTTGTAGTGTAGCTGATTATTCCTAAAAATATTTGCTTGTATCTATTTTCATTTTTTTATCTACAACCCTTCGAATACCTGCTCACTTCTCTCTATATCGTCTTTTTTCTGTCACCTACTGTGTGTAACGGTAGAGAGTTTGTTGTATAAAAAATTTTATTAGTGCAACGTCTTTGACAGGCGTGTTAGAGCCGCAAAATATAAACATATCGTCTCTGCCTTCATATTTTATTGTAGTGCCTTCTTTTATTTAATTGCAATAGCTTTATTTGGTTTGTGTTGTCAGCTGCGGTTGACTATGCTTTGATTTCTTGTGGCTGCTGAAATATGTAACGTTTTTTTACAGTAACGTCTCTATACATAGTGTTGATCTTTGTTTTATATTCTTAACGTCTCTGTCATTTCTGCTTGCTCTATCTAAATCATTCTGAGTTTAACGTCTATCATTTCCAATTCACTGTGTGCTATCAAACTTAACGTCTCTATCATTTCTGCTTGCTCTGTTTAACTCATTCTGAGTTTAGCATCTCTCCTTGCTGCCATTTATGTGCACTTGCCCCTCCCTGCTCTTGACCTCTGCAAGAATCATTCTCACATCTCTGTCATCTCGTTCAGTCTACGCAACTTCTGTGCCCTCTCTGTATACTTCCAGCGTGTAACCTATTCACTTTTGCATATTACAAAGTTTTGTTTATTTTAAATCTTTCTTTAACATTTCATGTAATTCAAAATTCTTTATTAACTTTCACGTATACTCTCTTTTCCATTTCACTCTTTCACATTTATTCTAGTTTTTTAAATTTCAGAACTTTAAATCTTTCACGGTATATTAAAAACTTAATTTTTCAAACAAGTTTAAAAGTAAACTTTATAAAAAAAACTTAAAATTTCTTATTCATACGTATCTGGAAAAGCTTATAAAGTTAGTGAATCTTTCTTTATAATACAGTTTTCTATATATAAAGTTTTTTAATTTATAAAGTTTTTAATATAAAATAGTTTTATTTTATTATTAAGATGTAAAGTTTGTTTAATTAAATCAAAGTTAAATTTATATTTGTTATTAAAGTTTGAATATAACATTTTTTGGTAAATATTTTTAAAAAAATTGTTATTTTTTTTTTTGTTATTATTATTGAAATTTGGTTCAATTTTAATTAAGAAGGTTATTTTTCTTTTTTAATTAAAGGGGATTATTTTTTTTACTAATCATTATTTTGTTATCATGTCTACTTTAATTCCTGAAATTAAGTTAAATAGTTGTAATTATCATTCTTGGAAAACACATATTTCTTTTATATTTCGTTTCAAACACCTTTTGGATGTTGCAACTGATAAAAGTTTTAAGCCCGCTACAACTGCTCCTCAAGCCGACCAAGATAGGTGGAAGGCTCAAAATGAGGAAGCACTTGGTTTAATTGGTATTTCAATGCTTCCTAATTTGTATGTTCTAATTGGAAATTGTACAAAAGCGTATGAAGCTTGGGACATTTTAAAAAAAACTTATGATAGCTCAAATGAATCTTGAAAAATTCAGCTTCAAGATCAACTCGAAGATCTCAGGTATACAGATTTTAAAACCATGGATGAATTCTTATTAAAGTTTGATTCTGTTAATAATCAATTAATTGGTTTAGGAGTTACACTAGTTGATTTATGTTTAATTCATCTTATTCTTAAAAAATGTCTTCCTTGCCAATTTCAGCAATTTATTACGAATATTCATGTTCAACTTGCTATTCCTAGTTTAGCTACTCAATTAACTTATGACATTTTTCATAATTTATTACGTCAAGAGGAAGCTAAATTAATTCAATTTGGTACTCTTAAAAGTAGTGAACATGCTTTTATGTCTAAAAATCAAAACAATAATAATAATTTTAGATGCAATAATAATAATCATAATCATAATAATAATCACAAATCTTCTAATTATCAATCTCATTCTAAATCCTATCAGAACAATTCTCATAATAATAATCATAATAATACATACAATAATCAAAGGAATAATTCTCAAACAAGACCCCATTGCACATAATGTGGGAAAGATGGACATATTACTAATAATTGTTTTAAGAAGCAAAATGGTAAAAAGCCCATGAACCAAAATAATCAAAATAATCAACAACATAAACCTCATTATAAAAAAGGTAATAATAATGGTAATTCAACTCGTCATGCATTTACATGTACTTATAATGTTTCTCAACCACTTGAGTGGATTATTGATTCTGGTGCATCTCAGAATGTTACTTCTCATAAAGAATGTTTTGAATCTTTGCATCTCGATACTTCCAATATTCCTGTTCAATTAGCTAATAATCATAGTTGCAAAGTTGAAGCTATTGGTGATGTGAATGTCGCTAATGGGAAATAACATGATGTTCTTTATGTTCTTGAATTAAAATCAAATTTGCTTTCAGTTCCTAAACTTTGTCAAGATGATAAGATTAACTTTTATAGGGGCATGTGTTCTATCATTGATCCAAAAACTAATCATGTTATTGCTACTGGTAAAATAGATAGTGATAACTTATTCAAGCTCTATGAATTTGCTCCTACAAAGTATTCCTTGCGTACTACTATTGATTTTACTATATGACATGAAAGACTTGGCCATCTCAATTCTGATTATATTTCATTGATGCAAAAAGAAAATATGGTTGATGGATTGCCTACTATTGTTCCTTGTCAAATTGTTTGCAATGGTTGCATGAGTGGTAAGATGCATAGGGAACCCTTTTCTCATGGTCAATCTTGGAGGGCATATACTAAATTGCATCTAGTTCATAGTGATCTCTTGGGTCCCATGGAAAATCCCTCCATCCAAGGTTCAAGGTATGCTCTTACCTTTGTTGATGATTTTTCAAGGAGAACATGGATATATTTCCTTCATAGTAAGGATCAAGTGCTTGATGTGTTTACTGAATTTCATATGTTTGTAGAAAGGCAATCTGGTTCTAAAATTAAGATTCTTCGTACTGACAATGGAAGAGAATATGTCAATAATGCATTTAATGCTTATTTGAAATCTTTTAGAATTAAACATGAGTTTACCATTCCTTATACACCACAACAAAATGGTGTGGCGGAACAAAAGCATAGGACAATTGTTGAAATGGCTAGATGTTTATTGCATGCAAAAAATATGGATTGCAAGTTTTGGGCTAAAGCTATGGCTTGTGTGACTTATTTAATTAATATAACACCTACCAAAGCCTTAAAGGATAAAACTCCTGAAGAAGCTTGGTTTGGTAGAAAGCCCAATTTGCAGAATTTAAGCATTTTTGGTTTCACAGCTTATGTTCACAAACCTAAGGAGAAAAGAAAAAAACTAGATGCTAAATCTTATCCTTTTATTTTTGTTGGTTATGATGAAAATACTAAAGGTTATAGAGTTTACAATCCTATTACTAACAAGGTAAAAGTTGCAAGAGATGTTTGTATTGCAGAAAAAGGCATTCATGATTGTTCTAAAGTGGAGGATGATGAACTTGCTCAAAGAAAAGTTGTGCTTGTGGAGGACCAACCTCCTTCTCTTAACCCTACTCCTAATGCATCTCTTTCTATTCCTTCTAGTGATAGTGATGATGATAATAATAACTCTACTCCTCATGACTCTTCTTCTAGTGATGAATCCATTACTTCTAAAAGAAGACCTAAATGGTTTAAATCTTTAATTCAAGATAGTGATGAATACTTAGCTAGAATGGATAGAATTCAAGTTAGAAGAGTTAATTATTGTAATTATGCTTTAATGACTACTATTATGAATTCTAATGATCCTAAAACATTTGATCAAGCTAAAAATCAACCACATTGGCAAAAAGCAATGAAGGAATAATATGATACTTTAATTTTTAACCAAACTTGGGATTTAGTTCCCTTGCCTCATGGTAAAAATCTCATTTCTTGCAAGTGGCTTTATAAAACTAAATTGAATGCTAATAATCAAGTTAGTAAATTTAAAGCTAGTTTAGTTGGTAGAGGTTTTTCTCAAATTGAAGGTTCAGGACTATACTGAACCTTTTGCTCCTGCTGCTAAAATGCCTACAATTAAACTTGTGCTTGCTTTAGCTTCTAGAATGAATTGACCTATTCACCAAATGGATGTTAAAAGTGATTTTCTTAATGGCGATTTACATTAGGAAATTTATATGTCTCAACCTCCTAGTTTTATTAAAGAAGACAATGCACACTTAGTTTGTAAATTAAAGAAATCAATTTATGGATTAAAGCAAACTCCTAGGGAGTGGCATTCAAAGATTAATGCATTCTTTCTTTCTCAAGGCTTTATTAGAAGTAAAAATGATCCTAACTTGTATATTAAACATAGTGAAGATGATATTATCCTTATTATCTTGTATGTAGATGATTTGATTCTTACTTCAAGTTCCAATACTTTGATTTTTGATATTAAGTTTCAACTTAATCAAAAAATTCAAATGACTGATTTAGGTCTTTAACATTATTTCTTAGGAATGCAAATTTGGCAAACCTCTATAGGAATTTTCTTATCTCAAAGTAAATATGCTCAAGATCTCATAGATAAGTTTAAAATGAATGATGCTCACCATGTTTCAATTCCTATTGAATTAGGCACCAATTTAATGCTTGATATGCAAACTCCTCTTGTTGATCCTACTTTGTATAGGCAATTAGTTGGAAGTTTGAATTATTTAACTCTTACTAGGCCAGATATTGCTTATAGTGTTGGTTTGGTTTCAAGATTCATGTCTAAACCTCAACAAACACACTTTAAAGTTGCTAAAAGAATTTTAAGATATATTAAAGGAACTATTAACGTAGGTTTGTTTTATGATGCAAATTCTGATTTTACTTTAAAAGGTTTTACTGATTCCGATCTAGGTGGAGATCCCAATGATGGGAAATTACTTGTGGTTATTGTTTTTTTGTTGGTTCAGGAGCAATTTCTTGGAATAGTAAAAACCAACAATCTACCTCTCTTGGATCCATTGAAGCTGAGTACAAAGGATGCACTAATGCTTTCAAACAAGCCTTGTGGCTTAGAAGAGTACTTGAATATGTGGGTCTACCTCAACACGAACCAACTCCATTGTATTGTGACAACCAAAGTGCCATTGCCTTGGCTAAAAATCCAGTTTTCCATGCAAGGACAAAATACATTGCTCTCCAACACCACATTATTAGAGAACATATTGAAGACAAGCAAGTTTCACTCCTCTATTGCAAGGGAGAAGACCAAGTTGCTGATATTTTGACCAAGCCACTTTGTAAAGAAAAGTTCCAATTTCATTGTAAAAATCCCTGATTGCAACCCATTGAAGGGTCTGATGTAAACTCCACAAGTAAAGCTTAAGGGGGGGTGTTAGAATATTTAATCTTTACTTGGCCTAGGTTTATTTGTATTTAGTTTAGGATATTCCTTTGGAATTCCTACATGTAATTTGTCCTCTAGTACATGTGTGAGGACAAGTCATTTCTTTTATTTTTCTTTATTAAGGAATATTAGATTTCCTCCATAAGAGGATGTGGACACATGGCACACACATTTTATGAATGGTGGCATTCATAGATTTGGGAGTTACTTTGCAACTCCTCTCCTCATCTCTATTTAAGAGATGTCTTCTCTCTCATTTCTTCTTAATGATATTATTGTAAAAGAGCTTCTCTCTCTCTCTCTCTCTCTCTCTCTCTCTCTCTCTCTCTCTCTCTCTCTCTCTCATTTTAGGCATTGCCTCATTCATAATATCACAAGGGGTTTTTCTTTTCTTTTCCCCTTTCAAAAGTTCTTGTGCCTCCTTCTTCACATTTGGGTGATTCCTCCAAGGTTTCTACATTTCTCTTGGTAACATTTACTTCATCAATAAACTTACTTGGATTTTGTTTTTATTTCCTTGCTCTTGTATTCTTTCACCAAGTAATACAATACAAAAATTATCGATAAAAAAAATGAAATATCATGCAAGTTTTGACATTACATATTTAAATTGTATATTTAATTCATTATAAAGTTATATACTATTGTCCATTAGATGAGCACATATCAATGACGTGAGATGTATTTCGGGTCGAATGTGGGAACGGTAAACATTATTTGCAAACTTATAATGGAAGACTTCCATAAATGATAAACATTTTCTGCAAACTTCTAATGGAAGACTTCCATAAATGATAAACATTTAATTAAGTATAGTTAAATTCTAAATTTGTAATTGTATACTTAATTAAATTTAATAATATCTATTTCGGCAGAAGTTGAAAAGGATTAAAAAGTCTTCAAAACCATTCTCAAAAAGTAACTCGTGTCTGTTGACATGGCTGAAAAAATGGCAAAAGTCCTAGGACCCACGACAACTGACAATAGATACCATCGTCCGTTGGATAAGCATAGATCAATGACTTAGGGTGGATTTCGGCCCAAATGTGGGAAGTAAACACATTTATGAGAACTTTGCTTGAAATTGAGCGTTTTACATTTAATTAACTATAATTAAGTCTATAAAGCTCCATTTCAGATGGAAGTTGAAAAGGATTAAAAAGACTTCAAAAACAGTCCAGAAAAGTGACTCGAGTCTGGTGACATGCCCGAAAAATGGCAAAAGTCATGGGACCCACGATAACTGATAATAGATACCATCATCTGTTCGATGAGCACCGATCAACGACTTAGGGTGGATTTTGGCCCGAATGTGGGAAGTAAACACAATTTTGAGAACTTGACCCAGAATTGAATGGTTTACATTTAATTATCTATAATTAAGCTCTATTTCAGGTGGAAGTTGAAAAGGATTAAAAAGACTTCAAAAATAGTCTGGAAAAGTGACTCGTCACTCAAGTCTGGTGACGTGTCCACTATCCTTAGAATTTAGACTGAAACAATGAATGTTTGGTCCTTCAGCAGCGAATAGATATTAATAATAATCTATAAAATTACAACAAGATTCTAGAAATTTTGTCCTTTAGGTATTACTTTTGTACTTTTTAGTGTTTTCAAAATAAGTGACTCATAAATTATAATCGTATTTAATTTCATGGACAAACCAGTAAATCGAGGGAGATTCAGAAACAACTACTAGATTGAGGAATGCAAGTTGCAACAGAGTCTGTTTGCACCAATCTAGTGAAATAGAAATTTCGGGTAAAATCTAGAACACCTACATCCCGCGTTTTTTACTTTTTTTAATCTCGTGATTGAATTTGAGGGTTAGCATTTTCAGGCTTGTATCTAGAATTATTTTGAATTATTAACAATAGCAGCAATGGAGAAACCAAGAATTAGTAGTTTAACGGGAAACCAAGTGAAAAAAATAGACCTAACCGAATTGGTTAAAACACTAGGTCTCACTGATGAATACCATGATATTTATGACCTTGGTATCCATGGTGAAAAGCGTATCAAAAATATAAGATATGCATTGTCTAATAAGGCGGCATATCCAAGCAGGGAAAAATTTATTGTTTTCAACACCATGTTAAAACAAAGAACAAATAAAATCGCATCGTGGGATGCTGGATTGGGAAGCATAGTGTTACCTGAAGTATTCCCTTTCCCTAAATTTGTCATGGTTTGCACCGCAAATTATGATGAAGATACAAAATAAATTGTCGATAAAAATACAAAAGAGGAAATTCTATCCATAAACATGGGAGAATTTTCTTGTTTGTTGAACCTAGGGTTTGAAGAACAAAACTCAAACATCCACATTGACCTAGGAAAGCTAGCAAAGAATTATGAGAGTCTCGATCCAAGTCATATAGATTCATTTATCAGAGCTCTAATAATGTGTGATACTCCATTGGATCAAAATCATAATCCTCCTTATGATTGTAACATTTTTGTTCCATGGGTTCAGGATACTATTTCCTTGCTGACATTTTGCTTGGGATTGGAAAATGGGAGGGAAGTGGGTGCTAGCCTTCTTGAAATGATTTTTAATATCCATTGTGTAAGTCAACCAGTAAGATATAATTTTATTGAGCACGTTGTTCAATCCATGCAAAAACAATTTCTAATGATAAAAAAAGGTTCCTGTAAGACATTTAGGTTCTCGTCCTACTTGTGCTATCTTCTTCTATCCAAGTATCATGCAATATTAGAGACCAACAATATTCACATTGTGAAATATAAGATTGATGAGAAGACATGGAACAAAACAAAGTGTCCAATATATGAATGAAAACCAAAGATAAGGATGCATGATAACAAAAAGAACTACAACCATTTTGTAGACTTCTTTTTGGTACCAATGTATAATGAAATTACAAGAACTCCAATACCTAGATTGCCTATGTCTTGTAGAGACTACATTCATCTCGAAAGTCAAATACAATTGGCTGACTGGTTCTTCATGGAAGAATACATTGTGTTAAGGTTTTATGGATCAGCAGTAAAACCCTACAGACTTCCAATACATGTGAAAGAGAGGGTATTTGCATTGGAATATGTACGACAGTTGGAGAGAACAGATAGGCACTTTCATGGTCAGAAAAATAAGAGCATATTTTCTTCCTTGCCTTTCTCATGTGAAGAGTTCACATTTGAGAGAAAAGCATTCAATGTGGCACATGATTTTTTGACAGTTTTTAGCTTTGGTGATGAGGGTCTCTAGCAGTATGATCCAATCGATGTAGTTCAAGCAAGTCTTAAGAAAAATGGGAACTCTTCAGCGTTATGTCAACACGAAAGTAAACCATTACAAGAAAAGCTTAGAAACATGGACTCCTGGGATGAGGTAAAAAAAGAGATGGAGAAAAATGCTGCTGACAATAACATTTCAATAGAAGAATTGTCATCACAAATTATGGCATTGCACACACAGAGGACAAGAGAGGAGGGCATCCAAAATAGGAGGTCCTACAGTTTCTACCAAAAAATTGCTAATCCATCTAACAAATCTATTGCTGATTACTAGGTTTTGGACACTGCTATATTCAATGTTCGGTGCCTTAGTAATTGATTTTGATGTTGAGTCTTCACATGTTGCAAATCAACCTGAAGCTATTGTTTCTCCCTTGTTTCTATAAAAGGGAATTCAGGGTCATTTGCAAAGGGTTCTGAAACTTTGTATTGACTTTTGCATGGAGAATCACATAGAGTGGTGTATTGAATGAATTGTATCATGTGGCTATATTTTGAAAGAATTAATGAAAATCTAAGTTCTCAACATGTCTAAATAAACATCTCTATATCAATAAACACATTATGGTCTTTTATTATGTTATTTTAAATCTGGAAATAGAAAGTTGAAAAATAACACTCGCTATGGCCATCACAGGCTAGATTAGCAATTTAGCAATTTAACAACTACTACATGTCTGATGTCTCCTATTCAAAAAAAAGAGTTCAAAATTAAATATTAATTCAATCCATGAAAAAATAAATATAGATAATAGTAGTGTCCAAAACCTAGTAATCAGAAATAGAGAAATGCAAAAATGTTAAAACTTGGGAGAATTTGAGAATACAAATTTACAGGCTGAAGGTTTGCACTGTGCATCATAGATTCAACAGAAGAATTGTCATCACAAATTATGGGATTGCACACACATAGGAAAATAGAGGAGGGCATCCAAAATAGGAGGTCCTACAGTTTCTACCAAAAATTTACTAATCCATCTAACAAATCTATTGCCAAAACAATTATGCAAGAATGTAAAGACATTTATTGGACTCAAACCAAAATAAATGATTTTTGTACTATGAGGAAGAATCTTTGTGAACCAAAACCAGTGCAGAATTTGAGTCCATC
Source organism: Cryptomeria japonica (assembly GCF_030272615.1). Classification (NCBI taxonomy): domain Eukaryota; kingdom Viridiplantae; phylum Streptophyta; class Pinopsida; order Cupressales; family Cupressaceae; genus Cryptomeria; species Cryptomeria japonica. The sequence goes on along the minus strand of NC_081410.1, from coordinate 372,829,663 downwards.
GACGAGGATGTAGAGTAGAAAATTATGGAATATGAAGAATCGCACAACAACATATGATGGGAGTGATGATGAAAATGAGTATGAGGTTGAGCCCACTCCAACAAATACTACAATCCCTAAAATATTAGGTGGAGTCAACGAGTCCATGAAATAAAAAATATAGCAAAGGGGAAAGCATTGTGGAAAAAATGGGTTTTGAAGGTGGTGGTCTAGGTCCCAGAGGAGAAGGCATTTGGTATCCACTTGAGGTACAACTTCCATCAAATTCAAAATCAAAAGCTCCTGTTAAACCAGTCATTGGACTTGATTCATAAAATTCATCATGAAAACATACTACTCATTACCCTCAGGGTCCACCTGCATTTGTTACAGGTACAAATCCACCACCACCACCACATCATGGTATTCCCATTGGTGGTGAATCAAGTGCCACTGCCACTGGTGGGGAATCTAGGGATAGTATTCCTATTAGTGTTTAGTCAAGTACCACTGTGATTGGTGGGGTTGGCATGGGTACTACTACTGATACTATTTGTCTTGGTGTTGGACAAGTGTAACAATAAAATATCTCTCGCAAGAGGCCACTAGTGGTAGATACTCATACTATTCAGAATCCTATATCAAGTGCCACTGCCACTACAAATCTATCATTTGCTGTTTCAGAAAAGACCCCTGAAAAGACTATAAAAACTACACATGCAAGTGATAGTGGGACAGGATCAGGAATGGTTGTTGGTAGTCCCCGTAATGCATTAGTTAAAACCATAGGTATAGGTGGAACTGGAGCCTCTTCTATTTCACCTTTCAAACATTCAGTTGCTTCAACAAGCCCAGATTTTTAATTTCATGATTACTATGAAAAATTTGAACACACAACAAATGCAAATAAAGTAAAAAAGAGAGCATTGCATAGGGTTACCTTGACTGAAGTTTTAGATGAACAACCTGCAAGGAACAGGGTATTTCCAACATATGAACCACACAAAGATATGATGGAGTTCATGGTTGTTAAGCCTCCAAATAAAGATAAAAATCCACCACACAGTCAGATAGATCCCTCTGAATTTCAAGTTAGCACCCTCCAAATGGATTTTTCCAAATACAAAAAATGGACAAAATTAGTGTGTCAAAAAGGACTAACAAAGTGGTCTACACTTCATTGCTAATGGTGGAGAGAGAAAAAAATAAACTGGAGAAACAAATAGAAAAGTTATAGGCAGACTTGGCAAATGAAAATTCAAAGAGGAAAGTAGCTAATAACAAGTGCAATGATTTATAGAAAAGGATAAAAAAATCGGGAAAAGATGGATGCAAAATTTAAGGACCCGAGTGAAAAACTGGCTAAAAGTAGTAAAAAAAATTGATGTTGAAAGAGCTAGTTTTCAAAAATTATACAAAAGTTATGAGTCTGCTACTGCCGAAATAAGAAAAATGCAGGACCTATTGGATCATGAGAAAGAAAAATCAAAACATTTTGAAGAGGAAGTAGAGGAAGAAAGAAAAAAATGTGCACAAATGAAAGAAGACCTGCATAATGCAAATGATAAAATTAAAACTTTAGAGGATAGATTGAAAGATAATATTAAAAATACAATGAAGTATATACAAGAAAACATTTGGGGGCAAATAATGTAGAGGAGTGACAAGTTGTGTGAATGGTTTGAATTGAATGAAAGTATGAGATTAATTTATATGAAAATCAAAGGGCACATTGAGAAGAGCATACATGTTTATTCAAAAGAGGATATGGCAAAACAAATTTTGCAAGTAGTCTATAGTACCAGTGACAACTATTTGGCATCCAAGGGACTTAATAGCCTCATTGATGCCACAGTTAAGGCATCATCTATCCTTAAAAAATGCTAGAAACTAAGGGAAACATCAAAAGTTATGGATAAATGTGGCAAAAAGATATTGAAGCTGCAAGAAAAGACAACTACTTTGATTAAACTTGGTTTGCCTAAGACCGTTGACCCATCAAATAGATTCATTAGAAAAGAAGCTTACAAAAAACACATGGAGAAAAAAATGAAGTCTGATTTAGAATTGCTTCCTAAGAACACAACTCCCCAAAGCTTTTTGGAATTCATCAAACTATTTACAACTCTGAATGTGGTATTGGGTGAAACAGTGATGTCAAGTCACTCTTCTAAATATGGATTGCTGACTAAGTTGTAGTTGAATTTCCATAGTTTAAAGAATATTGACCTTCCATCAGATGAAGAGTGGATCACCCTACAAAAACTGACACAAAAATCTCAAGAATCATAGTATGTATTGCACAGTTTTCTGCTTTTACTCTTAATTTCAAGGTTTTATGTTTTTTTTGTTTGGAATTTGGCATCACTTGAAATAACTTTGTTTTATGAATAGGAAAAAACCAGCACTCGCTATTTCTAATCTAGCCTATGAATCTATGATGCATAGTGCAAACCTTCAACCCATAAATTTGTATTCTCAAATTCTCCCAAGTTTTAACATTTCTGCATTTCTCTATTTATGATAACTAGGTTTTGGACACTACTATTATCTATATTTAATTTTTCATGGATTGAATTAATATTTAATTTTGAATTCTTTTTTTGAACAGGAGACATCAGACATGTAGCAGTTGTTAAATTGCTAAATTGCTAATCCAGCCTATGATGGCCATGTAAATTTGTGTTGAGTTTGTGATACTGATGGTAGTCGGGATGATACATTCAATGTTCGGTGCCTTAGTAATTGATTTGGATGTTGAGTCTTCACATGTTGCAAATCAACCTGAAGCTATTGTTGCTCCCTTGTTTCTATAAAAGGGAATTCGGGGTCATTTGCAAAGGGTTCTAAAACTTTGTATTGACTTTTGCATGGAGAATCACACATAGTGGTGCATTGAATGAATTGTATCATGTGGCTATATTTTGAAAGAATTAATGAAAATCTAAGTTCTCAACATGTCTAAATAAACATCTTTGTATCAATAAACACATTATGGTCTTTTATTATGTTATTTTAAATTTGGAAATAGAAAGTTGAAAAATACAATTACAAATCAATATTAAATTCTAATTGCAAAAAGTTGACAAACTCATAAAATATCATCAAGTTATCAACCATGATAATATTATTTTGTAATATGAATGATGAGATACAGTAAAAGATTAATAAATACCAATATCTTACAGTTGCCATTCATCCTCATCAAATTTAGAGCTTTCTTGATTCTTGTATGTGTTTTCTTCACTCTGAGTCAGCATACCTTCGTTGAACTGCATGTCAATGCTACCAGTAGGTCCAGTTCATGAGTCAATAGTCTCATTGGAGCTTTGGTTTGAAGTGTTTCCCAAACCTCTTCTTTCACATTTGGACCTCCAGATTTGTAGTGCCCTATCGTAAGGAAAAGTGTGGACATCATACCTAGATGTATAGAGCCTCAAGCGATTTTCCAATTTTTTGTCTAGTTTTTTTCTTAGCTTTGATTTTAGGAACCCCAAAGCACTAAAAAATCTCTCATCTTCCACCGAACCCAATATCATGGTAAGACATAAATCAACAAGCTTCAAATATTCTGGCATTGAATCATGTAACGCTTCGTTCTTAGCTATATATTTCCAAATCCTTGTTACTGATCCTTCTTTGTGGGGGTTCTCCATTCTGCCATATTGTTCCCTCATAGTGTATGCAAAACGAGATGATTGCTCTCTAAGAAATTTTTTGTCTAATATTGCATTTATAGTTACTCCATTCAATTCTCTAGATATTCAAAATTGTTTTATCAAAGTTAGTAACTTACTTCGAAAACTAGCTGCACTATTGAGGCTCGAATATTGAGGAAACACAATAGACATGGCTTCGAGTAGGTTGTCGGGAGGGAATATTTTTCTAATATGTGAGGAAATATCATAGGCAATTTTCTTAATAAAAGTATTTCTAGACTCAACAATCTTGTCAAAGGCTTCCCTTGTAACTCTTGCTAGTTGCTTCTTGGGGCGCTTTCCTGGTTCCTTAGGGTCGACCATGGCATAGAAGTGCATTGGTATCTCAACTCCCCGTACATTGGTACATACCTCCCCATTTGCACTGATTTATAAAAATTTATCATGATTTTTCAAATCCTATGAGTGTCTGCCACTTAACAAATTTTTCATCAGATAGTGTTGGTTAGTTTAAAAAGAGATTGTCAAGGGTCATGCATGTCATCTTATGTAGCATTGCATATTTTGCAACATACAGAGATCTTTTTTGGGCAACCTTCATAATATACCTCATTTCCTCTAGCATGGGTAGAAGAGCTACTAAAGTTAAGTGTGTCTCTAGATTACTTAACCTCCTAAGAAGGTCAGGAAATGTCGTTTGCTCTGATTCATCGCGAGTTGTGTGAAATAGTCCAATCAAGGATGAATATTCTAAAAAAACTCAATGCACTGGATCAACCAAAGAGATCCATCTGGTAGCATTATCCTTGAGAAGCTTGTTCCCATTAGTTATTACATCATAAAAGTGTTGAAATTCCACAAATCGCTTGGGACTTTGATAGAAGTGTGAACAAAGCTCTCTAATTAAAATTTCAATTTTTTTTACCGAAGCATACTTGCTCACAATTTCAAAAGCTAGATTCATTCTGTGAGCCATGCAGTGAATTACAGTAATGTATGATGCAAATGAAGTTTCAATCTTTGTACAAAGACTATTCCTGTGACCTTGCATTACTGAAGCTCCACCTACTCCAACACACACCAATTTTTTGGCAACCGTCATGTCATCCATACCTCCATATTCAATTAAACTTCTCTTTACTAGTTGAAATAAAATTTCCGCTGTCGCACTCTCCTTCATTTTAGCAATAGATAGTAGATGAGGTTGGCAGGCATGATTTTGTATAGTATAAACATGCATGCATACCCATGAAGTATTGTCTACTATCGTAACTTCGTCTAAAGAAAATGCATTAAAGTTTGACTCTCTTATTTTTTCCTTTAGATCTTCTTTTTCAACCTCAGCAAGACAACTTGCCCATTCCCATCCACTGTTTACTGACCAGTGACTATTAAGAGAGTTAGGAACTTAAAAAAAGTGTAATAAACCACTAATAGATGGGAAATCTATCATAGCACACCCTGTGATCAAAATATAAAAAACAACACTTACTGAACAACTTTTCCTAGTTGTTCTATTTGCATTGCTTTTTCGAAATTAGATTCAATAGAACCTTTAACTTCAGTAGGCTTCGTCTGTATTTTCTCATAAAAATAATACTCTTTGGAATTCCTCACATGCTTACATTCCTCCTTTTTTTTTTCCATCTTATCACTGATTTTTCAACTCCATCTATCATTTGTTTTTCATAAACTTTACCCATATGCTTTTCTATAGTGTCAAATTTTAGCTGCAACCTAATTTCCTTGTTATGTTTCGAAGTGCAAATCTTACACCTGCATTCTATTGCTCGCCTTGAATTGGATTCTCCACTGGTTTAATGAATGGATAATTTGATGCCCAATTAATTTGAAAATTCCTCACTGACATATCCCACTCCCAATCCTTTTTTGATTGCAGTTGATCCTTTTTTGAACTGGCCTTTCTTTTCCCCTTTTGTGCATTATAATCAATGGCATTATCACCCAAGTCGATTATATCATTCCGACTAACTTGGGCATCTACCAGATAATCTTCTTCAAGATCATCCTGATATGAGATATCAAGCTCATCACCGTCTTCAACATGCAGTGTAGGTTGTGAATTTTGTACTTGTACTTGTGATGATGTACCTTCCTAATTTTCACCATAATCTTTTCCAAAGCCAAAGTATGAAGACAACATTCTACATTTTGTTGGCCTCTCATGGCCTTCCCCACATTCAGATTTCCTACCCTTCTTCCTATTCAACATCTCCAATGAAATAAAGGCTGCCAAAAAAACATCAATTTGTTGAAGAAGCAATAATAGACTATAAAGTATAATATATGTTTCATTGGCCCTACAACCTACAATCTAGATGTTTGAGGTCTGAATCTCCCAACTGACCACTTGGCACTAATAGGTCCCCATTGAATAAGAATGAACTCAACAATGCAAACAAATATAGATAAATTCAAAACAATATTATAACACTTCAAAAATATGATCGCTCACCTTTAGGTCACTAGCAGTCACCAATGCAGTCAACAACAATGATTTTCCTTGGTCTCAAACTTCGCTATGATAACTCAATGATGAACAATTAGTACCAAACCGGTACTGAGAGGGGGGGGTGAATCAGTATAGGCAAAATACTATCCAAAACCGGTTTATCAACAAATAATCCAAGTGACTGGCAATCAGTGACACTGGTTGAAATAGAGTGCAACCAGTAAGACCCAGAACAACTAAAACAATCATAAACCAGTTACTCACTAAGCTTTCCTCTTATCTCAATGCTATAGTATCATTACACCCTTATGCATGAATAGATACACTATCATCAGATCTTCACAATAGTTAGTTCAATATGTTTTATAGACAGGCATAAAACACAGAACCATCATATGCTCAACAGGTAATAACAAAGCATCACAACATAAAAGCATCACACATGACAAGCATATTTTTCACGTGGAAACCCAACTGGGAAAAACCACGGTGGGGATGAATACCCACAAGCTACTTTTTGAACTCTTTAGAAGTCCGCTCTGTTAGGAGCCTTGTCTAGTTAAAGACGTTATAATAGGTTTTGCTAGGAACCGATCCTGTTAGGGATCACTCGGTTAAGGGATGGCTATAATACCCGGTTAAGGGTTAAATCCGATTAGGGTTACCTTGTTAGAGGATTTAAAGAACTCAATAGATAAAGGATCTGCAGAGCTCTATAGCTTCTCAGAACTCAATAACTTTGAGTTACCTTGTTAAGGGATTTGTATCAAGCCAGTTAAGGCTACCCTGTTAAGGGATTTCACAACTGTTGAAGTGGTTAAAGATCAACAAGACTTACAATGATCTGGTAACAACACTCAATGCTAATGCAAATCCATTTTGGCTCCTCTTCACCTTCTGCACATTCACTTTGTAGGTATCTCTTCTCTCCTTTGGTCTGGCAAGAATCACGTATCACTTCCCTTGGATACACACATACAACTTTTTCCAACAACCTTAGAAAGAAACACAACATCGACCTTATAGGAAATAGATAGGTCGGTAGTAAAAACCCTAAACCCTAAACCTGTTAGGTTAAGAAATTCAAGTGGTTCAATCCTGACCGTTGAATCATACTACATTAAATGCAACAATCTTGAATCGATCTCAAGACATTCTCCATCGTCCATTATCCACTGATTTCATGGCGGCTGATAACCCATCATGCGTTATCACCGTTTGACAAACTTCACACATTCCCAAGGTGGATAGGGATAGTCTTCTTCATGCAAGATCCTTCACATGCACAGGGCTTACGTGGCAACACGCTCTATTCTCCGTTATACTGCTAACTCATCACACAGAGATCACCGATTAAGTCACACAGGCCTGAGGTACTCCAATTGGAAATCTTGAAGTGGAAACTACCTACCAACCAGTAGTCATACAATGCTTCCATATGTCGGTTCCCATAACTACATGCCGGTTCACCTTGAGCAAATATACCACTTCACTTTGGCATATATACCGGTTCACACATATGTCGGTTCTCTCTTCTCACATATCACATATGTCGGTTCACTTCATATGATATATTGACATCAATGACAACATACAATATCATTATGTCCTTATACCGGTTCACATAATGTCAACAATCTCCCCCTTTGGCATTGATGGCAATATACAAAGATATCTCTCCACTTCACATCTTCTCCCCCATTTTCTACAGATATCTTTTCCACTTCACCCCTTCTCCCCCTTTGACAACAATGCCAAAGTGGAGGCACAAGCATCCCGGTTCCATTATGCTTCTCCCCCTGAGGAGTAGCATCCTTCAACACATCAATTAACAAAAATTTGACTATGCAATACCGGACTTATGTGGAACAAATATTTTTAGTTCACCTCCTGAAGGGGCAGTACCCCCAATTCACCTCTTAAATGCACAAATGTAGTCTTTGGGAGAGGCTTGGTAAATATGTCAGCTAACTGCTCCTTACTGGAAACATGTTCCAGTGCAATCTCTTTATTCTAAACCTTTTCCCTCAAGAAATGGTACTTAAGCTGAAAATGCTTGTTCTAGAATGTAAAACCGGATTCTTTGAAATATTGATAGCACTTGTGTTATCATAGAATATGCTTACCAGTTTAGATACAGGGATTTTGAAGCCATTTAAAACATGCTTCATCCAGATTGTTTGAGTGCAGTTCATGAAAGCTGCAACATACTCCACTTCCATTGTAGACTAAGAGATACAACTCTGCTTTTTACTCATCCATGAGACTAGTCTACCACCGAGAAAGAATGCACCACCGGTTGTGCTTTTTCGGTCATCCACATTACCTGCCCAATCAGCGTCTGTGAATACTTTTAGAATGAAATCATTGTTGTATGGGTACCACAATCCATAGTCAATTATTCCCTTTAGATACCTAAGAATCCGCTTGACTGCAACCAAGTGGGATTCTCTTGGACTTTTCTGGAACCTTGGAGTAATGCCAACTGCATGTGCAATATCCGATCTGCTATGCACTACATAATGCAACTTACCAATCATTGATTGGTATTCCTTCTCATCAACTAGTGCAAATTCATCCTCTTTTGACAATTTGCAACTGGTCACCATTGGTGTACTAACCGGTTTGCTATCTTCCATGCCAAAGGTCTTCAACACCTCTTTGACATATTTGGACTGAGTGATAAAGATTCCATCTTTCATCTACTGGATTTGTAGTCCAATGAAGAACTTAATCTCCCCTATGAGTGACATCTCAAACTCTTTCTTCATCTCATCAGCAAACTCATGACTCATCTTGTCATCTCCACCAAAGATAATGTCATCAACAAAAACCTCATAGATTAGGATCTGATCTCCTTCAGACTTCAAGTAGATATTGTTATCTTCACTTGCTCTCTCAAATCCAATCTTCACAAGATGGGAATGTAAGTGCTCATACCATGCCCTAGGTGCTTGCTTTAGACCATATAAGGCTTTATGTAGCCTACATACCATGCCACTGTCTTCAGATAGGGAAAACCCATTTGGTTGCTCAATATACACCTCCTCTTCAAGTACACCATTTAGAAATGCAGATTTTACATCCATTTGATATACTTTGAACCCTTTAAAAGCTACATATGAAAGAAGCATACGAACTCCTTCCAATCTGGCTACAGGAGCAAAGGTTTCTCCATAGTCTTCTCCTTCTTCTTGAGCATATCCTTTGCACACCAATCTGGCTTTATTCCTAATCATTGTGCCATCCTCATTTAGCTTATTTCTAAACACCCATTTGGTGCCAATGACATTTTTATGCTCTGGTCTGGGTACTAAGGACCATGTACCATTTTTCTCTATCTAGTCAAGTTCCTCTTCCATTGCCTTGATCCAGTCTTCATCTTTATGAGCCTCTTTGAATGATTTAGGCTCAAATTCAGAGATCATACTTGAGTTTTCTCTGATCTTTCTTCTTGTAAGGATTCCTGCATCCTTATCTCCTATGATCTGCTTAGGATCATGATTCAGCTTGACATACCGAGGAATGGTCTTGACAGGTTCTTCTTGCTTTTACTCTTCATCCTCATCTTCATCAGTATCAGCATTCACCGGTTCAGGAACACTGTTACTGGTACTTGGTTGACTAACAACCGGTTCCCAAAAGGTTGCAACCGGTTCATTTACAGCTTGCTCACTACTGGTTTCCTTAGTTTTCTCAGAGGATTCATCAACTCTTACATTGATACTCCATAATTCTCTGAGTCCTATTGTTGTAACACTTGAAAACTTTACTCTTGATGGAATATCCTAGGAATATTCCCTCATCACATTTAGCTTCAAATTTTCCCTGATGTTCACTCCTCTTGATGTAACATTTGCTACCAAATACCCTAAAGTAGCTAACCACAGGTGTCTTACTAGTCCAATACTCATAAGGAGTTTTGTCATTACCTTTCTTGATGAGTACCCGGTTCATTGTGTAGACTGCAGTGCTCACCGCTTCTCTCCAAAAGGTGTGAGCTACCTTTCCTGGAATCAACATGGTTCTAGCTGCTTCAACCATAATCCGGTTATTCCTCTTTGCTAGGCCATTTTGCTGTGGAGTCTGGGGGGCAGACTGTTGCCTCTTGATCCCAAATTCTTCACAATACTTGTTGAATTCACCGGAAGTGAATTCCCCTCCTTGATCAGTTCTGAGACACTTGATCCTTTTACCGCTTTCCTTCTCCACTAATGCTCTAAAAGCTTTGAATTTCATAAAGGCTTCAGAATTGTCTTTCAAGAATGTAACCCACATCATTCTTGAGCAGTCATCAGTGAGAATCATGAAGTACCTATCACCCTGCACACTTCTAGTTTTCATAGGACTACACAAATCAGTATGCACAAGATCAAGCAAGTTGTCAGCAGTGAAAGATTTACCTTTAAAGGTTGAGGAAGACATTTTCCCCAATTGACACTTTCTGCACAAGGTATTATCCGGTTTTCTTAGCACCGACAACCCTCTAACTGCCTTGATCTTACTAGCCTTCACAATGTTATCAAAGTCTACATGGCAGAGTCTCCTATGCCATATCCAGCTATCATCAAACTTGGCCATAAGACATGTACTTATATTTGCATTTAGATGAAATAGGTTACCTTTGGTCTGCATGCCGGTGGCCACCAATTCACCCTCTTTTCCTTTGATTCTGCAGACTCCATTCTTGAATTCTAGAGTGAGGCCACTGTCATTCAGCTGGGCAACACTCAGAAGGTTGTGTTTGAGACCATCAACCCAGTACACATTGTCAGCACTACTCTTTCCATTCAGAGAGATGGACCCTCTGCCTTTGACCATGCATGGTGCATCATTGCCAAAGCGAACCACACCACCATCATACTCCTCCAAGGATAGAAACTTGCTCTGGTCACCCATCATATGGTGAGAGCAGCCACTGTCAATGATCCACTCATTGGAATTATCAAACTGGGAGACAAGAGCCTTCTTGTCTGCCACATGTTCCTTTACAGCAACAAACAAAATGTCTTCATTCTCTTCATCTTTTGATTCTTCATCTGTGACACCTTCATCAACTGCCACAAAATAGTTTCTCCGGTTTCCTCCTTTGAATTTCCTAAACTTTTCTAGTTTGTCCTTGTTATCGCCATTAGGACAGTTTATAGCAATATGTCCTATCCGGTTACAAGAAAAGCATTTCAAAGGTAGCTTACCTTTGTATTTGCCGGTTCCTTTAGGAAGCTTCCTAGCAAGGAGAGCTTCAAATGCCATCAGAATCTCCTCATCATTCATTTCTCTGCTTTGTCTAGGTTCACCACTAGTTGTAGCTTCTTTTCCTTTTCTGGATGGTATAGCAAAGGCTTTAAATGCTGATTTAGTCTTTTGAACACTACCGTCAAAACTATTTAGCTCATAAGCTGTCAACTTGGCTATGATGGTGTCCAAGGATACCTTAGTCTTGTCTATTGATCTCAGCTCCTGAATAGCAACAACCCTTATTGCATAGACTGGCAACAAGGATCTCAGGACTTTGCTTACCATAGTGGAATCTTCTATTTTACCACCTACAATCTTGATTTCTCCAATAACTATTTTGATTCTTATTCCATACTGCTAAATGGTCTCACCTTTAACCATCTGCATATCTTCAAACTTCCCTCTCAGGCTTTCTTCCTTAGCCTGTTTTACATGTTCATCACCACCATAGATATTTTCAAGAGCATCCCATACCTCTTTGGGATTTACCTTGTCTTGAACATCAATAAACTCAATGTCAGATAGACTACTAATAAGGGCTTCCATGACTTGCCCATTTTCTTGTATCTCTCTCTTTTGGTCATCGGTGAGAGTACCGGTAGGGACAACATAGACATTCTCAACATAACTCCAGTATTGAGCACCCATGCTTCTGATGAATATCTTCATCCTATCTTTCCATTTACTAAAATTTTCCCTGTTAAACTTTGGACCTTCCCTCTTCATCATTTGACTGGGATCTTTACCTCAAGTGGTTAAGCTTACAACACAGAGGACCTAGAGTGCTTTGATACCAATTGATAACTCAATGATGAACAATTAGTACCAAACTGGTACTGAGAGGGGGAGGGGTGAATCAGTACAGGCAAAATACTATCCAAAACTGATTTATCAACAAATAATCCAAGTGACTAGCAATCAGTGACACTGGTTGAAACATAGTGCAACTGGTAAGACCTAGAACAACTAAAACAATCATAAACCAGTTACTCACTAAGCTTTCCTCTTAGCTCAATACTATAGTATCATTACACCCTTATGCATGAATAGGTAAACTATCATCAGATCTTCACAATAGTTAGTTCAATATGTTTTATAGATAGGCATAAAACACAGAACCATCATATGCTCAATAGGTAATAACAAAGCATCACAAGATAAAAGCATCACACATGACACACATATTTTTCATGTGGAAACCCAACTAGGAAAAACCACGATGGGGATGAATACCCACAAGCTACTTTTTGAACTCTTTAGAAGTTCGCTCTGTTAGGAGCCTTGTTTGGTTAAAGACATTACAATAGGTTCTGCTAGGAACCGATCCTGTTAGGGATCACCCGGTTAAGGGATGGCTATAATACTTGGTTAAGGGTTAAATCTGGTTAGGGTTACCTTGTTAGAGGATTTAAAGAACTCAATAGCTAAAGGATCTCCAGAGCTCTATAGCTTCTCAGAACTCAATAACTTCAAGTTACCCTGTTAAGGGATTTGTATCAAGCTGGTTAAGGCTACCCTGTTAAGGGATTTCACAACTATTGAAGTGGTTAAAGATCAATAGGACTTACAATGATCTGGTAACAACACTCAATGCTAATGTAGATCCATTTTGGCTCCTCTTCACCTTCTGCACATTCACTTTGCAGGTATCTCTGCTCTCCTTTGGTTTGGCAAGAATCACGTATCACTTCCCTTGGATACACACATACAACTTTTTCCAACAACCTTAGAAAGAAACACAACATCGACATTATAGGAAACAAACAGGTTGGTAGTAAAAACCCTAAACCCTAAACCTGTTAGGTTAAGCAATTCAAGTGGTTCAATCCTGACTGTTGAATCATACTGCATTAAATGCAACAATCTTGAATCAATCTCAAGACATTCTCCATCATCCATTATCCACCAATTTCATGATGACTGATAACCCATCATGTGTTATCACCATTTGACAAACTTCACACATTCCCAAGGTGGATAGGGATAGTCTTCTTCATGCAAGATCCTTCACGCGCACAGGGCTTACGTGGCAACACGCTCTATTCTCCGTTATACTGCTAACTCATCACACAGAGATCACCGATTAAGTCACACAGGCTTGAGGTACTCCAACCGGAAATCCTGAAGTGGATACTACCTACCAACCAGTAGTCATACAATGCTTCCATGTGCTGGTTCCCATAACTACATGTCGGTTCACCTTGAGCAAATATACCGCTTCACTTTGGCATATATACCGGTTCACACATATGCTAGTTCTCTCTTATCAAATATCACATATGCCGGTTCACTTCATGTGATATATTGACATCAATGACAACATACAATATCATTATGTGCTTATACCGGTTCACATAATGCCAACACGCTATTGATCAAAATTCAGATTCTAGAACCCACCTGATTGTGTAGAGATAGATCTGATCTTTGAATGTATTTATACCAATCTTTATATGGCAAATTCCATGGGAATTTTATATGGTATACAAATATTTGATGAATCCCGCGTAACTATAACATGACATGTAATTTTCGAGGCGATTATGGTTCATCCAAATAATTGGCAAATACAATATAGTTGGCGAAAGTCGAGGTGAATGGAGACAGGCGTCGACAAAATGTCGGGCGAATTGTGTCCTCCTGGCTAACAAATCTTCATATTCCTATAGGCGAATTATGGTCGTCTATCAAGGCAACCTCAAAGAGTGTAGGCAAAAAAATCAAATTTACCGTGTCCACCGTATATTGTATTGGCAAAATCCTCGCATAGAAACATTTAATTACATAAAACATATGGCAATCGGGCCATGAATTTGACAGAATTTGATAATGTTCTGGTGATATGGCCACCCCCAGTCGGTACAAATCATTCACCATTTTCCAGGTCACCGATGTGAAAAATTTACCATTGGCAAATATTCGCCACTAAAGTAATCTCTGGAGGTGGGGATGTATATTAACATCATGGCATTCTATTTGGTGCCTACATTTGAAAATAGGTTAAATAGGTAACAAATTTATTTGTCTTTCACTTCACATTCATACATCATCCTTTATTTTCATTTCGTCAACTCTGTTGAGAACACATGAACTATTTAAACAATTCAATAATTTTTCAAAATTATAGACTTGCCAAAACTTGAAGTATTATCTCTTTCTATATTCTTTCTTCCTCTTTCTCATAATTTATTTGCATTTTTCATGAAATAGAGAACCAACAAACCAATGTCACACTTTTAGTAAATTCATGAACTTAGAAAAATTTGAAAATTTCCAAGTTCTTTGTTTCCTTCTTAAATCATACACACTTATGCTAACTTGGTGAGCCACATCACACTTTTTCACTTTTTTAAAACTTGAGAACCATCTTATCCTTTTGTATATTTTGTAAAATCACAAAAATTGTGACGTTTGAACTTATTTCTTCCCTCTTTGTCACACTTTTGTACTCTTTGTAAACTAATGAACCTTGAGAAATTTAATCACACTTTCATAGAGTTTGTGAACTTGTGAACTTGATGACTTTGACATGCTCCTTTGTAATGGTTTTAGGAAATTTGTAAATTGTTGGCATTCCATTCCCTCTTTATTTCCCATTAATTATAATTGATCTAAGAAATATTAATGGGTTTATCTTTCTCAAATATACCTTTGGTGGTTGCGATTCCCCTTCCCTAGCCTTAAGTCAAATATCCAATTGAAAAGATCCCAAAAGTGGCTAAGTTTGGTGTCACTTCTATTTTTTGGTCACTAGGGAACTTTGGGCTCCCCAAGGATATTTTAACAAAGTCTAAATGTCCTTGTCCTTTCTTGGTTCCTAATTCCCCTTCTTCCTTCATTTGGTCCATAGGGAATTTCTGGTCCTTAAAGGATATTTGGACCAAGTCCAAATTTCCTTGTTCCTTCCCAGTTCCCTATTCCCATTCTTCCTTTTTTGTTCCCTAGAGGAACTTTGGGTCTCCTAGGGATATTTAGAATAAGTCCAAATGTCCTTGTTACCCTTCTTCCTTCTTTTGGTCCCTAGGGAATTTTGAGTTCCCTAGGGATATTATGATCAAGTCTAAATTTCCTTGTTCCTTCTCAATTCCTTTTTCCCCTTCTTCCTTCTTTTGGTCCCTAAGGAACTTTGAGTTCCATAGGGATATTTGGACCAAGTATAAATGTCCTTGTTCCTTTTTAATACCATATTCCACTTCTTCCCTCTTTAGGTCCCTTGAGAATTTTGATTCCCATGGGGATATTTGGACCAAGTTTAAATGTCCTTATTCCTCCCTTTTCCCCATCCCTCTCTTCTTCCCTTGGTTCTAGAAAACTTTAGGCACCCAAGGATATTTGGATGAAGTGCAAATTTTTTTGTTTGTCCTTTGTTCTCTATTTCCACTTCCTTCTTTGGGTTTTGCAAAACATCACACCCCCCAAGAATATTTGGACTAATTCCAAAATTTCCTATTCCTTGCTTGTTTCCCGCCCCCCTTTATTTCCCTTTGTTTTTGGTGGAGACTCAAGTCCCTCAAGGATATTTGGATCAAGTCAAAAATTTCCTTGTTCCTTCCTTATTCCCTATCCCTTTTTTCTTCGCTTTAGTTCTAGTGGAACTTCAAGTCTGTGAGGGATATTTGGATCAAGTCTAGTTTTCCTTGTTCCTTGTTGCCACTTGCTTCTTTTGATTCTAGTGAAACATTAGGTCCCTCAAAGATACAAAGTCTAATTTTCCTTATTTCTTCCTTGTTAGTCATCCCCCTTTTCTTCCCTTTGGTTCTAGCAAAACTTTAGGGTCCCCAAGGATATTTAGTCCAAGTCCAAATGTCATTGTTCCTCTTTTGTTCCCCATCCTTATTTTTCATCCCTTTTAATTCTAAAAGAAATTTGGGGTCCCTAATGATATTTGGACCTATAGAATCATAAATTTCATCCCTATGCAATTTATTGCTTAATTAGGCCTTATTTTAGCATGTATGGGCTCTCTCATCTAGTCCACTTCTCCATAGCTCAATTCAACATCTCTTTCTGAAATCTCCTTCCCAAATTGGACCTTAGGTCCCAATTTGGGGCCACACTGGGGGGACTGGGTCAATTAGATTGACCAAATCCCCAATGTTTGGCCCCAAATTTGAATCACATAACACTTGAAGTGCTTGAGAAGGAAATATTTTTTTATGTCAGCTTGCTCTAAATTGTGCACCCCAAAATGCTTGAGAGAGTTATATAGGAAAGGTATCCTCCTTATTCTGGGTAAGTCCACATCAATAAATAAGGTGATCTTTAGATCAAGCATCCAAGGCATTTCGTCTCACTACATCCTTCATTGTTTCAACCTTCAACAATCTTCATGCAAGCATGTCTTTTATGATTTTCTTTTAGTTCTTTTATGTGGAGTCATGATATTGCATTAACATTTGTGGTCATCTTCAAAGAAGCATTTGCACCATCAAGGTACAAGGCATTTATATTCTTAGATCTAGACTCTTCTATATATCAACAAGCTTTCCTTTCATGTTTAATTCAATTCAATTTCAAGGTTGATTTCAAAATCGAGGTTTGACCTAGGCAAACCCCTTTCTACCCAACATTTTCTCTCTTTTGTGTGTGAAGTAAAAGGTGATGAACCTATAGAAATAGGTATAGGATAATTAGGAGGAGATCTATAGTCTACAATTCATTGGAGCTGAAACTATTGGGAATCTATAGACAAATCAACCTAGTCCAGGGACTATGTTGATCTTATCAGTCCAATTCAAGGACTTTGTCAATCAAATCGACCTAGTCCTCCCATTTCTACCTAAAATTTGGACTGCAAGTTAGTCTCAATTTACTCTATTGTCTCCTTTCCTAGAATCAGTCTACCAGTTTATTGCCTCCTTGTGCATGCTGAAAGTCATTTATCTTAGTCTATTTTTATTCATTTATAATTGCAGTCATTTTAAAGTACCCCACAATAAAGAATCATTATTGTTAGATAGCTCAAATAACCGCAAGACAACTGAGAGGGGGGGTGAATCAGTTGTCACAGATTACCAGAACCATTAACAATTTAAACTTTAATACCAGAACCCAAAATATTAATACCAAAATAGCAGTAAAACTAATTAAGCATAAACAATAATCACAGAATAAATACCATCCACATGACACCAAGATTTGTACATGGAAAACCCAGTAAAGGGAAAAACCATGGTGGGAAGCCTACCCACAGTCAGATAATACTTCTGCAGTAAGTATGTGAATTACAATTGAGGGGCCTACATTTGCAGGAAGGCCAATAGCCTAGAGCGCACCACTCTTCACAAAAGGAGCCTCATTGACTACATAGAAATCCAGACTACAATCCATAGAAGTGTTGAACTACAAAATATAGCATCTCCTATGCCCCGAGTACAATTCCAGTTAAGCTCAATATCGGAGGACTAAATCCTCTTACATAAACCCAATTCGATCTCCAATGATCGACCAACTCCTCTGCCTGAATGATATAACATTATTCACACATTACATTCCTTGACCATGACCTCTAACAATAACCATGATGATCTGCAATGAGATCTTACATTTACATATACAAACCCTTGACCATAAAATATTAAGTCCGCCACCAGACAATAAACCAATTACATAATTACAAACCATGTTGGCCTTAGACCAAAAAAATAATATCCCACACATAAGACATCCCCAAAATACACAGAGAAGACCAATTCACACGTTACTTTAAAGTTAATCCATAACCTAGATCAACTGGGACCCAGTATAGGTCCACACACTACAACAATGATCTCCATCCGCCAAGTCTCAAACATGATCACCAACAACTTCTTGAAACTCCACCAGAAGATGCACCAACACCACTTATACAATTCATCAAAGATCTCCACCAAAAGCTCTGCCAGTGAAACCCTCGCTGGAACCTGAAACTAAGCTTCTAAGCAAACATGATAGCATCCGATCACTAGACTAAAACCAACTGACCAAATATGAGCATGAGTATTATGAACAAGCCAATTCCATCACCAAACTATACCAGAGCCTACTGGACCATGCCGGATCCAAGTTAACTAGAAACCACTCAACCTACCAGGACCGAAAGGGTGCTAGTAAAGCATCCAAACAACTAGTATTGGTATCAATGACAAAACATCAATGCAACACATAATCAATTCCACCAAATGGCCAACGATCTCCCCCTTTGGCAGTGATGGAAACAATAGACGTGAAAAACATCTAAGTACCAAGAAATGCAAAACAAGTCTCCCACAATGGAAGACAACCAACAATCTCACACATACAACTCTAAATGTCAATATCTCTCCCTTTACTTATTCTTATTCATATCTCTCCCCCTATGAATTTTTCTTTTTCTTCCTTTATTTTTTTCACATCAATATCTCTCCCCCTTTGACATCAATGCCAGAAATATGACAAAAATATCAAAGCAAAAACATAAACCACTGAATCACAAAGTTGGCTACTGCCCCTAAGCAGTAGCATCCCACATCAGTGCCAGAATGAATAATATCTTTGATAATTCATGTTAGACTGATGCAAACCCGCATCAATCAAGTCTCTACTGGAGGGGCAGAAACTCCCAATCTATCTCTCAGGTACTCAAATGATTCCTTGGGCAAAGGTTTAGTGAAAATATTTGTAATCTACTATTTAGTGTTCACATAAACCAGTCTAACTTCATTTGCTTCCACCTTTTCCTTCAAAAAGTTATACTCGATAGATATGTGATTTGTTTAATAATGAAATACTAGATTCTTTGATATATCAATAGCAACAGAGTTATCATAGTGAATGACTATCGGTGCATCACAATCCACCTTTATATCCTTCAAAATTTGCTTCATCCATAAAACTTGTGTACAATTAGTAGCAGCAACAACATACTCAGCTTCAACAGTAGATAAAGAAGTATGTGACTATTTCTTGCTGATCCATGAAACCAACTTATTTCCAAGAAAGAAAGCTCCACTGGAAGTTCTTTTTCGATCATCAACATCTTTAGCCCAATCAACATCTATATATGCACATAAGTGAAGTTATGTAATGCCCGCCAAAAATACCACAGAGAAATATAGCTAAAAACACGCTAATTTAATTTTTTTTTAAAACAATACAGCACATAACATCACTTAAGCAATGTAGTGAGCACACAACAATAATTAAGTGTTATGAAAATAGAATAATTCACTCAAGCTATTCAAACAATTATGCAAGCAGAATACAATAAATCAATACTACTAACTCCCTAGGGTATCTCAACACCATTACTTAATCTACCTACATAAGCAATAAGCATTTACTTTCTTCCAGATCAATATCTCATAATATTAATCATTATACACACATAGGTACAACATAGAAATACCTAACACCCATGATATGTAGCCTACCTAATCTTTCATTTAATATGAGTTTATATCTTTTAATGCATAGCTATTTCCCTTTTTCTCTTAGGTTCATTTTATATACCAAGTCCAAATGTTCCTATTACCATTAACCAACCTTAGACTATGAACATCACCATCCATATATCAAGATTAACCCTTTCATTGCATTAACATAATTTCAATTTACAATTAACTCCTACATAGTCACTTATAATTCTATGCTCCTAGCATACTTATTACTTCATCATGATTCCAGAAGCACATAATGCAATACTCACAAAGTCTCCTTAAACATTTAACCCATAGCTCGTTTAGTACTCATAAAATATCTTACACTCTATCAATTAACCAACAATCATCTCATTACAAATTAGGTAACTACATGAATTCATCTCAACACAAACTATGATACAATATCCTAATTCCATAACCACTAATAGCATCCACCAAATGGGGATATAATTCTTAAACCATAACACATGATACATTATAATCCTTTCCTAAAGACAAGCATTCATTTTACCATCTACCCATACACTTACTAGTAATTTGTATTTATAAGACTAGCAATTCATTCACTAAGGACATCCATACAATATTTTCATAAGGAACATTCAACTGCATCCCAAACATTATAAGATTTTCAATCCTACCATTAGATCACTAACTACGAAGTATGATACTATAATTTCAAATTCTTCAATCACAACTCATAAACATGTCCTAAGATATCTTCCAAAATTACTCAAACTCATACATCCTATCAAGACATAACATTTCTTCTACTTAAATCATTAGTTAAAGACATCATTTCAAATCTAATAGCATTATCATAACATTTACCCGATTTACTTTTAACATGGCTCATCAAGAATACAAAATACGTCATTTCATTTTAAACAACAATACTTATCCACATCTCATGCATCCATTTCATTTAATATAAATATGTTACAATACAACTCAAGGTTCATCATTACAATCACATACCATAACCAAAAGCTATTACTATAACTAGAACAACATAATCATTTCTCATAAGCATGATCTCTTTTACAACCATTACATAAGTCACATCATCATTTACATTCTTGTTGTAATTATTATCCATGAATAATATAAAGAAGCATCCTCATCCACACAAGAAGAATCCAAAGATAGTAACATCCCAATGGTTTAAAAGCACCAACCACCTGACCATGTGGAATCAAAGGAACCACCCTCGATGCTAGGAGATGACACAAGGTCCCAACAAACACTCTACATCTAGGCTGACACTCAAAACCAAAGAGACTAACCAATAAGGACTCTCAAGCAAGAACTCACACAGAGCCACAAGAATAAACTCCTAGAGGCGTAAAACTCATAAGGACATAAATGCATCCAATAAGCATAATCATAAATCATAAAGGGGGAACACATGTAGGAGTGGAGTGTCATCACATGCCATCCTCATAACATAATAACACAAGGCACTAGCCTAATGGACATGTGGAGCCATCTCAACCTATGAGAGACCAAGGGAGATTAGCTTACCGTCTTCACGGCCTTCTCATGCTTATCCTAAAACATCCTCCCTAGGACATAAGTCATGAGGCTCAAAACTATTCATTATCTTGTTTAAGTAAGTTATAATTTTCCCATCCCAATTAATTCATTATCAATGTTATCACTTGCTTACAAATTATGGAAAACTCCAATGTGCCTTGGTGGTCTAGACTTCATGCATCCTTACAAGGAACCTCATGCCATCCTATCTCTCGTGACCCCAGTCATCACAAGGAAGCCCACTCCTCGTAACATGGCCCAACAACACATCAGAAGAGGCGCTACCAACATAAATACATTAAAATAATACTCAATGTAGCCAATAACTTCCACACATACTCTCACAACATATGCAAGGCTACAACAACATCAATATAACAAAATGAGCCTCTTGGCTAGCAATAAACAAAGGCATATCAAGCCATTAAATTTGCTGCCATTATTGAAAGTAAAACCAAAACAAGGCCAACTCACTTGCTGCCCCAAAACAACAACACTTCCAACTCACCAACCATAGCACATCAATATGGATGAAAGCACAATTCTTTCCCCAATAACATTGGAAGGTAAATATGCTTGAAACCAACAAAATACATCAAATAAAATCAGATATAAAACTATAAATCATCAACACCCTCAACAATGCCTCTAGTAGAAGAATTAATCCGGAAAGTACCACACAATCAAGCAACTACCAAATGAAGGCCTATTTATCAAAAATAAAAATAAAACAAAACAAAACCAAGCAAAACCATGCTCCAATCAAAATATTTCAAAAATATTATATTCCATACCTACCTTCCCAAAGTTCAAGAAACCAAAATATATTTTCTACCTACCATAAACTTCCAGCCAATCAATTCCAAGGGTAGGTAAAATAAATTAAACCATTGACCTGGGGTGAAAATAACTTTTAAATAAAAGAATACAAATTACCCCCCATTTTAATTACTTAATGGGTAAAATAATATTACCCAATAAATAAAATTCACTTCAACATTAAATAAATAATAAACACTTGAAGGCCAATATTAAATCAAAACTCCATGCACGACACAGACTCAGAAAGACATAGAAGACTTTCAACAAACCCAAAAATACAAATATTTCCCACAAACTATAGAATAAAACCTTACAACAAATTTATGCCTTCATATATTTCTTTCCTCACTATACAAATTTTAGATTCATTTCCCCAAGCTCACACATTCAATCTACAGACATAGAGCATACAGGAAAACTATAAAATAAAATATAAAAAGGTAGAATACATCTCCAACCTGCAACCTGTGTTATGGAAGAAGCTGAAGAAGAGATTCCACTAGCCAAACCAAATCCAACCCAAGCTCTAGCCAAAATCCAAGAGAGAAGAAAACCAAAACCAAGAAGAAAACTTGCTGGAGAAAATTTTCCAGAGAAGAACCAACCCTCGAAAAATTCACAGAAAAGAAAATATAAAAACAAACATTAACCAAAAACCCTAGCCTCAATCTCAGCCAATCGAAATATTCCAATCTATAATATATTTTACCAACCCCACCATATAATATAATTTTACCTCCCTTTTTAAATTCAATCAATAAGAGAAGAGGGTATGTAAGGTAAATATAAATCATGCTTTTTACAATTTGGTGGGAATGTTTTATCATTTTATTATTTATACAACCCACTTAATATAAAAATCAAACTAATAAATAAAACATGAGCCAAAATTAAATAAATTAAATGGGGAAATTAAATTAAATAAACCAAAGGCTCATAAATGAATTAATGAACTAGATAAACATTAAAAGCCAAATAAATATTAAACCATAGGCGATTAAATAAATAAATAAATAAATACCAATAAAGGTCAAATTACAAATAAATATAAAACACATCATAAGCTAAACAATAAAAATTAAATAAATATTAAATCATCATTAAAATAGATAAACATTTAAATATCAAATAATCAAATAACCAAAAAGGAAAGAATCCAATAAATTAAATTAAACATTAGATAACCAAATAATCAAATCGCTATTAATCAAAACAATTAAAATAAACATCATTAATTATTTAATCTCGCATCAATAATCAAATAGTCAATCTCAACATAAAAGGAATAATCAACCAATACTAACATACTCACAACACAAAAGAAACCCAGCTTACTAACTATCATGACAGCTTGCGCCAAGACACTGATGACTCAGAGTGAACAACTTAGATCTAGAGTATGTAAGGGGAAATTGTGCCAACTCCGAACCACATACCATTGGGATTTAAAGACACGCTCAAACCTGTGGAGCCAGGTGGAGTCGATGTTTGGTACCTGCAAATCCTGCATCCACAAAGCAACGATACGACATATGCATATATATATATTATAACAGACAAGGGTTAGAGAATTGCAATGACACATCCTGCTCGTAATGAGTGATGTGGAATTGTCTCTATCCCGAAGACAGTCATACAACAATCAAACACACCATAAGATCAACTCATCATAAATAATCATTAAATATGGTTAGTACATAAAAACATCATCAAGTGCATGATTAGTATAATTCACAATTATAGTAAGGCATGTAAAATCCATCAACAATTATGCTCATCAAATCACATGATCAATATAATATTTCGATAGTCAATCACATCATAAGCATATAGTGTCTAATAAATCACACGATCATTAATGATAGTATCAACATCCTATAAATCATCTGAAATAGCCTATGCCCAATAGTGTCTATCACGCATGAATTAAAGGTCAACTCTAGTCAAACAAGTCAAGGCAAGGGTGGACACTACAAGTTATCCTTCTTAGGGTACCACAAACCATATTTTGATGTACCTTACAAGTATCTAAAAATCCTTTTCACCGCCATGTAATGATTTTCTCTACGATCACTTTGAAATCTTGAAACAATATAAACAACATTCATAATGTTAGGCCTAGTTTGAGTCAAATAAAGTAGACCTCCAATCATAGATTTGTATCTTGTAGGATTTACCAGTGTAGAAACATCTTTTCTTGTCAATTTCTCACTTGTAACCATAGGAGTACTTACCAGTTTAGAATCTCCCATACCAAATTTCTTCAACAATTCCTTAGCATATTTAGTTTGACAGATAAAATACCTTTGTCATTCTGAGCAATCTGCAAACCTAAGAAAAATTTAATCTCACCAGTCATAGACATCTCAAATTCTTTCTCCATATTCTTAGAAAATTCTATGCATAACTTATCTTTACCTCCAAAAATAATGTCATCAGCAAATACTTCAATAATCAATATATCATCATCAATGATCTTATAATATAAATTATTGTCAGCATTGCTCTTAGTAAAACCAAGCTTCAAAAGATATCTATCCAACCTTGCATACCAAGCTCTAGGTGCTTGTTTCAATGCATATAAATCTTTCCTTAACCTGCAAACCATATCTGTATCATCTGATAGTAAAAAATCATCGGGTTGCTCAATATAAACTTCCTCATCAAGATCCCCATTCAAAAATGCACATTTAACATCCATTTGATAAACCTTGTAGTTTTTATAAGCAACATAGGCAAGAAATAATCTCACAACTTCAATCCAAGCTACAGGTGCAAAAGTTTCTCCATAATCAATTCCTTCCTTCTGAGAATATCCTTTACAAACCAATCTAGCCTTATTCCTTATAACTTGACCATTCTCATTCAATTTATTCCTAAAAACCCATTTAGTTCCAATAACATTTTTATTTTTAGGCCAGGGAACCAAGGTCCATGTGTTATTTTTCTCAATCTGATCTAATTCTTCTTCCATAGCTTTCAACCAATATTCATCTTTATATGCCTCAATTACTGATACCGATTCAACTTGTGAAATTAAACATACCTTATTAGTTTCCAATCTTCTTCTTGTCATCAGTCCATTGCTCTTATCCCCAATGATCTGATCTTCTGAATGATTCAATCTCACATACCTATGAGTCTTCTGACTTTCTGTTCCTCTTCCCTGTTCTTCAGTTACTGTAGAATTCTCTAATACTTTTAGAGTAACTGGTTCAACTCTCTATTTTGGTAAAGGTGCTACTGGTTCAGATATAATGATTTCCACTGCTGGTTCCTTCTCATAAACTCTGATTTGACTTCTGTTCAGCTCATCTACTTTGACATTAGCACTCTCCACAATTCTCTGCAATCTCTTGTTGTAACATATATATGCTTTGATTTAATTAGAATAATTAATAAATATTCCTTCATCACATTTAGGATCAAATTTTCCAATGATATCATCTCTCCTAATATAACATTTACTACCAAATATTCTGAAATACTTAACTATAGGTGTATTGCCAAACCATAATTCATAAGGTGTCTTACCAGTTTCTCCTTTGATATGTACTCTGTTGAATGTATAAACCGATGTGCTCACTGCTTCTCTCCATTAGATATGAGGTAGACTAGCTTCCATCATTATTGTTCTACCAACATCCAAGATAGTTTCATTCTTCCTTTCCACAACTCCATTTTGTTGAGGTGTCCGAGGAGTAGAAAATTGTCTTCTTATACCATGCTTCTCACAAAAGTTATTAAACTCACCGGATGTAAATTATCCATCATGATCTAATCTCAAACATTTAATCTTCAATCCTGTCTCAGTTTCCACTTTAGCCTTAAAGATTTTAAACTTTTCAAATGCTTCAGATTTTTCTTTTAGAAAAGTAACCCACATCATTCTAGAATAATCATCAATGATTAGCATGAAATATCTATCACCCTGAAAACTTTTAACTCTAGCAGGGCCAGACAAATCAGTATGAATAAGATCAAGAACATCATTTGATTTATCTTGTATACTGCTAAAAGAGGTTTTGACCTATTTACCCATTTGACATTCTTTACATACCGAATTATAGGGCTTCATAATCTTAGGTATATCCCTAACTGCCTTAGTTGAATTGATCTTCACAATGCAATCAAAATTCACATGACATAGCCTTTTATGCCATAGCCAACTCTCATCAATCTGTGTAATCAAACATGTCTTCTCACCAGAGTTCAAATGAGATATATTACCTTTTGTCTGTGTACCGGTTGCAATCTCCAAACCATATCTGTTAATGATTTTGCATTTGCCATCCTTGAACTGTAATTGAAATCCCTTATCTACCAATTGTCCTACACTCAAAAGATTATGCCTCAAACCTTCAACATAATAAACATTGTTAGTATTGTTCTTACCATCCAGTGATACAATTCCTTTTCCTTTGATCATACATGCTTTGTCATCTCCAAATCTAACTAGACCACCCTCAAATTCTTGCAAAGACAAAAACTTCCCTTTATCTATAGTCATATGATGTGAACAACCACTGTTAATTACCCATTCATCCTTGTATTCAATTTTAGTAGCAAGTGCCTTCTCTTTAGGTACATTCCCTTCTAGTGTCAGATCATCTTCCTTGATAGCCAGGAACACCCATTCCTTCCCATTGTCGGATCCACTGGTAGAGTCTTCTACCGGTTCGTCATCAGAATCATTAATACCTTCCTCATCCGCTATGTAGCATGGTTTGTCTCTATTTTTATTTTATTTATACTTGTTCTAATATCCAGGGTTAGGCTTAAATGATCTTCTAATGCTCTCTTCAAATCTTGAATTCCTTTCAAGTCATCTAGATGCAAAATGACCTATCTTATTACATGCAAAACATTTAAAAGGTGCTTTTCTTTCATAATTACTTCCTATCGGTCCTTTAGGTACTCTTCTAGCAAATAATGCTTCAAGTTGCTCAAAACCATCATCTTATCTCTTCATATCTTCCAATTCATTTGAATACAAATCTTTCCAATCTTGCTTGTCGGTTGTAGATGTAGATGCATGAAAAGTAGGTTCAGACTTCATAGCTCCAGAAGGTCCAAATTCTTCAAGCTCAAAAGAAAATAGTTTCCCAACCAAAGTATCTCTATTGACAAATGTATTAGCCATTGTTCTCAACTCATTAATAGCAATAGCCTTCATTTTTTAAGTCGGTGGTAGGGCTCTCAGGACTTTAGAAACAATTTCATCTTCGCTCAGAGTTCCACCACAACATTGAATTCCCATAACAATCTCATTTACCCTTTCCATGAATGCAGTAATCCTTTCATCTTCTTCCATCTTATTGTTTTCATATCTCACCCGGTAACATCAAGTTTAGCAATCTTCACTGTAGGGTCACCTTCATTAAGAGTCTTCAATTTATCCCATATAGCCTTTCCAGATGATTTGTCAATTAATCCCATTATTTGCTGATCAAAAAGTGCACACAAGAGGGATTCTCTTGCTCTACAATCATTCTCAAGCTCCCTATCTAGGTTTGCTGGAGGAGGATTGTCAGATCCCAAATTATAGGGTGTGACACCATTCTATATGATCTCCCAAATCTCCTTGCCAAGACATCTCATATGAGTCTCCATTTGAATCTTCCATACAGTGTAATTTGTTCCATCAAGCCTTGGAATATCCCTTCAAAAGATAGCTCTAGAAGAAATGGATGAACTTGAATTGTTAGTTGCCATAGGATATTCCTCAAGCGGTTAAGATTTTCACGGAGGGGACCAAAGCTCTGATACCAATTGTTAGACAGTTCAAATAACTGGAAGACAACTAAGAGGGGGGGGTGAATTAGTTGTCACAGATTACCAGAAACATTAGAAATTTAAACTTTAATAACGAAACCCAAAACATTAATACCAGAATAGAAGTTAAAATAATTAAGCATAAACAATAATCATAGAATAAATACCATCCACGTGACACTAAGATTTGTATGTGGAAAACTCGATAAAGGGAAAAAACATGGTGGAAAGCCTACCCACAATCAAATAATACTTCTATAGTAAGTATGTGAATTACAATTGAGGGGCCTTCACTTGCAGGAAGACCAATAGCCTAGAGCACACTTCTCTTCACAAAAGGAGCCTCACTGACTACATAGAAATCTAGACTACAATCCGGAGAAGTGTTGAACTGCAAAAGATAACATCTCCTATGCCTAAGTATAGTTCCAGTTAAGCTCAATATCGGAGGACTAAATCCTCTTACATAAACCCAATTCAATCTCCAATGATCGACCAACTCCTTTGCCTGAATGATATTACATTATTTGCACATTACATTCCTTGACCATGACCTCTAACAATAACCACGATGATCTGCAATGAGATCTTACATCTATATATACAAACCCTCGACCATAAACAATTAAGTAGGCCACCAGACAATAAACCAATTACATAATTATAAACCATGTCAGCATTAGAACAAACAAATAATATCCCACACATAAGACATCCCAAAAATACATAAAGAAGACCAATTCACATGTTACATTAAAGTTGGTCCATAACCTAGATCAACCGGGACCCAGTATAGGTCCACACACTACAACAATGATCTCTATTTGCCAAGTCTCGAACATGATCACCAACAACATCCTGAAACTCCACCAAAAGATGCACCAACACCACTTATGCAATTCATCAAATATCTCCACCAAAAGCTCTGCCATTTAAACCCTCGCCGAAACTAGAAACTAAGCATCTAAGCAAGCAGGATAGCAGGATAGCATCCGATCACTAGACCAAAACCAACTGACCAAATATGAGCATGAGTATTATGAACAAGCCAATTCCATCACCAAACTATTCTGGAGCCTACCGAATCATGCCGGATCCAAGTTAACTAGAAACCACTCAACCTACCGGGACCATAAGGGTGTCGGTAAAGCATCCAAATAGCTAGTGTTGATATCAATGACAAAACATCAATGCAACACATAATCAATTCCACCAAATGGCCAATAATTGCATCCATTTTGCGCTTGAGCCTTCTTGAGCCTAGTGGATCATATTCCTTCCAATGGTAAGGTAACACATGGAAATAGGTTTCTTGTTTGCATACATAAACTTGGAATCCTACTCCCCCACCTTACATTTTGGTGAACTTGATGCTTCTTACAATGCATCAGCTTTGATTTTTCTTCTTAGATCTAATTTAGGTGTCTTTCATTTCTTGTCAAGGCTCCTAAATTCCAATTAAGATTCAGTGTTGGTCTAATAGTTTTCCTAACTCAAAGATAGTTATCCAATCAAATAAAATCTTCATAAACTGGAAGCTACATTTAATTGTCAACCTAGGGACATGAACTTGGAATGGGTTGACACTATATGTGTAGTATGGGATTCTTTAAGCTATCTTATCTATGTGTATATAAAATTTTGCACCATCTTCATGCTACTCATAATTTTTCTCTACAAAAGATATTGGTTTAGAATCTAAAGTTAAGCAAAACACCTCTAAATCATCGCAAAATTGATCTTCTTCAATATCTTCTTTACTTTTTTGCATAACAGGTTTGATTTTCAATTTATGGAAGCTCTCTTGAGGAAGCATAGGAACATTAGGGTTCTCTTCTTGAAGTAGGATTTATGACTTGACATCAAATTTGAAAAAAAACTCTTTTATGATGCTTGAGAAAATATCTTCATCAATACCTAACTTACACTTCATTTTACTATGCTCCATGGATCCAAAATCTTTGTGTTTCTCTGATGCTGCTTGTGGTACTTTGCAAAATGCCTAATAATCCTAAGTGCTTTGAATGAAAACTATGATTCTAGAAACACAAGAAAGAGCTTCTTAAAAAAACTTATAGACACTTATAGCTTAACCCATCCTTGGAAATGACGCCAAAAATATCGAGGATCCTAATTCCAATTAAGATTCAGTGCTGGTCTAATAACTTTTTTAACTCGGGGATAGTTATCCAATCTGAGCAACTCTTCATAGACTAGAAGCTACATTTAATTGTCAACCCAATGATGTGAACTTGAAATGAGTTGACACTATATATGCACAATGGGATTCTCTAAGATATTCTATCAATGTGTATAGGATATTGACTAAAAGCAATAAACAAAACTAGAAAAATAACAGTGCTGAAAAATAAATCTAATTGTACAATAGTGGCTGTAGGAAACTATGTAATAACACAATAATTTGTTGTGGGTTTTACTACTATAACTACAAAAGTTAAAAAATATCTTAAGTTTCCCTCGATTAGATAATTCACACTCTTGGCCAAGTTCTCAAAACTCATACACAAGTAATTTTCTCCATTGAAAATACAATTTGTCTCTTTATTTAAAATTGTTGTTGCCATAGATCTGTTGTTGCAGAATGATGGCTCTCTAATCCTAATTATTCTCTAATACTCTTTTCTTGATTACAAAATTGAATATATAAGACAAATGACTCTTTAACAACCATCTAATACATCTCCCATTATCCCTTTAAAAAAGAAAGAGACTTATTCTCCCAAGTGACAACAAAATAATGACTAAGAAATAGAGTCTTATTACAACTTGTCATCTTGATTAATTGGAAAAGAGTTTGTTTTGGACTCTTTTTATTAAAAAACTGATTTTTTGGATTTTTTTTGGTATTCATAAATAAAATATAATTCATATACAATCTCCTTTCAAGTTAAAACTCAAATTACCAAAAATGAAAGAGATTTGACTAAGTTTGCTGCCTTTCTTGTCGCCACACCAATTTTATCTCAGTTAACTTTTGATTAATGATTCTCCTTAACTATTGAAAATTAACTCAAAAAATTTAATGGTTGTTTAGATATCCCTATAAATTTTCCAAATAAATTTGAAAAAATAAATTTAATTAAGAAACGAGGGAGATATGCCCATTTTACTAAAACTAGGTTTTGACTTTTTCTACACTTCCAGTCAACAGCTTCATGGTGACAAATGTAAACTTGCTTCTTCTTCTTTTTCTTTCCAAGTTAATGAATGAATCAAATCTCTTACAAAAAACATGTTAATTATTATAAAAACTTAACATTTAATAATCTCCATTCATGTAATAATTTACCATTATTTAGTCATCAACTAACTAAACATATAAACGTTTATTAATCATCATTTATCATAAGCAATGCTTCATGGAAATAAGGTAAAGTATGAAAAAGTATTGGAATGTAATTATAAATATGGATTAAATTTACATAAATAAAGGAATAAATAGGATAAATGATAGGATTATCATTCTCACAATGGAATTCATTAAAATTGATTGGTTTTCCATCTCACATGTGATTACATTTCTTCTTAGTTACATTTATCAAAAATCATGTGTGATACAATATTTTCTTTCATTTCATGTTGTTTCTTTTCATTCATAGAACTCTTGCATATGCCATCATTAAATTTCAAAAATCTTTCCTAGTTGTAAACCATTTTCCAAAGATTTTATCCATGTTGTATATTGTTTTAAGATGACATTCTTACAAAAATGCATAACATGTGTAGATCTCATAAGAGATTTTGTAGAAACTAATAACCCTAGAGATTGCATTGAAATGAATAACACTTGTACCTCCCCTAGGTTATCTTTTGTTAATGAGGCTAGAGTCCATACTCCAAGATCCTCTCACAAAGATACCTTGGCACAAGAGAGACAAGCTAAACATGTTAATTTAACCACTTCAATCACTCTGGATACTTCTTATTCTCCTACATTTTATCTTCATTATCAAAATATCCTAAAATAGGATGATGTTATGCAATTAATTTATGATCTATATCCTAACATAATATTAAGCAAAGATGAATATTCAAATGACCCTCCTTCCAAATCTACAAAAGATGACATGAGAAATGATGATAGAAATGAGAATCTTCCTACTAAGGATATTCCTCCTTCATATTTTCATCCCTTTAATCCTTCACCTTATCCTTACACAACACATTTTAAATAAATACACAATGAAGGTCCTTCTTCTTTGAAATTACAAACATCTTATGAAGTTGACTATGATATGATTTCAAAATAAGGCTTTAGAGGACAAGGACTTGGAAAATATGAACAATGAATCAAGGTCCCTATAGATCTTCCTTTACAATGTACTAGAGAAGGTATAGGATATTCCAATTCATCAACTTAAATAGATGATCTTCGTAAGGTTCAAATTCTTAAGGAGTACTTTGAAAAACATAGAAATTATTATCCTTCTTAAAATACTTCTTCATCAACCAATCCTCCTCTTTTACTAGCTCTTTTACTACAAGAAGAAAATTCTTCCTCTTCCACTAATATATCTTTTCCTATACCTCAAGAGGCAAGACCTATCCATATTTATAGTCAACAAATTCTAGCTACAAGAATCTTTTGGAGATTGAAATATGATAAGAATGTTAATTTTCCTTTCATGAAACACAACAATAGTTGCAAGAATAAAGGTGGTGATGTGTGTTGTCTCTTTCAACATAGTTACTCTCATTCACTTGGAAATTGTAAAGATTTTAAAGACTTTGTTCAAGACCAATATGATAGAGATTTTATTACTCTTACAACTGATCTTGCAATGTTTCTTGGTGAAGAGGTAGTACCTTAGTACTCCATTCACCCTATTATGTTGCTACTTACCCTATGAAATTGATAATTTACATTCATTGGGGGATCTTTTTAATTTGTGGTAATACATTCCAATTTAATTCATACTTGGACAACAACATAATAGTCCCATTTATTTTAAATTCTCTCTTCTTCCAAGATTGCATCTTCCTTTGAGTTGTACATTTCATAATTCGAGGTCCTTTCTTACATAGAGTGGCCCTCCGAGTGAATACATATATGTCCTTTGGTTGGAATTGTTCTTTGTTTTCATTGGTGAATCTTCTTATGAGTAATATACCATTAGTGAATGTCTGCAATCCCCTTTTTCCTTGTCCTTCACGCTTGGGGGTAGAGATTCTATCGCTTCCTTATTTATATGGATTCACTTTTTTCTTTGTTGAGTTGCATCTTCTATAAATTGATGTATTTTCTCACATGAGAGGACATGCATGTTCTTTGGTTAGGATTTTATCCTTTCTTGAAAGGTATATTTTTTATACATAATTTCTCCTTCGAGGATGTGTGATCCTTCATCATAATTCTCCTTGTCTCTATGCTTGGGGGGAAAGGATTTTGTATTCTATCTCTTCTCCTGTCTAAGGATCCACTTTTCCTTGGTTGAGTAGTATTTTCTTATGATAAAATATCATTTATTGTGTGGAATTGTTTGTTTTCTCAAGGATTATCTCTTATGCAAGAGGTGTGTATCCTTGGATACAAACTCTTATTCACTTTAATATATATGTCTATTATAAAAAAATCGCTCACTTAGGGCCAAAGGTGTGTTATCCTTTATCAATAATCCCTTTACCTAACAATGGGGAAGGCGAACTCTTGTTCCCCTTCTATTCCTTTTTAATGATGCTATTTTTGTTGAAGATATCCTCTTATAGGTATATTACTTTGATCAAATATCTCTTCCTCCTGAAAAGGATCCCCTTTACATTTGTTGCAAGATATCTCACAATAATTTCTTGATTGGCTCATAAGAGTTATGCCTCTTTAGCTAGGGTTTCATGTACATTGTTATTTAAGGATATCTCCTTGGTGATTGAAGGTGTGTATCCTTGTTCTTCTTTTCCTTAAGATGTCACCATTTCTCTATGATGCCACCTTAAGGAGGGAATATATTCAGCCTCCTCATGTACTATATTGTAGATTTCCTTACATAATGCCTTGTTTGGTTATCCTTCTCAATTCAAGTTTCAGATTTCCTTGCATAATGCCTTGCTTGGTTATACTTTTTCAATTCAAATGGTGAAATTTATTGGAGACAATATTTTCCTTGGTCATCCTTTTGCACATTTCCTTACATAATGTGTTTCTTGGTTATTATTTTTAAATTCAAGTTATGGATTTCCTTGGAGACAATTCTTTCTTTGGTTATCCCTAGGATGGGTTGACTAGCACAACACAACTTGCTAGACTACATGACCTTTCCTTTGCACCAATACATTTTTGAGATGAGTTGACTAGCATAGCATAACTTGCTAGACTATTCAACTCTATCTTTGCACTGAGATCTTTTGGTATGAGTGGAAATAACATACTACAACTTGATATACTATTTTCTACTCTTCCTCTCTTCTTTCATGGATCACCTAGCATAATGTTGGTTGAAAATTTTGCAAACTAGGGGAGTTTACAAAATTGTGGTTTCAACCATAGTGAATGAGATTAAATATCTCCTAATTTCTAAGGGAAGGACCCCCCTTTAATTCACTACTCTATCTTTCTAAAATAAGATACAAGTTTCAACTTCTAAACTAAACTTGGGTGGTGCATCATCCTATTCTCTTTTTTAGAATAGATTTTATTCTTTTCCTCTTTTTTCAGGAAAGAATTTACTATATAGAGCAGAAATAATTCTTACAATTTCAATGTTTTTAATTAACTTAAAATGTAAGAATGATTAAAATATGGATAAATTAAGAAGCAAAGTTTCTATAAAGGCCCAAAGTCCTCCATTGCTTCTCCGAGACGAGAAATAGTGCTTAAGCCCAAAGTCTTAAAACTCACTACTGTCCTATCAACCTTTTTACAAATAATTCTATAACCCAATGTGTTAATTAACAAAATCAAAGAAAAGCACAAATTCTTTAATTTGTCTCCTAATTACAACTTTCGATAACATTTTTCTGAAACAATAATATGAAGCTCAAAGTCTTCAATTTATGATTTCCTTTTCCAAGATGACACAATAAAGCACCAAGTCTTCAAGGTGCTACCTTATAATATTTCAGCTAACTTTTACCTTGAAAATACTAATATGAAGCCCAAATTCTTCAAAATGATATCACACTCACCAATTCCTAATTCTATTAACAATAGCTTAAATATGACACAAAGTTCACAAGCCAATAATTGCTTCTACTCTTTAACAATATTTCCTCAACAACACCTTTACTTGAGCAAAATAAGAATTTACAGCAAGAATGACATAAGAAAACTCTCATTGTAAATCACAATGAATCCAACACAAAGTTTGAATTCCAAATCTTTCTTCTTATTTGATCAAGTTTGTAAAATAACAATAGGAACACAAAGTTTCACTTTTGCTCTTCACTTTAGCAGAGTTTTCTTACATATAGATTAAATATTCTCCATACTTATTACAAAGAGAAACCTCATATATATAGGTGAGGTGCGTTGAGAAAATCTAGGAAAAACTATGACTAAATCAAAGAAGAGTCATATTTGACTTAGGA
Organism: Cryptomeria japonica; assembly: GCF_030272615.1. Taxonomy (NCBI): domain Eukaryota; kingdom Viridiplantae; phylum Streptophyta; class Pinopsida; order Cupressales; family Cupressaceae; genus Cryptomeria; species Cryptomeria japonica. The sequence goes on along the minus strand of NC_081410.1, from coordinate 372,794,240 downwards.
CTCATGCATGTTCTAGATGCAAAAACATGAATACAAAATGACACTTGAAGTGTTGATTGAGATTACAAAATGACACTAGGCTAGAGATACATAAAGATGACTAAGTGTCTGAAACCTCATCTTATTAATCATTGTATCTATTTTTATTTAAGAAATCTTCATATTGTCGCAAGGTAGCCTGTATTTCATAGTCATCTGGCCCCAATGTGTCGAATCTAGCATTTGGAGTGTAGTTACAAAAATGGATTTGAAGAACTCCCAAGGTTGGACAAAAAAGACCAAAGATGTGGTTCATGAAGTGCATTTTGGACTTATAAGTCTGATTTGCATTTGGGAAGGGTCAACAATCATATAGGTGCATATATGACTTACAAGTCTGAAATGTGCTTATGCAAAGAACAAAGGAAATAAATACTGTCTTCGGTGGGAATCGGGGTTATAACCCTGATTTACACCTAAGAAAGAATCATGGTGCAATTATGGGTTACAACCCCAATTTACACCTACTCTTAGCACTTGGAAAAATGCAAAGGAAATGGTGTAGGTCAGGGTTATAACCTCGGCTTGCACCATTGGGTAAGGCCTCAGTGTAGGTTGGGGTTAAAGCGCACCATTTTCAATGGACTTGGTGTAGGTCGGGGTTATAGCCCTGACATACACCATTTTGAGAGCACTCAGTGTAGGTCAGGGTTACAAACTCAATCTACACTATAATGGGCAAACTTGGTGCAGGTTAGGGTTATGGCCCTGCCTTGCACCAAAGTGGGAGGAATTGGTGTAATTTAGGGTTATAAACCCACCTTGCACCAAACACGGGTGTGACTTATATTTCTAAGGCTTTAGGTGTATTTTAGGTTTGTAAACCTGACCTACACTTGGCATGAGAGACTTGGCTATGAAGTGGTGTAAATTGGGGTTACAAACCCAATTTGCACCTAACTATAATTTTTTTTAAAGGGAAGTGTAATTTGGGTTTGTAACCTCAACTTACACTTGTGTGCACAAAAGAGATATAATTAGGATTTGTAACCCTGATTTACACTTGTGTGCACAAAAGAGATGTAATTCGGGTTTGTAAACCTGATTTACACCAAAAAACAAAATTTAACTTAAAAGACCCCAAAAAGGACTAGAACCTCTAAAACAAGAATCGAGGGTCATAAATAATGTATGAGGGGGAATAAAGACTACCTCAAAAATAATTCTTAGAGCACAAAGACTACAAATTGGACAAAATTTGCAGGGGTTATCCTATTTTTGTGACATAGCCAAAATGAGGACAACAAATAACGCATCTTGCTAACCCATGGAATCCATGCTCTCTTTCTTTCTATCCTCTATAATCTCATAGCATACCTTTGCTAGTTGAATATTGGACCATGGAGTCTTTTCTTTTATTTGGTGTGTTCTCTTCTCTTTCTAGGTGATCACTTGTGCTCTTTGCAATAGCACTCTAAGTGTGATATTAGTGGTTGAGACATTTTGATTATTGAGGTCTCTTTGTAGTTGACTTGGAGATTTTAGTACTAACCCCTTTTTGTGCATCTTTTGTTTTTGTCTTTGTTTCTCATTTTTGTATGTCCTTGCATGTGGTTGTATGAGTTAAGATCCTTGGTTTAGGTACTTTCCCCCTTGAATTATCTCCTTGTGGGTTTCCTCAATGCCTCTATCTTTCTCTCTCTTTCTTCTACTTTATCCTGAGTATGTGTGTAGGCTCATACTCTTTCTAGAGCGGGGACTAAATCTAGCATCATAAACTACATCTCTATGCAATTTATTGCTCAACTAGGCCCTATTTGTGCATGTATGGCCTCCCACATCTGGTCGCCTTCTCTAGAGCTTAATTCAACATCTTTTTCTGGCATCTCCTTCCTAAATTAGACCCCAAGTCCCAATTTGGGGCCATATTGGGGGGATTGGGCTGATCAATTTGACCCAGTCCCCAATGTTTGGCCCCAAATTTAAATCACATAACACTTGAAGTGGTTGAGCAGGAAATCTTTTCCTATGTTAGCCTGCTCTAAGTTTTACACCCCAAAATACTTGAGAGAGGTATATAAGAAAGGTATCATCCTCATTTTGGGTAAGCCCACATCAATTTTTAAGGAAAAATTGAGATCAAGCATTCAAGAATTCAAGTCATTTCATCTCATCATATCCTTTATTGTATAAACCTTCAATAATCTTTATGAAAGCATGTCTTTTGTGTGGATTCATGCTATTGAAAACATTTGTGGTCATCTTCAAAGAATCTTTTGCATCATCAAGGTACAAGACATTTCTATTCTTAGGTCTAGGCTCTACTATATATCAAAATTCTTTCCTTTGATGTTAAATTCAACTCAATTTCAAGGTTGATTCCAAAACTGAGGTTTGACCTAGGAAAAACTTTTTGTACCCAACATTTTGTCTCTTTTGTGTGTGAAAGAATAGGTGGTGAACCTATGGAAATAGGTAAAAGCTAACCAGGAGGAGAGCCACAGTCTGCAATTTGTTGGAGCCAAAATTGTTGAGAGTCTTCTATTTAGAGTGACGTAGTCCTAGATTGTACCTACCATATCAACCCACTCTTCCCATTTCCAACTTAAAATTGGATTGTAGGTCAGTCTCAGTATGCTTTGTTGTCTCCTTTTTCAAAACTAGTGTACCAGTTTATTGTTTCTCGGTGCATGCTAAAAGTTGTCCATCTTAGCCTATTTTCATTCATTTACAATTGCATAACCATTTTCAAGTACCCCACAATTAAGGAACATTGCATCCAGTTTGTGCTCGAGTTTTATTGAGAATAGTGGATCATCTTCCTTCCAATGGTAAGATAGTGTATGGAAATAGGCTCCTTGTTTGCATACATAAACTTGGAATCCTATTCCCCCACCTTATAGGATCAATTCCAAATGTCCTCATTCCTCCCTTGTTCCTCATCCTCCTTTTTCTTCCCTTTGGTTTTGATGAAACTTCAAGTCCTCCAAGTATATTTTGATAAGTTCAGTACATTTTCATGTTTCAACTTAGAAATTGCAACTAATGTTGTAGTGACCCCCACAACTACCATAAATTGATCCATAAAGCTGTAAGACATATTTTAAATATTATTTTTTATGGATTATAAAGGAATATATGATGCCCATGCTCATTTATTGTATTGTATAATCTTTTTGTAAAAGTGTCAACTTTTTTTGTGATTTTTTTAGTTGATTTCATCGGGTTTTTTCTAGTTCTTCCATAGAGTCATTGATGTTGAGGAATGGATATGTGTCATGGATGTTCTCATGGCTCTAGCTTGATATTTGAAACACAAATTTATAATATGATTGGTTATGCATGAAGTTAGGGTTTTTGGCCCATTCATGTGCCCTATCCTCCTCTAATTCCCAACAAATGAATAAAAGTCACTTTTGTGCTAATTGTAAGGATTTTTCCATTAGTTCTCTAAAAATAATCATGCATTTTCTACACTTCCATTACTACAAATTATTCTATTCTTTTGTATTAATAAAATCTATTAATTCTACCTCCTCTTTGTGCATGTATATTGTCTAAGATTTGTTATCCCTATGCATGTATGAAATTTTCTCAACTTTTTTAGAGTTTACATGTGTTAATATACTATAGGTGTTGGTTGGGGATTATTTCTCCCCCTTTTTGTGTATTATAAGTCTAAAATTCATTTTTACTTATCTTAAGATGGTAAAATAGAGAGTTGTGTATTCTTTGTCCAGTAATAGGTAGGAAGAAACATTTTCCATTCTTGGTGGATCACCACTTCTATAAATTTGTACTCTCTCTATTTCCTATTGCAAGTTGATAAAGTAGTATTAGTTATAGGGTTGTTTAGTATTGAGTTGGATCAACAAATCCACATCTATATTAGAGAGGAAGGTGGCATTCTCTTAAGACTTGATTTCATTCACAAGGGTCCCACACTTTGAGGTCATTTCCATTATGACATTGGAATATTAGACCTAGTTCAAAAAGGTGCAACTTAATATGACAACATTTTTTTTGGTATGCTTAGTGGTATAAGAATGATGAAATCTATTTCATTTTTTTTAGAGAGTGGTGTTTCTCTCAAAATTTTGATCCTTGAGGAGGCACTCAACAAGGTACTTAGTGACTCTTTATGCAACTTAGTATCTTGGTTATAGACTATAGTGAAAAATTCATGCCTAGAGCTCAAACAAGAGAATCTTATAGAGGTAATTTTTAATACAACAAACTATTATTCTCCATTTATAGAAGAAAAAAGACATTCTTTATCACTAGTAAGGGGAATCAAAAGGTTTTGTAACTCCGCCTCCTCTATCTTAGTCCACACCTCCATTTAGTAGACTATCACAGTCTAGAGCTCTTACCATTTAGATAAATAGAATATTAGTTCACATGGTTGTTTCTATAAATCAAGTGTTTTCCACTTTTAATGGTGGTAGTACCCTTATATTGGCTCAAAGAAATGATATGATAGTGGTCTCCTTGAAAAGTATATATTACTTAATTGGTGAATCAATCACTACCCCTAAACAAGAATCCAAGATATTGCAAATATTTGCTCTGTTCATAATGTTATCAAAGATGATGTTGTTGTTAGAATATCAACTAAATCCTTGAAAGGAAAAAAAAATGTAATTATATAGAGGTCTACAATATAGCTCCATTCACAACTAAGATGAGTTATGTGAGAGGTTATGGAATAATTTGAAGACAAGAGTGACCATCTATCACTTGCAAGTAGTTGACAACAATTAAGAGGGCTCCCATGAATTCATGAGAGATTTTAATTTCAAATTTCAAAAAACTTGGGATGGAATCCTTATCTTGGTGAAACCATCTCCCAATCATGCCTCTCTATACTATTTAAGAGCCCTTAACAGGGATGTGGTTGTTATTGAAAGTGTAAATAGATTTATTTTCAAAGTAGTTAGCCAACCACCTTTCTAGTTAGTGATATTTTTGCACTTAGCCTAAGTTTACCTAGGCTATTTTAGAGTTTTGTCTCACCTTATGTGGTTGAGACAAGTGTTCTCATCACTTGAGATACATATTTCATTCATGTTTGATACTTTCTCACCCAATTGTCAAGTGAGCTCACAAGTGTTGCACCTCTAGAGGGGTAGTCACAGTTTCACTCCTACCTTCTCAATTCCTCATCCTTACCTATATATAGGGCTTTTCATTGCATTTATACAATATTCATTTTTATATTAAAGACACACTTTTGTGATCATATTTCAATTTCATTATGGTTATTCTTTTATTTCATGCATTTATCTTACATGCTCTATTGTTTAGATTAGAATAGTGTTTTAATTTAAGTATTTTTGGTTGATCATTTGATAGTTCATGCTAATTTGATTTATGTTCTTACACCACCAAGTCAAGTTCCACCAAGTTGCAATACATGAATTTGATTAGAGTGTAATCAAATTACCACATATTTTCAATTTTCCTATATATAAATAAGGCAACCAATTAAATATCTTTCTCATTTTATCCCCAATAGAGTTGCCAAAAATATATTGGTGAACAAATATTTGTTACTGATATAATATGTATATTTACGTGATTCTTTCCCAATGATAGAAATAAACTTACCAATACTTGGATAAATTATAAACAAACAACCTTCCTATACATTTTAAAGGTGTAGCTCCCTCATATGATATAACTAAAAAATAATGGGTATGATCTCAATTTGAAAGCAGAATTTTCTAGAATTTTTTTTTAAAAATTGACCACAAAGCTTTGATATAATTTAACTTTGTTGAACTGAATTCAAAATAAATTAATTTTAAATAACTTTCAACATCCCAATCATAAGAAAAGAACCATTTGCATTGAAAATAGACTCATATAGACAAGTTATCAATATTCTCTACAGAACCATAACCATAAACATAAACAGTCACAATTTTGAACATAAGAAAAATATGATTTCCAAAAAAGAGTGACCTAAATTTTACCAATTTCTATACATTTATTTTATCAAGCTCAAGGTTTGATGTACATTACAAAATGTATATTAAATATGTCCTAAATCCAAATTACAAAAAATTCTTCTATCCTCAGTTAGTTGTCAACATACATTGCCAAAAGAATCCATTTATAATAAAATAAAATGGATCCATAGTTTAATGACTATTTCTTGAAAAGGGGAAAATGAAACTTTTTTATCAATTCAAAATATGTGGTAAATTCTAATTCAAATATTTTATTTGTCATTTTCTTCTCCTTTCTCGTGTCTAGCCATTTCATCTTCAACTTCAACATTAGCATGAGAAGACTTGGTTCTTATTTTGTAAGTCCTATATTTGGAAATCATTGGTGTGATGTATTTTCCATTTCAGACAATGGTATTATTGGAGTGATTTCTCCATGTTAAAACCATTTTTCTTGTGGCTTCATCCTTCTTCCTAAAGTGATCTCTTTTTTTTTTGAAATTTTTTTCAGATAGTTCTCCATTGTATCCTCATCTATATAATTTTATCAACCAATTCTTAAGTGACCTTCCTTATGAACTCCTTCACCTCTTCAATGCTAAGTATTTTTCCTTAAAGTGTAACAATATTGATTCATAACTTTAAACTACTTTACTTAATTCTACCAAATACCTTTTTTCTCATAAAACCTTTCCTTTTAGATACTTTTTACTACTAACATATTTTACCTTCTTCTACCTTTCTTACAATGTTTTCACATATCAAAGTGTTATTATCTTCTTCAAGTTCTTCCAAATCTTGTGTTATGGTTTCCAAGATGTCATCTTTTCTCAATACAATTGAAAGCTTAGATATCATCCTATCATTTTTATACTAAATGCTAATATATAGTCCTATATCCTTGCTAATACATGATGAGTTATCCACAATTATCTTTTCTATCTATGCTTATACCACCTATTTGAGAGCTCTATACCTACTGATTTGGTCCATAATCCCCTTTGTAAGAGTTTTTTTATGGGTTGCAAGTGAACTTTTGAGGGGCTAAGATTCAACATCAATAATTTATTTGATGTAACAAGTTAAAATTTATACCTGCTCCTCTCTTTTTCCTTTTATTTTAATCTCTTGGCTAAAATATCAATAGATATTTTTGTTACAAGTGTGGTTTCCATTGCACCAAAAGATTGACCTGTTAATTTCTGATACAACCACTATACTTATAGAATCTACAGGAGGCAGTTAAGCCATGCCACAAACCTGAGCACTGCGCTGCACAACACAAGGAGACCAAGGGAACACACCTTGTAACAATCCCCCTCCCAGTGCAAGCGAGGGGTTTGAACCTGTGACCAAGCTCTAATACCACTTGTTACAAGTGTGGTTTCTGTTGCACCAAAACACCGACCTGTTAATGCTCGATACAACCACTGTTGGTGTTATGGATGTGTTGCATTAGTTTTGTCATTGATGTCAACACTTATCCTTCTTGAGATCTTTGGTTATGTTGAAATGACACATTGTGTTCACTGACAAGTTCAATGACTTATGCACAAACACTGATATATTGTTCACCGGCACTAAGGATGACTTGTTATCATCTGGAGATCACTTGATTATGTCAAAGACATGGTTTGGATACTTGGTTTTGTTATTTTGGTTAATGGTATAATCGAGTTGACATATTTTCTGTTACCGACAGATTGGTCAAGGTTATGGACCAATATACATTATCTATTCCAGATCAGCATGACACATTATGGAGATGATTTATTGATTGGATATTGTTGTAAATGTATTGAGCCGACATGATGCATCACATCTAGACTTGTTTGTAATTAATTGTAATATTCTTAGTGAGTCGACCTACACATTTGGTCTTAGGTTTTGTATATATGTAAGATTTCATTTGAGATGAGATAGGACATGATATGGTATGTAAGGTTATGGTAATGTAACATGTTATGTGTGAATATTGATGATCATATGAGCAGACCATAAGAGAAGGTTCAAGGAAAGTTTGAAGGTGTTTGTCAGAGCTTAACCGGTACTGAATCCAACATTGGAGATGCTATTTTGAGCAGTACATTATTCTAGGATTTAACCATCCTACTGTAGTCATTGCAAGTGTGCTCTAGGTGGTTGGCCTTTCTGTATGTGCAGACCCCATTTGTATACACATACTATCTGCAGTAGTATCATTTGATTGTGGGTAAGGTTTCCCACCGTGGCTTTTTCCCTTACAGGGTTTCCACGTCAAAATATTTGTGTTATGTGTTGTGGATGTTGTTTCTCTTTTTGTTTCATGCATTAAGTTTCCCGGTATTGATATTAACTATTAATCTATTAACCGACATTAAGTTTGGTTTATCGGTATTAAGTATCAAGTTTGAATAAGTTATAATTGGGTTGAAATTAATAGACAACTAATTCACCCCCCCTCTTAGTTGCCTTCTAGGTCCTAAAAATTGGTATCAGAGCTAAGTCCTCTTTTTGCAAAAGCCTAACAACTTGAGGAGATCTTATGGCAACTAACATTTTCAGGAAGGACAGTCCGAAACTTGATGGAACTAACTATGGTATATAGAAGATCAAAATGGAGACACATCTAAATTGCATTGGAAGAGACATATGGGAAGCTACAAAGAATGGTTTATGTTGGTCCTACTCAGAATCAACCCAATCCACCTACATTGGGCAAGGATCAGGAGAATGATTGCAAAGCAAGAGAAGCACTTTTGAGTGCATTATCAGATCAGAAAATCATTGGATTATCAGACCGATCTACTGCTAAAGATATTTGGGATAAATTGGAGACATTGAATGAAGGAGATACTATTGTCAAAATTGCAAAACTGGAATGTTTCCGGCTTAGGTATGAAAATTTGAAAATGGAAGAAGATGAAAAAATTTCTGCTTTTATGGAAAGAGTTAATGAAATTATTTTAGGAATACAATGTTGTGGAGGATCCTTACGTGGAGATGAAATTGTTTCTAAAGTTTTAAGAGCTTTTCCACCAGCATACAAAATGAAAGTAACTGTTATTAATGAGTTGAGAACAATGCCTAATACATCAGTATCTAGAGATACCTTGGTTGGAAAACTTTCAACATTTGAGCTTGAAGAATTTGGTCATGTTGCTACTATTAAGATAGATTTATCCTTCAGAGCATCATCATCTGCAACATCATCATTATCTAACAAATCTGATTGGAAATAACTTTATGCAAAATAACTTGAAGATATCAGAAGGGAGGATGAAGAACTAGAGGAACTTGAAGCACTATTTGCAAGGAAATTTCCTAAAGGTCCAGATGGAAGTAAGTATGAAGGTAAAGCACCATTTAAATGTTTTAATTGCAATAAAGTTGGTCATATGGCATCTAGGTGTCCTAATAGACATGCAAGATTGAGAAAGGAAGCTAAAAGAACCTACAAGCCTAACCCTAAATATCAGAGATACAGATTTAAGAAGAATAGAGACAAATCTTGTTACTATGCTGATGAAGGAGTTATTGATGATTCTGATGAAGAACCAACAAACAATGGATGTAATTTTGTTGCAATAAAAGAAGATCAACCAACATCTACTATTCCACTGGTAGAGCAGGCTCTGGCAGCTAAAATTGAAGAAAATGATGAATGGATCATAGATTCTGGATGTTCACATCATATGACTGGTGATAAGAGTAAATTATTTTCTTTTCAAGAATTCAATGGAGGTCTAGTAAGATTTGGTGATGATAAATCTTGTTTAATCAAAGGAAAAGGCACTATATCCTTGGATGGTAAGCACAATACTGACAATGTTTACTATGTTGAAGGTTTGAAGCATAATCTTTTGAGTGTTGGTCAATTAGTTGAAAAGGGATTTTAGTTATAGTTCAAGAATGGTAAATGCAAAATTAGAAACAAAACTGGATTGGAGATTGCAACCGGTAATCAGACTAAAGGTAATATCTTTCATTTGAACAACAATGATAAGACATGCTTGATTGCACATATTGATGAAAGTTAGTTATGACATAAGAGACTTTGTCATGTGAATTTTGATTACATTGTAAAGATCATTTCAACTATGGCAGTAAGGGATTTACCTAAGATTGTGAAACCTCATAATCTAGTATGTAAGGAATGTTAAATGGGAAAGCAAGTTAGAACAACTTTTAAGAGTATTTCTGAGAAACCCAATAATGTTCTTGATTTAATTCATACTGACTTGTATGGTCCGACAAGAACAAGAAGTCTACAGGGAGACATATATTTTATGCTAATTATTGATGATTATTCTAGAATGTGCTAGGTTACTTTTCTTAGGGAGAAATCGAAAGCTTTTGGGAAATTCAAATTATTCAAGGAAATGGTAGAAAATGAAACCAGTAAGAAAATAAAATTTTTGAGATCAAATCAAGGAGGAGAATTTACATCAAAGGAATTTAATACATTCTGTGAAGTGAATGGAATCAAAAGACAAATATCAGCACCTCAGACACCTCAGCGGAATGGAACTGTGGAAAGGAAGAACAAAACTATTCTGGAAGTAGCTAGAAGCATGATAATGGAAGCAAATCTACCTCATGTGTACTGGAGAGAAGTAGTGAATACAATGGTTTACACTTTCAAAAGAGTTCACATCAAAGGTGAAACCGATAAGACCCATTATGAACTATGGTTTGGTAATACTCCTACTCTTAAGTACTTTCGAATATTTGGAAGCAAATGTTATATTAGGAGAGATGAGTATGTCGGTAAATTTGATCCTAGAAGTGATGAAGGAATATTTCTTGGTTATTCATCTAAGAGAAAGGCATATAGATGTTTTAATGAAAGATTGCATAATATCATTGAGAGTGCTAATGTGAAGATAGATGAACACTTTAGAGGAAATTCAAGGTCTGTAGATTCTGAACCGGCAATCGAGATGATCATAAATAAACCTATACAGAGTGCACCGGTACAGAATGTGGATCCATTCACACCAGCATCATCAGAGAATTCCACAGTGATTGAAGAACATCAACATGTGAATAAACCCAGATATGTAAGACTGAATCACTCAGAAAATCAGATAATTGGGGATAAGTGTCAATGTTTTATGACAAGAGGAAGACTGGCAAATGAAGAGGTATGCTTAGTTTCTCAAATTGAACCAGCATTTGTTATTGAAGCTTGTCAAGATGAACATTGGATAAAAGAAATGGAAGATGAATTAGAACAAATTGAAAAGAACAATACATGGACATTAGTTCTCCGACCTAAAGACAAAAATGTAATTGGAACTAAATGGGTATATAGGAATAAACTTAATGAAGATGGTGAGGTAATCAGGAACAAAGCAAGATTAGTGTGTAGAGGATATCACAAAAAGAGGGAATTGATTATAATGAAACATTTGCACTGGTAGCTAGAATTGAGGCAGTCAGATTATTTCTTGCATTTGCAGCCCATAAGAACTATAAAGTATATTAGATGGATGTAAAATGTGCATTTCTAAATGGAGATCTTGAAGAGGAAGTTTGCATTGAACATCCTGATGGATTTTCATTGACAAATAATAAAGATATGGTTTGTAGATTAAAAAAAGATATGTATGGATTGAAGCAATCTCCTAGAGCTTGGTATGCTAGATTGGACAAATATCTCTTAAAGCTTGGTTACACTAAAGGTAATGCTGACAACAACTTATATATCAAAGTGACTAATGATGACATCTTGGTTATTGAAGTTTTGTTGCTGATATCATTTTTGGAGGAGAAGATGGATTGTGTAAAGACTTTGCTAACAATATGTAGGAAGAATTTGAAATGTCTATGATTGGAGAGATAAAATACTTTTTAGGATTGCAGATTTCATAGACTGATAGAGGTATATTCATATGTCAAACAAAATACTTGAAGGAATTATTGAAGAAATTTGGTATGGAAAACTCTAAACCGGTAAGTACTCCTATGACTACAACTGATAAATTGACATTTAAGGATGATTCAACTCCTGTTAATTAGACAAGATACAAATCTATGATTGGAGGTTTACTGTATTTGACACAAACAAGACCTGATATAATGAATGCAATATGTATTATTTCAAGATTTTAGAGTAATCCTAAAGAAAATCACGAATCAACAGTAAAAAGGATTTTCCGGTATCTACAAGGCACAACAAATCTTGGTTTATGGTACCCTAATGATGACAGAAAGAGAAACATTGGTGGAGCATTCTATCTTGGTAGTAGATTAATTTCATGGTTAAGAAAGAAGTAGAGTTGTACATCATTATCAATAGCAAAATCAGAATATGTTACAGCAACAACTAATTGTACTTAGGTATTATGGATTAAGCAAATGTTGAAGGACATAAAGTTGAAATGCAAAGAACCTATAATAATTTATTGTGATAATTCAACATCAATTGATATATCAAAGAATATGGTATTTCATTCTAAGACTAAACATGTTTCTATCAAATATAAATTTCTGAAAGAGAATGTTGAAGCAAAAGAAGTGAGATTGGTTTATGTGAATACTAAAGAAGAGATTGCAGATATCTTTACGAAGCCTTTGCCTAAGGAAACTTTTGAATATCTCAGAGAGAAGCTTGGGGTAATACCCTCACTGGTAGAGACTTAGACAATTGAAGATTGGCATCAAACCAACAGAAACTAACAAAGAAACCTTTTTTTAGCTTTGATGGAGGAGAGCTACTTCACAGGGGGAGTAGTTGGTTATATTAATTGGTCATATGTTCTGGTATTTATTTTCTTTGGCATTTGATGTCAAAGGGGGAGAGAGATCTATGGAAAGACATTATCCTAGGGAGAGATATTATTCTTTGGAGACATTATTCATTGGGGGAGAGATATATACTCTTTACATTTTGTTTTTGATTTCTGGTATTGATCTATTTTGGAGATTGTTGGTTTTTGGTTTTTGGCATTCTGTTTTGGCACTTAGATGTTTTTCCATCTAGTGTTTCCATCAATGCAAAAGGGGGAGATTGTTGGTATTATGGATGTGTTGCATTAGTTTTTTCATTGATGTCAACACTTATCCTTATGGAGATCTTTGGTTATGTTGAACCGACACATTGTGTTCACCGACAAGTTTAGTGACTTATGCATAGTCACCGATATATTATTCACCGGCACTAAGGATGACTTGTTATCATGTGGAGATCCCTTGATTATGTCAAAGACATGGTTTGGATACTTGGTTTTGGTATTTTGGTCAATGGTCTAATCGGGTTGACATATTTGCTGTTACCGGCAGATTGGTCAAGATTATGGACCGATATGCATTATCTATTCCAAATTAGCATGACACGTTATGGAGATGATTTATTGATTGGATATTGTTGTAAATGTATTGAGCCGACATGATGCATCACATCTATACTTGTTTGTAATTAATTGTAATATTCTTAGTGAGCCAACCTACACATTTGGTCTTAGGTTTTGTATATATGTAAGATCTCATTTGAGATGAGATAGGGAAGGATATGGTATGTAAGGTTGTGGTAATGTGACATGGTATGTGCGAATATTGAAGATCATATGAGCAGACCATAAGAGAAGGTTCAAGGAAGGTTTGAAGGTGTTTGTCAGAGCTTAACCGGTATTGAATCCAACATTGGAGATGCTATTTTGAGCAATACATTATTCTAGGATTTAACCATCCTACTGTAGTCATTGCGACTCCCATTTGAGTAGTGTGCTCTAGGCAGTTGGCCTTTTTGCATGTGCAGACCCCATTTGTATACACATACTATTTGCAGTAGTATCATTTGATTGTGGGTAAGGTTTCCCACCATGGTTTTTCCCCTTACAGGGTTTCCATGTCAAAATCTTTGTGTTATGTGTTGTGGATGTTGTTTTTGTTTCTGTCTCATGCATTGAGTTTCACCTGTATTGATATTATCTATTAATTTGTTAACCGACATTAAGTTTGGTTTACCGGTATTAAGTATCAAGTTTGAATAAGTTATAATTGGGTTGAAATTAATAGACAACTGATTCACCCCCCCTAGTTTCCTTCCAGGTCCTAACAACCACTAGAGTTATAGAATCAATAGGAGGTATTTAAGACATGTCACAAACCTGAGTACTGCACTACACAACACAAGGAGACCAATGGCACACTCCTTGCAATAATTTTTGTATTTTAAATATCCCCTTCAATGGTGGGAGGGCCGAAATCACATTTTTTGTATCAGAATTAGCTTTTGTGACTTCATCTTCACTTTTGTCTCCCATTAGGTTTTCAATTTCCACAAACTAATTCCTAAAGCTAAAACAAAATATTATTTTGGATTTTATTTTAGTCTTTTTATGTTGATCAATTTCCACAAACTAATTCCTATAGCTAAAACCAAACATTATTTTGAATTTTGTTTTAGTCTTTTTATGTTGAAAATCAACCTATAGAAATTTAGTAAAAGCATCAAAGTTGGGATTGATTAGTTAGGTGTATTTTCTCTTCTTCCCCACAATATCTCTTAACTAATATGGGCTTAGAAATATTGAGTGTTTATTTTTTATCCTAGGTGACATGGGAATATCAAGTGTTTTATACCTAATGTCATATGTTTATGTTTGTGGTTGGAGAGGAGATTCAAAAAATTGTCTTTCTTGCAATTGTTGGGAGGATGAGTGACCTCAAAATGAAGATGGATCCATTTTTTGTGTCCTTCACCAATTTATAAAGTAGTAGTGAGATCGAATCTAGGTGCTCTTTTTATATGTGGATTCATCCTTACTTTCTCATTGTCTCCTTCACATTTTCTCTTTAGCCTTTTATTTTCATCTGGATCCTCACCTTCATCTCCACTTTTCATAGAGGACCTAGCTATAGTGGTATACACATTAGCAAGCGATCTCTATGGGTTGGGTTTGTAACTTGATTTTTTCTCACCTGAAGTTGTCTCCTTACTGAAGACTTGTTTGAAGTATGAATAATAATTTTGGCTTCTATCCACCTTTTGCATTCATCTAAATAAAGGATGATCTATAAAACATGTTGTTTCTCATTTCGACCATCTAATCCTAGGTAGAGGATTTAAGCATATAGAATAATAACCTTCGTCAACCATATCTAATTAATCATCAGTTATATTTGGAATACCAAAGTTCAAATTGAAATGTTTCATTTGATCTAAATATCAAAAGTGTGTATGCTAAAATTCATCATTAATTCAACTAGAAATAAAGGGAAATCATGAATCTCTATCTAATCAAAGAATTCTAAACAAAACCAATGAAATAACACAATCAAGCAATAGGAATAGAAAATCTTCTAATTAAAACCCCCTATTCCATGATCGCATGTAGCTTCCATTTATCTTCTCTTCTTTGTGGTATGATGACTCTCAGATATCACACTGGCAACCTATGAATGACACAAAGATTCAAAGTTCATGATTGTTGAAAATTGAATTTGAATGCTCAATTTATAGATTTTTGGAGAGGATTGATTGAAAGGTGGAACAAATTTATTAAGGAGGTGGAACTTAGGTGATCTCACATGCTGATTGAGAAAAAAGTTGATTGAAAAATGAAAAATAATGATTGGAGGATAGTTAAGTGATGACAAAGAAAGATTTATTTAGAAAAAGATAACTAGAAGATAAAAAAAGAATGATTGGAGAGAATTAAAGAAACTAAGACAGTTAACTGATTGAAAGTTGATTGAGAACTTTTTGGAAAAAAGCAAAGTGGAAGATAGAAATAGGAATTGAAAAGATATTTGAATTAATTAATTTAGCATGTGCTTGCACTTTGATTTAGATTTTCAGTTTAATCTTTGCATGAGATATAATTCAAATATTGAATTTATTTTAAATCCAATTTTTTATTTGAATATATTTAGAACTTGACTTTGATTTCCAATTTGATTTTTGAAATCATACAAATGTATTTGAAATTAGAAGAAATTGGAAGAATATGAATTTGAATGAAATTAGAAGAATTAAATGAAATTAAATGAAAATAGACGAAATTAGAATTTGGAATTGGAATTCGAAGAATTAATTAGTTAATTAAATAATTTAAAGAAACTATTTAATTATTTAGAAATTGAATTAAATAATAAGGATGATTTAAATTAAAGGATTAAAATCACAATTAATTAAATAATTAATATTTAGAAAAGGGTTAATGATTAAATGAATAGAGATAGAAATTAAAAATGAATTTATTTAAATAATAAAGATTATTTAAATTGAAAGATTAAAATCACAATTAATTAAATAATAAATATTTAATTAACATTAGAAAATGGTTTAAATGATTAAACAATGATAGAATTGAAATATAATTATTAGTAAGATGATGAGGAAATATGAAATTAGAAGAATAAGATTAATTAACTTAATTAAATAATTATTTAACTAATTGGACGAATAATTAGTACATGATCAATGAGACATTTTTAGGTGTCTACATTTTCCCCTCTTTGAGACAAAGTCAACACGACATTGTTTCAAAGAAAACAAAAAAAACCTATCCCAGTATGCCCTAGTGATGCTTAGGGTGCAAATATGCCCCCTTGGAAAAAGTGGTCGAAAAATTGTGAAATTGAGACCATATTTTCGATATCATTACAGTGAGCAATCATGTGAAGTTTAATACAATTTTGAGATCATTTGAGTATCCTACAAGTTCGTTGAAGTTTAGGGGGACCACAACCGTTGGAGTGAAAAAACCCCAATTTTGAGCTATAAATAGTGATTTTGCCCTTCCATTTGCTCATTTGCATTGTTTTGAGATCTTGGAGATCATTGCAAGTCTTTAGCTTCTCTACGAGTATTTCATCATCATGGTTGGCTTCAGAGAATGACTGCACTTGTCTGAGTGAGTATATTTGTATCAGAGACCACTGGGGACGAGCAACATGGTATGTTTCCAAACTTTTGCTTAATTTTTTCCATTTTTTTGTCAAATTTTTCAAAAAAATTCAAAGCCCTAATGTTTAAGTATTACACAATTTCCTGTTGATGTTTACGCATTCATCTTTAATGAACCACATAAGCCATAAACATACTGCATTCGCATATGTGTTACGCATAGGTCACAAGCCTTACACATTCGTCTATCTTTTTTCTCATTAGTGCTAATTGTTATGCATTAGTGCTAATTATTTCGCAAAAAGTGTCTATTGTAATGTATTCATTGTAAATGTCACACATTCGTTGGAAATAAGGTTTTTCTTATCATGTGTATGATGATTTTTTTATCGCGTTGTTTGATAGCTGACATTTTTTATATGTTTACCGTGCAGGAGAATATTGGAGTACTATACTATCGATAGGGTAGACCCAGTGGTCTTGATCTTCGAGACCAATAACTTGGTGAGGAAGTTGCACATATACGACATCTGGGATTATATCATGTTTTACATTTGCCAGAGATTACGGCCAACAGGGTCTTGATTACTGCGTTAGTGGAGCGGTGGCATTTCGAGACGTGTACCTTCTATCTTCCTACTAGTGAGGCATCTATTACCTTAGAGGATGTTTGGCGTATATTGCATATTCCCATCCATGGTACGAGAGTTGTATATGATCACTATGTGCCCTTTTTGAGTGTGTGGAGTAGGATTTGCAGATCAGTGGTCATTATGATATCCCATGGGCTCACTTAGACTATGATGATCTTACTATAGTATTGTGTAGTATCGTAGGTGTTTTTCTTATCCCTGAAAGGTGACGTCATGGATTTTCTAGTTGGATGGGGTAGAGTGCTCCATGATATGATTTTTCATCAGCGAGTGTATGCTTGGGGTCCTTGTCTCTTAGCCATGGTTTATTATCAGATGCACAACATTGTTTACTTGAGATACTGATCGGTCAACTATGGTGTGACATTGCTCCAGACTCGAGCTTGGGAGCACATTTCTATCTCGAGGCCAATTTTTCATGTTGACTTGCAACCTAAGGAGCCATATGCATACAGATATACACCCGAGATTAGACATAGGGTTTCGAGTAACACCTTGTACTAGCGACATCAGATTGATATCATACAACATTTCATTTGGAGACCTTATTTGGATTGCCCCAGTTGGGTAGATGATGCTTAGCACTTGCCTTTTTGTAGACAACAAAGATATCTCATTGGGAGGACTGTGGAGACACAGAGGATTATCGATATGTACCTAATAGGATGGGTACTTAGACAATTTGGAGAGGTACAGGTAACACTTGTTGTCACAACTTACTTTATTTGTGTTTCTCATGAGGTTTCTGATTGGGGTGTGTGTATACAACCACATGTGGCTGGTGTAGATCTAGGGACTACACCACAATATGATGAATGGTGGGCCAGACATAGGCCTATTCCACTGACTGATCTGCCATTTCCAATCACAACTCAGGAGATACATCATCCTAGACAATGACAAGGATTTATATGGGGCAGATGAGGAGAGATGACAGAGGGGAGGAGGGAAGAGGAGGAGAGGAGGGGGGAGGAGGAGATGAGGGGGGGATGTAGACATTGGTGGAGACATCGAGTCTAGGAGAAATGGAGATGATGATGATTCTTTGGAGTCATTGAGCAACAAGGATGGGAATGATGATGGCATTCCAGAGTTAGAGGATGCACCTGTAGTAGAGGGGGGTGGAGATGGAGGACATAGTGGTGACAAAGATGATGATGATCCGCATTCTCAGAGCACGGATTCAGAGTCTAGAGGATGAGGTTACCAAACTTAGGCAATGATGAGATGCTGAGAGAGATTTATTCCACTGAGATTATGGTGCACTAGAGACCGAATTGCAGGTGAGAGAGATCGCCTCCAGAGGGAGAGAGATGATGTAGTGAGGCGGATGCAGATTTTACAAGCCGCTTATGACCAATAGTTTTCTCTAGATACCGATGCACATAGACATTTGAATAGACTGTACTATGGTATACCAGAGGCATTTTATTATCGACAGCTCTACCATGAGGTTGTACCTAAGAGACAAAGATCTCCGAGCTTCAGTGAGGTTAGGGGTCATTTTGGTTCTACTAGGGCTTCTACACAGAGGACAAACAGTGGTGGTGTTATGGGTCCACCTCGACATCCTAGGGTAGAATCTAGTAGGCAAGATCCACCTGGAGATAGAGGTAGTGTGGGTTGAGATACTGAAATCATGTTATCTGAGCCTTTGGGCCTTTTTTATGATGATTGTATTCTGACACATTACCATTTTTGAGTTATATATATGATATGCAGTTTTTTGTTTGTGATCTATTATGCTTTATGTTCCATGTATGTTGTATGATTCTATGTGTGGTGTGATGCATGTCTATATGATTTATAAATGATTTTTTATGAATGCAATGATTTGTATATGGTTTTTGATGTGATGATTAGTTTAATGTAATCTTATATGATACTCATGCAACTATATGGATGCAAGTAACTTTATGATTGCAAATTAACTATATGAATGCAAATTTAAACTGTATGGATGCAATTTTGTTTTTGTATGATAATGTCAAAATATTGTTTTATCCCTTTTAACTCAGATGTATCTTGAAGAAATGTTAGTAATATAAAAGAAAGAAGAGGTTGATGAAAGAATAATGTTATATGATAGAAAATTATTTAGAAAGAGACGATGAGAAAAGAAATCAGCAAACTAGCAATAAGCAAATGAGATGAAATGAGAATGATTGATTCATGAACCCGTGTCATTATTTATTGTGTAATATATATTCATCACTAATCCTTATCATTGAACAATGGAGCTTAGCACATCAGGGTATAAGGAACCAAGATGTAAATATGTCTCATTGAAGAAACAAGCATGTGGTAGACAAGGAGTGAAACCCTCCATTCTGGGAATTACAATAGGGGTCGAGGTATGTGTGGCATTCACAAGCTGAATGCTCCTATCATAGACACCCACTAGAGAAATTTCCCTAGAACTTCATTGGTTCACACCACAAACAACAAACAGAGAAAAATATAATACCCATCATGGCTCCTCTAGTCACTTTTGGACATCCTTGAGTAGCATAGGAACACAATTTGTCACCAAATGATAAAAGATAAAGACTAACCCAGAAAAAATTCAGTAGCTATACTGATCTTGTGCCTTCGTTCTCAATTTCTTGATGCGATAATTAATAATGTCTGATCTCGGAAAGTTGTGGACCCCGTTTAAGACTGACTTGTCTGATTTCGAGTGTATGCATATCTGTTTAAGACAAGATAATGATCACTTGATATGGATATTGATACGATTGATAAGATAGTTTGATCAGTTGATTGCAGATGTTTGACTGGATAGTTGTATCCTTTGTTAACTTCTTGTGAATCATTTACTAGATATCTTCTAGGGTGTTTGATTCTTGCGAGACATTTTATTGCAAGTTTTTTTTATTGATTTTTGATTGTTTTTGGATTGATATTTGAATGCTTTTGGTTGATTTTTTAGGATTTTTTCATGACTTTATTTGAATATTTTTGGTATTTGTTCAGGATCATATATGGATGTTTTTGGTATTTTCTGCTTTGGATTTATTGAAACATGAGTTGTCATCAATTGATAAAGATATGACTAACTTGGAAAAAATCCAGTAGCCATATTGATCTATGTCATTGTTTCGATCGTTTGATGATTAATAGGAATGTCTGGTTTGAGAGAGTAAATACCTCATGTAAGACTGATTTGTCTGGATTCAAGTGTACCCTTCCCTATATAAGATGTTGATGTTTGATAGTGTTTGATTGATAAATTGATTAACAAAACATGTGATCAGTTTGATTGAAGACTTTGAGAGTTTGTCTGTTGTTGATTTGATTTGATGGACGGTCTATGATTTCTTGCTTTGATTTTTTAGTTTTTGTTTTTTTAATTTTTAAAGCTTTTTTCAGGACTTTTTAGGATTTTTTTTTGGAATTTTTTTTATGATGTTTTTGGATTTTTTATGTTTTTCAATGATTTTTAGGATTTTTTCAGGACTTTTTAGGATTTTTTAGGATTTTTTCAGTTATGCCCCTAGTATGCAGACCTATATGACATGATGATCTGCAGAATGCATGTGGAGACAATGAATTTTTGACATGACCTATGTTAATGCAATATGCATGATGAATATGCATTTCCTATTCAAACAAGTATGACTATGTTTGTTTAGCATTTTGTAGTACACCAATTGAATTGAAGCTACAAAACATTTCATAGATAAGCGGTCAATCGATCCTTAAGGTTCATTGGAACATCCTAATTAACACACTTAGTGACTAGGATTTGCAAATGGATATGCGGAAAACTTCCTCATTGGTTTTTGAAACTTTAATCTTCTTTTTCTCATGTGTGTGCAAATGAGTTAATTCTTGCTCTTGTGTTCACTAAAGATCCTTAGCGTCCTATATGACTAGCTACATGGATTATTCTAACTTCAAAAGAATCTCGAATAGAGCCTCGCTACCAGCAAGCTTTTAGAGCTCCGACGAGGTAATAGACTATAATTTCCCAAATATTGCTAGCTCCATTGCTAGTAGGCTTCCATATCCCTGATGGAGTTACTCGCATGTTCCCATAGTCAATCTTTTTGTCATATCTGTATGCATGATATTTCAATTATATATCATTGCTCTTTTGCCTTGAGATGAATATTTGGCCAAACACTTTTTCTTTTTTATTTTCTTGCCTTGACTTGTAAGTAATGAAACCTACTTGGATGTGAAAATTACAACGGTGCTAAAGTAGAATGTTATATTTTTCACTAGTCATATGATCAACTAGGTGTCTTGAATAAATTAGAGATTTTGTTTTTGATTAAGGTAAAAAAAGGTTTTGAGGGGACCCAAAACCACTTACAAAAGAGAACCAAGGACTGGAACCCAATTGATAAGGCTGCCCAAATAGATAGACATTAAACACCAGCAACCCTGACCAACACAAGAAAAAGGACAGCAAGATACTATCCCAAATACATGCACCCTGAACCAAGGGATACGAGGGTTTTACCCTACTCCCTCAACCAAAAAAGAACAAACAACACATTACTTCTTCCCTTTATGGGAACAACGGGTCATATCAAAAGCAGTTGTAGATTTAGATTTTCTCCTTTTCACCGATATCCACCTTCCTTCCACCTTCGCAGTAGAATCCATCCAAGAAGTCGCGTGCAAATGATAGATTTTGGGTTAACAAGTATCAAATAGTGAAATCACTACTCAACCATAAGTAAATTATTGTCACAGGGTAACATTGAAAATGAATGACCTTAGGACCTCAAAGACTTCATGTCTAAATATCTAAGAAAGGAGATGACACTTGTTTCTTTTGAATGCAAACAAATGATAAACTTGGACAATTGCCTTGTTTTATTGATTCTAATATATGCCATTGTAGAAATTTTGCGAACGTGATGCATTTTGAAAAAGAAACTATATGTGATGCAGTGATTTGAATAAAATGATATGCAATGTGGAAAGAAAAACCTAAACTAACCTAGCCCTTAGATATAGTGCATGTTATTCATAGGGCCAGGGAGTGGATCTCCCTCCATGGTAGCCAAATTATATGCTCCATTTCCTATAACCCTTGTGATAATAAAAGGACCTATCCAGTTAGGTTCAAACTTCCCTAACTTTTCACATTCTGCTAGGTTCCTTTGGTTCTCCTTGAGAACTAGATCTCCCACTTCAAAATTCCTTGGGCATACCCATTTATTGTAACTCCTTCTCAGTCTATTCTGGTAACCTTGCAAATTATTTAAAGTAGTTTGTCTCTTTTTGTTGATCATTTCAAGCTCTTGTAATCTTTCAACCTAATAGTCTTCCTCTGATATGATGTGTTTTAAGGAGACTCTTAAAGATGGTAGTTCTATTTCAATAGGTAGTATTGCTTCTATACCATAGACCAATGAATATGGTGTTGCTCCTGTAGGTGTGTGTACCCCTATTCTATAATCCCAAAGACCAAGATTTAACTGGAGATGCCAGTCCCGTCCTATATCAGTGACAACTTTCTTTAGAATCTTTAATATTGTCTTGTTTGTAACTTTGCTGATAATATAACGTTACAAATCTCTGTTGTATTTGGAATTGTTCACACAATTCTCTCATTTATTGATTCTTAAATGGACATCCATTATTTTTGATTAACAAAAATCAGTGTTTAAGGGACCCAAAACCCGCTTACATATCGAAAAGAAAAGCAATAGAGAAACTAGAGAAGATGGAACAAAGAGAGAAAGGCTGCAAAAGAACAACACAAAAGATAGTAGCCAAAGTAAAGAACAACAGAAGGCTAGCGAGAGACTGGCACACCTAAAACAAAATTACATTTCAGGTGAAAATATTTATAGTCTCTTCCGCATCCTTGAACAACATCATCATTGCATTTGTTGCCTCTTTCAGGTCTTTATTTTCCTGCACCTGTTGATTGCCTTTGGTTTTCAGCTCCAGATCACTTGCATTTTGCCTAGTTCTGTGTCTGGAGGAGTGTTGAGCAGAACTAGAATCCGACTCGTCATCAATAATCAATGTCTTTATTCTACTTATCCTTCTCCAAGCGAGCAACCAGCGCATTCATGTTTTGAGAAGACACCTTCAACATAGCCAAACTATGCTCCATGAATTTCCTCAGAGTAGTCTTAGTTTTTTGAATCCGATTGTTTATCAGATCATTATCAGACTCACCTTTTTCTTTGAGAGTCTTCACCACATCCTCCAGGTGCTTCAAATCTCCCTTTATAATCTCACTTTCTGGCCAGTCTGAAATTTATTTTTCATCCTTTGCTACACTATTATCCTCTGCATTTTCCTCTTTACCTTTAATGTTGATATCCTTAACCAAATTATAAATCTTGAAATCCATCTCTCTCTATTTTTCCTAAATGCTAGTAATGTTATCAACCACCCACTTTTGGAAATTGAAAATTTCCAGAGTGTTGTTTCTAGCAGCATTCAGAATGGAATTTGCATTCTCCATATCTTGGGCAGAATCCTTTGACCTAGGGTTGCCCTCCTTCATATTATGCTGAGCATCATCCTTGTTGTCTGAATCATAGGGATTCTCCTTGGGCTTTGACTCTTCAACATCCTCTTCTCTCTGCTCATTAACCGTGTCCCCTTCCTCACCCTCAACCTCCTTTTCCTGCTCATTCTCTGCCTCTTCTTCCACCTTCTTCTCCTGCTCCTACTCAGAAACAACCTTCTCTTCACTATCTTCTTTAGCTTTTTTACTAATCCTCGATTTCTTTTTAGGAGGAAGATTAGAAGAATCCCCATTAGAGTCAGAATCGTCATAATCCTCAGAAATATGGGCATTCTCCACAAAGGGATCATCCTTATTAGCCTTAACTTTACCCTTAAGATGCTCATATATTAACAAAATAAGACCTTGGTGAGAAATGGGGTATGAATTAGGTTTCTTAGCATGGTCAACCAGACTATCATTAAGGGAGGAGGCCAAATAGTAGGGCAGAGATATCTTAGAGCCATGGCAAAAGTGGTTAAGGATAACAAAGTGGTAATTGTAGACTTTCAAAAATCTATCATCAACCGTAAGATACTCCATTAATACTTTCAACATTTTCTGCCAAAATGATTTTACCTGGTTAGGGAGATAATAGGAAATATTATCCTTTTTGGCAAGCCGAGCCCTTTCTTCTTTGTTTTTGGGGAAATTCTTGATGGCTTCCACCGAGAACTTGCGGTCTCTGTAAAACTTGATGCCATCCTTCTACAAACTGGTCACCTCAGCCACCAAACCTTCATCCACTTTCCAGGTCTGACCAAATAGAGTAACTCTATTATTTTTCTAGCCCTTGGCAAAACCATGGGAAATGAACTTCTTGCTCCCATGCAATTTCTCCATATAATTAGTGAAGCCATATCTATGCAACCTTCTCCAAATTTTCCTTTCACCCTTCCAGCTATCACTACTGGTGGGCTCATTACGGTTGATATTTCCTCCCATAATGTGATAGTTGTTCAAGTCAAAACCCTCAAAGGAGCGCAAACTAACCAAATACTAAAGAACAGAGATGCTAGAATCAAAAACCAAGGTAACTTTCTTGTTTTTCAAGTAGCCTTTTAAAACATGCAAATTAACCCAATACTTAATATGATAAGGCCCTTCACACCTATACTCATTATCACGATGCCTGAGATAGATAATCATCTAAAAATTTGCCTCACTCCAAAAACTATTATTGAAGTCCAAACTCAAAAAGGTAATAATGAAATTAATATGGACCATGGATTCTGTCATAAAACAATTTCTCTCAGACTTTGTTCTTACATGATGACTCTCCGATATAATTAGCATCTTCTGCTAAAAAGACCCCCTCATTGGCTAACAAATCAGCTACCCTATTACCTCCCCTAAAGGTGTGGGTAATAATCACACTATCATAGGCGTCTAACAATTTTTTAGCATTATCAATAATATTTTGGATATTCCAAGAAGGGGAACTAATACCTTTAATAGCCTAAATTATATTAAGGGAATCCCCCTCTAGCCAAATTCTTTTAAAGTTGAATCTCTGAACAAGCTGAAGACATTTTAACATTGCCAGAGCTTCTACAACATGGTTGTTTTGAACTCCAAAGGGAGAGGCAATCATAGCAACACAAAAGCCATAAGAGTTTTTGATGACCCCTCCCCCTCCAGCATTCCCTGGATTTCCTTTAGCTGCTCCATCAAAGTTCACCTTAACCCAATCATGAGGAGGGAACCTCCACACCACATTATCACTTCTACTCTTTATATCAGACTTCCAGACCTTGTGTATCAAATTCCATTCAGTTAGAATTCTTTTCTCATTATCAGTCATATCAATATAACTACACTGCTTGTTACTTTTGTAAATGGTATTGATGTTTTCTTTAATATCCCTACAAATCTTTTCAAAAACCACCTGAGAAGAACACTTAGTCTCCCTAAAAATTCTATTGTTTCTCTCCTTCCAAATATGCCAACAAGTCATAGGAAGAACAAAGGACCAGAGGGTCTTAATCATGGGAAACTTGGTAGGGAAAATCCAGTGCCAAAGGACTTCCTTAAAACTATTCTGCATAACCCAATAAACTTTCCATTGTGTCCACACTTTACCCCAGATTTCCTAGGTAAAAGAACAGTGAATGAACAAATGATCTACAGACTCAACCTCTTTCTGACATAACTCACACCTATTAGGAATCATAAATCCTCTTTGAACTAGGTTATCAATAGTAAGAATCTTGTTGTGAGTTGCAAGCCAAAAAAACATATTACCTTTAGGAATGAGGAATCTATTCCAAACTTTAGTCCATATAAGGTTGCAGGATTGAGTAGATATTTTTTTGTAAGTAGAGACAACAGTAAAATTACCCTTGGGATTACTCTTCCATAAGAAGACATCATCTGAATCTTTGCTGACAAAAAAAGATAGCAAATCATGCTGGAGCGAAGAAAATCTAGCATAAACCTCATCAAGTCTAACCCATTTATTCTCCTCCCAATAATTACAGACCATAGAACCAAATCTCCTTTTACAGTCTTGAATGAAATGGTTGCATTCCTGATTAAAAAGAGGCTCATCTTTGATCCAGACATCCTCCCAA
Source organism: Cryptomeria japonica (assembly GCF_030272615.1). NCBI lineage: Eukaryota > Viridiplantae > Streptophyta > Pinopsida > Cupressales > Cupressaceae > Cryptomeria > Cryptomeria japonica. The sequence goes on along the minus strand of NC_081410.1, from coordinate 372,767,757 downwards.
AATCTGATTTTGTTAACATTGCCAAGGACCCATCCAGCTCCAGCTTTAGCAACTTTAATAGATTTTATCATACTATTCCATATAAAAGATCCAACAGGGATATCTTTTGAATAAAGAAGGGAATGAATGGGCTGATTATGGATGTATTTGTCAAACCACACCCTACTCCAATCTCTCTTAATACCATATGCCCTCCAAATCTGTTTGGCTAACAAAGCTTTGTTGAAAGGTTTAAGAGATTTAATACCTAACCCCCCATTGCTTTTAGGACCACAGACTTTATCCCAGGCAACCAAAGAAATCTTTTTCTTATATTCCACACCAGACCAAAGAAATATTTTTTGAATTCTTTCTAAAGCTTCTACAAATTTTACTAGTATACTAAACAAACTAAGAGCATAAACAGGCAAATTCTGAAGAGTAGCTTGAACAAGCTGAAGCTTACCAGCCTGCGATAACATATAGCCTTTCCAACCAGCCAATTTTTTGTTGAAATTATCAATCAAAGAATTCCAGAAAGAGTTTGGAGGAGCCAAACCAAGAGGGAGACCCAAATAAGTAGAGGGGAGCAGCTCAACCTTACAACCAATTATGTTAACAATCCTCTGCTGCCTCGACAAGGGGGTGTTGATGAAGTAAATAGCAGATTTCTCTCAATTAACCTACTGACCAGTAGCAAGGGAATACAACTTGAGAGCACCTTTGAAGGCAAAAGCTTCGCTAACAAAAGAGTATCCCAACAATATAGTATAATCAACAAACTGTTGATGTGTGCAAAAGAAATTAGCAGAAGAGGGTTGCAACCATTTGATGGTCCTATTCTCTTTCAACTTTTGAATCAATCTACTCAAACATTCTGCCAAAATAGTGACAATAATAGGCGAGATAGGATCTCCTTTCCTGAGACCCCTTGAAGATTTAAAAAATCTGGAAGGAGATACATTAATAAGAATAGAAAAATTTGGTGTAGATATCAACTCTCTAGTAATTTTGATAACCTTCTCATCAAATCCAAAGGCCTCCATGATCCTAAAAAGAACCCACCATTCAACCCTATCATAGGCTTTTGCCAAATCCAGCTTTATGAGAAATCCCTCTTTGTTTACAACATTAAGAGAATGGATATTCTCATGCACAAGAATTATAGAATCCAAAATCTGCCTACCTAGGACAAATCTAGAAGTCAGGACTTTTGGAATAATCTTGTAAAAAGAATTACATAGGCTTATTAATCTGGAAATTCTGCTTGCTACTTTATGCTTCATTGATGTCATATGAAAGAATTTAGTATTTCTATCACCAGCTTCTAACCAAATAGCCCTGGATCTCTGCCTCCAGTAAATTTCTTCTCTTGAAATAGTGTTGTGTAATTTGGCTAGAACCTCATCTTCTTTAGCCTTGGGGAAATTCTTATAACCATATTCCTGAATAGAATTTTGAATCTATTCTAATTCCTCCTTAAGCTTCCTCTTGGATTAAAATATCTCCAAAAACCTTTTTATTCCAAACCTTAATGTTGTCTTTGATATTTCTTAACTTTTTAGCAACTTTAAACATGGCAGAACCATCCACAGTTATATTCCACCATTTGGCAATGGAAGCTTCCAAAGAAGGGTGTGAAATCCACATTTTTCAAACCGGAATTGGAAGCAGCGTTTTCCCTTAATATAATCAACAACAAAAGAAATGGGATAATGGTCCAATCCTATTCTGTTAATAACAGACAGAGAACATCTATACTTAAGGACCCAATCAAGAGTGATAAGGGATCTATCAAGCCTTACCTGAATAAGATCTCCTCCATCCCTTCGATTAGACCAAGTGTAGGAGGCTCCAAAAAGTTCAACATCAATGAGGGCATTGGCATTGACGAAGTCCATAAGATCAGTCTGGCTATCCAGTTGAGCTTGGGTTCCTCCAAATTTGTCAATCTCCTATAGAGGGGTGTTGAAATCTCCCATCAAAAGCCAATTATCCTAGGAGAAAATCCCTCTTTTCTGTTGGATTTTGTCCCAAAACGTACTCCTAGCAGCTTTAGAGTTGGGAGCATAAATGTTGGTGACCACCCATTCCTGTCCTTCAGCAATGCATTTCACTCTCATAGAAATGATGTTACCATCTTCATCAATCAAATCTCCATCAATAGTTTTCTTATTCCAAAATATGGCAACCCCACAAGATGCTCCATTAGAACTACTACCACAAACACCCCCTATTTAAAGAATTTTAATTTTTCAACTTTTTCCTTACTCATTTTAGTTTCCTGAACCAGGCTAATGTCTAGCTTATGATCTCTAATAAAATTCCTGAGCACATCCTGTTTATGGAGACCATTTTAGCCTTGTATCTTCCAAGATATTATCTTCATTTGGAAACCTGGGAGTAGGATTCTTGAATGGTTCGCTGCCTTCCATCAGCTATATTTTGTTTGCTCTCCTGGTCCCTATGCCACTTCATAGTTTTACGTCCCTATGGGGATTTGGAAAGACCAATATCCTCCTTAGACCTGGTTCTAGTTTTAACCCCATTAGTACAACCTATTTTCTTGTTTTTCTTTTTTCCCACTCCTATTAACTCTTCATCTTCTTCATCTTTATATGCAGACTTCTTACTATTCCAAGGTTCTCCTTTTCTCTGAGAAGAGGTGGGCGAATCAGTTCTGGAATAGAGAGTTAAGTCTAACCTGGGGTGATCTAAACTGGGTCTTTTTTTCAATGATAACATTTGGACCTTCAGAGTCCTTTGAGCACACTTTACTACTTTCCTATTTTGTATCTTTTGGAGACTCATATTGTGATTCATTTATGTTGCCAATCTCACCATCTTCAAGAATTTCTTATATAATTACATTTTCTTCCTCTTGAATCTATAAAGCTTCAAATCCATTGATTGTTTTAACTTCAAATAAATTCTCTTCATCCTTTTTGATTTCCTTCTAAGGAGTATCCTTGGAAGGACTAGCTTTCCTTTCATCCCTTGTTATATCTTTTGAGTTACTAGGAAGTCCAATTTCTCCTTTTGATGTACCCTCCTCATTTTTGTTCATCTTCTCTTTCCAGATCTGTTTGACATGATTATTGTGCTTCTGAGAATTCTTTGGGTTACTAGGACAAACCTTTGCCCAATGTCCAACTTTCTTATAAGAGAAGCACACAAAAGGGAGGGATGCAAACTCTATAACTTGTTTCTACTTACCTAGCTTGGAATTTATTTTGATAGAGCTAGGAAGGTCCATGTTCTGTGAGATATTAACGCATATCCTTGCATACACCAGTCTCTTCATGCTTCTATCATAGAATCTATAGCCACAAGCTCCCCGAAGGAATTAGCAATGCCTGAGAACACATCCTCCAACCAAAATTCAAGCGGCAAACCAGGCAACCGCACCCAGACCGGAGCAGATTCAAAAAAGGAATCATTGAGCTCCATTTTTGGAGACCATTTTCTTAAGGATAAAGAAGACTTCCCAAACATCCAGAGTCCTCCACTCAGAGCCATTTCCAAATCTTCACTATAGGAGAAGGAAAAGACAAAAAAACCCCTTGATAGGGCTGAGACATCAACCTGTCCTTTCACCCTCCATTTTCTCTTCACAAAAGACCTAACAACTTCAATATTAGATCTGGGTCCAACAAATTTCCCCACCAAAGAAAATTCCATTAGAGAAATACTGTGATCTATGACCACATCTGGTACTGCAATAGCTAATCTATCTATCTTTCTATCAGAAATATCTTCCATAGAGGGAAAGGTTGATTTACCAATAGGCTTGTTTGCAAATAAACTGTTCCAAGGTTTGAACACCTTGACTTCAGTTGTCTTTTCCAACTCAGTGTTCAAGTTCTCGGGACCCAACTTTGAAGAATCTTCAATATTTTTAAAGTTAAGAGGAGGGTCCCGATGCCCTGGGTCCCCATTCTTTCGACTATCCTTGTCATCCACCGTAGATCCCAAAGAGACAAGTTGTCCTTGAGCTGCAGAGGCAGTAGAACCAGAGGAACCAACCACATTGTTCCCTCCAATCACAGAATTCAAATTTCCCTTCAGCTGCGCTATTCCCTCCATTCGCTCTCATGCGCATGCAAGGACAAGGTTGTTTAGAACTTTATGGTTTGAACAAATGGACGTCCATTGTTAGTCACTATGTGTAGACACCTAAAAATGTCTAATTGATTATGTACTAATTATTCCTCTAATTGATTAAATAATTCTTTAATTATTTAATTAAGTTAATTAATTTTATTCTTCTAATTTCATATTTCCTCATAATCTTACTAATTATTCTATTTCCTATTCTATCATCATTTAATCATTTTAATCATTTTCTAATATTAATTAAATGTTTGTTATTTAATTAATTCTGATTAATTCACCAATTTAAATAATCTTTATTATTTAAATAATTCCGCTCTCAATTTCTATCTCTAATCATCTAATCATTAACCCCTTTCTAAATATTAATTAAATATTAATTATTTAATTAATTGTGATTTAATCCTTTAAATTAAATAGTCTTTATTATTTAATTAAAGTCCATTTCTAGCATAATTAAATAGTTTCTTTAAATTATTTAATTAGCTAATTAGTTCTTCCATTTCCAAATCCCCAAATTCTAATTTCATTTAATTTCATATTCTTCTAATTTCTTCCAAATTCAAATACATGTGCATGATTTCAAAAACCAAATTGAAAATCAAAGTCAAGTTCTAAATATATTCAAATGCTAAATTGAATTTAAAATAAATTCAATTATTTGAATAAATTTCATGCAAAGATTAAATTAAAAATCTAAGTTAAAGTGCAAGAACATGCTAAATTAATTAATTAATTAAATCATTTATCTCTCCAGTCTCTATTTTCATCTTCTAGTTCTCTTGGTCATCTTCTTTATTTCTTCCAATCATTCTTTTTCTTCTTTCAGTTACTTTTTTCTCAATCAGTTGACTCAATTAATCTATTCAATCTATTATGTTTCACCTCCAACTCAGCAGTTCAACTATCAATCAGCATGTGAGCTCACCTGAGTTCCACCTCTTGATCAATCTGTTCCACTTTTTCAATCAATATTCTCCAAAAATCTATAAATTGAGCATTCAATCCTCACAATTCCTCTAGATCATGAACTTTGAAACTTTGTGTCAATTGCAGGTTGCTAATGCAATATCTGAGAGCCATCATACCACAGAGAGAATAAGAACAATGGAAGCGATGATGCACAAAAGGGAGTTTCATATTGTTTAATTTAATTCCATTTTGCATCTATTTCATTGGTTTTATGTTTGAATTGCTTAGATAGTTAAGGAATTCATGATCGTCCTTATTTCCTATTTAGTAATGCTGTATTTGAGCATAGCACATTTTGGTGAACCTGACATGAACAACAACTAATTAACCTTGTTTGTTTTCTGTGTTGTTTTTGCAAATCATACCGATTTTTTCCTTTTTTGCAGGTTTTACATAGATTTCAAGACAAACCTCTTCATCACACATTCACGGTTACATCATCACACAATCTCATAGACAGATCTACACAATCGACTAGACATGGTTACGCATTCATGCAGAACCCATCATGCAATCGACCTTACCGGATCACACAATCGCCCTTACAAGATCACACAATCGATTTGATACTATCACGTATTCATTTTGGATTGTTCTGTTCTAATAATTTTATTTTCATTCCTTTTCTGTTCTTTGATCTATTTAATTCTACATGAAATTGAGTAAATCTGGAAATAGATTATTTTTATTGCATGTTTTGGTTTTAATGGTTTATGACACGTAAGGTACAATTCAGGGTTTCACATGCCAGAAGGACAAAGGAACAAAGAAGATAGGCCAAACACTATCAAAAGGTTCTCCAAGCAGAAAAGAAGATACAAGATTGGGAAGATCAACTAGCCTTCAATAGATACAACAACTTAGTTCTCTCGTATCAAGTTAAATATGATTTAATTAACATTGAATGGATGATGAGAGATCTAGCTAGGGCCTCACAATTGGTTTTGCAGGTTTCTAATCAGGTTTAGTTTCATTTTTTATTTTTTTTGTGTTATCTGCATGTTTGTCACGCAATCGTCCCGTTATGATTACACAATCGATCTGTTAGTTTCACGCATTGGCTCTGTCAAGGTCACGCAATCGCGTAGGTATTGTCACACATTCACTTCTATCAATTTTTGATTCTTTGTTTTCTGTTGATTTGATTTTACTGCTAATCATCTGTTTGCTGCCTGTGGTGAATTTACAGAAAGGATCAGATTAGTATTAGATCAATTGCACTCATAATCTCACACTTCATCTTTTGGTGCTTAAAATCAGCAATGGTTAAAATGGACATGCATGCACAAACTCACACTTCAACTTTTTGTGCTTAAAATTAACATTGGTTACAATTGACATGCATGTATAACACTTTGATTTGGGCTTAAAATCAACAACGGTTAAAATTGACATGCATGTCTTCACATTTCAATTTGGTGTTTAAAATGGACATGCACACGCGTATTCAACACCTCAATTTGGGCTATAAAATGAATGTGAATCAGGCTGCATTAGATTAAATCAAATTTGGTTTTCTTAAGGTAAAGAATTTTTATTGTGTTTGGGGTAGACCTACTGTTGCATTAACTAACTTTCCACCCGCCTTCGGGGTCTTGGGAGAAAGGAAGGAGGTGACAACGACCCAATTTTATTTTATTTCACATAGTGAGGGGTATCTTTGACTGGGGATTTCATCACCCCACAGAGGTACTTCGAATTGGGATGCGTTGGGGATATCATCTCTCCCAGCGTACTCTCGAGTGGGTTTTTTGAGATGCTATATAAATATACTGGTCAGGTGGCTAGAGTGTTGAGTGAATTTGACATATGTGGGGGCCTTCCCTGCACCAATAAGCTCAAATAAAGTCTTAAGTGGCTTCATCTGAGAATCCATCGTTGGATCGGGACCCCTCGAAACCCTACAATAAGAACCAACTTAGTAGCCCAAAACCCTACATTCAGTGATTCCGGGAGTGCAGATCGTACCCCATAGATACCCTTCATGTACCTTACACTATGATACAAGAATCCCTCGACTATAAGATCTTCAAAATTCAGGGTAAGAGAGACTGGCATGCCCGAGAAGTGTGTGTCAAGGAGTGGAGCCAGTGCTACTAGACTCTTTATCTGTTCATTTTGTCTCAACATTTTGTAAGGGCCTCATTGATTGGTGTCCACTTTCCAGCCTAAGATTGTATTTTGTGCTTTTTTATGTATTGTTGTATCAGACCAGTATTGAGTCAGTCCTTTGGGCTATTTCAGGCCCCATCCTATGTATCTTTGAATTCTCTGAGATTTTTTGAAAAACTAGTTTAGTCAGCTATATCTACCTCCAAACAATTGTTCTCAAACTTGGAAAAACCACAAAACTTGTCCTACACATAGAATTACTGAAAATAAAGTCCATTTTGAAACATCAAATAGTCCAGCAAACTCAAAGTTTTACACACTTGTGACCATAGGAATTCCTTGCATAGTCCTCATTTATGTCCTTACTATCATCCTTAGTCCTTGCATAGTCCTCATTATCATCCTCATATACATCTGTCTTATTCTATCATCATTGACATAATCATCCTGTAAAGTCATAGCATGCATCTTAATGGGTCTCCTAGGTGATGGTTTTCTCCCCTTCGTGCAATCTAATTTAGTGTCAAACGGCGGTCAACAAGAAATTATTGATGGTCTAGCTAACTTAGCCTGGGACTCAAGGAGAAACACATACCAGTATATAGGACTCGAGTATGAGATAAATATAAAGTATAAAATTGCCCGTAAAATTGATAGAGAAATCGCTGCAGAATGTGTAAGAGAACAACTTGAAAAACTTGCATTACAAAAATCTCGAAATACTCAACAAGTCTCACATCAAAATCCCCAATAGAGAGTCTAGTCTAGTTTTGCATGCCTCATACCTATGTCTAAAGTCTAGCATTAGTCATTGTCTTGCATAAAACCACCCTCATATAGTAGTCTTAAATGCCTGTCACAAGGTCACAAAAGGCAAAAGGTATAATGGACCCAAACAACGACCAGTCTGCAAACCCAACTTGGAATATGCACACATCAACTAGTCAACAATTAGGTTCTCAGGCAATGTCTACCCTAAATGAAGTACAACAACATTTAACAAAAGAAGAAATTGAGTGAGCTCAACAAGATCCACATGTCCTTATGATCTTAGATGCACTTATACATAGTGATAGGGATAAATATCTCTCGTTGTTATTACAAAATGGGGCGAAACCACTTGAAGATTTTGATGTCACAAAAATCTTACCACTAGGAAAAACTTTAGGTCAAGATAACAATCAAACACCACCCATAACACAAATAGAAGCAACGACCTCCAGTTTTCCTCAGAATTCACCTATGCAAACAAATGTCAATACAAATGCAAACTTTCAATCAAGTGCGTCATCTTCAACGATAAATGTTAGTATACCAACAGTGAGCATACTGATAATATCAAGTGTCTCAGTACCTATTAAAACATAGGCAACAAGTGCAACCCAACCTCCAGTTTCCTATTCTATAGGATTGACATATAGTCACCAAAATGCAAATCTAAGTCTTACCAATACAACAAGTACAACTCAGCCAAACATGGGGTTGTATATCATTTATTTCACGGTACCTAGTGGAACGTACAACACACAAAATTATAATCATGGTACCTTCCAACAACCTCCTAGGTATGTAACCACGAATCCTTTTGTGGGACATACACAAACACAAGGTGTACCTTTGACCCAAACAGATATTATAACACAACAATTATAGAATTTGCAACAACAAATGATGACCATGCAGATCGGTAACAATAAAAAGAGCTACACAATGCAAGACTTATGTCCTTATCCTTTTGATCACACATTATACATGCCGCCTTTCCCACCATATTTTGAAATGCCTAAATTCGATAGATATTGAGGGAAGGATGATCCTAGAGACCACATTAGAGAGTTTTTTATGACATGTATAGAGGTTGCAACAGAAAACACTTAATTAATGAGACTATTTCCTAAAAGTCTGGGGGGCCTAGCCTTAGAGTGGTTTTCACATTTACCACCGACCATCACATCATGGGGAGAATTAGCTGAACATTTTATTGCAAACTTCTCTCATAACATTGAAACCCCAGTTACTTTGATGGACTTGTGTGCCGCTAAACAATATGAGAATGAAACATTTGTATCCTTCATACAATGATGGAGGGCTCTCTATAGGAGGTACAAGACAATTATCCCAGAAAGAGCAAGTTGATATGTTCACAAAAAGCTTGATTCCCAAGATTAAATATCTGATACAAATACAATGTTTAACCACATTCAAATAAATCATGGAAAAAGCTCTAAAATGTGAGAAGGGACTAGTGGAACAAGGTCTTATTAAGTATGGAAACAACAACAACAATGACAAATCCAAGTTTTAGTCAAAAAACAAAAATGTGACCAATGATGGTAGTGTAGACACCAGAATAGTAAACATAACTCGATCGGTTTTATCTTTGGGACTGAGTCAATCATCAAATCCACGTACAAAGAATAACCCTACTTCAACAAATGTAAACGCTACACAAAACATGAACACAAGATACCCCAGGGTAAATGCTCCAAGAAGAAATTACACACCTCTAGGAGAACCTATTGAGCTAGCACTCAAAAAGTTGATACAAATAGACATGATCACTTTACCGGAAATAAGAGTATATGAACCAGGTCCTTTCAAATCCACATGGTGGAATGATAATGATTTCTGTGATTATCGTCAGACTAAAGGTCACAAAACAATGAGTTGCTACAAAATGAAAAACTTGGTCCAAGATATGATAGACCAAGGCGACATCACAATCGATACTGATAAAACCTCATCAAACAAAAATCATACAATATTTAAAGATCCATTTGTTAAGCATGACAAAGGGAAAGCTACCACATCAGGTACTCAAGACAATACAACCAACTACACAAAGGTCTCATACGACTACACTATTCATGCCATTAGCTCAAGAGATATAGTAAACCATGAGTCACATGAAACATTTGATCAAGATGAGCAATATCTAGATACTCACATAGATGATAACCAAATTTGCATGCTATCAGAGGCACCAAAATACGATGATGATAGAAATATTTGGCTCAGAGACTGGGGGCATGATGAACCATCTTAGTCAAGATGGTTTGAAGATGAACTCATAGAACAAATCATGGATGCCAAATATACACATAAAGACTATGAAGAGGGATTTAACATAAACCTTGATAACACAACATATGATACCGACAACACCTGTAAGTCATATGATACAGTGGCTACGATCACCATAACTCCCAAAGATAGAGACTATGCAGTAGTTACTCGTAGATCAAAGGTAAATTTACAAGGAATACCACAAAATCATCCACCAGCAGTAGGGACCTACAATGTTGTTGAGCAACTTAAGAAAACTCTGGCACAGATATCATTATTTGAACTCTTGCATATTTCACCCACTCATAGAGCTATCCTGGACAAAGCACTTCAAGATTCGGTAGTGGACAAAGATATAGATAAAAATGCCTTCCAGTCCATGGTAGGAAATTTGACACAAGGCACTCATATTGCATTCACAGAACAAGACATTCCTAGTGATAGACTGCTCCATAATGACGCACTACATCTAGAAGATTACATACATAAGAGAAGAATCAAAAGAGTACTCATAGATGGAGGAGCCAGTCTCAACATTTGTACTTTAAAACTGGTTAAGGTGCAAGGATATTATGAACTTCACATTGACTCATCCAAGAGGATAAATATCAAGGCTTACGATGATGAAGAACGTCCCTCAAAAGGCATTGTAACATTACCTATGCAAGTGGCACCTATAACAACAGATGTCGCTTTTCAAGTCTTGGATAGAGAATTGGGATATAACATGTTATTAGGCCGCCCATGGATCCACACCATGCAAGTAGTTTCATCCACATTTCATCAGTGTGTCAAATTCCTATATAATGGTATTGAAATAACCATAAAGGGTGATCCAAATCCCTTCCAACATTGCAATTACTTGAAAGAAAGTGTGGATAATCAGGTACCTATTAATCAAGAAGCACCTCTCACTATATAACTGGAGGTATTAACAATCATAGAAATAAAAAGGATATGCCTACAACATCCTTCTTACAAATACAAGATATGGGTTGTGGAGAGTATTCTATTGCAAATACTTCAAGTGGGTAACAATTGTCTCTATCTCCTAAGTCTTTTGGGAAACCTCAAAATATAGTACAAAAACAAGACAAAGGAAAATAAATTGTCAGATACACAGACTCGTGCTCTTTCACTAGATGGGGTGACTTACAAGAAGAATCTCTGAATGAAGATGTCAACCATTGGATATATAGAGAAGATGATCATATGACAATACCTAGAATACCCACAGATCAGCATGGAAATGGATTCAAAATGCTCCAGAGACATAGATATGATGGCACCACAGGCCTGGGGTTATAGAAACAAGGAAGACTAGAGCCTATTGTTCCTAATGATAATCCAAGGAATCAAGGATTGGGGTATAAGCACGTACCACATATCATAGAAGAAAGACATCGTACCCTTGATATCCTAAATAAACCAGTGAAACTGTCAGACTACATACCACAAAGGGATTTGTCCATGCAGGTGCTTCCCTCTTCATCTCAAACAAGTAATTAAGTACCCAAATCGCCTAGCACAGAATTAGATGGAGAAGACACGAGACAACTCTTGCAAAAACCTAACACTGAGTCACACAATGATACAATTATTGACACAACAGTACAAGCTAATGTTGCAACAGATGCAGGCTTACCACCAACAGATGAATCTAACCCATGGTTATTATCAATACTTCTTCTATGGGAAATGACTCAGGCTCAACCTAATGAATCAGATGAAGAAAGATTGAAAAGGCTTATACCAGGCTTAAGAAGGGTAACTACTGTCCAAAGAAGACCAGTCAATCTACAACAAAATTAGGGGCATGAACAAGAAGAAATAAGTGATGATAGCTTAGATGATGAAACATACATTGAAAGTGAGACAAACTCTCACGACTATGCGTTCTTATCACTCCATGATTCTAGCCCACCAACAAGTGTCATACTAAGGTATCAAACAATCAAGTCTTCATGTTATCATAATCTACTATAGAAGGGAGTAATGATTTACCCCTTGTATATTCACACTTGATTGATTGGGCACAAGAAGGAAAACCAATGCTGGATTGGTTTGAAAATGATGAAGCAATTGCAGAATTCCTCAAATTCAGAGAGGGATTTCCACAAGGTGATCACAAACCAAGGTTTGTTGTAGACCTGGATAGAAAAACATACTTTGGAGAAGAAAGGACCTCTACAATAAAAGATAAAGATAAAACCACCCATAATGGCAAGAGTGAGTTGGGTAACCTTCCTATCGAAAGAGAAAGTTCAACATTGCTTATATAAGAAACTGAAGAAGTAAACATAGCAGAAGGAGAGATTGTACATAACATCCATCTGGCAAAATCACTAAGAAAAGAAGAAAAAGACATTTATTCATTTTTTCAAGCAAAAAACTATCAATTTTTCTTGGTCTTACGCTGATATGCCAAGATTAGACCTTGAATTAGTGTTGCATAGTTTACCTTTGATACCAGGAGTTAAACCTTACAAGCAAAAATTAAGAAAAATGCATCCAAGTATTGCATTACTAGTTAAAATAGAACTACAAAAGTTGTTGGGCATAGGTTTTATTCAACCTATTGACTATGCAGAATGGATATCCAACCTGGTACCTATAACTAAGCCCATAGGAGGAATAAGAATTTGTACAGATTTCTGGGATCTAAATAAAGCTTGTCCTAAGGATGACTTATCGCTACCCAATATCGATATGATAGTTGACCTAATAGCTGGAAATGAAATGCTATCCTTAATGGATGGTTTTTCAGGATACAACTAGATTAAAATTGCACCAAAAGATCAACATAAAACAACCTTTACATGCCCATGGGGAAAATATTGTTGGAATCTAATGCCATTTGGTCTCAAAAACATAAGAGTAACATACCAAAGAGCCATAACAATGCTATTTCATGACATGATCCATAACATAATGGAAGATTATATGGATGACTTATTGGCTAAATCACAGACAAGAGAAAGTCGCCATATGGTTCTTGCATAGATATTTGATTGGTTGGAGCAGTATAATGTCAGACTAAACCTGAAAAAGTGTGTGTTCAATGTAACACCAGGTAAACTGTAAGGGTTTATTGTGTCCAATAGAGGAATTGAAGTAGACCTTGCCAAGGTCAAGGCAATCATTGATATGCAACCTCCATCAACACTTAAACAACTAAGAGGGTTACAAGGAAGATTGCAATCCATAAGGAGATTCATAGCGCAGTTGGCAGATAAGTGTCCCCTCTTCTAGTATTTATTTAGGAAAGGAGTTACTTTTAAATGGACAGAACAATGCCAAGAAGCTTTCCAAGCTCTGAAAGATTATCTTCTAAACACACCAGTGTTAGTATCACCTACTCCAAGAAAACCTCTATTTCTATACACATCAGCAACAAACTTAGCTCTAGGAGCTCTGTTGGCACAACATGATGAACAAGGAAAAGAAAGAGTCATTTATTATATAAGTAGGACTTTGATCGGCTATGAGCTTAATTTTACTCCTATAGAGTGAGAATGCTTAGCAGAAATCTTCGCATCCCAAAAGCTCAGACATTACATGCTAAGTCATAAGGTACAACTCATTGCACGCTTTGACCCACTCAAGTACCTATTGAGCAAAGCAACATTGACCGAGAGGTTGGCTAAGTGGGTCATGATCCTAAGCGAGTTTGATATGGAATACATAGACATAAAGGCCATCAAAGGACAAATTATAGCAGATCAATTAGCAGAGGCTCCTTTATAGGACAGTCACCCATTGCTGATAGACTTTCCAAACGAATCAGTGTTTACATTGACTGCATCTATAATGTGGAAATTATATTTTGATGGGTCATATACAAGTCATGGATCTGGAGCAGGGATTCTATACCTAAGTCATTTAGGATCAATTTGCAATGCACAAATGATATAGCTGAATATGAAGCTCTCATCTTAGGGCTTCGTACAACTGTACAATGGAGAATAAAAGAATTACAGGTCTATGGTGATTCACAATTGATTGTAAACCAAGTCAATGATGATTACAACATGAAAGACAAAAAAATCATGTCTTATAAAAAAATGGTAGAAGATTACAAGGAGCACTTCAAAAAAATTACCTTCGAACAGATCCCAAGGATACAAAACAAGGCAGCAGATGCTATGGCTACCATATGATCTCTTCTAAATATGCTTGCTAACGAAACTTAGTTTGAGTTTATTATAGAACAGTTGATGCTACTGACATATGAGACTCCCTCAACAGAATATGTATGTGCAATTGTGGGTCCAAAATCCCCTTGGTACAATGAAACATATACATATTTACATACTCAATACATGTCATCGGATCTATCCAGAAATCAAAGGAAGACCCTTAATTGTCAAGCATCTAGATACACCATTATAGCTGATACATTGTATAGAAAGGGCTTCAATGGAACTCTTCTCTGATGTCTTGATAAAAATGAAGCGCAATTTTCTCTAAAGGAAGTCCGTGATGGAGTTTGTGGGGTGCACCAAAGTAGTCCACCATTGTCAAAGAAATTGTTGAGAACAGGTCATTACTAGCCAACTATGGAAAAGGATGCTAATAAATATGCACAGAAATGTAAGCAATGCCAAATACATGGAGACCTTATTCATGCACCAACACAAGATCTTCAACCCATTACGTCACCATGGCCATTTTTACAATGGGGATTAGATCTAGTGGGTAAAGTCAATCCTACCTCATCCAGTGGGCACAAGTTCATCTTAACAGCCACTGAGTACTTTACTAAATGGGTTGAGGCAATTCCTCTTACATACACCACTAGAAAACAAATAGAGAAGTTCATGCTCAATTACATTATCTGTAGATACGAGATTCCAATGTGCTTCATAACAGATAATGGATGTCCATTTAAAAAATCAAGAAGTGAAAGAATTGTATGAAAAATTTCACATACAATAGAGATTTGCCATGCCATATTATCCACAAAGCAATGGACAAGCAGAGGCAACAAATAAAACAATACTGAAAATCCTTAAGAAATTTGTCACTGACATAGGATGGGACTAGCATCTCCAGTTAAATCCCGCTCTTTGGGCTTACAGAACATGAGTACACACCCCTACAAGAGCAACACCATATTCCTTGGTCTATGGTACAGAAGCAATACTCCCCATTGAAATAGAAATACCGTCTCTAATAGTCTCCTTACAGAACATGGTATCAGAGGAAGACTACTAGGTAGCAAGGTTACAAGAGCTAGAAACGCTTGATGAAAACAGACAAACAATGTTCAATCCTCTACAAGGATATCAAAACAGACTGAGACAAATTTATAATAAACAAGTCTGCCCAAGAGCTTTTGAAGTGGGAGAGCTAATTCTTAACGAGAACCAAAGGAAACTAGCCGAACGAGAAAAGCCGGAGAAATTTGAACCTAACTGGCTAGGTGCTTTCATCATAACAAGGGTTATAGGCAATGGAGCATATAATTTGGCTACCATGGAGGGAGATCCACTCTTTGACCCTATGAACAACATGCACCTTAAATGATATTATACCTAACAACTGGGTAATTTAGGTTTTACTTTCCGCATTGCATATCATATTATTCAAAGCACTGTATCACATATAGTTTCTTTTTTAAATGCATCGCATTCTCAAAGTTTCTGCATTTTCATATAGAAGCACAAATAAAACAAGGCAACTATCAAGTTTATCATTTGTTTGCATTCAAGAGAAACAAGGGTCGTCTCCTTTCTTAGATATTCAGACATGAAGTCTTCGATATCCTAAGGTCATTCATTTTCAACATTACCCTGTGACAACGCTTTGCTTATGGTTGGGTAGTGATTTCACTATTTAACACTTGTTAACCCAAAATCTATCAATTACTATATCTCAAACATATTAAGAAGATCTCTAATTCATTCTAGACACCTAGTTGATCATATGACTAGTGAAAAATCTAAAATTATACTTCAGCACTATTGTAATTGTCATACCCAAGTAGGTTTCATTACTTACAAGTCAAGGCAAGAAAATAAAAAGAAAAAGAGCTATGTCAAATTCATCTCAAGGAAAAAGAACAATGATATATGTAATACCCTAAAAATGGTCATCTAAACCTTGGGCCCCTAATCTCGACAACATCACCAAGGTCCTAACCAAAGGCAATTAAATCAACCTTGGGAACATTATTAATTCTTTAATCATCAAATATCACATGGCAATTCAATTACTCAATATTAATTAAATATTTATTTAATTAATTGAATCATTTCCAAGAATATCATTTTGATCAAATTATCTTATTTTAATTTATTAAATATCCTTGCATATTTAATTAATTAGTAAATTTGCCATTTAATCATACAAAAGGAATTAATTTATTATAAAAAAAAGAAATTAATTACAAAGTAAGAGTTGAATTGAAAATAAAATAAAAGAATTGAATTGAGAGAGAAATCAAACTTGAGATATTATTTCTTTTTCTAAATTTAGAACTTGAAATCAGAAAAGCAATTAAATTGAATTATTGATTATTCTCTAAAATTCGAACTCAAAGCTTTTCGGAAAAAAATAAGTTCAGTTGCATTAAAAAGACTCTTTTCTTGAATAAATAAAAGAATTATCTATTTTTATCACAAATGCATGGAATTAATTTATTATTATTTCCAATGCAACATGGACTTCTAATTTAAATGCATTTCAATTAAACTATAATTGGAATCTATCTCAAGGTTAACTAAACCCAATTTCTCAATTATTTTTAATTAATCCTAAATTGAGCTTTTCTCTTGTAATTCTCTATAAATTCAATCCTCAGTTCTCATTCAATTCACCCCAGAGATTTTTGAGAACACGCTTGGAGATTATTATCACGCTAATTTCACTCTGGAGTCATTGAAGATCATTGTGCATTTTTAGATTATTTGCATCCATATTTAGTTTATTCATTATTGCTTGAATTTGTTATTGCTTGAATTATTCATCCATTTTGCATCCATATAGTTAATATCATATAGATTAAATCCTTCATCTTGGTGTAGTCTAGTTACAAGTATTGCTTATAAAAACTCTGAGAGCAATCTTATACTCGCATCTTTTAGAAGGCAATTAGTCGCTTTGTTATGGTTTATTATTTATTGATTATTTATTTACTAACCATACATGTAATGACTTAATTGAAGTGTTGTACTTACAGCTATAGACCCTTTTTGTGAGGCCTCACCTCGACTCAGTCTGACATTAAGTGAATTTTATATTTAGACTATTATGGATACTTTATTTTGATGCATTTTGAGACTTAGAACTTATATGATTTCAGGATTTGGATAACATTGCTATGATTTGATGATTTACTTATATGCTTTATGAGATAGAACACTACATGATTGTTAGATAGGATGATATTGCAATGATAGATGTCGTTATTGAATTTGCAGGACTTTACTCTGAATATTGAACTATGATGTATGGTTAAGTTTATGTGAATTGGGATGAAATTGCTTATGAGAATTTGCTTGATAAAAGATGTATTTAATCTGTGCAGATGAAAATTTTATGCAAGTGATGATGTGTATTGTTATATTATTGAATTATATTATATATGGATATTTGGAAGTACTAATGTGTTAATTGAGGTGCACAGGAAATTTACCATGTGACCATGGAAAAATTACGGAGAACCAAACCTAGACTTATGTATGATCGTAAGCCAGGGGTTGTCTATTTGGAGAGACAACACCCCGTTTGTGTTGTATTTTATTCGTAACAGTATATGCTGCATGAGTGTTAAGTGTTATTTAAATTTAATATGTAAAAAAAATCACTAGAGACAATTTCATGTTTTATTTGTAAAAGTGTTTTACTTGTGTCACTTGACACATGTGGATTTAAATTTAAATGTTTTATTTCTGTCTCTTGGTGGGAAAGTGTTTAATTATAGTTTTTCTTAAATAATATAATGTGTTGTCATAAATACTTTGGGAATATAATTTTTGGGGTGGTCAACATATGTTTGACCCGAAAATAAACTTCAGAGAGGTTTAAAATAGGTTAAATGAACACCTAGGGGTAGTTTAATAGGGTTTCCTAAAGCCCATAAGGTATACCTAGGGGTTAGGGGTAATTTTAGGCAAGTTTCTACTTTTAAATGATCTTTTTGACGCTTTAAAAATTGGTTTTTTTGAGTTGTGCGAAAATTGAAAAATTAGAAGTTTAAATCTAATTGAGATTTTTCCTATTCAAATGAGAGTCTTTTTGCATTCTGCTTTTCTTTCTTTTTTTTGGTTTTTTTTTTAGAAACTTGTGAGAACTCAGAGCATGAGCTTCTTAAGCAAGATTTTGAGAATTTGAGGGTAATCACCCACTCTCCATTTTTGGAGACAAGAGAAATTTTGAAAAGAAAAGAATAGTGTTGGAATAGAAAATTTAACTAAGGGTAGAAGAAGAAGAATCGTGGATTGGGCAGCTCTTCCTCAAATATTATACTACCATTGGGCAGATTAAGGTTGGTTTGATTATTCTTTAAAATGGTTATTTTCTTGCATGTGGTTGAGTGTATGATTGGTGAAGAAATCTGAGTTTTTTTGAATGACTTGTTTAGAATTTCATTTGAAAAATTTTGCATTATGCTTGCTGTGTTTTGGGAGTTTTCTCAAGACCTCTTACTCTTGGGAGAGGAGAGGATCTTGTGGGTGGTAGCAGTGACAACCCTCGAGTGAGAGACTCTCATTTGAGAGCGATCACAAGGGATCTTTGTGTGACCCTTGCTGCATGGCCTGTTTGTGCAATGGGGGTCATAAGGAGGGTTATAAGGCTAGAATGCCTTTGGGGGGCATAAGGAATAAGGGGTTGAGATTCTTGATATATTTATTGTGCCATGAGGTGGCTACTTGTTTTTCCATACTTGTAGTTCTCCTCAGGGTATTGGTCCACTACCACCCTTGAAAAGATCATCACCAAAGTGTGGTGCTGTGTAGCCAAGTTGGGAGTGTGCCTGAAAATCTGTGTGTATTTTGCCTTCTATGTGTTTGCCTGTTTGTTACCCTCTAGGAATTGGTTCTCCGAGCTCGGGGTGGCTACCAGTTAGCCTAGGCTGGGAGGTGAGCACTCCGTGGTCATTTTGTGATTTATTATGCAGGAAAGTCAGGAGAAGAGAATAGGAACAGTGAAAAGATGCAGAAGATTATTGTTGAAGATACTGAAATCCATTTGCAATTATTTGTTTAAATTTGATAGTAGAAATATACCCTCATTCATGGAATGAGAGGCAAGTTGTAATTTTGAAAAAAGACATGAGATTTAGTATTGTAGTTAAATAAGGAAACATCTTGTATTTTTGCAGATATTGAAAGAGTTGTAAAAAGCCAGATATGCTTCTATTTTCTACTTTGAAAAGAAAAGGGTTGCTTTGATTTGCATGCAAAAGTTTTTTTTGAAATATAAAAGAAAATCAGCTTTTTAATTAATTTTACCTTCATTCTACTTACAGAAAAATATGGGTAGTATTTATTGTTAATATTTTAATGAATGTATGCATGTTGTTTTAAAGGTGAATATTGAGTTTATTTCTCTATTATAAGATCTAAGTTTCTTTTTGGATCCTAGAAAATAATAGTAGCAAGAATGAAATTACACAATTAAGTTTAAGAATAAAATCAAAGCATTCATCTCTTCTAATTTCTTAATTTGAGTTTATTAAACTTTAGATTATTTTTTTAGTTGCTATTAAGTTATTGAATTCTATGGTTATTTTATTGCAAGATATAAACCTATTACTTTTCTGTTATCTTATTAAATTTATTCATCTTAGACACCAACAATATCATAAATTTTGCTTTTGATAATATCCAGAAAAGGAAAAAAAAAAAAATCAGTGTTAAATATATAGAAATTTCTTCTAAACCCTATATTCATAAATCAAATGAAAAAAGAGAGCCTAAGTTTACTTACCAAATATATATATATATATAGCATTATGAGATTTCTTTATTATTTTGTGCCTTTTATAAAAAAATCTGCATGTAAAACTTATTGAGAAATATATATATATATATATATATATATATATGTTTTCACTCTTATAAACTTATATATATATATTTATATATATATAAAATATATATAAAAAAATTATTAATAAAAAAAAAAAATTAAATTAAATTAATTTTTTTTATAAAAAAAAGGGTTTTCGGGTGGCGCCGAAACGCCGCCACTGTGTGAGCACACAGTGGGAGGCACCGAACGCCACCACTGTGTGGCCACACAGTGGCACGGCGCCCAGCGCCACCACTGTGTGGGAACACTGTGGGCAGTGCCCAACACTCCACTGTGTCACCGCACAGTGGGCTACGCTTGGTCCGCCTCCCCCGCTCGACCCGCCATGAATTTTAAACGCCGCCGACCCTGCATCAAATCCAATGCAGCCATGGACATTCTGCCCTGTGAGTTATGGTATCAAAATTATTAAACCCTAGCCCGGGTAGGGCTAGGGTAAGTAAGTAAAATAATATGTAAAATTTAATTAGATTAGATGCCTTTTTATATAAAAAAAAAAAATCCCTAATTAGGGTGGGAAGGCATATTGACTATTGTATTGGAAAGATATTTTTAAAGGATTAATATATATATATATATATATATATATATATATATATATATATATATATATATATATATTGGTTATATTTTTGGAGTAAGTATTTAATAGAGATTTAAATATTTAAATACCTCTGTATGATTACTAATAGGAAGTAAAGGAAAGAGAAATATATAAATTTAAGAATAAAGCCTAGTCTTATAATTTCAAATGTATTTAATGTGATAAATACTTAATTTTGCCCTAGTCAATTTAGTTAGAGCATTAAAATTTTAAAATGGATGTTTAGACTATATAGTCATATTGGAGATTGAATTAATCTTCCTCTCCTAATTCTTTAACGTGATTGTTTTAATAAAATTTAATGACTAGGTATCTCATGGAGATAAAATTAGACTAGTTAGATTTCCGCAAATAAAATTAAACAATAATCGATGCTTGGTTTGTTTCAGAATTAGCTCGAATATAGATATGGCAAATACATTAACGCTTGTCATGTGAGCGAACTTGTTATTTAATTAGTATTTAAAAAAAAAAAAAATCGTTCCGTTTTTGCCCTAAATTTTGGGCATGACATTTTGGTATCAGAGCAAGGTTTCCACACTAGGAACCTTACTCCACTTACGTTTTTCCTTAGAATAATTAAAATTATTTTGTTGAATTGATTTTATCAAACTTTTGAATTTAATTGAATTAATATTATTCTAAAAGAAATTAATTAATTGTTTTGCCTTATTTTCCTCTTAGGATGCCTCTGAAGATGCGACAAGCTCACAAGCGCGGACGGGGTCCTAGACGTGTGCGCATAGCACGCAAAGAGGTAGTGAGGGAGGCATCGGTTCCAGAGGAGAACCAGGAGCACCTCCCGAACAGCCAAATGAACCTAACTGAGATCTCTTAGCAGCAATCCAAAATCTTATTGGCATAGTTCAGGAAAGGATCCGAGCAGAGAACCCTCAGGTTAGGAGTCATGACTCTGGGAGTCATAGATCTGTTGATAGAGAACGAAGCAGGAGCCCAGCTCTGATTCCTGTAGAGAGTCAGGGTGGTAATGAGCCAGAGTCTGTGCATATGCCAAGACCACCTCCAGTGGTGGAACCAGTTTATTTTGAGAGAGCTCGTCGAGATCCCGGGGATCTCATCAGGGAGGTCATGCACCTCCAACCACCATCCTTTAGAGGTTCTACAGATGGAGTAGAGGTCGAGGCATGGCTTCTGAGTCTTGAGAGGTGCTTTGCGTTGCATTCTTATGAGAGCAACTTGAAAGCACGTGTCGCAGTTCATCTTCTGAGAGGGACAGCCTCCACCTGGTGGAGACAGGAAGAGTACAAATGCGGATTAGTTCCTGATACTCTCACTTGGGAGATATTCACAGAGAGGTTTCGTGAGAGGTACCTATCAGAACACTTCAGGCAGCGTCGTATAGACGAATTTCATGATCTCCAACAAAAAGGCTTGTCAGTAACCTAGTATGAGAGTAAATTCTTTGAGTTGTTGCCTTATGTAGACTATCTAAAGGATGAGAAACTTCTTGTAAACCGCTTCATCAAGGGATTAAATGCCGGTATAGCTAGGCCTGTTAGGATGTCCATTCCAGAGAGCCTTCGGGTTGCTATAGAGAAGGCACTGATTGCCGAGGAAATTCAGGTCAGACCACAGGACAATAGGGATTGGTTTCAGAACAGAAATTCCACACCTCAAACTTATGGATTCCAGAAACCACATTGGAAAGAAAACAACTGAAATTCTCAGGGGTTCTCCAAACCCCCTCCTCCACAACAGACACCACAGAACCAGAGGCAGAAGCCTTCACAGTATCAGTAGGGCTCCAAGCCCAAGCAGTGGCAGACTCAGGGACAGAAACGTGATCAGAGAGCACAGGGATAGTACACACAGCCGGCGGGGACTCAGCAGTCCTCTAGGGGTGGGTACAATGGATCCAGTAGGACAGGAGGTCATGCATTCTCTAGGCCTCAGGGTGCCCAGTTCCAGGTATGGGGTGCTTGCTTTACGTGTGGAGCCATGGGGCATATGGCGAGGGATTGCCCTCAGGGACAGGTGGCAGGGAGTCAGTGGATGGCCGCTTCAGAGCCGATAGTTGGTGATATGGGTAGGACCCATAGAGTATTCGGAGCGGTTGACAACCGCTAGGCTGAGCATCAGGCCACGGTTATCGAATCTTTAGGTATAATCAAAGGTAATAATGTATCTATTTTGTTTGATTCAGGAGCTATTGACTCCTTTATATCTCCATTGGTTGTGGAGCATTGCGGGCTAGTGGCAACTAGACAGGGTGTCAGTTGGGAAGTGGAATTAGCTTCAGGAGCTAGAGTGTCAGTGGAATCAGAGGTTAGGGCATGTCAGCTGCAGATTGGAAAGACCACCACTTTAGTAGACCTTAGAGTGACTCCACTTGGATCTTACAGAATCGTACTTGGCATGGATTGGCTTTATGCCCATAGAGCCAAGATGGATTGCCACCTAAAAAAGATCGAGTGTGAGGATGATCATGGTTCGCCCATAGTTATTACCGGGATTCAGAGGCCCATGTCTCTTCGCATGATCTCCGCAATGCAGCTTAAGCGGAGCATGTGGAAGGGATGTCAACTTTTTGCTATCACTATCAGTGACAGAGGAGAAGAGGAGGAAAAAAAAACATCGCTCGATGACCATCCTATCCTTAAGGGATATTTAGATGTATTTCCTTCAGAGTTACTGGGAATGCCTCCTCGTAGAGAGATTGATTTTCATATAGACCTAGTACTAGGAGCCGAGCCAGTTTCCAGAGCACCTTATAGGATGACCACAAATGAGCTAAATGAACTTAAAATTCAGTTTGAAGAACTCCTTGAGAATGGTCATATTTGTCCTAGCGTATCCCCTTGGGGTGCACCAGTCATCTTCATTAAGAAGAAGGATGGATCTCTTCTATCGTGTATGGATTATCGTCAGCTAAATAAAGTAACCATCAAAAACCGATATCCTTTGCCCAGAATTGATGATTTATTCAACCAGCTTCAGTGTGCCAAAGTCTTTTCCAAAATAGCTCTGAAGTCAGGATACCATCAGTTGAGAATAGTGGAAAGTGATATCCACAAGACCGCATTTCGCACTAGATATGGTCACTATGAGTTTACCGTAGTCCCCTTTGGACTTACGAATGCCCCAACAGTTTTTATGAGCCTCATGAATGGGGTGTTCCGTACCTTTCTAGACTATTTTGTTATTGTGTTCCTTGATGATATACTAATATATTCTCAGAATGAGAAGGAGCATGAGGAACACCTGAAACAGGTATTGCAGTGTTTGCGGGATAATCAGTTGTTTGGCAGTTTGTCAAAGTGTGCTTTCTTTCGGTCTAAGGTTAAGTACCTTGGGCACGTTATTTCTGGTGATGGGATCTCAGTTGACCCATCAAAGATTAGGGCTATTATGGATTGGCCAACACCTACCAGTGTGACAGAGGTCAGGAGTTTCATGGGCTTAGCAGGGTATTACCGATGTTTCGTCGAGGGATTTTCCAGAGTCGCACACCCTATTACTTCTCTTCAGCATAAAGGGAAGAAATTTGAGTGGACAAAGAAGTGCGAGAAGGCCTTTCAGGAACTCAAGAAGGCACTTACTAGCACTCCTATCCTTGTTGTACCAGATCCTACAGCTGATTTCATGGTTTGTACAGATGCTTCTCTAGAGGGTTTAGGAGCAGTTCTTATGCAGGATGGTAGGGCCATAGCTTTCGAGTCTAGGAAACTTAAGACTCATGAACTTAATTATCCCACTCATGACCTTGAGCTCGCAGTAGTAGTGCATGCACTTGTGAGGTGGAGACACTTCCTTTTAGGACATCACTTCGAGTTGCATTCAGATCATCAGAGTCTTCAGTACATCTTCACTCAGCCGAACCTTAATGCATGTCAGAGGAGATGGATGGAGTTCTTGTGCGAATATGATTTTGATGTTCACTATATCAAAGGAAAGGAAAACGTAGTTGCAAATGCCTTGAGTAGGAGACATCACGAGGTTTACACCATATCCATGGGCACGGACTTGAGAGACCGTATACTTCGGCACTTGTCAAAGGATGGATGGTATGCAGAGGTATGTCAGGTATTACGATCTCAGGTTACTCTAGAAGGGAAATATGTGGATTATTCTTTGGAGTCCGATGGACTATTACACCACAGAGGGCGCATTTATGTACCTTCCTCCGGAGGGTTGCAAGAGTTCATTGTCATGGAGGCTCATAGAGCTCCTTATGCAGTGCATCCCAGGGTTAAGAAGTTGCATGCTGACTTGAGACAGTTGTATCATTGGTCGGGAATGCGGCAGCTCATTGCTGAGATAGTAGCTCGATGCCTCGAGTGTCAGAGGGTAAAGGCAGAGCACCGCCATCCAGGTGGGTTGCTCCAGTCTCATGCTATACCAGAGTGGAAGTGGGATACTATATCCATGGATTTCATCATTGGTCTTCCTATGTCTTCTCGTCGCCATGATGCTATCTTGGTGACAGTTGACAAGTTGACCAAAGTAGCTCACTTTTCACCAGTCCGTACTACATTCACAGCTCCAGCAGTAGCATAGGTTTTCTTGCGAGACATTGTTAGACTTCATGGCGTGCCTCGCAAGATTATTTCTGACAGGGATTCTCTTTTCACTTCTTCCTTTTGGAAGTCATTACAGGTAGATATGGGCACTAAGCTCAACTTCAATACAGCCTATCACCCGGAGACAGATGGTGAGACAGAGAGGGTCAATCAGGTGTTAGAGGATATGCTTCGCATGTACGTAATGGATCATTAGACCCGGTGGGAGGAGTATCTTCCCTTAGTGGAGTTTGCCTATAACAATGGGCATCACACTTTTTTGGGGATGCCACCCTATCGGGCATTATACGGCAGGCCTTGCAGGACGCCCTTGAGTTGGGATCGCATAGAGGATAGAGTTGCTATTGGTCCTGAGTTAGTACGGGATATGGAATAGCAGGTGGATTTGATTAGGTAGCGTCTCAGAGAGGCTCAGGATAGACAGAAGAAATATGCTGATGCAAAGAGGATAGATCATAGCTACTTGGTTGGAGATAGAGTTTTCTTCAGAGTGCAACCGCATAAGAGTCCAATCTGTTACGGAAAGGGTTCTAAGCTCGCACCTCACTTTGTAGGACCCTTTGAGATTCTTGAGAGGATAGGACCAATTGCCTACCGTTTAGCTTTGCCACCTAGCCTGTCACGCATCCACGATGTGTTTCATGTTTCAGTTTTGAGAAAATATATCTATGATGAGTCTCACATTTTAGATTGGGATGCCTTGAAAGTGGAGTCAGACGGGCAGCTAGCTTTGGAGCCCATTCGCATTTTGGCAAGCCGGACATTGGCCCTTCGAGGTCGAGAGATGGACCAGGTCAGGGTCTAGTGGGATTGTTATGATGAGGTTACGGCTTCATGGGAGGACGCAGCACGTATGAGATCAGAGTACCCCCACCTCTTTGATGAACTCCAGGAGGAAGTTCATGTCTAGAGGGGGAGGATGTGAGGCCTCACCTCGACTCAGTCTGACATTCAGTGGATTTTATATTTAGACTATTATGGATACTTTATTTTGATGCATTTTGAGACTTAGAACTTATATGATTTCAGGATTTGGATAACATTGCTATGATTTGATGATTTACTTATATGCTTTATGAGATAGAACACTACATGATTGTTAGATAGGATGATATTGCAATGATAGATGTCGTTATTGAATTTGCAGGACTTTACTCTGAATATTGAACTATGATGTATGGTTAAGTTTATGTGAATTGGGATGAAATTGCTTATGAGAATTTGCCTAATAAAAGATGTATTTAATCTGTGCAGATGAAAATTTTATGCAAGTGATGATGTGTATTGTTATATTATTGAATTATATTATATATGGATATTTGGAAGTACTAATGTGTTAATTGAGGTGCACAGGAAATTTACCATGTGACCATGGAAAAATTACGGAGAACCAAACCTAGACTTATGTATGTTCGTAAGCCAGGGGTTGTCTATTTGGAGAGACAACACCCCATTTGTGTTGTATTTTATTCGTAACAGTATATGCTGCATGAGTGTTAAGTGTTATTTAAATTTAATATGTAAAAAAAACCACTAGAGACAATTTCATGTTTTATTTGTAAAAGTGTTTTACTTGTGTCACTTGACACATGTGGATTTAAATTTAAATGTTTTATTTCTGTCTCTTGGTGGGAAAGTGTTTAATTATAGTTTTTCTTAAATAATATAATGTGTTGTCATAAATACTTTGGGAATATAATTTTTGGGGTGGTCAACATATGTTTGACCCGAAAATAAACTTCAGAGAGGTTTAAAATGGGTTAAATGAACACCTAGGGGTAGTTTAATAGGGTTTCCTAAAGCCCATAAGGTATACCTAGGGGTTAGGGGTAATTTTAGGCAAGTTTCTACTTTTAAATGATCTTTTTGACGCTTTAAAAATTGGTTTTTTTGAGTTGTGCGAAAATTGAAAAATTAGAAGTTTAAATCTAATTGAGATTTTTCCTATTCGAATGAGAGTCTTCTTGCATTCTGCTTTTCTTTCTTTTTTTTGGTTTTTTTTTTAGAAACTTGTGAGAACTCAGAGAATGAGCTTCTTAAGCAAGATTTTGAGAATTTGAGGGTAATCACCCACTCTCCATTTTTGGAGACAAGAGAAATTTTGAAAAGAAAAGAATAGTGTTGGAATAGAAAATTTAACTAAGGGTAGAAGAAGAAGAATCATGGATTAGGCAGCTCTTCCTCAAATATTATACTACCATTGGGTAGATTAAGGTTGGTTTGATTATTCTTTAAAATGGTTATTTTCTTGCATGTGGTTGAGTGTATGATTGGTGAAGAAATATGAGTTTTTTTGAATGACTTGTTTAGAATTTCATTTGAAAAATTTTGCATTATGCTTGCTGTGTTTTGGGAGTTTTCTCAAGACCTCTTACTCTTGGGAGAGGAGAGGATCTTGTGGGTGGTAGCAGTGACAACCCTTGAGTGAGAGACTCTCATTTGAGAGCGATCACAAGGGATCTTTGTGTGACCCTTGCTGCATGGCCTGTTTGTGCAATGGGGGTCATAAGGAGGGTTATAAGGCTAGAATGCCTTTGGGGGGCATAAGGAATAAGGGGTTGAGATTCTTGATATATTTATTGTGCCATGAGGTGGCTACTTGTTTTTCCATACTTGTAGTTCTCTTCAGGGTATTGGTCCACTACCACCCTTGAAAAGATCATCACCAAAGTGTGGTGCTATGTAGCCAAGTTGGGAGTGTGCCTGAAAATCTGTGTGTATTTTGCCTTCTATGTGTTTGCCTGTTTGTTACCCATCTAGGAATTGGTTCTCCGAGCTCGGGGGTGGCTACCAGTTAGCCTAGGCTGGGAGGTGAGCACTCCGTGGTCATTTTGTGATTTATTATGCAGGAAAGTCAGGAGAAGAGAATAGGAACAGTGAAAAGATGCAGAAGATTATTGTTGAAGATACTGAAATCCATTTGCAGTTATTTGTTTAAATTTGATAGTAGAAATATACCCTCATTCGTGGAATGAGAGGCAAGTTGTAATTTTGAAAAAAGACATGAGATTTAGTATTGTAGTTAAATAAGGAAACATCTTGTATTTTTGCAGATATTGAAAGAGTTGTAAAAAGCCAAATATGCTTCTATTTTCTACTTTGAAAAGAAAAGGGTTGCTTTGATTTGCATGCAAAAGTTTTTATTGAAATATAAAAGAAAATCAGCTTTTTAATTAATTTTACCTTCATTCTACTTACAGAAAAATATGGGTAGTATTTATTGTTAATATTTTAATGAATGTATGCATGTTGTTTTAAAGGTGAATATTGAGTTTATTTCTCTATTATAAGATCTAAGTTTCTTTTTGGATCCTAGAAAATAATAGTAGCAAGAATGAAATTACACAATTAAGTTTAAGAATAAAATCAAAGCATTCATCTCTTCTAATTTCTTAATTTGAGTTTATTAAACTTTAGATTATTTTTTTAGTTGCTATTAAGTTATTGAATTCTATGGTTATTTTATTGCAAGATATAAACCTATTACTTTGTTGTTATCTTATTAAATTTATTCATCTTAGACACCAGCAATATCATAAATTTTGCTTTTGATAATATCCAGAAAAGGAAAAAAAAAAAAATCAGTGTTAAATATATAGAAATTTCTTCTAAACCCTATATTCATAAATCAAATGAAAAAAGAGAGCCTAAGTTTACTTACCAAATATATATATATATATATATATATATATATATATATATATATATATATATATATACACATATATATATTTATATAGCATTATGAGATTTCTTTATTATTTTGTGCCTTTTATAAAAAAATCTGCATGTAAAACTTATTGAGAAAAAAAATATATATATGTTTTCACTCTTATAAATTTATATATATATATTTATATATATATATAAAATATATAAAAAAAAAATTATTAATGAAAAAAAAAATTAAATTAAATTAATTTTTTTTAAAAAAAAAGGGGTTTTCGGGCTGCGCGGGTATCGGCCGCATCCCATTGTGAGAACACACAGTGGGCGGCGCCAAAACGCCGCCACTGTGTGAGCACACAGTGGGAGGCGCCGAATGCCACCACTGTGTGGCCACACAGTGGCGCGGCGCCTAGCGCCACCACTATGTGGGAACACAGTGGGTGTCGCCCAGCGCTCCACTGTGTCACTACACAGTGGGCGGCGCTTGGTCCGCCTCCCCCGCTCGACCCGCCATGAATTTTAAACGCTGCCGACCCTGCATCAAATCCAATGCGGCCATGGACATTCCGCCCTGTGAGTTATGGTATCAAAAATATTAAACCCTAGCCCGGGTAGGGCTAGGGTAAGTAAGTAAAATAATATGTAAAATTTAATTAGATTAGATGCCTTTTTATAAAAAAAAAAAGAAATCCCTAATTAGGGTGGGAAGGCATATTGACTATTGTATTGGAAAGATATTTTTAAAGGATTAATATATTTATTGGTTATATTTTTGGAGTAAGTATTTAATAGAGATTTAAATATTTAAATACCTCCGTATGATTACTAATAGGAAGTAAAGGAAAGAGAAATATATAAATTTAAGAATAAAGCCTAGTCTTATAATTTCAAATGTATTTAATGTGATAAATACTTAATTTTGCCCTAGTTAATTTAGTTAGAGCATTAAAATTTTAAAATGGAAGTCTAGACTATATAGTCATATTGGAGATTGAATTAATCTTCCTCTCCTAATCCTTTAACGTGATTGATTTAATAAAATTTAATGACTAGGTATCTCATGGGGATAAAATTAGACCAGTTAGATTTCCGCAAATAAAATTAAACAATAATCGATGCTTGGTTCATTTCAGAATTAGCTTGAATATAGATATGACAAATACATTAACGCTTGTCGTGTGAGCGAACTTGTTAATTAATTAGTATTTTAAAAAAAAAAATCATTCTGTTTTTGCCCTAAATTTTGGGCATGACACTTTTTCACACACACATCTCTAGCGCCCACCGTGGGGCAGAAGACTACATTTTTCAGCCTCCAAGACTGACTGCTTATTTTTTTGTTATTTTCCAGATTTTAGATTTTTCGGATTTTTCATCGATACATCTCGTACAACATTTCCCACAGGGTGAAACGACAAACTGTAGGTGTCGTACGAACTAGAATCCTATCTCGTATGAGCTGGAATCCTATATCGTATGAGTTTACATACTGTCATACGATTTTGTATTTTTTTGGTTAAAAAGACAAAAGAAGCAAATTTCATGATTTTGGTTTTCTATTCAAATTGATTATTCTGATGACTGACCCTAGTTGTTTATTTGTCAATCTTAGAATTTTTCACAGCCTAATCAGTTTTTGCAAAATGATTGCCAAAGAATATGCTTATCGCACAAAGACAATATGACTATTGATTCATTGTCTTTGCAGGTTGCCTAAGGAAAATCGACCAAACATCGTGTATTCTTTCAATTCACTTTTTAGGCACCTAAATTGCTATCTGGTTAAAGAAAAAATCTGTCTTTCGTGTTTTTAGAAAATTTTGAGAGGTAGGAGAGTATACTCTTGTCTTTTTCTAGACAATCAGAAATCCAAACCCTTGAGGCTTTTTCGTTGTTTGAGATTTGTACATCTTTAGCAGGACTACCCTCTCGAGGGGTTGAAAAACTCTTAAAGCCATTATGACCGGTGTGAGGGGAACGACCTAAGTGGGAATGACTACACGGCAAGTACTCCAACCCACTATAAAATAAACGTGATTCGATGAAAATCAAGTCAACGACAGTGCTCAAGAATAGCTCTCCTCCATACCTTCAAGTATATTAAACCTTGGTTTTCAAGGCTGGGAGACCTCTTAATTGAGTTTATACCTCGACGTGCTGAACAGATCCCTTACTAGTTCTAATTAAAATTAGAAGCTACCCGGTTCACCTCCGAAAGGGGGGATAATCTTTGTGCAAGAGAGATAGTAACTCTCCCAGGATACTTGTCATTTCGTGCCCCCATTAGCGTTTGGAGTCAGATAATACGGTGTTGAGAATCCATTGCATGAGAATCAGTGGCCATATTCTGATTAGCTATTGGGTGTGTACCTGAGTCTACAAGAAAAGGTTTTCTTCTCTCACCAAATTCCTTAGGGTTTACATGTTGTGATTGGAGTTACTATTTATACTACGTGTCTTCTGTGTTTTCATCCCTGAAACAAAAAAAAAACTGAAATACCAAAATTGAAGAAGACAAGAAACAACTCAGTGATTAGAAACTTTGTCCGTGTTAGAACTAGTCCATCCTAAGTCAAACTCTATCCATGTTTGAACTAGTCCATCCTAAGTCAAATTTTGTCCATGTCAGAACTAGTCCATCCTAAGTCAAACTTTGTCCGTGTCAGAACTAGTCCATCCTAAGTCAAAACTCTGTTCATGTCAGAACTTGTCCATCCTAAGTCAAAATTTTGTTCAAAAATAGTATATCCTGGTAAAAAATCAGTCCATCTCAGAATTGGTCATACTCAGTTGTCATACTCAGCAATCTAAAAACTCAGAGTTTTAGTCTCTGCCTTGTGAACAGTCGTACGAAACTGATTATTTATCATCCTACATCACATCTTGTGTCGTAGGAGTTTTATCATTTGTCATCCTGCACTATATCCTGTGTTGTATGAAACCCAGAAGTTTGTCATCTAGAGATAAATCCTGTGTCGTATGAAACCTAGAAGTCTATCGTCTAGAGCTAAATCCTGTGTCATACGAGTTTTCTCATTTGTCATCCTTCACTGTATCCTGTGTCGTATGAAACCCAGAAGTTTGTTGTCTAGATCTAAATCTTGTGTCATACGAAACAGAACTTCCCTAAGTCTTTTGTCGTCTTGCACATACCCATCTATCAAGCAAAAACTTGTACGAAATAGAACTGTTGTTGTCCTGTAGCTGCTGAATTATCATCCGGTTCAGAAAATCCTATCGTACAAGTCTCTGGTTTTGTCAGAACAAAATAGTCAAACTTGCCTAAAAATAGTCTACATCGAACATAATATTGGTTATCATCAGCCTAAGCATAAACAAATCCAGACAGTGTACCTCTGCCATTTGCATTGCAAGATTTGGTCGATCATATTTTTAGCTAGTTCAATCAACTACCTATCAAACCTAAGTCACTTAAATAACGTCTTATACAGGATAGATCTTTCCTGAAACCAAATTGAATCTTACACTACTCCTAGAATAAACTTAGATAGATGTCTTATATAGGATAGATCTTTCCTGAAAATAAACTAAAATCTCAATTGTTCCTCTCAAACAATACGTTAACTGAACAACTAGCTCTGAAATTGATCTTGACCTCTGTATCACAAACAACTTTAGGTCACACTAATACATAAAAATGCCTACTCAAAACAATAGTTCTTGTAAGAAAGAGGCCAAAGGAAAAGGAAAAACCTTCTCATATCAAGATAACCCATTTTACGTGTAGGATCCACTCACTGACATACCTTCGTCATCAGGCAAACCAATTTTTGATGAACCTGAATCTCCCACTATACATGAGACAAAATACAATGACAAAAACAACCGCAATGTTCATGAAACCGGTAATGATTCCTCATCAAGTGAAGCCGAAGAAGACACAAAACCTCTAGAAAAAGATATTCTTGACTGTCAAAAGGACAAAGACTTTAGAAAAATGATGAAAGCTATCCTGGTTTGAGAGAGGGAAGACTATTTCTTAGAACTAGCAAAACAAGGTGCTGAACTTCCTACTAGATATGATGTTCAGACACTTGTTACTAAAAAGGAAGAATTGCTTATACTCATGGTACACAAACAATTACAAGCCTTACAGATGGAGGTCACAGAATTGAAGAATAAGGATAAGTCCCCAAAACAACATTCTTTGGAAACAATATGTCCGTTTCCATTTGACATAAATCTATACATGTCTCCATTTCCTTCATGAGTTGAGATCACAAAATTTGACAAATATGATGGTACCTCAGATCCTCAAGATCATGTCAGAGAATTTTGTGTTGCCTATATGGAGTTCAACCACGATCAAACGTACCTCATGCGCCTTTTCTCAAGGAGTTTAGGGCGTCAAGCAATGGAATGGTTCTCAAGTCTACCCAAAGGAATAAAAATGTTTGAAGAACTAATCCAACTATTTTTACAACAATACTCATACAACATTTGACATCTTGTGACTATGATCGAGCTTTGTAATACTAAACAGAAAACCGGGGTGCCTCTTCTTACTTTCCTCCAACGTTGGAGAAAGATGTTCTCTAGGTATTCTCGACCTATCCCAAACTCTGAGAAAATGGATATATTTGTAAATAACTTGGTCCCTGAACTGAAGTATAGTATACAAATGTAAGTACACCCATCATTTAACAAAATGGTAGATAATGCCATTCAAATGGAAGATGTGCTCATAAAGAAGGGAGATATCTCACCTTGGAAAGAAACACAACCAGGATCTAGCTCTAAAGAGAAGAACACGTATTGAAAATTTGGCAAAGACAACAAAAAGAATGTTGTTAACGATGGAGTAGTAGATATTGTTAAAGCTAACTCAAAGCCCACAATATTCAACTTGGCTAGTGGTACACAAGCACTTAAAGCTGCTAAGGTTGTAGCAAAAAATCCACCAAAGAAAACAAAAGAATGGTTCAAAGAAAAGCCTTGGCTTTCCAAACCTAAGCGTAATTTTACTCCTCTCGAAGAATCATATGAATTCACTTTCAAAACTTTGTTGGAAAACAACTTGATAATGCTACCAGATAACTCCAGACCATATGATCCAGAAGTCAAACCAAGATGGTGGAGAGAAAAGAATATTGTGACTTCCATCGGAATAAAGGTCATAATATAAACAATTGCATGAAGCTAAAACATGAGATTCAAGATCTCATAGATGCTGGTAAAGTTGTTGTTGGGAATCATCTAACCAATGCTGATCATAAAGCATTTAAGGACCCTTTACCTATTTATCAACAAGGTGATTCCTCAAAGACCAAAGGAGGTGCCAAAGTAAATTATACTTATACCAGCAATGAAAACAACATTAACATGATTGAGCCTTCCCAATCAAAATATTGCAATGTGATTATAGTCCAAGATAAACCAAATGACTCACGATATGCAAGAGCTCTGACCCGTTCTCAGAAGAAAGTCACTCTCCAAGGAGCTAGTTCTTCCAACCCAACTCAAGCAACATCGAACCCACCAACCCAATCAAACAAATAAAAAGAATCAACCTTGGATAAATTTAAAAGGCTAACTTCAACATCATCTTCTGGATATAGCATTGTTGAACAATTGAAAAGGACAAATGCCCAAATCTCAATTTTTGAATTGCTAAAACTCTTGTCTACTCACAAAGATATCCTAGACAAAAAATTGCTCACCACTAATGTTCCAAAAGATCTAGACATTGATCGGTTTTAGTCTATGGTGGGTCATCTGACTTCACCTCACTATCTGACCTTCTCTAAAGAAGATGACAAATCACTAAATCATCCACATAACTAGCCATTGCATATTGAAGCCATGATCCATAAACACAGAGTCAAATGTGTTTTGATAGATGGAGGCGCGAGGTTGAATATTTGTACTTATAGTCTGCTTACACAACTAGGATTCTCTGAAAATGTCATTGATCCTAGCAAGAAAATAACAATAAAAGCCTATGATGAAGAAGAAAGGACCTCTAAAGGCCTGGTATCATTACCTATCAGAGTGGGACCTGTAGAAAGAGATTTCCTTTTCCAAGTACTTGATATTCCTTTGTCATACAATATCTTACTGGGCAAGCCGTGGATTCATGAAATGAAGGCAGTTCCATCAACATACCATTAATGCTTAAAGTTTCCTTATCATGGAATAGAATTCAGTATTCCTACTGATACGAATGTCATCTGTAATGCATTAACAAAAGGTGCAGATACTTTTGTGCCTCATAATAGGGCAGCCTCTACAAATGAAGATCCAGAAACACTGATGAAAGACTTAGAAAATAAATTGAAGATTACAAATACCGGCATGGATGGCTACAAGATAGAACTGATACTTTCATTAGTTTCTCTCCCTCCATCACCAAAACAGTTGGGCAAACCATCAGAGGCTATGAGAATACAAACTTCAGCTCCAAATACCATATATGATGGTCTCTTTGTACAGTCCTCTACCTCCCTAAAGGATGAAATGGAAGAAGATATTGTTCTTAATTGGCTCTTTAAGGAAGCTAGTCAAAATGAGGAGGTACGACATTGTGAGATTTCCTCTAACCAATATGGTCCTAGCTACAAGATGATTCAACACATGGCATATTCAAGTACCGGTCCCCTGGGTAAACATCAAGAGGGTATTATTGAACCAATTCAGCTACAAACAAAGTCCATAAATGATAAGGATGGACTGGGGTACAATCCGAAAAAGACATCAGATCAAAAACATGTCTCTAAGTCTAAGTGGCAAAAAAGGATATCACCTTCAATATTATAGGAAGCAGACACTCAACAAACAAAAGCAGAGTGTGGAAAAGAGAAAGAGGAATCAGTAGTCAAGAAAGAAGAAATAGTCAGTGCTCAAGCTTCGATGGTGTCAGCTACAATAATACAAGAAGTTGAGGTCCCTGAGGATATAAGAGATGAAGTAGTAAGAATCAGAGAATTGTTTGCACCACTAAAAGTTCTAGTCACATATACTGGTAGGCAACAAGTAGATGATTCAGAGACTGACTCAAATGAGGATGAATGGGGTCCTGACCACCTCTCAAATACATCTAATATAGAAACTCCAAAAGAGTCTAGCGATGTCATAGATGATATTCAAGAGATGATGCACATAAAACTAGAGATGGAAATACAAGAAATTAGACAAAAGAGACAAGCAAATTATGAACAAGGATTGAAGGAAGGAAGAGTACCAAAAAGCTTTTCATCTATGTACCCCTATGCTAAAACAAAACAAATCAGGTATAGCACTACACAAGAAGATTTAGAAGCTATAGAACAAGAACCAATTATCAGTCCAGAGGAAGCTGAATGGAGTAGATGACAACAAATCATAGAAACAACAAGATCATGTCAACAAGTATGTTAGATACAAATGACAAATGAACCACAATATGAAGGAACTTGCATCATTAAAGATGTTGGTGTTGATTGCACACATAAACTTACTAAATCACTTGAAGAAGACTCAAAAAATTCATCCAATGACTCTGATGACTCTGATGACAGTCTTATTCAAGACAATATATACTCAACCTCAAATTCTGAATCATCTGATACAAACAATGAAAATCTGTCTACTGATCTTATCATTGTCAAACCACAATATGACGTTCAGTCTGGCATAGGGAACGACACTACCAGTATGTCTATTGGATTAGGTCAATTAAATATTAACGTGAACTTTAATAATCATGTTCTGACTCTTCCTGGTCTTGGGACACTTACGCAAGGTATCCTTCTGGAACTCAACTTTTTGATCCATCGTTGTGATGACAATACCATGAACGCTCTCGAACCTATCCAATATTTATCCTTACTACATCCAGAACTAATTGACTATAATTTACAAAACCAGCCCATGAATATACCTACTTTTGCTAATGACTATACGTCAGCCTATTATCTCAATGCAGTTGAACCCATGTACTCTTCCACCAGTGAACAGAGTGAAAACATGATTGAAGTGGATATCAAGTATCTTAGTCACAAAAACAAGAAAAACAAAAACAAAATATCTTATGGTGAAAACGACATTGTGGCGCTATCAGAATCTAAAAAATAGAAAATAAAGGACATACCTAAAGGTGAAAACCTCTCTGATGTGCCTGAAGGTGAGATACTTGATGTACTACCAAGTCATTTCTAGGAAAGGTCCTCCATATTGATCGAGCCAACTCAGCCAGTGAACATTGGGAGTCAAGAGACACCACACATCATTCCTGTATCTCAATCACTATCATCTGAAGAATTGAAAGATTTCACTCATCTATTCTCAAAAAAGAATATAAACTTTGCATGGACGTACTCTGATATGCTAGGCCTGGATCCTGATCTCATCATGCACCATCTTTCTATCACACCAGGAATTAAACCAGCTAAACAGAAAATCCATAAGTTGCACCCACATGTGGCATTGCTAGTTAAGGCTGAGCTAGAAAAACTATTAAAAACTGGATTCATTAGAGCTATAGATTATGCTGAATGGATTTCAAACATAGTACCTGTGTCAAAGGCAGACAAATCTATCAGAGTTTGCACTAACTTCAGAGATCTTAATAAAGCTTGTCCAAAGGATGACTTTCCATTACCAAATATTGATATGATAGTCGACATGACTGATGGGTATGAGATGTACTCACTAATAGATGGATTCTCCAAATATAATCAAATTAAAATAGCTCTCGGAGATCAAGAAAAGACAATGTTCAATTGTGCATGGGGAACTTTTTGCTGGAATGTCATGCCATTTGGGATAAAGAACGCAAGGGCGACCTATCAAAGAGCAGTTACAACTATCTTTCATGACATGATGCATAAGAATATGGAAGATTATGTTGATGACACCTTAGTGAAGACTATGAAGAGATCAACGAATATTCAAGAGCTAGGTCCTATACTAGACAAAATGGAAAAGTTTAAACTCCAGTTAAATCCAAAGAAGTGTGCATTTAGAGTAACATCTGGTAAACTAATTGGCTACATCATTTCAAATAAGGGAATTGAGGTTGATCCTAAGAAGGTCCAAGCCATAATGGAAATGCTACCTCTGAAGAACATCAGTCAAATGAGAAGTCTATAGGGACATCTCCAATCCATCAGACGCTTCATTTCTCAGCTAGCAGACAAAGCTCAACCTTTCACAAAAGTATTGAGGAAAGGAATAATACACAATTGGGATCAGGAATGTGAACAACACCTTTAGCAGATAAATGAGTACCTATTCAATCCACCAATATTGGTGCCACCTATTCAGGGTAAACCATTGATCTTATACATATCAGCAACTGATTCATCACTGGGGCACTTCTGGCACAACAAGATGACAACAAAAAGGAATGAGCTATTTATTACATTAGCAGGACATTGGTGTCTTATGAAATGAACTACACTATAATAGAAAAAGAATGCTTGGCATTAGTCTTTGCATCACAAAAATTGAGACACTACATGCTAGCACATTCAGTCAAGCTGGTGGCTAAAATTGATCCGCTCAAGTATCTATTCAACAAAGAAACACTAACAGGAAGATTGGCAAAATGGGTCATGATCTTTATAGAGTTTGACATTGAATATGTGGACCACAAAGCCATAAAAGGATAGGTAATTGCTGATCAACTTGCTGAAGCTCCCCTTAAGGACACTCAATCACTACATATAGAGTTTCCAGATGAATCAATAACACATTTTAATCAACAACCCTGGAAGATGTTCTTCAATGGATCTTTTACTCAAAATGGTTCTGGTGTTAGAATATTGTTTATTACTCCTTAGAAGTATTCAATCCCAAAGTGTTATAAGATTCTATTCCCTTGCACAAATAATATTGTAGAATATGAGGCTCTAGTGAATGGGATCAAGCTAGCTATTGAATGGAAGGTTGCAGAATTACACATCTATGGAGATTCTCAGCTGATCATAGATCAAATCAATGACACATATCAGACTCGAGATGACAAACTGATGCCTTATAAGAAAATGGTTGATGATCTTAAGAAGTATTTTTATTTTGTATCATTCCAACAGATTCCTAGATTTGCAAATAGAGCAATAGATGCTATGGCCACCTTGGCGTCTATACCTGAGTTACACGAGTCCAATTTTCACTTTGAATTCTTGGTGGAAGAGTTACATTACCCAGCCTATGATTCTCCTAAGACCCAAATAGTCTGTTCTATTATTGGACATGACTCATCCTGATACAGTCACATCTACTCTTATTTACAAGACCAAATTATCCTTGAAAACCTTACTCGTAATGAGAAAAGAAACCTAACTCAAAATGCTTCATGGTATGTTATCATTGCTAATGATCTGTTTAGACGAGGTTTGGATGGTACATTGCTTAGGTGTCTAGAAACTAAAGAATCTAAATGTGCATTATCAAAAGTTCATGAAGGTATTTGTGGATCTCATTTGAATGGTCTTACTTTAGCTCGGAAACTATTATGGACTGGCTACTACTAGCCAGACATAGAGAAAGATGCTATTAAATTTGCTAAGACCTGTGAAAAATGTCAGCTGCATGGAAAACTCATACATGCTCCAGCAAGGGATTTTATACCCTTCACTACACATTGGCCTTTTTAGCAATGGGATTTTGATCTCATTGGTCAGATATATCCCGCATCATCTAATGGACATAAATTCATCATAACTACCACTTAGTATTTTACCAAGTGGGTAGAAGTAGTTCCTCTCATCAAAGCAACCGGTAAACAAGTCACCTTGTTCATCCTAAACTATATCATCTGCAGGTATGGGATACCTTTGTCCATCGTGACTGATAATGGAGGACAACTCAAGAATAAAGATCTAGATGAGCTCTATGAGAAATTCAAAATAAAACAAAATTGGTCATCAGTATATTACCCTCAAGGTAATGGACAAGCTAAGGCATCTAACAAAAACCTACTGACTATCTTGCATAGAACAATGAACAAATCTAGGAAGGATTGGCATCTGCAGCTCAACCCTGCACTATGGGCTTACATAACAAGTATCAAAACATCTACTAGGGCTACACCTTTCTCTTTGGTGTATGGGTCCAAAGTAGTACTACCTATTGAAGTAGAAATACCATCTCTAAGAGTTTCCTTGCAAGGTCTTGTTACTGATGAAGATCATAGAATATCTAGATTGCAAGAACTTGAATTGCTAGATGAATGTCGACAAGTGGCATTTGATCATCTCAGAGTGTATCAAAAAAGAATGTCTAGAGGATATAACAAGAAAGTTAGACAAAGAGAATTTTAGGTTGGTGACCTAGTTCTAAGAGAAAATCCCAAAAATCAGTAGTTTTGAGACAACAAAGGGAAGTTTGAACCCAACTGGCTGGGTCCTTACATCGTTACTGCTGTATTTGGCTTTGGTGCCTATCAACTCTCAAATTCAGAAGGAGAATAGCTCCATGAACCGATTAAAACCATCCACTTGAAGAAATTATTCGCTTAGCATTCTCTGTGCCATCAACATGTACAGTTGAAAAAAGTCATGAAAAAATCAAAATTAAAAAAAAGAAAAAAATGAAAAAATAAAAATAAATAGAAAAAAAGAAAGAAAAAAAAATATAAAGAGAGAAAATGCCCTAGTGAAAACCTGGTAAATAGTCACCTTGGTAAAAAAAAAATAATGAATCTCTGCCAAGTAGGTGAAAACCTGGCAAACAGGTGCCTCTTGTACTCAAGCGCTCCATCTATCAATGCAACGTTGGCATTTCCCGCTTTCATGCATCTTTGCTTTCGCTTTTACATATATTTCAGTCACTTTTGTGACATCTTGGTTCATTGTAACCTTCATGACTTGAAACTAATCAATGTCCTACTCTTAGGTTAATCGACTGAGCATATTACATATTCTAAGCAGTGTCAACCAAGTCATCTTTCCGTCAGTGAAACCTAGTCGTCCACTCCAAGATAGTCACTTGTCTCCTAACTACCAAAGAGTTTTATCACTGAGTAAACAAGCAAAACAACATAACAGAAAATAATCACTAAATAGTTTGAGCTCTAAATGAAAATTTTCTTTGTATGCTGTCTTTTATATTGGTTTTCAATTATTATCCCTCTGAGTAACTCGAGGAAGTCTATTGTGACTAAGAGGAGCAAGGATTGGGGGCATAATATTTTCTTTGTTTTCTGCTTGTAGGAATGATCCCAATGATTTGGAAACATCTAAATTAGCTGGGTGTCTGTGATAAGAGCCTTCACATCAAGGTGAAATTGCCTCACATACCTCGACTCCGCTTATTTGTATGCTACAGGGAGGTCCACATCATTTCTTTGTTTGTTTTGAGGGAATTTCTTTATGATGCGATTCGGGTCCCTGCGAAATTTGTCCAAGGATATGAACAAAAAAAGGGTCATTGCAGACAAGATAATAAATATTGCACATTGAAAAAGAAAGGAACTCTAACCTGCTTGTTGTGTTCATTATGCTTGGTGATGAATCTTAAGCATTTTAAATCCAGTGACTAGGTTTAGGTTGCATTTTGCATATGATTTTTCATATCATTTTGCATTTTTGTGAATCTAGAGTGATTTTGGTATGGTAATAATTTCTTAATTCTATGAGAGATGAAAGCATCATCATTTCTTATGCTAAGTGGTCTATTTATCATCATTTCTTTGATCGAGTACTTGTGTTTTGAGATGTTTAGCTGCATACATAAACATTTTATATAGATTCATACATTTCATTATTCACTCATCTGTAAAAAGTTGCATTTCACATTACTCATTACACATTCATCTATTTCCATATGAAAAGAAACAAAAATAGACATCCATAATCATTTGCATTACATACTAAAAAGAAATGCATACATATAGAATAAAGCATATAAAAGACATCTCATAAACGAATCAACACAAGTACGATGAAGTAAAATCAGATCTCATATATATATATATATATATATATATATATCATATAAATTCTAAGAGTACAAAATGATGTCGAATGACATATACAAACTCCCATCGGAGCAAGAATCGTATAGGCTACAAAAAATATTTGAGCTACAAAAATAATATCTAGCTCTCAGCCTCTCCCTCATCACCTGGTGGAGGAGGAGGAGCCCAATGACCGAGATCCTGACAAGGTGCCCAAGCTCCCTCTAACCATGCCATATACTGTGAGTAGGGAATGACCTGCTACGCAACTGGAACTACGACACTATATGCTGCAACATAGTAGGCTGCCCTACTAGTCTAGAGAAGGACCTCCTATTGCAAGGCCTCTATCTCTGCTCTCATCACTTCTCTCATCTCTGAGATCTGGCGATTGCACTCAACCCTAAGATCTGCAAGTTGTCAGTCTCGCTCCGCCAGCTGAGTCTGAGCCATTATCAACTGTGACTGCAACTCTGCAAGATGTGCTCTCATCGACCATCTCACATCAGTTCCCTGCTCTCTCGCAGGCTCTCCACCCCCATCTCCACCTCCAACTCCACCTTACTCCTCATGTCATTGCCGAACCTATCTCAGAGTTGCTTGCTCCTCCTTAGCTTTTCCCAATCTCACTCCTACACGCCCTAGGGATCCACCCTCACCCCTCTATTGTCCAACCCTAGCTAGAACTCTACTGCTGCTAGCACCAGGATCACCACCTACCTACATCTGAGCCTTGGTTCTCTATCTATGTCCCTATCTCTGTCCCTGGCCTTGTCTTGGTGCGAGGGCATCATCCTAAATCTCCTCAATACAAGGCGCTTGCTCAGCTAGATCTATGAATCTAGGAAATAGATGCTGCTAGAAAAAATCTCTATACTAGGGCAATACCCCCGCATCTGCAATATCATCCAGGTAGTCCCATCTCAGTCACTGTAGACCAGTCAACTCCTGCATACTCAAGGCATAGGACAACCTCAATTACCATCCTTTCCTCTCCTCATCAACATATCGGGCATAAATTGTATACTCCTATGATACCCCCTGAGGCCAGCCATACTGCCTCATCACCGGTGATACTACAAACTTCTCCACTATCGTCTGCGATCTACCAATAAGAGGGTGAGTAACAAAAAGGTCCTTGCATACCAATCACCAGTCATTCCATGACTCTAAGCCCTTGTATGGTCTCCATACTATGGCTATCAAGTCATCAAGCTGTCGCCGCCGAAAATTGGTCTTGCCTAGATGGGGCTGTGTGACATAACTGGCATACCTATATATAATCGGCTACCCAAGCTCTCTACTATCATCTACTATAGGATGACAAACTGGGAGGTTCTCCCAAGCCCAAACCTGTAAAATAAATACACCCATAGACATGCTCTTGCCATCCCTATATACAATCTCATGCATCTCGCGATACATGTGGGCCAATATAAAAGAGCCCCATCCAAGCCTCTGAGGGGTCTCCATCAATCTCTCTAGCATTTTGCCCCATCCACAATGGAAACCCTATTGTCCTCTATCTGGAATTAGAAAACAATCGATAAATCCTACTAAAACACATGCCAGTGGAAACTCCTCGCTGTATCTGCTCATCATCACGTCCCAACTAATGGAACGGGTCAAAATGTCTAGATCCCTGAGTACATGTCTAACCACATGTAGTCTAGGTAACAATGCTGCATCATAATCCACCTTATCCCCAGCAAAAGGGATACAAAGGATCCTATATACATCCTCAGGAGTGATGGTCATCTCTCCCACTGGAAAATGAAACGTGTTATGCTCTGAATGGAAACGCTCAACCAATGTTGTGAGCATACCGTGATTCACACAGATATCTAGTAAACCAAGAAGATGAGTCAAACCGCACAAGTCAATATGAGCCTAATCAACCTCTGATAAATGTTGTACTAATTCCATGGTGGGAGGATAAACACATCTAAAAAGCATAGGAGGTAATCAAACCTGCAAAAACCTAAGAACAAAGCATCAGAAATCATTCCAAATGAGCTTACAAGAGAAATAAAACATCACGCAAATCTAATTAAGTCGAGTGCAAAATCAAAATTTCACGTTTAGATCTTAAAAAATGCCCACTATTTCCTGAACGACAAAACACAGAAGGGAAACATCTCATACGAGTCAGGATTGACCTTCGTATGACAAAACATCCCCATACGACAAAATATAAGACCTCGCACAACAAAATGGTCTTTTACAATCATGTCGTATGATACACGGGTAGGGTCCGAATGACAAATATAATGGTTTGAAATGATAAAAGATAATTCAACAGTTTGGCGT
Organism: Cryptomeria japonica; assembly: GCF_030272615.1. Lineage (NCBI taxonomy): Eukaryota > Viridiplantae > Streptophyta > Pinopsida > Cupressales > Cupressaceae > Cryptomeria > Cryptomeria japonica. The sequence continues at coordinate 372,723,449 of NC_081410.1, read as the reverse complement.
ATGAGACATGATCCTGTCTTGCACGACAAAATGTGAAACCCGACTTCAAACATGCCAAAAAATTGAAAAATGAACAAAAAAATTCAAAATTGAGAACATAAAGAGGCTTAAGATTGACCACTTACCGCTGGCTCATAGTTTCAAGGTCGATTATGTCATCTTTGGTGCTTGAATCGATGCTCATGAGTAGGGACCACCATTTTTTTTGTAGAAGGCTTTTTGAATTTTCAAACTTGGAGGGTTAAAATGATTTGAAAATGACACTTTTGTCCCATATATAGCCAAAAACCTAATTTTTCAACTTGCTCCAATGGACATGAAAATTGTACCCTTAGCTAATTTGCCCGTTTTGATTCCATTTTCAGGATCGAAATCTAAATTCAAGATCATTTTACTAGTCAATTTCAAAATTTGGACCACTTAGCGCTTTTCATCAAATGCTCATTCTTTCTTCAAATTGCGCTCAATTTCTCATGAATCAACACTGAATCTCAATTTTATTCTACACAACAACTTTGCACTCAATTCAAAATCAGTTAATGCCAAATTTTCAAAAATTCCTTAGGATCAATTTGTTCTCAAATAACTAATCATCGCCAACAATTGCTTATAATGTACCCTCATTATCTTTCGATTTCATTCCTGAGGGGGCATACTCACGACCTTATGATCTCACATCTCACATGTCGAGATTTTTTTTTTAATCTTTATCAAAAGTCAAGAAAAAATCTTTTCAACTAAAGAAAATCAATTCTTATTGCTAAAGAGGCATCTCAGCTTCATCGCTTCACATCAAGTTGAGATCTCTCGATCATCTGAATCGAATCAATCGCTAGGGGCATATCGGTTTCATCGCTTCAAATCAAGCTGATATTTATCTTCATTTGAATTAGTCTCTTAACATTAATTAGTTTCATCGCTTTTCATCAAGCTAATTATTCATTTAGACTTAATTAAAAGTTTAAAGAGTATCTTTGATCACACGCTAAATCTAAGCAGGTGTTCAGTTTCATCGCTTCGAATCAAGCTGGATAGTTTATTTTTTGCTCATCGTATCTTCATCAATCAAGTTCAAGATCAATTTTTATCTTCGCTTGCTGTGTCTAGATCAATCAAGTTTTAGATCAATAAGATCTGCTTCTTGATCAATCAAGTTCAAGTTCGGTATCTTTTGTTTTCTATCGTTCCTCAGTTCAATCAAGTTCGGGATCGGTATCGCTTTAATTAGACTTCATTCAGCTTCATCACTTCGAATCAAGCTAAACACCTTTCTCTTCATCTAGTTCATGATCAATCAAGTTTAGAACTGACATCTCCTAGACATCACATATTCTTTGAACCAACAAACTGCTCGCACATTAATTCAAAGAGGCGCAAACGTAATACCCTAAAAATGGTCATCTAAACCATGGGCCCCTAATCTCGACAACATCACCAAGGTCCTAACCAAAGGCAATTAAATCAACCTTGGGCACATTATTAATTCTTTAATCATCAAATATCACATGGCAAATCAATTACTCAATATTAATTAAATATTTATTTAATTAATTGAATCATTTCCAAGAATATCATTTTGATCAAATTATCCTATTTTAATTTATTAAATATCCTTGCATATTTAATTAATTAATAAATTTGCCATTTAATCATACAAAAGGAATTAATTACAAAGCAAGAGTTGAATTGAAAATAAAATAAAAGAATTGAATTGAGAGAGAAATCAAACTTGAGATATTATTTCTTTTTCTAAATTTAGAACTTGAAATCAGAAAAGCAATTAAATTGAATTATTGATTATTCTCTAAAATTTGAACTCAAAGCTTTTCAGAAAAAAAGAAGTTCAGTTGCATTAAAAAGACTCTTTTCTTGAATAAATAAAAGAATTATCTATTTTTATCACAAATGCATGGAATTAATTTATTATTATTTCCAATGCAACATGGACTTCTAATTTAAATGCATTTCAATTATACTATAATTGGAATCTATCTCAAGGTTAACTAAACCTGATTTCTCAATTATTTTTAATTAATCCTAAATTGAGCTTTTTAGTTGTAATTCTCTATAAATTCAATCCTCAGTTCTCATTCAATTCACCCCAGAGATTTTTGAGAACACGCATGGAGATTATTATCACACTAATTTTGCTCTGGAGTCCTTTAAGATCATTGTGTTTTTTTAGATTATTTGCATCCATATTTAGTTTATTCATTATTGCTTGAATTATTCATCCATTTTGCATCCATATAGTTAATATCATATAGATTAAATCCTTCATCTTGGTGTAGTCTAGTCACTGGTATTGCTTATAAAAAATCTGAGAGCAATCTTATACTTGCATCTTTAAGAAGGCAATTAGTCGCATTGTTATGGTTTATTATTTATTAATTATTTATTTACTAACCATACATGTAATGACTTAATTGAAGTGTTGTGCTTACAGCTACAAACCCTTTTTCACACACACATCTCTAGCGACCACTGTGGGGCAGAAGACTACATTTTTCGGCCTCCAAGACTGACTGCTTATTTTTTTGTTATTTTCCAGATTTCAGATTTTTTGGATTTTCATCCGTACATCTCATACGACATTTCCCACAGGGTGAAACGACAAATTACAGGTGTCGTACGAACTAGAATCCTATCTCGTACGAGTTGGAATCCTGTATTGTATGAGTTTACATACTGTCATATGATTCTGTATTTTTTTGGTTAAAAAGACAAAAGAGGCAAATTTCATGATTTTGGTTTTTTGTTCAAATTGATTATTCTGATGACTGACCCTGGTTGTTTATCTGTCTATCGTAGAATTTTTCAATGGGGTCCACAACTTTATGAGATCAAACATTATCAACCATCACATCAAGCAACTGAGAATGGAGGCACAAGGTCAGTATAGCTGCTGAATTTTGTCCGGGTTAGTCTTTATCTTTTATCATTTGGCGACAGATTATGTTCCTATGCTACTCAAGGATGTTCACAAGTGACTAGAGGAGCCATGATGGGCGTTATCTTTTTCTTTGTTTGTTGTTTGTAGTGTGAATCGATGAAGTTCTAGGGAAATTGCTCTAGTGGGTGTCTGTGATAGGAACATTCATCTATTGGATGCCACACATACCTCGACCCCTAGTGTAATTCCTAGAATGGAGGGTTCACTCCTTGTATTCTACATGTTTGTTTACACAATGAGATATATTACATCTCAGTTCCTTATATCCTAATGTGCTAAGCTTCATTGTTCAATAATAAGGCTCAATGATGAATATACGTTGCACAATAAAACATGTGACACAGGTTCATGATTCTTTCAATTTCATTCTCATCTCATGTGTTTATTGATAGTTTGTTGATTTCTCATCTTCTTTCTAAATCACATTCTTTCTAAACATTATTTCTTTCATCAATCTCTTCTCTCTATCATCTTACTAACATTTCTTCACAGTGCATCTGAGTTAAAAATTTGTTCTAGCATTATCATACCAAAAAAAAATACATGCATTCATATAGATACCATTGCATTCATAAACATTAGTTAATATGCATATTATAAGATACCATTGAATTCATTAGCATCATTGATACATACATGTAGGAACCATTGCATTCATGAATCATATAGAATAAAATAGATATACAACATATAACTCATAGCATCATATAAGCATACATGGAAAACAAAACATAAATAGATCGCTGCTGAAAACTACATATCATATATATATATATAACTCAAAAATGATAATGTGCATGAATACAATAAACAAGCCCAAAGGCTCAGATAACATGATAAAAAATTTCTCAACCAACACTGCCTCTATCAGCAGGTGGATCTTGTCCACTAGGTCTTGTCCCAAGATGTTGAGGTGGTCCCATAGCACCACCACTGCTAGTTTGTCAAAAAGTAGATTGACTCGATCTCCTCCCCATGAAGGCACTATAACTAGGCTCTCTCTGACCCTCAGGGATAGCTCTCTCATAAGCCCGTCGATAATAAATAGCTTCCTGTGTAGCAACAAAATATCTATCTGCCTGGTCACATGCCTCTATCACTGGTCCAAATACCTGATCATATGCATTGATGGTGATCTAAGCTCTCTTGACTGCCTCATCTCTCCCTTTGGAGATGATCCCTCTCATCTTCTAAAACACCATAGTCTATATGGTGGACCTCTCACTTGATATCTTGTCTAGCAACCTCCTCCTCCAAACTCTGAATCCATGCTCTAAGAATCTGTGGATCATCCTCATCGCCCACCTATCCTCTCCCACCCTCTGTAGTAGACACATCCTCAAACTCCAACATATCATCATCATCATCATCATCTCCATCCTCGCCGCTTGATGAATTTGAAGAATCATCACTATCCCCACTGCTGATAGACTTGCTGTCTCCACCAATGTCTACATCCTCATCTCCTATCTTATCCTCTCCTTCCACTCCTCCATCTTCCTAAGCTCCTCCCTCAACTCCACCTTCCTCTCCTCCTCTGACTCTCTCCCCCAACTCTAGCCTCAATCTTTGCCTAGGATGGTGAATCTGCTATGTTGTAATCGGAACAACAGGATTAGTAAGTGGAATCAGTCTGTGTCTGGAAAACCATGCATCATACTCTGGAGTAGTCCCTGGATCCGTTGTACCTCTACCCCAACCCTAGAGTAATGGCTATAGAGAATCAAACTTAGTAGAAGAAACATGCAGTTGTATGCACATCCCCCAATCAGATACCTCCTGAGATACACGAGCAAAGTAAGTAGTAACAACTGGTGTCACCTGTACCTCTCCAAACTGTCTCAATACCCGACCTAGGAGATACATCTCTATAATCCACCATGTCTCAAAAGTCCTACCAATCAGATACCTCTGTTGTTGATAGAAAGGCAAGTGTACTACGTCATCCACCCAACTAGGGCAATCTAAGTATGGTCTCCAAATAAAATGTTGTAGTAGGTCAAACTGATGTCTCCAATACAAGGTGTTACCTAAACCCCTATATCTGATACCTGTTGTGTACCTAAAATCATAAGACTCACTAGGTTGCAAATCAACATGAGTAACAAGTCTCGAAATAGAAATATGCTCCCATGCCCAAGTCTAGAGGAGTATCACACCACAACTGATAGATTGATACCCAAGATATACAATCCCATGCATATGATAATACATGGCAAGAAGACATGGACCACATGCATATACTTGTCGATGACAATCATATCATGGAGCACTCTGCCCCATCTGACTGGAAATCCATGACCTCGTCTGTCAGTTATCAACAAACCACCAACAACACTACACAGTACAATAGTCATGTCATCATAATCTAACCGGGCCCAAGGGATGTCATATCGACCACTGATCTGCAAGTCCTATATCTCACACTCAAAAAGTGCACACAATCTAGTAGTGCCATCATCATGGTCATACACAATTCTCTCACCATGAATCAGAATACGTAGTATACGCCATACATCCTCTATTGTAATGGATGCCTCCCCAGTCAGAAGATGGAAAGAACATGTCTTGGAATGCCACCGCTCTATCAACATTGTAATCATGGCCCTGTTGGCCATCACCTCTGGTAAGTGTAACACATAGTACAAACCAAGTTGTCAAATATGCTCAATCTCCTCATCAAGTAAATCAGCACGAAAACCAAATCCACTAGGTCTGCTTTGTCGATAGTATAACACTCCAATGTTCTCTTGCAAAGAGAAAGAGTTCAAAATATCAGATTACGAAAACAAAAAATTTCTCATATGCATGACAAAAAACATTCACATACAACGAATGCATGATGTTTACTACTAATACGATACAATTATGGCTTATGTGTAACATTTATAGTGAATGCGTAATGAAAGGAGGACATGCATAACAATAAACACTATGGCGCAAAGAAATCAACGAATGTGTAATGTTAATGGCTAATGTGTGACATTATGAGCATTTGCATAACATTAAGCCCAAATGCGTAAAAATCGATAGGCGATTGCATGATGCAAAGGAGAAATTGAACACAGGATTTTTTTTGAAAAATAGTGAAAAACAGGCAAAAAAGTAGGAAAAAATTAGAAAAATACCATGCCGCTAGTCCCAAGAGGTCTTTGATATGAATGTACTCGATCAGACAGGTGTACTCGAGCTCTATAACCAGCCATGATGATCAAATACTTGAAAGAAAGCACAAGATTTGTAGAGAAAACAAAGAACTTGCCAAATACCAAATGAGCAAATGAAAACCTAAAATCTCTATTTATAGCTCAAAATTAGGGTTTTTTTTAACACCTCAACGCCTGTGGTCCCCGCTAGCTTCAAACAACTTGTAGCCTACTCAAACGATCTTGAAATCGCCCGAAACTTCACACGATTGCTTATTACACTAATATCAAAAACATGGTCTCAATTTCTGAATTTTCTGACCACCTTTTTCGAGGGGGCATATTTACACTATACAGTGGTACTAAGGCATACTGGGGTAGAATTTTTCATTTTCTTTGAAACAATGTCATTCCAACTTTGTCTCAAAGAGGGGCAAATGTAGACACCTAAAATTGTCTCATTGATCATGTACTAATTATTCCTCTAATTGATTAAATAATTCTTTAATTTTTTAATTAAGTTAATTAATCTTATTCTTCTAATTTCATATTTCCTCATAATCTTACTAATTATTCTATTTCCTATTCTATCATCATTTAATCATTTTAATCATTTTCTAATATTAATTAAATGTTTGTTATTCAATCAATTCTGATTAATTCCCCAATTTAAATAATCTTTATTATTTAAATAATTATGTTCTCAATTTCTATCTCTTATCATCTAATCATTAACCCTTTTCTAAATATTAATTAAATATTTATTATTTAATTAATTATGATTTAATCCTTTAAATTAAATAATCTTTATTATTTAATTAAAGTCCATTTCTAGCATAATTAAATAGTTTCTTTAAATTATTTAATTAGCTAATTAATTCTTCCATTTCCAAATCCCCAAATTCTAATTTCTTGCAAATTCAAATACATGTGCATGATTTCGAAAACCAAATTGAAAATCAAAGTCAAGTTCTAAATATATTCAAATGCTAAATTGAATTTAAAATAAATTCAATTATTTGAATAAATTTCATGCAAAGATTAAATTGAAAATCTAAGTTAAAGTGCAAACACATGCTAAATTAATTAATTAAATCAATTAATTAGTTAAGTAATTTATCTCTCAAGTCTCTATTTTCATCTTCTAGTTCTCTTGGTCATCTTCTTTATTTCTTCCAATCATTCTTTTTCTTCTTTCAGTTAGTTTTTTCTCAATCAGTTGACTCAATTAATCTACTCAATCTATTATGTTTCACCTCCAAGTCAGCAGTTCAACTATCAATTAGCATGTGAGCTCACCTGAGTTCCACCTCTTGATCAATTTGTTGCACTTTTTCAATCAATCTTCTCCAAAAATCTATAAATTGAGCATTCAATCCTCACAATTCCTCTAGATCATGAACTCTGAATCTTTGTGTCAATTGCAGGTTGCCAGTGCAATATCTGAGAGACATCATACCACAGAGAGAAGAATAACAATGGAATCCATGATGCACAAAAGGGAGTTTCACATTGTTTAATTTAATTGCATTTTGCATCTATTTCATTGGTTTTATGTTTTAATTCCTTAGATAGTTAAGGAATTCGTGATCGTCCTTATTTCCTATTTAGCAATGGTGTATTTGAGCATAGCACACTATGCACATTGGAATCCCATATCGATAGATAATGTAATTAAGCATGAATTTTGCTATTTGCTTACCTGTGGTGTATGTAAGAGGGATTGCCTCTACCCATTTAGTAAAATACTTAGTACCGATTAAGATGAATTTATGCCAGTTGGAAGAAGTAGGATTAACTTTACCAACTAGATCCAACCCCCATTGTGAAAATGGCTAGGGTGATGTGATAGGTTGTAGATCATGTGCTAGCACATGAATGAGGTCTCCATGCATTTGACATTGTCTACATTTTTGTACATATTTATTGGCTCCTTTTCCATAATTGGCCAATAGTATCCAGTTCTTAATAATTTCTTTGATAGTGGCGGGCCACTTTGATGCGCCCCACAAATTCTATCATGTACCTCTTTTAGGGTAAGTTGTGCTTCTTCTACATCAAGACATCGAAGAAGTGTTCCATCAAGTCCCTTTCTATATAATGTGTCAGCAATAATAGTGTGTCTGGATGCCTAACAAATAAAACTTTTCTTTTGATTTTGAGACAAATCAGGAGACATATACTAAGTATGTAAATATGCGTATATCTTATTATACCATGGGGATTCAGGACCCACAATTACACATACATATTCGGATGAGGGAATCTCATATGTCGGTACCATCAATTGTTCTACAATAAACTTGAATTGAGTTTCATTATTAGGCATGTTTAGTAGAGACCCTACTGTAGCCATGGCGTCAACTGCCTTGTTCTGTACCCTTGGAATATGTTCAAAAGTGATGTTACTGAAGAGTTCTTTGTAATCTTCTACCATTTGTTTATAAGGCATCAATTTATCTTTTTTTTTTTATAGTCATCATTGACTTGATTTAAAATCAGTTGTGAGTCACCGTAGACTTGTAATTCTTTTATCCTCCACTATACAATGGTACAGAGTCCTATGATGAGAGCTTCATATTCGGCTATATTGTTCGTATAGGGAAAATTGATTATGACTGACTTAGAGATAGAATCACCTTGAGGGGTGATGAAAGAATCCCAACTCTAGCTCCATGATTTGTATAGGATCCGTCAAAGTATAATTTCTACATGGTAGATGTTGTTAATGTAAACACAGATTCATCAGGAAAGTCTATTAGTAGTGGGTGATTGTCTTGTAAGGGAGCCTTTGCTAACTGATCTTCTATAATCTGCCCTTTGGTTGTCTTTCTATCCACATATTCTATATCAAACTCACTTAAAATCATGACTCACTTAGCCAATCTTCCAGTTAATGTTGCTCTGCTTAACAAATATTTGAGTGGATCAAAGCGTGTTGAGTTGAACTTTGTGACTCAGCATATAATGTCTAAGTTTCTGAGATGCAAAGATCGCTGCTAGACATGCTCGTTCTATAGGAGTGTAATTAAGTTCATATCCAATTAGGGTTCTACTGATATAGTAGATTTTTCTTTCCTTTCCTTGATCATTATGTTGTGCCAACAGGGCTCCCAAAGATGAGTTTGTTGTTGATATATATAGTAATAGGGGCTTTCCTTGAGTATATGGAACTAATATGGGAGTATGTAGAAGATAATCTTTTAAAGCTTGAAAAGCTTCTTGGCACTGCTCTATCCATTTTTAAGGTGGCTCCTTTTTTGAGTAAATACTGAAATGGATGACATTTATCTGCTAACTGTGCTATGAACTATCTTATAGACTGTAATATCCCTTGTAACCCTCTTAACTTCTTGAGTGTTGATGGAGGTTGCATATCCATGATTGCTTTGAAATTTACTGTATCTACCTCAATTCCTCTATTAGAAACAATAAAGCCTAAAATTTTGCCTGTTGTTACACCAAGCACACACTTTTTTGGGTTTAATATGACATTGTATTGTTCTAATCGATCAAATATCTTAGCTAGGACTTCCAGGTGGTGTTCTCTTGTCTACAATTTAGCCAGTACATCATCCACATAGTCTTCCATGATATTGTGGATCATGTCATGAAATAATGTGTTATAGCCCTTTGATATGTTGCTTCTGCATTCTTAAGACCAAATGGCATGACGTTCCAGCAATATGTTCCCCATGGATAGGTACATGAATGTCATGTTGTGTTGATCTTCTGGTGCAATCTTGATCTGGTTGTATCCTGAGAAACCATCCATCAATGAAAGCATTTCATTCCCATCGGTTAATTCAACTATCATATCTATGTTAGGTAATGGGAAATCATCCTTAGGACATGCTTTATTTAGATCTCAGAAGTTTGTGAAGATTCTTATGCCCCCAGTAGGCTTAGTCACAAGTACCAATTTAGATATCCACTCTGCATAGTCAATAGGTCTAATGAAGCCCACATCCAGAAGCTTTTGGAGTTCTACTTTGACTAGTAATGCAATCTATGGATGCATCTTTCTTAGCTTTTATTTGTATGGTTTGATTCCTAGTAGCAATGGTAAATGATGTAACACCAATTCTGGATCTAGGCCTAGCATATCTATATAGGACCAAGCGAAATTGATCGGACATTGTTTGAAGAACTCTATGAACTTGTCCTTTTCTTCCTAGTTTAATGATTTTGTTAAGTGGATATTATGTACAACTTCTCCTTCTTCTATATTGACTTCTTCAGTCTCTTCCATAAGTAATGATGGATTCTCTTGTTCAATAGGAAGGCTATCTAACGTGATCTTGCCATCATGATCACTTTCATCTGTATCATCTGTCACAGAGGCACTTGCCTCTCCAAAGTATGTCATTCTATCCAAGTCTATATCAAATCTTGCCTTATGATCACCATGTGGAAACCCTTCTCTTACACCAAGGAATTTTGCAATAGCTTCATCATTCTCAAACCAGTCTAGAGTTAGTTTTCCTTCTCCCCAATCAATCAAATGTGAGTTTATAAGGGATAAGTCATTTCTTCCTTATATTGTAAAGGATCTTGATAACATGCATACCTAGTTATTTGGGTGACCTGATATATTTTCATCATCGATGGGCGATTGATGGTCCTTTGTCGTGTCTATTTCTTGTGGGCTAACATCATGATCAGATAGGAATTCATAGTCATGAGAATCGGTCACACTTTCTATGTACGTTTCACTTTCCGAGTCTGTATCACTTATCTCCTCTTGTTCTTGTAACTGTGTTTGTTATAGATTTGTGAACCTCCTTTGTGTGGTGGATACCCTTCTTAAACCTGGTATAAGTCATTGTAGTCTTTCTTCACCTGACTTATTTGGAGAAGCTTGAGTTGTTTCCCTTGGAAAAAGTATTGACAACAACCAAGGGCTAGGCTCATTTGTTAGTGTTAAGCCTATGTCTGTTACCATATTTGCTTGTGTAGATGTTTTAGATATTGTATTTCTATGTGATTTTGTGTTAGGTCCTTGTAGAAGTTGCCTCATATCTTCACCATTTGATTCCATACTAGGAGATGTTGGTGCTTTCCTACTTCTCTGAGATGAAGAGGGAAATACTCATGTTGATAACTGATTCTGAGGTATGTACATTGATGGTAGCCTAGGTTTGTTCAGTATATCTAATGTATGTTGTCTTGCCTCTATTATCTTTGGTAAATGTTTATATCCTAACCCTTGATTCTTTGGGTTTGCATGAGGCAAAACAGGTTCTAATCTATCAATCTTTTGTAGTCCCAAGCCTGTGGTACCATTGTACCCATATTTTTGTAGCATCTTGAAACCGTTGCCATACTGATCTAAAGGTAGCTTGGGTATTGTCATGTCATCTTCTTCTCTGTATATCCAGTGATTGACATCTTCATTCAGAGATTATTCTTGTAAGTCTCCCCATCTAATGAAAGAGCAAGAATCTGAGTACTTTACTATCTCTTTTCCTTTATCTTGTCTCATCACTGTGTTATCAGGTTTCCCAAAAGACCTATGAGAAAGTGATAATTGTCTGTCATTCGAGGTAGTTGAAATGGAGTATTCCCCACAACCAACATCCTTAATCTATAAAGAAGATGCAGTAGGTGTATTTTTCTATATTTTTGTGATTGTTAATGACACCATTTGTATATCAAGGGTGCTTCTTGATTAATGGGTACTTGGTTATCTAAACTTGCCTTCAAGTGATTACAATATTGGAATGGATTTGGATCACCCTTTATGGTGATTTCAATGCCATTGTATGGAAATTTAAAACATTGGTGGAATTTTGAAGGTACAGCCTGCATGGCATGAATCCATGGATGTCCCAATAGCATGTTATATGCTATTTCTCTATCCAACACTTGGAAAGTAACCTCTATTGTGATAGGTCCTATTTGCACTGGTAGTGTAACTACACCTTTTGAAGGGCATTCTTCATCATCATATGCTTTGATCTTTATTCTCTTTGGAGGATCAATATGAAACTCAGAATAACCCAATGCCTTGACCAACTTTAGTGTACAAATGTTAAGACTGACTCCTCCATCTATAAGTACTCTTCTGACTTTTTTCTTATGTATGTAAGCTTCTAGATGTAGCAGATCATTATGGAGAAGTCTATCACTGGAAACATCTTGTTCTGTGAAAGAAATATGGGTACCATTAGCTAAATTCCCCACCATAGATTGGAAAGCATTTTCATCTATACCTCTGTTAGCTAATGAATCTTGAAGTGCTCTATCCAAGATAGCTTTGTGATTTGGTGATATACACAATAGTTCAAAGAGTGATATCTGGGCTGGGATTTTGTTTGTTAGGATTGATGATAGCCCCAAAGATACTGAGAGCGGGGGGGGGTGAATCAATATCTAACCAATTTATAGATTCTTTAACCTTATTAAGTATTTTGTATTCCAAAACAATGTACTGGTAAACAATAATTAATGCAGTAAATAAGAACAGTAAAGACAGCATAGAAAACACACCATAACACAAGATGTTTAACGAAGAAACCCAGAGTGGGAAAAACCTCAGTGGGATTTTTGACCCACAATATTCACTCACTAGCCAATGAATAGATATTACTTACAAGAGGGGCCTGCACATGCAGGAAGGCCAATTGCCTAGAGCTCACTGCTCAATCACAAAAAGGAAGTCTCACTGACTTACAAATGGATTATGAAAATCCAATATAATGTACTGCTATAATTCAACATCTGATATGCCAAGTTCAGTACCGGTTTAAGCTCATACAATAACCATAAACCTTATACAAAATATTCGCTCATCACTTCTACCATGTATCCATCCTTTCTTCTATTTATCAAAATTATTTTCAAGATCTCATAGATATATGAATCTTATTACAATATGCCATGTCGGCTTTACAAAAGATATTTACAATTAAATATAATAAACAAAACTTTGTTCCTGTCGGCTGGAGTGTCGGTATACATTGTTGCCACTGCCGGTGAAGTGTTTGTTGGTGCCGATGCCTACCGGTGTTTGTGCCTGAAGGTGTCCACAAGGTTTCCGGTAAGTTTCCATCAATGACAACACCATCATTTCTCACTAGAGTGTATAATGCCAACATTCTTCAAGTGATCAACCACATTATAGGTCCCTACTGTTGGCGATGGGTTGGATGGTACTCCTTTCAAGGTTACTTTTGATCTGCAAGTAACTACTGCATAGTCGTTGTCTCTTGGATTTATTGTGATCGTAGCCATTGTATTATCTCTTGTGAGGGACATGTCTGCATTATATGTTGTGTTATCAAGGTTTATTTCATATCCCATCCTATAGTCATTATGTGCAAGTCTGATATCCATGATTTGTGCTATAATTTCATCTTCAAACCATCCTAAATAAAATGCTTCTTCCTGCCCCAGTCCATAAGACATAGATTCTTGTCTTCATCATATTTTAGTGCTTTTGACATCATGAAAAATTGGTTATCATAGTTATAAGTCACTTTACGTTACTCATAATCATCAAGTTCTTCATTTGAATCACCATCTACTACATCTCCTGAGCTAATGGCATGAATAGTATAGTCATATGAGACTTTTGTGTAGTTAGCGATGTTGTCTTGTGTTCCTGAGGTCGATGCCTTCCCTTTATCATGTTTGACAAAAGGATCCTTAAAGATGGTGTGATTTGTGTTTGCTGAAAGTTTGTTGGTATCAATTGTGATGTCACCTTGATCTATCAAGTCCTAAATTAGGTTTTTCAATTTATAGCAATTTACAGTTTTATGACCTTTTGTATGATGATAGTCACATAAATCATTATAATTCCACCATGTAGGTTTGAAAGGACTTGGTTCATATACTCTAACCTCTATAAAAGTGATTATATTTTTCTTTATTAACTTCTTTAATGCTAATTCAATAGGCTCCCCTAGAGGTGTGTAGTTCCTTTTTGGAGCATTTACCCTTGGGAATTTTGTGTTTGTAGTTTGCGCAGCATTTGCATTTGTCGAAACTATGTTATTCTTTGTATGTGGACTAAATGATTGACTTGGTCCTTGTAAAGACATAATCGGTTGAGCTTTGTTCACTGTACAAGCATCTACAACACCATCATTGGTCACATTCTTGTTTCTTGACCAAAAATTGGATTTATCATTGTTGTTGTTATTCCAATATTTTATGATACCTTGTTCTACTAGTCCTTCTTCACACTTTAAGGCTTTTTGAGTGATTTGTTTAAATGTGGTCAAACATTGCATTTGTATTGGGTACTTAATTTTAGGGATTAAGTTTTTTCTAAACATGTCCACTTGCTCAGTTTTGGGAATAATAGTCTTGCACCTTCTGTAGAGAGCTCTCCTTCTTTGTATGAAGGACGCAAATGTTTCATTCTCATATTATTTTGTAGCACATAGATCCATCAATGTAACAGAGGTTTCAATGTTATGTGAGAAGTTGGAAATGAAATGTTTAGCTAATTCACCCCATGATGTGATTGTTAGTGGGAGATGTGAAAATACTCCAAGGTTGAACCTTCGAGACTTTTTGGGAACAATCTCATTAGATAAGTTCTTCAGTTGCAACCTATATACATGCAGTGAAAGATTCTCTGATGTGATCTCTAGGATCACCTTTCCTTTAGTATCTGTCAAATTTTGGTGTTTCAAAATGTGGTGGGAAAGGCGACATGTATATTGTGTGATCAAAAGGATAAGTATGTAAGTCTTGTATTGTATAGCTCTTTTTATTGTTACCAGTTTCAAAGTTGTCATTTGTTGTTGCAGATTCTGTACTTGTTGGGTCAAAATATCTGTCTGAGTCAGTGGTACACTTTGTGCATGTATATTGCCAACAAAAGGATTTGTGGTAGTATAATTAGGAGGTTGTTGAAAGGTATCATAATTATAATTTTGCGTGTTATGGGTCCCGCTAGGTACTGTGAAATAAGCAAATTGTGAACCGATATTTGACTGGGTTGTACTCATTGTATTAACAGAACTAGGGTTTGTATTTTAATGACTATATGTAGAACCTATGGAATAGGAAATTAGAGGTTGAGTCGCACTTGTTGTATGAGAAATTTGTGTTTGAATTGGTGCTGAGACACTTGACATCACTAGCATAGTTTGAGAGGCTATGATAGCCTATGTTGGATGCTAACATTTATTGTTGATGATGATGCACTTGCTTGAGAACTCGTATTGGACGCCACATTTGTTTTTGTAGATGAGGTTGATGCATTTTGGGAGAAACTTGAGGTCATAGCTTGTGTTTGTGTTACATTTGGTATTTGACTTCTACTTGGACCTAAAGTGATTCCTTATGGTTAGATTATTGTGGCATCAAAATCTTTAGGTAATTTGGCACCATTTTGTAATAACAACGAGAGATATCTATCCCTATTATTGTGTATAAGAGCGTTTAGAATCATAAGGACATGTGGGTCTTATTGAGCTGACTCAATCTCTTCATGTGTTGAGTTTTGTTGTAGCTCGTGTATTTTGGGCATTGCATAGGGATTGGACCATTGACTACTTGATATGTCCATGTTCCAAGTTGGATTAATTGGCGGGTCATTGTTTGGGTCCATTTTACTCTTTGCCTTTTGTGACCTTGTGACGAGCATTTAAGAATTCTATATGAGGACACTCTAGAACCAAAGATGATGATAAACCTAGACTATGAATGCAAGATTCTAGACTTAAAGGTGAAGTATGCAACACTAGACCAAACTCTCTATTGGGGATTTGGACGTGGGACTTGTTGAGTACTTTGAGATTTTTGCAATGCGAGGTTTTCAAGTTCTTGCCTAAGAAGTTCTGCAACAATCTCCCTATAAATTCTACAAGAAATTTTATACTCTTTGTCTAGCTCATACTCAACTCCCATGTACTGAGGTGCACTTGTATTTAGTTGCCAAGCCAAGTTATCTAAACCATCAATGATTTCTCTTTGACCGTCGTTTGGCACTAGATTAGGTTTCTTAAAGGGGAGAAAACCATTAGCTGGGAGACCCATTATGACACATGCTATGACTTTTTAGGATGATTATGCAAATCTTGACAGAATAAGACATATGTATATGAGGTATAATAAGGAATAATTATGAAGAATATGCAAGGACTTATGAAAAGATTATAAGGACGCAAATTAGAACAATGCAAAGACTTATGCAAATTCTAAGGATGTAAATGAGGATGTAAATGAGGATGATAATAAGGACATAAATGAGGATGATAATAAGGATACAAATGAAGATGATAATAAGGATGTATTATGAGGACTATACGAGGAATTATTCTAAGGACATATATGTTAGACAGTTTAAATAACCGGAAGACAATTGAGAGGGGGGTGAATCAGTTGTCTTAGATTACCAGAACCTTGAGCAATTTATAACTTAAATACAAGAACCCAAAACATTAATACTGGAATGCTTAAACCAATCTCCAAAATATCAGATAAACCAATTAAGCATAAACAACAATCAGAGAATAAATACCATCCACATGACACCAAGATTTTTACGTGGAAAACCTAGTAAAGGGAAAAACTACGGTGGGAAGCCTACCCACAATCAGATAATACTTCTGCAGTAAGTATTTCAATCAAGAAGCCTGCACTTGTAGGAAGGCCAACAGCTTAGAGCTCACTGCTCATCACAAAAGGAGTCTCACTAACTACAAAGAAATCCAGACTACAATTTGAAAGAATGAATGAACTGCAAAGATAGCATCTCCTATGCTTGAGTACAGTTCCAGTTAAGCTTAATACCAGAGAAATAAATCCTCTTACATAAACCCAACTCGATCTCCAATGATCAACCAAATCCTCTACCTAAATGATATTACATTATTCTCTCATTACATCCTCACATATCCCATTCCCATTATATGATGATCTACAATGAGATCTTAAATCATATATATACAAACCCTCGACCATAAACAATCAAGCCAGCCACCGAACAATAAATCAATTACATAATTACAAAACATGTCAGCTTAAGACCAAACAAATAATATCCAACCCATAAGACATCCCAGAAACACATTGAGGTTCAATCCACATGCTACATTAAGTCGGTCCATAACCTAGATACTGTTAGATAGTTTAAATAACCGGAAGACAACTGAGAGGGGGGTGAATTAGTTGTCACAGATTACTAGAACCATTAGCAATTTAAAATTTAATACCAGAACCCAAAACATTAATACTGGAATGATTAAACCAAATACCATAATAGCAGTTAAACCAATTAAGCATAAATAATAATCACAAAATAAATACCATCTACATGAAACCAAGATTTATACGTGGAAAACCTGGTAAAGGGAAAAACCACAATGGGAAGCCTATCCACAGTCAGATAATACTTTTGTAGTAAGTATGTGAATTACAATTGAGGGGCCTACACTTGCAAGAAGGCCAACAACCTAGAGCGCATTGCTCATCACAAAAGGAGCCTCACTGACTATATAGAAATCCAGACTACAATTCAGAGAAGTGTTGAACTGTAAAAGACAACATCTCCTATACTGTTAAGCCATAAATCTGACAAAAATATCAAAGAAAAAACATAAACCACTGAATCCCAAAGCAGACTACGCCCCCTGAGCAATAGCATCCCACATCAGTGGTAGAATGAATAGTATCTCTGATAATTCATTTTGGACTGATGCCAAACCACATCAATCAGTTCTCTGTCGGAGGGACAAAAACCCCTAATCCGTCTCTTAGGTACTCAAATGATTCCTTGGGCAAAGGTTTAGTGAAAACATCTACAATCTTCTCTTTAGTGTTCATATAAACTAGTCTAACTTCATTTGCTTCCACTTTTTCCTTCAAAAAGTTATACTTGATAGATATGTGCTTTGTTTTAGAATGAAATACTAGATTCTTTGATATATCAATAGCAATAGAGTTATCAAAGTGAATAACTATCAGTGCATCACAATCCACCTTTATATCCTTCAACATTTGCTTCATCCATAAAACTTGTGTCAGTTAGTAGCAGCAACAACATACTCATCTTCAGTAGTAGATAAAGAAGTACATGACTATTCCTTGCTGATCCATGAAACCAACTTCTTTCCAAGAAAGAAAGCTCCACCAAAATTGCTTTTTTGGTCATCAATATCTCAAGCCCAATCAACATCTGTATACGCACATAAAGTAAAGTTATTATCCTTAGGGTACCACAAACCATATTCTGATGTACCTTGCAAGTATCGAAAAATCCTTTTCACCGCAATCTCATGATTTTATCTAGGATTACTCTGAAATATTGAAATAAAACAAACATCATTCATAATGTCAGGCCTAATTTGAGTCAAATAAAGCAAACCTCCAATCATAGATTTGTATCTTGTAGGATTTACCAGTGTAGAAACATATTTTCTTGTCAATTTCTCACTTGCAACCATAAGACTACTTATCGGTTTAGAATCTCCCATACCAAATTTCTTTAACAATTCCTTAGCATATTTATTTTGATAGATTAAAATACCTTTGTCAGTCTGAGTAATCTGTAAACCCAAGAAAAATTTCATCTCACCAATCATAGACATCTCAAATTCTTTCTCCATATTCTTAGAAAATTCTATGCATAACTTATCTTCACCTCCAAAAATAATGTCATCAACAAATACTTCAATAATTAGTATATCATCATCGGTGATCTTATAATATAAATTACTGTCGGCACTACCCTTAGTAAAACAAAGCTGCAAAAGATATTTATCCAACCTTGCATACCAATCTCGCTTGTTTCAATCCATATAAAGCTTTCCTTAACCTACAAACCATATTTGTATCATCTGATAGTCAAAAACCATCAGGTTGCTCAATATAAACTTCCTCATGAAGATCCCCATTCAAAAATGCACATTTAACATCCATACGATAAACCTTGTAGTTTTTATAAGTAGCATAGGCAAGAAATAATCTTACAGCTTCAATCCTAGCTACAAGTGCAAAATTCTCTCCATAATCAATTCATTCCTTCTGAGAATATCCTTTACAAACCAATCTAGCCTTATTCCTTATAACTTGACCATCCTCATTCAATTTATTCCTAAAAACCCATTTAGTTCCAATAACATTTTTATTTTTAGGCCGGGGAACCAAGGTCCATGTGTTATTTTTCTCAATCTGATCTAATTCTTCTTCCATAGCTTTCAACCAATATTCATCTTTACATGACTCAATTACTTATACCGATTCAACTTGTGAAACTAAACATACCTCATTAGTTGCTATAATTCTTCTTGTCATCAATCCATTTCTCTTATCCCCAATGATCTAATCTTCTAAATGATTCAATCCACATACCTAGGAGTCTTCTGACTTTTTGTTCTTCCCTATTCTTCAGTTACCATAGAATTCTCTGATACTGCTAGAGTAACTGGTTCAACACTCAGTTCCGGTAAAGGTGCTACTAGTTCAAATATAATCATTTCCATTGTTGGTTCTCATAAACTCCGATTTGACTTATGTTCAGCTCATCTACTTTAAAATTAGCACTCTCCACAATTCTCTGCAATCTCTTGTTAAACCATCTATATGCTTTTCTTTCACTAGAGTAACCAAGAAATATTCCTTCATCACATCTGCGATCAAATTTACCAATGATATCATCTCCCCTAATATAACATTTACTACCAAAAATTCTAAAATGCTTACCTGTAGGTGTATTGCCAAACCATAATTCATAAGGTGTCTTGTTGGTTTCCCCTTTGATATGTACTCTGTTGAATGTATAAACTGATATGCTCACCTCTTATCTCCAGTAGATATGAGGTAGACTAGATTCCATCATCATTGTTCTAGTAGCATCCAAGATAGTTCTGTTCTTTCTTTCCACAACTCCATTTTGCTGAGGTGTCCGAGGAGTAGAAAATTGTCTTCTTATACCATGCTTCTCACAAAAGTTATTAAACTCACCGTATGTGAATTCTCCACCATGATCTGACCTCAAACATTTAATCTTCAATCCTGTTTCAGTTTCCACTTTAGCCTTAAAGATATTAAACTTTTCAAATGCTTTAGATTTTTCTTTTAGAAAAGTAACCTACATCATTCTAGAATAATCATCAATGATTAGCATGAAATATCTATCACCTTGAAAACTTTTAACTCTAGCAGGGCCACACAAATCAGTATGAATAAGATCAAGAACATCATTTGATTTATCTTGTATACACCTAAAAGAGGTTTGGACATATTTACCCATTTGACATTCTTTACATATTGGATTATAGTGCTTCATAATCTTAGGTATATCCCTAACTACCTTAGTTGAATTGATCTTCACAATGCAATCAAAATTCACATGACACAACCTTTTATGCCATAGCCAACTCTCATCAATCTGTGTAATCAAACATGTTTTCTCACCGAAGTTCAAATGAAATATATTACCTTTTGTCTATGTACTGGTTGCAATCTCTAAAGGAGATCTGTTAATGATTTTGCATTTTCCATCCTTGAACTATAATTGAAATCCCTTATCTACCAATTGTCCTACACTCAAAAGATTATGCCTTAAACCTTTAACATAATAAACATTGTCAGTATAGTTCTTACCATCCAATGATATAGTTAATTTTCCTTTGATCATACATACTTTGTCATCTTCAAATCTAACTAGACCTCCATCAAATTCTTGTAAAGATAGAAACTTCCCTTTATCTCCAATCATATGATGTGAACAACCATTGTCAATTAACCATTCATCTTTGTCTTCAATTTTAACAACAAGTGCCTTCTCTTCAAGTACATTCACTTCCAGTGCTGGATCATCTTCCTTGATAGCCAGGAACACCCATTCCTTCCCATTATCAGAACCACTAGTAGAGTCTTCTATTGGTTCATCATCAGAATCAGTAATTCCTTCCTCATCCGCTATGTAGCATGATTTTTCTTTGTTTTTCTTGTACTTATACTTGTTCAAATATCCAAGGTTAGGCTTAAATGATCTTCTAACTCTTTCTTCAAATCTTGAATTCCTTTTAGGACATCTAGATGCAAAATGACCAATCTTATTACATGCAAAACATTTAAAAGGTTCTTTTCCTTCATACTTACTTCCTACCGGTCCTTTAGGTACTCTTCTAGCAAATAGTGCTTCAAGTTGCTCAAACTCATCATCCTCTCTCCTCATATCTTCTAATTCCTTTGCATAAAAGTTTTCCAGTCTTGCTTACCGGTTGTAGATGTAGATGCATGAAAAAAGGTTCAAAATTTACAACTCTAGAAGGTCCAAATTCTTTAAGGTCAAAAGCAGATAGTTTCCCAACCAAACTATCTATGTTGACAGATGTATTAGCCATTGTTCTCAACTCATTAATAGCAATAGCCTTCATTTTGTAATCCGGTGGTAGGGCTCTCAGGACTTTAGAAACAATTTCATCTTCGCTCAGAGTTCCACCACAACATTGAATTCCCATAACAATCTCATTTACCCTTTCCATGAATATAGTAATCCTTTCATCTTCTTCCATCTTCAAATTTTCATAGGTCACCTGGTAACCATCAAGTTTAGCAATCTTCATTGTAGGGTCATCTTCATTAAGAGTCTCCAACTTATCCCATATAGCCTTTCCAGATGATTTGTCGATTAATTTCATTATTTGTTGATCAGAAAGTGTACACAAGAGGGCTTCTCTTTCTCTACAATCATTCTCAAGCTCCTTGTCCAGGTTTGCCAGAGGAGGATTGCCAGATCTTGGATTATAAGGTGTGACACCATTTTGTGTGATCTCCAAAATCTCCTTGCCAAGATATCTCAGATGATTCTCCATCCGAATCTTCCATACTATGTAATTTGTTCCATCAAGCCTCAAAATATCCCTTCGAAAGATAACTCCAGAAGAAATGGATGAACTTGAACTATTAGTCGGCATAGGATCTTCCTCAAGTGATTAAGATTTTTGCAGAGAGGAACAAAGATCTGATACCAATTGTTAGACAGTTCAAATAACCGAAAGACAACTGAGAGGAGGGGGGTGAATCAGTTCCCACAGATTATCGAAACAATTGGCAATTTAAAATTTAATACCAAAACCCAAAACATTAATACTAGAATAACAGTTAAACCAATTAAGCATAAGCAATAATCACATAATAAATACCATCCACATGATACCAATATTTATATGTGGAAAACCTGATAAAGGGAAAAACCATGGTGGGAAGCCTACCCATAGTGAGATAATACTTTTGCAGTAAGTATATGAGTTATAATTGAGGGGCTTGCACTTGCAGGAAGGACAAAAACCTAGAGCACACCGCTCATCACAAAAGGAGCCTCACTAACTACATAGAAATCTATACTATAATCTGGAGAAGTGTTAAACTGCAAAAGATAGCATCTCCTATGCCTGAGTACAGTTTTGGTTAAGCTCAATACCAGAGGACTGAATCCTCTTACATAAACCCAATTCGATCTACAATAATCGACCAAATCCACTACCTAAATGATATTACATTATTTGCACATTATATTCCTTGACCATGACCTCTAACATAACCATGATGATCTACAATGAGATCTTACATCTATATATACAAACCTTTGATCATAAACAATTAGGTCAGCCACTAGATAATAAACCAATTACATAACTAAAAACCATGTTAGCCTTAGACCAAAAAAATAATATCCAACACATAAGACATCCTAAAAACACATTGAGAGGTCCAATCCACATGTTACATTAAAGTTGGTCCATAACCTAGATCAACCAGGACCCGGTATAGGTCCACACACTACAAAAATGATATCCATCTGCCAAGTCTCGAACATGATCACCAACAACATCCTAAAAATCCACCAGAAGCTGCATCAACACCACTTATGTAATTCATCAAAGATCTTCATCAAAAGCTCTATCAGTGAAACCCTTGCTAGAACCAGAAACTAAGCTTCTAAGAAAGCAGGATAGCATCCAATCACCAGACCAAAACCAACTAACCGAATATGAGAATGAGTATCATGAACAATCCAATTCCATCACCAAACTATATTGAAGCCTACCAGATCATGCCAGATCCAAATCAACCAGATTCCACTCAACCTAGCGGGACTAAAAGGGTACTGATAAAGCATCCAAACAACTAGTGTTGGGAACAATGACAAAACATCAATGGAACACATAATCGATTCCATCAAATGGCCAATAGATACATTGGGACCCAATATAGGTCCACACATGCTAAAGAAATGATCTCCATCAACCAAGTCTCGAACATGATCACCATCAGCAACCTAAATCCATACTAGAAGTTGCATCAGCACCACTTATGCATATCATAAAAGCTCTACCGGTGAAACCCTCGGCGGATCCATAAACCAAGTGTTTTAGCAAACAAGATAGCATCTGATCACTAGAACAAAACCAATTGACTAAACATGAATATGAGTAGCATGAATAAGCCAATTCCATAACCCAAAAATACTATAGCATACTGGATTATACCAGATCTAATTCAACTAGAAACCACACAACCTTCCAGGACCAGAAGGGTGTCGGCAAAGCAGCCAAAATAGCTAGTGTTGACATTAATGACAAAAAATCAATGCAACACATATTAAATTCCTCCAAATGGCCAACAATCTCCCCCTTTGGTATTGATGGCAACACTAGATGTGAAAAACATCTAAGTACCAAGAAATGCCAAACAAGTCTCCCCCAATGGAAGACAACCAACAAACTCCCACTCAAAGATATAGAAATGAAGTTCTGAAACAAAGACCAAACTCCCCTTGTAAATGATATCTCTATAAAGCTTTGTTTTTCACATATATCTCTCCCCCTTTGACATCAATGCCAAAAATATGACAAAAATATCAAAGCAAAAACATAAACCACTGAATCACAAATCTAACTACTCCCCCTGAGTAGTAGCATCCCCAAATCAGTGCCATAATGAATAATATATCTAATAATGCATACTGGACCGATGCCAAAAAGAATCAATTAGTTCTCTGTTGGAGGGACAGAAAACCCTAACCTGTCTCTGAGGTACTCAAATGATTCTTTAGGAAAAGGTTTAGTGAAAATATCTACAATCTACTCTTTAGTGTTCACATAAACCAATCTGACCTCATTTTTGTCCACCTTCTCCTTCAAGAAGTTATACTTGATAGATATGTGCTCAGTCTCAGAGTGAAATACTAGATTCTTTGATATGTCAATAATAGCAGAGTTATCACAGTGAATAACTACCGGTCCAGTGCAATGCACTTTGATATCCTTCAATATTTGCTTCATCCATAGAACCTATGTACACTTAGTAGTAGAAACAACATACTCAACTTCAGTAGTAGATAAATAAGTACATTATTGTTTTTTGTTGATCCATGAAACCAACTTCTTTCCAAGAAAGAAAGCTCCACCGGAAGTACTTTTTTGGTCATCAACATCTCCAGCCCAATTAGCATCTATATATGCACATAAAGTAAAGTCATCATCCTTAGGGTACCACAAACCATATTCTGATGTACCTTGCAAGTATATAAAAAATATTTTCACTGCACTCTCATGATTTTCTCTAGGATCACTCTGATATCTAGATGCAATACAAACAACATTCATTATGTCAGGGCTAGTCTTAGTAAAATAAAGTAGACCTCCAACCATAGATTTGTATCTTGTAGGATTTACCTGTGCAGAAACATCTTTCCTTGTCAATTTCTCACTTGTAACCATAGGAGTACTTACTGGTTTAGAGTCTCCCATACCAAATTTCTTCAACAATTCCCTAGCATACTTAGTTTGACTAATGAAAATACCTTTATCATTTTGAGTAATCTGCAAACCTAAGAAAAATTTCATTTCTCTGATCATAGACATTTCAAATTCCTTCTCCATCTTTTTAGAAAATTCCATGCATAACTTATCTTCACCTCCAAAAAGAATATCATCAAAAAATAGTTCAATAATCAGTATATCATCATCAGTGACCTTACAATATAGATTACTATCAGCATTACCCTTAGTAAAGCCAAGCTTCAAATGATATTTATCCAACCTTGCATACCAAGCTCTAGGTGCCTGTTTCAATCCATATAAAGCTTTCCTTAACTTGCAAACCATGTTTTTATCATCCGAAAGTGAAAAACCACGAGGTTTCTCAATATAAACTTCCTAATCAAGATCCCCATTTAAAAATGCACACTTGACATCCATCTGATAAACCTTATAGTTCTTATGTGCAACATAGGCAAGAAATAATCTTACAGCTTCAATCCTAGCTACAGGTGCAAAAGTTTCTCCATAATCAATTCCTTCCTTCTGAGAATGTCCTTTACAAACCAATCTAGATTTGTTCCTTACAACTTTTCCATCCTCATTCAATTTATTCCTAAAAACCCATTTAGCTCCAATAACATTCTTACTTTTAGGTCAGGGAACTAAAGTCCATGTGTTATTCTTCTCCATTTGATCTAATTATTCTTCCATAGATTTCAACTAACGTTCATCTTTACATGCTTCAATTACTAATACTGGTTCAAATTGAGAAATTAAACATACCTTATTAGTTGCCATTCTTCTTCTTGTCATCACTCCATTATTATTATCCCCAATGATCTGATCTTCTAAATGATTCAATCTAACATACCTAGGAATCTTCTAACTCTTTGTTCCTCTTTCCGGATCTTCAGTTACTATTGAATTTTCTGATACTGCCGGAGTAACCGGTTCAACATTATGTTCCGGTAAAGGTATTACCGGTTTAGTTATGATCATTTCCATCGCCGATTCTTTCTCATAAACTCTGATTTGACCTTTATTCAGCTCATCCACCTTGACATTAGCACTCTCCACAATTGTCTTCAATCTCTTGTTATAGCATCTATATGCTTTTCTTTCATTAGTGTTGGTGTAAATAATTATTCATCTTGGATATTATTACACTATACTTAAGTTTACTTAGGAAATTCATTTCATAGTAGTTTGGGGATGATACACTTGGGTGTTTGTGCCACATTGGGATAGTGTGTGTAGGAAAATTTCCACCTTTTGTGGACTTATCTTGTTGTTACATTCCACCTTCAGTGGGTGATCCACCTCATGTGGAATATTATATTGTTTCTCCTACTTACCCACACCTATTTCCTACCTACCCTTGTTTCTTATTGAGCCACATGTCATGTTTGTGTGCTCACATATCCATATAGCCTTGCCTATATAAGCAAGCTCATATTCATTGTATGTAATGCTTGATGATCCAGTTGATCAGTATTTTTATCTTGATAGAATACAGTTTATTCTTATCATCTATTTTGTTCTCTCTTATTTGTCCTTTCCATTGCCTCTTGATCTTGGCAAAATCTCACATGGTATGAGAGCCATTAGAGTGTCATTGGTTTGCTAATTGAGAGAAATTTGATGCTATTTGGGGTTGTGTATTTTGGAGCTTTCTATTACAAGTTATTATTGAAGCTTAATGGGTCAAATATGAGGTTACCATTGGATTGAGGAGGTCCAAGAAAGTTAGTTTTGTCTTTTGTTTCATCTAAATCAGACTTCGGAGGTCAAATCTAGAGGCATTTGAAGTTTGAAGCTGTGACAGAAATTTTCCAGAAATTATAATTTTGCAGGCAATTTTCAAATAGTGATATCTCACTCATCCGAACTCCTTTTTTTGAGCATTTGTTTTTGTTTTGGGGTATAATTTCGCGATCTATACAATGGTGCAAGAGTTTTGTATTTTTTGGATACTGGTTTTTCGAAAATCATGAAATCTCAATTTTTACAACTTTGGAGGCTTCATTTGGGCTCATATGGACTCCTTTTCAGGTGCCATTTTTTTTTTAGAGTGCATGATTTTTTGTTTACTTTCATAATCTGCCATTAGTTTGTAGTGATTATGAGTAGAAATTATACTTTTAGTATTCGGTCATTTTTTGGCCTATTTGGTCCTTGTATTTTGCTTGGATCTTAGTTTAGATCACTAGCAGTATTTGTTGAAGTCTCTTATATCTCATTTTGAGAAATTGTAATCATTGAAATCAAAATTCCACTTTGCCTTGTTTTGCAAGTGGCCCATTGTATATGCACTAGGTATAAAGTGCCAAATCACCATTATTTATTTATTTTTTTTTGGGGGGGGGGGTTCTTGATTAAGTATTTTGGGGGGGTGTCTTGTGTGATTGTGCCTCTCTCTATCTTGTGTTTTTTCATTTTGGGGCTATGGGTTCTCCTAAATTTCCACTTTTAACTCCTCATATTTATGCTTCATGGAAGATTAAGGCTTGGAGTAAACTAATGGAAAAAGGACTCATTCATTATGTAAATGGAACTATTACAGTACCACCTGATCCTAAGGCTAATCCTAATACTCAAATCGAATGACTTACTAACAATGTTATGGCACTTGGAACTCTTAGAAAGTATGTATCAAATGACCTCATTTTCCACATTGATAAGTGTACTACAATTAAAGAGGCTTGGGATATTTTTCAGAAATTGTATGGTCAAGTTGATGAGATTAAAGGCTACAAGCTTGATAGTGAACTCACAACTTTGGATCCCAAGGATTTTGATATAATCCAAGATTATGACACAAAAGCAAATGAGCTAAGAGAAAAGCTAAAGGATTGTGGAATTGACAAAAAGGATGCTCAATTGGTTTACAACTTGTTGGACAAGCTTCCATCAGAGTATGCAACCTTTGTATCTAGCTTTCACACCCATAGGTTAGCTCAAGGTTCCTCATACACTTCTCCCTCATTTGATTCATTCACAGAGATATTGATACTTGAGAAATATAAGTTTACCACGATGGGGATTCTCAAATATTCAAAGTCACAAGCTTTGGTGGCGAATAAAGGGAATCAAAGCAATCAAGGAAAAGGCAAGAATCAAAAGCAACCAAAATCAAAACCACAACAAGATGGAGCACAATCTTCCTCTCCACAACAAGGTGATTCACCATTCTCACCTAAGAGGAAATCATATAAGGACAATTTTTTTTGTGGATATTGCAAGAAGTTAGAACATGATGAACATCATTGTTACAAGAAGGATATTGATGAGTTGAAGAATCTTCTTGAGAAGAACAAAATCAACCTACCTTCTAGAATTTCTACATCGGCTTCTTCTTCCAAGGATAAAGGAAAGGATCACTCTTTTGGGATAGATAAAAGAAAGGGACAAGCTCTTTGTGCTACTACAAGTCATGATTCAGGGAGATGTCTTCTCGATTCAAGGGCTTCTCATCATATGACATCTTCGCAGTCTATGTTTTCTACATTTGATTCTTGCCACATGCCACAGATTTTGATGGGAAATCATACATACATGGATGTGATTGGGAAAGGATCTATTTCCATTGGGGATAACTCCTTCAATGATGTGTTGTGTGTACCCCACTTGACAAACAATCTTCTTTCCATCTATCAAATCTGGGGCACCTAGGAAAACTGTGGAGTTCACACCTTATTCAATTATGATTAGAGACTTGGAGAGTGGAGCCATCATTGTGACTGGGGTGGTTGATCATGCATCTCAGTTGTACTCTTTTTCACATTTTGTTCCTATTGATGAAGTTGATTCTTCCTATGTTGACGATTCAGATTTTGAGGACAACATTGGGCACTTAAACCTGGGGATTCTCACATGTGACCCCATTCTTGAGCCTTGCATATCATCTCCTTCTATTGATATCACACCACCTATTGCACGTGATGATGCATCTAGTGTGATAGTTTTGCCTTCTTGTGATTTAGTGCAGCCGGATATTCCATGTCTTCTAGCTTCAGTTGATTGGGATGCCTACTTGACAGACATTGCAGGTTTGTTTGTGGAGTCCTACATTGTAGATTTGGGAGACATCATTGATGACATTCATCTTCTCTCTGATGAAGATGACCCTTCTTTGATTGTTACGAGGGGTCACTCTGACCCTCTTGTGCATTCTCTATATGATCAATCTTTAGAGGTTGACATGATTGTGGACACTTTTGTCTAGCAGTTGGAGGAGGTCTCTTTATATTTTGAGGAGACATGTGTGTCTTTGGATATTGTTCTACATTTTTCTCCACTAGATCTTGGAGTGCATTTATCAACAGTGTGGCATAGTTTACCACCTTTGGAGGGGGTAACTTTCAGCATCAATATGGGGACACTTGAGCAGTTTTCAGAGATTCCTTTCATCATGAGTATTTTTTTTACATCTTCCCTTCATGATTGGGGAGACTTCATGGATACACCTTTGGTTTTGTTTCTTCATAAGTCACACTTAAGGGGGGGTGTTGGTGTAAATAATTATTCATCTTGGATATTATACTATACTTAAGTTTACTTAGGAAATTCATTTCATAGTAGTTTGTGTATGAGACACTTGGGTGTTTGTGCCACATTGGGATAGTGTGTGTAGGAGAATTTCCACCTTTTGTGGACTTATCTTGTTGTTACATTCCACCTTCGGTGGGTGATCCACCTCATGTGGAATATTATATTGTTTCTCCTACCTACCCACACCTATTTCCTAACTACCCTTATCTCTTATTGAGCCACATGTCATGTTTGTGTGCTCACATATCCATATAGCCTTGCCTATATAAGAAAGCTCATATTCATTGTATGTAATGCTTGATGATCCAGTTGATCAGTATTTTTATCTTGATAGAATACAGTTTATTCCTATCATCTATTTTGTTCTCTCTTATTTGTGCTTTCCATTGCCTCTTGATCTTGGCAAAATCTCACAATTAGAATAACCAAGAAATTTTTTTTCATCACATCTAGGATCAAATTTGCCAATGATATCATCTCTCCTGATATAACATTTACTACCAAAGATTTTGAAATACTTAACTGTAGGTGTATTGCCAAACCATAATTCATAAGGTGTCTTACCGGTTTCTCCTTTGATATGTACTTTGTTGAATGTATAAACTTCTATTCTCACTGCTTCTCTCTAGTAGATATGAGGTAGACTAGCTCCTGCATCATTGTTCTAGTAGCATCCAAGATAGTTTTGTTCTTCCTTTGCACAACTCCATTTTGCTAAGGTGTCCGAGGAGCATAAAATTGTCTCCATATACCATGCTTCTCACAAAAGTTATTAAACTCATCAGATGTGAATTCTCCACCATGATCTAACCTCAAACATTTAATCTTCAATCTTGTCTCAGTTTCCACTTTAGCCTTAAAGATTTTAAACTTTTCAAAAGCCTCAGATTTCTCCCTTAGAAAAGTAACCCACATCATTCTAGAATAATCATCAATGGTTAGCATGAAATATCTACGACCTTGAAAACTTTTAACTCTAGCAGGGCCACACAAATCAGTATGAATAAGATCAAAAACTTCATTAGATTTATCTTGTATACTCTTAAAAGTGGTTCTGACTTGTTTACCCATTTGACATTCTTTACATATCGGATTATAGGGCTTCACAATCTTAGGTATATCTCTAACTACCTTAGTTGAATTGATCTTCACAATGCAATCAAAATTCACATGACACAACCTTTTATGCCATAGCCAACTCTCATCAATTTGTGCTATCAAATATGTCTTCTTAGCGAAATTCAAATGAAATATATTATCTTTTGTCTGTGTACCAATTACAATCGCCAAACTAGATCTGTTAATGATTTTGCATTTTCCATCCTTGAACTGTAATTGAAATCCCTTATCCACCAATTGTCCTACACTCAAAATATTATTCTTCAAACCTTCAACAAAATAAACATTATCAGTATTGTGCTTAGCATCCAATGACATAGTTCCTTTTCCATTGATCATACATGCTTTGTCATCTCCAAATCTAACCAGACCGCTATCAAATTCTTGCAAAGATAGAAACTTCCTCTTATCTCCAGTCATATGATGTGAACATCCACTATCAATTACCCATTCATCCTTATCTTCAATTTTAGCAGCAAGTGCCTTCTCTTTAGGTACATTCTCTCCTAGTGCTAGAACACCCATTCCTTTCCATTGCCAGAACCACTAGCAGAGTCTTATGTCGGTTCATCATCAGAATCAGTCACACCTTCCTCATCCGCTATGTAGCATGATTTATCATTGTTTTTACTGTACTTGTACTTGTTCTAATATCCAGGGTTAGGCTTAAAATATCTTCTAACTATTTCTTCAAATATTGAATTCCTTTTGGGACATTTAGATGCAAAATGACCAATCTTATTACATGCAAAACATTTAAAAAGGTGCTTTTCCTTCATACTTACTTCCTACTGGTCCTTTAGGTACTCTTCTAGCAAATAGAGCTTCAAGTTTCTCAAACTCATCGTCTTCTCTCTTCATATCATCCAATTCCTTTGCATAAAGAGCTTTCCAATCTTGCTTGTCCGTTGATGATGCAAATGCATGAAAAGCAGGTCTAGACTTCATAGCTCTAGAAGGTCCAAATTCTTCAAGCTCAAAAGTAGATAATTTTCCAACCAAGGTATCTCTGTTGACATAAGTATTAGCAATTGTTCTGAATTAATTAATAGTAGTAGCCTTCATCTTGTAAGCCAGTGGTAAAGCTCTCAAAACTTAAGAAACTATTTCATCTTCACTCAGATTTCCACCATAAAATTGAATTCCCATAAAAATCTCATTTACCCTTTCCATGAATGTAGTAATCCTTTCATCTTCTTCCATCTTCAAGTTTTCATATCTCACCCATTAACCATCAAGTTTAGCAATCTTCATAGTAGGGTCACCTTCATTAAAAATTATCCAACTTATGCCATATAGCCTTTGTAGATGATTTGTCAGTTAATCCCATTATTTGCTTATCAGAAAGTGCACACAAGAGGGCTTCTCTTGCTCTATAATCATTCTCAAGCTCCTTATCCAAGTTTTCCAAAGGAGGGTTGCCAGATGTCGGATTATAAGGTGTGACACCATTCTCTTTAATCTCCCAAATCCCCTTGCCAATACTGTTAGACACAACACACAACTAAGAGGGGGGTGAATCAGTGGTTCTTAAACTATTCCCTTTAACTACCCTTAAGAGAGTATATCGATTAATAGATCTAACTGAATGCAGACTTAATGGTTAGTGAGGAGACTAAACACAAATGCATTCACACAAGAGGGACATCATATAACACCAGTATGTATGAGGAAAACCCAAGATAGGAAAAACCTCGGTGAGAAATACTGTTGGAGACTACTGCTCCAATACAACCTCACAATGAATCTTTGTTACAATGTTTAGGGCACCAAACCAAGGAGTACCAACCCCTGATTTAGGGCACCAACCCAAGGAGCATCAACCCCTAATTTAGGTCACCAACCCCTAATTTTTTATGGGCTACAACCCAAAGGAGCTACAACCCCTGCACCAAGCTACAACTCAGTGACCACAATGAATATTCAAATACAAAGGTAATATCCTAGTTACAAAAGAGTTTTGCAACCTCTACACATAACTTCCTTCTGCCAGTGAGACACCTTCTCTGCTACACCAGTTCACTCTTGTGTTGCTCTCATCTGCTACTGCATTGCTAGTAAACTCTACTGGTTCACCTCTACCCTTCTTCTTTCTCTACTAGTTCTCCTCCTCACTGCTCTTCTCTTTAGTATCCTCTATTGTCTTCCTGTCGGTACAAGAACCTATCGGTTATCTCCTTTGATGCAATCTAGCTACTTTACCAGTTGTTCAAACCATATCGGTTAACCCTCTATTAAACCCTATCACTAGTTCAACCTTCACTTCCTCAGTTGCTGTTATCTTTAGCTATTTTCCCTCTGAGTGATCTAACTCTCTCATGAAACACTCAATCACTTCATAGCAGCTCTATCTTCTCCCATCCAGCAACACTTAACAATATCTTTGGCTTTCATATTTATAGCCCAGTCTTCTCACCAAAAGCCTATTCAAATTTTAGGCAGTTAGGGTTTTGTCATCAACCTCATGGAAAACTAAATCCAATCAGATCTTATCTGATTTGATCTCCAAGAAAACTATTTGCACATCACCGCCATTAACGTACCTTCCAATACATGTTTTCTAAACTTAGCAACCATGACCTTGTATCTCGACCTACATCTATCAAAACACCATTAATATTTCTATTGTTTCCTTCTCAGGGTCTTCTCACAATCTGATTTTATTGCTTCAATTCGGGAGCCAACAGCTCCCTGATTTTTCTCTATCATTCATTCTTCCTTGAGCCGCACTCCTCTGATCTGATCCCCAAATCATGGGATCCATATTAAATTCACACCTGTCGAGACACCTATCCCTACAGGACACTTCACCGTCCTCTGCGAGATTTCCACTTCATCTCTATGTGGCATCCACATCAACCTCCACCTCTGCTAGATCATCTGTGTCAGTATGAACAAGATCATTGACTAGCCACTCAACCGGTTCTTCTTTTCTACCAATTTACTAACCCTACCAGTATCTCACACTTTTTACGGTTAACCTTCATGTCTTCTCTTTGCTGAACTGATGGTGGAACACCTTATCCAGTCACCAGACATGTTTATCCATAACATACTCATTCTCATCAGGTGGGAAGTCTTTTGCATCTACACCTTGTCTATATTATCGGTGGACTTACATACCGATAAACACTCTTGATGACACCATGTCATCAACCTTCAACAAACTCTATTTTTAATCCGACCATTTTTTTTTGACTACATCTTCTCTGCCTCACCTTCTCCCTGATCGGCTCAAGCCATATCACAACCGGTTTGTCGGAGTGACAAACCCATCACTTTTCATTTGCACTGACATCCCAACAAGCCTTCTCTATTGGTCTAGTTCATATCCCTAATTTCATGCACTTGAGGTATTCCTTTGATTCACCGGTAGATCTAGTGTGAGCCTTCAAACGCCTGCCTTTACCTCTTCTTCCTTATCTCCCAGAACTATGATGCACACTATATATAATAGAAGATAAGCTCCACTTACTGATGGTAATGATTTCTTGTCATTTGCATCCTATAATGCACTCATGTGGCTTCCCTATTTGTGTAGAAAAATTCAAATAGGCACATGTGATCTAGTGTGGGCACATTCATTGTCAGTCATATCTTCACATGGTGACTACATCTCTATCTGGTGGGAGTCTTGCTGTTCTACAACCACACACCATACCGGTGACCTATTCATTCTTCTCCTCTGATGTTGATGTGATTTAGGTAACATTCTGCCTCTTCATCACAAACAACATCCAAGCATCCTGCTCATTGTCAACACTTCACTTACTAGTTAACATACTCTCCTTACCGATGATACACTGTACTGATAACCTATCCATTTCATCCACACAAGTCAGGCACTAAATTATGTACCAGTGACTTTAGTGATCATTCCTTTGAATGACATTCTCTTCCTTACCTTACCGATGTTCTGCAACACAAGGTGATGTCAAAGATATCTCATCTTGTACTCATCCATGACAGTGTTTCACATACATCTCTTATACCGATAGTCATCCCATACCGGTTGACATCAATGACAACACAATGCCAACAATCTCTCCCTTTCGCATTGATGTCAACTCATGTAGTATCCAGAATACTACATAATCTCTCTCCCCCTTTGTATGATCTAATGGATTATCACACATGTCATATGCGGTATACTACAGAATCTTTTTCCCCCTTTGACAACAATGGCAAAGGGAACTATCAGGATTATCATTCCTCCTTGAATTTACTGGTCACTGACATAATTCTTTCTCCCCCTTTATCTTCATTAGATGCATCTCCTCTTTTGATACCAGTTGTTACATATTCTCAAGTCACAACACTTGAGATGGAGGACTCAACCATCAACTGACACCAATTGAGCATGCAAATCTGATACTATTTGTTAAAACACTCAATTGTAGAAGGATGTGTCAGTGAATACTACTCACCTGCCGGTCAAACTGCATCACCTCCCGTTTGATCCCAAATTTATTTAGAATCAAATGTAATTGTACTATAAATACAACCAACCAAATGACAAGTAGATACTCATAACCATGAAATTCTCTTGGGTATTCCTACTACAATTTCCATCATCTGCAGTTTGGGTAGTCAGTACACTTACACTTTCAAGCATGTCGACTTTGATTCATAAACACTTGGACACCCCCTTAGTCATACATCTCATTTCAATGTCGGGGCTCCAATCAACTCCATATATTGTTGAGCTATGCATATGTCATCATATGATGATCTTTCAGCTCCATTGTATCCACCAATGTCATCACCATGCCATAAGTTAAATCGGTTAGCCCAAAACATGCAAGCCTGCATGATCAACAACCGGACCAACATATGTCATTCAGGTTTTCTCTAATACCACTTGAGACATAACTTCACATTCCATGCTATAGGGGCTATTGCAATGATCTCCAACCTTATTGTCTTACATAATCTGCAAGTACATGTTAGCATTCATGCCGATAACATCATGCATAAACTAGTTTCCTGTACCAGTCCATTATCACTACCGGAGCACCTTCTTGTGACTCCTGACATTTTGTATCACCTTGTATTTGATTCCAATTGCCATCTTCTCATACATTGACACAACAGTAGTCATCCAACACTGATCTAAAGGTGTGTAGCCTAGGCAACCACTACACACACTTATCTTCTCATTTCCATCTTTCATACCGGCATCAACTTGTTCTTCCATGTGTCCTTCTTCAGTGAGGGGTGAATGATAAGTTTAGTTTATTTCTCCCCCTAAGATCATGTATCTCCTCTAGGCCTTAGGAGATATCACTTGTGCGTTGAATGCATAGTGCCGGTCCTGGTCTTCTTCCTTCACACCTGCTTGGTTTCATTCTTATTCCCATTTTCAGTCTTGGGAGCAAGTCCTTCCTTCTTCTGCTGATGGGTCCTTCCATTTCCCGATTCTACCTTACAGCCAAAAGTAGTGCTATAATAGCACACAACATCCATCCCAACTTCATGATTGGGGAATCTCTTGACATACCGGTTTGACCGTCTTGTTTTGGTCATGTTGCTATGACTGGCAACCGAAATAGGTGGATCTCTTTCTCCTCTAGGGACATTTCTTCTTTGGTTCCATGTAGGTCTCTGACTTTCATATGCTCTGTACCCACTTTTCTACAAAGCATAGTCATCCAACATTGATCTTAAGGTGTGTAGGCTAGGCAACCACTACACACACTTATCTTCTCATTTCCATCTTTCATACCGGCATCAACTTGTTCTTCCATGTGTCCTTCAGTGAGGGGTGAATGATAAGTTTAGTATATTTCTCCCCCTAAGATCATGTATCTCCTCTAGGCCTTAGGAGGTATCACGTGTGCATTGAATGCACAGTGCTGGTCCATGGTCTTCTTCCTCCACACCTGCTTGGTTTCATTCTTCTTCCCATTTTCAATCTTGGGAGCAAGTCCTTCCTTCTTCTGCTGATGGGTCCTTCCATTTCCCGATTCTGCCTCAGCCAAAAGTAGTGCTATAATAGCACACAACATCCATCCCAACTTCATGATTGGGGAATCTCTTGACATACCATTTGACCGTCTTGTTTTGGTCATGTTTCTATGACTGGCAACCGAAATAGGTGGATCTCTTTCTCCTCCAGGGACATTTCTTCTTTGGTTCCATGTAGGTCTCTAACTTTCATGTGCTCTGTACCCACTTTTCTACAAAGCATAGTTGTTGTACCCACTTTTCTACAAAGCATAGTCATCCAACACTGATCTAAAGGTGTGTAGCCTAGGCAACCACTACACACACTTATCTTCACATTTCCATCTTTCATACCAGCATCAACTTGTTCTTCCATGTGTCCTTCTTCAGTGAGGGGTGAATGATAAGTTTAGTGTATTTCTCCCCCTAAGATCATGTATCTCCTCTAGGCCTTAGGAGATATCACTTGTGCATTGAATGCATAGTGTCGGTCCATGGTCTTCTTCCTCCACACCTGCTTGGTTTCATTCTTCTTCCCATTTTCAGTCTTGGGAGAAAGTCCTTCCTTCTTCTACTGATGGGTCCTTCCATTTCCCAATTCCGTCTCACACCCAAAAGTAGTGCTATAATAGCACACAACATCCATCCCAACTTCATGATTGGGGAATCTCTTGACATACCGGTTTGACCATCTTGTTTTGGTCATGTTGCTGTGACTGGCAACCAAAACAGGTGGATCTCTTTCTCCTCTAGGGACATTTCTTCTTTGGTTCCATGTAGGTCTCTAACTTTCATATGCTTTGTACCCACTTTTCTACAAAGCATAGTTGTTGTACCCACTTTTCTACAAAGCATAGTCATCCAACACTGATCTGAAGGTGTGTAGCCTAGGCAACCACTACACACACTTATCTTCTCATTTCCATCTTTCATACTGGCATCAACTTGTTCTTCCATGTGTCCTTCTTCAATGAGGGGTGAATGATAAATTCAGTGTATTTCTCCCCCTAAGATCATGTATCTCCTCTAGGCCTTAGGAGATATCACTTGTGCATTGAATGCATAGTGCCGGTCCATGGTCTTCTTCCTCCACACCTGCTTGGTTTCATTCTTCTTCCCATTTTCAGTCTTGGGAGAACGTCCTTCCTTCTTCTACTGATGGGTCCTTCCATTTCCTGATTCTGCCTCATAGCCAAAAGTAGTGCTATAATAGCACACAACATCCATCCCAACTTCATGATTGGGGAATCTCTTGACATACCGGTTTGACCGTCTTGTTTTGGTCATGTTGCTATGACTGGCAACCAAAATAGGTGGATCTCTTTCTCCTCTAGGGACATTTCTTCTTTGGTTCCATGTAGGTCTCTGACTTTCATATGCTCTGTACCCACTTTTCTACAAAGCATAGTTGTTGTACCAACCTCCATGTGACTGCAAGTTCCTCTCCCTGCATTCAAACTTTCTATGGCCAATTCCATTGTAGTTATAACATATGATATTTACATAACCGGGAGAGGGAACATGCATGTATCTACTCCTTGATACATTTTTCTCATATGAATGATATCTATGAGACCCTATATTATTTCTTCTAGATCTCTTTCTACAATCTTTTTCTCTATGGCCATAACTATTACATGCAAAGCAATAACTGGTAAAGGATGGCATATGACTTACAAATTTATTCTGCCATGCATGGGGAGATTTTACCGGTTTGGCATATCCATTTCTCCTTCTTTGAGGATGGATCCTGGGTTGTCCATTCTTTGCAGCCCTTCCTTCTGGTCTCTTCTTCTCCCACACTTGCTTTGTTCTATGGGTGGTAGCATTCCTTTGTCCTTTGTCGGTAGGAGGTCTTTTTTTTTGTCTTCTCATGTTCCTGCTTCCAGTGAAGCTTTTTCTCCCATCTTCCCTTTTCCTTTGGGATCTGCATTTTTCCTCCTTCTTGCAGCACCAATCTTCATTCTTGTCTGGAAGTCTTCACCAGTTGTATTTAGGTCAACCTTCTTCCAGGGAGCATTTCTGACTCTGAAGGTTTGTCCCTTGTTTTCTCCATTTGAGGAGACAAACACAATGTCATTGTGAGGGATATTCTTGATGGTGGGGCATTCACTAGCACCACTTCCTAATCCTTTAGTTTCCTTGGCATGCTTTCGATTTTTCAACATTTTTTCCAAGGCATCACTGTTGCCATCAAACCGGATTCTTACATTGAGCTCAACCTGACATTTCTCAAGGTCATTTCGAAGAACCTCCATTTCTCCAAGCAGCTGTTGATATTCTTTATTTTTTACTTCTAGCCTGTATGCTATAACTCCATACTGGAACTCCTTGGTGCCTTCTTCTTGAGAATTCAACTGTGAGATGCATTTCTCAGATTCTTCAAGGCCCATTGTCAACCGGTTCTGCTCTACAATGGCAACATTCTTGAATAGCTTGTATTCATTCCTTACTCTTCTGAGTTCTTCAAGTGCATTTACAAGCTCTCCTTCAAGATCAATTTTTGCTTCATCTTTTTGTTCACCTTCACTATCAAATAGATCTTGCTGGCTAGATCTATGTACCTTATCTCCTTCTTCTTCATCTTCTTCCTTATCACTGCCAAACACATCATACCAAAGGGATCTATCTGCATTAACCTCTTTTGATGTGTGATTCTCAATATATGTCTCATGGGCCACAAAGAGACGAGTCTCCTCATCATCATTGCTGCTGCAACAATCTGATGTGCCCCTGTCATCTGTACAGGTGTCAGCAACATTGTTTTTCTCACTTCCACAAATCGATCCAGTGGTGTAGGGTTCATTTCCATAGAGCTTCTTTAGTCTATCCCATAGACTCTATCAATCTTCACTTATCCACCTGTGAGGGAACATCACCAGTTAGTCCACTAAAAAAAAGCCTTCATGGCTTCATCATTGCACAAGGACCTTCTTTCTTCTTCAAAACTAGTGGGAGGACTGACATTCCTAGGAAGACCATTAACAACTGCTATCCAGACATCATAACCTAGGGAGGACAGGTAGACTTCCACTCTGCAACTCGAAATGGCATAGTTTGATCCATTAAACATAGGAGTAGGGATTGACTCACACTTAAACATTCTGTCCTAGACAAGATCTACCCAAGCAATAGAAATCTTGATAAATAGGGTACCTATGCTCTGATACCAATTGTTAGACACAATGCACCACTGAGAGATGGGTGAATCAGTGGTTCTCAAACTATTCCCTTTTACTACCCTTATGTGAGTATACTGATTAGTAGATCTAACTGAATGAAAACTTAATGGTTAGTTACGAGACTAAACACAAATGCATTCACACAAGAGGGACATCACATAACACTAGTATGTATGAGGAAAACCTTGGTGAGAAATGCTACTGGAGACTAGTGCTCCAATCTAGCCTCATAATGAATCTATGTTATAATGTTTAGGGCACCAACCCAAGGAGCACCAATCCTTGATTTAGGGCACCAACCCAAGGAGTATCAACCCCTGATTTAGGGCACCAACCCAAGGAGCACCAACCCCTAACTTGTTTATGGGCTACAACGCAAAGGAGCTACAACCCCTGCACAGAGCTACAACTCTGTGACCACAATGAACATTCAAATACAAAAGTAATATCCTGGTTACAAAAGAGTTTTGCAACCTTTGCACATAACTTCCTTCTCTGCTACACCGGTTCACTCTTTTGCTGCTCTCATCTATTGTTGCATTGCCGGTAAACTCTATCGGTTCACGTCTACCCTTCTTCTAGCTATACTAGTTCTCCTCCTCATTGCTATGCTCTTTAGTATCCTTTGTTGTCTTCCTGCCGGTACAAGCACCTACCGGTTATCTCATTTGATGCAATCTAGCTTCTTTACTAGTTGCTCAAACCATGCTGGTTATCCCTCTATTAAACCCTATCATTGATTTAACCTTCACTTCCTTGGTCATTGTTATCTTTAGCTATTTTCCCTCTGACTGATCTAACTCTCTCATGCAAGACTCAATCACTTCACAATAGCTCTATCTTCTCCCATCCAGTAGCACTTAACAATATCTTTGGCTTGCATATTTATAGCCCAGTCTTCCCGCCAAAAGACTATTCAAATTTTAGACGGTTAGGGTTTCCTCATCGACCTTGAGGCAAACTAAATCCAATCAGATCTTATCTGATCTGATCTCCAAGATAGCTATTTGCACATCACCGCCATTAATGTGCCTTCCAATACATGTTTTCTAAACTTAGCAACCACGACCCTGTATCTCGACCTGCATCTGTCAAAACGCCACTAATATTTTTGTTGTTTCCTTCTCGGGGTCTTCTCACAATCTGATTTTATTGCTTCGATTCAAGTGCCAACAACTCCCTGATTTTTCTCTGTCATTCATTCTTCCTCGAGCCATACTCCTCTGATCCAATCCATAAATCATAGAATCCATATTAAATCTACACCTGTAGAGACACCTATCCCTACATGGCACTTCACCATCCTTTGCGAGCTTCCCACTTTATCTCTATGTGGCATCCATGTCAGCCTCCACCTTTACTAGATCATCTATGTCGGTATGAATAGGATCATCGATGAACCACTCAACTAGTTCTTCTTTTTTGTCGATTTACTAACCCTATCGGTATCTCACACTTTACCGATTAACATTCATGTCTACTCTTTGTTGAACTATTGGTGGAACACTTTAGCCAGTCACCAGACATGTCTATCTATAGCATGCTCACTCTCATCAGGTGGGAAGTCTTTTGCATATTCACCTTGTCCATATTACGGGTGGACTTACATACTAGTAAACACTCTTGATGACACCATGTCATCAACCTTCAACAAACTCTATCTTTAATCTAGCCATTTTCTTCTGACTGCATCTGGTCTGCCTCGCCTTCTCCCTGATCAGCTTGGACCATATCACAACTGGTTTATTAGAGTGACAAACCCATCACTCTTCATTTGCATCGGCATCCCAACAAGCCTTCTCTATCGGTCCAGTGCATTTTGAGTCACCGGCAGATCCGGTGTGAGCCTTCAAGCACTTGCCTTACCTCTTCTTCCTTATCTCCCAGAACTATGATTCACACTATGCATAATAGAAGATAATCTCCACTTACTGGTGGTAATGATTTCTTGTCATCTAAAACCTGCAATGCACTCATGTGGTTTCCCTGTTTGTGCAACAAATCTTTAAATAGGCACATGTGATCCAGTGTAGGCACATTCATTGTCAGTCATCTCTTCACATGGTGACTACATATCTACTCGATGGGAGTCCTATTGTTCTGCAACCACACAACATACTGGTGGCCTATTCATTCTTCTCCTCTGATATTGATGTGACTAAGGTAACATTCTGCCTCTTTATCACAAACAATATCCAAGCATCCTGCTCATTGTCAACACTTCACTTACCAGTTGAAATACTCTCCTTGCCGATGATACACTATACAGGTAACGTGTCCATTTCATCCACACAAGTCAAGCACTAACTTGTGTACCAGTGACTCTAATGATCATTCCTCTAAATGACATTCTCTTCCTTACCTTACCAATGTTCTACAATATAAGGCAATATCAAAGATATCTCATCCTGTACTCATCCATGAAAGATATCTCATCCTGTACTCATCCATGACAGTGCTGCACATACATCTCTTATACCAATCGTCACCCCATACTGGTTGACATCAATGACAACACAATGCCAACAAAGACATCTCAGATGAGTCTTCATCCAAATCTTCCATATTCTGTAATTTGTTCCATCATGCCTAGGAGTATCTCTCTGAAAGATAGCTCCAGATGAACTTGAACTATTAGTCTCCATAGGATCCTCCCCAAGCAGTTAAGCTTTTTGCAGAGAGGACTAGAGCTATGATACCAATTGTTAGATAGTTCAAATAACCGGAAGACAATTGAGAGTGGGGGTGAATCAGTTATCTTAGATTACCAGAACCTTAAGCAATTTAAAACTTTAATACCAGAACCCAAAACATTAATACCAAAATGCTTAAACCAATTACTGAAATAGAAAATAAACCAATTAAGCATAAACAACAATCAGAGAATAAATACCATCCACATGACACCTAGATTTATACGTGGAAAACCCGGTAAAGGAAAAAACCATGGTGGGAAGCCTACCCACAGTTAGATAATACTTATGTAGTAAGTATGTGAATTATAATTTAGGGGCCTACACTTGCAGGAAGGCCAATAGCCTAGAGTGCACTCCTCATCACAAAAGGAGTCTCACTGACTACAAAGAAATCCATACTACGATCTAGAAGAATGAATGAAATGCAAAGATAGCATCTCCTATGCCTGACTACAGTTCTGGTTAAGCTCAATACCGGAGGACTAAATCCTCTTACATAAACCCAACTCGATCTCCAATGATCGACCAAATCCTCTACCTAAATGATATTACATTATTTGCTCATTGCATCCTCACATATCCCATTCTCATGATATGATGATCTACAATGAGATCTTACATCATATATATACAAACCCTCGACCATAAACAATCGGGTCGACCACCAGACAATAAACCAATTACATAATTACAAAACATGTCGGCCTAAGACCAAACAAATAATATCCAGCCCATAAGACATCCCAGAAACACATCAAGAGGTCCAATCCACACGTTACATTAAGATGGTCCATAACCTAGATACACTAGGACCCAATATAGGTCCACACATGCTAAAGAAATGATCTACATCAACCAAGTCTCGAACACGATCACTATCATCCTTAATCCATACCAAAAGCCGCACCAACACCACTTATGCATATCATCAAAGATCTTCATCAAAGCTCTGCCGGTGAGACCCTCACCGGAACCATAAACCAAGATTTCTAGCAAATATGATAGCATCTGATCACTAGAACAAAACCAACTGACTGAACATGAATCTAAGTAGCATGAATAAGCCAATTCTAGAACTTGAACATACTGGAGCATACTAGATCATACCGGATCCAATCCAGCTAGAAACCACACAACCTACCGGGACCAAAAGGGTGTCGATAAAGCAACCAAAATAGCTAGTGTTGAGATCATGACAAAACATCAATGCAACACATAATCAATTCCTCCAAATGGACATCAGTATATGTGGACTATGCAAGGATGCCTATGATCACAAGTATGTTAAATTTTGGAGTTTGTAGGACTATCTGATGTTTCAAGTAATTCTATTTGTAGGACAAGTCTGTTGTTTTCCAAATCTGAGGAATAGTTGTTTGAAGACAAGTATAGTTGAGTGAACTGTGTTTTGACCGAATATGAGAATTCAGAGATACGCAAGGTAGGGCCTGAAATAGCCCAAATAATGACTCAATACTGGTCTGGTATAACAATACACATAAAAGCATAGAAGACAATCTTAGGCTGGATATTGGAAAATATTCAAAGAGGTCCTTACAAAATATACCGAAACAGGATGAACAACTAGAGAATTTGGCAGCACTGGCTCCACTCCATGGAACAAACTTCTCGGGAATGCTAGTCTCTGTTACCCTGAAGATCTGAAGATCTTATCACCAAGGGATTTATGTCTCATAATGCAAGGTACATGAAGGGTATCTATAGGGTATGATCCGCACTCCCAAAATCAATGAATGTGGGATTTGGGCTACTAATTTGGCTCTTATTGTAAGTTTCGAGAGGTCCCGATCCAATGATGGATTCTCAGAGCAAGCCACTCAAGAATTTAGTTAATCTTATTGGTGCAGGGAAGGCCCCCACATACATCAAATTCATTCAACACTCTAGCCGCGTAACCAATATATTTATATAGTGGCTCAGAAAACCCACTCGAGAGTACGCTAGGAGAGATGATATCCCCAATGCATCCCAATTCGAAGTAACTCGGTGAGGTGATGAAATCCCCAGTCAAAGATACCCCTCACTACTAAAATGTAAAAGTGGGTGTCGTTATCACCTTTCCCTTTCTCCCAAGACCCCAAAAGTGGGTAGAAAGGCAATTAATGCAACAATAGGTCCACCTCAAACACAATAAAAAGTTATTTCCCTTAAAAAAGCAAAGTGTGAGTTATTTTATTGATAAGCCCGATTCACGTTCATTTTAAAAAACCCAAACTTAGTTGTGAGATACGCATGTGCATGTCAATTTTAGAACACCAAACTGAAATGTGAAAGTATGCATGTCAATTTTAACCAGATTTATTTTAAGCCCCAAATTGAAGTGTGAAAACATGCATGTTAGTGATTTCTAAAAATATTTTGTAATGATCTAACCTTCTCTGTGATTTCACTGCATGTTGCAAACAGAGAATTAATAACCCAAGAAAATAGTAAATCAAACTCTTCATTAAACGAATGTGTTATAATACTTGTGCGAATACATGATCATGTATGGATGATTGCGTGATACTTGATAAGTGATTGCATGATGATGTCTGTGTG
Organism: Cryptomeria japonica; assembly: GCF_030272615.1. NCBI lineage: Eukaryota > Viridiplantae > Streptophyta > Pinopsida > Cupressales > Cupressaceae > Cryptomeria > Cryptomeria japonica. The sequence continues at coordinate 372,678,557 of NC_081410.1, read as the reverse complement.
ATTGCGTAATTTTGATAAATTGATTGCGGTATACTGACATAGCAAATGCATGAAAGAAAGACAGACAAGACAAGGAAAAATTAAGAAAGCTTAAATTTGATCAAGAACTTGCAAAATAGACTATGATGCCCTAGTAACATCTCTCATCAAAAATTCTATATTAATCAAAACATATTTCATGGTGTATCAGAGAACTAGGCTATTATATCTGTCAATAGGTGGTTGCTCCTCTAGATCTTGTATCTTCTTTTCTGCCTTTAGGATTTGCTGATAATGTTTGGCTTGCCTCCTTTGTTTCTTTGTCCTCCTAGCATTTGAAATCTTAAATTGTACCTTACGTGCCATAACATGTCATAATGAAAGAATCAGATAAGGGTAAACAATATTTAGATTTAATAAATTTCATATAGAATTAAGACAGAATAGAGGACAAAAAATGAGAAAAATAAAACAAACAAAATGCATAAACAAGTCCGTTGAATGCGTAACAGGTTTTGGGTGAATGCGTGATAAGATCTAGGTGATTTTGTGATGGGGTCCACACAAATGCATCACCCTACATTGTTGATTGCGTGATCCTATCTATGCGATTGCGTGATTTCGTATACTCAATTGCATGATAAATGAATCTGCTTTGCAATCTGTACAAAACTTGTAAAAAAATGAAAAATTCATATGACCTGTAAAAATCACACAAAAAACATAGAGGGTTAATTAGCTGTTGATTCATGTTGGGTTCACCAAAATGTGTGTGCGAAAATTCATCATTAATTCAACTATAAATAAAGGGAAATCACAAATCCCTATCTAATCAAAGAATTCTAAACAAAACCAATGAAATAACACAATCAAGCAATAGGAATATAAAATCTTCTATTCAAAACCCCCTATTCCATGATCACATGTAGCTTCCATTGTTCTTCTCTTCTTTGTGGTATGATGGCTCTCAGATATCACGCTGGCAACCTGCAAATGACACAAAGATTCAAAGTTTGTGATTGTTGAAAATAGAGATTGAATGCTCAATTTATAGATTTTTGGAGAGGATTGATTGAAAGGTGGAACAGATTGATTAAGGAAGTGGAACTATGGTGAGCTCACATGCTAATTGATAGTTGAACTTCTGATTTGGAGGTGGAACATAATTGATTGAATAGTTAATTGAGTTAACTGATTGAGAAAAAAGCTGAATGAAAGATGAAAAAGAATGATTGGAGAGAATTAAAGAAACTGAAATAGTTAACTGATTGAAAGTTGATTGAGAGCTTATTGGAAAAAAGCAAAGTGGAAGATAGAAATAGGAATTGAAAAGATAATTGAATTAATTAATTTAGCATGTGCTTGCACTTTGATTTAGATTTTCAATTTAATATTTGCATGAGATTTAATTCAAATATTGAATTTATTTTAAATTCAATTATTTATTTGAATATATTTAGAACTTGACTTTGATTTTCAATTTGATTTTTGAAATCATGCACATGTATTTTAAATTAGAAGAAATTGGAAGAATATGAATTTGAATGAAATTAGAAGAATTAAATGAAATTAGATGAAATTAGAATTTGAGAATTTGGAATTGGAATTTGAAGAATTAATTAGTTAAATAAATAATTTAAAGAAACTATTTAATTATTTAGAAATTGAATTTAATTAAATAATAAATATTATTTAAATTAAAGGATTGAAATGTCTTTGGACATGTAGTGTAGGGGTTTAAACACTTTGTTGGTGAAGCGGCCAGCAAGGTTCAAATCCCTGCTGGGCCTTTGTGCTCGCAAGGCCTTGTGCCTTCGCTGGACCATTGTGCTCCCAGATTTGAACAAGAGAAGTGTGGGGATGAGGTCCCCCGTTTGTGGTCTCACCGGTTCATAGCTCCAGGTCAAAATCGTTCACGTGGAGCCGATGGGTGTGTCGTGCCAGCATCACCAGTCACGTTAAAAAGTTTACCAAGCATAGTTTTAAAAAAATAAAAAATTAAAGGATTAAAATCATAATTAATTAAATAAATAATATTTAATTAATATTTAGAAAAGGGTCAATGATTAAATTAATAAAGATATAAATTGAAAATGAATTTATTTAAATAATAAATATTTAATTAACATTAGAAAATGGTTTAAATGATTAAATGATGATAGAATTGAAATAGAATAATTAGTAAGATGATGAGAAAATATGAAATTAGAAGAATTAGATTAATTAACTTAATTAAATAATTAAAGAATTATTTAACTAATTGGACGAATAATTAGTACATGATCAATGGGACATTTTTAGGTGTCTACAAAAAGAATTCAATCTCTTCTCATTATCTCATGTTCATCAACACATTCCTCCTTATAATATTTAAGGCAAGGTTCATGTTCATACTGTAGACACTAAAAAATGGTAAATGCCCGCGTGCTTCATTTTCAACCTAATCACGCGTATAGTTTTTATTATTTGCACAATCTTGTCCCACTTCCCCTTTTCCTATTTTCTATCTCATTGGAATCATTTTCTCCCCATTTTGAGTTTGGGATATCATTTTGAGCTAAATTTCATTCCCTTGATGGTAGTTCATTCCCATTTCAATCATGTGATGGTGATTCATCCCTAAACCTAGCTCGATTAGGTCATTTTGCTTAATTTTTAATCCTGCTATTTCCTGTTGGCAACAAGGAAGGAAAATTGAGAGGGGGAGTGAATCATTTTTCACTGGATTAAAAAAATTAAGCACAATCTCAGATCAGATTAACTACAACAAGAATAAAGATAAACACAATAACAACAACACACATAACCCCAACATTTTGACATGGAAAAACCAGTTAAGGGAAAAACCACGATGGGAACCTACCCAGAATGAGATGATACTCTGTAGTAGTATGTGAAAATATTACAATGGGGAATGCACATGCATTCAGGAACATTGCCTAGAGCTCACTACTCAAATTACAATGACCTAGAAGGCTACAACCCTCAGGGAAGGTTCACTACCTTACAATGATATTCGAACTACAATTTGGTTAAGATGAACTGAAAGAATAACATCTCCTAATGCCTAATGACAGTTCCGATTAAGCACAATTGTCTTCCCTACAACAATCTTTTCTCAATACACCACACCGAAAGATAAATTCTCTTATTCACACACACACCAATCTCTGATAATGTAGACACAAAATTGGCACCAAATTTACATGAATACAACACCTATTTATACAAATCATCAACCTTGACTACAAAGTTAGTCAAACCCTCAACACCTCATTATAAAATTACATCACACGATACATAAATCATCCACTAGACCAATACAATGCCATAGATGACATAGCATAGACTCAAATAAACTCCTTGAACATGCAACATCACTAGGAATCTCGCCAAGATCAACTGCAACACATTATACCACCAAAACTATCACATAACATGAAGGATATCATTAGACCCATAAGGTATTCAATAACACACACAATGATCAATTCGGACCACCAAAAATAATAGGACATGATCAGAAACACCAACAAGCATGTTAAAACCATCCGCAATAGCTACACCAACACCACTTAATCAAATCTTCATTGACCAACATGTTAACACTCAAGAACACTCAACAACAACTCGGAGAAGAAAAATAAATTGAGGAGCACTGAATCATGAACCATCTAAATTGAAGATACACATGAACATCCCAAACATTCTCCCAAATCCATAACCAAAGATATGAACATACCGGAGCACAATGAATCAAACATCATAAAACTACAACACTGAACACTGAAAACCAATCTCCATACCAGAATCCACAACTCGATCAAATCACCACATAGCATCATGAAATCAATAAAGAATGAAGTATCTCTACTTGATTTAGCATGGAAAATAGATAAACCAACTAGATCAACTCACTGCAATCATCGGATCATCAAAGCAACTCTCTGCAATACCAAAACACAAGAATATGTTGACATCAAAGACAACAACATATCCTACCAACAAAAATATACAACAACCTCCCCCTTTGGCAATTAAGGCAATATATGAATGTGAAAAACAATCAATGAAAAGGAATAAATCATAACCAACTAGCTCCCCCTAAAATCATACACACAAAGCTCCAAAGATAAGACAAATTTTCACATGCTTCTTACAATATCCAACAATCTCCCCCTTTGGAATTGATGGCAACATATGAATGTGAAAAACAATCAATGCAAAGGAACAAATCATCACCAGCTAACTCCTCCTAAATCATGCACACAAAGCTCCAAAGATAAGGTAGTGTTTCACATGCTTCTCTCCCCCTTTGACAACAATGCCAAAGACAAAATGCAAATCATTATACTCTTCCTCTAAGAAGGACAATCTCTCCCTCTTAGGATAAACTCACAACTGAACATCTGAACCACTCACTAACTACTACGGCTAAGTAGCAGTACCAACTCATCAATTTGGATAAGAAGATAAGACTTTGAAGTCCACCAGATTGATGCATCTCAATGCATCTAGTTCTCATCAGGAGGGGAAGAGACCTCTAACTTGTGCCTTAAATAAAAAAATGTATCTACAGGTAAAGGTTAAGTAAAGATATCTGCAATGTGATCCTTTGTATATAAATACTTCAGTTTAACTTCTTCATCACTGATGTTCGCCCTCAAGAATTGATACTTAATTGATATATGCTTTGTTTTAGAATGCAGTACCTGATTCTTTGAAATATTAATAGCACTTGAATTGTCACAATATATAACAATAGGCTCATCTTAAATAACTATAATATTGTGAGGCCCTACCCTGACTCATCCTATCATTTCAGTGATTTTCAGGTTGAGACTATTATGGATGCTTTATTTTTATGCATTATGGATTTAGGACTTATATGATTCCATGATTTGGATAACATTGATGTATATTGATGCTTCATCTATATGCATTATGGATATAGAACTTTATATGATTCTAGAATAGGATAACTTTGAGATGATGAATGTCATTATTGGATTTGCAGGACTTTACTATGATGATAGAATAGGATGCATATCTTATAAATGGATCAAATTATGAGGATTATGATAATTGCTTATGTGGATTAATTGGGATATATGAGATATTGATTTGTTAATGTCATTTGTATGCAGAGTGTTTGATGTGTATTCTTATGCATGTGTTAATATTATATGAGGTTATTTGAAATTACTAATGTGTAATTGAGATGCGTAGGAAAATTATCCATGTGACCATGGAAATATTATGGAGAACCAAACCTAGACCTATGTGCATTCACAAAACCAAGGGTTGTCTATTTGGACAGACAACACCCCATATGTATCATATTTTATTCATGAAATCATATGTTGCATGTGTGTTAAAGTGTAATTTATTGATTTGTTTAAATCCAACAAGAGACAATTTCCATGTGTAATTTTGTAATGTATTTTATTGTGTCACTTGACACATGTGCTGATTAGTGTCATTGATTTTGACTTGTCTCTTAGAGGGAGTTGTTTTATCCAAAGCCCTTTTCAAATATTTGAGTGTGGTCCCAAATTTGCCTTGGGTAGAGAGTCTTTGGAGTGGTCAACTCAAGTTTGACCCGAAGGTTAACTTCAGATGGGTTTCTAAGGGGTCAAATGGACTCCTAGGGGTAGTTTAAGGGTTTTTCCTAAGGTCCATAAGGTATACCTATGGGTTAGGGGTATTTTTAAACATGTGACTACTCCCATGTGACTGTTTGGTCACCCCAAAAAGTGGTTTTCCCAATATGAGCGAAAATTCAACTTAGAAGGTTCCACCTAGGTTAGATAACCTTCCTTTTTGATGTCAGTCTCTCTTCCCCACCTCCTCTTACCTTTTCTCTTTCTAGTTTTAGTAACCTATAAGAGGTTCAGAAGACCAACCAATAAGGAACTCTCACTCTATCCAAGAGGTTGGGAAGAGTGAGAGAGGCCTTCTTAGGCAAGGATTAGGGACTTAGTGAGTAATCACCCAGTCTCCATCTTTGGAGATCTTGAATTTTTGAAAAAAGAATAGTCTTAGGATTAAATTTTGGCTAAGTGTTGGAGGAAAGTATTGTGGAATTGGACTGCTCTTCCTCAAACTAGTTCTAGCAAACCTTTGGGCAGATTGAAGGTTGGTTCATGTTCTTCCCTTCATGTCACATATTTATGTTTAAAAGATTGCTTGTATGTGAATGTTGTTTTCTTGAATTCCTTTTTTGTGAAAAGATTATGTGATCTTTTTTTTGTTTCCTTTATGCATTCTTCTTGTGATTTGGGAGTATCCAAGACCTTCTACTCTTGGGAGAGTAGAATGGTCTTGGGGTGGAAAGAGTTTGACAGTCTTAGAGTGAGAGGCTCTCATTTGAGAGTGATCTCAAGGGTTGTTTATGTGACACTTGCTGCATAGCCTTGTTTATGCATTCAGGGGGTCATAAGGAGAGAAAGTATGGCATGAATTCCTTGGGGGGCATAAGGATATGGGGGTTAATGAACTCATGTTATATTTTTGTTTTCCATGAGATGGCTTGTGATCTACCTTTCTTGCAGTCTCCTCAAGGTATTTGGTCCACTTCCACCCTTGTGAAAGCACCACATTTTATGGTGAAGTTTAGCCTTGGTTGGGAAAGTGTTTGTTGAGTGTTTTCCCTTTCTTGTTGTGTTTGTTTGAGTGTAACTTGTCTAGGGCTTGGTTCTCCAAGCTCGGGGGTGGCTTCTAGTAAGCCTAGGCTGGGAGGTGAGCTCTCCATGGTCATAGCCTTATGATTTTATGCAGGTTACTTGGAAAAGAAAAGAAAGAGACAACTAGGAGTTGTTGGTTTTTACTTGATTTGCAGAAAAAGATTAAGGAATGGAATACTATATTTTAGTTGCAACAATGTAATGGAAAATCTATATGTTGTATTTATTTTGAAAAAGAAATGCATTCATTTTATTTAAAGTCCTCATTTAATAGAAATGAGAGACTAGTTGGGTATCTCACCCATTTGTAATGTTGACTATATTGTATTCTAAATATGCTTTAAAGAAATGCATTATTCTATTAAGTTATTATTGCAAAAATGAAATGTTTATTTTTGGATTAAGTTCCTATAGTTATTGAAATAAAATATGTTGTATTCATGTTATTTTTGAAAATAAAAGTTCATTTTATCTTTTTTATGCATATTGAAATAATGGAAATGAGAGAAGTAGTAAGCTTGCATGTCAGTAAGAGAAAAGTAAGCATTTTTATTTCTATTTACAAATTAAGGTTAAATAGATTTAATTTGTCTATCTCTAAGGTTTATTTTAAATCATTTCTAGGCTAATGTAGTTGCTGTTAAAATTTATTAAATTTTGTCATTTTCCTTATTGTAGAAAATAAATCTAGAATTAGAAGTTTATCTCTAAAGTTAGCAACTAGATTGTCAAAAGAAAAAGAAATGCATTATTTAAATCTGTTAGTTAGAAAGCTTGTTGTTATGTGTTTTAAAAAAAAAATACAGATTGTCTTAAACAATGAAAAATAAAGTATTCTCCACTATGCTAGGGTTAATGTGCAAAGAAAATAGTTAGTCTTATGGTTTGTATTAAAAATGAAAATAAGGAAAAAAATTTTAAAGCATACATATTAATATAAACAATATCAAAGAAAATGAACACTACATCTATTACCATGCTATCAATATTTTCCTAATTTCTGCATGACTTAAAAAGCAAAAAAATAATAATAATAGATTGCTTAAGTGTGTGTGTGTGTGTATATATATGTATGTATGCATGTATGTATGTATGTATGTATGAGACTGCATATTTTATTCAAAAATGTTCTTAGCCTGTGAAAATTTCTTAGAAAACATTATTACCTCCGAATATATATATATAGATATATTTTGTATTTTTGTATTTTAAATATAATTAAAAAAAACAAAAAAATATTATGCAAAGTGCAGGACCCTCGGCCCTGCGGATTTGCACACAAGGTGAGGGGAGGGTCGGCCGTGCTGTGGGCGGTGACCCCTAGCAACAACCACAGCCGCTCTGTGGGCCGCAACCTACAGTGGGGCAGCTTCGGCCAACCCCTATGGGCGGTGCCCCATAGAGGCGGCAACAGTCATGTTGTGGGCCACCTCCTACAGCAGCGGCCAAGGATGCCACTGTGGGTCGTGACCCACAGGCACAGTTGTGGCCGTCCCTATGGGGAGCCCCCATGGATTCCCCCACCGCCGCACCTGCTCTAAAACCCTATGACCGCCCTCAATCCGCCTCTGCCACTCTCCCTCAACCCTGCAAACAAAAAAAATAACACTGTTAAGCCCTAGCCTGAAATTTGGGTTAGGGCAAGACATTAAGGTAGGAAGTAAATAGGGTAGAGGGTGGGGGTATTTTATAAATTTTAGTTAGGTTACATGGGGATATTTTTAAAAAATGTTAGTATGTTATGTTTAGAAGTAATAAATAAAAGAAAAGGGGGGTCGGGAACCCATTCGAATTTAGAATAAGGTATTCCCCATTATATTTCAGTTAAGGGTTATTTGTTAGTTTCTTTTGGTTTAAGGGGTCCTATATCTTTATATTTACATATATATATGTTTTAAATATATATATATATGTATGTATATATATATAGGTGTATATATGAATGTATAAATCTAACTTTAGATTAATTATACGTTCATATTCTATATATACTTTATAATAGAATTTATAGGTATATAAATATTTGAATATGATGTTTAAATTTGAATTCTATGGGGGTTAAATCTTTAGGGAATTTTATAGCGAATTTTGTAAGTTATTTGGCTATAGGGGATTATTTTTAGTCCACCTAAATTTAGGCTTTTCGAGATTAAACTTTATAGGGCAATTTCCATTATGGGTTTAATTGGCCCTTTAGTCAAATTTTAGACACATTATAATTATTGTTAAAATAAATAATGGGTTTTAAAAATCCAAGTGCTAGGGTTAATTTAATTAATTCCTACAACAATTAAAAGATTAATTAAGGATTAATAATATCTCTTGTCAATTAATTTAGAGCTTTTGTTTTAATTAACTTGTTTAACAAAATTGATGAGATAATAATAATTTTCTTGGAGAGTTAATATTCCGCAATTAATTTAGATTATTTTTTCTTGCTTGATTTGGTTGTTAGATTAACTTAAAACATAGTTAAGACAAAACTTGTTATTGTGGTTCATTTAGCAAATTTAGTTATTAGGATGTTATTTTAAGAAAAAAAAGTATTCCGTTTGTGCCCAAAAGTTTGGGCATGACAAATATCCTTCAACATCTACTTCATCCAAACTACTTGAGTAAAGTTTCTAGCAGGAGCAATGTATTCATCTTCTGCAGTAGACAAAGATGTAGCATCTTATTTCTTACTCACCAATGAAACCAACTTCTTTCCTAAAAAGAAAGCTCCACCAGTAGTGCTATTTTGGTCATCAACATTACCTACCCAATCAATATCAATATAGACACACAACATGAAATCATCATTCTTTCGATACCATAAACCATAGTCAATTTTCCCCTTCAAGTATCTAAAAATACTCTTCACAACGGTAACATGAGTCTCTTTAGGATCAGCTTGAAATCTAGCACAAAGACAAACAACATGCCTAGTGTCTAGTCTAGTCTGAGTTAAGTACAAAAATCCACCAACCATAGATCTATACAAATCCTGATTAAATTTATGTGATTCATCATTCTTAGATAACTTCCATCCAGTCACCATAGGAGTTCCAATAGGTTTAGAATCATCTAACCCAAATTTCTTCAACAATTCTTTCACATAATTAGATTGAGAAATGAAAATACCTTTACCAATCTATGTAATTTGCAATCCTAAGAAGAATTTTATCTCACCTATCATAGACATCTCAAATTCCTTTTGCACATCATCAGCAAACTTCATACTCAAATCATCATCACCTCCAAAAATAATATCATCCACAAACACTTCAACAATCAAAATTTTATTATTATCAACCTTAAAGTATAGATTACTATTAGTAGTACCTTTATAAAATCCCATCATCAAATACTTGTCCAATCTAGCATACCAATCTCTAGGGGCTTGCTTTAGTCCATACAATGCTTTATTCAATCTACATACCATATCTCCTTCATCTGATAATGAAAATCCATCTGGTTTCTCAATGTAGAATTCCTCTTCCAAATCACCATTCAAAAAGGCTGACTTGACATCAATCTGATATACCTTGAAATTCTTGTAAGCAACATATGCAGGTAGCAATCTAACAACTTCAATTCTAGCTACCAGAGCAAAACTCTCCTCATAATCAATGTTGGTAGTGGGCTAGCATCCCTTGCAGGGATTCGTGACTTGGTTTAACAACCTCTTGTGGATTCTATAAGTCTAGTGGTTGTATCGGGCATTGACAGGTCGATCTTTTGGTGCAACGACAACCCTAGCTTGTAACAAGTGGTATCAGAGCTTGGTCATAGGTTCGAATCATGCAGGCCGCAGTGAGTGACGCTGGGAGAGGGATTGTTGGTAGTGGGCTAGCGTCCCTTGCGGGGATTCACGACATGGTTTAACAACCTCCTATGGATTCTATAAGTCTAATGGTTGTATCGGGCATTGACAGGTCGATCTTTTGGTGCAACGGCAACCCTAGCTTGTAACAATAAATTCCTTCCATCTGTGAGAATCCTTTACATACCAATCTTGCTTTGTTTCTTACCACTTCGCTGACCTCATTTAGTTTATTCTGGAACACCCATTTAGTGCTAATCACATTCTTATCTTTAGGTCTCAGAACAATCTCCATGTGTTATTCTTCTCTATCTAATTTAGTTCTTCTTCCATAGCCTTTATCCAATTCTCATCTTTACATGCTTCTGTGATATATTTATGTTCAATCTTGGAAATCAATCATATCTCTTAAGCAACAATCCTTCTCCTAGTCATCACACCCTTGTTTTTATCACCAATAATTTGATTTTTTGAATAATTTAATCTTACATACCTCGAAGTCTTTTGATTATTCTGATTCTCAGGTTTTTGAACTTCTTCACTAGCAGCAGCAATATCCGGATTAATTTTCTCTACCGAAGCATTCTGCTTTAAGATCTTAGTCTGCATAGGCTTTGAAACAACATCTTGATCATCAAACTCATATCCACATGCTCTTATCTACTTTCCATGACATTCATCAACCTTCACATTTGCACTTTCTACTATCTTCTTCAATCTCTTATTGTAACACCGATACGATTTGCTCTTAGTAGAATAAACCAAGAAGATTCCTTCATCACATCTAGCATCAAACTTCAATATATCCTCATCTCTTTTGATATAACATTTTCTTTCAAAAAATTTGAAATATCTAATTCTAGGAGCATGACCAAACCATAGATCATAAGGAGTCTTACTAGAATCACCTTTTATATGCACCTGGTTGAATGTATAAACAACAGTGCTAACAACTTCTCTCCAAAAGGTTTGTGTAATATTTCCTTCAATAAACATAGTCCTAGCAACATCCAAAATGGTTATATTCTTTCTTTCACTAACTCCATTCTACTGTGAGGTTCTAGGAGCAGATATATTTCTTCTAATTCCATTCCTCTCACAAAATATATCAAGCTCACCGTGTTGGAAATTGACACTCATCGGATTCATTTTGTTGTCATTGATGGCAACAAGATTAGATGGAAATAATATACCGGTATTAGGAGGCATATATCGACAAACACTGGCATTGGAGTATCTAGGATTATACCGGCACCGACATCAGTACTTGAAGGAAGCTGACATTAAGGAAGATTTATTTAAAAAAATCATTTTGCAATTATTGTCTAAGCTGACATTGAATATATTTTGTAATGTATTGTAACATGACATAAGGCATATTGTTTGTAATGGGTATATAGGTCATTCTACTAGGTCATTTTGAATATGACATAGGATGTGACATAAGAGAATATAGTAGAACCGCATAATGCAAAGTATATGTATGTAGATCATTTGTATGTGAATGTTATATCATGCAATGATCTGTAGATAGTTTGGAAAGCATTTTTGGAGAAGAAGAGATACCGGTAGTAGTGTTCAAGGTTTATGAACCTATACATAGTAGAGCTAGAACCAGAACTCTATTTGGCATAGCAGATGCATTTTTGAGTTCAATTTTTTTTTTTTACTTTAGCAGAAGCTTGTAGTTAGTGAGACTCTTTAGTGATGAGCAATATGCTCTAGGCAGTGTGCCTTCTTGCATGTGCAGGCCCCCATTATATGTAATATTTTTTCATATGGCCAGTGAACTAATATTGCAGGTCACAAATTCCACCGTGGTTTTTCCTCTTTGATGTTTTCCATGTATAAATTTTGTGTGTTATGGTGTTCATTAATGTGGATGGTTTATTTGCTTCATGTTATATGTTTATTTGTTTACCAGTTTATATGTGTATGGTATAAAAAGATAAAATCTTGTGTTACTGGTAGAACACTGATTCACACCCCCCCCCCTCTCAGTGTTCTTGGATCCCAACACACTGGATGTGAACTCTCCTCCTCTGTTAGATCTTAGACACTTCAACTTCAATCATGTTTGAGCTTCCACCTTAGCTTTGAATATATTTAATTTCTCTAGTGTTTCTAATTTCTCCCTTAGAAAGGTCACCCACATCATTCTAGAGTAGTCATCAATCAACAACATGAAATAACTGTCACCCTACATGCTTCTTACTCTTGTAGGACCACACAAGTCAGTATGCACAAGATCTAATGAACCATTAGATGTATACAACTTACTTTTAAATGAAGTTCTTGTTTGCTTTCCCAACTGGCATTCCTTACATATTGGATTAGAAGACTTCAGAACTTTAAGAAAATATCTAACATCTTGAGTAGAACCTATCCTTATCATGCAGTCAAAATTAACATAAAACATCCTTCTATGCCACAACCAATTTTCATGTATCTGAGAAATCAAACAACTTTTCTCACTGGCATTCAAGTGAAAGATATTACCTTTAGTCTTTGTCCCTAATGCAATCTCTATACAAGAAGAATTTAGAATCTTGCATTTACCATTCTTGAATTGAAAATCATATCCCTTATCAACGATTTGTCCAACACTCAAAGGATTATGCTTCAAACCTTCAACATATAAGACATCATCGGTATTATTCTTACCATCAAAAGATATAGAACATCTACCACAAATCACACAAGCTTTATCATCTCTAAATATTACTATACCACCATCATACCTCTCCATATTCACAAATTTACTTTTATCACATGTCATATGATGTGAAAAAATATTGTCAATTACCCATTCCTCTTTCTCTTCAATCTTAGCAGCCAGAGCTTTCTCCTCCACAATTCAACTTCTAGAATTCATTGGTACCAAATTGTCTCCTTGATAGCAATAAATACAAATTTTGTTTAGGCTTATAGGGCTTATCATACTTGTCATGCTTCTCATATTTGTCATTCTTATCAGATCTATCATGCCTTTCATGCTTATCATACCTAGACATTCTTTCAGGACACCTAGAGGCAAAATGTCATATCTTATTACAAGAGAAACATTTCAAAGGTAACTTTCCATCATACTTACCAGATCCCTTAGGAAATCTCCGAGCAATAAGTGCTTCAAAATCATCCAGCTCCTTTTCCTATTCTTCCATCTCTCTCATCTCTCTTTCATATATGGAAACCCTAGATGAACTCTCTCCTGGATCATACTCCTGCTTCCCGAATATAGAGGCTTTGAATGTAGTTTCATATTTACCATGTGATTCTCCAAATTTACTCAACTCAAATGCAATAAGCTTGCCAACCAACATGTCTCTTGTTATACTAGTCAAACTTTAGATCTCATCAATAGCAACAACCTTAGCTTTGTAAGCAGGAGGCAAGGATCTCAACACCTTAGCAACAATCTCATATTCTTCAAGAGTTCCACCAACACATTTAATGTTCATAAGAAGTTCATTCACTTTAGCCATAAAGGATGTTATATTCCCATCTTCTCCCATCTTCAATGTCTCATATTTTACTTTGAAGCTCTGCAACTTAGCAACTTTAACTTGTGCATCTCCTTCATACAAGGTCTCTAATTTTTTCCAGATCTCATGTGCAGTCTTCAAACCCATCACATTAGTCATCTCCAAATCGGTCAAGGAACTCAACAATGCTTCCTTAGCTCTTCTATTATGTTTAGCATCCTTATCTCATTAGCGGCAACCAGACCATTCTAAGGAACATTGTAGAAATTCTTTGTAATCTTCCAATAACCATCTCCAAGACAATTCAGATGAACTTCCATCCGATCCTTCCAAACAATGTAATTGTTTCCATCAAATATCAAACTCTCTTTCTTGAACATATAAGCTGCCATTCTAGATATTCTCAAGTGGTCAAGCTTCTTCTGGAGGATCTAGCTTTGATACCAATTATTGGCAACAATAAGGAAGAAAAATTGAGAGGGGGGGGGTGAATCAATTTTCATCGGATTAAACAAATTAAGCACAATCTCATATCAGATCAACTACAACAAGAATAAAGATAAACACAATAACAACAACACACATAACACCAAGATTTTGATGTGTAAAACCCAGTTATGGGAAAAACCATGGTGGGATCCTACCCACAATAAGATGATACTCTGTAGTAGTATGTGAAAATATTACAATGGGGAATGCATATGCATTCAAACACATTGCCTAGAGCTCACTACTCAAATTACAATGACCTAGAAGGTTACAACCCTCAGGAAAGGTTTAGTACCTTAAAATGATATTCGAACTACAATCGAGTTAAGGTGAACTAAAAGAATAACATCTCCTAATGCCTGATGATAGTTCCAGTTAAGCACAATTGTTTGCCCTATGACAATCTCTGCTTAATACACCACATTGAAATATAAATTTGCTTATTTACACACACCACTCTCTAATAATATAGACACACCACCAATACCAAAATTACATGAATATAACACCTATTTATACAAATCATCAACCTTGGCTACAATGTCAGCCAAACCCTCAACACCTAATTACAAAATTGCATCCCACGATACATAAATCATCCACCAGACCAATATAATGCCATAAACAAAATAGCATGGACCCAAATCAATTCCTCCAAAATGCAACACCCCCAAGAATCTCATCAAGATCAACCGTAACATGTTATACCACCAAAAATACCGCATAACATGAAGAATATCACTGAACCCATAAGATCTTCAATAATGTGCACAATGATCAATGTGGACCACCAAAAAAAATAGGACATGATTAGGAAACACCAACAAGAATGTTAAAACCATCTGTAATAGCAGCACCAACACCACTTAATCAAATCTTCATCGACCAATAGGCTAACACTCAAGAACACTCAACAACAACAACTCGGACAAGAAAGATAACTTGCAAAGCACCAAATCATGAACCATCTCAATTGAAGATACACATAGCCTAAACATTCTCCCAAATCTACAACTGAAGATATGAACATACCAGAGCACAATGGATCAAACATCAAAACATTGAAAACCAATCTCCATACCAGAATCCACAACTCGATCAAATCACCACATAAAATCATGAAATTAATAAACAATGAAGTATCTCTAGTTGATTTATCATAGAAAACATATAAACCAACCAGATCAAACTCATTGCAATCACTGAATCATCAAAGCAACTCTCTGCAAAAACCAAAACACAGGAATATGTTGACATCAATGACAACAACATATCCTAGTAGCAATAATATCCAACATTTCCTCTTTCCCATTTTCTGTCCAGATCGCATAATTTTCTCCCAATTTTGAGTTTATGACATCATTTTGACCTCTTCTCTTGCCCCATGGTGTCATAGCAGTCCCATTTCAGTCCTTTGACTCGCTTTAACCAAGTTTGTCCTAATTTTCCATTTTAGCTCAATTATTCTCATTTTCTAACTAAACCTTCCCAATTCTTCCCACTTTAGCCCAATTTGACCTAATTTGACCAAATTGAGGTCTCTAGACATCAGTTTGACAAATTTGCCCTTTCAGGTTTAATTAATTAAAGCCCATAGTAATTATTTTTTAACCATTTAATCATCCATCATTGATCACCCCCTTTTAATATTAATTAAATAGTTTATATTATTTAATTAAATCACACTTTAATTAAATGATTTTAATTGGTTGATTAAGTGTTCAATTTCTATATCCCATAATTGACTAATTTATTTAAATTATTTAGTTAGCTAATAATGTCAACATAATTAAATAAATATCTTTATTTATTTAATTATTTGTCCTAATTTTCCAAAAGGAAAAAAAATAATTTATTTGTTTTATGCGATTTTTCCCAAATCCTTTATACTTTCAAGAAAATCGGTTTCTTTAGGAATATCTCTTTAATTTCAATTTTAAATTCAAAAAAGAGATGTGCATCTTCGAAAATCTATTTTTTTCCTTTTCCTCCACTTTATCTTCATCATCTTCATCCTTCTCCAAATGGCAACTCTGTTGTGTTCTTAATCAAGTCCATCCATCTAACCAAAAATCTTTTCAATCTTGTTCATCCGTTGAATTTCAATTTTTCTATGAATTGACAGCTCTTTTATCAATCAAATCATCTCATTTTTAAGTATTGTCATTCTATCCAATCATCTAATAATCTAGTTTTCATGCATTGTTATTTTGAAATTATTTCATCTTAGAATCACATTTTTTGAGTATTCCTTGATATCATCCTTGCTTTCATTAATACTTGCACCTACACAATGAGAGTGATATAAAATTAGAGGAGAAAGAAAGAACAATGGAGTCACATTGAAGGAATGGTGATACCTGTTATTCAATTTTCATGTTATTTGCATTTTATTTCAATGTCTTTATTGGTTAGGTTAGGATAATTTAGTGTAATTGTTAAGTAGTTTGTGATTCGCTTTGGTTATGCTTTGGTTTCATGATTAACCCAATTTTCTTGATCCACATCTAGTGAACCTGACATGAACCACGTGTATAATTTTAACTTCTCTATGAGTTTTTGATTGCATGCAAGTGTTCGAGATTCCATTTTTTATCAAAAATCAAGTTTTTAATCTTTCGTGTTCTCAGAGTCCAGACCTATGCACTTGGCACCTAAAACTATGCAGTTGGTCAATAGAGCTATGCACTTGGTCTATAGAGTTACGTAGTTGGTGCATCTTGTTGTGTTCTTGGTGCATCTTGCAGTGTAGTTGGTGCATCCTGCTACGCACTTGGTGCATCTTGTAGTGTAGTTGGTACATGCTGCTGCGTGCTTGGTGCATCTTGTAGTGTAGTTCGTGCATCTTGCAATACAATTGGTGCATCTTGTAGTGCACTTGGTGCATCTTGCAGTGTAGTTGGTGCATCTTGCAGTGTAGTTGGTTTTGAGGATCTAACATGTGCATGTAGGATTTTGAGGTTCATCATATTTATTTACTAGTTGGTGTAATTGGTCAATAGAGTAACGTAGTTGGTCTATAGAGTTGCGTAGTTGGTGCATCTTGTTGTGTGCTTAGTGCATCCTGCTACACACTTCGTGCATCTTGTAGTGCAATTAGTGCATGTTGTTGCATGCTTTATGCATCTTGTAGTGTAGTTGGTGCATCTTGCAATGCAGTTGGTGCATCTTATAGTGCACTTGGTTCATCTTGCAGTGTAGTTGGTGCATCTTGCAGTGTAGTTGGTTTTGGAGGATCTAACGTGTGCATGCAGGATTTTGAGGATGATTTGAATTTTGTTTTCATCATATTTATTAATTAAGGGCTTAAAATGAATCACAAATTCACATAGCCTAATTAGGAAGTCAATTAACCTTTCAATTTTTGTTTACAACTTGCACATAGCTTTAACTAGGAGCTCAATTAACCTTTCAGTTTCAGTGTACAAATCTCACATAGCTTAATAGGTGGTTAATTAACCTTTCATTTCTAGTTTCCAACTTTTACACAGCTTAAGTAGGAGGTTAAATGAACCACAAAGTTTCTATTTTATCTCACAAGGTTGTAAAAATAAACTCCCATTTAGTCTAATCGGGACATCATTTTGCATTTAGAACTTCAAATTGGTTAAAATTTAAAAAAATGAAATAAATTGGCTCTCCCTAGTGAGGATGATCCCCTTATGATTCAACCCAACCTAGGATTTCAAGACGAACAAGAAAACATTATCTCTGAGTTGAATACCCTTACTCGGGACATAAAAACTAGCTTTGTAGAGTACATATACAAAATTTGTCTTAAACAGAGAGGAAGAAAGAGAATAATATCTCGAAGAATCCCTACGCTAAGAATGAGAAAAACAACAATGACGAGAACAAGAATGACAACAAGCTTTTAAAGAAGCTCCTCAATCGGACTGACACTCTGTTTTTCATTAATTTCAGTCTTTTTATGCTCAATTTAGTGTTTCACATCATCAATGTGTAGATCTATCTTGAATTTGTTTTTGATTTCTATGTGGAGGCTAGAGTTGCGCACATAGTTTATTCTACTGTGCACTTGGTTCATCTTGCAGTGCACTTGGTTCATCTTGCAATGTACTTGGTTCATCCTACTGCACACTTGGATCATCCTACTGTGCACTTGGTTCATCTTGTAGTGCACTGGGTTCATTTTATAATGTACTTGGTTTATCCTATTGCGCACTTGGTTCATCCTACAGTGCACTTGTTTCATTCTACAATGTAGTTGGCACGTTCTGCTGTGTAGTTTTCAAGTATAGCTGATTTCTAGATTAGGTTTTTTGAATTGATTCGTAGAGGTTTCACTTTTGTTTTGGCATAAGGTTTCTTATGTTACTAATTAGTTTATCTAGTATTTTGTCATCCATATTGAAGACTGAAACAAATCAAACTACTAACTTGTTTAGTGCATAATGATTGTTAAAAACTTGAAACCCAAGCAATTTGTGTGTTTGATTTTTCATTAGATAATCTCACAACTGAATTGCTTAATGGGAATGAACATGTGTTTTCTGTGTTTTGAGTGCTTGCTTGTTCTGTAGGGTGGACCCAAAGTTGCACCAAGTATCCTCTCCCCTTGCCTTTGAGATCCTGGGTGCAAGAGAAAGGTGATGATGACACCCACATTATCTTTTATTAGTGAAGTATTCGGTGGGGATTCCATTACCTCTTAGTGATTTTTTAGTGGTATTTCTCTTTGGGCCACTATATAAAAGGTTTTACCAGGAGGTTCCTTGCAATCAGAGTGCAATCTAAATTCGGGTCTTCCGATAAGGGTTGTCAGAGCTTTAAGTAGCTTGCTTCATGATATTTGTATACTAGCTTTGTTCCTCAAAGAATTACTATGAACTAGTGTTTAAGTAGCCCAAAACCCCTTTTGCTTGCTGGTGTAGGAGGTCAGACCTCCAAATCCACCCCACATTTCTACTATTCATTATGGAGATAAAAATTCTTTGGTTCATAAGATCTTCAAATCTCTGGGGTAAGAAATTTGGTGTGCCCATACTGTGGAGGGTAGCCAATGTCACCAATATCTCTAGTTGTTTGTTTTATTTTAGTATTTGGATTTCTTAAAGTGGGGATTCAACAAGTAGTATCCTTTGTTGGATTTTTGGAGAGATTGTTGTTAATATGCTACAAATATATGCTTGAGAGATATTTGAGGATGCTTGAGAGATGTGTTGTCATTGTTGTCAACATATTTCTCTATCTGTGACAATGATGCAGTGAAGTTTAGTGAGTTGGTTTGTTCAACATGATGATGATCAGAGTTTGTAGATTAAAGGGTTTGTAGAGGATTGTGTATTGATGATTCAATGTAATTTTCAGAGGTCTGCATGCAGATTTGAGTG
The DNA here is from genome assembly GCF_030272615.1 of Cryptomeria japonica. Lineage (NCBI taxonomy): Eukaryota > Viridiplantae > Streptophyta > Pinopsida > Cupressales > Cupressaceae > Cryptomeria > Cryptomeria japonica. The sequence goes on along the minus strand of NC_081410.1, from coordinate 372,658,759 downwards.
AGTTATGGATATCTGTGTTGTGGTTGGTTTTTTTGCTATTCAGTGATGCCAAAATGTTCAGTATTTTGATCTGCATTGCTCCGCATTGTAATATCTTGATTTGCAGATCTAGAGAAATATTTGGGATGTTTATGTATATCTTCAATTCATTTGGTTTGTGGTTTGGAGCTCTGCTGGTTATTTTTCTAGATTGATAGTCATTCCAGTTAGTGCTCTTGGTGTTCGGTCTAATGATGATGTGATTCTAGTAATTTGAGTTGTTGTAGAAGTTACGGTGGTAATTCATGATGCTTCTGGATGGTTCTGGATAGTGTGCCTTTTGTGTTGGTGGTTTGCATTGATCATTGTGCGTGTGATTGATTATGTTCTCTGGTATGATAGTGTTCTTCATATTTGTGGTCGACTAGATGCTTATAGGGTGTTGCAGATGTTCTATGCATAATTCTTGGAGGTGTTTCAAATTTGAGGCATGTGATATGGGTTTGTGCTATGTCTTAGCTGGCATTGCTTGCTCTACATTTTTTATTGTAGTGTGTGTGCTTATATATTTGAAATTAGGTCATGTGTGTTGATACACCCTTATTGATCTTGCCAAGGTTGATGTCATGTATAAATAAATGTAATGTCCTTGTAATTGGGTATGCCTTGGATGAGTGTATGTGCAAATAATGTATTAATATTTCAGAGGCAGAGAAGAAGTATGAGAAGAAGTTGTTATGTACTTAATCAGAACTGTAACTAGGCAATAGGAGATGTTACTCTATCAGTTCATGATATTTTGGATGTGATCCGAATCTGTTTGTAAGACAGTGAGTCATCCCTAAGTTGTATCCCTTTCATGTTTTTGAGCAATGAGCTCTAGGCAGTGTGCTTGAATGCATGTGCATTTCCCATTATAATATTTCATATACTTCTAATAGAGTATCATCATATTGTGGGTATGTTCCCACCATGGTTTTTTCCTTGACCGGGTTTTCCGCGTCAAAAATATTGGTGTTATGTGTGTTCATGTTATGTTGCTAATTTATTCTTTCATGGTTAATAATCATATCAAAGATTAAGTTTAATTTATGTGTGTTTTGAGATAATTGATTCATCCCCCCCCCTTAGTTGTCTTCTCAGAATCATACCTATTTCATCAATTGGTATCAGAGCAGGTTCCTCCAGAGAAGCTTAACTACTTGAGGTGATCTAAGATGTCAACTTACAAGGATAGTCTAATATTTGATGGAACTAACTACTCTTTTTGGAAGAGCTGCATGGAGTTTCACCTGCGATGCATTGGAGAATCTTACTGCACTATTACAAAGAACAAGTATACTGTTCTTGATAATGGACCTTCAACTCCAGATGAGATAAAGGAAGTTGAATATAATATTATGGCTAAGAAAGCATTGTTGAGTGCCTTGACAGATTCTGAGATGACAAATGTTATGGAATTGCAAACTTCTCATGAGATCTAGAACATGTTGGAAACTTTGTATGAAGGAGACAATTATGTGAATATTGCTAAGTTGTAGATCTTAAAAGGAAAGTATGAGATGTTAAGGATGGGAGAATATGAGAATATTACTTATTTTATGCAGAAGGTGAATGAACTAGTGTGCAATATCAGATGTGTTAGTGGAAATTTGGAAGAATAAGAGATTGTTGCTAAAGTGCTTAGGTCTTTACTTGCATCCTACAAACATAAAGTTGCTAATATTGAGGAGATCCGGACCATGACTGATATGACCAAAGACATTTTGATTGGTAGGCTATCAACCTTTGAGTTAAGTGAGTTTTGTGATTCCCTTCCTAAGACAAAATTTGCATTCAAAGCCACTATTTTTGGAAAGGATAAGCAAAGATATGATTCGGGAGAAATTTCTTCAAGGAGGATGTCAAGATATGAGAAAGAGATAAATAAAATGGAAGAAGAGTGAGAGCTTGAGGAGATTAAAGTGCCGATTTCTAGTAGATTACCTAAAGGAGCCAGTAAGTATGAAGGAAAGTTGCCTCTTAAATGTTTTTCATGCAATAAGATAGGACATTTTTCCTCAAGATGTCTGGAAAGAGTTCCTAAGAATACTCACAAGCCTAAATTTTAGAAGACATGTCATTATGTTGCTGATGAAGGTTTGTTAGATGATGAATCTGATAAAGGGAATAGAAGTGATAATGAATGAGTGTTTATTTCTATCAAGGAAGATGATCCAATGCCTATTGATTTTGCTAGCTGCATGAATGTGGAAAGAGCTTTGGCTACACAAGTTGAAGAGAAAGATGAATGGGTGATTGACAACATATTCTCTCATCATATGACAGGTGATAAGAGTAAGTTTGTGAGCTTGGAGAAGTATGAAGGAGGAGTTGTGAAATTTGGTGATGACAAAGCTGGTATAATCCACGGGAGAGGTTTTGTTTCTATTGATGGTAAGCAAAATATTGATGATGTCTTGTATGTGGAAGGCCTAAAGAATAACCTTTTGATTGTTAGATAGATGGTTGACAAGAGATATGATCTTTAGTTCAAGAATGGAAAGTGTAGAATCTTGGGTAGCTTAAGAATTGAGATTGCATTAGGTACAAAGACTAAAGGTAATATATTTCAATTGAATAGCTCTGATAAAATATGTTTGATTGCTCAAGTTGATGAAAGTTGGTTGTGGCATAGAAGGATGTGTCATGTGAATTTTGATAACATTATTAAAATAAGTTCTACTTAGGCTATGAAAGATCTTCCTAAGTTAATGAAACCTACTAACCCTATGTGCAAGGAACACTAGTTAGGGAAGAAAACCATAACATATTTCAAGACTAAGAAACAATTTTTAAATGAATTATTGGATCTTGTGCATACTAATTTGTGTGGACCTTATAGAGTTAGAAACATGCAAGGAGATAGATATTTCATGTTGCTTATTGATGATTATTCAAGGATTATGTGGGTTACCTTCTTAAGGGAGAAGTCTGAATCCTTAGAGAAGTTCAAGATTTTCAAAGCTATGGTTGAGATAGAGATATTTTGAAGTTGAAGTGTCAAAGATCCGACAAAGGTGGTGAATTCACTTCCAATGAGTTTAATGCATTTTGTGAAGAGCATGGGATAAGAAGACAATTGTCTTCTCTGAGAACCCCTCAACAAAATGGAGTAGTGGAAAGGAATCACATAACCATTCAGGAAGCTACAAGGACAATGATGATAGAAAGAAATGTTCAACATATCTATTGGAGAGAAGTTGTGATTATTATTGTTTACACTCTTAACTAGGTGCATATCAAAGGTGATACCAGTAAGACCCCTTATGAATTATGGTTTGGTCATGCTCTTATTGTTAAATATTTAAGAATTTTTGGAAGTAAATGTTATATCAGAAGAGATGAAGATTTAGGAAAGTTTGATGCTAAATGTGATGAAGGAATAGTTCTTGGTTATTCTACTAAAAGAAAGGCCTGTCGGTGTTATAACAAGAGACTTAGAAAGATAATTGAGAGTGCAAATGTTAGGGTTGATGAAGAAAATGAGAGTCAGTAAAGATCTTGTGAATATGATTTGGATGATTAGAATGACAGTGCAAACAAAGGAAAGCAACCGCAGACCTAGAATCAAGTTCAAATTATTCCAGTGAATCCACTAAATCAAGGTGAAGGAACTAGTGCAAGTACAAAATAAAGAAATCAAGAGTCTAAAAATAAAATAAATCCTAAGACTCCCAGGTATGTAAGGTTGAATCATTCTGAAAATCATAGTATAGGAGATAGAAACAAAGGTGTTCAAACAAGGAGAAGAATTGTTGTAGATCAGGTTGAGTATTGTTTGATTTCTAAGATTGAACCTAAAGATGTGAGTGAATCATGTAAAGATGAACATTGGGTAAAATCAATGGAAGAAGAATTGAATCAGATTGAAAAGAACAATACATGGATTCTTGTTCCCAGACCTAAAAACAAAAATATAATTAGAACCAAATCGGTCTTTTGGAACAAAGTGAATGAGTAAGGTGAAGTTGTTAGAAACAAAGAAAGACTTGTTTGCAAAGGATATTCTCAAATGGAAGGAATTGATTTTGAAGAGAATTTTGCTTCGGTGGAAAGGATTAAAGCTATTAGATTATTTCTTTCTTATGTTGCTTACAAAAGTTTCAAAATTTATCAGATGCATGTCAAGTCAACATTTCTTAATGGTTTATTTGAAGAAGAGGTGCACATAGAGCAACCAGATGCATTCCTATTGACTAATAAGAGTGATATGGTATGCTAGTTGAAAAAACATTGTATGAATTGAAGCAAGCACCTAAAGCATGGTATGCCAGGTTGAATAAGTATCGGCTGAAGCTAGGATTCAACAAAGGTACTATTAATAGTAACCTGTACTTTAATATTGATCATGATAATATTTTGATTGTTGAAGTTTTTGTTGATGATATTATTTTTGGAGGAAATGATATTTTGGGAAAAGAGTTTGCTAATGAAATGCAAAATGAATTTGAGATGTTTACAATTGGAGAGATAAAATTATTTTTGGGATTGCATATTACTCAATTAGATAAAGAGATATTTATATCTCGATCCAAGTATGTGAAAGAGTTATTGAAGAAGTTTGGTCTAGATGGTACAAAGCTAGTTGGTACTCCTATGGTGAATAGATGTAAGTTGACTAAGGATGATGATTCCCCTAAAGAAAATCAAACCAGATACATATCTATGATTGATGGATTATTATATTTGACTCAGACCGGACCGAATATCATGAATGTTGTTTATCTTGTTACTAGATTTCAAACCAATCCTAAGGAATCTCATGTTGTAGTTGTTAAAAGAATTTTTAGATACTTGAAGGGAACTGTTGATTTTGGTTTATGGTATCCTAAAGATGATGATTTTACTTTGAGCTCTTTTACTGATGACATAAAGAGTACTAGTGGTGGTGTATTTTTCTTGGGAAAGAGATTAGTTTCTTGGTTGAGAAAAAAGAACTCAATTTCTCTATCTACTGCAAAGGTAGAATATATTGTTGCCGCTAGCAATTATAATCAGGTAATTTGGATGAAGAAAATGTTGAAAGATATTAGAGTAGTGTATGATGAGCCTATTGCTATCTATTGTGACAATTCAAGTGAAATTAATATTTAAAAATATTTGATGTTGCATTCAAAGAATAAGCATATATAAATCAAGTTTCACTTTATGAGAGACAAGGTAAATGAGAAAAATGTCAGATTGGAGTATGTGCCTACAAAGGAACAAATTACAGACATTTTCATGAAACCTTTGCCTAAGGATACTTTTGAATATCTCAAAGGGAAGTTAGGGGTGATTTCCCCTCCTATTCAGAACTAATCTATACATTGCTGCTACTCAAGGGGAGTATCAGTAAGCCAACTTTTTCTATTTTGTGGTGAAAATATGTGCCTTTTCCATTGATTTCAAAGGGGGAGAGAGTTATGTGAAAAAGTGTGAAGAGTTGTGAGGGAGAGAGAGATTTTCCTTTTCTTTGTCATTGATTGTTTTTCACATCATATGTTTCCATCAATGCCAAAGGGGTAGATTGTTGTTAATATGCTGCAAATATGTTCTTGAGAGATATTTGAGGATGTTTGAGAGATGCGTTGCCATTGATGTCAACATATTTCTCTATCTGTGATAGTGATGCAGTGAATTTGAGTGAGTTAGTTTATTTAGCATGATGATAATCAGAGTTTGTGGATTAAAGGGTTTGTAAAGGATTGTGTATTGATGTTTCAGTGTAATTTTTAGAGGTCCACATGAATATTTGAGTGAGTTATGGATATATGTGTTGTGGCTAGTTATTTTGCTATTTAGTGATGCTAGAATGTTTAGTATTTTGATCTGCATTACTTTGCATTGTAATATCTTGATCTACAGATCTCAACAAATGTTTGGGAGATTTATGTTTATCTTCAATTCAGTTGGTTCATGGTTTCGAGCTCCACAAGCTATTTTTCTAGGTTGACAACCATTCTAGTTAGTGTTCTTGAAGTTTGATATAATGATGATGTGATTATAGTAATTTGAGTTGTTATGGATGTTGTGGTGGTAATTCATGATGCTTGTGGATGTTTCTAGATAGTATGCCTTTTGTTTTGGTGGTCTACAATGATTGTTGTACGCTTAATTGATGATTTTTTTTGATATGATAGTGTTCTTCATATTTGTGGTTGACTAGATGTTTATAGCATGTTGTGGATGTTTGATGTATAATTATTGGAGGTATTTCAAATTCAAGGCATGTGATATGGGTATGTGCTATGTCTTAGCCGAAATTTCCTGGTTCACATTTGTTATTGTAGCATGTGTGCTTATATATTTAAAATTAGGTTGTGTGTGTTGAGCCGACCTTATTGATTCTTCCAAGGTTGATGTCATGTATAAATAAAAGTAATATCCTTGTAATTGGGTATGTCTTGGATGAGTGTCTATACAAATAATGTATTAATCTTTTGGAGGTAGAGAAGAAGTGTGAGAAGAAGTTGTTATGTGCTTAATCAGAACTGTAACCAGAAATTAGGAGATGCTAATCTATCACCTAATGATCTTCCAAATGTGATCTGAATATTTTTGTAAGACAATGTGTAATGCCTGTAAAAATACTCTAGAGAAATTTAGCTAAAAACACACTAATTTAATTTTTATTTTATTTATCAATACAACACATATCATCACTTAAGCATTGCAGTGAGCACACATAAACATTTAAGTGTTACAAACATAGAATAATTCACTCAAACTATTAATCAATTATGCAAGCAGAATATAATAAATTATTACTACTAAATCCCTAGGTTATCTCAACTCCATTACCTAATCTACCTACATAAGCAATAAACATTTTACTTTCTTCTAGAACAATACCCAATAATATTAATCATTATTCAAGCATAGGTGCAACATATCAATACCTAACACTCATGATATGTAACCTACTTAATCATCATTTAACATGAGATTTTATCTTTCAATGCATAGTCATTTCCTTTTTTCCTTAGGTTCATTTTATACACCAAGTCCAAATGCTCCTATTACCATTTACCAACCTTCGACTATTATGATCACCATTCATATACCAAGATTAACCCTTACATTGCATTAACATAATTTCCATTTATAATTAACTTCCACATAATCATTTAAGATTCTATGCTCCTAGCATATCTATCACTTCATTGTGATTCCTAAAGTACATAATGCAACAATCACAAAGTATTCCTAAACATTTAATCCATAGCTCATTTAATACTCATAAAATCTCTTACACTATAACAATCAACCAACAACATCTTATTACAAATTAAGTAACTACATGAATTCAACTCGATACAACTTAAAATACGATAATCCTATTAACCATAACAACTAATAGCATCCACCAAATGGAGTTATAATCTTAAACCATAACATATAATACATTCTAATCCTTTGATAGACAAGCCTTAATTTTACCGTCTACCCATACACTTACTAGTAATTTCCATTAATAAGATTAGTAATTCATTCATTAAGAACATCCATACAATATTTTCATAAGGAACATTCAATTACATCCCAAGCATTATAAGATTTCAATCCTACCATTAAATCACTGACTATGAGGTATGATACTTACAAGTTAAAATTATTCAACCAAAAATCATAAACATGTCCTAAGATATCTTCTATCATTACTCATGCTTATACATCATACCAAGATATAGTATTTCTATCATTACCATTGTCATAACATTTGCACAATTTCCTTTTAACATGGCTCGTCAAGAATACAAATAGCATCATTTAATTCCAATCCATAATACTTATTCACATCTCATGCATCCATTTCATTTACTATAAATGTGTTACAATACAATTCAAGGTCTATCATTACAATCATATACTATAACCAAAATCTATCACTATTGTTGGCATATGTGCAGAGTATGATGACATGATGATATTCTATGTTGTCATTGATGTCAATATGCTGAAGAGTGAACCGATATATTGAAGCAAGCAACTTGCAAGAGAACCGGTATGATGTTGTGAACTGGTATATGTGAAAAAGTGAAGCAGTATGTTTGTCCAAGTGAACCGGTATGTTGGAATGTGAACCGGTATATGTGAAAAAGTGAAGCGGTATGTTTGTCCAAGTGAACCAGTATGTTGAAATGTGAACCGGTATATGGAATGTTTTGTATCAAGGTTTCATATGGTATGACTACCAGTTGGTAGTATTATCTTTAGGGTTTCTGGTTGAAGTGTTCTATGCTTGTGCGATTCAATCGATGACATCATGTGATGAGTTAGCATTGTAATGAAGAACAGATTGTGTTGCCATGTCAGCTTTGTGCATGTGGAGAATCTTGCATGAAGGAGATTGATCCTGTCTACCTCGAGAATGTGCGAAGTCTCTGTAAACGATGGAGAATGCGTGATGGGTTATCAACCTCCAAGAAGTGGTGAAGAACAAACGATGGAGAATGTCTTGAGATTTGTTCAAGACTATTGTAATAAATGCAATATGTTAAACAGTTAGTATTGAACCGACTAAATTGCTTAACCTAAATGTTTAGGGTTTAGGGTTTATGCTATTGACCTATCTATTTCCTATAAGGTTGATGTTATTTTTCATGTTGAGGTTGTTGGCAAATGTTGTGTGTGTATCTAAGTGCAGAGATACGTGATTCTTGCCAGACTAGATAAGAGAATAGATACCTGCAGAGTGTGATTGCAAAAGGAAGGAACTAAAATGGGTTTGCATTGGCATTGAAGTGCTGTTACTAGATCATTGTAATACCTGTTGACCTCTAACCACTTCAACAGTTGAAAAATCCCTTAACAGGGTAGCTTTAACCGGCTTTCTGTAAATCCTCTAACAGGGTGACTCAAATCATTGAGTTCTTAAAATCCTCTAACAAGGTAACCTTTAAAAGGGTTTAACCCTTAACCAGGTGATCCCTAGTAGGATCTGTTCCTAACAGAACCTATTGTAAAGTCTTTAACCGGACTAGGCTCCTAACAAAGTGGACTTCAAAAGGGTTCAAAGAATAGCTTGTGGGTATTCATCCCCACTGTGGTGTTTCCCAGTTGGGTTTCCACGTGAAAAATATGTGTGTTATGTGTGATGCTTTTCATGTGATGCTTTTCTATTCTCTGTCAAGCGGTAAAGCATGTTGAATTAGTAAGTCTTTACATTTCTGTTGATGTGTTACTAGTGTATGCATAGGGGTGAAGTGGAAATATGATGTTAGATTGTGTAGAAAGCCAAGAGTTACCGGTTTATGTCTTTCACATTCTTACTATGTTGAACCGGTAGTAATCTAGTTTAGACCGGTGCTATTGCTTGCTAATCAAGTGCAGTGTTCTCAATCAAACCAGTTCAAGGAAAAGTGTTTTTGTCAGTACTAATTCACCCCCCTCTCAGTATCAGTTTGGTACTAACTGTTCATCATTGATTCATCAATTGGTATCAGAGTGTCCTCTAGGTCCTCTGTGTTGTAAGCTTAACCGCTTGAGGTAAAGATCCTACTCTAATGATGAAGAGGGAAGGTCCAAAGTTCAATAGAGACAACTTTAAAATATGGAAGGACATAATGAAGATATACATCAAAAGCATGGGTGCTCAACACTAGAGCTATGTTGAGAATGCTTATGTTATCCCTATCAGTACTCTCACCGATGATCAAAAGAGAGAGATTTAGGAGAATGGACAAGTCATGGAAGCCCTAATCAACAATTTATCTGACATTGACTTTGTTGATGTTCAGGACAAAGAGAATCCCAAAGAAGTATGGGATTCCCTTGAGAATATCTATGGCGGTGATGAGCATGTGAAACAAGCTAAGGAAGAAAGCCTTAGGGGAAAGTTTGAAGACATGCGGATGGTTGAAGGAGAGACCATTCAACAATATGGAATAAGAATCAAAACTATTGTTGGAGATATCAAGAGTGCAGGTGGTAAAATAGAAGATTCCACTATTGTTAGCAAAGTTTTGAAATCCTTATTACCAATCTATGCAATAAGGGTTACTGCTATTCAAGAGTTGAGGTCTGTAGACAAGACAAAGATATCCCTGGACTCCATCATTGCAAAGTTAATAGCTTATGAGCTAAATAATTATGATGGTAGTATTCAGAAGATTGAATCAGCCTTCAAAGCATCTGTCACACCATCTAGAAAAGGCAAAGAAGCTAGTACTAGTGGTGAACCAAGACAAAGTAGAGAAATGGATGATGAGGAGATCCTGATGGAATTTGAATCTCTTCTTGCCAAGAGACTTCCCAAGGGGACCGGTAAATACAGAGGTAAGCTTCCTTTGAAATGCTTTTCTTGTAACCAGATAGGACACATTGTTGTAAACTGCCCTAATGGTGACAACAAGGATAAACCAGAGAGGGTCAAGAAGTTCAAAGGAGGAAACCAGAGAAACTGTTTTGTATCAGTTGATGAAGGTGCCACTGATGAGGAATCAGAAGATGAAGAAAATGAAGATATTATGTTTGTAGCAATCAAGGAAGATGTGTTAGACAAGAAGGCTCTTGTCTCCCGCTTTGATAATTCCAATGAGTGGATTATTGATAGTGGCTGTTCTCACCATATGACTGGTGACCAGAGTAAGTTTCTATCTCCGGAAGAGTATGATAGTGGTGTGGTTCATTTTGGTAATGATGCACCATGTATGGTAAAAGGCAAAGGGTCCATTTCTTTGAATGGAAGAAGCAGTGCTGACAATGTGTATTGGGTAGAAGGTCTCAGACACAACCTTTTGAGTGTTGCTCAATTGAATGATAATGGACTCACTTTGGAATTCAAAAATGGAGTGTGCAAAATCAAAGGAAAGAATGGTGAACTGATGGCTACCGGTATGCAGACCAAAGGTAACCTATTTCAGCTAAATGCTAATGTTAGTACATGTCTAATGGCTAAGTTTGAGGATAGCTAGATATGGCATAGGAGACTTTGCCATGTCAACTTTGATAATATTGTGAAGGCCAGTAATATCAAGGCAGTTAGAGGATTGCCTATGCTGAGCAAACTGGAGAATCCTTTGTCTAGAGAGTGTCAACTAGGGAAAATGTCTTCCTCAACCTTCAAAGGTAAACCTTTCACTGCAGACAATTTACTTGATCTTGTGCATACTAATTTGTGTGGTCCTATGAAAACTAGGAGTGTGTAGGGAGATAGGTATTTTATGATTCTTACTGATGATTGCTCAAGAATGATGTGGGTCGCATTCTTGAAGGACAAATATGAAGCTTTTGGAAAGTTCAAAGCCTTCAAAGCACTTGTAGAAAAAGAAAGCGGTAAGAGGTTTAAGTGCTTAAGAACTGATCAAGGAGGAGAATTCACTTCTGGTGAATTCAACAAATACTATGAAGAGAATGGCATCAAGAGACAACTGTCTGCCCCTCGGACTCCACAATAGAATGGCCTAGCAGAGAGAAACAACTAGACTATGGTTGAAGCAGCTAGAACTATGTTGATCCAAGGAAAGGTTGCTCACACCTTTCGAAGAGAAGCGGTGAGCACTGCGGTCTACACAATGAACCAGGTAATCATGAAAAAGGGTAAGGATAAAACACCTTATGAGTATTGAAGCGGTAAGACACCAGTGGTAAGCTACTTCAGAGTGTTTGGTAGTAGATGTTATATCAAGAGGAGTGAACATCAGAGCAAGTTTGATGCTAAATGTGATGAAGGAATATTCCTAGGGTATTCCACAAAGAGCAAAGCTCTCAAATGTTTCAACAATAGGACTCAGAGAATTGTTGAAAGCATCAATGTTAGAGTTGATGAAATGTCTAAGAAATCTGAGGAAACTGACAGTGAGCAAGTAGGACATGAACTGGTAGTAACCTTCTGGGAACTGGTTGCAAAACAGCAAAGCACCAGTAATAGTGCTCCTACACCGGTAGATGCTGATGCTGGTGAAGATGAGGATGAAGAAGAAAAGAAAGAGGAAACAAATAAGATCATTCCTAGGTATGTAAATTTGAATCATGATCCAAAGAAGATCATAGGAAACAAGGATGTAGGAATTCTTACAAGAAGGAAGCTCAGAGAAAAATCTTGCATGATCTCTGAATTTGAGCCTAAAACATTCAGAGAGGCACATAAAGATGAAGATTGGATCAAGGCAATGGAAGAGGAACTTGACCAAATAGAAAATAATGGTACATGGTCTTTGGTACCCAGACCGGAGCATAAAAATGTCATTGGCACCAAATGGGTTTTTAGAAATAAGGTGAATGAAGATGGCTCAATGGTTAGAAACAAAGCCAGATTGGTGTGTAAAGGATATGCCCAAGAAGAAGGAGAAGACTATGGAGAAACCTTTTCTCCAGTAGCTAGATTGGAAGGAGTTCATATGCTTCTTGCATATATAGCATTCAAGGGATTCAAAGTATATCAAATGGATGTAAAGTCTACATTCCTAAATGGAATACTAGAAGAGGAGGTGTATATAGAGAAACCAGATGGGTTTTCCCTATCAGAAGACAGTGACATGGTGTGTAGGCTACATAAGGCCTTGTATGGACTAAAGCAGGCACCTAGAGCATGGTATGAACGCTTGCACTATGTTATCTTGTCATTCATCCCTCATAACAAGAGTGAGTCGCCTTGCAAAATTTTTAGTTAAGTCTTTGTCTTGTTAAAAATTCATTGGTTCAATCCCTAATCCTACTGTAAATCATTTCTAAATCCTTAGCATTATGTTTCAATAAATTTTTGAACCTCATGAACCCCTTGAACCCCTTGAACCACCTTGAACAGAGTTCATAGTGTTCATTTAGGTACCCCAGGTGCTAAGTTGTGTCTAAGACATTTTCGGGCTAACATTCATAACAAGTGTTTTGTAGTAGCTCTTCACGATCACGGATGATGTTTCATATATTCTTTCTCCAAACTGTGAACCATTTGAACCTAGTTCAAATAGTTCAGTGATGTTCAAACTGTTCGATGAAGTTCAAGGTTGAAGCTCTGCAGGTCTGATTTTATGATAGTCATATAGACCTGCACACAGTAGCTCATATCTTTTTACTCAGACATTATGTTTGAAATCTCTCTAGTCAGAATGTAGAAAACTAGGTTCTAGCCAACATATCCAAAATTGAGAAAGATCCAACGGTGGAAACAAAATTTATGGCCCTCGTACCGAGACAAACTTTGACTGTCACAAATATTTTCAGCCCGCCCAGCATAATGAATATTTTCATTTTGGTTTAAAATATTCAAGTGCCACCTGTCCAAATATTTTATAAACTTTATAGAATTATATTTCTAATGTTTATAAATATTTGATGTTATAAATAAGAGTAATGGGGAAAGTGAAAAGTAGAAGTTAAAAAGTTTTTCAAGATTCGGTTATAAAAACTGAATAAAGATTTCATGTAACTATTTATTGTGAAAGGATTGAAAGAGCAAGGGTTCTTCTTCTTTTTCTTTTCTTCCAACAGCCTGTGGGTGAGGGAGAGTAGATTTTTATTTGTAAGGGAGGAGTTGAATCTTTTCTAAGCAATGTTTTGTACAGAAAATATCAATCTTTGAGTTGATTTCCAGACATGAATAGAATGTAGATGATATCTTCAATCTTTGTGTTGCTGATATTCTTCTCATGGCTGTAGCTGGACTTTGAGCCTTTGCAATTGTTTATTAATGTCTTTTCTATTATAATCAATTGTGTATGTAGATTTATTACAAGTCTGTGTGCTTGAAAGTAAGCCATATTGGAGCAATGACTTTCTCTGTTAGTTTTTAGTCCAAATGCTATCCATAAGTGCAGAAAATTAAACTTTGATTTAATGGTCTTCATTTATATATGTTTTGTAAGTCTTTGGCATTCATTTTCATGGCTATGGATGAATGTTATTTTCCTTTATTGCTTTCTGGTTAAAAGCATATCAACAATTTAATTCCTTGTAAATCTTCTAAGAGGGAACTATACCTCTCAATTCAGAGGAAGATTATCACTTCAATGATAATCTATCCAACTGTTAGTTCTTTTTGTCCTTCATTCTGGGCATTTTGAGTTTATTTGTATAGTTATCTTCGAAGGACAAATCTGTTCACTAATAGATTTTTGGCGACTCTGTTGGGGATTCAGAATCAAAGACAAGTGCATTTTGTTTCCTTAGATTTTTAGATTTATCTTTGTGCAGGAGATTGGCGACTCTATATATAAACATCATGCTCAAGGCAAGAGCAATGAGAAAAGGGAAAAGACCAGATCCTTCGATCTTGGAAATTGTTGCAATAGATGATAAAGTACTGCATGACTTCTTAGAGCATTACAAAGAAAATGTTTCTCGTGTTGTTAGAAATAATAAAAGTGTGGAAGATGGTCATGCATCCACTCTTCTATGGAGAATTCTTTGCATCAGATTTCATAAATTGAAAGAATTGAAAGAAACAACAAGAATCTTGCAAGTTTATGCAAAGAAAATATTGCAGCTGAAAGAAGAATTAAAAGTTGATGATGATGATGCTCCAGTCATCTCAGTTTCATCTCACTCCTACAATTACCTTGTCTTGAATGAACGAGAAGTTCAACAAGAAACAGTTCAGTCTCATGAAAGTCAAACAATGGTAAGTGAGAATAATCAAGACAACATTGGAGAACCTGCGAACTTGAATGAAAAAGGTTTTTTGAGATCTTTCTCTTACCCGGAAATAGAAACTTTTAGTTTTGATAGTATGGAAAGTTATCTTGTTCCAAAAAGTATAAAGGATGAAAATTTTCAGATTTACATGCAACCAGAGTATGAAGCTTTCAATCTTATACATGAAGTTGATGGAAATGAATCTTTATGTTTAAAAGTTTGTGATGAGTCCTTCGTAGAATCATTTCATTTTGATAGTAAGACAATATTATGTATTCCTAATGAAGATTGTGTTAACAATAAGGTGGAATCATGTCTTGGTAAAGATGTTTCTCATTCTAAAAATCTGATTGAAAAAGAAAATTCAGATTTGAAACAAAATAATGGTCAAACTGATGAAGTGTTGCAGTCCCAAGAACTGTTGGCCAGTTTGGATAGTACTTCTTTTTGTGAAGATGAGATCATAGAGAAGTTCTTGTCATCCATTGAAGAAGGGGATTTCAAGGACAAGGATTTAGGTATTAATTCATTTCATGCATTAAGTTTGGAGAGGGAATTTGCAGATTTAATTTCAGTAAAAGATGTTGAAGTTGTTTCAGCTAAGTTGGATCCCATGCATGATGAAGTGTCTCTCTATTCCGAGATTAGTTCAAATGCTGAAAATTATTTTAAGAATGATGGTCTTAATAGTGGTGACTGTGAGAATGATGTAGCCTTTTCCTTAGGAAATTTTGAGCATTACTTCTTTCAGCCAGAAATAGAACATTATTTGAGAAGTACTGTGCAGATATTTCCAGAAAATTCAGAAGTTCATGATGAAACATGGCTTTTTGGGCATGAATGTGTGTTCACAAAGTTCCTGCATATTGTTAGTTTGGTGTTTAGCATTGAAGAAGTTACCAGAAGAGCATGGTTTTGGGTTTCTTCATTTGAACACAAGCCATTTTTCAGAAAAGGCTCCTTCTTCTCCCAACCGGTAGATGGTTTTGTGTAAGAATTTCTTGGCTCCAGTTCTCATGGTGGGATTTTCCTACCTATGTATTTTTGTAACTAAAATTTTGGTGTGATCTAGGTGTAGCTTGTCTTAATTTTCAGCCTTGGTTTAGTGTGGGTTTTGGCTTGTTAGTTTTTCCTTGTTGCCTCCGCCCTCTACAAGAAGCTCCATGTGCTTTGTTTTTCTTGACTTTGTTGCCCAATGGTTAGGCACTGATCTTTTCCAAAGACATTCTGGATTCTCCTAGTCCTTTATAGTCCCGGTCCCCAGTCAGAGCCAATTTTATCTTGTCATTTGTCCCTCATAACAAGAGTGAGTCGCCTTGCAAAATTTTTAGTTGAGTCTTTGTCTAGTTAAAAATTCATTGGTTCAATCCCTAATCCTCTTGTAAATCATTTCTAAATCCTTAGAATTATGTTTCAATAGTTGTTTGAAACTCATGAACCCCTTGAACCACCTTGAATAGAGTTCATAGTGTTCATTTAGGTACCGCAGGTGCTAAGTTGTGTCTAAGACATTTTTGGGCTAACATTCATATCAAGTGTTTTGCAGTAGCTCTTCACGATCACGGATGATGTTTCATATATTCTTTCTCCAAACTGTGAACCGTTTGAACCTAGTTCAAATAGTTTAGTGATGTTCAAACTATTCGATGAAGTTCAAGGTTCAAGCTCTGTAGGTCTGATTTTATGACAGTCATATAGACCTGCACACAATAGCTCATATCTTTTTACTCAGACACTATTTTTGAAATCTCTCCAATCAGAATGCAGAAGACTAGGTTTCGGCCAACATATCCAAAATTGAGAAAGATCCAACATTGGAAACAAAAGTTATGGCCCACATACCGAGACAGACTTTGACTGTCACAAATATTTTCAGCCCGCCCAGCATAATGAATATTTTAATTTTGGTTTAAAATATTCAAGTGCCACCTATCCAAATGTTTTATAAACTTTAGAGAATTATATTTCTAATGTTTATAAATATTTGATGTTATAAATAAGAGTAATGGGGAAAGTGAAAAGTAGAAGTTAAAAAGTTTTTCAAGATTCGGTTATAAAAACTGAATAAAGATTTCATGTAACTATTTATTGTGAAAGGATTGAAAGAGAAAGGGTTCTTCTTCTTTTTCTTTTCTTCCAATAGCCTGTGGGTGAGGGAGAGTAGATTTTTATTTGTAAGGGAGGAGTTGAAGCTTTGCTAAGCAATGTTTTGTACAGAAAATATCAATCTTTGAGTTGATTTCTAGACATGAATAGAATGCAGATGATATCTTCAATCTTTGTGTTGCTGATATTCTTCTCATGGCTGTAGCTAGACTTTGAGCCTTTGCAGTTGTTTATTAATGTCTTTTCTGTTATAATCACTTGTGTATGTGGATTTATTACAAGTCTGTGTGCTTGAAAGTAAGCCATATTGGAGCAACGACTTTCTCTGTTAGTTTTTAGTCCAAATGCTATCCATAAGTGCAGAAAATTAAACTTTGATTTAATGGTCTTCATTTATATATGTTTTGTAAGTCTTTGGCATTCATTTTCATGGCTATGGATGAATGTTATTTTCTTTTATTGCTTTCTAGTTAAAAGCATATCAGCAATTTAATTCCTTGTAAATCTTCTAAAAGGGAGCTGTACCTCTCAATTCAGAGGAAGATTATCACTTCAATGATAATCTATCCAACTGTTAGTACTTTTTGTCCTTCATTTTGGGCATTTTGAGTTTATTTCTATAGTTATCTTCGAAGGACAAATCTGTTCACTAACACACTCCCATCTTGTGAAGATTGGATTTGAGAGAACAAGTGAGGATAGTAATATCTACTTGAAGTCAGAAGGAGATTGGATTCTAATCTGTGAGGTATTTGTTGATGACATAATTTTTGGAGGAGATGACAAGATGAGTCATGATTTTGCAGATGAGATGAAAAAGGAGTTTGAGATGTCACTTATAGGGGAGATTAAGTTCTTCATTGGACTACAAATTCAACAAATGAAATATGGAATCTTTATCACTCTGTCCAAATATGTCAAAGAGGTGTTGAAGACCTTTGGCATGGAAGACATCAAACCGGTTGGTACACCAATGGTGACCGGTTGTAAATTATCCAAAGAGGATGACTCAGGGTTGGTAAATGAGAAGGAATACTGATCAATGATTGGTAAATTACACTATGTAGTACATAGTAGACCAGACATTGCACATGCAATGGGCATTGCTGCATGGTTCCAGAAAAGCCTAAGAGAATCCCACTTGGTAGAAGTCAAGCAGATTCTGAGATATCTGAAGGGAACTATTGACTATGGATTATGGTATCCATATAGTAATGATTTCAACCTGAAAGTGTTTACAAATGCTGATTGGGCTGGTAATGTGGATGATCAAAAGAGCACAACCGGTGGTGCATTCTTTCTTAGTGGCAGACTAGTCTCATGGATGAGTAAGAAGCAGAGTTGTATCTCTCAGTCTATAGCAGAAGCGGAGTACGTTGCAACATTTATGAACTGCACCCAGACAATTTGGATGAAGCATGTATTAAATGGCTTCAAAGTTCCTGTATCTGAACTGGTAAGTATATTTTGCGACAACACAAGTGCGATTAACATTTCCAAGAATCCAGTTTTACATTCTAGAACCAAGCACTTTGAGCTTAAGTATCATTTCTTAAGGGAAAAAGGTTCAGAACAAAGAAGTTGTACTAAAACATGTTTCTAGTAAGGAGCAGTTAGCAAACATATTCACCAAGCCTCTATCAAAGGCTACCTTTACCTATTTGAGAGGTGAATTAGGGGTGTTTCCCCTTCAAGAGGTGAACTAAAGGTGTGTGCTCCACATCAGTCAGGACTTACACTGATATATCTTTTTCAGGATTGGTGTGATGAAGGATGCTACTCCTTAGGGGGAGCGGCATAGTAGAACATAAATGTATCTGCCTTCACTTTGGCATTGTTGTCAAAGGGGGAGAAGATGTGAAGTGGAAAATATATCTGCAGCATTAGGGGAGAAGATGTGAAGTGGAGAGATATCTTTGTATATTACCATCAATGCCAAAGGGGAAGATTGTTGGTATATGTGCAAAGTATGATGACATGATGATATTGTATGTTGTCATTGATGTCAATATGCTGAAGAGTGAACTGGTATATTGAAGCAAGCAACTTGCAAGAGAACCGGTATGATGTTGTGAACCGGTATATGTGAAAAAGTGAAGCGGTATGTTTGTCCAAGTGAACCAGTATGTTGGAATGTGAAACGGTATATGTGAAAAAGTGAAGCGGTATGTTTGTCCAAGTGAACCGGTATGTTGGAATGTGAACCGATATATGGAATGTTTTGTATCAAGGTTTCATATGGTATGACTACTGGTTGGCAGTCTTAGCTTTAGGGTTTCTGGTTGAAGTGTTTTGTGCCTGTGTGATTCAACCGATGACATCGTGTGATGAGTTAGCATTGTAATGAAGAACAGATTGTGTTGCCACGTCAGCTTTGTGCACGCGAAGGATCTTGCATGAAGGAGATTGATCCTATCTACCTCAGGAATGTGCGAAGTCTCTGTAAACGGTGGAGAACGCGTGATGGGTTATCAGCCTCCAAGAAGCGGTGAAGAATGAACGATGGAGAACATCTTGAGATCTATTCAAGACTGTTGTAATCAATGCAATATGTTCAACGGTTAGGATTGAACTGACTGAATTGCTTAAACTAAATGTTTAGGGTTTAGGGTTTATGCTACCGACCTATCTATTTCCTATAAGGTCAATGTTGTTTTTCATGTTGAGGTTGTTGGCAAATGTTGTGTGTGTATATAAGTGCAAAGATATATGATTCTTGCCAGACCAGATAAGAGAATAGATACCTACAGAGTGTGATTGCAGAAGGAAGGAACTAAAGTGGATCTGCATTGGCATTGAAGTGCTGTCACCAGATCATTATAATACCTGTTGACCTCTAACCACTTCAATAGTTGGAAAATCCCTTAACAGGGTAGCTTTAACCGGCTTGCTGTAAATCCTTTAACAGGGTGACTCAAAATCATTGAGTTCTTAAAATCCTCTAACAAGGTAACCTTTAACAGGGTTTAACCCTTAACCAGGTATTTTAGCCATCCCTTAACTGGGTGATCCCTAGCAGGATCAGTTCCTAACAGAACCTATTGTAAAGTCTTTAACCGGACTAGGATCCTAACAGAGCGGACTTCAAAAGGGTTCAAAGAACAACTTGTGGGTATTCATCCCCATCGTGGTTTTTCCCAGTTGGGTTTCCACGTGAAAAATATGTGTGTTATGTGTGATGCTTTTTATATGATGCTTTGTTATTCTCTGTCAAGCAGTAAATCATGTTGAATTAGTAAGTCTTTACATTATTGTTGATGTGTTACTAGTGTATGCATAGGGGTGAAGTGGAAATATGATGTTAGATTGTGTGGAAAGCCAAGAGTTACCGGTTTATGTCTTTCACATTCTTACTATGTTGAACCGGTAGTAATCTGGTTTAGACCAGTGCTATTGCTTGCCAATCAAGTGTAGTGTTCTTAGTCAAACCGGTTCAAGGAAAAATGTTTTTGTCAGTACTGATTCACCCCCCCTCTCAGTACTGGTTTGGTACTAACTATTCATCATTGATTCATCAACTATAACTAGAACAACATAATCATTTCCCATAAGCATGATTTCTTTTACAATCATTACAAGATAATTTCATTACATGAATCACTGATGAATACTAAGAGGGGGGTGAATTAGTATGCCAAAAAAGTTTGCACTTAAACACTTTGCAACACTAGCAATAAACCGGTTAACAAACATGCAAACCAAATAGTTAATAATGCATTCACCCATAGCAGCACAAACACCATAACACAAGATATTTTGATGTGGAAACCCAAATGGGAAAAACCATGGTGAGATGGAACTCACAAGTAACTATCAATAGAATAAGAACTAGACCGGCTAAGGTCAGACTGGTTAAGGTCTTACAATGTTCTTTACCAGAACATATCCTGTTAGGAATCTCAATCTCTGTTAGGAGATAAGTCTGATTAAAGACTACCTTGCTAGAGGATTTTAGATCCACAGATGTGAACCACCTTGTTATAGGATTTACAAGAGGCTTTTGGGCCTACCTGGTTAAGGGCTATAGACTTGTCAAAGATGTGAGTAATCAACAAGTATTTGATCTAGCTAATAGCATAGACTGCTTGGTTAGATCCTTGATAGCTCATTCTTAATGCACTATAGCATTACTTCATTCTTCTACACATTCATAATCTCTCCAACTCCTCAACCACCTTAAACCCTAGCCGCAATATCAACTATCGCAACAACAATAACAACAACAACCTAAAACCCTAGACATGATGTCCTTATAAAGAAAACTGATTTCATGTCGGTCCAATAGGATTACATTACAATTTCCTAGGTTCAATGAACTTGGACACACTAGGTAAAACATCACAAAAAGCATCACTACAGTGTCGGCACCGTCAAACAATCGGTGGGTGGTAACTCATCACAAAGTATTACCGGTTCATACAAAATGCCGGTTGCTGGTTTGACAAAAATGAAGACTGGTAGAAATGTGTTATGCCACTCTAATCCCTCGTATCGCTTGAGGTCAACATGCTGCTTCAGATCGGGAAACACATTCTGTAAAACATCAATAGTCTAAAGACTATAATACAACATACCGATTGGAACAAATACCGATTGTGCTCTAACTCATACATATAAAGAGGATCTCAATGCAAGTGTGTGTCCATCAATGACAATCACAACATAAACATCAAAAATGCCAACAATCTCCCCCTTTGGCATTGATGGCAACACTTAGGAAAATAAAATTTTGACATCTAAGTGTTTTACAACAAAATCATGCCATTAGCAAAATTGCTCCCCCTAAGCATATACACTATCCCTTTGACAATACAATGTATAACAATTTTGCATAAAGAGCATAAACATTGAGATATACAGAGCATATAATCAAAATTTTGATTACCAGATACTTCTCCAAATAGAATTCTTCTCCCCCTTTGCCAACAATGACAAAGTATAGCTAAACAACCCTGTTTTCATTTTATATTAAAAATAATAAAAGTTTATGACAACAAGAAATGATACTTGTCAAAAACAAATTTAAAGTCCTGGAAGAATTGTTTCATCGACAAAGACCAAGACTCAAGTAGGGAGGTGGCTACTTCTTGCTCTGTTTGCATCTAGGAGACTTATTCTTCCATGGCATCAATTGTGCTCATCTCCTGTGTAACTATTAAGGCATCCATGTTCATATAGCACTTCTGAAGAATTTGCAATCGTGGGAGTAGAACTAGTTGTAGCTCTTACAAATATCTAGACCAAGTGCCGATCTCTTGCTCCATTTTTGCTAACTCGATGTGAGACCATTGAATAGTTTGCCCATAAGTTGTAAAGGAATCATAAGGCAGCTTGAATGTGCTCAAGTAGGACTACAAGTCCTTTTCAAGTTTTTGCTTATGAGCTAGCACATCATCATAGAACAGATGGGGTTGGCAAATTTTGCTAAGTAGAAAATTCCCCTCATCTAGAGCATCCCTTATATCCTTTTGTTCTTTCTTCAGTTCAGTCCAGAGCTCATTCAACTTCTTCACCAGATCTATATTAAGAGGTTTTTGATGCTCCTTCTTAACATTAGCCTCTGCTGCCTCTTCAAGGCTTTGCACCTGATCATCCACTACTGTGCATAGGAGCTTAAGTCTAGCTAGTGATGAATCGGTGTTTGGAAGATTTGTATCGGGTATCAAACCGGTAAGTGTATCCACAGCTACTTGGATTACATCCTGCTCCTTCTTCCGTCGAATGATTTCAAGCCACTCTTGAGCTACCTTGATGCTCTACATTAGCTCCATTTCACTTGCAGACTGGAGATCTATAGGACTGGTTAGGTCAGCTAGTTTGGCTTGACTCCCGAGTGCCTTCGGAGTCTCCATCTGGGTGCTCTTCGCCACTTCTCCTACCTTGTCCTCTTCCACTTTCTTCTTCTCCGCTTCTCTCCTCTTCTCTGCTTCCTTGTCCTCCTCAACCTTTTTCTTTTCTACTTATTTCTTCTTCTCTTATTCCTTATATTATTCTTCCTTCTTCTTCCTCTCTACTTCCTTCTTCCTCTCTTGTTCCTTATCTTCCTCTTCTTTCTTTTTCTTTTCATCTTCTTGCTTCTTTTTCTCTTCTTCATCCTTTTTCTTCTTCTCCTCTTCATTTTTCTTCTTCTTCTTCTCCTCTTCGTCTTTCTTCTTTTTGTCTTCATCTTTCTTCTCTTTCTCTTCTTCATCTTTCTTCTTCTTCTCCTCTTCATCTTTCTTCTTCTTCTCTTCTTCATCCTTCTTCCGCTTCTCTTCTTCATCCTTTTTCCTCTACTCTGCTTCTTCCTTTGCCACTTCTTGTCTGTCCTTGGCTTGTTTATCAGCTTGTTTAGCCTGTTGCTTCTATCCTGTTGCCTCAGATGGTGTTTCCTGAGTATCATCCTCAATGTCCAAAGCATCGACATCAATGATGTCGATCAGTTCTACAACCAGATTTCCTTCATCATCAAATACTTCATCCAGTTTGGATATAACCGGTTCTTCTTCAGCTTGTCGGTTGGCTAGACACACTTTGTGAGTCTGGACAATAGTTCTCATATACAGATGAGTGTCTTTTTCAACATCAACAACTCTACCTTCTAACAGCCAGAGTCTTCTTTTTCTAGTGAAGAAGAGTCCTTTGTTTTGGTCAATAACATCAAACAATTCAAAATTTGACAGGTTGGGAAAGTACTGTGCAAAAACCTTCTCCCTAATTTCCTGCTCTTTCTCTATGGCAATGCGCCATCTATTATGTAATGACATAAATAGAGAATCTGGTGTCTGAGATTTAATCTTTGAGGGCGATCGGTCATTAATACATAAATACTGAATTATTTCCTTTTCAACCACTTCCTTTTCATCCTCATTGAAGTCATCAAAACACTCAAGTAAGTCATTTAACACTTTTCTCCTAATATTTTTATTGTTCTTTGACAATGTGTCAAAGGTTTATAGGAAGATATATCTATATTTACTGGTGCAGATGATGCTGGTTCATTCTTTATCTTCCTCTTTTTTTGACGTGTTTTCTTTGGCTTTTCCTTAGACAAGGTTTCTTCTGAGTCTGGAGAGGTGTTCCTTGTCTTCCTCTTTCTCTGGAACACTTTAGCTGGTGTAGCTTCCGGTTTCTTCTTTGCTGGTGACCACTTGGTCACTTTTGGAGTTCCAGTAGTAACCGATGTGGATGTTGCAGGCACTGCCTTTGCCTTCTTCACTGTCGGTTCCTTTTCTTTCATTGTTGGTGGTTCCTCAACCGGTGCTATCCTCTCTAGGTAGGTGTCAGTTCTCTTCGCCTTAGGATCAAGCGGTGAGGCAATAAGGGTAGAGGCTTACCCTTCCAGCATATCGTACATCACCTCATAGCCCATTGGCTCCACTTCTTCCTGTCTAGGCTCAACAACCTCCATTATGCATTTATCTACTTGGATGGTGAAGCAGATATCGTCTTCATATTTCTTGATGATGTCACCTGATATCCTCACTCTTTGGCTCATTTTCCTTCTGAACTCATCAAAATACTTGTTTAGAACATCAGGGTAGCCTGTTCCAATTGCTTCAATGCTTTCCTTGATTTGCTTGGTCACCGGTTGGTCACTAGACCATTGGACATCTCCTACTCCTGGAAAGTAGCCTTGAAAATAGAAGACCAACCCAACTAGTAGTTGTCCAAACTTGAACCTAAGTGCATTATCCTATTTGATCACCTTCATATTCAACAGGAGTTGTCTCTACATACCGGTGCATAGATTAAATGATGCATCCTCATTTATCATCTGGTAAGTGGCATTTACCGCTGCAGCAGATACAGAGTTAATTCTACTGGCTGAGAATGTCTGGTATCCAATCACCATACATGCATACTTAACTAGATCATCCTTGATAGAATATACTGTCATGCCACATGAGTCGCTCACTGAACCGGTGAGCTTGGACATTTTAGTTTTGCTTACCGTTCTTAGGGCTGGCACTTCCCCTGTGTTGTAGAATCCGGTGACTGCATGAATTACCTGCGGCATGATGTCATGTGTTCTCTCCAAGAACATCTTATTACCATGGACTCTGCTCAGAATGATCCGTATATGATCTTCTGTGAAATCTTCCAGGAAGTAAACAACATTGTGGAGCTTTTTCTTCTCCAAAATATTAAACTCTGGTTTGATCTTCTTATCTTTACCACAAAATAAACCTAACTGGATGTGGATAGCTAGAGACCCTAGGTCTTCTATTTTGCAATCTATGTAGTCAGAAATTCCCTCTTCTACTATCACACCAGCCGGAACTTGTGATAGGGCATTATAATTGGACTTCCATTGAATAAAACTTGCAGACTCAACAGATGCACTAGAACTGGTATGAGATGCAGAAGCCATGATAGAAATCTTAAGAACTCGAGAAATACCTTTTAAAACACGTGAAATTAGGGCTTGCCGATTCTCCTTCACTTCACACTTTGTCGGTTGCTGAATCACCACTTTGTGTTCTCCACTTGACCATTTCCTGTTTGAATTTGAATCTCCTTCGCGGTTTCTCAATTTCTCAAAATCTCTACTCAAATCGCCTTTTCGTCGCTCTGCTCTTTGAAAAACTTTTCTTTGCTCAAAAACTGATAGTGAGAAATGATTTGAAAAATTCTTTTAAACATATTCCTCACCTAGCATCATTAATGCTCTTCCATTAGGGCATAAACCCTAATTTTGCCTTTTTACCATTTTCGGTCTTCTGCCAAATGACAGGTATAACATACCGATTAAGGTCTTTTACTGGTGTAAACCGGGTGTTCAAAACATTTAGCTGTTTGCTCCCCCTAAGATTTTCTGAAGCTTAGTTTGTTGGTTCTGTGATTTCCACACTAGGTGCAGAAACCGGTTCCTCTTGTAACATCGCTGGTTTCTTCTTCCAGGTTTTGTTCATATCCACTTGAACAGTGTCAACATCAATGTCTCCTTCCGGAGTGACTAGTATATCATCAGATATGTCCTTTCTTGATCTATAGAATCTGGCAATGTGACCCAGTTTGTTGCAGTGATAGCAGACCAATCCAAGTGCTCTCCAAGGTCCATTGTTCATGTTTCCATTCTTCCTTCTACATGTTGCAGCAGTATGACCATAACCATGACAGATCATACAATTTGTTCTCCATCTGGTTGTCGCTTGATAACCATCGCTTCTTGGCTGATGATTGAAGGCATTAAACCGGTTGTGATTCCGGTTCACAAAAGGTTCAGGACCAACTCTTTGGGTCCTTTGAGGATATCTTCCAGTGTTATTTATAACAGACCTACATTCAGATGCTCTGTGCCCATACTTGTTGCATGCATAATATTTACCATCAAATCTATAGGATCTAGGCTTATCATTTAGGAAATAAGGAAAATTGTTGTAAGCCTTACTCTTACACACATTTGCAGTATGTCCTTCTTTAAGACAGTTGAAACAAACAGGTTTAAACTTTTGCTTACCTTTATCCTTTGATGTCGGTTGTTTCTTTGATGTTCCAACATTTGTACCAAAGGTCTCACCTTCCTCATTACCGGAATAACCAAGTCCATTGGTATTCTTGACCGGTTTGGCAGATTCAAGCTTTTGCTCTAGCTTGATAGTACTCTTGTTGAACTTAGCAAGTATTTCCTTTGACTCAAAGAGTTCTTTGGAAATTGCAGCATTTGTTTCGAATAGGTTTTCATTCTCAGCGATGGCAGTGTTCAGTTCTCCTTGCATGTCTTCCTTTTCCACCTTGCTTGCATGGAGTTGAGCATTTAGGGCACTCATCTCTTGTTTCAGCTTGGAGATCTCATGATCTCTTTCTTTCACTAGGTCTTCAGCTTTTCTCCGGTTCTCAAGCTCTTAACACATCTGGATAGTCAATCCTTCCAACTCCTTTCTGAGGTTGGAGTTTGATTCATTCAACTTGTTTACTTCATGAATTAGGGCTTCCATGTTTGCTTCATCTGAAGAACTATTTTCAGATAGCTCCATCAACTTTTCTACATGTTCTCTTCGTTTTTCTTGAGATGCCTTGTATTTGACCATAAGATCATCATAGGCTTGCTCAGACTGAGTGAGCTAGTGGGTAAGTTCCCTCAATGTGTATTCCCCCATATTTCTTTCCAAGTGGTTAAACTTATAGAAAGGTTGGCTCTGATACCAATTGATGAATACTAAGAGGGGGGGGGGGGGGTGAATTAGTATGCCAAAAAACTTTGCACTTAAACACTTTGCAACACTAGCAGTAAACCGGTAAAACAATTTAACAGACAAACCGGTTAACAAACATGCAAACCAAATAGCTAATAACGCATTCACCCACAATAGAACAAACACCATAACACAAGATATTTTGACATGGAAACTCAAATGAGAAAAACCATGGTGAGATGGAACTCACAAGTAACTATCTGCAGAATAGGAACCAAACCGGCTAAGGTCAGACCGGTTAAGGTCTTACAATGTTCTTTACCAGAATAGATCCTGTTAGGAATCTCAATCTCTGTTAGGAGATAAGTCCAATTAAAGACTACCATGCTAGAGGATTTTAGATCCACAGATGTGAACCACCTTGTTAGAGGATTTACAAGAGGCTTTTGGGCCTACCCGGTTAATGGCTACAGACTTGTCAAAGACGTGAGTAATCAACAAATGTTTGATCTAGCTAATAGCATAGACTACTCGGTTAGATCCTTGATAGCTCATTCTTAATGCCCTATAGCATTACTTCAGTCTTCTACACATTCATAATCTCTCCAACTCCTCAACCACCTTAAACCCTAGCCGCAATATCAACTATCGCAACAACAATAACAACAACAACCTAAAACCCTAGACATGATGTCCTTATAAAGGAAACTGATTTCATGTCGGTCCAATAGGATTACATTACAATTTCCTAGGTTCAATGAACCTGGACATACTAGGTAATATGTCACAAAAAGCATCGCTATAGTGTCGACACCGTCAAACAATCGGTGGGTGGTAACTCATCACAAAGTATTACCGATTCATACAAAATGCTAGTTGCCGGTTTGACAAAAATGAAGATTGGTGGAAATGTGTTATGCCGCTTTAATCCCTCGTACTACTTGAGGTCAACATGTCGCTTCAGACCAGGAAACACATTCTGCAAAACATAAACATAAACTATGCCAACAATCACGTCATCATTTACATTCTCATTACAATTATTAACCATGAACTATCAGAAGAAGCATCGTCATCCACGCAAGAAGAATCCAAAGATAGGAATATCCTAATGGTTTAAAAGCACCAACCACCTAACCATGTGGAACTAAAGGAACCACCCCCCTTGCTAGGAGATGACACAAGGTCCCAACACACACTCTACATCTAGGCTGACACATAAAACGAAAGAGACTAAACAATACAAGGATACTCAAGCAAGAACCAATCACAGAAAGAACAAATAGAAACTCTCAGAGGTGCACAAATCAACAAGGAATCAATACATCTCAAGCAAAGGACACATGTAAGACTGGAGTGTCATCACATTCTATCCTCCCCCATAATATTACCAACACAAATCTTCACGACATAACCCCGATAGACATGTGGAGCCATTTCTACCCATGAGAGAATCAAAGGAGATTTGACTTATTGTCTTCACGACCTTCTCATGCTTATCCTAAAACATCCTCCCTAGGATCAAGTCATGAGGCTCAAAACTATTCATTATCTTGTTAGGTGAGTCCTAGTTACCTAGCCCATCTAATTTATTATTTAAGTTATCACTTTCTTATCAATAAGAAAACCCCCATGTGCCCTGGCAGTCTAGACGGAAGGCTTATACACTTAACCGTCTATCTCTCGTGACTCTGGTCATCACATGAAAGCCCATTCCCCCTATCATGCTCCAAAACAACAATAGAAAAGTAGGAGGCTCTAAATCAAATACAAATCAAAAAACCAAAATCATCATTATGCAGCCATAAACATACTCATATGCTTGAACATCCAAAAATCCATATTAACAAGTAAGCAACCTTGAGCCTCATACTCAAAATAAACATCAAGCCATAATAAGGCAACCAAATCTTTGTCAACATGGAATAAATGATAGTAGCAAGGCGCATCAACTTGCTGGCCCAACACCAATATAACAACCCTCACAATCATGGCTCATCAACATGAAAGGAGTAATCTCAAGAACACATAAGTAAGGCGTATCCACTTACCAAGATGCATAAATCACATAAAACTCTCAAATTAGATAAATGCCAATATTGGAAAATATCTACAGACTGACCAAAAATCCTCTAGTACAAGATCCGATTAAAAAAAGAAAAATAGATAAAGAAAAACCAGTAAGAATACCTTTACAGGATAGAACAATGTATACACCACGCAGTATAACACTTTCACATTATAGTTTAGCATTTTTATATTGCACATTAGCGCTTATATTATAGTTTAGTGCTAACGTAGTTAAAGACAATGCTTTTACACAAAACATAGTGCAAATACGCCGAAGGACAACACAATTACAACAAAAGACATCGCAAATACACTGAAGGACAACACAAATACAACGAAGGACAGTGCATATATAGAATCAATGCTTTTACATAAACACAAATGGAAAAAAAAAAAAGAACTTTCGACAAAGATTAAAAATCAAACTTTAAACACAAAGCTTCGAAAAATATATACATAGAGTCGCCCAGAACAATAGATTAAATGGGCACAAATGGAATAAATAATAAACATTTGTAAACCAAGAATTAACCAAAACTTCTTCATGACATAATACTCATTAAAAACACTAGAAGAACAAATATAGACTCTCAACAATCCCAGAATGCACACACCAAAACTTCATACTCAAAACGAGGATAAAATTTCACCCTCAAACAAACAAATCAAATCAAGGAAAGGAAACCACAGAGAATGAGCATTCTCAGAGCCGTGAATGACATTCATAGACAACCCATAAATATATATATTTTTCCACAAACTATAGAGTAAAAAATTATAATAAATTTATTCATTTAAATATTTCCTCCCAAACCATACAAACTATAAATTTATTTTCCCCAAGCTCACACATACAATCTGTAGACACAGTGCATACAGGAAACTATAAAACAAAATACAAAAAGGAGAAAACATCACCAACCTACAACCTGTGTGATGGGAAGAAGATGAAGAAGTGTTCCCCAAATCCAAAAGCCAAATCAACAAGCTACACCAACAATCCAAGGCAAAACCCAAAGGAGAATCTTGCAGAGAAAATTTTACAAAAAAGAAGCCAACCCGAAACACATCACGAGAATGAAAATAAAAAGCTAAACAATAACTAAAACCCTAGCCTCTACATGGGCCAATCAGAATATTTGATTATGTAACATATTTTACCAACCCCACCACAAAATATAGTTTTACCTCCCTTTTCGAATTCAACCAATAAGAAAAGAGGGTAGGTAAGATAAATATAAACCATGTTTTTACAATTAGGCAGGAATATTTTATTATTTTATTTTATAGTGTATTTATACATCCGACTAAGCATAAAAGTCAAACTAATAAATAAAACATGAGCTACAATTAAATAAATCAAATGGGGGAATTAAACTAAATAAACCAAAGGATCATAAATGAATTAAAATACCAAATAAATATTAAACCATAGACGATTAAATAAATAAAAAATAATTAAATACCAATAAAAGTCAAATCACAAATATCAAATAAATATAAAACCACAACATAGGCTAAACAATAAAGATTAAATCATCATTAAAATAAATAAACATTTATATATCAAGTAATTAAATACCCAAAAGAGCAAGAATTCGATAAATTAAATTAAACATTAGATAATCAAATAATCGAATCGTTATTAATCAAAATAATTAAAATAAACATTATTAACTATTTAATCTCGCATCAATGATTAAATAATCAATCTCGACATAACAAAATTAACCAACCAATACTAACATACTCACAACACAGAAGAAACCAAGCTTACTAACTAACATGGTGACTTATGCGAAGATGTTGACGACTCACAGTGAACAACTTAGACCTAAATTATGTGAGGGGAACTTGTGTCAACTCTGAACCACATGCCATTGGGACTTAAAGACACGCTCAGACCTGTGGAGCTAGGTGGAGTTGGTGTCTGGTACCTGCAAATCCTGCATCCACAAGCAATGATACAAAATATATATATATATATATATATTATAACAAACAAGGGTTAGAGAATCACAATGACACATCCCGCTTGTAATGAGTGATGTGACATCGTCTGTATCCTGAAGACAGTCATACAACAATAAAACACACCATAAGATCAACTCATCATAGATAATCATTAAATATGGTCAATACATCAAAACATCATCAAGTGCATGATTAGTATAATTCATGAGTATAGTAAGGCATGTAAAATCCATCAAGCATATGAACACGTATATGATCCATCAACACGTATGCTCATCAAATCACATGATCAATATAATATTTTGATATTCTATCACATAGTAAGTATATAGTTTCTATTAAATCACATGATTAAATAATGATAGTATCAACATCGTATAAATCATCCAAAATAGTCTATGCCCAATAATGTCTATCACGCATGGAATAAAAGTCAACTCTAATCAAAACAAGTCAAGTCAAGGGTGGATACTACATCATCGCCCCCTTAGACTCGACTTACTCTTGGAAGTTGTAAGAGTTAGGGTGATAACTAGCACACATAAATCAAAAGCTTCCTTTTAACATAAAAATATTATAATATTTTCTAATGCAAGAAAGATAATGACATCTAAATTTCCTCCTTATGCTTCAATTATTCAAAATAAACATGTTACACAAGAGGTAAATGAAGCACCAACTCCTATTAATTATGATATATACACTAAATTGTTAAAATATTTACAAGGGAACTTCATTTTAACCACACTTGCAATACAAAACTATAATTTTAGTCACTGGGTTAAGCATCAAAAAGCATAAATCACTATATTTCACACCAATATTCATAGTAACACTCCTTCAACATCTAGTTGCATGCAATTAGAGAGAGATATATACATTTTACACAATATCCTACACATATGCACAAATTATATTATTGAATAAATCATGTCATAAGCCTAAATGAGGGAAAATTTCTCAGAAATAAGCTTCCTCGAGTTAAATATATTCAAGACATCACACGAGAACCAAGCATATATAACCCATTTATTTAAAAGAACAAATTTCATGGCATTCAAATGTCCTAATTTCCACCATGCTTCCATTGTGCTACTCTTTATACAAACATTAGATGCAATCCTTATCCAATCAAATCATTTAAGGGCATCCTTAATCCATTATTTGTACACAAAGATTTTGAAGGCAAGAAATCAACAACTGCTTTTTATTTAAGTATTCCATAAATTATAGACTTCACAATTCCAAGGTACTTCTATCTACTATAAAATTTATAAAGTTACCAATATATTTCATCTTATTAACACCTTTCATTTACTCAGCTAATAACAACATTATCTAATTGTTTGCTTAGTCTAGTGCACTTTTCTGTTGTGTCCTCCCTTGCACACATTATCAAAGGTTCAAAATGAACATTATAGAGACAACACTTGGCTCAAGATATGGGCCCACAATACATCAACACTCACAATGACCACCATAGACAACAAAAGAGGAGGTCAAGGGAAATATCCTCGAATGATTCATTAAATTAAAAGAGAAGAAAAGTTGCTGGCAAAATCAATCAAGAAATTTAAGTGTGACAACTGCCACCACAATAGAAAAATAAAAGAAAGAAGAACACAGTGGTCATCCCAAGAGTAAATAAATCTCAAAAACACATTAATCCTAACGGCACATCACACAAATCATAAATTAACTCAAGGCAAAATAAACAACTCATCCAACCCACATCACGAGGTGACCAACATTAGTCACACCAAAGAGAGTAACTGCCACACAAAATCCAAGGGTGCAATGCCTTGAATGTGTTAGAGAGTGCACGCCATATATTTAAGACTTATTTTATCCATATGTCCATATTCTTTTCATTATTTTTTCAATGCAATACAATCTTTTTTGAAAGTCTAGACAATTATTCTTTATGAAAGTTGACATAGGTAGGAAGAGATAAAGCAACTACACACTTGCACATGCACAAGGAATATACTCATGCAATGACTAATGTTCAAGATATCATATCTATACCATGATCATGTTCACCAAGTTATGATAGAAACAGAGGTTAGAGCTTCATTTAATCACTTGATAGTAGACTATAACATGGATCATTTCCATTAATGCACAACTAATAATAGAAGATTAGAATTTCCTATACAAGCAAAATAGGTCTCATTACTAAAGCCAAAGTTTAGTATCAATTTCTACTCTTACCAATAATAATCTTCTAATATACTTCTAGTTATCTAGATTAAGAATATCTCAGTCCTACTTCCAAAACTTAGTTTTCTTTTCATCTAATGTCACTTAAATTCTAATAATTCATCCATCATTCTATTCAAACTCACTTTCTATCATTACTTGATTATTATCATTCATAGACTAAGTATTTTCAGCATTTCAAGAAAAAATGACATTTAGAATCACAACACAATTTCATACAATTAATTATCATTTCATCTCATTAGAATTCGTTAAGGAAGCACTTCCTAGATTTCAAATAAGGCAATGAGATAGTAACCTTTCTTAATCTATCCATCTAATTAAGAGAAGCATATCTTCAATTCCACACAAATCAATATACACAAATTTATGCAAACTCAGTTTGAATTTCCTAGTCATGTCAGATGTAGCCACATCTTTTAAAAGTATGCAATTTCAACTTCCATAAGATCTCCTACCAATACAAGTGCAACTAGAAATCCCAAATCCTTTGATAGCTATTATTTCCTCAAACAATCTTTTATTGCATACAAAATCACATATATACCAAAACAACCAATAGTTCTATGGGTAATCATTACATTACCAGCTAACTTCCTTACATTTCACATAGGAGATTAAAATAAGGAAAAAGGTATTATTAAGCTACTTTTATTATGCGCCACATACAATTTCTTCGATTGTGACATCTTGATCTATACTAAATTATTCCTAAATGCATAATGCAAACACTTCATCTTGCTATTTGTAGGAAGATCAACATAATAGACTAATTTTATGAACATAGCATTAGTTAAGAGGATACACACATTCTTTTCTCATTCCACAACATAATTAATTATGTATAAGGAGAGCAACCTTAATCATTCAAGTAAGCACTAGAAATTTACATAGCAAGTAAGAACATATAGACGCTTCTCTTATTCTGTAGACATGCATATGAAATGAATACACTTTACTTAAAATTATCATTCCTAAAAGGAATTAGAGAGAAACACAAGGCATATATATCTAAGATTCCCAAAATTCCAATAACACTTCTTCTAACACAAATGTCAAAGAGTAACTTGATTCAAAGGAACATCAAGGCACATCCACAAGACTAATAGCAACATACTTAACAAGAGATCCCAACATTGCAACATGGGCTCTGATACCAAATGTAATGCACGCCAAAATACCCCAGAGAAATATAGCTAAAAACACACTAATTTAATTTTTTATTTATTTATCAATACAACACATAACATGAC
Organism: Cryptomeria japonica; assembly: GCF_030272615.1. NCBI lineage: Eukaryota > Viridiplantae > Streptophyta > Pinopsida > Cupressales > Cupressaceae > Cryptomeria > Cryptomeria japonica. Next base: position 372,624,438 of record NC_081410.1, on the reverse strand, counting down.
TTAAGCATTGCAATGAGCACACATCAACATTTAAGTGTTATGAACATATAATAATTCACTCAAACTATTAATCAATTATGCAAGTGGAATATAATAAATCATTACTACTAAATCCCTCGGGTATCTCAATGCCATTACCTAATCTACCTACATAAGCAATAAATATTTTACTTTCTTCTAGAACAATACCTAACAATCTTAATCATTATTCAATCATAGGTGCAACATAGAAATACCTAACACTCATGATATGCAACCTACTTAATCATTCATTTAACATGAGATTCTATCTTTCAATGCATAGCCATTTCCTTTTTTCCTTAGGTTCATTTTATACACCAAGTCCAAATGCTCCTATTACCATTAAGCAACCTTTGACTATTATGATCACCATTCACATACCAAGATTAACCCTTACATTGCATTAACATAATTTCCATTTGTAATTTTCACACAATCATTTAAGATTCTATGCTCCTATCATATCTATCACTTCATCGTGATTCCTAAAGTACATAATGCAACAATCAAAAAGTATTCCTAAATATTTAATACATAGCTCATTTAATACTCATAAAATCACGTACACTATAACAATCAACCAACAACATCTTATTACAAATTAAGTAACTAAACGAATTCAACTCGACACAACTTAAAATACGATAATCCTATTATCCATAACAACTAATAGAATCCACCAAATGGAGTTATAATCTTAAACCTTAACATATAATACATTCTAATCCTTTGATAGACAAGCATTCATTTTACCATCTACCCATACACTTACTAGTAAATTCCATTAATAAGATTAGTAATTCATTCATTAAGAACATCCATGCAATATTTTCATAAGGAACATTCAATTACATCCCAAGCATTATAAGATTTCAATCCTACCATTAGATCACTGACTATGAGGTATGATACTTACAAGTTCAAATTCTTCAATCACAAATTATAAACATGTCCTATGATATCTTCTATCATTACTCATACTTATACATCCTACCAAGATATAGCATTTCTTCTACTTAAAGAATTAGTTAAAGACATCATTTCTAGACTATTACCATTGTCATAACATTTGCACAATTTCCTTTTAACATGGCTCATCAAGAATACAATTTACATCATTTAATTACAATCCATAATACCTATTCACATCTCATGCATCAATTTCATTTACAATCAATGTGTTACAATACAACTCAAGGTCTATCATTACAATCATATACTATAACCAAAAGCTATCACTATAACTAGAACAACATAGTCATTTCTCATAAGCATGATTTCTTTTACAACCATTACAAGATAATTTCATTACATGAATCACGTCATCATTTACATTTTCGTTGCAATTATTAACCATGAACTATCTGAAGAAGCATCCTAATCCATGCAAGAATAATCCAAATATAGGAATATTGCAATGGTTTAAAAGCACCAACCACCCGACCATGTGGAACCAAAGGAACCACCCCCCATGCTAGGAGATGACACAAGGTCCCAACACACACTCTACATCTAGGCTGACACTTAAAACCAAAGAGACTAAACAATACAAGGATACTCAACAAAGAACCAATCACAGAAAGAACAAATAGAAACTCCTATAGGCACATAAATCAACAAGGAATCAATACATCTCAAGGAAAGGACACGTGTAGGACTGGAGTGTCCTCACATGCTATTCTCCCCCATAATATTTCCAACACAACTCTTCAAGAAATAACCCCAATAGACATGTGGAACCATTTCTATCCATGAGAGAGGCAAGGGAGATTTGACTTACCGTCTTCATGGCCTTCTCATGCTTATCCTAAAACATCCTCCCTAGGATGAAGTCATGAGGCTCAAACTATTCATTATCTTATTAGGTGAGTCCTAGTTACCCAACCCATCTAATTTATTATTTAAGTTATCACTTGCTTATCAATAAGAAAACCCCCACATTTCCTCACAATCTAGACGAAAGGCTTATCAACTTAACCATCTATCTCTCATGACTCCGGTCATAACATGAAATCCCACTCCCCCTATCATGCTCCAAAACTACAATAGAAAAGTAGGAGGCTCTAAATCAAATACAAATCAGAAAACCAAAATCATCATTATGCAGCCATAAACATACTCATAAGCTTGAACATCCAAAAAGCCATATTAACAAGTAAGCAACCTTGAGCCTCATACTCAGAATAAACATCAAGCCATAATAAGGCAACCAAATCTTCATCAACATGGAATAAATGATAGCAGCAAGGCACATCAACTTGCTAGTCCAACATCAATATAACAACCCTCACAATAATGGCTCATCAACATGAAAGGAGTAATCTCAAGAACAAATAAGTAAGGCGTATCCACTTACCAAGATGCATAAATCACATAAAACTCTCAAATTAGATAAATGCCAATGCTGGAAAACGTCTATAGACTGACCAAAAAGCCTCTGGTACAAGATCAGATTCAAAAAAGAAATACAGACAAAGAAAAACCAGTAAGAATACCTTTACAGGATAGAACAACGCATACACCACATAGTACAATGCTTTCACATTATAGTTTAGTGTTTTTACATTGCAGTTTAGCGCTTATATTATAGTTAAAGACAATGCTTTTACACAAAAGACAACACAAATACATCGAAGGACAACACAAATACATCGAAGGACAATGCAAATACAATGAAGGACAACACATATACAGAATCAACACTTTTACATAAATACAAACAGAAAAACACAGAACTTTTGTCAAAGATTAAAAATCAAACTTTAAACACAAATCTTCGAAAAATATATACATAGAGTCACCCAAAACAATAGATTAAATTGGCACAAACGGAATAAATAATAAACATTTGTAAACCAAGATTTAACCAAAACTTCTTCACGACATAATACTCAGAAAAAACACCAGAAGAACAAATACAGACTCTCAACAATCTGATAATGCACACACCAAAACTTCATACTCAAAACGAGGATAAAATTTCACCCTCAAACAAATAAATCGAATCAAGGAAGGGAAACCACAGAGAATGAGAATTCTCAGAGCCGTGAATGACATTCACAAACAACACATAAATATAAATATTTTCCCACAAACTATAGAGTAAAACATTATAATAAATTTATGCATTTAAATATTTCCTCCCAAACCATACAAACTATAAATTTATTTTCCCCAAGCTCACACATACAATCTACAGACACGGTGCATACAGGAAACTGTAAAACAAAATACAAAAAGGAGAAAACATCACCAACTTGCAACCCGTGTGATGGGAATAAGCTGAAGAAGAGCTCCCCAAATCCAAAAGTCAAATCAACAAGCTATAGCAAAAATCCAAGCCAAAACCCAAAGGAAAATCTTGTAGAGAAAATTTTACAAAAAAGAAGACAACTCGAAGCACATCACGGGAATGAAAATAAAAAGCCAAACAATAACTAAAACCCTAGCCTCTACATGGGCCAATCAGAATATTTGATTCTATAATATATTTTACCAACCCCACCATAAAATATAGTTTTACCTCTCTTTTCGAATTCAACCAATAAGAAAAGAGGGTTGGTAAGATAAATATAAATCATGTTTTACAATTAGGCGGGAATATTTTATTATTTTGTTGTAAAGTGTATCTATACATCCCACAAAGCATAAAAGTCAAACTAATAAATAAAACATGAGCCACAATTAAATAAATCAAATCGGGGAATTAAATTAAATAAACCAAAGCCTCATAAATGAATTAAAAGACCAAATAAAAAATTCATAAATACCAAATAAATATTAAACCATATATGATTAAATAATTAAACAATTAAATAACCAATAAAAAATTCATAAATATCAAATAAATATAAAACCACAACATAGGCTAAACAATAAAGATTAAATAAAGATTAAATCATCATTAAAATAAATAAACATTTAAATATCAAGTAATTAAATACCCAAAAGGGCAAGAATCCAATAAATTAAATTAAACATTAGATAATCAAATAATTAAATTGCTATTAATCAAAATAATTAAAATAAATATTATTAACTATTTAATCTTGCATAAATGATCAAATAATCAATCTTGACACAATAGAATTAACCAACCAATACTATCATACTCACAACACAGAAGAAACCAAGCTTACTAATTGACATGGCGACTTATGCCAAGACACTGATGACTCACAGTGAACAACTTAGACCTAGAGTATGTGAGGGGAACTTGTGTCAACTTTGAACCACATGCCATTGGGATTTAAAGACACACTCAGACCTGTGGAGCTAGGTGGAGTCAATGTCTAGAACCTGCAAATCCTGCATCCACAAGTAATGATACAACATATGCATATATATATTATAACAGACAAGGGTTAGAGAATCACAATGACACATCCCACTCGCAATGGGTGATGTGACATCGTCTCTATCTCGAAGACAGACATACAACAATCAAACATGCCATAAGATCAACTCATCATAGATAATCATTAAATATGGTCAGTACATCAAAACATCATCAAGTGCATGATTAGTATAATTCATGAGTATAGTAAGGCATGTAAAATCCATCAAGCATATGAACACATATATGATCCATCAACACTTATGCTCATCAAATCACATGATCAATATAATTTTTTTGATAATCTATCACATAGTAAGTATATAGTGTCTATCAAAATCACACAATCAATAATGATAGTATCAACATCGTATAAATTATCCACAATAGCCTATGCCCAATAATGTCTATCATGCATGAAATAAAAGTCAACTCTAATCAAAAAAAGCCAAGTCAAGGGTGGACAATACAGAATGAGTCTTCCTTGGGTTGTATCCCTTTCATGTTTTTGAGCAGTGAGCTCTAGGCAATGTGCCCGAATGCATGTTCATTCCCCATTGTAATATTTCATATACTTCTAATAGAGTATCATCATATTATGGGTAGGTTCCCACCATGGTTTTTCCTTTGACTGAGTTTTCCATGTGAAAAATCTTGGTGTTATGTGTGTTCATGTTGTGTTGCTGATTTATACTTTCATGGTTAATAATCAGATCATATATTAAGTTTAATTTGTGTGTTTTTTGAGACAACTGATTCCCCCCCCCCCTTAGTTGTTTGCCCGAAATCAGACCTATTTCGTCATCCTCTTTCTAGCCTAGGTAGTACACGCTTCAAAGTGCATATCAATAGAAGCAGTATTATCACAGTGAATAACAATAGTCTCATCATAACTTACCCTTATATATTTTAACATTTGTTTCATCCATAAAATCTTAGTACATTTAGTTGTAGCATCTACATATTTTGCTTCAATAGTAGATAATGAAGTGCAAGATTGTTTCTTGCTAAGCCATGAAACCAACTTCTTCCCAAGAAATAATGTACCTCCAGTAGTGCTCTTCTTGTCATCCACATCTCCTGCCTAATCAGAATCTGTATAGGAACGTAATCTAAAATCATCATTCTTTGGATACCATAACCCAAGGTCTGGTGTTCTTGCCAAATACCTGAATATCCTCTTGACAACAATATCATGAGTTCCTCTAGGATCTAATTGAAATCTAGAAGAAATACAAACAACATTCATAATGTCAGGTCTAGTCTAAGTTAAGTACAACAATCCACCAATCATTGATTTGTATCTTCTTGGATTCACTTTAGGGGATTCATCATCCTTCGGCAATTTGCAACCGGTTATCATAGGAGTATTGACAGGTTTTGAATTCTCAATTCCAAATTTCTTAAGTTACTCCTTTACATACTTAGTTTGACAAATGAAAATACCTTTATCAGTCTGAGTAATTTGCAAACCTAAGAAAAATTTCATCTCACCAATCATAGACATTTCAAATTCATTCTTCATATCATCAACAAATTTCATGCATAGACTATCTTCTCCTCCAAAAATGATATCATCCACAAAGACTTCAATGATCAATATGTCATCATGCTCAATTTTGTAATATAAGTTACTATCAACATTACCTTTGCTAAAACCAAGGTTTGAAAGATATTTTTCTAATCTAGCATACCATGCTCTAGGGGCATGTTTTAGTCAATATAAAGCTTTCTTCAGTCTGAAAACCATGTCCTTATCTTTTGATAAAGAAAATCCATTAGGTTTCTCAATGTAGACTTCCTCTTGAAGATCTCCATTCAAAAATGTACATTTGACATCCATTTGATATAATTTGTAGTTCTTGTGTGCAACATAGGCAATAAAAAGTCTTACCGCTTCAATTCTTGCAACTAGAGCATAAGTCTCTCCATAATCAATTCCTTTTTCTTGTGAATAACCTTTTCAAACCAATCTAGCCTTTTTTCTTACAAGTTGACCTTCCTCAATCAATTTGTTCCTGAAAACCCATTTAGTTCCAATGATATTCTTGTCCTTAGGTCTAGGAACTAGTTCCCATGTCATATTCTTTTCTATATGATCTAATTCTTCTTCCATTGCTTTAATCCAATTTTCATCTTTACTTGCTTCAATAAATGATTCCTATTCAATTTGAGAAGTCAAACATACCTCTTCAGTACCTATCCTTCTTCTAGTCATCACACCTTTTCTTTTATCTCCAATGATCTGATCTTCAAAATGATTTAGTTTCACATACCTGGGAGTCTTTGAATTTTCTTGATTTTCTGACTCTGTTGTTGTTCCTCTGTCACATTTGAGTTTTTGGATGTTACCGGTGTCACTAGTTCACTGTTCTGAACTAATTCTTGCATTACCATTTTAGGTATGATAAATTCATCTTCTGGTCCACAGTCATATGATTTGATCTAATTACTGCCTTGCTCATCCACCTTAACATTTATGCTCTCTGTTATCCTATTCAATATTTTATTATAACATCTATATGCTTTTCTCTTAGTAGAATGACCCAAAAATATTCCTTCATCACTTCTAGGATCAAATTTTCCCAATGCACCATCTCTTCTAATGTAACATTTACTTCCAAAAATTCTGAAATATCTGATAGTAGGAGTATGACCAAACCATAATTTGATTCACTGGTGGAAGCACTTTTTGGTATTATGGGTTCAATAGCATTATGGTATACGAATATGGCATGGTTGTTTGAAAAGATATCAAGTTCAGGGATTTCATCATTTTCCTAGTCAATCAGTTCTGGGTGGATTAAGGGTAAGCCATAATCTTGGACAATTTATGTGTTTTCAATTTTCATAACATAATTGTCAAAATTTTCAAGTGTATTAAGCAAGTTAAGGATAGCACTCTCTTCAAAATATTCTCTCTCGATCATTCTCCTATTAGTTATGGTGAAGTTGGAATGAGTAATTTGTGATTCACCTTCAAGTGATCTATCTTATGACATTTGTCCCGCAAATGAATGGATCATATCGATATACACATCTTTTTTACTACAAATTTCTTTAGAAGATGTCTCAGAATTAATATCAAACTCCCACTTGTGTGAGTTAGTTTCACTACTAGCTTGTAATCTACATATTTGTTCATATATATTATTGGTAGCCTTTTTTGATTTCTTTATCATTTCTTTTCTTTTTTCATATTCTGCTTCCTCTGAACTGATTGTGTATACATATAAAAATGGCTATGAGAAATTAAATAAATATTTAATATTTTTTTATTTTTTAAAAATAAAAGTGAAATATCCACTAAACTTATATATTAATAATAAAGAGTTTACATCAGGTTCAAACAAGGCATACCAGCAGGAAAGAACCCACAAGAAAACCTTCGGTTGTAGCCTTCAAAACAGATAATAGTGGACACTACCCTTACATCATATGTACTGTCCAGTCATACCCCCCAACCTCCTATTTCTACAATTTTTACAAGAGTCCCATAGGACAATTCCAAAAAACCAGAGTATCACCAATAGAAGAATATATCAACATGTAGGACCGCCAAGTAGATAAATGAGATAAAATTCCCTATCAGAACCATAGATAATCAACCGAGAAAAATAAAAGTCGTAGAACCTTCAAGCCTGCAAAAAAACCATTCCACCAGCTACAAAAAGAACATAGTTAGTTATCCAAAAACTAGGAACTAGAGCTCTCATCCGAAGGTTCATGAGATGAGGCCAAAGGTAGAATAAAACTTAGAGGAAATGCCACACAAGCAGGAGCAGAGCAAAAAAACCCCAGAGTGATTAACGAATGTAATGCCTGGAAGACAACCCAAGCTTTATCCACATACTAATCAGGAGCCAAATACAACAAAAAATCCATAGCGGCCTGAGTGTCTTCCATAGAATCACATATCAAACCCATTCGTAATTCATGCAGTAAATGGCCAGACCAGCCATTAGCCATAAGCTCATGATGAGGGAGAAAACCACCATAGTAAAAAGACCTCATATCAAATTGATAACCAGCCAATGCAGGAGAAACCAATGCCCAATTTCATACTATCAAAAAAACAAACGTGGACACCAAGAGGCAGACCAAGTCCATATCAAGTAAAACATCAAAGCAAATAGTAACAAAGCGAGAGAGAAGCTTAGCATAAGAAACTTGAGGGTAAACCTGCAACCACCGACATCCCAAAAGTCTACGGAATTAAAAATCCACCACAGGAGTAAACAAGTTAAAAACCTTACCAAGCTTGATAGAATTGTCCTCATTTTCATTTTCTTCCTCCAATGATCGGGCTTCTAAAACCACTCTGTAAACACCAATGGGCAGAGAAGAAGACATTTTCAGTAGGAAGGGCTCCGAAAAAAGCCACAAAAAAACATAACATAAACCGCTTTGACAATAGCATAAGATAACATAGATGAAAAACCGTCCTTAATTTTCTATAAAGACACTGCAAAATATCCATTGCAAGATTGCTTGATTAGATCAATTCACACAAATTAAAAAGCCTTACACTAAAACCCATAAATGCCTCTCCTGCAAGCAAGGATGCCACCTACAAATATGAGTATCCCATAAGCCAATTCTGTCAAGGCTGAACAAACACAAGGTGACCAGTGATATGGTACTTACATCAAGGAATAACAACTCAGGAGCATACCAACTGTTAAGAAGTTATAAGCATGTGAAATCTTATCAAGGAGTGAAAATAAAGACTGCACAGATCACACATGCTACCATCCTATAAATGTCGTTATCAATGCCAATTACTCAAAGACAAAAAGCCGTATCAATATCAGATAATGGCCTAAATAATGCATCCCATTGCCTTGTACATAAATAGAAGGAAAACTCTCCTCGACCTTCGATAGAGAAACATTTAAACCTTTTAGATTAACATGCATACTACAAAAGACTACAAATTCCCTTTTACCCATAGCACATGGGATATACACCCCACCATCCAGCTCAAAAACAAATTTTAAGAACACAACATATGTAAATAATGACAAAAGCCAACTATTTACACATGTGATGCAAATATAATCTGAACCGAGAGGAAGGTAACATGCATACCTCAAAAAGTAATAGAGATGGATGATGTGACATAAAATTCCATGACCACATAGTTAGACCACAAAGCTTAGAGCCCAAACCTCATTAGATTAAAAATTAGCTCTTAGGATGAGATGCAAACTGTAGTTTACCTGTCCACACCTCATTAGATACACACATTAACATCTAGCCCAAATGCAGAATTGTAAGAATACACCATATGCAAATAGAAACATAAAAACCTCCTATCAACACATGTGGTACAAATACAATTTGATCAGAGAAGAGGATAATATGTATACCTCAAGAGGAAATGGAAAAAAATAGCTAAAGATAAGTAGCTTAACTTTAGGGTTGGATCAAATACCCGAGAAGAATGTCTTGAGGAATATCACACACTGCTACACTCTTATGATGTGCACCAGAGTCAATAGCCATATTAGCCAGAAATTCTACCAGTTTATTTAACTCTCTAAAACAATGAGATAATGTGAAAGTATCAAAGAAGGACAATTTCTCTAAAATATGATCTATTATGTACTTGAAGTGCCAACAATTACTCTTACAGCTCAAAACACTTTGAATGACGACCATTGAATCCCCCTGAATCAAAAGATCTTTAATCCCTAAGGAAATAGCCAAATCAATCCCAAGGGACAAAGATTGACATTCAGCAAAATTGTTTGATTGAGACCCAAGGGCATGACATTGAGTAGCTATTAGGACTGCATTGTGGTAAAAAATGGCCATACCAGCCCCAGCCAAACCCGGGTTACCCCTAGAAGCCCCATTAAAGTGAAGCTTGAAATGACCAAGAGGAGGAGGATCCCATCTAGCAGCAAGTCTCTTATTCCTAGTAGCCAGACCTCTTGCAACAGACCCATGGGAAGGGATGACAGAAAGAGATTTCCATGTCCTTGTAATCATGCCATCCTAATGAGAGAAAGATGTCATATTTTCTAATTTCTTATGAATATATGACAAAGCCACCTCTGAAATACAAGCCTCTATCTTGACTAAGATATCAGAAAGCAAAGCAGATAACTTTCTAAAGATCCTATTGTTTCTTTCTATCCATATGTTCCAAATGATAATCAATGGAGATATGAGCCAGAGGCAGGCATAAAAGGAAGAGGAGAACAAGATAGGCCATGCTTGAAAGTGGGAGAGAAGTTCATTGCCAATAACAAAAGATAGACCTAGTTTCTCAAATAGCCATTGCCAACAACCAAAAGCAAAGTCACAATGAAGGAACAGGTGAGAGGACGATTCCAAATTCTTGTTGCACAAAACACAAGGGAAAAAACAAACAAACCCATCCTATCTAGTCTCATCCCGGTAAGAACCCTATCTTGAACAACAAGCCAAGAAAATGCTCCAGCCTTCGGGAGGCAAGCTGGATGCCAAAATAATTTATAAGGCCAAGAAGAAAGGTCCTTAGCCGACATAAGGGAATTATATCCATCTTTCACTAAGTATTTGCCAAATGTGCTCTTAGTCCAAATAAGCTCATCTTCCCTCTCAGATAGGATGATAATTCTATCTTTGAGGATAGTACAAAAATCTGCTTTCAGGCTAGGATTAATAGATAGAAAATCAATCGATTTGCATTTAGCCAACTTCACATGTCCATTATGCACAACATCAAAATAATCAGACAAAAAAACCCCCCATTTATCCAGAAGGATTGATTTCAAAGGTGACCAATCCCTAATAGAATCCAAAGGACAATGACCATTCCAAGCATCATCCCAAAATCTAATTTTACTACCATTATGCACAACCCAAGAAAGATGCAGCAACAAGACACTTCTACATATCCCCATAAAATTCCAAATAGCCGACCCCCAGGGCAAAATCGAGGCACAAAAAATAGACTCCCTAGCTCCATTATGAAGATACTTGGCAAACATGATCCTAGACCAAAGGGAATATAGTTTATCATACAACTTCCACACTAGCTTAGCCCCTAGGGCCATATTTTGATTCTCCAAACTGTGAATTCCAGACCCCCCAAGCTCTTTAGGAAGAAAAACCTTATCCCAAGCTAACAAGGGGATCCTAGTTTTCCCATCCTTATTATTATTCCAAAGAAAAGATCTCAGAGTATCCTTTAAACTGACAAGGACAACCTTTGGAGCTTTAGAATTGACAATAAATAGATTGGCACTGCATTCAACACAGACTTAATTAGAACAATTTTCCCAGCCATGGTGAGCCATTTATGGTTCCATGACAAGATTTTCTTTGAAACCCATGTAACTACTTTGTCCCAAAAACTCACCTTATCCTTTTTAACAAAAAAGGGGATTCCAAGGTAGCTGCAAGGGAAATCCCCAAGTTGGAAACCCCAAAACTTCTGAAGCTTATCCTGAATCAGAGAGTGAGTGTTTAAGAAGAAAATCTTAGATTTTTCCTTGTTGACCTTTTGTCTCGAAAATGAAACATAATTCCTAATCACTTGATCTATGACTCTAGCCTCCTTCAAGGATGCACTACCAAACAAAAGGGTGTCTTCAGCAAAAAGGAAATGGGAAATCCTCTAATCAAAGTTTTGAATTTTAATACCCTTCCATAATCCGTTCGCTCGAATTGATCTGATTGCCTAACTCAAAGCTTCAACTAATAATATAAACAAGAAAGGGGATAGCAGATCCCCTTGCCTTAGACCCCTAGAAGAGTGGAAGAAACCACAAGGGGACCCATTGACAAGAACTGAGAACCTAGCCGAGGAGATACAAGACATGATCCATTTTATCCAAGCAAAAGAAAAACCCAACCTTGACAGAACAACTTTTAACGCATTCCATTCGACCCTATCATAAGCCTTCATCATATCTAACTTAAGGATCATGGCAGGATATTTTTGGGCTAAAATCGAATGTAAAACCTCATGAGAACCTATGGCCCCTTCAGAAGTTTCCCTTTGTGGAACAAAACCTCCTTGCTCAAGGGATATTATTCTTGGTAACAGTTTGGCCAATCTCATAGAAATCACTTTGGCAAAGATCTTATAGATGGTGTTACATAAAGCTATAGGATGAAAATCTGCAAAGGTTTTAGGGTCCTCCTTCTTAGGTAAAATAACTATGAAGGTAGTGTTCATCTCTTTAAGGATTGACCTATTTCGCCTAGCTTCCTCAAGAGCCAAAAGGACATCCAGACCCACAAAATCCTAACATTTTTGGAAGAATAAAGGAGTGAAACCATCAAGCCTGGGCGCCTTATCCGGATTCATAGAAAAAACAGCCCCCTTAACCTCATCTAATGAAAAATGAGACATTAACATTCTATTTTCATCGGGGGAAACAAGAGAGGGAATGTGAGAAGATATATTGTTAGAGTCATCAATATTCTCAGATGAAAGAAGATTCTTAAAAAACTTTACCACTTCCCTAGAAATTTCCCCTTCCTCTGAGAGAATATTCCCATGACAATCATGAATACAAGAGATCCTACTCCTGACCCTTTTCATTTTAGTGGTGGCATGAAAATTTTTTGTATTCTTATCCCCATCAGCTAACCATAGCTCCCGAGATTTTTGTCTCCAATATACCTCCTCTCTTGCCAAAATTTCTTCTAATTCACTCCTAAGAGACTTAATTTCATCAAACACCCTAGACCCCATACCATGAAGCATCACATGCCTATTCAAAACCTCAATCATATCTAAGATCCTTTGCTTTTCTTCAAAGATATTCTTGAAATGTAGAGAGTTCCACCCCCTGATATATTTTTTTTTTTAAACTGACCTTCTTGACAATCTGAAACATTCTAGAACCTCTAATGAATGGAGCCTCTCCCCACCATTGTCACAGGAGGGAAAGAAAAGAAGGATCCCTAAATCACATGGGTTCGAACTTAAAAGGCAATTTGTGAGAAGGTCTATCTCTTACAATAGAAAGGGAAACCGGGAAATGATCAGACCCAGTCAGGGGAAGGATAGAAGAAAAAAACTCAATATCTGATTCAAACCAATTGGAGGAAAGTAAAAATCTATCCAATCTTTCCACAATTTGAGAGAAATTTTTCCTCATGTTTGTCCATGTGAAAAGACCATTATTTGGCTTGCAATAAAAAAGAGACATATCAGAAGTGAATGCATTAAAGTCATCCATAGACTTCTTATTTGGACACATACCCCCTGATTTTTCTCCTAAGTCCAAAATTGCATTAAAATCTCCCCCCAAAATAATAAAGGAATGATTCCTAAGGGGGGATGAAACCCTAATGAGTTCTTGCCAAAGATTGTATTTAGCCGAGATACCTGAGGGGGTATAAATATTAAACACCCATACTTTAAATCTAGAATCTTTGTATGATACTAATGATAACATCCAATTTTGAGTAGTGGCTACCAATTCCACATCAACCACAAAATCATTCCTTAATAATGCCAGGCCTCTCGATGCCCCAAAGGCCGAGCAAGATAAAAACTTCCACCTCTTCCAAGAAGAAATACGAACTTAGAATTCTCCAAAGAGAGCTTAGTCTCTTGGAGCATGCCTAAATTCCACTTAACCAAGTCTAACTAAGAATTGATCAAGCGTCTCTTGTTAGGGGCATTTAAGCCCCTAACATTCCATGATATGAACCTCATTCCTCTCAAGGGGAGGTCGACAGTCCCCTCTTTTCATTCATGGGAGAAGAAAAGTTCTCCCCAAAGCTTTTATGTAAGCTCCTCTTAACTGCCACAGATCTAGTAACTGGAGGACTAAGAACACACTTTTTTTTCTTTTTAATGGAGCTCGAGCCATGGCCACTACTTTTCCCATTACCTAAAGACAATGTTGAAGCCTTCTTAAACCTAGGGGAAGCAGACAAAACTTGTTGAATGCCTGCATCAATTTCCAACTGAGTTTTGCGGTTTTTAGGAGGTCTACCCCTGCTCGGGGACACAACAGAGATAGGGAAATTCAGCTCAACTTGGGCAATAGAAGAACTAATAGGAATTTTAACAGAAGTTGATCGAGGAGAAGGCACCAATTCCTAGGGAACCAACCGATTTGAAGCATCCTAGGTAACATTAATAGGAACCTCAGAGGGATTAAAAGAAGGGGATAGTGGTAAACTCTTATGAATTAAATCCAAGTCATTCCCAATAGAACACATAATCTTATCCGAGACCTCCTCCTCCAAAAGATCCTTGTTAGACTTGAGCAAATGCTCAACTTGTTGAACCGTGTGTTCATCTAGAGAAATATCTAAAGACACCTGAGGCATGCCACACTCCCTGATAGGCTCAATATACACTAACTCTTTTACTTTTTGAATTAGAACAACATCGTCAAGACTAAAGGGAAAAGACACAACCAGAGCAATCACCCCAGTATCTGCAATATTATGTGGAATATCCATATGAGTAGCTGACCTTTCTAAAGAACAGAGGACCTCATCACCTAGATTGCCATCAAGCCCCTCCTTCTGAGTAGGGCAATGATTGGGGCCTTGTAAGGGAGGAAGACATGTCTAGCTAGCTAGATTAGCAATGCCATCTTTAACCTGACCGACAGACTTAGAATTAATAAAACCTTCCAACTCAACCTGATTTAAAGTGTTCACAACACTCCCCAATTTTTCAGTGGAGGCTTTATGGAGAGATTGGTAGGCATTATTGGGACCCTCCTTTAACTGGTAATCAGACTTAACCAAGACATGAATAGACTCTTTAACAGGGGCAGAATTCAAGGGAACATTCAAACCTTCCTGATTGTTTATACTAGCTTTGGAATTACAAAAATCCAAGAATAGGGGAGCATCCACAACAATCAAATTTTGACAAAGATCATTATCCATCTTCACAATATGTTGTTTCCAAATACCCTCATTTGATTTGAGATTACTTGAAATTGGGCATACAGAAGTAGGGGGAACCCACACGTAGATTTTTACCAGAACCTTCCCTTCCTCAAAAACAGATTTAGATGTCAAAAACTTCCCAAAGTTATCTCCTATGGATTTCAGCACTTCTGGGTCCATGAATTCAAAGGGAATTTGGGGTAATCCAAGCCAAACTAGTAGAGTTTTAGGCTTGACCCACTCTAGGACAAAAAAGGGTTTGCAAGAAGAAACCCTAAACAAAATATTACCAAACCAATGAAACGAATTCGCAAGAACATCATCCCTAAAATGGGGGGATTCAAAAACCAAAACACAGGAATTTGATGATAACAACTGAAAACAAATTAGTGTAGGCCAATGTTTATGCAATTTAGAATGCAACTTAGACAAATTGGTCTGAGGACCCCAGAATTCCCCTAAGAGAGCAATAGAATGTAACTTGGAGGCCCTTTCTGCCACAAAAGAACCACAAAAATCAAAGCACGGCCGTGGGAACCATACCTCTTTCGTCGGGGATACATCCACCATGTTACCTTTTTCCATACTAGAGGTAGAAAGGGCTTTATTACTCAAGATTGTCGCGTCTTTGCTAGAGATAACAGAAGCACCTGCTTCTTTGACAGACCCAGATGCCCTTGAAGTAGCCTTGACTCTCGCGGCCACCACTTCAGCAAAAGATCAGTTAACATTACCAGAGATGCCCGTCTGCTTCCCCATGTTATGGTTTCTCCCATTTCCACTATGTCCTCACAGGTTTAAGCTCCCCATACAATGACGTGGAAAACTCTTAAAAAAACCCTGAAAATATTTTGAGACTGGATGAAACCCTCTATAATGCCTTCCTGAATGCGGAGCCCTATCTTCCCATCTCCCCTTGGAGAAAACCCATTGGGGCACATGTGGCGGATCATGCCATGCCACATCTGCCCAAGCGCTAAACCGCCTACTGTCACCTAATTGCAGAGCCATAATAAATATTTAATATTTATTTAATAATTATTCTTCTATTAAATAGTTAATTTGAAAAGATTAATTTATTTAATTCATTTCATGTCCTTCTATTAATTAATTTAACTGAAACATTTTATTAATTAAATTCATTATATCCTTTTCTTCTAATCAATTAATTAAATATCTAAATATTTAATTATTCCTCTATCCACTATCCTATAGTCTTATTAATTAAATAATTTCTTAATTATTTAATCCCTTTTTCCAACTCATCTTTCAATCTCCACTTTGCTAACTCATCCATCATGTGGCTAGATTAATTCAACAAAATAAAATAAAATAAAATCATTTATTAGCCACTTATCTCCAACTTCCAAAATAAATGAAATATTGTGTAAGTACACACATTTCCTAACCTTCTTCTATATTCTCTCCAACATCCCTATATCTTAGGAGGACTTGAGTCCACTTGTCCTCTCATTCCTACATCTTCTCCAACTATCATATATGCTCTCAAGTATTGAACTCAGTCAAGGTGAGATGAGTGACACTTGTCTTCTCCTTCCCCTTTTCTCTCAACCTTCAACCTCTTGCTCATAGCCATGCAATTTGCAAGATTCAATCATGACCGTTGATCTCTGCCACCAAAGCTAATGAACTCAAAATCTACAAAAAGAGGTCTCCTAAGCCATTTTGAAACTAATAGCTAATCTTATAGTCATTCTAGGAATTTTTATCTTGCATCTATGAGTTTGAACTTGAAGAAATTAGTAATTTTATAATTTTTATCATAGCTTAATATCATGTTAGCTTAAATCATTTACATGTTCATCTCATAGTATCAATTAACTTGTTGTTCACCAAAAGTGATAACCCAAGAACACCTACAATTGATCTATGAAGTAGCCAATTCAATCTATGAAGAACCTTAGGGCTTGGACAACATGACAAGGATATGAATCCTTCTACTCTTCAAGCTCTACAAAACCTAGGTGAGTATACCTTTGATGCTTAGAATTAAACCTAATACACACCTATGACAACATCAACATAAACAGATAGATCTCACCAGGGCTCCAACACAAGTAGTTTATTGCAGATGGGCTAGATCTACACATAAAACTCAACTATGCTTGAGCATGAGATAGATGAAACATTTCAAAACATAACATAAAATAAAGGTATTCTGATTGGATTTTAAATTGTTTGAGAATCCCCTTAATTGCAGAATCAGTGCCTTATCCAAGGGCAACAGAGTCACACATCAAACTATAGATGAAAACTTATACTGCAGATCCTTCTTCATTCTTAAGTATTCCTGCATTTAATGCCTTGCATAAATGCATTACTCAGCTCACTCACTGGAAAATATCAAATCCAGAAACTATATTCCATTATTCATGATTTATTACAGAATTTAAATTCTTCCTTGAAGAATCCCTACAAACAATCACAACTACCTCCTTGAGATAACAAATCTCAGCCTCCTTGAGGATCTGATTTGAATATAATGAAAATACAAATCCAGAGACAAATTCTATGTGAATTTGTGCATGCCTTACATACACAAGAACCTGCAACTAAGAACACCTATAGCAAAGAATTGAACTCCATTACTGAAAGGAAATCCCTGCTCTGTACAATCTTGAAGAAAATCCAGAATTGGAAGCCATGAAAATATGGAGCCATTCTCCAAATTTCTAGAACCCTTACAAAATGAGAATAATTGGGAATAAGAAGAGGAGGGAAAGATCAAATCTACAATTGAAATTGCCAAGTGTTTATTTTCTCTAACTGAAATTCTTTACCCTCTTCTTTCCCATGGAAACTACTCTCAAAATATCCCATATCTGTTAAAATTAACTACCTGATCGGATTCCTCACTCTGAGAGCTTTCCAGCAATATATAATAGTTGCCATTTTGACAAAAAATGGAGCCCTGAGCGAATTAATTCCTCATGTGTGCACATCATTTAAATTTTTGAATTATTCAATATAGTTGAAACTATGTCTTTAACTGATTTTAAATTTGATTTTTGTTCCCATTTGGTCCTGACGCTTTGCCACGTGGCGGGACTTGATTGGTCGAGGGGGTTGACTGGACACCACCTGAGATGACACCTCATCACTCTGCCACATGTCCGCTTGTTTGTCATTCACCTAGGCACCACCTCATTGCCACTGGGACTGGACCTACCTGCTGGACATCTGACTATACCTGCCACCTGAGCGCCACCTGGCTTTCGCCATTTCACAAACGGTATGTTTCGTGCATCTTCACCTCACGAAACCACGCGCACCGTCGATCTGCTTGGAACTTGCTCGACCTTTAACCTTCTCATTTTCGAAGATGCTTTTTGCTGTTTCACGCACCTTAACCGGTGAGCAACTTTCCTTCGCAAAGCAGCACGGATCGTCCAATCTCCTAAAACATGCACGATCTTTACCTCTTTTCGCTGTTTCATAGGGTTTAACTGGTGAGCACCTTCGGCCTACGAATCAACGTGCTTTGTCAGATCATCTCAGACTTGCTCACTGGTTAAGTCGGTCTTTCTCTGCAAAATTCTGCCTGTTTACCTTGGGAAGCATGCCTACGTGGGGTCCACCTGGTCGCCACTCAGTCACCTCCTCCATTGCCTTGGGATCCGTGCTCGTGCGTGGGCCCACCTTGGGTGCCCATAGGCACCGTCCATCAAAAGCCCAGAGGCTTTGACATATTATTAGTGTAAGGTTTTTCTTATAAACATTAAAAACTACCACTTCCCAGTGAATGTGGGATAATGCGATTTTCCTGAGATTGCAAGTTTTGAGGGTTCTCTCTGAGTTTTAATGGTGTCTACTTGCTCACTTGCCACATCTGAGGGAAGGAGGACTGCTGAAGGATGCCCACATGCCACGCTCCAAACACAATGCCCATTACCTGTTGCACGTTAGATTTGCTTATGAGTTTCTTGAGCTGCTACAGCTGCTGACTAAGCATCATGTGGGGGGCCTTGGACTGGTTTACATTTGCTTTGAAAAACTTGTGGCCTTTGCCTTCTCAAACACTACGTGGAGGGGATAATACACCTGTACTTGCATTGGCCTTAGCTTCAATTTGTTTGAAATCTTGTTGCTGCATAACCCACACAGAGGGAGAGCACGTGAGGAGGAGGAGGATGCTACTATTCATTTGTTTCAAAAAAATCTGAAGCTTCCTTCAAAACCCATGCCACACACCGGGGGGAGCTTCCAATGGAGGATGTTGCTGCGAGCAAAAACATTTGTTTAAAGACCTTTTAAATTCCTGTCCTCCACCATCCACGCAGAGAATTTGGCAATTTCATTTGCTATGGAGTTTCAATGGTCTTTGTCACTATGCCATGCACAACAAGGAGGATAAAAAGGCACATGAGGGGGGGTTTGATTGGCATTACGCCTGCCAAATCTGCATTTGAACTTTGTTTTAAAAAATAACATTGCCTTCTAATGACCACGTAGGGAGGATGATGCTTCAGACTTGCCAACACATTTGCTTGATTGTTTGCTGTTGTTGTTTACCACATAGAGGGAAGACACTTGGGGTTTTCAATGCTACCAATGTGCATTTGCTGTATTTTTTTAATGCTTTTACAATGCCACATTGCACATTCTGAAGGAGGAGCTGCTAAAGCATTTACTTGAAAGATTCTGCTGTCTCAAAGAAACCACGTAGAGGGGGAGGATGGACCAGTTTTTAATCACATGTTGGAGCTTCTAACAGTCTTCCAAACACCACCACATAGAGGATCATTGCTAATTGCAGCTGCTATCATGCCTTTGTTCAAAGATCTAAATGATTCCTTGCCCTCTTCTACTACCACGCAGGGGAGTCTTTGTCAATCCCATCAGACACACCACATGACCTTTGGAGATGGGGAGGCACGTGAGGAAGAAGTTTGTTTGCATCATTAACTTTGCATCTTCCATACTGTAGTCATCAATCAGCTCTGCCAGTGACCTGTTTAATTTTGCAAAGCGTGGAGCCATGTGTTAATTGAGGTCTAACAGCAACAACCTTGTATCTGGATCAAGAAACTTTTCAGTCTCTTTCTTGTTCTCAACAAGATCCATTTTCATCAGAATATTAACATGAGGCAATTCAAGTTGAATCATTGCTGAAAGAGATGCCATACAACCACTTAGGTACTTCGCTATACCCAAGGCCTCCAGCAGCATCCTTGATGTTAAAATCCTCTAATTTGACATATTCAAATTTACATTTGGTGTTGGAGTCTCTCTGTTTTCTCACTATCCAACTAGCAAATTGCAACTAAGCCAATATTGATACACCTCACCATGAAATAAGAACACTTCACCATTAAAATAATTTCATGAGCATGAGCCAAGTCAGGCCCCAAAGTGGGTCCGACTAAAAAAAAATTTGTTTTCATGCAACTGACCTCTGAAATGCTTCAGGAACCTTACCCATACCTCTAGAAACGATCGGCATCATTTTCGGATCATCAGACTGAATTTTGCAACCTTCAAACAATTACGCCACATTTTCGCATTTAATCGCGAAGACGTAATTTTCAAAGTGGTCAAAACATCTTTCTGGAGCTCGCCATCTGACAAGCGTGTACTCTGATATACAAGGACGAACTCTACCAAACGGTATCTCAAAATGAGTCCCGAGCGAAGAGATATTAAATGGCGAAAATGACCAACTGGCTTTGTCGACACTGCGGACCTGATGAAGTCAATGTTCTGGCAACACATGATGCCTTTCTCAAAAATACCAAACGACCTCCATAGACCCTCAAATTTGAAACACAGGTACCTTAAAGTACATATTAAAACTTTAAATTCTCATTTCGACCAAATTCCTAACTGGATGCAAATGGCGCGCTCATAAAAATGGCTACATTAACTGATCTAGCACTGAAAGTATGGATAACTGAAAACAATGGTTAAATGAACCCTTTTGAAAACTGACCAAACGGATTGGCAGAGGCTTGAAAATTGAAACATAGCTCATCATTTATACCAACATTATCCCAGAATGAACATTATGTCATAACACTTACTGAGGCAACTTTTACACTTATGCGAAATAGGGCTCCGACTAGCTATCGAAACAGGGACTTGCCAAAACATAGAAACTGCAAATGGATTTGACTTGGTAAACTGAGCAAATGGATTCATCAAGACTTAAAATTCTGCAGGGTGATTCACATTTATGCATAGAATCCAATCCACTTTGAATTTATTCATGACGATCAACAGGGCAAAAGATATAATTGCTCAAAGTAGGCTACACAATAAAATCTGCATTTGTGCCTAAAATGCACTTTCAGCTCACCCCTCGAAATGGGTACCTCATAAACTTATCCAAATTGAATTCTAAAAGTTTCACATCACTACATAGGCCAAATGAAAGGTGTGGGACATGAATCATGAGCCTTACCCTCTGAAAATCAACTGGCTCCATTTCACCCCCTCTCTAACTAGGCCATTCAAACTGACTTATTTGTAAATGCAAAGCAAAATTTGAATTGGGCCTCTAAACTTGACTCAATTTTAATGAGTCCCAATAGTGGCTCTGACTGGGGATGGTTGATTGCAAGATCAACACAAGAATCCAGATATCTTTGGTTAAGCAGACCACCCAAAAAATGGATCATTCTTCTCTTCTCATCTCATTTCAAAAACAGGGCATCCTTATTCTACCCAAATACTAGAGCACTTTATTTAAAACCACAAAACTGAAGAAAAGCAACTATAGAAAATATACAAACATGCTGATGACTGATTACAAACTGCTCAATCAATCTTAGCATTTACCTCTATCAAAAATCCGATTCTCATCACTTGATACCATGATCCAAGCAAAGGCACTTTTCAATAACAACTGAGCATAACTTTTATAATCCACCTCTTTTGTCTCATCACTGTAACAGCTGGTGTGCATACCTCTTGTCTGATTCTAAACTTTGTAATCACACACTACTTCAATGCAAGTAAAAACATGAGACAATTCACCATAGAGGCTTTCCCACAAGATACCATACATTTCACTATCCCAATCAATTCTACCATTTGCGAAGACATCATCATGCTCTGGTTGAAGAAAATCCTCAGCTAACTCTTTCTCTTTCAGGCTTACATCTACCTGAAACACTTCCATTTGTGGTCTGAAAAAGTCATCACATAACCCATGCCTCTTGTCTTCATCATGAAGTAAATTCTTACAACCCATGTTACTGTTGTTCGAAACTTTATCAACATTACAAACTTGTTCAACACAAGGGGAAACTTCATCATTCTCATCAATGAAATCAGCACCATGGATATTTGTATCAAAAGCAAAGAACTCCAAATCCAGTTCAAGCATACTATCAACATTCACATCCTCATCATGGTACTTGAAATTTTGAAAGCATTCAAATGTGGGTTCATTTAAATCTGAAAATAGAACATTATCAACATTGTCACATACATTCTTATCTTCAAAAACACTTTTGTTTTTAGATTCATAACTAAGGTACATAACTTGGTCTTCTATTATATCATCTTCACAAGATGAATAATAAGAATTCTCATAACCATTATCAGCTGCATAACTGGCATTCATTTGCTGACCAAAAGAAAGTGAAACACTTGTGCCAAGATCGTTCTCATTCTGAAATTGATCTTCATTGTTCATTTGCATACTTTCAAGGTGCTGGGAATAGAACTCATTATCCTCATAATCAGCAACACCACTCCATTCTGAAACACATTCATCACTGGGTATACTTGCACTGAACACATCATCAACATCATTCACAATTTCATTTTTCAGATTTATCAGACTTCACCAAAATCTGATTTTCATCATATTGCACAACTTCACTTACATAATCAACAACATTTGGTGATCCTTCAGTATTTGGTATTTGAACATCAAATACATCAGCAACATTTAAAGATAGATGGTCATCATTAACATAATTTTCATTATTGTTAACCTTAGGAGATGCATGATTTACTTGATAATTTGCAATCACATAGTCAGCATAATCGGCATACAAATCAAATGATACATATCCCTTGTATATATCAATCTCCATATCAGCATTATCACAACATTGCACACTAATCATTCCATCATTACTGTGAGAGGCAACCGACATTAACAGCAGAGGATCTTGACTCTCATTCAAATATGAAACATATGCATCAACAAAACTGTTTGGAACTGCAAAGCTTGATGCACCTAGACATGGAATGATTTTCTCAACTTCACATGGTATTCCACCATTGAAGGTACTTTGACAAGAAACTACAACAGACACAAATTTCTTGGCTATCCCAAATTTCAAATTATTTTCAATGTCTCTAGCCGTGTTAAAAGCTTCATACAAGGTTTTAGGGTCTTTGTTTCTCAATAGGAAACCCATCTTCTTACCAAAAGAACTCATATAAATATCTAGACATACTTTATCATCAAACTTATATTTTCTGGAAATTTTAGACAATGTTTGTGAAAACCTGATATTAAATGTTGGTACCAATTCATCTTTCCTGATTTGTATACAAGTGAACTCTTTCATCATATCATAATCACTCATTTTTTCATCAAATTGATCCATGAAATCTTAAATCAATTCTTCCCATGAGGTAATAGAATTCATTGGCAAAAAAGAAAACCAATCTCTTGCATTCTCTTTCAGTGACTGAACAAACAATTTCATACATATATCTTCCTGACAAATTTCAAATTCTCCTATCAAATCTGAAACTCTTTTCACGTGTTGACATGCTAATTATGATTTCTTCCCACTGAAAATGGGCAAATACTTTCTAATTTCTGTGGGTATGGGATTTGGGTAACCCGGAATACCTTCAAAGTTTAGAGCAGCATAATAATTCATACTGAAACTCTTCCTATTACATGGTTGTTCTGGTTTACTAGGCATGGCTCTATGTGGAAATAATTGGGGCTGAAAAAATTCACTACACATTTCTTTCTTTACTTCCACAAATGATTATACAATATTGGATAAAACTTCAAGCACATATCCTTATATTGAAACTATTTCATTAACATTGCTTGACATAAGGTTTTCCAAATTTGCATACTACGGCAGATCGTATACACTAGATATTTTAGCATCATAGATATGCAAAGTAATTTTTTGATTCCTCTTTCCCTCTAGACTAGTGTTGTTCACTAAATGGGAAAACAACTTTACACATTCAAATTTTTAGAAGAGATGTCTTGCATTTAAAACCTCTGAAAATACATGGAGATTTGCGGCTATAAGACTTGTAGATCTGAAGATTTACTTCACTTTTAGCACGGTCTTTTACATCAGAGTTGCCACCTCTTGCACAGAGGATATTTTGAACAGAAGAACCATTAAATCACAAATTTAATTCTCTTTACTCCCTTGATCTCGCTGCAATAAACACTCTTCCAGGTTGTTTAATACTAGTATGAACCACAGAGTCACCACCCAATAAGGAATTGGGGACAAATTCGCACACAGCTGCAAGAACTTCTTACAACTCTCAATAATGCATTCACTGTTACTCCTTCATAAAATATGACATGACAAACATATCATTCTACAGATCTTGAACAAGGAACATTTTCTAACTCATAAATTCACTTTCATACTCTGTGCATACACAATGGACTGACTAACTGGATATGAAATTGATAGGACGAAGAATACATTCCACTTCTAACCATATCAATCAAGCATTTGAATCCATTTATTCCCCAACAGAGTCACCACTTTTTTTGTTCACCAAAAGTGATAACCCAAGAACACCTGCAATTGATCTATGAAGTAGCCAATTCAATCTATGAAGAACCTCAGGGCTTGGACAACATGACAAGGATATGAATCCTTCTACTCTTCAGGCTCTGCAAAACCTAGGCGGGTATACCTTTGATGCTTAGAATTAAAACTATTACACACCTATGACAACATCAATATAAATAGATAGATCTCACCAGGGCTCCAACACAAGTAGTTTATTGCAGATGGGCTAGATCTACACATAAAACTCAACTATGCTTGAGCATGAGATAGATGAAACATTTCAAAATATAACATAAAATAAAGGTATTCTGATTGGATTTTAAATTGTTTGAGAATCCCCTTAATTGCAAAATCAATGCCTTATCCAAGGGCAACAGAGTCACACATCAAACTATAGATGAAAACTTATACTGCAAATCCTTCTTCATTCTTAAGTATTCTTGCATTTAATGCCTTGCATAAATGCATTACTCAGCTCACTCATAGAAAATATCAAATCCAAAAACTATATTCCATTATTCATGATTTATTACAGAATTTAAATTCTTCCTTGAAGAATCCCTACAAACAATCACAACTACCTCCTTGAGATAACAAATCTTAGCCTCCTTGAGGATCTGATTTGAATATAATGAAAATACAAATCCAAAGACAAATTCTATGTGAATTTGTGCATGCCTTACATACACAAGAACCTGCAACTAAGAACACCTATAGCAAAGAATTGAACTCCATTACTGAAAGGAAAGCCCTGCTCTGTACAATCTTGAAGAAAACTCAGAATTGGAAGCCATGAAAATATGGAGCCATTCTCCAAATTTTTGGAACACTTACAAAATGAGAAGAATTAGGAATAAGAAGAGGAGGAAAGATCAGATTTGCAATCAAAATTGCCAAGTGTCTATTTTCTCTAATTGAAATTATTTACCCTCTTCTTTCCAGTGGAAACTACTCTCAAAATATCCCATAGCTATTAAAATTAACTACCTGATTGGATTCCTCACTCCGAGAGCTTTCCGACAATATGTAATACTTTCCATTTTGACCAAAAATGCAGCCCTCAGCGAATTAATTCCTCATGTGTGCACATCATTTAAATTTTTGAATTATTCAATATAGTTGAAACTATATCTTTAACTGATTTTAAATTTGATTTTTGCTCCCATTTGGTCCTGACGCTTTGCCACGTGGTGGGACCTGATTGGTCGATGGGGTTGACTGGACGCCACCTGGGATGACACCTCATCACTCCACCACATGTCCACTTGCTTGTCATCCACCTAGGTGCCACCTCATCACCATCGAGATGGGACCTACCTGCTAGACTTCTGACTGTACCTGCCACCTGAGCGCCACCTGGCTTTTGCCATTTCGCAGACGGTATATTTCGTGCATCTTCACCTCACGACACCACGTGCATCGTCGATCTTCTTGGAACTTGCTCAACCTTTAACCTTCTCATTTTCGGAGATGCTTTTCACTATTTCGTGGACCTTAACCGGTGAGCAACTTTCCTTCATGAAGTAGCGTGGATCATCTGATCTCCCGAAACATGCATGATCTTTACCTCTTTTCGCTGTTTCCCAGGGTTTAACTAGCGAGCACCTTCGACTTGTGAATCAACGCGCTTCATCGGATCATCTCAGACTTGCTCACTGGTTAAGTCAGCCTTTCTCTACAAAATTCTGCCTATTTGCCTTGAGAAGCATGCCTGCGTGGGGTCCACCTAGTCACCGCTTAGTCACCTCCTCTGTCACCTCAAGATTCGTGCCCGCATGTGGGCCCACCTTGGGTGCCCATAGGCACCGTCCATCAAAAGCCCAAAGGCTTTGACATATTATTAGTGTAAGGTTTTGCTTATAAACATTAAAAACTACCACTTCCCAGTGAATGTGGGATAATGCGATTTTCCTGAGACTACAAGTTTTGAGGGTTCTCTCTGAGTTTTAATGGTGTCTACTTGCTCACTTGCCACATTTGAGGGAAGCAGGACTGTTGAAGGATGCCCACATGCTACACTCCAAACACCACGCCCATTACCTATTGCACGTTAGATTTTCTTATGAGTTTCTTGAGTTGCTACAGCTGCTGACTGAGCATCACGTGGGGGGCCTTGGACTGGTTTATATTTGCTTTGAAAACCTTGTGGCCTTTGCCTTCTCAAACACTATGTGGAGGGGATAATACACCTGCAGTTGCATTGGCATTAGCTTCAATTTGTTTGGAAGCTTGCTACTGTGTAACCCACACAGAGGGAGAGCACGTGAGGAGGAGGATGACACCGTTGTTCATTTGTTTAAAAAAAATCTGAAGCCTCCTTCAAAAACCATGCCACGCACCAGGGGGAACTTCCAATGGAGGATGTTGCTGCCAGCAAAAGCATTTGTTTAAAGACCTTTTAAATTCCTGTCCTCCACCATCCATGCAGAGAATTTGGCAATTTCATTTGCTATGGAATTTCAATGGTCTCTGTCACTATGCCACGCACAACAAGGAGGATAAAAAGGCATGTGAGGGGGGGTTTGACTAGCATTACACCTACCAGATCTGCATTTGAACTTTATTTTAAAAAAGAACATTGCCTTCTAATGACCACGTAGGGAGGATGATGCTTCAAACTTGCCAACACATTTGCTTGATTGTTTGCTATTGTTGTTTACCACGCAGAGGGAACACACTTGGGGTTTTCAATGCTGCCAATGTGCATTTGCTGTATTTTTTTAATGCTTTTACAATGCCACATTGCACATTCTGAAGGAGGAGCTGCTAAAGCATTTACTTGAAAGATTCTGCTGTCTCAAAGAAACCACGTAGAGGGGGAGGATGGACTGGTTTTTAATCACATGCTGGAGCTTCTAACAGTCTTCAAAACACCACCACATAGAGGATCATTGCTAATTGCAGCTGCTATCATGCCTTTGTTCAAAGATCTAAATGATTCCTTGCCCTCTTCTACTACCACGCAGGGGAGTCTTTGTCAATCCCATCAGACACACCACATGACCTTTGGAGATGGAGAGGCACATGAGGAAGAAGTCTGTTTGCATCATTAACTTTGCATCTTCCATACTATAGTCATCAATCAGCTCTGCCAGTGACATGTTTAATTTTGCAAAGCGTGGAGCCATGTGTTAATTGAGGTCTAACAGCAACAACCTTGTATCTGGATCAAGAAACTTTTCAGTCTCTTTCTTGTTCTCAACAAGATCCATTTTCATCAGAATATTAACATGAGGCAATTCAAGTTGAATCATTGCTGAAAGAGATGCCATACAACCACTTAGGTACTTCGCTATACCCAAGGCCTCCAGTAGCATCCTTGATGTTAAAATCCTCTAATTTGCCATATTCAAATTTACATTTGGTGTTGGAGTCTCTCTGCTTTCTCACTATCCAACTGGCGAATTGTAACTAAGCCAATATTGATACACCTCGCCATGAAATAAGAACACTTCACCATTAAAATAATTTCATGAGCATGAGCCAAGTCGGGCCCCAAAGTGGGTCCGACTAAATTTTTTTTTGTTTTCATACAACTGACCTCTGAAATGCTTCAGGAACCTTACCCATACCTCTGGAAACGGTCGACATCATTTTCGGATCATCAGACTGAATTTTGCAACCTTCAAGCAACTACGCCACATTTTTGCATTTAATCGCGAAGACGTAATTTTCAAAGTGGTCAAAACATCTTTCTGGAGCTCACCATCTAACAGGCGTGTACTCTGATATACAAGGACTAACACTACCAAACGGTTTCTCAAAATGAGTCCCGAGCGAAGAGATATTAATTGGCGAAAATGACCAACTGGCTTTGTTGACACTGCGGACCTGATGAAGTCAATGTTCTGGCAACACATGATGCCTTTCTCAAAAATACCAAATGACCTCCGTAGACCCTCAAATTTGAAACACAGGTACCTTAAAGTACATATTAAAACTTTGAATTCTCAGTTTGACCAAAAGCCTGACTGGATGCAAATGGCGGGCTCATAAAAATGGCTACATTAACTGATCTAGCACTGAAAGTACGGATAACTGAAAACAATGGCTAAATGAACCCTTTTGAAAACCGACCAAACGGATTGGCAGAGGCTTGAAAATTGAAACATAGCTCATCATTTATACCAACATTATCCCAGAATGAACATTATGTCATAACACTTACTGAGGCAACTTTTACACTTATGTGAAACAGGGCTCCGACTAGCTGTCGAAACAGGGACTTGCCAAAACATAGAAACTGCAAATGGATTTGACTTGGTAAACTGAGCAAATGGATTTGTCAAGACTTAAAATTCTGCAGGGTGACTCACATTTATACATAGAATCCAATCCACTTTGAATTTATTCATGACAATCAACAGGACAAAAGATATAATTGCTCGAAGTAGGCTACTCAATAAAATCTGCATTTGTGCCTAAAATGCACTTTCAGCTCACCCCTCGAAATGGGTACCTCATAAACTTATCCAAATTGAATTTTGAAAGTTTCACATCACTGCATAGGCCAAATGAAAGGTGTAGGACATGAATCCCGAGCCTTACCCTCTGAAAATCAACTGGCTCCATTTCACCCCCTCTCTAACTAGGCCATTCAAACTGACTTATTTGTAAATGCAAAGCAAAATTTGAATTGGGCCTCTAAACTTGACTCAATTTTAATGAGTCCCAACATAACTTTCAATCTATTCTTCATGTGCCACCTTGGAAGCTACTAGTTCTTGTCTGAGAGAAAATCATCTGCAACCAGGAACAATGGAGTTAGGACACAATGAGACATAAATCATGAAGGTATATTCTCTTTTATTTACTTTTATTTCATGTTATTTCATTGGTTGAAGCTAAATATTTCTTGTAGCTTTCTTTTATATTATATGATGGATTAACAAGTTTCAGGTCAATTCTCTTAGAGTTCAACTTTAGCCTCAATATTTTTGGTGCCCACTGTGGGGCTCATGCCTCGTACAACTTCTAATATCCTATCTTTTTCTTGCTTAACGCATTTGTAACTTGTTTCATGCCTATGTGGAAAAGGACAATGCTTTTGGTAGTTAGATTCACGCTTTTGTGCTATAGGTTAGCATTTTTGTGTTGTAGGTTAGTGCTTATATTTAGCAAGTTAACACTTTTGGTTGAGGATTCACACATTTAGTCACTTAGAGAAGCACTTATGTTCAGTAGGTTAGCACATGTGGTTGGTAGGTTAGCGCTTTTGGTCGAGGATTCACACATTTTATCACTCAGAACAACGCTTTTGTGTCTTAGATTCATGCTTTTGTGTTATAGGTTATCACTTTTGAGTTAAAAGATAGCACTTTTGTTAGATTAGTGATTCTGTTCAATTCCCAAGCAATTTTTAAAAAACTTTCAATATGCTAACAAACTTTTTTGCAGGTCTAAATGTTCAAGAACTGAGAATTTGAAAACTACTAACATATCTGTGTACAAGGTTATTTTGAAGTAAAATTCATGCATTTCCTCACATAGTTGATTAGGAGTTTATTTTGGAGAGTACTACATCATATCTTGTTCATCTAGTCTAACTAGGAGGATAATCAACAACATGCAACTTGCATTTGAGTGTCTTCTTTAAAGTAGTTGCACATAGATTTTAGAAGTCTTAAAATAAACTTTTGTCTTTCGTGCTTGTTGAGGTAGTAGATGAATATTCTCTCACCCTCATATGGTGATCAGAAAACTAGATCTATTTCCTTCATGTGTAACCTTTAGAGGGCCTGCCTTCCTGAGATGCCTTAAGGAGGCCAATGAGAGGGGAATGACCCAAGTGGAAATGGGCTAATACTGAGTCCTTCAGATCCACTCTAAATAAATCGTGTCTGTGATGAAAGTCATAGACAACATGTGCTGATTAGTTCATACCGACACTATGTTTCCCCATAAACCATATGGAGCATAACCTCTATAGGCTGGGAACCTTTTGTATTTATAATTTAAATTTCTGCATGTATGGCCACATGACCGAAAGCCCTTAATAAAAATCTTTTGTAAAATTGCCAAAATCCTTCTAATTGTTGGCGCAAGAGGTCGGACCTCTAAAGCGGCTCACACACATATGGTTCTTAGTAGAGATATTAAGTTTTCCATGGGGAGTTTTTATGGAAACTGGTGCTTGGCTGCCCCAGAGAAGTGAGTGCCAATGGTGGAGCTAGTGGGGTCAAGCACCTAAATATCTACTTTGAATAGCATAGCCTCGAGGGAAACCCCATGAGAGATTCAACAATTATTGTCTCGACCTACCATAGGATTTGTTCTTTCTTGTGCACTTTGATTTCCAAAACATTGTGTCATTTGTGTCTACAAAAACGTTCTAAAAAATGGTCAAAAACTTGAAAAATTCATCAGTCCGAATTGAGCAAAAAAATATCACAGGTCTTCAAACTAGTCAGATTATCAAGTTACCAATCAAACAAGATATTTAAAAAGGTTTTCATAAGCATAAAAAATTCAACAAGTTAGTGATTCAACCATCCCAAGTACAAAAATCAACATCATTATCAGTTTCTCATTAGGATATATCAAATCCTTTATCACGAAACTTGATCATATAAACCTTTGTTCATTATTTTGGATATATCATTCCTATTTTAACCTAGGTTATATCAAAATAAATATTTTACTCACATTGGAATCAAACAAACTTATAAACCATCATATGCTTATATGACTTTAAAATATCACCTTAAGAAAAGCAAACCCAATTATAAGGATACTCTAAAGAGGATAAGATTCTTGTATATCAATCACAAAATCTTGTTAAAACATATGACATTCCTACACCATTTTCGTCACTATTTACGTGGTTACAAAACATAATTTGATGGAGAACTTTTGCGAGCACGTGCCTTTCAAAAACAAGACGCTTTATCACAACACACTAATAACAGTGGTAAAATAAACAAAGCTTATCTTTCTAAACCAATAATCACTTATTAAGTTGCATTCAGAAGGTCATAACGTGGAAAGTTTTCAAATCAATCACATGCTAGTTTGGACTAGATCTCAACACAAGCAGTTCAAAAGACAACAAAAACAAATGGAAGAAGAAAATTCAATGTTTTTGAAGAGGCATTCAATAACACCATTAAAAACCTTGAACAAGATGATAAATTTGACAAACTAATGGAAAAGTTATTGGAGAAACAAAAAGAAAAACACCTAATGTTGGCAAAATTAGGAGCCAAATTGCCACAAGACTTTAACATAGAAAGTTTGAAACAAGATGTAGAGATGAGTAACCATCAAAACATTGATGGTCCCAATAACAAGGATGTAAATAGAGTAAATCATTAGGAAATAAGAGATAAAATAAGAAAAGAAAACGATGATACAATAAGAGAGCGTGGTGACAGAAGAACTTATGAGGATACAAGGAGAACCTGTTTTGATCATCCTTTGTTAACTGTCGCTCAACAAATACAAACCTTACAACAACAAATACAAGATATGTAGAATGGAATGAGTTCCAAGAAATATTCATTGGAGGACATCTACCCATATCCTTTTGACAAAATTTTAAACATGATACCATTCCCACAACATTGTGAAATCCCTAAATATGATAAGTATGATGGGAAATCTGATCCTCAAGATAACATTAGAGAATTTTGCACCATGAGTATGGAATTTGCACATGATGAAACTTACCTGATGCATTTATTCCCTAGAAGCTTAAGTGGACAATCAATGGAATGGTTCTCAAGACTACCATCTTGAATTAAATCTTTTGAAGAACTTGTGAACATATTTATCTCACAATACTCCTACAACGTAAAAAATGAGATAACAATGCCAGATCTATGTAAGGTCAAGAAAAAGAATGGTGAACCTTTCATGGTCTTTTTACAACGTTGGAAACAAATGTTCAATAGATATCCAAGAGATGTACCTGATCAAGAGAAAATGGACATATTCATTGACAACCTTACCAGTAAAATGAGTTACTGTCTTAAAATGCAATGTCCTCCTTCTTATGCTAAAATGATTGAAAATAGTCTAAAGATAGAAGATGCAATGGTAAAGAAAGGAGAGTAAAATTTTTAGAACAATTCCTACAATAAAAACAATCACAACAACAACAATAACAATAACAATGACAAACCTAAGTTTTGTTCAAAGAATAGGAATATTACCAATGGAGGAAATGATGACAGCAATGCTATCAAACAACAAACAATATTCAACTTATCAAGTCAACCACCAAACAACAAAAATCAAGAGAACAACAAATCCAAGTTTTTCTTCTCCAATCCTCGCATGAAATTCACAAACATTGGGGAACCCTTGGAATCAGCTCTGAAAACTCTTATTGCAAATAAATTGAATACTTTACTAGAAGCAAGCAATTATGAATCTCAAATTCAAACCTAATTGGTGGAATGACAATCATTTTTGTAATTATCATCGAAAAAAAGGACACCAAACCAATGATTGTCAAATATTAAAGCACCTTATTCAACATTTAATCAATAATGGAACTATCATAGTAGATGGTCATAAGACAAATAAATCACATCTATCATTCAAAACTCCACTTCCAAACTTTAAAAAAGGTGAACAATCCAAACCAAAAGATGATAAAGGCAGAGCTAAGGTAAACTATACTTACACATATGATGATGTGGTAAATTTCATCATCATTAAAGACAATGAGCCTTCAGAACCAATCAATGTCATTACAAGAAGCATAGCGAAAGTTACAGTTCCAGATATAAGAAATGAATCAACATCCACTTAAAGACAATACAACTTAGTGGAACAATTGGAAAAGATACCCACTCAAATATCAATTTTGGAGCTCCTAAAAGTTTCACATATGCATAAGGAAATATTGGAGAAATCTCTAATGTAAACAACAGTCTCAAAAGACTTGGATGTGGATCAATTCAAAAATATGGTGGGACACCTCATAACCCCACATTGCTTATCCTTTTCTAAAAATGATGATGCATCCTTGCAAAACCCTCACAATTGTCCCTTACATGTTGAAGTTGCCATTCATAAAACCTATGTCAAACGCGTACTCATAGATGAAGGTATGATGAATCAATAAGGATCCAGACAACTACTGAGAGGGGGAGGTGAATCAGTAGATAGAAAACTGACTAAACTTTCACCAAACTCAAAAACAATCCCACAAGCCAATCTCAAAATTAACTGGTTCAAACACTGAACTACAAACTTAAATAGCATTGACAGTTTACCAGTTTGACTGGCATATCAAAATAACAATATAATAGCTCTGAAACTCCCAAACTATTTATCCAAAACATCAAAATACTTTACTAACAATAGTAAAATCACATTTTGGATTACTGTCGATCATCTTATCATATCTAAGTGGATTTATCAGTTAAGCAAATTAACCATATCAAACATAACCACAAAAACCATTCACCACTTGACACAATGATTTTTGATGTGGAAATCCAAATGGGAAAAACCACGGTGGGATGAATACCCACAAGTATTTTGAACTCTTCTGAAGTTCACCCTGTTAGGAGCCAAGCCTGTTAAAGCTTTACAAAAAGTCCTGTTAAGAACAGATCTTGTTAGGGACCACCTGATTAAGGGATTGACTATAATGCCTTGTTAGAAGCAATACCCTATTAGGAGTAACCACGGTAGAGGATTTGAAATCCAAGCTAATGGATCACATGGTTAGAGGATCTAGATAGCACTAATCCTATTAAAGATTACCCTGTTAAGGGATTTGACTATTGTAATTGTTAGAGAACAACATGGGTTTGCTGATCTGGTAAATAGCACTACTCTGCTTGATCAGATCCTTTTCATGCTTCTATCTGCCTTCACACATACTACAGATAAACCTTCTAGTTTGGCAATCAATCACACTAACACTTAACCAAAATTGCCAACACTACAACAAAATAACTCATCGACCTTATAAGAAAAACAATAGGTCAGTAACACATCACACACCTAAGATCTCATAGAGATTACAAACAAATCAGTTCAAGTATGACTGTTGGATTACAAGAAATAATTGCACACTGTTCAAGACAACCTCGATCGCTCCTTGATCACCGCTTCATCGAATCCTGTAACTCATCACACAGTTTCCTCTTCATGCAATGTACTCACTCATTCCCAAGATAAAATTTTTATCTCTATGTGCCAAAAACTATTTGAAACTCATCACATACAACATGCATACGTGGCATAATCATTACTGTTCATCATTTGATCATAAACTAATATAACCAATTCACTAAGCTCCATCGGTTAGGGTTTGGCACATCAATAGGTAGGGTTACTGGTTGATCTCACTGCTTCTTAAGTAATACTAGTTTCCTTCACTAGCTCACCTATCGGTTACAAAACAACATCATTACTGGTTATAATTGACATCAATGACAACATAATAGTTCATCAATGCAATCTTGATGCAAATGCCAACAATCTCCCCCTTTGGCATTGATGGCAATACAAATATCAATACCCTTGATTGTGATGATTGAGACTAATACACATACACAGGTATAGGAATCCTGGTTTACATTTTACCATGTACTCTTCTTCAACTGAGTCTCCATGTCTTTAGCTGGTAACTGGCTATAGATCTTCTCTCTATCAATCATATAGTTCTTCTCCCCCTTTGACAACAATGCCAAAGTGAAAGTAAAATATGCAGTGTCATACTTCACTGTTCTGCATCAACAATCTGCAACTTGATGCTCCCCCTGTGAAGTAGCTCCACTCTACACCAATCCTGCTTCAAGATTATTCAATTAGCTCTGAGACTGATGTAATCCAGATCTTTCTCAATTGACCTCATGTAAGGGGCATAGCCCCTAGCTGACCTCTAAGGTACTCAAAATTAGTCTTAGGCAGAGGTTTAGTAAAGATATCTGCTAGCTGCTCCTTAGTAGATACATGATCCAATAATACATCTTTACTATGCACTTTGTCCCTCAATTTAAGCTTAATATGCTTGGTTCTAGCATGCAACACCGGGTTTTTTGATATATTTATGGCACTGGTGTTATCACATAAAATATTTACTGGTTCTATGATCTTCAACTTGAATCCTTCAAGAATATGTTTCATCTAGATTGTCTGGGTATAATTCATATACGTTGCAACATATTCAACTTCAGCAGTGGACTCTGGTATACAACTCTGCTTCTTACTGCTCCAAGATACAAGTCTTCCTCCAAGAAAGAATGTACCACTGGTTGTGCTCTTCCTATCATCAACATTTCCTGCCCAGTCTACATCTGTATAAACCTTCAAATCAAAGTTACTTGAATATAGATACCATAATCCATAATCAATAGTACCTTTCAAATATTTGAATATCCTTTTAGTTGCAATCATGTGTGTCTCCTTTGGGTTCTTCTGAAATCTTGCAACTAAACCAACTGCATGATCAATATCCGATCTTTTGTGAACAACATAATGCAATTTCCCTATCATTGATTTGTACTCCTTTTCATCAATAGATGCAGCATCATCATCCTTAGACAGTTTACAACCTATAACCATTGGTGTTCCAACAGTTTTAAAGTCACTCATTCCAAATGTCTTCAATACCTCTTTCACATATTTAGACTGTGTGATAAAAATACCACTCTTCATCTGTTGAATTTGCAAACCTATGAATTTTTTTATCTTTGCTACTAGAGACATTTCAAATTCACCTTTCATCTCATTTGCAAAGTCATCACTCATGTCATCATTTCCTCCAAATATGATATCATCCACAAACACTTCACTAACCAGTATCTTATCTCCTTTAGTCTTGAGATATATTGTTGTCTTCATTGGTTCTCTCAAAACCTATCTTCATTAGGTGTAAATGTAGGCTTTCATACCATGATCTTGGTGCTTGCTTCAAACCATATAGTGCCTTGTGTAGTTTACACAACATATCCTTTGCATCAGTCAAAGCCTGACCATCTGGATGCTCAATGTATACTTCCTTTTCCTATATTCCATTTAGAAATGCTAACTTCACATCCATCTGATATACTTTGA
Organism: Cryptomeria japonica; assembly: GCF_030272615.1. Lineage (NCBI taxonomy): Eukaryota > Viridiplantae > Streptophyta > Pinopsida > Cupressales > Cupressaceae > Cryptomeria > Cryptomeria japonica. The sequence goes on along the minus strand of NC_081410.1, from coordinate 372,587,421 downwards.
ATCCCCTATATTTTGGAAATTCAAGTAGAGTCCTAACACCTTCCAATCTAGAAACTGGTGCAAATGTCGCATCATAGTCTTCTCCTTCTTCCCGTGCATAACCTTTTCATACCAATCTAGCTTTGTTTCTAACTACTACTCCATCTTCATTTAGTTTATTCCTAAATACCCATTTAGTGCCTATCACATTTTTATTCACCGGTCTAGGTACTAGGGTCCATGTATTGTTCTTATCTTCAGGTTCTTCTTCCTCAATATCATCATCTTTCAAATCTACTAGTTCCGGTTGAACTGGTACTATAACATTCACTTCACCAGCTTTTGGCTTCACCGGTTTTGGTTCCAAAATCAGAATGTAAGGTTCATCTTCCTTCTTCTCCTTACTGGTTTCTCCTGAAACTTCAGGACACTCATCCACTCGAACATCAACACTTTGAATGATTCTCTTTGTCTGATTGTTGTAACATTTGTAAGCCTTACTCTTGGTGGAGTAACCAAGAAATATGCCTTCATCACTCTTAGCATCAAAATTACTAATATATTCACCTATCTTGATAAAATATTTATTTCCAAAAATCTTAAAATAACTGACATTAGGTGATCTACCATACCAGTATTCACAAGGAGTTCTATCCTTACCTCTCAAGTTACCAATATCCAGTTCATAGTGTATACAACTGGGATGACAGCTTCTCTCCAAAAATGTTTTTCTACAACTCCTTGTATTAGCATCATTCTAGCAGCTTCAACAACTGACCAATTGTTCCTCTCTACAATACCATTCTATTGTAGTGTCCTCAGTGCAGAAAGTTGCCTCTTAATTCCATTGTCTTCACAATATCTAGTGAATTATGATGGTACGATGAAAGAATAAGGATCCGGTCAACTACTGAGAGGGGGGGTGAATCAGTAGATAGAAAACTGTATAGACTTTCACCAATCTTAAAAATCAACCTCTCAAAGAAAACTGTGAACTGACTAGTTTAAACACCGAACTTCAAATGCAATAATACTAACAAGTTAAACCGGTTGACTATCATAAAAGAATAATAGTAAAACAACTCTGAAACTCACAAACCTTGTAAGCAAAACATCCAAATACTTTACTGACATAAATAAAACATATTTCAGATTGTTGTCAGTTAACATAACATATCAATATGGATTTAGCAATTAAGCAATTCGACCATAGTAAACATAACCACAAAAACATTCACCACTTGACACAATTTTTTTGACGTGGAAACCCAAATGGGAGAAACCACGGTGGGGATGAATACCCACAAGTTTTCTGAACTCTTCTAAAGTTTTCCATGTTAGGAGCCTAACCTGTTAAATCTTTACAAAAATTCCTATTAAGAACATATCCTGTTAGGGACCACCCGGTTAAGGGATTGACTATAATGCCCTATTAGAAGAAATATCCTATTAGGAGTAACCTCGGTAGAGGATTTGAAATCCAATCTAATGGATCACCTGGTTAGAGGATTTAGATAACACTAAGATTGTTAGAGCTAACCCAGTTAGGGGATTTGACTATTGTAATTGTTAGATAACAACAGGGGTTTTCTGATCTGTTTGAATATCACTACACTTGCTTGTTCAGATCATTTTCATGCTCCTATCTTCCTTTACACATATTATAGATACATCATCTGGTTCAGCAACCACAATCTCACTCTCAATCACAAATTTCCAACTCTATAACAAAATAATTCATCGACCTTATAAAAAAAACAATAGGTCGGTAACACATCACAAACCTAATTCTCATAGAGATTACAAACAAATTGGTTCAAGTATGACCGTTGGATTACAGAACAATTATTGCACAACATTCAAGATATCCTTGACCGCTCCTTGATCACCACTTCATTGATCTTTGTAACTCATCACTCGGTTTACATTACATGCAATGAACTCGCTCATTCCCAAGATAAAAAACATTATCTCTATGCACCAAAAACCATTTGAAACTCTTCTCATACAACATGCATATGTGTCATAATCATTACCGATCATCATTAGATCATAAACCAATACAACCGATTCACCAAACTCCATCAGTTAGGGTTTATCATATCAATAGGTAGGGTTTACTGGTTGATCTCACTTATTCTCAAGTAATATCGGTTTTCTTCACAAATTCACCTATCGGTTGAAGTTCCCTTTACTATCTCTTCCTACTGGTTACAAAACAACATTATTACAACATCATTACCGGTTAATTGACATCAATGACAACATAATATTTCATTAATGCAATCATCATGCAAATTCCAACAATCTCCCCCTTTGGCATTGATGGCAATACAAGTATCAATACTCAATACCCCTTGATTGCTATGATTGTGAATAGGAATCCTAGTTTTCATTTTGCCATGTACTCTCCTTCAACTGAGTCTCCATGTCTTCAGCTGGTAACTAGCTATAGATCTATCATACAGTTCTTCTCCCCAATCATATAGTTCTTCTCCCCCTTTGACAGCAATACCAAAGTGAAAGTAAAACATGCAATGTCAAATTGTACTATTAAGCATCATCGATCTACAACTTGATGCTCTCCCTGTGGAATAACTCCACTCTACACCAATCCTGCTATAAAATTTTGCAAGTAGCTCTGGGACTGATGTATTCTACATCATTCTCAATTGACCTCATGTAGGGGTACAACCCCTAGCTAACTTCTAAGATACTCAAAATTATTCTTAGGCAGAGGTTTAGTAAAGATATCCGCAAGCTACTCCTTGGTAGAAACATGCTCCAATATCACATCTTTACTCTACACTTTTTCTCTCAAGAAATGATACTTTAGCTCAATATGCTTGGTTCGTGCATGCAAAACAGGGTTCTTTGAAATATTTATGGCACTGGTGTTGTTGAATAAGATCTTTACCGGTTCTGAAATCTTCAACTTGAATCCTTTCAGAATGTGTTTCATCTAGATAGCCTAGGTACAATTCATATAAGTTGCAACATACTTAGCTTCAGCAGTAGACTAAGATATACAACTCTTCTTTTAGCTACTCCAAGATGCAAGTCTTCCACCAAGAAAGAATGCACCACCTATTGTGCTCTTCCTATCATCAACATTACCTGCCCAGTCTGCATCTATATACACCTTCAAATCAAAGTTACCTGCATATGGATACCATAATCCATAGTCAATATTATCTTTCAAATATCTGAATATCCTCTTGGTTGCTATCAAATGTGTTTCCTTTGGATTCTTCTGAAATCTAGCAACTAGACCAATTGCATGAGCTATATCTAGTTTGTTGTGAACAACAAAGTGCAATTTCCCTATCATTGACCTGCACTCCTTTTCATCAATAGATGTGGCTTCATCTTCCTTAGACAATTTACAACCTGTAGCCATTGGTGTCCCAACTGGTTTACAGTCACTCATTCCAAATGTCTTTAATACCTCTTTCACATACTTAGACTGTGTGATAAAAATACCACTCTTCATTTTCTGAATTTGCAAACCTATGAAGAATTTTATCTCTCCCACTAGAGACATTTCAAACTCACTTTTTATTTCATTTGCAAAGTCATTTCTCATGTCATAATTGCCTTCAAATATGATATTATCTACAAATACTTCACTAACCAGTATCTTATCTCCTTCAGATTTAAGATATATGTTGTTGTCTTCTTTGGTTCTCTGAAAAACCTATCTTCATTAGGTGTGAATGTAGCCTCTCATATCATGCTCTCGGTGCTTGCTTCAAACCATATAGTACCTTGTGCAATTTTCATACCATGTCTTTTGCATTAGTCAAAGCATAACCATCTGGCTACTCAATGTATACTTCTTCTTCTTCTAGTACTCCATTTAGAAATGTTGACTTTACATCCATCTGATATACTTTGAATCCCTTATATGCTGCAAATGCAAGTAAAGTCCTGACACCTTCCAGTATAGCAACTGGTGCAAAAGTCTCACCATAGTCTTCTCCTTCTTCCTGTGCATAACCTTTGTATACCAATCTAGCTTTGTTTCAGACTACTACTCCATCTTCATTCAGTTTATTCCTGAATACCTACTTAGTACCTATAAAAATTTTATTCACTAGTCTGGGTACTAGGGTCCATGTGTTATTCTTCTCAATTTGATCAAGCTCCTCCTCCATAGCTTTGGTCCAATGATCATCTCCAAATGCTTCCTTAGCAATTCTAGGCTCAATAGTGGAGATCATGCAAGAATTCTCTCTAATTCTTCTACTGGTTAACACTCCAGCATCTTTATCTCCAATAATATGGTCAAGGTTATGATTGAGTCTGATATACCTCAGAATAACACCATCATTATCTTTAGGCTGTTTTTCTTTATTATCATCATCTTCTTTTAAATCTACCTGTTCTGGTTGAACTGGTACAACAACATTCTCTTTACCAGTTTCAGGTTTCACCGGTTCTAGCTCCAAAAACAGAATGCAAGGATCTTCTTCCTTTTTCTCCACACTGGTTTCTCCTAAGACTTCAGGATACTCATCTACTCAAACATCAGCACTTTCAATGATTCTCTGTCTCTAGTTGTTATAATATTTGTAGGCCTTACTCTTGGTGGAGTAGCCAAGAAATATGCCTTCATCACTTTTAGCCTCAAACTTGCTAACATAGTCACCTCTCTTAATAAAACATTTACTGCCAAAAATATTAAAATAACTAACATTAGGTGATCTACCATACTAGTATTCATAAGGAGTTTTATGCTTACCTCTCTTTACCAATATCCGGTTCATAGTGTAGGCAGTTGTGCTGACAACTTCTCTCTAGAAAGTTTTTTCTACACCTCCTTGTATCAACATCATTCTAGAAGCTTCAACAACTGATCTGTTGTTCCTCTCTACAATACCATTCTGTTGTGGTGTCCTCAGTGCAGAAAGTTGCCTTTTGATACCATTTTCTTCACAATATCTAGTGAATTCCACTGAAGTAAATTCACCACCTTGATCAATCCTCAGGCACTTTATCTTCTTACCACTTTCCTTTTCAGCTAAGGCCCTGAATGCCTTGAACTTACCAAAAGCCTCTGACTTATCCTTTAGGAATGTGACCCACATCATTCTTGAGCAATCATCAGTGAATATCATAAAATATCTGTCACCTTGAATACTTTTAGTCCTTATGGGTCCACAAAGATCTGTATGAACCAGATCTAATAAATGTTCTGATGAAAAAGATTTTCTCTTAAAAGTTGAGGATGTCATCTTTCCCAACTGACATTCGTTACATAGTGCATTAACCAATTTGTCCAACTGAGGAAAACCTTTCACTGACTTGGACTTACTCAGTTTTACAATGCTATCAAAATTTATATGACAAAATCTCCTATGTCAAAGACAACTATCATCTATTTTAGCAATAAAATAGTTGTTGACTTTAGGATTCAGGTGAAACAAGTTAGATTTTGTCTTCTTACTAGTTGCAATCAGTTCACCTTTTCTCCCATAGATTTTGCACATACCATCTTTGAATTCCAATGGATAACATTTTTCATTGAGTTGGGCTACACTCAAAAGATTTTTCTTTAATCCTTCAACCGAGTAGACATCATCTACACTGCTCTTTCCATTAAGAGAAATAGCTCCCTTACCTTTTACCATGTAGGGTGAGTCATTACCAGATCTCACAACTCCTCCATCAAATTCCTTCAATTACATTATATGCAATGAAATTGCTCATTCCCAAGATAAAAATCGTTATCTCTACGTGCTAAAAACCATTTGAAACTCTTCTCATACAACATGCATACATGTCATAATCATTACTGCTCATCATTAGATCATAAACCAATACAACCGATTCACCAAACTCCATCGGTTTGGGTTTATCATATCAACAGGTAGGTTTTACCAGTTGATCTCACTTCTTCTCAAGTAATACCGGTTTCCTTCACAAATTCACCTACCGGTTGCAGTTCCCTTTACTAGCTCTTCCTACCAGTTACAAAACAACATTATTACAACATAATTACTGGTTAATTGACATCAATGATAACATAATATTTCATTAATGTAACCATCATGCAAATGTCAACAAATTCCTTTGAAGTAAATTCACCTCCTTGATCATTCCTCAGACACTTTATCTTCTTACCACTTTCCTTTTCAGCTAAGGCCCTGAATGCCTTGAACTTACTAAAGGATTCTATTTTGCCCTTCAAGAATGTGACTGACATCATTCTTGAGCAATCATCAGTGAAGATCATAAAATATCTATCACCCTGAATACTTTTAGTCCTTATTGGTCCACAGAGATCTGTATGAACTAAATTTAACAAATGTTCTACTGAGAAAGATTTTCTCTTAAAAGTTGAGGATGTCATCTTTCCTAACTCACATTCCTTACACAAAGCATTCACTGATTTGTCCAACTGAGGCAAACCTCTTACTGACTTGGACTTACTAACTTTGACAATGTTATCAAAATTTATATGACAAAATCTCTGATGCCAAAGCCAACTATCATCTACTTTAGCAATTAAACAGTTGTTGACTTTAGGGTTCAGGTGAAATAGGTTACCTTTGTTTGCTTGCTGATTGCAATCAGTTCACCTTTGCTCCCATAGATTTTGCACATTCCATTCTTAAATTCCAATGGATAACCTCTATAATTGAGTTGAGGTAGACTCAAAAGATTGTGCTTTAATCCTTCAGCCCATTAGACATCATCCACACTACTCTTTCTATTAAGAGAAATGGTTCCCTTTCCTTTTACGATGTAGGGTGATTCATTTCCAAATCTCACAACTCCTCCATCAAATTCCTTCAAAGTAAGAAATTTACTCTGGTCACCGGTCACGTGGTGTGAACAACCACTATCTATGATCCAATCATCAGAACTATCCATGTGAGAAACTAATGCTTTCTGATCAGATGTCTACTCTTTAATGGCAACAAAGACAATGTTTCCATTAGCATCTCCCTTAGATTCCTCATCAGTGATACCACCGTCAACTGCAATGAGACAATATCTTTTGCCTTTTCCTTTGTACTTCTTGTACTTCTCACACTTATGCTCATTCTCACCATTAGAATAGTTAGCTGCAATGTGTCCAATCTTGTTACATGCAAAACATTTCAAAGGTAACTTACCTCTGTACTTACCGGTACCTCTGGGTAACCGCTTGGCCAACAATGCTTCAAGCTTGATCGGACTGTTTGCATCACCAACTTCTCTGCTAGATCTAGACTCATAACTGTGACTAGCATCTCTACTTTTCCTCATAGGTGGGTTAGAAACTAAAGAGCTAAATGCAGATTCAGATTTCTGAACACTACCATCATAACCATTTAATTCAAATGTAGTAAGTTTACCAATGATGGAGTCAAGAGTTACCTTTGTTTTATCAATAGACTTTATCCCCTGAATGGCTGCAACTCGGTTAGCGTAGACCATTAGAAGGGTTCTCAACACCTCACTGACCACTATAGCATCCTCCACTTTACCACCAAAACTCTTGATCTCACCAACTATCTCCTTGATCCTTTCACCATACTATTGAATATTCTCACCTTCAGCCATCTGCATGTCATCAAATGTACCTCTCAGACTCTCTTCTTTGGCAATCTTCACATGCTCATCACCACTATAGATTTCCTCAAGTTTCTTCCACACATTGTAAGCAGTCTCCAGACCATGGACATCAACATACTCTGAATCAGACAAAGGATTGATAATGGCCTCCAATGCTTGATTATTCTCTTGTTGTTCTTTCTTTTGATCATCAGACATAGTCCCACTAGGTGCAACATTTTGTGTAACAACATGTTCCTAGTATTGACTTCCTAGACTCTGTATATAGATTTTCATCCTATCACTCTATATTATGTAGTTTTCCCTATTAAACTTCAGACCTTCTTTCTTCATCATGTTCTTCTAGATCTTTACCTCAAGTTTTTAGGCTTAGATGCTAGAGGACCTCAAATGCTCTGATACCAATTGATGGTATGATGAATCAATAAGGATCCTGACAACTACTAAGGGGGGGGGGTGAATCAGTAGATAGAAAACTGACTAAACTTTCACCAAACTCAAAAACAATCTCACAAGACAATCTCAGAACTAACTGGTTCAAACACTGAATTACAAACTTCAATAGCATTGACAGTTTGCCATTTTGACTGGCATATCAAAATAACAATATAATAGCTCTGAAACTCCCAAACTATTTATCCAAAACATCAAAATACTTTACTAACAATAGTAAAAGCACATTTTGGATTATTGTCGATCATCTTATCATATCTAAGTGGATTTATCAGTTAAGCAAATTAACCATATCAAGCATAACCACAAAAACCATTCACCACTTGACACAATGATTTTTGACATGGAAACCAAAATGGGAAAAACCATGGTGGGGATGAATACCCACAATTATTTTGAACTCTTCTAAAGTTCACCTTGTTACGAGCCACGCCAATTAAATCTTTACAAAAAGTCTTGTTAAGAACAGATCTTGTTAGGGACCACCCGGTTAAGGGATTGACTATAATGCCCTATTAGAAGCAATACCCTGTTAGGAGTAACCTCGATAGAGGATTTAAAATCCAAGCTAATGGATCACCTAGTTAGAGTATTTAGATAGCACTAAGCCTGTTAAAACTTACCCTGTTAAGGGATTTAGAAACAAAAAGAAAAATACCTTCTAATGTTGGCAAAATTAGGAGCTAAATTGCCACAAGACTTTAACATAGAAAGTTTGAAACAAGATGCAGAGACGAGTAACCATCAAAAAACTGATGGTCCCAATAATGAGGATGTAAATCGAGTAAATCATGAGAAAATAAGAGGAGATAAAACAAGAAAAGACCATGATGATACAATAAGAAAGTGTGGTGATAGAAGAACTTATGAGGATACAAGGAGAACCTATTTTGATCATCCTTTGTTAACTCTCTCTCAACAAATACAAACCTTACAACAATAGATACATGATATGCAGAATGAAATGAGTTCAAAGAAATATTCATTGGAGGACATCTACCCATATCCTTTTGACAAAAGTTTAAACATGATACCATTCCCACAACATTGTGAAATCCCTAAATATGATAAGTATGATGGGAAATCTGATCCTCAAGATCACATTAGAGAATTTTGCACCATGAGTATGGAATTTGCACATGATGAAACTTACCTGATGTGTTTATTCCGTAGAAGCTTCAGTGGAAAATCAATGGAATGGTTCTCAAGACTACCATCTGGAATTAAATCTTTTGAAGAACTTGTGAACAAATTTATCGTACAATACTCCTACAATGTTTTAAATGAGATAACAATGCTAGATCTATGTAAGGTCAAGCAAAATAATGCTGAACCTTTCATGGTCTTTTTACAATGATGGAAATGAATGTTCAATAGATATCCAGGATATGTACCCGATCAAGAGAAAATAGACATATTCATTGACAATCTTATCTGGTAAAATGAGTTACTATCTTAAAATGCAATGTCCTCCTTCTTATACTAAAATGATTGAAAATGGTCTAAAGATAGAAGATGCAATGGTAAAGAAAGGAGAGTTAAAATTTTAGAACAATTCCTACAATAACAATAATCACAACAACAACGATAACAATAACAATGACAAACCTAAGTTTTGGTCAAAGAATTGGAATATTACCAATGGAGGAAATGATGACAATAATTATATCAAACAAAAAACAATCTTCAACTTATCAAGTCAACCACCAAAAGACAACAATCAAGAGAACATTAAATCCAATTATTTCTTCTCCAATCCTCACAGGAAATTCACAAACATTGGGGAACCCTTGGATTCAACTCTGAAAACTCTTCTTGCAAATAAATTGATTACTTTACTAGAAGAAAGAAATTATGAACCTAAAGTCAAACCTAATTGGTGTAAATACAATCATTTTTTTAATTATCATCGAAACAAAGGACACCAAACCATTGATTGTCAAAGATTTAAGCATCTTATTCAAGATTTAATCGATAATGGAACTATCACAGTAGATGGTCATAAGATGAATGAATCACATCTAGGATTCAAAACTCCACTTTTAAACTATAAAAAAGGTGAACAAACCAAACCAAAAGATGATAAAGGAAAAGCTAAGGTAAACTACATTTACACATATGATGATGTGGTAAATGCCATCATCATTAAAGACAACACGCCTTCAGAACCAATCAATGTCATTACAAGAAGCAAAATGAAAGTTACATTTCTGGGTATAACAAATGAATCAACATCCACTTAAAGAAAATACAACTTAGTGTAACAATTGCAAAAGATACCCGCTCAAATATCAATTTTAGAGCTCCTAAAAGTTTCACCTATGCATAAGGAAATATTGGAGAAATCTCTAACATAAAAAATAGTCTCAAAAGAGTTGGATGTGGATCAATTCCAAAACATGGTGGGACACCTCATAACCCCACATTGCTTATCCTTTTCAAAAAATCATGATGCATCCTTGCAACACCCTCACAATTCTCCCTTACATGTTGAAGTCATCATTCATAAAACCTATGTCAAATGCGTACTCATAGATGATGGTATGATGAATCAATAAGGATCTGAACAACTACTAAGAGTGGGGGTGAATTAGTAGATAGAAACTTGACTAAACTTTCACCAAACTCAAAAACAATCTCACAAGCCAATCTCAGAACTAATTGGTTCAAACACTGAACTACAAACTTCAATAGCATTGACAATTTACCATTTTGATTGGCTTATCAAAATAACAATATAACAACTCTGAATCTCCCAAAGTATTTATCCAAAACATCAAAATACTTTACTAACAATAGTAAAAGCACATTTTGGATTACTATTGATCATCTTATCATATCTAAGTTGATTTATTAGTTAAGCAAATTAACCATATCAAACATAACCACAAAAACCATTCACCACTTGACACAATGATTTTTGATGTGGAAGCCCAAATGGGAAAAACCATGGTGGGGATGAATACCCACAAGTATTTTGAACTCTTCTGAATTTCACTCTGTTAGGAGCCAAGCCTATTAAATCTTTACAAAAAGTCTTGTTAAGAACAAATCCTATTAGGGACCACCCGATTAAGGGATTGACTATAATACCTTGTTAGAAGCAATACCCTGTTAAGAATAACCTTGGTAGAGGATTTGAAATCCAAGCTAATGGATCACATGGTTAGAGGATCTAGATAGCACTAAGCCTGTTAAAGATTACCCTATTAAGGGATTTGACTGTTGTAATTGTTAGAGAACAACAGGGGTTTGTTGATCTGGTAAATAGCACTATTCTACTTGATCAGATCCTTTTCATGCTTCTATCTGCCTTCACACATACTACAAATAAACCTTCTAGTTTGGAAATCAATCACACTAACACTTAACCAAAATTGCCAACACTAGCTCACCTACCAGTTTCCTTCACTAGCTCACCTACCAGTTACAAAACAACTTTATTACCGGTTATAATTGACATCAATGACAACATAATAGTTCATCAATGCAATCTTCATGCAAATGCCAATAGTCATAACCCTGTATTGCTTATCCTTTTCTAAAATTGATGACACATCCTTGCAACACCCTCATAATGCTACCTTACATGTTGAAGTCACCATTCATAAAACCTATGTCAAACACATACTCATAGATGTTGGAGTTGGCCTAAATATTTGTGAATTAAGTTTAATAAAGGCTTTGGGATATTCCAAAAATACAGTGGATCCAAAGAAGAAAATAACTATCAATGCATATGATGAGGAAGAATATTCTTCTAAAGGGATTGTGGTGTTATCACTCAAAATAGGACCTATGGAAAGAGATACATTGTGCCAAGTTCTAGACTTGACTTTATCTTATAATATTCTTCTAGGAAGACCATGGATTCATGACATGCAATCGATTCCTTCTACATACCACCAGTGTGTTAAGTTTCCTCATAATGGACAAGAAGTCACTATAGTCGCAGACTCTAGTCAATATTGCAATAATCTGAAACCAGCACGAGATGCAAGAGTTCCACATAATAGAGAATCCATCTCCCACCAAATAAATTCAAGAAAAATTATGGGAAAACTTTGAGAAAAATATTAAACTAAATGATGAAGGAATGTGAATGTATTATTTGCATAACTTGCCACTTTCACCTAAATTATATGGAAAGCCTACAAATGTTCAAACACGGATCCTATAGAAATTAGTTGAAATGTTTGATGGAGAATTTGTTAGAGCTGGAACACTTACAGAAGAAACTGAAGACAAAGACATTCTTAGTTGGTTGTACAAAGATGAAAATGAAACTATAGCAACAGCTACAGAAGTTAATATTCCCATAGAACAATATGGCAATGGTTATAAGATCATGCAAAACATTCGATATGAAGGAAAAGGACCAATTGGTAAGCGATAAGAAGGTATTTCGGAACCTATTTGTCCTCACACACAATCTAAAGAAGATAAATTAGGACTTGGATATCTTAAATTAAAGAAAAAACAATATAATTATCAACATCCAAGGTGGATAAAGAAAGTAGTCCCTAAAGAAGAACCATGACAAGAAAGGCTACACCAAGAAGAAAAAATAGTAGCTAACAAATAGAAACAAGAACAATATGAGAAACAACAGGAAGAACTTGCAATCAAAAGAGAAGAAGAATCTTGCAAACAAGCTCAAAGAATACAAACAAGTGTGGAACCTGATCAAGATATTCCATAAACAATGAAAGAACAGATGGCCAAAATTAGAGAACTCTTCTCACCATATAACATTCATGTCAGGTATAGTGGTGCGATTCTAGAAAATGGTTCAGAAACAGATTCAAATGAATATGAATGGGGTCTAGATCATTCATCTAATTTATCGAGTGAAGAAAAGGATGAAGAACAAGCAGTTATTATAAATGAAGACTCATCTTTCACAAAATAAAGAATAGAGTTGGAAAGAAGAAAAGAAGAGATCAAAATTCAGAGGAAAGAGACATATGCAAAACAATAAAGGAGAGAGGATGGGAAGGAACAATAAGTGACACCACAAGAAACACAAACAGTTATTAATTAATCATTATAAGATCAACAAAATATTAGACCTACATCAAATATTGATCCAACAATATTAAGGTATGGAAGAACTATAGAAGAATTAATAGATAGTCAAGTAGGATTGACTATTAGTCTAGAAGAAGCTAAGTTTGAGAGAAGACAAAAGATAGCAAGATCCTCTATGTCATATGCACAAGTATACCAACTTCAAGATACAAATGAATCTATTGAAATTGATTAAGAGGGAACATGTCATATCAAAGATGTATGTGTTGATATAATCCATTCGTTTGAGGGACAAACATTAGATGATGAGTCACTTGATAGTGAATCACAAAATACCAATCCTGATTTCATTAGAGCCAATTAGAGAGAACTTGGGAGAGACTATCCTCAAGAGAGTTCTATCTATGACATTACCTACTCCACGCCAAACTATGGATATTATGTCATGATCCTTGAAATACCCAACAATGATGATGACTATGACTTACCTCTGCTTCATGTAAAACTAATTGATTGGGATAACCTATAAAACCCTGAATTGGATGTATTTTCCAATGATCATGATTTAGTTGTATATCTTAATGTTCTAGAACCAATAACACCTAAGATATCTTCCACTATGGAGTCAAGTAACGCTTCTTGCAGTCAGGAGAGTGCCAAACTTTCTAGTCGCAAAATTGAAATAAAAACAAGGGAAAAGACCTAGTGTTGAAGACCATTTTGTGGCAACACTAGATCAATCAAGGGGAAAAATAAAGGACATATCTGATGGTGAAAACCTCCTTGAGGTGCCAGAAGATGGAAAGTTTGACACCCTCCTTGCATATTTTCAAGAGAGATTTGTTATTTTAATAGAGCCAATAGAAGCAATAAATATTGGTACATCAAAGGACCCCAAAGTGCTTCATTATACTACATCATTATTAGATGAAGAGAGGAAAGACTACATGAAACTATTCAAACAAAGACAAATAAATTTTTCTTGGTCCTATGCAGACATGCTAGGACTTGATCCAAATCTTATCATGCATCATCTCAATGTAGATCCAAAAGAAAAACCAGTTAAACAAAATCTAAGGAAGATGCATCCACACATTTCTCTCCTTGTAAAACCAGAGCTAAAAAAATAATTGGATATGGGTTTCATAAGACTTGTCGCTTATCCATAGTAGGTCTCAAGCATTGTACCAATATCCAAACTAGATAAAAGCATAAGAGTCTAGACGGATTTTAGAGATTTGAACAAGGCATGTCCCAAAGATGATTTCGTATTGCCCAACATTGATATAATTGTAGACTTATCAGCAAGACATGAGATATTTTCATTAATGGATGAGTTCTCGGGGTACAATCAAATAAAAATCACCCCTGAAGATCAAGAAAAAGACAACATTCACCTATGGATGGGGTACTTACCGCTGGAATGTTATATCATTTGGGATTAAAAATGCAGGAGAAACTTATTAGAGAGCCATGACAACAATTTTCCATGATATGATGCATACATTTATGGAAGATTATGTAGACAACATACTTGCCAAATCTCATACAAGGAAAAAACATTTGAATATCTTGGGTAAGATCTTTGACAAGCTTGAACAATATCAATTAAGATTGAATCCAAAGAAATGTGCATTTGGAGTAACCTTTGGAAAACTTCTTGAGTACATTATATTAGCTCATGGAATTGAAGTAGATCTAGAAAAGGTCAAGGGTATCATGGAAATGGAGTCAACCAAGAATATAAGTCAATTACATTCTCTACAAGGGAGATTTCAATCAATTAGAAGATTTTTCTCTCAATTAGCTAATAGATGTCATCCATTCACTCATATTTTACACAAGAATGTTCCATTAAAATGGGATCAAAAGTGTGAAGAAGCTTTTATGCAAATCAAAGAATATTTGATGAATCCTCCAGTACTTGTATCACTAATCAAAGGGAAACCATTTTTTCTTAAATACATCTCAGCAACAAATATAACACTAGGAGCTCTCTTAGCACAAAGTGATGAAGAAGTGAAAGAAAGAGTATTGTATTACATCAACAAAACACTTGTAGGCTATGAATTTAACTATACATTAGTTGAGAGGACATTCCTAGCAGATGTATTCATAACTTAGAAATTGCAACATTATATGCTGACTCATTCTATGAAACTGGTAGCAAAATAGATCCACTAAAGTATTTGCTTAGCAAGTTAACTTTGAAAGGTTTACTGGCAAAATGGGTTATGATACTAAGTGAGTTTGATATAGAATATGTTGATCAAAAAGTTATCAAAGGATAGGTCATTACTGATCAATTGGCTAAAGTGCCCTTACAAGATGAGACACCATTGTACATTGAATTTCCTGATGCAAACATTCTGACAACAAGCACAAAATTTTGGGAGCTGTACTTTGATGGCTCCTATACACAATATGGATTAGGTGCTAGAATTTTGTTCATCACACCTCAGGGACACACAATTCCAAAATCATATAGACTGTGGTTTCCATGCACAAACAATACTACAGAATATGAAGCATTGGTTATTGGGCTCAAAATGGCTATTGAATGGAACATCAAGGAATTGCATGTTTATGGTGATTCACAACTTTTAATCAACCAAATAAATGATGATTATCAAACTAAGGATGACAAGCTCATGCCCTACAAATAGCTGGTTGAAGATTTTAAAGAGAACTTTGAAGAAATAACATTTACTCAAATCCCAAGAAATGAGAACAAAGCAGCAGATGCAATGGCTACAATAGCATCTCTTTTGCATAATCAATAAAATCAACAACAAACTACGAATTCCTGGTGGAAGATATCTTTAATCCTACCATTGAATCCCAAAATACCCACATGATTTTCCATATATTTGGAACCAATCAATCCTTATACAGCCAAACTTATCAATACATAAAGGAGAATATCCTTCCTCCTGACCTATCCCACAATCAGAAAATAAATTTTATCTGACAGTCATCCAATTATACTATCATTTATGATATCTTATATAGACGAGATCTAGATAGCACTCTACTGAGATGTCTCAAATAGGAATAATCTGAGAAAGTTCTTAACAAAGTCCACATAGGTATTTGTGGCATGCACTCAAGTGTTTAACATTGACTAAGAAACTTATTCACTTGGGTTACTATTGGCCTACTATGGAGAGAGATTCATTTACATGTGCCAAGAAATGAAAACACTTCCATATCCATGGGAATCTCATCCATGCACCATCACAAGAACTTCATCCTATGGTAGGTTCATGGCCATTCTCCCAATTGGGTCTTGACTTAGTAGGTAAGATAAATCCTTCATCTTCTAATGGACATAACTTCATTCTAACTACTACTGAGTATTTCACTAAATGGATTGAAGTAGTGTCTTTGACAAAAGTGACAGGAAAGCAAATATCATCATTCATCTTGAATTATATAATTTGTCGCTATGGAGTCCCTATGACCATTATCACTGATAATGGAAGACCATTTAAGAATCAAGATATGAAGGAACTATGTGAGCGATTTCATATCTAGCATAGGTTTTATACACCATATTATTCACAAGGAAATAGTCAAGCTGAGGCATCAAATAAAACAATCTTGAAAATCCTAAAGAAAATAGTCAATGAAACTGGAAAAGACTGGCATGTTCAGCTAAACCCTTCTCTTTGGGTATACTGAACCAACATTCTCACACCAATGGGGGAAACCCCATATTGCTTAGTATATGGATCAGAAGCCACATTACCAGTAGAAGTAGAGATACCTTCTCTACGAGTGTCCTTGAAAGGTCTTATACTAGAAGAAGAACATCAAGTCTTTAGACTTCAAGAACTTGAGTTGATTCAGGAATGTCACCAAAATGATACAGATAATTTGAAATCATATCAAAAAAGAATGGTGAGAAGTTACAATCACCGAGTTAATCCACACATTTTTCAGATTGGAGATCTAGTTCTAAGGGAGAATCCAAAAAATCAGCAAGATCGAGAAAAGAAGGGAAAGTTTGAACCAAATTGGTTAGGTCCTTTTGTTATAGTAGCAACATATGGCTCAAGATTATATAAGTTATCTACACCTGAAGGTGATTGGTTTGATGATCCCATCAATTCTATCCATCTCAAGAATTTCTATGCTTGAGATGTAAAGTCCTGAAAAAAAAATCCGTAAAAAAAAGCATTTAAAGTCCTGGAAAAATCAGTTAAAAAAAAAAGGAAAAAAAAGAAAAGAAAGCATATGAAGTCTTGAAGAAATCAGTAAAAATCATAAAAGAAAAAAATCCCTAAAAAAGCATAAAACAACGAAAAACGGAAAAAAAAAAATCAAATATGGAAAAAATGCAATAAATCTAGATAGTGAAAACCTGGTAAACATGCGCTCTCTAAGAGTAAGTTCTTCCATCTATGAGATCACTTCATGCACCTTTTCATCATGTCGCATCTATCATTTCCATCTATCCTAGCCTATCCATTTATCTTTTGCATCCATTGCTCTAAATCATTAGCAGGAAATATGCAGTTTATGAACAATTATCAATCTTTGAAATACTTAGCGTAGTCACTGTCTTGGATTTTATTAATCATATTTGCATTATATCCCACCATGGTTTGGATCATCCTTTTGTGCATCTGTCATAAAGTTTGTTTCTGCTGGGGGCAAAATCCTAATTTCCTTTTGCTAAAGTGATCTTTTAAATCTTTGAAAATCCAAAACATTCAGAAAACTTAGAAAAACCAAAACACCTAGGGTTTTGAAACATATAACGAGAAACAAGGCAATGAAGATCAAGTCATTTGTAACAACTGAATTGTGAAAATCAAAATATGATGATTCAACCAACAAGTAATTAATTATTATCAATACTTATTCGTCAAGTTGATTATATGAGTTAATGACCATGAGAACATATGTATGACATACAAAATTCAGTGTTTATATCTTTATTTTTTTGCTAATCATGTACTCTATGCGACTCAAGGATGTCCATGACAAGAGAAGCTATGATGGGGCATGATTATTTTCTTTGTTTGTTGTATGTGGTTTATCTCATAATAAGGTATGTACTTGTCTAAGGATATGATCAACAAAAGATCAAGGAGGACGTTCCGAGTCATGCATGAAAGGGGATAATCCTTGTCTGTTCTGCAAGAAATACTCAAGTCAGCTTGATTCATCATATCAAGTCGATTGTATTAACTTTCTATATCAAAATCCATGCAAGAAATACTCAGGTCAACATGAATTATTATGTTAATTTGCTTGTATTTTCTTACAACATTTAAAAATCTCAATGATGAAATCAAGCATTGTTATAAGACAACATATGAAGAATGGAAGTATCATTTTAGTTAGATCATTTTAGATTAGCTCATGATTCATCTACATTATAAGCATTCATTGTCAATTGCATTGTAAGTATTTCATTCCATTTAGAGATCAATGGTCATAAATAAAGATTGAGTATACTTGGACAAACAAAAACAATTTGCATTTGATCATTGTAGGTTCATTTATCTTCAGAATCATTTAAATTATTATCATTCATTTCATTTAGTTGCATTCAATCATTTGCATTAGTTTGCATTGCATTAAGTGAATTTCATTGATCATGTGTAGTTTATCATTTTTATTTGCATTAGGTTCATTATCATTTTAGTTCATTTTTATCCATTAAGGTCATTTAATTGCATCTTTGCATTTAGATTCATTTATCATATCATTTTAAGCATTTCACAATATCATCTCATTTATATAATCACATGCATCATCATATAGGCATTCATCACATGAGTTTAATCAAACATATCATTTAGGCTAGTATCATTTTCATTTACATCCATAACCATTAAATTTGCATCCATGATCATCAAAGTAAAAATTCAAATGCATAAATCATTGCATCATATAGAACATCATCATCATGAAAATGAAAGAAATAAAATATCATCATAACATCATCCATCTGATCAATGCATATATAATCTATGTAATCAATGCATATAGATAATCATCATCAAAGTAGAATGCATAATAAATCATATAATCAACATCATATAGAGTCCATGTCTGCATATAGATCATCATAAAACAATAAAAAGTCCAAGTATACAATGATATCAAATCAAATAATAAAATACACTCCCCCATCAATATAAATCAAGGATGTCCTGTACCACTACCACCAGATTGTTAGGTCCTGGAGACAACTGAGAGGGGGGGGGGGGGGTGAATCAATTGTCTAATAAATTCAAACCAAAAATAACTTAAACCAACTTAAAGCTTAATACCGGTAAACCAGTCTAATATTTTGGTAGACAGATTTAACAGTTGATTGCAATACCGGTAAGGATTAATGCATGAAACAAAAAGACAAAGTCATCCACAACACATAACACCAATATTTGTACGTGGAAACCCTGTAAGGGGAAAAACAATGGTGGGAAACCTTACCCACAATCAGATGATACTACTGTAGATAGTAACTATATACAAATGGGGTCTACACATGCAGAAAGGCCAAGCACCTAGAGCTCACTGCTCAATCACAAAATAGGAGTCACACTTACTACAATTGGATGGTTAAATCCAATAAGAATGTACTGCTCAAAATAGAATCTTCATATGCTGGATTCAGTACCGGTGTAGTTTTGATTGTTTTCACAAAAACCCTCCTTCAACCTTCAAATGATGTCTGCGTGTATGGCTCTACTTATTCTCGCATATACCTTCACACAATCCTTTTTCGCATTCCACATTCAATCTTACAAATAAGATCTTACATTTATACCATACCCTAAGACCAATTTTAGTAGGTCGTCTCTAAAGGATAATACAATAAAATTAATTTATAAATCAATTAATACCCGATGCAATAACCGATTCACCATGTCGGCTTAATTCATTTACAACAATAATAAGTCATCTTCATAGCGTGCCATGCTGATCTGGAAAAGATAAACCTGCCGGTGTAACTTGGACCTATTTGTCAGTAACAACAAATATGCAAATACGAATATACCAATAAACAAAACTCCAAGACAAGATGTCCACATGATGTCTTCGACATAACCAAGTGTTTTCCATATCATTCAAAGTGTCGGTGATCATTAAATCCTGCCAGTGTACCAAATATCGGTGACTGTGCATAAGTCACTTGCTTGCCAGTGAATGTTGTTGATTCTCCAAAGTGCCAGAGTTGATAAGTGTTTAGTAGGTGTTGACATCAATGAAAAAACCATACCAAAATACCAACAATCTCCCCCTTTGGCATTGATGGCAACACAAGATGGAAAAACCATCAAAGTGCCAAAACAGAAATGCCAAATACCAAAAACCAACAATCTCCCAAAAAGAGATCATAACCAGAAATCAAAATACAGATACAAAGAGTAATAATCTCTCCCAAATAACAATCTCTCCCCCTGGGAGCAACATGTGTTTTCCTTGTGTTTTTCCATACCAATCTCTCCCCCTTTGACATCAAATGCCAAAGTTATTACCAAGCCAAGTTCATATACAAAATACCAATCAATTTAGTATACCAACTACTCCCCCCTGAGAAGTAACTTCCTCATCAAAGCCAGAGTAAAAGATTTCTCTGTTAATTCTGTCGTTTGATGACAAACATCAACTTCCTAAGTCTCTACCAGTGGGGGTATGACAACTGAGAGGGGGGGGTGAATCAGTTGTCTAATAAATTCAAACCAAAAACAACTTAAACCAACTTAAAGCTTAATACCGGTAAACCAGTCTAATATGCCGGTAGACAGTTTTAACAGTTAATTGCAATACCAGTAAGGATTAGTGTATGAAACAAAAAGACAAAGTCATCCACAACACATAACACCAATATTTGTACATGGAAAACTTGTAAGGGGAAAAACCACGGTGGGAAACCTTACCCACAATCAGATGATACTACTATAGATAGTAAGTGTATACAAATGGGGTTTGCACATGCAGAAAGGCCAAGCACCTAGAGCTCACTACTCAATCACAAAATAGGAGTCACACTGACTACAATTGGATGGTTAAATCCAATAAGAATGTACTGCTCAAAATAGCATCTTCATATGCTAGATTCAGTACCGGTGTAGTTTTTATTGTCTTCACAAAAACCATCCTTCAACCTTCAAATGATGTCTGCGTGTATAGCTCTGCTTATTCTCGCATATACCTTCACACAATCCTTTTTTGCATTCCATATTCGAGCTTACAAATAAGATCTTACATTTACACCATACCCTAAGACCAATTTTACTAGGTCGGCTCTAAAGGATAATACAATAAAATTAATTTACAAATCAATTAATACCCGATGCAATAACTGATTCACCATGTTGGCTTAATGCGTTTACAACAATAATAAGTCATCTTCATAGCGTGCCATACTGATCTGGAAAAGATAAACCTGCCGGTGTAACCTGGACCTATTTGTCGGTAACAGTAAATATGCAAATACAAATATACCAATAAACAAAACTCCAAGGCAAGGTGTCCACACGATGTCTTCGACATAACTAAGTGTTTTCCATATCATTCCAAGTGTCGGTGATCATTATATCCTACCGGTGTACCAAATACCGATGACTATGCATAAGTCACTTGCTTGTCGGTGAATGTTGCTGATTCTCCAAAGTGCCAGAGTTGATAAGTGTTTAGTAAGTGTTGACATCAATGACAAAACCATACCAAAATACCAACACAGATGGCCCTGGTCCTCGATCTCTATCTCTTTGAGGAGTTCCCATGACTCCACCACCACTAGTAGACATCCTCACTGTAGTCGCATAACTACCCACTCTCTAGCTCTCTAAGACTAAATCCTTATATCATCGTTGTCAGTGTGTTGTCTCCTTCCCAACCCAAACTAATACCCTGATAGTATCGACTGAGAGAGTGCCAGATTCAACCCAATGAACATGATCAAGTAGGGACTAAGTATCATGTTGTCTCCTAAAATCCCTATCTCACTAAGTCATGAGTATCTCTATATGTGCCCTGAGCTGATTTATCTATGCTATGAGATCATCTATGGTCTCCTCCTATGGTACATCCTGCCAAGGAACATACTATATGCCTTCAACCCCACCTTGTAAATCCACCTGCTAGAGTCTCAACTCGAGTATCTCTCATAATCCACCATTTGATGAGAGGTATATGATCCTCTGGGTCCTCCTCTCCCTCATCCCAACCACCTTGAGCTTTGATAACCCCTTGATCTGGACGAATCTGACCAAAATCAATGCCTCTACCTTGGCCCCTATCCAATCATATGCTCCTGCCTAATCCTAGAGAGGGTAATCCTCTCGCTGCCCTCATCTCTCCTCTGTCGGTATCCTGACCAATCTACCCTGCATCCCTGCTTGCTAGAGGTAGTACTCCTCCTACCCTCCCAACCTTGCCTGCATCTATCCCTGCCATGGGAAGTGGTCTCCCAATCCTACCAACTGGTCCATAAGGTCCTCCTCAGACTCTCAATCGACCTCCCCTCTGCCTAGGTCTCCTACCACCTCCATCTCCTCCCTCATCCCCCTCATCCCCTCCGGCCTCTCGAGAAGCTCTAATCTCTCACCTCTATCTTTGTCTGCTAACAATAGGATCATTTGAATCATCCCCCTCATGTCTTGAGCTGGGAGGAGGGTATGTTGGATCATTGATGTGAGGAAAAGGATGTGTGAGCATGTACTCAGTATAATATGTTATAATCCCAACATCCAAAATATATGGTCTCAAATCATAAACAACTCTCAGAGCAACCAAAAACTTTGCATGTGCTATCTCAAAAGATAAGGTAGGGCCCCAATCTTGCCTATCCTTGTTTCGTCGTGCATACATGGCAATACCAAAAGGCATGTGTTGTGTAATCCTTAACTGTCTCAAAATGCGGCCAAATAACTGTCGCTCAATAATATATGGACTGCAACCAATTGAGTATTGACTCTACAAAATCAGTGGTAAAATCTGTGATCTCCATCCAAGGCTCACACTTAATGTATGGTCTCCAAATGATGGTATCCATTGAATCTAGAACCCATCACCAATACTCCATCTTACCCAACTTTGGATGAGTAAGGATACCTGTGTATAAATATACAAAAGGTTGTCCATCACCGTGAACTCTATGATGAATAGGCTAGGTAACAATAATTTGCTCCCAACACCAAACCTATAATAGTGTGCATCCAGTAGATAGACTAGCATTGTCATCATAAACAACATGATGAAGATCATGATATAAATGGCTGAGCATACAAACACCCCAATCATAGAGAGTCCAATTCTGCATCATGCTTTGTAGGATCCCACCCCAACCAACAACAAAACCACGTGATCTCCTATCTGGACAGATAAATCTTCCAATCAACCCTACAAGAACCACTAGGAGAGTCTCATCATACATAATGATATCCTCCCATATAATCTCTCCTTTATCAATGCCCTCATCACCAAACATATCTCTACAAGCCTCTATCCCTCCAAGATCTTGATAGTCATACTAGACTAGCTCACCAGTAACAGGGATGTGCAAGATCTTGTAGACATCCTCGAGCGTCACACTAATCTCACCAGTGGGAAGGTGAAAAGTTTTGTGCTTGCTATTCCATCTCTCAGCTAATGTAGTCAAGAGACCCCTATTATGCGTGATATCAGGAATATACAGGAGATGGCGTAATCCACATGCATCTATGTGTCTAATCTCAACTTGTGTCAACTCTGGAACTAGATGGTACATGGTCGAGATTTTCTTCCGACACTGGAGAACATTGAGTTTATCATGTTTAACAAGAGAATTTTATATATATCAATCATCTATCTATCAATCAATCTATCAAGCAATCAGTCAAATCAACAATCGATCAAATCTTTTTTACCAAGAAAATCAGGCTATCAAAACAAACCTAAAACCATCAATCATGGTTTACTATCAATCAATGAGTTCAATCAACTCTATCATGCTCTTCACTGAATCCGCCTCTTAGAGCTATCAAATCATTCCATCAATCTATCAATCAATCAATTATCCTATTGATCAAATTTATCAAATTCTCTATCAATCCGACATCAAATGAATACCTATCTATCAAATTCACACATCAAAATGTCTAAATTAAATTATCTAACTGAATTTTAACATAGTCAAAATCAAACAAGTTCATCTTAACCAAATGCGCTATTCATCACAGTAGAAGCGCTATTCTATTAAGCACAGGTGCTAAAACACACAAATGCGTGAACCCACATAACGAAAGCACTAACAAATGAAGCAAAAGCATGAAAACAGTCATTTGTGCTAACATACATCACGAATGCGAGAACTTAAGGAGAAGATGTGCTAAACATGCATATGCACAGACATACTAAACAAAGGCAAGAACCAACAAAACAAATGCGCTAAACTTTAAAAAGAGAGAACATTCCTAACATAAGCACTAACCTACGATGCATATGCGCTAAACCAAAGTACCAAAAAAAAGAAATTATGCAGGCTAGCCCTAACACGTCCCAAAAATCATCAAAATTCATATGAAAAGTTACATACAAGCTTGGGATAAGTTACTCACCAGTGGGCCGTACTCAGGAGGTCTCTAAAAATGTCAAACGTGCTCCAAACGATTATTCTCAAATGGGATAACCATTTTGCCAGCTTAGCACATCAATTTCTTTTCACTCCAAAAGATGACAAGAATGCAAATGAGGATAAAAATAACTTCAGTGGGGCAATTACCTTTTGAGGGGTAATTAATGTTCTTAAGTGGGGCAATTTTATTTATTTATTTCAAAAAATGAATTTAATTGAGGGATCTTTTCAATCAATTATTGTGAGATTAATCGCTTATCCAAAAAAAAATTACAATTTCACGACCAATCTCCTAAGGGGGCACACAATCAGGATTTTTATCTTTGTCAAGTGCATTATCAAGACTTGATTTTGTTGTCCATTTGGTGGATTTGATTATGTGTTGCATTGATGCCAACACTAGTTGTTTGGATTCTTTACCGACACACTTTTGGTCTCGGTAGGTTGAGTGGATTCTAGTTGTTTTGGATCCAACATGATCCAGTAGGCTCCAGTATAGTTTGGTGATGGAATTGTCTTGTTCATGATACTCATGCTCATATTTGGTCAGTTGGTTTTGGTCTGGTGATCGGATGCTATCCTGCTTGCTTACAAGCTTAGTTTCTCGTTTCGGCGAGGGTTTCACTGGTAGAGATTTTGATGAATTTCATAAGTGGTGTTGGTGTAGCTTCTGGTGGAGTTTCAGGATGTTGTTGGTGATCATGTTCGAGACTTGGTGGATGGAGATCATTGTTGTAGCGGGTGGACCTATACTAGGTCCCGGTTGATCTAGGTTATGGACCGACTTTAATGTAATGTGTGGATTGGACCTCTCGATGTGTTTTCGGGATGTCTTATGTGTTGGATATTATTTTTTTGGTCTAAGGTCTACATGGTTTGTAATTATGTAATTGGTTTATTATCTGGTGGCTGACCTAATTGTTTATGGTCGAGGGTTTGTATATATAGATGTAAGATCTCATTGTAGATCATCATGGTTATGTTAGAGGTCATGGTCAAGGAATGTAATGTGTGAATAATGTAATATCATCTAGATAGATGATTTGGTCAATCATTGGAGATCGAATTGGGTTTATGTAAGAGGATTTAGTCCTCTAGTATTGAGCTTAACCAAAACTGTACTCGGGCATAAGAGATGATATCTTTTGTAGTTCAACACTTTTCCTTATTGTAGTCTGGATTTCTATGTAGTCAATGAGGCTCCTCTTGTGATGAGCAGTGTGCTCTAGGTTGTTGGTCTTCTTGCAAGTGCAGGCCCCTCAATTGTAATTCACATACTTACTATAGAAGTATTATCTAATTGTGGGTAGGATTCCCACCATAGTTTTTCCCTTTACTGGGTTTTTCACGTATAAATATTGGTGTCATGTGGATGATTTTTATTCTATGATTAATGTTTATGCTTAATTGGTTTAACTGCTTTTCTGGTATTAATGTTTTGGGTTCCTGTATTAAAGTTTTAAATTTCTAATAGTTCTGGTAATCTGTGCCAACTGATTCACCCCCCCCCCCCTCTCAGTTGTCTTTCGATTGTTTGAACTATCTAACAATTGGTATCAGATCTTTGGTGCTCTCTGCAAAAAGATTAATTGCTTGAGGAAGATCATATGTCGAGTAATAGTTCAAGTTCATCCAATTCTTTTAGAGCTATCTTTTGGAGGGATATTCCAAGGCTTGATTGAACAAATTAAACAAAATGGAAGATTAGGATGGAGACTCATCTGAGATGCCTTGGCAAGGATATTTGGGAGATCACACAGAATGGTGTCACACCTTATAATCTGAGATCTGGCAATCTTCCCCCGACAAACCTGGACAAGGAGCTTGATAATGATTGTAGAGAAAGAGAAGCCCTCTTGTGCGCACTTTCTGATCATCAAATAATGGGATTAACTGACAAATCATCTAGAAAGGCTATATGGGATAAGTTGGAGGCTCTTAATGAAGGTGACCCTACAGTGAAGATTGCTAAACTTGATGGTTACCGAGTGAGATATGAAAACCTGCAGATGGAAGAATATGAAAGGATTACTGCATTCATGGAAAGGGTAAATGAGATTGTTATGGGAATTCAATGTTGTGGTGGAACTCTAAGCGAAGATGAAATTGTTTCTAAAGTCCTAAGAGCCCTACCACTAGCTTACAAAATGGAAGCTGCTACTATTAATGAGTTGGGAACAATGGCTAATACATCTGTCAACATAGATACTTTTGTTAGGAAACTATCTACTTTTGAGCTTGAAGAATTTGGACCTTTTGGAGCTATGAAGTCTGAACCTTCTTTTCATGCATCTGCATCTACAACTGATAAGCAAGATTGCAAAGCTTTGTATGCAAAGGAATTAGAATATATGAAGAGAGAAGATGATGAGTTTGAGCAACTTGAAGCACTATTTGCTAGAAGAGTACCTAAAGGATCGAAGGGAAGTAAGTATGAAGGAAAAACACCTTTTAAATGTTTTGCATGTAATAAGATTGGTGATTTTGCGTCTAGATGTCCTAAAAGGAATTCAAGATTTGAAGAAAGAGCTAGAAGATCATTTAAGCCTAACCTTGGATATCAGAACAAGTACAAGTACAAGAAAAAAATAGATAAATCATGTTACATAACAGATGAGGAAGGCATTACTGATTCTGATGATGAACCGACAGAAGACTCTGCTAGTGGTTTTGGAAACAGGAAGGAATGGGTGTTCCTGGCTATCAAGGAAGATGATTCGGCACTGGAAGTGAATGTAACTGAAGAGAAGGCACTTGCTGCTAAAATTGAAGAAAAGGATGAATGGGTAATTGACAACAGTTGTTCACATCATATGACTGGAGATAAAGGGAAGTTTCTATCTTTGCAAGAATTTGATGGCAATCTAGTTAGATTTGGAGATGACAAAGCATGTATGATCAAAGGAAAAGGAACTATATCATTGGATGGTAAGAACAATACTGACAATGTTTATTATGTTGAAGGTTTAATGCATAATCTTTTGAGTGTAGGACAATTGGTAGATAAGGGATTTCAATTACAGTTTAAGGATGGAAAATGCAAAATCATTACCAGATCTAGTTTAGAGATTGCAATCAGTACACAGACAAAAGGTAATATATTTCATTTGAACTCCAGTGAGAAGACATGTTTGATTACACAGATTGATGAGAGTTGGATAAGGCATAAAAGGTCATGTCATGTGAATTTTGATTGCATTGTGAAGATTAGTTCAACTAAGGCAGTTAGGGATATACCTAAGATTATGAAGCCCTATAATCCGGTATGTAAAGAATGTTAAATGCGTAAATAGGTTAGAACCTCTTTTAGGAGTATACAAGATAAATCAAATGATGTTCTTGATCTTATTCATACTGATTTGTGTGGCCCTGCTAGAGTTAAAAATTTTCAAGGTGATAGATATTTCATGCTAATTATTGTTGATTATTCTAGAATGATGTGGGTTACTTTTCTAAAAGAGAAATCTGTAGCATTTGAAAATTTTAAAATCTTTAAGGCTAAAGTGGAAACTGAGACAGGATTGAAGATTAAATGTTTGAGGTTATATCATGGTGGAGAATTCACATCTAGTGAGTTTAATAACTTTTGTGAGAAGCATGATATAAGAAGACAATTTTCTGCTCCCTGGACACCTCGGCAGAATGGAGTTGTGGAAAGGAAGAACAAAACTATCTTGGATGCTACTAGAAAAATGATGATGGAAGCTAGTTTAACTCATATCTACTAGAGAGAATAAGTGAGCACATGGTTTATACATTCAATAGAGTACATATCAAAGGAGAAACCGGTAAGACACCTTATGGATTATGGTTTGGCAATACACCTATAGTTAAGTATTTCAGAACTTTTGGTAGTAAATTTTATATCAGAAGAGATGATATCATTGGGAAATTTGATCCTAGATGAGATCAACATAAGTCAAATCAAAAGTTATGAGAAGGAATTGACAGTGGAAATGATTATATCTGAACCGGTAGCACCTTTACCAGAACAAAGTGTTGAACTAGTTACTCTGGTAGTATCAATGAATTCTACAGTAACTGAAGAATGTGGAAGAGGAATAGAAAGTCAAAAGACTCCTAGGTATGTGAGATTGAATCATTCAAAAGATCAGATCATTGCGGATAAGAGCAATGGAGTGATGAGAAGGAGAAGATTGGAAATTAATGAGGTATGTTTAATTTCACAAGTTGAACCGGTATTAGTAATTGAGGCATGCAAAGATGAATATTGGTTGAAAGCAATGGAAGAAGAATTAGAATAGATTGAGAAAAATAACACATGGACCTTGGTTCCCCGGCCTAAAAATAAAAATGTTATTGGAACTAAATGGGTTTTTAGGAATAAATTGAATGAGGATGGTCAAGTTATAAGGAATAAGGATAGATTGGTTTGTAAAGGATATTCTCAGAAGGAAGGAATTGATTATGGAGAGAATTTTGCACCTATAGCTAGGATTAAAGTTGTAAGATTATTTCTTGCCTATGCTGCTTATAAAAACTACAAGGTTTATCAGATGGATGTTAAATATGCATTTTTGAATGGGGATCTTGATGAGGAAGTTTATATTGAGCAACCTGATGGTTTTTCACTATCAGATGATACAAATATGGTTTGCAGGTTAAGGAAAGCTTTATATGGATTGAAACAAGCACCTAGAGCTTGGTATGCAAGGTTAGATAAATATCTTTTGAAGCTTGGTTTTACTAAGGGAAGTGTTGACAGTAATTTATAATATAAGATCACTGATGATGACATACTAATTATTGAAGTATTTTTTAATGACATTATTTTTGTAGGTGAAGATAAGTTATGCATAGAATTTTCTAAGAATATGGAGAAAGAATTTGAGATGTCTATGATTGGTGAGATGAAATTTTTCTTAGGTTTGTAGATTACTCAAACTAACAAAGGTGTTTTCATCTGTCAAAGTAAATATGCTAAGGAATTGTTGAAGAAATTTGGTATGGGAGATTGTAAACCAGTAAGTACTCCTATGGTTACAAGTGAGAAATTGACAAGAAAATATGTTTCTGCATGGGTAAATCCTACAAGATACAAATCTATGATTGGAGGTCTCATTTATTTGACTCAGACTAGGCCTGACATTATGAATGTTGTTTGTATTGTTTCAAGATTTCAGAGTGATCCTAGAGAAAATCATGAAATTGCAGTGAAAGGGATTTTTAGATACTTGCAAGGTACATCAGAATATGGTTTGTGGTACCCTAAGGATGATAACTTTACTTTATATGCATATACAGATGCTGATTGGGCTGGAGATATTGATGACCGAAAAATCACTTTCGATGGACCTTTCTTTCTTGGAAAGAAGTTGATTTCATGGATCAGCAAGAAATAGTCATGTACTTCTTTATTTACTACCGAAACCAAGTATGTTGTTGTTTCTACTAACTGTACACAAGTTTTATGGATGAAGCAAATGTTGAAGGATATAAAGGTGGATTGTGTTGCATTGGTAGTTATTCACTGTGATAACTCTATTGCTATTGATATATCAAAGAATCTGGTATTTCATTCTAAAAAAATCACGTATCTATCAAGTATAACTTTTTGAAGGAAAAGGTTGAAGCAAATGAAGTTAGACTGGTTTATGTCAATACTAAAGAGTAGATTGCATATATTTTCACTAAACCTTTGCCCAAGGAATCATTTGAGTACCTGAGAGACAGATTGGGAGTTTTTGCCCCTCCGATAGAGACTTGATTGGTGCAGTTTGGCATTAGTTTAGCATGCATTATCAGAGATACTATTCATTTCGGCACTAATGTGGGATGCTATTGCTCAGGGGGAGTATTCAGCTTTGTGATTCAGTGGTTTATGTTTTTTCTTTGATATTTTTGTCAGATTTCTAGCATTGATGTAAAAGGGGGAGAGATATTGATGTGAAAAAGACAAAGAAAGAAAAAGAAAAAGTCAAAGGGGGAGAGATATGAACAAGAAAAGTAAAGGGGAGAGATATTGACATTCAGAGTTGTATGTGGGAAATTGTTGGTTGTCTTCCATTGGGGGATACTTGTTTGGCATTTCTTGGTACTTAGATGTTTTTCACATCTAGTGTTGCCATCAATGCCAAAGGGGGAGATTGTTGGCCATTTGGTAGAATTGATTATGTGTTGCATTGATGTTTTGTCATTGATGGCAACACTAGCTATTTGGATGCTTTACCGGCACCCTTTTGGTCTCGGTAGGTTGAGTGGATTTTGGTTGTTTTGGATCTGACATGATCTGGTAGGCTCCGGTATAGTTTGGTCATGGAATTGGCTTGTTCATGATACTCATGCTCATATTCGGTCAGTTGGTTTTGGTCTAGTGATTAGATGCTATCCTTGCTGCTTAGAAGCTTAGTTTCTGGTTCCAGCGAGGGTTTCACTAGTAGAGCTTTTGATGAAGATCTTTGATAAATTGCATAAGTGGTGTTCATGCAGCTTCTAGTGGAGTTTCAGGATGTTGTTGGTGATCATGTTTGAGACTTGGCAGATGGAGATCATTGTTGTAGTGTGTGGACCTATACTGGGACCCGGTTAATATAGGTTATGGACTGGCTTTAATGTAACATGTGGATTGGACCTCTTGATGTGTTTCCAGGATGTTTTATGTGTTGGATATTATTTGTTTGGTCTAAGCTCGACATGGTTTGTAATTATGCAAATGGTTTATTATCTGGTGGCCGACCTAATTGTTTATGGTCGAGGGTTTGTATATATAGATGTAAGATCTCATTATAGATCATCATGGTTATGTTAGAGGTCATGGTCAAGAAATGTAATGTGCGAATAATGTAATATCATTCAGGAAGAGGATTTGGTCGATCATTGGAGATCAAATCGAGTTTATGTAAGAGGATTCAGTCCTTCGGTATTGAGCTTAATTGGAACTGTACTCAAGCATAGGAGATGCTATCTTTTGCAGTTCAACACTTTTCCAGATTGTAGTCTGGATTTCTATGTAGTCTGTGAGGCTCCTTTTGTGATGAGCAGTGCGCTCTAAGTTGTTGGCCTTCTTGCAAGTGTAGGCCGCTCAATTGTAATTCCCATACTTACTACAGAAGTATTATCTAACTGTGGGTAGGCTTCTCACCGTGGTTTTTCCCTTTACCGGGTTTTCCACATATAAATATTGGTGTCATGTGGATGGTTTTTATTCTGTGATCATTGTTTATGCTTAATTGGTTTAACTAATATTCCGGTATTTTTTTTTTGGGTTCCAGTATTAATGTTTTAAATTGCTAATAGTTCTGGTAATATGTGACAACTGATTAACCCCCCCCTCTTAGTTGTCATTTGGTTATTTGAACTATCAACATATTTAATCTTCGAAACAATGTTGTCTCAACATCATTTCAAAGAGGGGCAAAATGTATACATATACAAATGGCTATGAGCAATTAAATAAATGTTTAATATTTATTTAATAATTATTCTTCTATTAAATAGTTAATTTGAAAAGATTAATTTATTTAATTTATTTAATTCATTTCATGTCCTTCTATTAATTAATTTAATTGAAACATTTTATTAAATAAATTTATTATATCCTTTTCTTCTAATCAATTAATTAAATATCTAAATATTTAATTATTCCTGTATCTATTATCATATAGTCTTATTAATTAAATAATTTCTTAATTATTTAATCCCTTTTTCCAACTCATCTTTCCATCTCCACTTCATCTCCACTTTTCCAACTCATCCATCATGTGGCCAAATTAATTCAACAAAATAAAATAAAATAAAATCATTTATTAGCCACTTATCTCCAACTTCCAAAATAAATGAAATATTGTGTATGTACACATATTTCCTAGCCTTCTTCTATATTCTCTCCAGCATCCCTATATCTTAGGAGGACTTAAGTCCACTTGTCCTCTCATTCCTACATCTTCTCCAACTATCCTATATCCTCTCAAGTCTTCAACTCAGTCAAGGTGAGATGAGTGACACTTTGTTAGTCCCAACTGGTGCTGAGAGGGGAGGGGTGAATCAACACTTTACTGGTTTTACTAAATTAAAACCTTTTAACTCAAATTTGCACTAACTTAATATTCATCAATACAAACAGTTTTTGCAGAAGAACATGCATGCATGAAAAGATACACAATAACACCAAGATTTATCTCGTGAAAACCCAAATGGGAGAAAACCACAGTGTGAGTAGAAAATCACAAAATTTGCACTCTTCTGGAGTATGCCCAGTGAGGAGCCATCCCTATTAGGAGATTACAAAGACATTGTTAGGTGCCACACAGTTAAGGGATTTTCTCTAAGTCCTGTTAGTGCCTTTACCCTATTAGAGGTAGCCTTGTTAAAGGACTTGGGATCATCAATTAAGATGTCACCCGGTTAAGGGATTTTACAAAGGGACATGTTAAAGTCCACCCAGTTAAGGGATTTTGAGTTGCAATGGTTAGAAAACAATAGGAAGTTGATCTGCTGGAATAGCTACTGATAGCTTGATCAGGTCACAATGAAACTCATACTATGTCTACACCGGTTATGTCTTCTTTGCACTACATTGGTTCTCTTCTCTTACCCTCAGCTTTGTACTTCATCGGTCATCTGCTCATACCCTCGGCTCTACACTCTGCCAGTCTACTTCACACACACTCTACTCTGCTAAATCATTTACCACTTCCTCACTCTTCACTTTGCACTTTGGATCGTCTCTCACAGGATTTGTACTTTGCAAATTTTTTGATAAAAAAATGTTTTGTATGAACTCAAAACACTTTATACACTCTCTGTCATCACCTTCAGGTATTTCCTTAATCAATGCAATCACAGATCTCGGTAGTTTTCAAATTCAAATCTTCCCGCTCTTTCTCTGCATGCCCTGTGACAATTCCACCAACTACTCATCCAAATCTGCCACTGCATCCCCCAAAAATAGTGACTTCTAGGTCGAGTTCAATCTTTTAAATGCGAACCAAAAAATCTATAAGTAATCATGGCTTAACTGCATGATGACTAAGGTTTAATTCGCCAACCTTTAGTTTGGCATTAACACAAATTCACCAAGTCACCTTTTTCCATCACAACTATGTAACCGCTCACTGCTCTGAGATTTACGATGAGTACCTATCTTCCTTCTGCTTCACCGGTCTACCAGTATACCACTGTGCTCTCCACTACTGGTTCATCCTTTGATACCGGTTTGCATTACTTCCATCAAGCATCTCTTCTTGGTTGCCAATGAGGTTCCGGTTTGCATAGGACCTCAAGCCTTCTTGCCTAAGTCACCTTATGTCACTTCATCCTCATCAGAATAGCCAACTTGAAGATCTGACCTTAACACCAGTCTTATTGAATGACACACCAATTAGCTTAGTCTTTATTCCCTTGAGTCACTTGAACTTTGATCATCTATCTCTGATGTTTCTTCCATGTTGTTTGCAATCCATCACCTTTGCTACTGAGATACACCACTTCACCTATCAGTGTTAGTCATCAATGACAAATTTCAGCTAATATACCCGTTCACTAGATTAACTAGTTTTGTCAATATCAGTAATGCAAACAATCTCCCCCTTTGGCATTGATGGAAACACTTCAGAATCTGTCTTCTCAGTTTCTGCTGCATGTACTTTCTCTGGTTCTTTCTTTGTCTTTGTACCGGTCATTACTTCTGCTCTAAGTAATGAGTAACTCCCCCTAACACTGGCAATACTACGTTTCCAGCAAACCACTCTAACCACTTCTAGTGGCCCTCTGCTTCAGCAACTTCTGCTCAACACTACATACCAATACTCAAATACTATAATAATCCCCCCTTTGACAACAATACCAAAGATGTATTTCAGTACACTTACAAGACTGCTCCCCCTAACCGGAGTAGTCCACACTTATCAATCTAGACTTAGAAATTTTCCATAAAGAAATCATACCAGATTGATGTAGAGCCCTTTTTCACTTACTTTAATATAGGTAGAGGTATCACTCCTATCTTACCTCTGAGATATTCAAAGGTGTCCTTCTATAGTGGCTTGGTAAGATATCAACCACTTGTTCTTTTGTTGGTATATACTCCAATCTCACTTCCTTGTCTTGAATCTATTCCCTAAGGTAGTGGTATTTGATAGCTCTATGTTTTGTCTTGGAATGCATCACCGGATTCTTGGATATGTTGATAGCACTGGTGTTGTCATAGTGAATCACCATAGGTTCAGTCACCTTTTCTTGGATACCTTCCAATAATTGTTTGATCCATACTACCTATGTATAGTTGATTGAGTAGCCACATAATCTACCTTATTTGTGGATTGAGAGATTCAATTTTTTTTCTTTCTTGTCCATGACACAATCATGTCTCCAAGAAAGAATGCACCTCCACTAGTGCTCTTTCTGTCATCAATGTTCCCTTCCCAATCCACATCGGTGAAGACACTTAAGTTGAAATCTCCCTTATGTGGATACCAGAGACCATACTCATCATTCCCCTTAAGGTATCTAAAAGTTCTCTTAACCACCACCATATGAGTCTCTTTTGGATTTGCAACAAATCTGGCAACCAAGCCAATTGCTTGTGCTATATCTGGTCTACTATGTACTGCATACTGTAACTTACCGATCATGGATCAGTAAAGTGTCTCATTTACTCCATTAGACTCATCATTTTTGGAGAGATTGCAACCTATAACCATTGGAGTTCCAATAGGTTTAGAATCTTTCATTTCAAAATTCTTCAAGATTTCCCTTATGTACTTGGTCTAGCTAATTAATATACCATTCTTTAGCTGAGATACTTGTAGACCGATGAAGAATTTTATTTCACCAATCATGGACATTTCAAATTCTCACTTCATTTCACCTGCAAAACCTTTCCTCATCTCATCATCTCCCCCAAAGATGATGTCATCTACAAAAATTTCTGCAATCAGATGTTTTCCTTCTTCTCCATTTTTTAGGTACAAGTTACTGTTGTTACTAGTTCTTATGAACCCTATGCTTAAAAAATATGAGTGCAACCTCTCATACCAAGCTCTTGGTGCTTGTTTTAGCCCATACAGAGCCTTCTTCAGCTTACATACCATATCTCATCCATCTTCTGATACAAACCCTTCTGATTGCTCTATGTACACTTCTTCCTCTAAAACTCCATTCAAGAATGTCGATTTTACATCCATTTGGTAAACTTTTTACTTCTTGTAGGAAACATAAGCAAGAAATATTCTAACCCCTTCCAACCTGGCCACTGGTGCAAATATTTCTCCATAATCCAAACCTTCTTCCTGAGCATGCCCTTTACAGACTAACCTTTCTTTATTTCTTACTACTTGCCCAGTTTCATCCATTTTGTTTCTAAACACCCATTTGGTGCCTATCACATTTTTGTTCTCTGGTCTGGGCATAAGAGTCCAAGTTTCATTTTTATCAATTTTCTCTAGTTCCTCCTACATGGTTTTGATCCAGTCTTCATCTTTTAGAGCCTCCTTTTCTATCTTGGGCTCAATTTTGGAGAGAAGACAAGCATTCTCTCTTTCTCTTCTTCTAGTCAATACTCCTGCATCTTTGTCACTATTGATATTTTTAGCAGAGTGATTGTTTTTGACATACCTTACTAGTATCGGTTCATTTCTTGGAGCTTCTTCTACCAGTTGTGCAGGTTCTACTTCACATGCTTCCTCATTTGCTGCTACAACAAAATTCTCTTCAATAGGTTCGACCAGTACAGTGTACTCAAATCCTTGATAATCCTCTTGTTCACTCTTGCTATCTTGTTCATTTTTCTCAGAGAACTCATCCACTCTAAGATTGGCACTCTCCACAATCTTACCGATCATTTTGTTCAAACACCAATATGATTTACTCTTTGTGGATTAACCTAAGAAGGTTCCTTCATCACTCTTGGGATCGAACTTTCCAGAGTACTCATCCCTCTTGATATAGCACCAGCTTCCAAATACTTTGAAATAACTCACATTGGGTGAGTATCCACACCATAATTCATAGGGAGTTTTATTTGTCCCTTTCTTCACCTGTATCTGGTTCAAGGTACACACAACAGTGCTTACTGCTTCTCTCCAGTAGATATGTGGAATATCCTTCTATATCATAAGAGTCCTCGCACAATCAATTAGATTTTTTTTCCTTCTTTCAGCAACCCCATTCTGCTGAGGTGTTCTGGGTGCAGACATCTGTCTCATAATCCCCTATTCTTCATAGTAATTCATGAACTCTTGAGAGGTGAACTCTCCTCCTCTGTCTGATCTCAAACATTTCAGATTCTTACCAGTTCCTCTCTCCACTCGAGCCTTGGAGACTTTAAACATGTGAAAAGCTTTTGATTTTTCTTTCAAGAACACAACCCACATCATTCTTGAGAAATCATCTACAAACAACATGAAGTATTGCTCTCCATAGGAACTCTTGATCCTCATAGGACCACACAAGTTTGTGTGAACTAAGTCCATCACATTCTCAGATGAATAAGATTTGTTGCTAAAACTAGACATGATCAACTTTCCTAGTTGGCATTCTTTACACATAGCATTTTTTAGGTTTCATAATATCAGGCATACCTCTAACAGATTTCATTTTACTGACTTTTGTTATGCTATCAAAGTTAACATGACATAGTCTTTTGTGCCGCAACCAACTATTTTCTACCCTTTCCATTAGACAACTACCTACAATGGTGTCTAGGTGAAATAGATTACCTCTAGATTGTTTACCGGTAGCAATCAGACTTCTTGATTTATCATTTATTTTGCATATTCCTTCATTGAATTCCAACTGGTAACCCTTATTGTTAAGTTGTGCAACATTTAATAGACTATATTTTATCCCTTCTACCCAATAAACCTCTTCACAATTTGTTTTATCATTTAGGGATATAGATCCCTTACCTTTTATTGCACAAGGAGCACCATTGCCGAATCTCACCATTCTTCCATTACAGTCCTCCATGCTGAGGAATTTTTTTCCATCACTGGTCATATGGAGAGTGCAACCACTATCAATTACCCAGTCTCCACGCCGGTTTGAACTAGAGATCAATGCCATATCACTTTCCTTTGTGTTGTCTTCCTTTACCACTACAAATGCAAATCCATCTCCATCAGATGCTTCTGATTCTTCATCGGTAACTCCTTCTTTTGCAAACTAGCACTCATTCTTTCTCTTGTCTTTGTAGCTTCTAAAATTATCCTTCCTATCATTTTCAAGACATTTGGATGCAATATGACCTATTCTATTGCAAGAGAAACACTTCAAGGGAATTTTACCTTTATACTTTCCTTTTCATCTTGGGATCCTTCTTGCTAATAGAGCTTCAATCTCACCTTGTTCCTATTCTTTAGATAACAGGTTGTCACATTCATGAGAACGACTGGTTCTTGTAGGAGAATTGTTTCCGGTTTCTTTTCTTCTCGTTGTTGGTGCATGTATCATGGAAGCTTTAAAGGCAACATCAATCTTTGGTACACTGTTATCATAGTTGCTCAGTTCAAAAGAAGTCAACTTACTGATCAGTGAGTCAAGTGAAACACTAACTGTTCCCAAGGATCTGAGTTCCTAAATTGTAGAAACCCTTATGGCATATTGTGGTAGCAAGGTTCTCAAGGTTTTTCTGACCACATCATCTTCTTCAAGCTTTCCTCCAACACTTTTGATGGAATTTACTACATCCTTTATTCTTTTTCTATATTGTTCTATATTTTCTCCTTCTTGCATCCTCATCTCATCAAATTTGCCTCTTAAGCTGTCCACCTTAGCCTTTTGAACATGAGGATCTCCTCCATAAATAGTCTTCATCTTATTCCACATCTCATAGGCTGTTTTCAAATCTTGAACCTCAGCATACTCATTATCAAGTAGAGTGCTAGCAATCAGATCCATTGTTACAATGTTGTCTTGCCTTTCTTTGATTTGATCTGTAGTGAGAACCCCTATAGGTTCATTGTAATCTATGATTACATGATTCCAATATTGATCTCCTAGGGTTCTTAGGTAGAGCTTCATTCTACCACACCATAAGGTGTAATTCTCCTTAGAGAACTTAAGACGCCCTTTTGCATAATCTTGGATCTTTCCTTAAGTTGTTAAGCTCTTTCAAATCTAAGGACCAAACATCTGATACCAATTGTTAGTCCCAAATGGTGCTGAGAGGGGAGGGGTGAATCAACACTT
This sequence comes from Cryptomeria japonica, assembly GCF_030272615.1. NCBI lineage: Eukaryota > Viridiplantae > Streptophyta > Pinopsida > Cupressales > Cupressaceae > Cryptomeria > Cryptomeria japonica. The sequence continues at coordinate 372,548,660 of NC_081410.1, read as the reverse complement.
TACTTGTTTTACTAAATTAAAACCTTTTAACTCAAGTATGCACTAACTTAATATTCAATACGAACAGTTATTGTAGGAGAACTTGCATGCATGAAAAGATACACAATAAAACTAAGATTTATCTCATGGAAACCCAAATGGGAGAAAACCACAATGTGAGTAGAAACTCACAAAATTTGTACTCTTCTGGAGTATGTCCAGTGAGGAGCCATCCCTGTTAGGAGATTAAAAAGACACTGCTAGGTGCCACCCGGTTAAGGGAATTTATTTAAGGCTTGTTAGTGCCTTTACCTTGTTAGAGGTAGACTTATTAAAGGTCTTAGGATCATCAATTAAGATGTCACCCAGTTAACGGATTTTACAAAGGGACCTGTTAAAGTCCACCCAGTTAAGGGATTTTGAGTTGAAATGGCTAAAAAGCAACTTGAAGTTGATCTGTTGGAATAGCTATTGATAGCTTGATCAAATCACAATGAAACTCATACTCTGTCTCCACCAGTTATGTCTTCTCTGCACTACACTAGTTCTCTACTCATACCCTCGGTTCTGCACTCTATCGATCCTCTACTCATACCCTCGGCTCTGCACTCTATTGGTATACTTCACACACACTCTACTCTGCTAAATCATTTAGCACTTCCTCACTCTTCACTCTGCATTTTGGATCGTCTCTTACAGGATTTACACTTTGCAAATTTTTTGATCAAAAATGTTTTGTATGAACTCAAAACACTTTATACACTCTCTGTCGTCACCTTTAGGTGTTTCCTTAATCAATACAATCACAGATCTCGATATTTTTCAAAATTCAATTTTTTTTTTCCCTTTCTCTATGCGTCCTGCAACAATTCCACCAACTACTCATCCAAATCTACCACTGCATCCCCCCAAAATAGCAACTTATGGGTTGAGTTTAGTCTTTTAAATGCGAACCAGAAAATCCACAAGTAATCATGGCTTAACTGCATGATTATTGAGGTTGTCTTTACCAACCTTTAGTTTGGCATTAACAAAAACTCACCAACTCACCTTTTTCTATTGCAACTATGTAACCGATCACCGCTCTGAGATTTATGGTGACCACCTATCTTCCTTTTGCTTCATTGTTCTACCAGTATACCACTATGCTCTCCACTACTGGTTCATCCTTTGATACCAGATTGCATTACTTCCATCAAGCCTCTTTTCTTGTTTGCCAATGAGGTTCTGGTTTGCATAGGACCTCAAGCCTTCTTGCCTAAGTCACCTTATGTGACTTCATCCTCATCATAATAGCCAACTTAAAGATCTGACCTTAACACTAATCTTCTTGAATCACAGACTGGTTAGCTTAGTCTGTCTTCCCTTGAGCCACTTGAAGTTTGATCATCTATCTCTGATGCTCCTTTCATGTTGTTTGTAAGCCATCACCTTTGCTACTGAGATACACTTCACTGGTTAGTGTTATTCATCAATGAAAAATCTCAGTTAATATACCGATTAACAGGATTAACCAGTTTTGTCAATATCAGTAATGCCAACACACTTGTCTTCTCCTTCCCCCTTTCTCTCAACCTTTAACCTCTTTCTCATAGCCATCCAATTTGCAATATTCAATCATGACCATTGATCTCTGCCACCTAAGCTCATGCACTCAAAATCTATAAAAAGAGGTCTCCTAAGCCATTTTGAAACTAATATCTAATCTTACAGTCATTCTAGGAATTTTTATCTTGCATCTGTGAGTTTGAGCTTGAAGAAATTAGCAATTTTAGAATTTTTATCATAGCTTAATATAATGTTAGCTTAAATCATTTGCATATTCATCTCATAGTATCAATTAACTATCAGTCCATTCTTCATATGCCATCTTGGAAGCTACTAGTGCTTGCTTGAGAGCAAATCATCTGCAACCAGGAACAATGGAGTTAGGACACAATGAGACATAAATCATGAAGGTATAATCTCTTTTATTTACTTTTATTTCATGTTGTTCCATTAGTTGAAGCTAAATATTTCATGTAGCTTTCTTTTCTATTATATGATGGATTAACAAGTTTTAGGTTAATTCTCTGGAGTTCAACTTTAGCCTCAACAGATTGTTTCTCCTACTTGGCTTTCCAACAATTCTTCTATGGTTCTACCAAGTCATGGTTCTTGATGACTGGGGATTGATGGAGATCTTATGTCCTTTTTTTTCTTTTGACTATTGAGTAATGACCATTTAAGTCTTTTGGATTGTGACTTCTTGTTTTCTCTTATTTTCTTCCTCCTATTTTCTAGCATATCCTTCTTTTATTTGAATTCTCATTTCTTCTTGTTTTCTATCAAGTTCTTCTTTCTATTTCTTGAAAGATGTGTTATCTTTTGGAGTAGCATCCTTGTCTTCAATTTCTCCACTTAACAAATCAGATAGATGATCTAGACCCCATTCATATTCATGTGAGTTAGTTTTTGAATCAGTTTCTAGGACTACACCACTATATCTGATAGGAATATTATATGGTGAGAAGAGTTTTCTATCTGTTGATACAAGTTTTGTTGTTGGTTCTACACTGGCTTGATCAGGTTTTGTACTTGCTTTTACTTTTTGAACTTGTTTATAAGAAGCCTCTTCTCTTTGAATGGCGAGTTCTTCTTCTTGTTTCTCATATTCCTCTTCTTCTGGTTTTCTGTGTGTCTTCTCAGCTACTTGATGTATCACTTCTTTCCATGATTCCTCTTTGCATGCTACTTTTCTTCTCCATTGGGGATTTTGATGATGATATCGATTTTGTATAGGTTGAGTATGTTGGTCATACCCAGGTCCAGATTTATCTTTAACATGTTGAGAGTGAGGTGTGATTAGTTTTATGATGCCTTCTTGATGCTTGCCAATAGGGACTTTTCCTTGGTATCCCATTCTCTGCATTATTTTGAATCCATTGCCATATTGTTATGTGGGGATAGTGATATCTAAATTTGCTTCTCTGATTTCTTCTTAATATTTGTATAGCCAATCAAGGATGTGTTTTTCTTTAATTTCTTTAGATAATGTTCTAGCTCTGACAAAATTTCCATCAAATATTTCAATAGGTTTTTGCTGGATTTGCATTTTTGCATTTGTTGGTTTTCCATATGACTTTGGAGAAAGTGGTAAAGTTTGCAAAGAATACTTTCCCATTCCTGCATCATTTAATTTTAGCTTTTTCTCAAAACTTTCCAAAGTGGATGTATAAAATGTCTCTTGAGATGCTTTGGCAAGAGATAATGCTTCTTTGTTATGAGGAACCCTTGCATCTTGAGCTGGTTTCAAATTGTTGCAATACTGACTAGAATCTGTTGATATGGTTATTTCTTGTCCATTATGAAGAAATTTGACACATTGATGATATGTCAAGGGAACTTCTTGCATATTATGATTCAATGGTCTACCCAAAAGAATGTTGTAAGATAAATTCAAGTCCAAGACTTGACAAACTGTATCTCTCTCAACCGGTCCTATTTTGAGTGGTAAAACCATTGTTCCCCTAGAAGAGCATTCTTCTTTGTCATAGGCCTTAATTGTTTTTTTTTTTAAGATCCACTGCATTTTTTGAATATCCCAAAGCTTTTATCAAACTTAATGCACAAATGTTTAAGCCAGCTCCTCCATATATGAGAACACATTTGATGCGGGTTATATGAATAGTGACTTCAATGTGTAGGGGAGCACTATAGGGATGTTGCAATGATATGTCATCATGTTATGTGAATGGTAAGCAATGAGGGGCTATGAGATGTCCCACCATGTTTTGAAATTGATCAACATCCAAGTCCTTTGAGACTGTTGTTTCCACTAGAGCCTTTTCCAATATTTCCTTATGTATTGGCGAGATTTTGAGAAGGTCTAAGATTGATATTTGTTACACCTGGAAATGTTACCTTTGCTTTACTTCAAGTAATGGCATTCACTAGTTTTGTAGGTTCTTTTTCTTTAACCATGATGACATTCACTACATTGTCATATGTGTAGGTATAGTTTACCTTTTCTTTTCCCTTGTCATCTAGTGGATTGGATGGTCCACCCTTTTCATAATTAGGGAGTGTAGTTTTGAATGTCAAGTGTGATTTATTCATTTTATGACCATCCACTGTGATAACCTCATTATCAATCAAGTCCTGAATGAGATGTTTCAGTCTTTGACAATCATTCGTTTGGTGTCCTTTGTTTCTATGAAAATCACAAAAATGATTATCATTCCACCAACTTGGTTTGACCTTAGGCTCAAAATATCTTACTTCTGGTAATGTGATTAACTTGTTTGCAAGAAGCATTTTTAGAGTCGATTCCAATGGTTCCCCAATATTTGTAAATTTTATGTGGGGGTTGGAATAAAAGGACTTTGGTTTAGTATTCTCTTGATTGTTTACTGGTGTTCAAATTGATAGATTGAAAATGGGTTGTTGTGTTTTAGCACCATTCTTATCCAGTACTCCCTCATTATTAACACTTATGTTCTTTGTCTAAAACTCTGGTTTATCATTGTGGTTGTTGTTGTTGTTGTTGTTATTGTTTTTGTTGTTATGTTTGTAGAGTTTTAACTCTCCTTTCTTTACCATAGTGTCCTCTATTTTCAAACTGTTTTCAATCATCTTTGCAAAACTAGGAGGACATTGTAACTTGAGTGCATAACTCATCTCACTGGTAATATTTTCAATGAAGATGCCTATTTTCTCTTGATTTGACACCTCTCTAGGGTATCTGTTAAACAATCATCTCCATCATTGTAAAAAACCCATGAAAGGTTCACCATTATTTAGTTTGATGTTACACAAATCCAACATTGTTATATCATGTTATATGTTATATGAATATTGTGAGATGAATTTGTTTATGAGCTCCTCAAATGATCTAATCTTAGGTGGTAATTTAGAGAACCATTCCATTGATTGTCCACTCAAACTTCTAGGAAATAAACACATGAGATAAGTTTCCTTATGTGCAAATTCCATACTCATGGTACAAAATTCCCTAATGTGATCTTGAGGATCCATTTTCCCATCACATTTATCATATTTTGGGATTTCACAATGTTGTGGGAATGGTATCATGTTCAAACTTTTGTCAAAAGGATATGGACGAATATCCTCCAAGGAATATCTTTTATAACTTCTTACATTCTGCATATCCCGTATTTGCAGTTGAAAAGTTTGCATTTGTTGAGTGAGAGTCAAAAGAGGATTATCAACATAGGTTCTCCTTGTATCCTCATAAGTACTTATGTCACCATGATCCCTTCTTGTTTCATATTGGTTTTGTGTATCAACTTGATCTCTTCTTGTTTTATCTCCTCTTGTTTCTTCTCTATATATTCTTGTTTCTTCTCTATATCTTCTTGTTTCTTTGTGGTTTACCTAATTTAAGTCATCGTTGTTATGGTCATGATGCAGAGCATCCAAGGAACTCAACCAATAGGGAAGATCTTTCTCCCAACTCACCTATACAATAAGGTGATAACCCTCAAAAAACCCACATGACTCCTCACAAGGTTATTGGTACTCACAAGGTACAATAAATAAAAATATTACTCATGCTTCTTAGTCCCCTTCCACTCATTGGAACATGCTCAAATAGCCCTCATCAACTAGTATGAGCCCAAATCCAAACCCTCCAACATTCAAACATCTTAAGTCTCCCTACTAGTCACTCACTCAACACCATACCCAATTAGGACTCAAAACTCCATTACAACACACAAAGACTACTCCAACCACACATATACTCTTGGAGATCCCTTCAAGGAATTCACAACACTCCTACTCTTGAATTTGTACTCACCCAACCAACTCAACATGGTTACTCTTCATTCACAAACAATACACTACTGATTAGGACAGTCTTGACATGTTTTATGAAAATCATTATTACACAAAGTGTTCTCAACCCCTCAAATGAAAGTGGTGAAGATGAGAATACACCCTACTACTCTCTGACCTTTAAACTCAACACTCAACCCCTTCACAAACTTGTAAAGTGCACTGTTTGGTATACACTATCAACACTAGAACAATCATTGCAAAGGTTAGGACAGTCATGCATCATCATGGTTTGATTGTCTTATTTATTAATCCAACACTTGGTTCATGCCAAGGGAGCCCCTACTAATCCCTCTCCTCACTTACAACACTATTCAACACCAATTTTACTCTTAAACATGTAAAGTACAGTGGTTACAAATACTGTCAAACTATGACAGTCATCATGAGTCTTAGGATAGTCACAATTTGTGGTCTTTTAAATTGGTTATTTTGGTGGTCCTTTCTTGATTTGTGTTTGGGACACCTACTTACACCTTCCTACTCTCTCACAAACCTTCCAAGCTACTTTTCATGCCCATACTACATCCAAATTTCATCAACCATGATGTTCTCAGACTAAGACATAGTATTTTAGTTCTTTATCATCATAGTTGAACGTGCCAAATGCTTCATGGTACCCTAAAAACATGAGACAACTATACTGTACATATAAAAAGAATTTCCACTCATTTGGAGTGACTTATTTGACATGAAAACAAAACAAAAGCATTTTTAGCAGTCTCAGATTACCCTAGATAAGGGTTTGGACTGATTTCACCAAAATCCTTGTATCTCTCTCAAAACATAATGAAATCAGATGCCACAAAAGGGAAACTAGATTAATTTAATTCCTAGACAATTTACAATGATCCCTCAGTACAATTTAATTGAATTTGATATTTAAAGATATCCAAAATCAGACTTCTATGTATGGAAAACTCAGAAAAAGTGCAGGGAACAATGAAACTTTGATTGATTTTTTATAGTTTTTGACACACACACCCATCCAACTTCAAAATCAATGTGGGAATGACCTATTTGAATGAATCCAAGGCCTACCAACTGAAATAACCACCTTTTGGATTTATTTTAGCCAACCAACTCCTAATTGCTCTTACAATGCAAAAATTGCCTTGACAATTTTTCCAAAAATGCTACCTAGACTTAAACCAAGACTTTTATGACTCACAACCAATATGAATAGGTCCCAATGGGACTAAAATAATTTCACACACCTTAAAATACCATATATGACACTATTAAGACATATTTGCCACAAAATTTTAATTTTGACAATTTTGACAATTCTTGAGCAATATCAACAATATGACCCTACTAGAACTTAATCTAGTAGTCAATGGTCTTAATGACCTTATTGTGAGAGTTGAGAAATAAAACACCATAGGGGCCCAAATGATCTCTGCAAGATGAAATAAACCTATTACAAGGAGAAGCAAGAAGCAACAAAGAAAAAACAAATACACAAAAAATGCTCAAGAAGATGAGAGCTCAATATTCACAAAAATGTGTAATAGAATTAAGATACAAAAGAAAAGAATCAACCTCTAATAGGTCAAGAAATCCTAAAAGGGAAAACCCTAGGCTTGCACATAATAATTAATAAAAGAATTAATTATTATGCTCCTAATGTTAGCTTAAGTGTAAAAAGAGATAAAGGGGAACTTAATTAATTAAACAAATATCGTTTAATTAATCAAGTAAAGACCTCATTACTCTAACACCCCCCTTAAGTTAGACTTAGGGAGAAGCTAAAACCTAGAACAACTACTAAAAGTAGGAAAGATGGGTCCCGACAACAAGGCCTGATCAGGTACCCAAATACAATGAAATCTCTATGAAACAGAGAAAAAGGGAGAAAACCCAATGGGAAAAAACTCCTCTCCAAAAAGAGATAGAAAAGTAAGAAGAATACCACTGAAGCAAGAAATAGCTGCAAACACTGTCGAAGAGTAATTGCTGATCTAAAGAACCTCCACTGAAATAGAACATGACTAGGTAGAGAAGATTGTAATCTGCATGAGTGCCCTCAAATGACACTACTCGAACCAGATGGCAAACAAAGGGAAACAACTGAACTCGAAGATACAGATGGCAGAGGTGGTGGAGTGGTGGTGGAGCTCGGGCAGCGGTCGAGTGGTGGGTGGTTGAGAAGTGAAGAGGCAGTGGCGGCTAGAGGTCAGAGGTTGGCGAGGCCGAGAAGTGCAGAGGCAGCGGGGCCGGAGGCCGGCAGGGCCGAGAAGCACCGGCGGGGAATTGGAGGTCAGCAGCGGCATAGGCACACGGGGCCAAGGGACAAAGGGACCCACAGGTACCTATGGGTACCTTGTAATAAATTCCACCTCTTTTAAAACAAATCCACCCACTATGAAAAACACTTTTTTGCCAATTTTTTGATGATTTTTTTGGTTTTTTTTAAAAAAAAATTTAAGAAAAATCAAATTTCAGCCTGGATGTCGTAAAAAGGCAAAAAAATATTTATTTTTTTTAAATTTTCTCGAACTGCATGCCAGGACCGTACGACCTGATACAGAACAAAAAATACCCCTAGAGGCTCAGGAGTCAAAAGTGGTCAAGTTTTATATGACCATAAGGGTTTTGGGCCTTCTGAGCACGATTGTGAGGTCCGTTTAGGCCCAAAGTGCTAAAAAAAGGCCTATCCCTAGTTGCACAAAAAAAACTTATGAAACCCTAGATCTGCTTCTAATGCAAAAAAAACTCAAAACAAGAACAGGTAGTTGCAGATCTGAAGCTCTGATACCATGTGAGAGTTGAGAAATACAACACCACAGGAACCCAAATGATCTCTACAAGCTAAAATAAACCTATTACAAGGAGAAGCAAGAAGCAACAGAGACAAACAAAATACATAGAAAATGCTCAAGAAGATGAGAGCTCAATATTCACAAAAATGTGTAATAGAATTAAGATACAAAAGAAAAGAATCAACCTCTAATAGGTCAAGAAACCCTAAAAGGGAAAACCCTAGGCTTGCACATAATAATTAATAAAAGAATTAATTATTATGCACCTAATGTTAGCTTAAATGTAAAAAGAGATAAAGGGGAACTTAATTAATTAAACAAATGTCATTTAATTAATCAAGTAAAGACCCGATTACTCTTACACTTATTCCATCATACTTGGTCTTAAAAGACCTTATTTACAACTTTCATACCTCAAAACACAAAATATTCAAAATTTGCCTCATAGAGGCTTGATGGTAGCCTAGGTGCTCCTGCACCAGGTCATTAGTGTTTTGATTATGACTTGTTTCAGCATCTTGCTTCAAACTTTCCATGTTAAAACCTAGTGGCAATTTTTCTCCTAAACTTGCCAACATTAGGAAATATTTTTTCTTTTCTTTTTCCAAGATCCTTTCTATTAATTTGTCAAATTTGGAATCTTGTTGAAGGTTTCTAATGGTATTATTGATTGCTTCTTCATCAACATCTATGTGTCCAAATTCATGAAACATTGGATTTTCTTCTTCCATTTGTTTTTGTTGTTTTCTCAATTGCTCATGTCGAGCTCTAGTCCAAACTGGCATATGATCAATTTGAAACTTCCCAAGTTTTGATCTTCTAGATGTAACTCAATAGGTAATCAGTTGTTCAGGAAAATAAGCTAAGTTGATTCTACCACCTCTATTGGTACATTGAGATAAAGTGTCTCTTTGTTGAAAATCACGTGCTTGTAAGGTTTCTTTGTCAAACTCTGTTCAACAACCACGTAGATAGTTATGAAAACAATGTAGGAATATGTGGTGCTTCAAAATTTTTTTGTGGTTTATGTATATAAACTTTCTCTTTTTCAAGTGTGCTTTATAACTAAGTTTCCTCTTCTTGAGATGACACGAAATGGTCATACAAGTATTATGATAATTTGTAAGTTTTGATCCTAATGAGAGTGCAAATGTTTTGTGAAATTTTGATATAACCAAGTTCAAAGAGGAACAATATATCCAATGCAAAGAACAAGGTTATTTTGATCAAGCTTTGTAGTTTCATGATAAAGGACGATATATCCTGATGAGAAACTATGTTTGTAATCTTAATTTATCAAAGATAAGCAATTATGCACTTTAGAATGTTGAATCTACAACTTGTTGAGATAACTACTTGTATAAACCTTAGGTGTGATCTAGATTTATGCTCAAAATGTTCAAGAACCCTATTTGTTTGACTAGCTATGAAGCTTGTGACAGTTGAAATGAGATCTTCTCAAAAATGGGTATCTAGATCTGTTTTCAAAATTTTGAGTTTATAAGGGGAAGTTCCCTCTGTTGTGAATGCACGACCAAAATGAGTATATGCGTTGTCCTGTGTGACAAATGTGTTGCATTGTTGTGTCAATGCGCTGCTATGCACTGTGAATGTGGGACCAAATGTTGCAAAAGTGCTACTTTGTGATGAATGTGCTATCAGGTAGTGTATATGCATGATCTAAAATTGTAAATGCATGGTTTTGCTATGTAAATGTGCTGCCAAAGTTTGTAAAAGCGTGACTTTGCGCTGTGAATGTGTGACTATTTCTTTTCTAGCAAGTTTTGAGTTTTTCACCACGATGATTGTTTTTCTGCTTTGATTTGAAAACATTTTGCAAAGCAACATAGACAAAATATTTTGAAAGAAAAATGCACAGGCAAGTACAATTCCTATGGTAGGCCAGGACAGTAGTTGTTGAATCTCATGTGGGTTTCCCCAAAGCTATGCTATTCAAAGTGGATACTTAGATGCTAAACCCCACTTGCTCCACCCTTGGCACTCACTTCTCTAAGGAAGCCAAGCACCAGTTCCCATGAAAAATCCTCATGGAAAACTTTGTATCTCTAATAAGAACCGTACGTATGTGAGTGGCTTCAGAGGTCCGACCTCCTACGCCAACAACTAGAAGGATTTGGAATTCTACACAAAAGAGTTTTTAGTCAAGGCATCCAATCGAGTGGCCAAACATGTGGCATGTTACACTTCGTTAAAGAAGGCCTCCTAGCCTATAGAAAATTCCCTCTATAGGGTTTATGGGGAGTCATAACATCGGTATGGACTAATCAGCACTCATTGCCTATAACTTTCGTTACAAACACAATTTATTTATAGTGTATTAGAAGAGCTTGGTGTTAGCCTGTTTCCACTTGGGTCATTCCCTCTCACTAAGCCTTAAGGGCTACTCCGGAGGTAGGCCCTCTAAAGGTTACACATTCTAGAAAGTGGGTCTAGTTTTTTGATCACCTGGTTGAGGTGAGAGCATAATAACCTACCACTTTGTGTAAACACAATAAACAAAGGTTAATTTTAAACCCCTAACAATTGATCTAAGTGAAACTAATTTAAAGAAGACACAAATGCAAGTTGCATGTTGTAAATTGACCACCTAGTTAGGCTATGTGAAGCAAGGATGATGAATTACAAAACCCCTAGTTAAACTAAATGTGAGAAATGCATGAGAAATACCCTACAAAAGCACAAGTTAGGAGTTTTGAATATTTTTGGTGTTCGACGGTCGAATCTACAAAAAGTGTTAGTTAATAGACTATGAAAAATTAAAATTTTGCAGACTATCTGAGTGAATGCACTAAAAGAATAGATGTGCGACCAAAAACTATAAATGTATTGCCTAATTCAATGAATGCACAAGTTTGTGGAGTGTATGCGTGATCATGCAGTGCATATGCATGAAAACTATTTAAATGCGTTATCAAAAGTAGTAAATGTGTTGTTAAACTACAAATGCACTGCTATATCAAACAAATGTGCTACCAAAAGTGGAAAATGCATGAAAAAGATTACAAATGTGTTGCTAAACTACATGAATGTGTGAAACTGCTAAATTGTGAAAAAAAGATAGGATAATAGAAAGTTCAAGACCTGAGCCCCAGGGTGGGCACCAAAATGTGTCAACTTGGAATTTTACTTTATAATATACCTGCAACTTGTTATTTTTCAACAATAATAGAGATAAAAGCTACAAGAAAACTCCAAATTTAACCAATGAAACAAATAAAGGAGTACAAAACTTGAAAGCTTATACCTCTATCCCACTGTCTCATTGTGTCCTATCATCATTTGAACTTGGTTGCATATGTTTTGCTCTCAGACATGCACTGTGGTTTCTTCCAAGATGACAATGATGAACAAATTGATAACTAGATGTTGATATGATAAGCTAAATGATAAAGCCAGAATTCACAGATGCAAGATATCTACTAGATGACTATTATCTCTAAAAATGCTTAGGAAATGCCTTTTTATAGATTTTCATGAGCAAAATCCCATGTGGCAGAAATCAATGGTTGAGATTGAATCATGCATATTGGATGGCTATGAAAAGATTGGTCGAAATGTGAGAGATAAAAGTGGAAAATGTTCCTCCTACACCTACAGGATGGAGGAAAAGGCGGAAGGAGAAGCCAAGTGTCAGAAGGCTCACCTTGACTGGAGTTCAAGACTTGAGATAATGTAGGAAGGTTGGAGAAGATTTAGGGATGTGAGGACAAGTGAAATCAACTCCCTCCAAAGATATAGGAAGGTTGGAGAAAATATAGAATTGGTTAAGAAATGTGTGTATGTACACATTATTGCATTTAGGAGATAGAAGTTGAAGATAAGTGATCAATTAATATTTAAAAATATTAATATCTTTAGCCACATAATTGATGAGTTGGCAAAAGAGGAAGTGATATGGAGATGAGATGAGTTGGATTCAGAGATTAAATAATTAAGAAATTATTTAATTGACGAGACTATAGAGATAGGGGATGATTAAATATTAGATATTTAATTGGATTGGTTCAGAAGAAAGAGATAATGAACTAATTAATAAAATGTTTCAATTTAATTAATTAATAGAAGAATAAGCAACAAAGTGAATTAAATAAATTAATTATTTAATAGAAGAATATACATTAAATAAATAATAAATATTTATTCAATTATTCATAGCCAATTTTGAGTGTATACAAGTTGCACTGGGCATAATCCAAAAACAAAGATTTTAGTTGCATGGGTGAATTTCAAGAGCACCAATAAGCCAAAATTGGTAGATATGGTAAAGGAAACAAAGTGAACAACTATTCTAAAAACCTTAAAAGACACCTCCCCATTGGAGGTGGCCACATTAACCATGCATTATGCTATGTTCACTAGAGATGCTATGAAGCACATGCAACAAAAATAATTGAACTTGAAAAGGGACAAGTGGAACTGAATGATGAGATTAATAGGCTATATGTTGAAGGATAAGACAAAAGGACAGTTGGATAGCTAGAGAAAATCTGTTGTTTTGCATAAACATGTTACACCTAAGCCAAGATAAAGCACAGGGGACAATAAAGGGTGGCATGAAGAAAGACAAAAGTATGAAAAATAGATCAAAGAATTAAAATTGGCCAATAAATAAATGTTGCAAAAGATACCACATCAGATGTACAACACTTTTGAGCAGATACTGGCACACTGAGTAAAACTTGTTATTGAGAAGCTAGATGATGTTTATAAGGGCTATGAGTCCTTGTTAAACATGTTAGATACATTTAAAGAAAATAAACCCAAGTTAGAAGTTTTGTCAAAAACATGGCAACCAACCCATCATCTTTAATCACTTTGTGCAAGGTCACACATAGGGATTCAACTGCTCCTCATGCAATAAAGGAAACTAAGAAAACAATAACTACAGTCATTGAAGAACTTGAGTATCTTTCCAGTGAAGAGTAGAAAGTGAAAGCCAAAATAGACTCCTTCCATACATTCCAACACTGGACCATACCCCACATTATTGATAATGGCAAGCGTATAATAGATTTTAGTGATTGGAGGAGAGAATTATGCCAGAGTGTTCCTAGAATTGTCTCACACATGAAAGAAGAAAAGGATATAAGTATTCAAAGTTTCAATTTGTTCTTGGACAATATCTTCACATTGGATGTTGGATATTCAAAATTTGTTGTAGAAGTTTGAGCCATGACAAACAAGAAATGAAGAGATCACCTTGCAAACGTGTTCATTGTCCAGAATTTCAAGTGGCCAAGTGATTATGATGTGTACCAATGCAAAAATACTTATTTGAAGGCCTCGGAGGATTGATGCAGAAAAAAGACCATCGATAGAAATGGATGACGCTCTTAGTTAAAGTGGAACCTTTCCAGACCCAATGGTCATGAGTTGCCACTCGTAGCATGATGATAAAAGGCTTACCATATCCATTGGTTAAAGTTGTGTTATGTTTTATTTCAAAACATGTTACAAATTACTTTGTTTAGTTAACAAATTCTTTTTAATATTTTAGTTGTCTTCCTTAAATATAAGAATTATATCATTTAGTTATTAATAGTTGCAATGTAATGATCTGAAGCTTATTTATTCTCCCAATTTTGATGCATAAGGGAGAAACCAAGACTAAATGAAAAAAAAAAAGATAGTAGTAGTGACAAGAAAAAATTGTACTTCCCTTACAGTGGCGAATATATAATAAAAGAATCCAAATTTCTACTCTCAGTTGCTTGTTTGATTGTGGATGATAAATGTCGTATGGTTGTTTCCTGTTCATTTTTTTCCTACTTGTTTAATTTAGATTATCTAGGATATTTATAATTTATCAAAGTAGCCTTTTACTTGGTGTAATTTAGTTAAATGGTTTTTGTAAGGCAGAATTAAATTCCATGTAATAAAGTTATAGTAAATTGGAAGAAAATAACTAGATTAAAAAGAAGAACCTGCTAGCATTACATTGATGCATGTTTATATAAGGTATAAGCACATTTGGATGCCAAGTAATATGAATTTTGATCAAGAACTAGATATATGTAAAATCTATGTCCCTAAAGGGAGGCACCAGTCTTAAGCATTTCAAAATAAATTTTCATTCAAGATCCAGTTTTTCATTTATTTCAGAGAAATAGAAGTAGGAGTAATAATGAACAATACATCCATTTCAAATATATGTGCCATATTAAGTGGATTCAAATTGGGGTTTTAGCATAAATTGTAAATATGTTTTTTTAATTAAAAGGTACACCCACCATGGTTTAGAAAAGCCTAAAGAGTAGAAGACATCTTCCTTCAAAAGATTCTTGTTCGTTGGCCAAGTCAGTTGCATAACCTAATTATAGAAATTGGCACATTCTTAGGGTTTTGCAATATTTTGATTTGGGAACCAACAGTCCTCAAATACAAACACACCACCATTTGGATATCAACCAAATGCAGTCAATGTGTCACCTGTCATGCAACAAGGTCAATCAAAAACTAACTCACAACATGGAATTGTTGGAGTGATATCACAAACAAGATCATTCAAACAACAAAAATGCCAATCTAAACTTCTTGACATTTTGCTTCAACAACTAGGTTATACACATGAGACTATTTTTGAACATGATCATCTACCCATATCTAGGAATGGCTCATCTACCCATCAAGGAATTAACTCTCAATTAGCCTTTGTATCTCCCACCATTCCTTCATCCCCTAAATTTTCACAAGAGTAGTCCATACTATTGTACCATCCTAAAATTGTAGCCCTTTGCAATTTTGACCCCATTTGGGTCTTCACCTTAGTGCTTGCACCCCTTGGCATGATTGAAGACTTGATTATGCTCATACACATCACAAATTCCATAAAACTCAAAGTGAACCTCATCAAGAACCTTAAGCCTACCCCAAAATAGGGTAGGACCATGTGTGGACCATAACACCATGCCATGGTCCACCCTAAGTTGGGGCCCCTAACAACCCAATGCAACATTTCAAATTTGAGTGGGATCCCCCTCTTTGTGTCAGCTTATATCATAAAATTAATCAATTTTCTCGACAACAAAGTATATAAATAGGTTTTCCCCTCTCATTTGAACATCCATCAATCCATCTAACATATCTATCAAGCATCTAACAATCACATGAGAGTAAGCATTCAAGCATTCAAGAGTAATTGAGCATTTTTAGTCTTCCTTCAAGCCTTGGAGAAGAAATAAAGTCAAGGATCAAGAATTTAAGTGGAGATCTACATCCTATTTCATGAAACCCTAATTCCATGTGGAGGCAAGCAAAAATTCACAAGGAGGTATCATCATTCAATTTTCAGTCATAATTCAACATCTCCCTCAAAAGGAGATACTTTCCTTTCAGTCACTGTAATTACATTTATTTCAATTTCATTGTTAATTCCAAAATAGGGGTTTGACCTAAGGCAAGCCCCTATTTCTAGCCTTCTTCCCCTTCTTTTTGTGTGCAGGAAATAGGTACAAATCTGTACTCTTCAGAATAAGTTTGATTCATAGAGACGAATCAACCCTTTTTGATGTGCGAAAAGTTCAGAGAACCGTTGTGATGCACCATGGTCTCAACTTTTTAGGAGATTTTCAAGGGTTAGATTTGAGTCAACTTATACAACTCAGATCCAGGTGCACGCAAAAATCCCACATCTATAGCTCACTATTTTCTCAATTTTACCTTCATTTTTTAGCATTTTACCCTAATTCAACATTTCAACTTACAAAAGAGAGGAAAAAACCCACAATAATTAATCAATCCATTCAATATTTATTATTTATCTGATTTGTGACCGAATCTAGTGGATTCCCTTCCCTCTTTTGAATGTAAAGGCTTTCAAGTGAAATTGATTTGCTGATTTCTCTCTTCTATGTTGCAAATTGCCAAATCAAACTTTTGCCTTTACAACTATCTCCATAAAATGACACATCTAATGACGCAACCTCCCAAGGACTATCCACAATAGGTTTCCAAGATAATCCAATTCATGATGCAAGTCCCTTCTATTAGTGTAGGTTTTTATTTTCCTTATGTTAGGGAATATTTATTTTTCCTACACATATTATTTAAGCTTACTTAGGTTATTAGGAGTGCTTAATATGAGGAACATGGTGAAATATTTCAACTTCATGTGTAACTCTTGTAGATAATATCTACACTTTCAAGGGTTTATTATCAAGGCATTGGTGGAGACATGTCAAAATCAGCCCAAAAGAGATCCGGAGCTATGCAGAGGTGATGGACTGACTAGAGGTGAGAAAACCAAAAATCCATAGTTTTGGTATTTTATCTATGTTTCAATAACTTGCATTTTTGGAGGCCTTCAGAGAAAAATTTGGGGTCAAAATTATTCCTGATCTCTTAACTCGATAGGTAAAGGCATAGTGTTAAGGGACTTAAATTAGATCTTTTGAAGACCTTTTCAACGATGTAAGTGGCTTAAGGTTTTGAGCACCAAGTGGAAAGTTATGATCCAACCAAAACAAGACTAGTTCATGCAAAGTAGATATGAGCATGCAACGTGTCAGCATGGTGTGGTTTCTAGAAAGACTGTGACTTCTCACTCTCCCGAAGGCGTGTGGGGGTGCCACATGTTTGCACTGGGGGGTTCTCAAAAGTGAAGGGAGAAGAAGGCTCTAAAAGCCATGCTAGTGTGCCATGCATCAATAAAACGGGCCCAAAGATGTTTTGAGCCCGAGGAGATTTCAAAATCGTGCCTTTGTTTCTTTCAAAGGCAGAAGGCCGCAGGAGGCGTTGCGTGGTGAAACCAAAAATCGTGAATTACAAAAAAATCCTCACTAGCATGCTACACATCAATAAAATGTGGGCCCAAAGATGTTTTGAGCCCAAGGAGATTTCAAAATTGTGCCTTTGTTTCTTTCGAAAGCAAAAGGCCATAGGAGGCACTATGTGGCAGAACTAGAAAGCACAAATTCAAAAGAAGCCTCGTGTGATCAAGCAATTGCAATAGAAAATGGGAATTTACAGGTGGCATCCATGCTGCGTACAGAAAGGGAAACAATGATTATGATCTAGATAGCTGCAAAAACCTCCATGATGATTGTGGACAGATGACGAGTATGCATAAATTTGTTCATTTACAATCATCATTTCAGATTAGAAGAGGTTTTCTTTATATAAGCCTGAGGGCACATTGTAAAAAGGGGGTTCCCAATTGTTTACCAATTTTGGCGAAGAAGAACACTGAAAATAGCTATGAATCCAGTTCAGACCTTAGCATTGTAATTAGTAAATTGATAGAAATAAAACATATCAGATTGTGCCTAGTTTGCCTCTATTGTATGTTTATTTTTATTTTATGGATGAATTTACAGCTCTATGTCATTTCAAATGAGTGTAGATATTAATTGTTATGGTTTTTAGTTTTTATAATTTCATCATAGATGTATGGGTCATTGAATTATATTTCACTCTTTCAATCATCTTTAGTAATTTGTGATTTGGAGTTATGCTATGCCATTTGGTAAGCAAAATCTATGAGGAATAGTAGTTCTAACAAGATAATAGGATTGTCCCCTACGAACCTTAGCGGGTGTTTCTCATGGAAAGATCTGAATATTTTGCCCTATGTCTATGTCACTTTGTGCATTTTGTTCTCTTTCCACCAATGAAGAGTCTATAGCATTATGTGCGCAATCCTTTAGGGTTGCATGTTATTGTTATTTCTAAAGGGGATTTAAAGTGTTGTATAAACTTCGATGCATCACCCTAGGTTAGACTTACTTATGTATCTCCTCTTTCCCTTTCCATCCCCTCTAAAATTCAAAGAGCCAACTTCTAAAATCTTGGAGGTAATTTCATGGGTCGCATCCGGTCCCATGCCTGTGAACTTCCCGAACTACCCTTGAAAGTTGGCGAAAGCTAATTTTGGGGATCAACAACTCTCCACCTCACGTGGGTAGTTGAGTTACATAGCCTCTTTTGGCTTGTTGTGCTACCTCTCATAACCACTATTTTGTCATTTCCTAAGTGGGTTATGGGGTAGTTTGGTTTCTCACCATCTTTTGCCCTTATGTGACATTTTTCTCAACTCCTTTCTTGTCTTCATATAAGGAGTTTATGCCACATGTTTTGGTATTTACCAAGAAGGTAAAACCTCCCACTTTTTATGGGTAATAAGAGTTAATTCACCTCTTAGATGTATATGCTATTATTTTTCTATATAATAAGAACTATACTCTCACCTTCACTAGTTAAGTGATATCTCGATGGGAGTCTTCTCAAAATTCTTTTTTCTCTCTATTTCTTTCTCTCATATCAGATTTACCTTCATTCAACTATTTTAATCTTTGATCACTTATTTCTTGGAGTTGCATGTGATCTACAACCAACATCATATCCTGGCTTGGTTATTGCTTCTCGTAGAATCTAACACCTTCCATTATTAAAAAATGCAAGACCCAATCACACCATATGCTCCCATTCTAGAGAGTCCATGCAAATTCCATCGCCTTTGTATCAAAACATTGAATCCTTTCCAAAATCCCCTATAAATCTGCAAAATTGTACCCCATGTCAAGAGGATAATTCAGAGAATAAATAAATAAGTCCTAAAATATATCAAGATCAAGAACTTAAAGATTTCCCATTGCATCCAACATTTGACCAAGATCTTATTTCCTTTGATGATCCCACTATCCTTGACCATCCTATCCAAGATGATCTTGTTTTGCCTCAAGGACACATGGTCCATTGAATTCCTATTGACACTCTACTTCCTAAGAAATATCATGACATCCCTTCTATCCTTCCTAATTATTCATTCAAAATCAAGAGAAAAACACCCTTACAATGGAGTCCAATGATCCCTTTCCAAGTCAAGATCAGAGTATCCCTTCAGATTCATATCTACCACAAGATCCCATCATCCCTTTAGATCCCTATCAAGATACCTCCATCCCTTCATCTCCATGTATTAATCCTCTATGTATCCCACAAGATTTTGTCTCACTAGATGATCCCATTGATCTTCCTAGTCTCCCTCGTGATCCCAACACCTTTGTGAAAGTTGCTCATGAACCCCTTACATATCAAAAGGGTTCCTCCACCTTCATCCAATCTGGATTACTCCATGAGACTATCATTTCTTCCATACTATATACACCTCAAAATGGACTTGCATCTTATTTTAAAAGAAACAAATATCCAATTGGCAAAAATATTTGTCAAAGCATGCATTATCAAGGTAAACGGTTGTAATATTGTGAAAAGTGATGAGGGGAGATCAAGTGGAAAGCTTTACTCCCCTCAAAAGAGGGATGAAAGTTTCACAAAGGATTCGCTTCAATTCTTAACACACATTACATTTAAAAGAGGGGTTGAATTCACTAGATCCAATCCCAATGGAAAGAGATTGAATACTAAGTGAATTGGAGGAAATTTGGAATGTATTAGGAAAGTAAATTAACCCTCTTTTATAATAGACTAGTTGAATTAAGAAAATTGAGACTAAGTGTAGAAATAACAAAGAAGCAATTATATCTTGAGATAGAGATGCGGGATGAATTTGTGCATCTGGAATTAGCAATGGAATATTGAGACAAAGCTTCCCTGTAAATCTGAGCAAAAGTTGCAAGGACCGAGTTGAAGTTGCACACAGTCCTCCAAAAAATCCATGCACCAAAAAGGGTTTTTCCGTGTCTAGAAATGAAGCCTAAACCTGCAATTACAGCTACGCACCTACAACCTACACACAAAAAAGAGAGGAAACTATTGTTGGGATTGGGAGTTTACCTTCAGGTCAAACCCTATTTTGGAATTAACCTAGTGGTTGAAAAATGTTGCAAGTAAATGAAAGGAAATGCCTAAAGTGAATCCACCTCAAGGAGGGGATGTAATT
Organism: Cryptomeria japonica; assembly: GCF_030272615.1. Taxonomy (NCBI): domain Eukaryota; kingdom Viridiplantae; phylum Streptophyta; class Pinopsida; order Cupressales; family Cupressaceae; genus Cryptomeria; species Cryptomeria japonica. The sequence continues at coordinate 372,528,218 of NC_081410.1, read as the reverse complement.
GAAAGGTCGATACCTTTGTAGAAGAATTTTCTTTAATGGATATGTGAAATAGGATGTCTTGAATGTTGGTATAAATCGCCTCTTTAATGGTTGAATCCTTGTCTTGAATGAAACACCTAGCCTTGAAAGGAGACTTGAAATGCTTAATGCTTGAATGAATTCTTATGATCGACTTCGCTTATCAACTTATGATCCACTTGTCGAACTTATGTAAATAGGAGGGGAAGTGCTCCTTATATACTTGCCAATTAGGGGTGTTTAGATAATTTACCACCTTAGGCTGACATAGGGAAACTTTTCCCTCTCAATAATTGACAAGATTCATGCAAGATAGGACCAAAGGGGGCCTAAAATAGAGCTAGGACAAGGCCACCATGCCCCTATCCTAGGGGGGACAGGGGCACCACACCCCTGTTTTGCCCTAATTTAGGATAGGCAACAACTAAGAGACAATGTAGAGTGATGGAAAAAGAAAGTTGTTGATTGCATGAGCATGTTTAGGGTCTCCGATCAGACTTAGGGATATGTCTGCCAATGCAAAGACCCAAATGCAGTCAAAAATTGCAAGGGTCACAATTTTATGATGCTACATTTAGCCCCCACTTTAGTGGGAGTATAAGCATACTCCAATACTAGCGGTAAAGTACAAGGAGACAAGATTGAAAGACTTTCACCACGTCAAGGAGGAAAGATACACCAAGCCCCCAGTGGACTAAGGATCTTACAACTTCGATTGACAAAGTAAAAGGGAATATCAAGAGGGAGAACCATTACTGCATGTAGTAAAGTTTCCCTCACTATGAGTCCTGACAAGAAAGGATACCAAAAATTACAAAGCAAAGCCAAGTTCACTAAGTAACTCCAAGTATCAAGAAGGAAAATATGAGCAGAGTATATTCCCCCATGTTAAAGTGATCGTGTATGCCTTATCGGGAGTGATTTATTTAAGGTAGGATACACCCAAGAGAGAGAGAAAAAGAGGGAGCACGTTATTGCAAGGATTTAGCTCCCAATAGAGGAATAAACCCATAGATAATGAGCACAAAACACAAAGAATGAGTTGGCTTCACTTTCTTTAAGGTCAACATGTTGTATGATAACTCATGTATATCATGTATAAATATGCATAAAATAGTCCTCATTCCCCAAAGAAAGGAAATCACCTTGGAAGAAAGAGAACACATGTGTCTTTTGAGCCAACATGAAAGAGACCAAAAGAGATCTCGATTCTTTGCATCATCCTCAAGTAGAAATCACTAGGGACAAAAAATAGAAGAATAGGGAAACACGTAGAATAATAGTTACAAAAGAGAAAGAAAGGAGAGAGGTAGAGGATCCACGTTGCTAATGTAGCTAGTCCAACATGACATACTCCTCCCGATCTTGTTGATCACTATTTCGGGAAGGAAGGAAACATGCCAGAGGAGCGACATCAAGCACAATAGATGGAGATATCACAAGATCCAAACAAGGACTATTCTCATGTGCTAAGTCACTTTGTTCATTTCTAGGAGCTAGGATTAAGGATTTTGAAAATTCTGCAGATAAATGTTTGTCAACATCAATATATTCATATTCACTATCAGAAGCATTAGGAGTTGTACTACCATCATGAATAACATTTTCACCCATTTCTTCATCAAGATTTATAAAAAGAGGAGCTCTAACATGAATAGAAGTAAAACCATCACATGTGTTTTGCAACTTATGATTTGGAGATTTAGGTTCAATATCTTGCTGAGGATAAAATGGAATCATGTCAACTGTTGGTGTTTTGGGAGATTGAATAGTTTGAGAAATGATTTCACAAGCTCTAATACAATGTTTTCATCAGCATTCTCTTGCACAACGATTCCGTCGAGCCTTAGTGGAAGGCTAGGAAGAAGGAATAATATTTGTTGAAGGAGGAATGTTCTCATATTTGGTAGTTGGTTGTTTAGGTTGAGGTCTTTTAGGTTGGACAAGAGGAGAGGCAGGTCTCTTCTCTCTATATGGGGAATGAGGTGGAATTGCACCATAGAAAGGAGGAACATTTGGTGTAGTAAGGAGACCTGGTCCATCATGAGGAGGAGGTATAGGTCTAACCTTAGGAGGAATATTATTATTCTTCTTAATAGAATGTATGGTTTCATCCATAGGAATAGGTTGGGAGTCTTCCTTAGGTGGAAGATTAGTTCTACCCGTTAGGGGAAGAAATCCATCTTCAATATTGATGGGAATATCAAGTGTTGGAGTCATAGGTTGGCATAAGGATAGGATGATATATTTCTTCCATTTTTTCAAAAATTGAAAGAGAGTATCACTTATTTGTGGAAGAGATCCAAATTGTTGAGGCCAAAAGTAATCAATAGGAACACTTGGGCTTCTTTCGGTTGGTTAAAATAAGCTATGGTTAACAATTATGATGTTTCCATTGTGGGGAAATTTAAAACACTTATGGATTGGAGAAGAAATAGCCTTCATGGAAGATAGCCAAGGGTAGCCTAACTTCACATGGATTGTTCAGAAGAAGGAATGATAACAAAGTGGACATCTATAGATTTAGTATGAACCTTGATAGGAAGTGTGAGAGAACCAATAGTAGGACAAGAAAATCCATCAAATAACTTAATGACCACATTAGTATCATCATAGATTGGTTGATGCAAATGTAAAGTATAAAGATATTCTTCAGTGGTGATATTAAACATGCAAGAGGGATCAATAAGCACACGATGATAAGGTTTTCATCTTTGCAATTATGTATAAAGGGACATCAAGTGCCTTAATGGTTTCACTAGGATCAAATGTGATACATGGATCCTTAGGTGTTTCTTGTTTCTCTACGATATTAACCACATTTTGAGCTGTGAAAGTGACATCAAAGGGAGAGAAAAAAGTATGTTCGGTCTCAATCATATTAGAGGTATGAGAGGGTAAAGGATCAATGAAAATCTTAAGGTTTTGATTAGGAGGAGCTACTAATTTGTTTCCCTTATCATTCACACCTACTACAGATATAGTATTATTATCAATCAAGTCTTGAATCTTACATTTTAATGCAAAATATTTTTCAGTATCATGACCAGGTTGACGATGAAATTGACAAAAAGAATTATTATCAAAGTGAGGTGAAGTTTCCTTGGAGGGGTCAACTGGCTTTATTAGAGGAAGTTTAATAACATTTCTTTGTAACAAATGAGACATGATGCTATACAAAGATTCATTCAAAGGAGTAAATTCTCTCTCTCTTTTGAAAAATTTAGAAATAGGAGGTGCATCTATTGTAGCATTCACATTGTTGTTGTTAATGGTGTCATTGAATTTGATTAAGCATTTGTTTTGTTTGAACTTTGAAAACAGTTGTTGAGCACTCTCACCCTTATCACTCGAAGCCATAGGAGTAGATTTCTCCATTTGACTCACAGTTAGTTGATAATTCTGAAGTGTTGCACACAACTATGGAAAGGAAGTAAAATTGGAAAAGATAAGTTTTTCCCTGATGTCTTTTTGCAAATTAGAAATGAAAATTCTTTGAATATCATTATTAGGCACTGGAAAAGAAATTTGAGAACACAAATGCTTGTATCTACCAATGAAATCAGACACTTTTTCTTTAACACCTTGTTTACAATGCCTTAAATCAATCAAAGTGATTTTAGGACATATGTTGTTTTGAAATTGTTGAGTAAAAGCATTTGATAATTGTTGAAAAGAAGTAATAGTATAAGAAGGCAAAGAGAAATACCATTGTAAAGCCTTATCTCTTAATGTTCTAGTAAAAAATTTGGCAAGCAATCATTAATCATTAGACAAGTCAGTACCCAAATTTTGGAATGTTTTGACATGCGTTAAAGGATCACCTTTTCCATTATAGAGTTCCAATTGAGGAACTTAAACATGTTTAGGAGGGACAACTCTAACAATATCAAGAGAAAGTGGGCTCACAACATCAAATGTGGGCACCCTAAACTTGGATTGACTCATAGAAGCAATTTTTTGTTGCAATGAAGACACAGTTTGAGCAAGGTTATTAATGGTTGCTTCGGTTGAAGAATTTATGTTAGACATGATTGATTGAGAAGGTGGTGTGATGTTATTGAAAGAAGGCATTGATTGAGAATAAAATGGTGGGACACTATGGTAATTAGGCATAGGTTATGATTGAGTAGGGAATGGGACACTAAAAGGAGGAGTAAAATTATTGAATGAATTGCCCCCTTGTGTCACATTGATTGGTTGAGAGACAATAGGAATACTCATTGAAGGCATAGATAAAGATGGAGGATTGAATGAATAAGAGGGATTTCCCCCATGACTAATGGTTGTAGGTATGACATTTTGAGTTGAAGTAGACATGATGTTTGAAGTGAAAGTAGGAATACTAGCCATAGAAGTGTTCAAAGGAATAGAATGATTGATTTGTGTAGAAGGTTGTGAATAACCTAAGTTCTCAGAAAAACTCTTCGTAGGCATAACATTATAATCAATAATGTGAGCAATACTACGCAATATATCAATTCCATTCTTATCACTTTGAAGCATGCATTTTAGACCCTCAATTAATGAAAGAGCTTCACTATTAGGATATTCTTGGGACATCCATTGTTGGAAATTGTCAAAATGTTTGTCCAATTTTGAAAGTTGATCTATGGAAACTCTAGTCAAAGCTTCTTCTTCATCATGGGAATCATCAATTGGGTAAGTAGAGATGTTATTAGGATGGGAAGAATTAGCAATATCCTCATTATAGAAGTCACCCAAATTAGGGTCCATCTCTTCAGGAATTAAACCTTGGGAAGCCTTGATTCTAATGCTTCATCTAATGGGGATAGTATAGGTAGGTATAATAGTTGTAAAACTCATGCACTATAGGGAAAATTTGAATTTGAATTTTGAATTTGGGAAAAATGTAGAATTCAAGAAAATGATGATGATATAATTTGAACTTTGTGGAAAGAAGAAATGACACGATATCCAAGAAAGATTTATAATTAATAAAAAGAGATTGAAATTTAAAAATTAGGGCCAATGGGATACCACTTAATTTCAAATTTAAAATTGACAAAATTAATATCTTAAAATTAGGGCAGATTATAAGTAACCACTTAATTTTAAATGTTTCCTTGGAAGTTGTAATATTGAAATTGGGAAGTATTTTTTTTATTTCAGAGGGATCAAAATTTGACAAAATCAGCTTGGATTTTCAACAATTAAATATAGTCATAACAGTCTCCCGAAATTTCAAGAAAAAAGCTAGGGACCGTGTTGAAGTTGCACACGGTCCTCCCAACTTTTTCAGAAATTTTCAGGGATGAAAGCTACGATGATTTGAGAGATAACCCCGAAAAATTGATTGATTTTACGATCTCTATATAGGCAAAATTAAGTTTTGAATGTCGAAATAGGACCCTATTAGGGTTTTGAAAAAGATAAGAAATTGAATTGTAATTTTGAAAAAGGTCAAACCTAATGGATAGGACCACCTTAAATAATATTTAGAAAATTGAAATTGGTTGAAATTGATTGAAATTTGCATAAATTTCAATTAAAATTGAAAATTAAGGTTTTAGGATCTAACCACTGAATTTTCAAATTTTAAATCTTGGGAAAAGGAGGGAAATTGGAAATTTGAACTTTAAGCAAAAAAAGACAAGTCTGAAAACAATCACAAATCTGAAAATTAAATGTAAATCCAATTTTTGCACAAGTTCAAGTTGATGTTTGAAAATTAGGGTTTTGACAATTAACCACTTAATTTTGTAATTTTGATTGGAAAATTGAACAAGACAATGAAAGAATTGAATTTTAAAAGCAATACAATTTTCAGATCTAAGACAATAGATAGTAATTTTTGCAAAATACAAGTTCAATTTCAATTTTAATAACGGGGGTTTTGAATGAATCAACTTCTAAGTTTTTGTAAATTGCAAGAAAATTAAACTTGTAAATGAAAAATATGCAATACTTTGCAATGTAAGGCATGCAAGACGTCGGGTATACCAAAATGTAATATGGTGAAAAGTGATGAGGGGAGATCAAGTGGAAAGCTTTGCTCCCCTCAAAAGAGGGATGAAAGTTTCACAAAGGATTCCCTTCAATTTTTAACACACATTACATTTAAAAGAGGGGTTGAATTCACTAGATCCAATCCCAATGGAAAGAGATTGAATACTAAGTGAATTGTAGGAAATTTGGAATGTATTAGGAAAGTAAAATAACCATGTTTTATAATAGACTAGTTGAATTAAGCAAATTGAGACTAAGTGTAGAAATGACAAAGAAGCAATTATATCTTGAGATAGAAATGTGGGATGAAGCTGTGCATCTGAAATTAGTAGTGGAATGTCAAGATGAAGCTTCCTTGCAAATCTGAGCAAAAGTTGCAGGGACTAGGTTGAACTTGCACACGATCCTCCGAAAAATCCATGCACCGAAAAGGGTTTTTCCGTCTCTGGAAATGAAGCCTAAACCTGCAATTACAGTTGCACACCTACAACCTACACATAGAAAAGAGAGGGAAATGTTAGGATTGAGGGTTTGCCTCCAGGTAAAACCCCATTTTGGAATTAACCAAGTGGTTGAAAAATGTTGCAAGTAAATGAAAGGAAATGTCTGAAGTGAATCCACCTCAAGGAGGGGATGTAATTGAAAGGTTGATACCTTTATAGATGAATTTACTTTAATGTATATGTGAAATAGGATATCTTGAATGTTGGTAGAAATCTCCTCTTCAATGGTTGAATCCTTGTCTTGAATGCAACACCTAGCTTTGAAAGGAGACTTGAAATGCTCAATGCTTGAATGCTTATGATCAACTTCACTTATCAACTTATGATCCACCTGTCGAACTTATGTGAATAGGAGGGGAAGTGATCCTTATATACTTTCCAATTAGGGGTGTTTAGATAATTTACCACCTTAGGCCTACATAGGGAAACTTTTCCCGCTCAACAATTGACAATCTTCATGCAAGATAGGACAAAAGGGAGCCCAAAATAGGGCTAGGACAAGGGCAAAGTGATGGAAAATGCAATTTGTTGATGGCATGAACATGTTTCGGGTCTTCGATCAGGCTTAGGGATTCATCTGCCAATGCAAAGACAAAAATGCGGTAAAAAATTGCAAGGGTCACAAGTTTTTGAAGCTACAAGGGCTAGGCCTACATGAACAAGGTATATTGGAACCCCTCCATATAAAAGAAAATATTGATGGTCATGGCCTTGGTTACATAGCTCACTCTCAAGATGTTGATACCCCTACTAAATATGATGCAAGAGAATCCCTGGTTGTTAGCAATTTTGCATCACCCAAAAATATTTCTTTTTCAGTTTGTTTCCTATTTTACATTTTACCATTTCTTTTTGCATTTTATTTCATTTTCTCACCGGATCTTGTGGAGCTGGATTTTTTGTATGGACATGATTACCTTTCTTTGTCTAAGTCCATGGGACATTTGGATATTTTTTTGATAAGTTATTGAATCCGGTATTTGGGACAGTTATCTGGCTTATAACACCAGAATTGCTTGGACCTATTTGATGGCATGTTGGCATAACTGATGGAGATGATGATGTACTGGTAAAGGATGATGTTGATATATTAATAGACTATTGGTGATGATATAATTGTGATATGATTCTTTATGATCAATTATTTGTGTTATCATTGATGGCAACCATGTTTGTTTATGTTTGGTATGTCATCTAAGTTATCTAAGTCTACAAGTATAGCCTAACCGGTAATGAATTGAGTTGGACAACAAAACTACTAAGTTGTAGTCAATCGGTAAGCAGGAACAGAGAAGGAGATGGTTGCGGTAGAGATCCATGTTGATTTAGGTGTTGCAGTTTGGAACGTATGCTTATGACATTATAATGAGTCTATGATAGGAACCTCATCATGTTCGAAGAATCAAAAGTCATGTTTTTAATTGACTGTTGTATATTTAGTGTAGGGTTTGAAAAATGGTGTCAAGATCTTTAACCGGTGATGTTTTATGGTTTGGCAGTGAATCTTTTCATTATCTTAACTTAGTGGTGACATGTCAAAATATGTGTGAATGGATAAGATGTTGTTTGAGCATGATAAAGGAGAAAATTTCTTGGGAAACAACAAATTTCTTAGCAAAATGTGTTAAGGGTTTGACAACTTATCAGATCGATGTGTGGTGATGTGTTATGATCATTCAATGACTGTAATTGTCTTGAAATTTGTTGTAATGATCTGTAATGATGATCTATAATGATTTTTAATGATCTGATATGATCTATGATGTAAATTCATTGTTAGTTAGGGTTATGTAACCAACTGAGTTGAAAAGAGGATTTAGGTCAAGTTTGAGAAGAGATTTCATGTTGGTGATAGTTGGAAGCCCTTACCATCAGGATGAGCCAAGATTTGGAAGTCAAAAGGACAACTAAAGACACAATAAGAGATAAGGAGCATGAGATCATAAAGATGAACTGAGAGATTGGTACCTTCCATGCACAACTTCATGAGGAAAAAGAGGATAAAGAGGAAATACAAGATGATCTAGACATGGCTATGTCTCTCAGAGAAAGTCTTACAAAGAAGAATTAGGAACTTACTAAGGAGTTGGCTAATGCAAATGAGTTACTAGCTAAATTCAACAAGAGCATTGTTATGCTTGACAAGCAGATTCAGTCACAAAGGAAAATCATAGATACACATGGCTTGGGATACACAACCTTTGAATAAGGAGAGCCATCTAGTACCAAGGACATCATGCATAAAGCCAAATCTGCACCAAAGGCCAAAAAGAAGAACACCGGTAAGAGAACCTACAAACTAGTATGTTTTAACTATCATAAGGTAGGTCATACTGCTAATGTTTGTAGAAGTAGATCTATTACTTTTTATGGATATAGACCTAATGCATATGAAGAATATAAGCCTAGTACTTTTAATGGATATTACTTCAATTGCAACAAGTATGGGCATAGAGTTGTTGAGTGCAGGTCAAGAGTGAACAATTTGAGATCTTACATGGATCAGAGGTCTAATGGTAAACGACAGAGATCTTACAATGAACAGGGGAACCCTACTTGGTAGAGATCTTACAATGATCAGAGGAACTCTACTTGGCAGAGATCCTACAATGACTGGATGAACCCTACTTGGCAAAGATCTTATGTGAACCAGTCTAGTCCATATGAAATGGAGAATAGATGGAATGTGACATGTTCAATCTATCACAACTATGGACATGTTGCTATGAATTTCTGGAGAAGAACTAGTAGAGGCAATGTTGGACCCTAAAGAGCATCTGGAATAGCATGTTTCTATTGTCATAAACTGAGACACCTTGCAAAGTTTTGTAGAGCTAGAATGAACAAACCGATTAATCAATCTACTGACTAGGAAGGAAAGAAGTAGGTAGATGTCAAAGAAACCAGAAATGAAATGAATAAGATATGGAAGAAGAAAAGTGAGGAGAAACCATCTGAGGACTCCAATTCTTCACCCAATGTGGAGAATCATTCAGCGGTAAGCTAAGCTATGATGAATCTTAGGGGGAACACATTGTCAGGTCCAATTTCAAACCCCCTGAATGGTGTGCGGTAAGTCAAATATGCATATTTTGATGTTATATGATGTTATGTAGTGATTTTGAACATGTTACATATCAAACCAGTAAATTGAATGTGATATGTGTGCTGATATCAAGTTTTAGAGTTGAACAATGATTAGGGTATGTTCAACCGATATGATAAAAGAAAAATAAAAGGTATTTTATAGTCTCATTTTTTACTTAGCATTTTTGAGAGAACATCTGGAGAGAAACAGGTACACAAAAGAGCTTTTGGCTACTACTTTGGTGAATTTGATAGTGAATTGTGAATATTTTGGAAGAGCATTCAGACTGAAAACCCTAGTTGCGAAGAAATTTGATGATACCAGAAAGTCAAATGCAGTTGAGGAACATAAGCTAGTGATTATTGAACTAGAAGTGCAGAAAGATGTTGAGAAGAACAATGCAGAGGAAGATTCTCAATGGGTAGAAGATGAAGAAGATGAAGAACAAGAAGAGGTTACTACACCGAAATAGGTTATACCTAGGTATGTAAGGTTAAATAATTTTGAAGACCAGATAATAGGTGACAAGAATGCTAGAGTGCAAACTAGAAGAAAAATAAGAGAAAGCTCTTGTCTGATTTCCACAATCAAACCGAAGATAGTAAGAGAATCTCTCAAGGATGATGATTGGATAGAGGCTATGAATGAAGAGCTTGATCAAATAGAGAAGAACAAAACTTGGTCACTTGTCCCTAGACCAGCTGATAAAAGTGCAATTGGTACTAAGTGGGTGTTTAGAAACAAACTAAATGAATATGGTGAAGTGGTTAGAAATAAGGCAAGACTAGTTTGGAAAGGGTATGCACAAGAAGAAGGTGAAGATTATGGAGAGACCTTTGCACCAGTTGCTACGCTTGAAGGTGTTAGAATCCTACTTGCATTTGTAGCTTTTAAAGGTTTTAAAGTTTTCCAAATAGATGTAAAGTCAACATTTGTGAATGGTATTCTTGAAGAAGAGGTGTATATTGAACAACCGGATGGGTTTACATTGACATAAGACAATGATATGGTATGCAAACAACATTAAACTTTATATGGATTAAAGCAAGCTCTGAGGGCATGGTTTGAGAGACTTTATTCACACCTGATAAAGATTGGATTTCAAAGAACTAGTGAGGTCAGCAATATTAATTTGAAGATTGAAGGAGACAAGATTTTGATTGCAGAAGTATTTGTTGATGACATCATATTTGGAGGAAATGATGATATGTGTATGACTTTTACAAATGAGATGAAGGAAGAGTTTGAGATGTCTTTGATAGATGAGATAAAATTTTCATTGGTTTGCAGGTCCAACAGCTAGAAGGTGGAATTTTTATCAGTCAGTCTAAGTATCTGAAGGAAGTGTTAAAGACCTTTGGAATGGAAGACTGTTGTGGAGGCAGGAAAAGCGAGATCGGCTGACTAGGACCTAATTCCACTACTGCCAACACATTGGGAATACAAAAGAGCCTAGGGAGATAGATCACTTTGGCTACTTCTTGTGAGAAAGAGAGAGCCAAGGATTACCTCTTAGGGTTTATATTCCTCTTGTTGCAAATGATGAGAAAAACTAGGGTTTGGATGATCAACTAGACTAGGAGATGAAGAATAAAGCACAAATGAACTTGAAATTGCAAAAACTTGCAGATCTGAAACTGAGATACTGAAAGCATGAAAGAGGGAGGATTTTGGATGTGTACCTGATGTTGCAAATTGAACCAACCTAACCAGGACTAGGGTGCCATGCCACTGTCCCTGAGAATCTGACAGAGAGTTGTAACTGGAGAGATGGAATTTGGAGGTCCGAACCTGAAACCTACTAAAAATGACTAATTTTGAGGGGGACCAGGGCACCACGCCCCTATCCTAGGTAGGACCAAGGCACCATGCCTCTTTTCTTGATAGTTTTATACAAATTTGAGACTTTTGGGTGGTTCCAGTGCCTTTTCTTGATCTGAAACTGCTTCTGGATGCCTGTTTTTGCACCTACAACTAAAAAGGGAAGGTTTGGGTGGCTATATAGGGTTTTACCTCAGTCAAAACCCTATGTTGGTGATTTCCACCTCCACAAATAGCTGATTTGTATAGTAAAATAGTATCTATAGGAATCTTGTGTGCGTGCAAGACCCTAGGATGAATGCAAAAAATCTAGACTAACCCTAAAGAGTAAACCCTAAATGCTTGTAATTGACAAATTATATGCTTTAAATCAATGATGCAAAGTGATATAAAGAATGAATGTAAATATGCAAGTTGATGTAAAGAATCTCATGCAAAGACATGAAATCATATCGATCCCCAAGGGAAAAATATGGCCACTAGATCTCCTATTACTTTTCAATGTCTTCAATGAATTCTTGACAAATACTTGATGAATTCTTGATTAATGTTGTTGAATATTTTTGAAGACTCCACATAGGCTTCTCTTTCACTAAATAGAAGGCTCCTTATGCTTGCTCCAATATCTTTTTCCTAGATTTGATTCCCTTAGATCCTTTCAAATGAAGAAAGAGAGCTCTTATGTATGAAACCCTAGATCTTAATTTTGATTTAATTCCATCTTTAGGCTGACCTAGGAATTTAATTTCCTACCAATATTCTGGGGTTAAGCATTATAATATCATAGGATTATGCTCTCAAAATTTTAGGGAAAATGTTGAGGACCATGTGCATGTTGGAAAATGCACACTCCAATGAGAAATTGTAGGTGATTCAAGGTATTGTCATTGATGGCAACCTTACAATCCTATGGCATCGACATAGGCACTGGCAAGATAATTACCGGCACCCCAGCTGACAGGATTTTATTTTGTATTTAATTATAAAATCTTTTTGTAAGCAGACAAGATGAATTGTGATAGGACTCATATATAAGTATGAGATCTTATAGATCATTTATGTATGGAATATATGGAATGTAATAGGAAGATGTGAACATGTGAATATTAAGGCAGATTTTGGAATAAAGTTTATGGAAGTTGTATGAGCTTAAATTGGTACTGAACCTGGCATAGCAGATGCTGAACTGAAGCAGTACATGATATTGGATTTGCATAATCAATTTTTGTAAGTCAGTGAGACTTCCCTTTTGTAATTAAGCAGTGAAATTTAGGCAGTTGGCCTTCCTGCATGTGTAGGCCCCTATTGTAAGTAATATTCATTTATTGGCTAGTGAGTGAATATTGTGGGTCACAAATCCTACCAAGGTTTGTCCCACACTGGGTTTCCTCATTAAAAATATTGTGTTATGGTGTGCTTTCTATGTTCTGGTTATTGATCTTATTTACTGCATTATTTTTGGTTTACCAGTACACTGTTTTGGAATGCAATTTATTTAATAAGATTAGAAAATCTGTTAACTGACATGATATTGATTCACCCCCCCCTCTCAATATCTTTGGGAATCCTAACAATTGGTATAAGAGCCTGGTCCTCTATTTTCAAAATCCTATCAACTTGAGGAAGATTCTGACATCGGTATAGATGGAAAACCTAAGAAAGCAATTGGAAACAACTCTTGCAGATTATGATGAGAAAAGTTGAAAAATATGAAACTTGAAGATGATCTGAAGGCTGCACAGGAAATCATTCAAGGACTTCAAGAAAATCTCACTATTGCTAGGAACAAAATAAGAGAACTTCATGAGAAGATACAAAGTGATGATGATGAAAAAGAAACTCTTAATGATCTTGTAAGCAAGAAGAAGCAAGAAAACATGACCTTGAGGAATGAGATGCAAGATATGACTATGAGGTTTTGTAAAGACATTGAAGACCGGAAGAAGAATGAAGATGACTTGATTAGGAGAATCAATGATGCTGGAAATGAAAATCTAAGACTCGGTCATGAAAATGATATGTTGAAGACAAATATGATTCACTTGGAGCATGATAAAACTGAACTCATGAGACAGAAAGATTTCTTAGAAAATGAGTTGGCTACTACAAATCAACACAAGGAGAAATTCAAGAAAATCTCAGAAGAACTTGATGACATGCTGAAAAATCAAAAACCTAATGGAGATACTAATGGTCTCGGCTTTGAAGTTGGTGAAACCTTCGGTACTGCAAACAATCATGATCACAATAAACCGGTAAGACAACCTAATGTAATGGGAAATACTTTAACTGTAACAAGTATGGTCATAGAGAAAATCAATGTAGATCTAGAAACTATCAGAACACCAATACACCCATCGGTCAATGTTCTAAATGCAACAAAATTAGTCATAATTCAGAAAATTGTAGAATGAATGTAAGATGTTATGTTTGTGGAAGATTTGGACACTTATCTAATCAATGTAGAACACACACCAGAATAGGATATTGAAAAGCTATTCAGAAAAATAATGTGACTTGTTATGCTTGTAACAAGATTGGACATATTGCAAAATTTTGTACAAGTAAGGCATCATCGACAAATAACAAAGGACCTAGTTTGAAAGGTAAAGAGAAGGTTGAAGATGTAAAGCAATAATTTTTAAAACAATGGATTAGAAAGTCAGATCAGAATGTTAATGAAGCTATTCCTTCACTGGTAGAATAGAGTATCACTCCACCAGCAAGAGATTCTTCATCTAGCTAAAAATAAATCCCTTGGGGGTATGGCACCCAATTGAAAAACATGCTAGTTTACCCTCGGTTGATAGTGAGAAGTTGATTTACTTCTTTACCGGTAGATGTGTTAAGTTTCACTTAACCGACAGTTATTTAATGTGGTAGTTGAAGGAAATGTCATTATAAAGCAAGTGTTTTTCACTCTTTTTCATTCACTGAGCATTCAAACTTCCTTAGAGCATGAAAAACCCGAGCGAAGGCATCCACAATGAGAAGTGAAGCAAATCATTCAAGCATTCAAACCTAAAGGTAGATTAAGGTATTTATACAATGGCTTCCTCCTCTGCACCTAAATTCATTGCAAACCCTACAGTAATTGAAGTGATTAAATGCCCTAGGCCCGTATTTAAAATCATTCCCGAAGTAGCGAAGAAGGATGATACCCTAGGAGCATTTTCTAAAATACCCAAAGGAGTTTCTTATGCAGAGGATCCTAGAATTTACATACATTGTCATATTGAAGAACTAGGTGCTGATGAGATTATGAATATGTATAGGATAGTAATATGTGATGAAAATGGTAATGTAAAACCGAAACACAAGATAGTTGAAACCCTAGGTTTTGTGGAGATACTTAGCATTCCTGATTTTCCCTAAGAGGTTATAAGGAATTTATTGAGCAGAGTTCATTGGGAGTTCTTTTGGCTAGATTCCATTCATAAGATAACAAAAGAAGCAATTAGGGTAGTGACAGGCTTATCTTCCACTGGTAGTAGGCCTGACAAGACTAAAAAGGTTCCAAATGACACTGTAATGACCCTAACCAGTGCAACCTTTTAAGATTCATTAGCATGATTCTTGGATACAAAGCTACACATGCCAATAGATTAAACTTTGTTTCTAGTTTATGTATCAAGAGTGCTTATGACTTAGTAAATAGTAATGCAAAGATTGACATATGCGAGTGGTTAAAAGATGAGCTAATAGACAATCTGAAGAAACTTAAGGGTGACAAGAAAGGCACATTCAAATTTGGTAACCTACTTGTATGTCTATTGTTGCATATCACCAAGGAAGTTCCCGGTATTGGTAGAAAGGATTTTGGATTTGACATTCCAGTAGGAAAACAACTTTTGGATATTCTTAATAACATGGGAGATGACATGGAGAAGAACATAATTGAACACTTTTAGGCACTGAAGGCTAGAATGAAAATTAGGGGAAGACTATCTCAATCCATAGTTGATAAATATCAAAATGAGATATGTTTTGTTATAAAGAAGGATGAAATATGGATGGAGGTAGTGGTTCCAAGGACAGTTTGGGTTATGAGGCAGATGAAAACATAATAGAAACTTATGCAAAAGCTCTTCTAGAAGCCCCTAAAGAACCAACAGAAGAAGTATTTGGAAATGCAGAAACCATTGAAAGCAAAGTTCAATCATAGAAATGAATAAAGAAAATAGAACAAACAATCAGAAAGGCAACCAGACAGGCAAAAGAAATCAAGGAAGATATATTGAATATGACTAGTATTAAGGAGAGCGACTTAGAAGGATTACAACCAAAAACACATCTTTCACTGGTTGGTACCTCCTCTGACAGTGAAATACCGGGTGAATTCAAAAGGGTAGTAAGAAAAAGAAAACCTTCACTGGTACCCGCTCCTACACCTAAAAGAACAAGACAGAAACAACAGGCAATAAGGCCTCTAGCAAAGAAAATAACACCTGGGAAGAAAAAGTTAAAACAAGTTGTCCCTCCCTTAGACAACCTTTTGAATGAAATAACTGAAGATGGTAGCTTGTCAAATGTCAGCAAGCTGTATAACACTTTTACTAATGAAGAAAAGGAAAGCATAGAAAATAGTGTTATTCTACACTTAGATACTTATAAGAAATTCTTGATAGAAGTTGTAGATGATCTACCTAGTGACTTGTACGGAAGGTTAGATGCAAAAAGGTTAGAAATTGTTGAACTGGACAAGAAGATAAAGATAGAGAAATTACTTGTAGTTCACCTAGTAAGATCAGCATAAGAGATTGATGAACTGATAACTGAAGCAAATAGGATTGTATTTTCCACTAGTCACTGGCACGTAGCATTAATGGTTGGCAGAGTAAATGAGATCACTGAAGAGACAATAGACAAATGGGATATCTTCTTTGTAGAGAAGGAAAAGAAAGAAGAACTTAAACGACCAAAGACTTTTAAAGTCTATCAAAAGGAAAAGGAAAAAGATAAAGGTAAAGGCAAGGTTGGTGGTCCTCCGACCATAAAAGTAATAGATAACTTGCCCCCACCTCCTTCTGATACTCCACTGGTACAAACTGTTGATACACCACTAGTAAAAGATAATGTGGAGAGTATGGAAACTACACATGAGGATCCTAATCTTGATTAAGAGGTGTTTTATACCATCAATATTGACACACAAGAAGTCAACATTGTGGTTGATAAGGAAACAACTGAGAAGAGAGATGTGGCAACTGAGCCACCGGCTGAGGATACTACAGTTGAGACAAATGTTCAGGATATAGTTGGAAACATTGAGATTGGGATTGAAACGCACGTTGAACTATCAACTGATCCCCTGGATACTGGGAAGACAGATACCACAGATGTACACACTAAAAAACCTACTGAGCAATCGGCTATTGATAAATCTATTGAGATACCGGCAATAGACAGTTTAGAGGTACTTATAGAAAACCAGTAGAAAACACTGAGACACAATCAGAGAAACTGACAATAGAAAGCACAAAGAAACCGACAGAGGTACATTCTAAGAAACATGAAGAGGAAAAGGTTCAGATAGAGACTGTGCCACCGGCAACAGCTAAGAAAGCCAAACCTTTGCTAGTAGAAATGTAGACTCAGACTGACCTACCAGAGGTCAACATAAGCAAAGAGGTTACTCACACTGGTGGATTGCAGGTTGTTAAGATAGTTGGACAATCTTCTCGTTCCTTCTTAATAGAATTCAGATCGACAAATGTAACAAAGGTTTTATTGGATTCCATCAAGAAAATCATAGAGTGTAATGCACAGGCATATAAAGCTATTGATGACACAATTCCTTTATTGAAATTGATTGCACCCAAGTGCATTGTGGAAAATAAAGATTCTTTGAGTCAACTAGACACATTGTCTAAGTACATCACCGACAATCTTTTGACAATTGATCAGATTAATGAGGAGACATTTAGTGATAAAATGAACAAGGAAAAAGAAAAATTATTTGAAGAGACAATAAAGAATTGCATGGAACACATTGACACCCTTCTACCGGCACTAAACAAAACTTTAAAAAAATTTAAGGAACTGTACAGAGACACCTACAAGACTGATCTTCTGACAGTGGATATTGACAAGGAAATCAACATGGCACAAAAAGAAATAAATGATATAGCTGACAATCTCATTGGTTCATCAAAACCCATATCAGTTATAGAGCAAGAGATAGTAGGTTTTGAGGAGAAACTTGAGAAATTGGAAAAGAAAAAGGAAAGTATAAAACACAAAGCTAAGGAACTCAAATGTAGACTTGGTCCGAAACTAGACATCCTCATCTCTTTGAGAAAAGATATTTCAGAGGCTCTTGTCCCAGGACTTAAGACACTAGAAGAGAAAATGCACATACTCACTAGTACCATCCAAAGGACAAAAGAATCATTGAAGTATAGTGAGATGCTCACTAACAACTTGAATTTTGCATTAGCGGATCTATATTAGATTGTAACCCATCGGTTACAGGGATCCCAACAAGAACTACACTCAACTGACATTAATTGACAACCTTTGTCATTGATGCCAAAGGGGGAGTAGTAGAATGAGAAAAATGATTGGCAGAAGAGACATGTTTGTAGAATAAGATATATTAACTGACATAGTTGTATATCTCAGTCTACATCAAAAGAAGAGTATGTGGATGCATCCATGAATTGTACACAATCTATATGGATGATACATGTCTTGGAAGGAAGGATTCAAGTAGGATATGACATAGTTGGTGATCATATACTATGATAACACAAGTGCAATAAACATCTCAAATAATTTGGTATTGCATGCTAGGACTAAGCATATTGAATTGAAGTACCACTTTCTGAGAGAAAGAGTGGAGGAAAAGAAAGTGAGATTGGAGCATGTGTCAAGTAAGGAGTAGTTGGTAGATATATTCACTAAGCCATTACCTAAGGAAACCTTTGAATATCTCACATGCAAGCTAGGGGTTATACCCCTACACAAGATCAACCAGGATATCAGTGATGTATAAATCCAGTGGACTTATTGAATATCTTTCACTATGGATTGATGAGAAGATGGCTACTCCTCAGGGGGAGCAGCAGAGATGAAGCAGCAGGAATGAAGACAAAAGATACCTTTGCACCTTTGGCATTGCTATCAAAGGGGGAGAAGAAATGAATAGGGATCTAAGAAATGAAAGGAGGAGAAGAACAAGTAAAGAACAAATCAGTACAACATGGCATGATGAGTTCCTGGTATTTATCATCAGTTGATTGTTTTGGTGTTGTATTATTTTAGTGTTTTCATCAATGCCAAAGGGGGAGAGTGATGGCATGTTGGCATAACTGGTGGAGATGATGATGTACTAATAAAGGATGATGATGATATATTGATGGACTGTTGGTGATGATATAATTGTGATATGATGCTTTATGATCAGTTATTTTTGTTGTCATTAATGACAACCATGTTTGTTTATGTTTTGTATGTCATCTAAGTTATCTAAGTCTATCGGTATAGCCTAACCGGTAATGAATTGAGTTGGATAGCAAAACTACTAAGTTCCAATCAATTGATAAGCAGGAACAGAGAAGGAGATGGTTGCGGTAGAGATCCATGTTGAGTTAGGTGTTGCGGTTTGGAATGTATGCTTATGACATTATAATGAGTCTATGACAAGAACTGCATCATGTTTGGAGAACTGGAAGTCATGTTTGTAATTGATCGTTGTATATTCAATGTAGGGTTTGAGAACCAGTGTCAACATCTTTAACCGGTGATGTTTTATGGTTTTGTGGTGAATCTTTTCATGATCTTAACTTAGTGGTGACGTGTCAGAATCCATGTGAATAGATAAGATATTGTTTGAGCATGATCAAGGATCAAATTTCTTGGGAAATAGTGAAGTGCTTAGCAGAATGTGTTAAGGGTTTGACAACTTATTAGATCAATGTCCAGTGATGTGTTATGACCATTCAATGACTGTAATTGTCTTGAAATTTGTTGTAATTATATGTAATAATTTGTAATGATTTGATATGATCTATGATGTAAATTCATTGTTAGTCAGGGTTATGTAACTAACTGGGTTGAAAAGAGTATTTAGGTCGAGTTTGAGAAGAGATTTTGTGTCGGTGATCAGAGAAGGAGAGTGTGCCGAACCAGATTGAGATGTATGCATATGAGAAGAATATTGGAGCTGAAATGGATTTGTATTAGCAAGCAGAGAGTGTTCTGATCAGGTCATTTACATTTTTTTCCCTAACAGTTACAACAGTATTAAAATCCCTTAACCAGGTAGGTCCTAACAGGCCTGATATTGTAAATCCCTTCACCGGGTGGCTCATTAACTTGAGTTTAAATCCTTTAGAAAGGTTACTCCTAATAAGGTAGAGCTCCTAACAGGGCAAAGGTTAAAATCCCTTCACTAGGTGACTCCTAATAGGGTCTGCTCTTAACGGGGCATTATTGTAAAGCTCCTAATCGGGCTAGGCCTTTAATAGGGCACATTCCGAAAGAGTGAAAATTTTGTGGGTACCAATTCCCACCATGGTTTTTCCCATTTGGGTTTCCACGTGAAAAATTTTAGTGTTCATATGGTGGTTGATTTGTTTATGTGTGGATTTGATATCATTACATTGCTTACATGTTGATGAACAAATGAATGAGTAGTTTGGTAAATATGCTTTAAGTGATTGATTGAGTAGTTATCGATACTGGTTATGAACTATTTTTGAGAAGTATTTTCATATTGATAAAATATTTTAATCTTATTGCTATTACTGATTCACCCCCCTCTCAGTAATAATTGGATCCTCACAATAACATTATTTTGGTTATGGTGAATCTTACAGATCATTGTTATAGCTTGCGGAACTTCAATTCGTTGTTTCCAACATTCCTTCATATGTGGTCGACCTTCCCTTTGATTCACACTTCATCCTTTGGATTTTTCAGAGGAATCTCTTGGCGGAGGCCAACCTAGTGATTTTACACATTTCATCTTGTTCATCGGTATTTGATTCTTCTTGGGCCGACGTGGATCCCTCTTGAGCATATAAATCAATCTAAACTAGAATGTAATAGGTAGTAAGGAGAACATTGAAGATCAATCTAGAGATCTAGAGGTCTGGAGTTGACCAGTATTGTAATTGAGCATGTATGTAGTAGGCCAGTGAGCCAAATCTTGTAGCCTGCTTATTGTCGGTAGATTGTAATCAGTTTTCATGAAATAATTCATTCAAATCTGTATTGCCTCCATCATCTTGTCTTGTTTCTATTGTGTTTTACTCCTACTACATGGTCCAGATAGATCTCATTGAGGTCCCTCCTGAAGAGGGGAAAATAGATTTGAAAGGTAAACTGATCAAAACATAACAAAATAAACATGCAGAATGCTAAAATATCATAAAAAGACCATTTCACCTTGCTATTTTACCTTCTCCTTCGGATTGAGCTTGATGAAGTGAAGGCGCCCCTTGATAATGCTCCACTTGATGTGCTCCTTTGATTGCTGGATGTGGATGGCTCTCCAATATTGTGCACAAATGATAAGGATGAATGATAAGGATGAGATGATCAAGTTGCCAAGATGATTTCCTGGGCTCAAAAGGGTAGCATAAGCTTACTAGATTTCAAGATGTTTTGAATGAATGGATGGAACCCTATTTTATAGGAAGAGGAGAGGAAAACGGATGGCTAGGATAAATTTGAGATGAAGGGCTAAGATTTACTTGTGAGGTCACACAAGGTCCAAGAGAGGGTGTGGAGACCAATAAATATGCCTTAAAGGCATTTCATATCTCCACACTCTACAAGATGCATTGGAGGAATTAAAAATTCTCCAAAAATGGATATTATGGGGATTAGAAGAATAAAAAAGAATTAAAAATTCCTTGGGAGAGGGAAATGCCTAGAGGAATGTGAGATTTCAAAAATCTTACATTCATCTAAAAAAAGAGCATTTAAAGCTAGTGGTTGGATGAAAGGACAAAGAGTTGACTTTGTGGCTAATCATGATGATTAGCCATTAACAACTCATTAGGAGGGGAATTAGAGGAAATGTTAGGTGGGATTTATATTTGTAGGATAATTTGACTAGGAGAGAGAATGAGTGGAGGGAATAAAAAATTAGAAGAATAATGTTAAGTGAGTTTAGGGAGTTTCTAGAAGAATTTAATAGGTTAATGATGAATTAAGAAGATGATTTGTAGGAATCATGTAGGTTAACTAATTAATTGAAATTAATTAGCTAAGAGGAAGATTTGTGAGGATTTGATTTTTTAGAAGAATAAAGAAAGGGATTGATTTATTAAATAAATCAATCATATGCTATAGTGACAATATTAATTATATTTAATTAATATTGAGAAGAATTTTAATTAACATAATTAATTAATTAATTATGTGAGGAATTAAAAATAATTAAAATAATTATTTTTAAGTATCTACATTTTTCCCCTCTTTGAAGCGAGGTGTGATGACGCATTGATTCAAAGAATAATCTTGTTTTGATGTTGATATTGGTTTGATAGGATGCCCCGGCTCTTGATTTATAGATTACGGTATGGTGATGCCCCCTTGGGAGATCAATTGAGGTATTTGATCTTTGGAGTTTTGCGAAATTGATATCCCGATAGATTTGATTTGATTCGATTGATAAGATCTAGACTCAATCTGGTTTCAAGAAGAATTCATCCTGTATAAGACAAAGATGATCAAAGTGTCTAGTTTCAGGAAGGATTCATCCTGTATAAGACATGATTGATCACAACGTTTGGTTTCAGAAAGGATTCATCCTATATAAGACATGATAAGAGTGTCTGGTTTCAGGAAGGATTCATCTTGTATAAGACATGATAAGAGCATCTGGTTTCAGGAAGGATTCATCCTATATAAGACATGATTGATCACAATGTCTGGTTTCAGGAAGGATTCATCCTGTATAAGACATGATCGATCACAACAAACGTCTGGTTTCAGGAAGGATTCATCCTGTATAAGCCATGATCAGAGCATCTGGTTTCAAGAAGGATTCATCCTATATAAGACATGATCAGCTCGTCTGGTTTTAGGAAGGATTCATCCTATATAAGATATGATCAGATCACAACATCTGGTTTCAGGAAGGATTCATCCTATATAAGACATGATCAGATCACAACGTATGGTTTCAGGAAGGATACATCCTGTATAAGACATGATCGATCACAATGTCTGGTTTTAGGAAGGATTCATCCTGTATAAGACATGATAAGAGTGTTTAGTTCCAAGAAGGATTCATCCTGTATAAGACATGATAAGAGCGTCTGGTTTCAGGAAGGATTCATCCTGTATAAGACATGATCAGATCACAACATCTGGTTTTAGGAAGGATTCATCCTGTATAAGACATGATCAGAATCAAAATTGATTATGTGAGGGAAAAAAAAAATAGAGGAAGAAAAATTAGGGTGGAAGGGATAAATGAGGAAGATATATGAAGTAGTCGTGAGGTATTTGGAAAGAAGAATAAGAGATGCGAGACTGCAGAGGAAAATGGTGGCAATTGAGAACTCCATGGGATTATTGAGTTTAGGATTTGATGGAATGATGGTGATATTTTGTGCACAACAAATGTGGAGAGCCAACCTAGTTTGATGTTTCCCTGAGTGACTTGCACCACTGCTTATAGAAATCAAGATGCCATGAGAAACCCAGGGCGTGGACTGACTCTGCAAACAAACGGGAATTTCTTGCACACAACAATGCAAGTGTTAAGAAACACTAATACAAATTTGTGGGTTCGTGCAAGGAAACCCTCAAACACACCGATACCTCTTGTACACGAGAAGGTAAGTGTTGATAAACACTAGTACCAGGTCGCCGGTTTATACAAGAAGGATCCAAAACATGCCATACTATGAAATATGCCCCAGTATGCACCTATCATAACATACCTGGATATGGAAGAACCCAGGCAGTCGTAAATAGTGGCAGTTGTAGGGCAAAAGATGCAAGCCTATATGAAAAGATCTAACAAAATCTAACAAGTCTCTTCCTTGTGACCAAATGATACCTCTTGCCAAGAGTAGAACTAGGATGGACTTGGGATTGTTTCTCAAGACTTCTTGAAGCTTATACAAAGGCATAAAAGCTCAGTTTCACTAGGACATTTCTTGTTCATGACTTAGGCGAAGACTCATCATCATATGCATGTTTTATTGGGAGGCAGAAAAGAAGGAATGTTGTGCATGGGTGGGCTAGATGGCAGATGATTTGTAGTATCGACATGATAGATAGTGGATCCAGTTATTTACCTTGGCGCCTGCACAGAGGTTTTCACAGAGATACTTGCCCATAGCGCCACGAATTGTTTTTCTTTCTTTTTCTAATTTTTTCTTTTTTTCTTAATTTTTTTATATCATAAGGTGCCTGTTTGCTAGGTTTGCACCAAAGTGACAATTTTTTCAGGATCTTTTTTTTTTTTCATTTTTTTTTTTTTTTTGACAATTTAAGACTTTCTGAGGACTAAGTATAAAACCTTTTGAGGTGCACGATATTCATCAGATCATGCAAAGGATCACCTTCAGGAGTAGCCAACTAATAAGCTCCTAATCCATATTTCATTGTGATTACATATGGTCCAAGCCAATTAGGCTCGAACTTGCCTTTCTTTTATCTTTCTTGTAGATTTTTCTGATTCTCCATGAGGACAAGATCACCAACTTGGAATTCTCGGGTTCTAACTTTTTTATGATAACTCATGCGTAGATGGTTTTGATATACTCGGAGATGATTCAAGGCCTTGAGGCACCTTTCATCTAACAATTCTAGCTCTTGTAAGCGGGCAATTTTGTATTCTTCCTCTGGTAGGATGTTTTGCAGCGATACCCTTAGAGAGGGGATCTCGATCTCAAGGGGAAGGATAGCTTCAGAACCAAATACTAGGGAATAAGGAGTGGCACCTGTGGGGGTATGGATGGAGGTGCGGTAGGCCCACAATGCAGGATGGATTTGGAGGTGCCAATCACGACCTGCTTCATTGACTGTCTTTTTGAGGATTTTTATTAGGGTTTTATTAGAAGCCTCAGCTTGGCCATTGCCTTGGGGATAATATGGAGTGGAGAAGCAGTGTTGGATGTTGAATTTTTGGTAGAGTTCTTTGACATCCTAGTTTTTAAATTGTTTACCATTATCTGTGATGATAACTTTTGGGATGCCATATCGGCAGATTAGGTAGTTCAGGATGAATTTGGATATTTGCTTACCGGTGGTGAAAGTAAGAGGGATAGCCTCTACCCACTTGGTGAAGTATTCGATGGCGGTGATAATGAATTTATGTCCATTGGAAGATGAAGGGTGGATTTTCCAAATGAGATCAAGCGCCCACTGCGAGAAGGGCCATGGTGTAATGAATGGCTACAATTCTTGTGACAGTGCATGAATCTTGTCACCATGTTGCTGGCAAGGGATGCATTTCTTCACATAGTTGTATGCATCTTCTTCCATTTCAGGCCAATAGTATCCTATTCTCAAAAGTTTTTTAGCCAATGTGAGTCCACTTGAGTGTGCCCCACAGATGCCCTCATGTACTTCGCGTAATGCCCATTCAGCTTCTTGTTTATCTAAACACCTTAGGAGGGAACCATCAAAATGCCTTCTGAACAAGGTGTCTGCAAGGATGGTGTAATGGGCACATCGGCGGATGAAAGTTTGTTGTTGGGTTTTGGTGAGATGTGGGGGAATGGTGTTGTCTTTGAGGAAAGCGAAGGTTTCTTGGTACCAAGGGGACTCTGGACCAACAAGAACACACACCATTTCAGATTCTGGTAGGTCGTATGCCGGTATAAACAATTGCTCGACCAAGAACTCGCACTTCTGACTGTGTGCTGGCATTTGAAGGAGGGAGCCAATGGTGGCCATTGCATCTACAACCCTATTGTTTGTTCATAGGATTTGATCAAACTTGATTGCCATGAAATGTTTCTTAAGATCTTCAACCATGATACGGTAGGGAAGGAGTTTATCATCTTTTGTCTAGTATTCATCATTGACTTGTTTTATGACGAGCTGGGAATCGCCATAGACTTGTAATTCCTTTATTTTTGAGTGGATAGCCAAGTGTAAACCTGTGATGAGGGCCTCGTATTCTGCTATGTTATTAGTACATGCAGAGGCTATCTTGTATGATTTGGGGACGCCATCTCCTTGAGGTGTGACCAATAATATTCCTGCCCCCGACCCATTTTGAGTGTAGGAGCCATCAAAATACAATTTCCATGTGGAGGATGTGGCAACAGTCATAATGAACTCATCTGGTAATTCTGTGAGAAGAGGATGGTCGCTTAGAAGTGGAGCTTTAGCCAATTGATCTGCAATAACTTGTCCCTTGATTGCCTTTCTATCCACATATTCAATGTCAAACTCACTTAGAAGCATGACCAATTTAGTCGTTCTGCCAGTGAGATCAGCTTTTGACAGGAGATATTTAAGTGGATCAATTTTAGCAATTAATTTTGTCTTGTTGTTTAGCATATAGTGTCATAGTTTCTGTGTGCTGAATACTAATGCCAAACATGCTCTTTCAATGGGGGTGTAGTTGAGTTCATATCCTACCAACATTTGACTGATGTAGTAAATGGCGTGTTCCTTCCCTTGATCATCTGTTTGCGCTAGTAATAACCCCAATGCCACTGTAGTAGCACATATGTACAAAATGAGGGGTTTTCCAGGGGTAGGTGGCATCAAAACTAGAGGTGATGCTAGATATTCTTTTAATTTTTCAAAGGCCTTTTGACAGAGGCAATCCCATTTGAATTTTGTGTCTTTACGTAACAAATGTGCAAATGGATGGCACTTGTCAGCTAGCTATGAAATGAAACGCCTGACAGACTGGATTTTTCCTTGGAGACTGCGTAGTTGTCTGAGAGTTTTTGGTGGAGGCATTTCCATAATAGCTTTTACTTTTGCCGGATCAACCTTGATGCCTCTGCGGGAAACAATGAATCCTAGTAGTTTTCCCGATGTGACGCCAAACACACACTTTTTAGGATTTAGGCGCAGCTTGTATTTTTCCAATCTTTCAAAGATCTGTTTTAGAATAGGGATGTGCTCTTGTCTTGTCTTGGATTTGCCTAGCAGATCATCCACATAGTCCTCCATAATTTTGTGCAAGAGGTCATGAAAAATTGTTGTCATTGCCCGGTGATATGTAGCTCCAACATTTTTAAGGCCAAAAGGTATGACCCGGTAACAGAAAGTACCCCATGGTGTTGTGAATGTGGTTTTATGTTGATCCTCATCTGCTATCCTGATTTGGTTGTATCCAGAAAACCCATCCATTAGCGATAGCATTTCATGTCCTACTGTAAGATCCATAATCATATCTATGTTTGGGAGAGGGAAATCATCTTTAGGACAAGCTATATTTAGATCTTGGAAATCTGTGCAAATGTAGATGCCCCTAGCAGGTTTGCCGACAGGAACAATGTTGGAGACCCATTCAGCGTAGTCTATGGGTTTGATAAATTCTGCGTCTAACAACTTTTGAAGTTCTGCCTTGACCAAGAGAGCAATATGCGGGTGCATTTTGCGGAGTTTTTGTTTTACAGGTTTTGCATCTGGGCGAACAGTAGATTGTGAACCACCAAGGCAGGATCCAACCCTAGCATATCAGAATAGGACCATGCAAAATTGATTTTAACCTCTGTAAGGAAGTTGATGAAGTCTTGTTTCTTGATTTCGGTGAGGGATTTGGCAATGAGCACATTTTTTGGATTGACTTCGGTGCCCATGTTGATGCTATCTATTTCTTCTATCAACAAATTTGATTTGTCCTGTGGAAGGTAACCAATGGTAGGGAGGTCAAATCCCTCATCGTCAAGTGCCTTTTCTAGGTTTTCACTTTCAGATACACCCTTTGTTTTTATTTCTTGTTCATCCAAAGGTGACTCAGGGAGGTTTTCACCTAGGAAATCATATCTTTTTCTTTTATTATCTTTTTTGTGGATAAGGGCATTGACTTGACTACCAAAGTATCCCTTTTCGTGTAGTTGAATACCCTCAATTCTATTACTGTCTTCCATATTTTGCATTGTTAGGAGAGCAATGAGAGCATTATCGTCGATGCAGATATCTAAAATGGGTTTGTCTCATTGGCCCTAGTCAATGAGTTCAGGATGGACAAGATGTAGCTCATGTGAAGTGGGAGGGGTTATAGGGGTGATGGTATTGATGTAAGCATCGAAGAAGGTATCTTTCTTGTATTCATAAGGCATTTCATGGAATTCCTCTTCGTCAGCGCTTTCGATATCCAAAGAAGGACTAGAAGGGGCACCAGCGATAGTAATCTTAGGCACCGGGGTGTACCCCAAGCCTCTGTTGTATCTGTAGGAGATAGGATTTATGGGTGATTTTCTTCCTTTCTCCTTTGGTCCCAGACTGTGTCCTTTGTAACCCATTTTTTCAACTATGGCAAATGCTTTTGGATACATTTCTTTGGATATTCTTGTTGGATCATCGTCCCCTTCTTGGTACAGCCATGAAGAGATATCTGCTTCGAGGTTCTCATTATCAAGTGGGCCCCATTGCTGGAAGGTGGTGTTTTGGCATTGCATGACTGGTTTCGGGTCCTTTTTTAGCTCTTTTGGTTTACCAAATGACTTAGGAGAGAGAGGGAGGTTGCCTATTAATATGATGTCCTCCAATTTGTATTCTCCACAGCCATTGTCCAAGATCTTGATTTGATTATTTGGTTGGGATGATGTGGAGGCAACATTTGATGTGTCAGATGGAGGTGTTGGCGAGGGTCTATTTAGTGGGCAATGATACGGATGCTTCCCCTCTAATAGTTTGCAATATTGAAAAGGTTGGGGATCACCTTTGACAGTGATCACTTTTCCATTATAGGGGAATTTGATGCATTGGTGATAGGTGGAGGGTATATCCTGTAAGGAATGAATCCATGGCCTCCCGAGGAGAATGTTGTAGGGGAGATCAAGATCGAGTACTTGGCAAGGGGTTTCAATTGTAATGGGGCCCACTTGAAGAGGTAAGGTGATCACGCCCTTTGAAATTCTTTCCGCATCATCATATGCCTTTATTGTGATCCTTCCTGATGTGTCTATCAGATCCTCAAAAAGTCCTAGTTGTTTTATTAATTTGTATGTACACAGATTAAGCCCAGATCCACCGTCTATCAGGATATGTTTGACCTTATGCTTGTGGATGAGAGATTCAATGTGCAAAGGTTTATTATGGTCCTCATCCATGGGAGCATCTTGGGAGTTAAATACAATGTGCTGCTGGGCAGCAAGGTTTCCAATGAGGGTTTGAAATTGGGTGGCATTGATGTTATCAGGAATGCGTGATTGGAGAAGGGCTTGTTCCAAAATTTCTTTATGGACCAGAGAAGTCTTGATAAGTTCCAAAATGGAGATCTGCGTGGGTGTCTTCCCAAGTTGATCAAGGAGGTCATATCGGCAGGTGGAAGACATGGGTGGGGGGTTTGGTGGGGGAGGAACTCCTTGGATGGTGACTCTTCCTCGGCATGTAGTTGCATTACAGTCATTCTGGAAATGGGAGGTGGAAGGCGTGGCACCTTGAATGACTATTCTAGCCGGATTTGGTCTGCTTTGGGAAGAAGGAGGATTAACTCCTTGGATGGTTATGACATTGACATGATTGTCTACAGGTTCAATGCGACTTACTAAAAAATTAAAACCGGTTACATGATTAGCGTAGTCATAATCCATTATATTAGATGATGAGCCTTTTCCTTTATCATGCTTTGGGAAGGGTTCCTAGTAAATTTTGAGTTTGTCATTGTTATTACCAGGTTTTGCATTTGCTACCTCAATCTCACCTCTATCAATGAGATCTTGTATGTAGATCTTCAGTTTCATACACTTTCGTGTATCATGTCCCTTGATACGATGGTATTCACAATACTCATTTTCATTATACCATCTTGGTTTAGGTTGATTGGGATCAAATGGGCGAGTGATTGGGAAAACCACTATACCTGCTTGGATAAGTTTTTGAAACACCACTTCAATAGGCTCAGCAAGAGGAGTGAAATCTCTTGGAGTCCTGTTATTCGATCGGGGTGGTCGTCCTTGGATTGAGAAATTGTTGTGAGGTTTTTGAGATTGATTTTAATTGTTTTGATTGTTGAATTGATGAATATTGGTGGTGGATTTTGGGGGAGCGGCCATGGTTTGGACCTGCTTTGCATCAGTTACACCATCATTGACCATGTTTTTATTTTTAGCCCAGAATTTTGGCTTGTCGTTATGATAAGAGGAAGAACTTTGTGATGACTTTTGGTAATGTTTCAAGGTTCCTTCCTCCAACAAGACATGTTCGAGGGTGAGGTCCTTATCGATCAATTTTTGGAAGGATTTGATACATTGAGATATTAAAGGTCTTGAAAGTTCAGGTACCAAGTTCTTTTGAAATAGTTCAATTTGATGTTGTTCTGGCATGTCCCACTAGAATTTTTTGATAAGATGTCGCCATCTTTGTAGGAAATTGGTGAAGGTTTCTCCAGGCCTTTGTTTTGTATTACATAGGTCCATCATAGAAACATCATTACCCATGTTGTATGCATAGTGGGCCACAAATTTTTCTGCCAAGTCTAGAAAAGAGACAATGGAACCTCATGGTAAAGATGAGAACCATGCCAGGGCATCTCCCATGAGACTCTTGGGAAAGAGTCTGCGAAGATAAAGGTCACTATAGGAGACTTCTTGGCATAAGATGTGGAATTATCAGACATGGTCGTGGGGGTCTCCTTTGCCTTCATACTTGGTGAATTTAGGGATCTCAAATCCCGGGGGATATGGTGCAACTGATATAGATGGGTCATAAGGACAAGGGCAAAAATCTTCGAATGAGTAAGATTTCCTTTTATTAGTCTTTTCTTTCATGTTTTTGATGATATTCTTCATGTCTTGAATTTCCTTGATGAGGTCTTGTTGTGGACTTTGATATTGATGAATTGTATCTGCCCCAAGAATTGGATGAACTAAAGAAGGTGCACCACCACCAATATATTGATATGATGAGGAGGTGGGAACGTGGGATGTGATGATCGATGTCGCTGGGGTTCGTGTGATAGTTGGTTGTGGTCCGCCAACTGTTGTGACGGGATTGAATGTGGTCTGGATAAAATTTAAGACATTGTTGGGAGAAAGGGAAGTTTGTGGAATAGAAATATGTGGTTGAATAGAAGGAGGCGGTATAGAAGTTTGTTGGAGAATGGATGAGATTGGATTTGATAGTGGTATGGATGGTAAGGAGGAAGAAGGCAGGATGGAGACCATGGTGGGAGGTGTCGCAGGTGGCATTGATTGGGCTTGGATGATTGATGGGGCGGCAATTGATTGAGTTTGAATAGTAGGTGCAGCACTTTGTGTGGGAGCGAGGTCTCCTTGTGGTTGTTGGACGAGAGCGGATCTATTAAATTCAAGTGGAAGTTGAGCTCCATGTTCAAGAAGAGTTTTTAGAAGTACAGTAGGATTGTGTTTAATAAACTTTTCTATCATCTCTTGGTTATAAGAATCCGCTAGGAAAGTTTGCACTTCCGGACAAAGTTCATCTTGGTTAACCATGTCAAGATTTTGGCTTTGATCTTGATCGCTTGGTTGCCCACTTTGTGTATGATCTTGCGTGGGATCTTCATATAGGACACCAATGTTTGGCATGCCATATTGTTGATTAGCCATCTTTTTCTTTTGAGATCGAGTTGCGACCATACACGATATTTGTGATGAAAAGACTTAGGAAAAATGTGATGAAATGACTTAGAAAATTTGTGATGGAAGAATTTTAGAAACTTGTGATGAAAGGACTTAAGAAATTTGAGGATGAAAGGAATTAAGAAATTTGCGATGAAAGGACTTAAGAAATTTGAGGATGAAAGGACTTAAGAAATTTGTTATGAAAGGACTTAAGAAATTTGAGGATGAAAAGACTTAAGAAATTTGAGGATGAAAGGACTTAAGAAATTTGAGGATGATTGATGAAGAAGGTATGGTAGTGATGGTTTAGAAGAAAAAATTGATGACTAAGTTGTCTTTGGCATGAACATGAAGGATCTATTTAAATGGCAAGTTGTATGAAGGGATATGAACACCCTGATTTGGACGATAGTAGGTGTTTCAAAGGACAAACTTGAATGTTGACGTAGAGGATAAACTCTTAGCTTCTCTCTTAGGCTTATGAAAAATGGGATGGACAGAGTTTTGACGCAATTTTGGACTTGGTGTGGGTAATGACTTGGACAATTTGTTTGTGCCTTGACAAATATTTTTGCAAAGTTTTTGGGGATAGTGATGTGTTTTTAGTCTACTCTTGGCAAGTATGTATCAAACAAAGCAAACACAATGATTAAATGCATATTATCTCAAAGACACTCATGCTCATATACAACATTCTTAATGCTGGCAAGGACAATAGTCATTGAATCCCAATTGGTTTCCCATCTACGCTTACCCAGAGCAGACACTTAGATGCTTGACCCCACTGGCTCCCCTCCACGACACTCACTTCTCGGGGCAGCCAAGCATCAATTCCCATGAAAACTCCTCATGGTGAACTTTGTGTCTCTACTAAGGGCCGTAAGAATATGGGCCGCTTCAGAGGTCCAACCTCCTACACCAATGACTAGAGGGTTTTTGGCCACTATGAACAAGGTGTTTAGTAAGTCTTCCCGTTAGGAGCTACCCTTCGAAGTTGCGCAAGCGCAATTGAGGCCTATAGCCCAATGAAGCACTAAGAACTTAGTAGTCATGCAAGCATGATTGAGATCTCTAGGATCCTACTAAGCACCCAATGTGAGAGTGAACTCTCATATAGCCCCAACCATTAACCCTTTCGTAGTCAATGGCCTATTTATTATAGTGAGTTGGGAACCCCAGGTCCGGGTGTACTCACTTGGGTCGTTCCCCTCTTACCTTCTCAAAGAGAAAGTTGGGAGGGCAGGCCCGCTAGAGGTAAACACACAATCAAACCAGAAAAGGTTGGAGGGTCTGGATTTCTGATTGTCTAGTAAGACGAGAGCATACTTTCCTACCTTTACGCTTTTCTTAAAGACACATAAGACAATGGTTCATTCCATTTTAATTAATATCTAGGTGCCTAATTTAAATAAATGCACAATATTTGGTTGAATCAGCTAGGCAACCTGCAAAACCACTTGATTAGTAGTTTGAAAAATGGAGTCTTCAAAAAGTGTCCTACAAAACAACTTGATTGGTAGTTTGGAAAAATAGTCTTCAACAAGCGTCCTGCAAAAATCAACAAAATGACAAAAATATTAATTTTTTTTATTTTTTGGGAATGAATAGAAAAACATGAATAAAAACTTTTTTACTAATGACAAATGTGGATTTGAAGAAATATTTGATGGGTAAATGGGGTTTGACTAGGTTTTTACCACCTTCTAAGGGATAGGCAAGCGAAAAATGGGGATTTTGGAGGAGAGATGAAGGAATGGGAAAATTTGTCCAAGAGGGACAAAGAAGCAAAAGTTGAAGATGGATAATATGGGAAAAATTTGGAGGTGATTGGATGAAAAGGGAAGAAGTTATGGCAAACCCTAAAAATAGAGAAATATGGGATTTTGGGCTTCAAAAAGTGGATTTTTGAGATAAGGCCTCCAAGGAAAAAAATGTGGAAAATGGCAATGTGGAGAATCTGGTGAAGTTTGAAGGGAAATGGAGTCAAGATAAAGAAGATATGGCAAAAAAACAAAAAAAAATTCTCTAGTTTGGAGGCCTTTTTTTCTTTTTTTTTTTTTTAATTAACTCTAGATTTAACAGAACAGAAACCCTAAATTTAACAGAACAGAAACCCTAAATTTAATAAAATAGAAACCCTAGATTTAACAGAGCAGACAGAAACCCTAGATTTAACAGAGCAAATTGTCGCACTAAACAGAAAAATAAAAATGTCAAAGGTTCAGATTTCTGATTGTCTAGATAGACAAAAGCATACTCTCCTACTTTCACACTTTCCTGTGGGCGGACATATTATATTTAAACAGAGCAGATAACAAGAAATAAATAAATTAAATGCAGACTACAATTAGTGCCTAAAATTTTCAGATAGATTAACAGAGCAGACGGTAGCACTACATAGATAGAAAAGTGTCAAAGGTCTGGATTTTTGATTGTCTAGATAAACAAGAGCATACTCTCCTATTTTCACACTTTCCTATGGTCAGAGCATATAGTCGTATTAAACAGAATAGAAAAGTGAAAGGTCTGGATTTCTGATTGTCTATATAGACAAGATCATACTCTCCTACTTTCACACAAATTATACTAAAATAGAACAGACAACAAATCAAATAACAAATTAGATAATAGAGCTATCGTGCTGGAACAGAAACAGAAACATAAAAAAAAAATAGAAATAGAACAGAATAAGGAGGAGCTGTCACGCAGAAATGCAGAGCCGCGATTCTGGAACTTGCGAAAAAGATATATATATATATATATATATATATATTTTTTTTTTTTTTTCTGCAATCGCGCTATTCTGGAACCTGCGTCTCACAACTCACAAAAACCTAAAAAAAAACAACATTAGTTCTCAGGGACGTGAGTCCCACCGGGTGTGCCAAAATGAAGAGGGGAAAATAGATTTGAAAGGTAAACTGATCAAAACATAACGAAATAAACATGCAGAATGCTAAAATATCATAAAAAGACCATTTCACCTTGATATTTTACCTTCTCCTTTGGATTGAGCTTGATGAAGTGAAGGGGCCCCTTGATAATGCTCCACTTGATGTGCTCCTTTAATTGTTGGATGTGGATGGCTCTCCAATATTGTGCACAAATGATAAGGATGAATGATAAGGATGAGATGATCAAGTTGCCAAGATGATTTCCTGGGCTCAAAAGGGCAGCATAAGCTTACTAGATTTCAAGATGTTTTGAATGAAGGGATGGAACCCTATTTTATAGGAAGAGGAGAGGAAAACGGATGGCTAGGATGAATTCAAGATGAAGGGCTAAGATTTACTTGTGAGGTCACACAAGGTCCAAGAGAGGGTGTGGAGACTAATAAATATGCCTTAAAGGCATTTCGTATCTCCACACTCTACAAGATGCATTGGAGGAATTAAAAATTCTCCAAAAATGGATATTATGGGGATTAGAAGAATAAAAAAGAATTAAAAATTCCTTGGGAGAGGGAAATGCCTAGAGGAATGTGAGATTTCAAAAATCTTACATTCATCTAGAAAAAGAGCATTTAAAGCTAGTGGCTGGATGAAAGGACAAAGAGTTGACTTTGTCTAACGACTCATTAGGAGGGGAATTAGAGGAAATGTTAGGTGGGATTTATATTTGTAGGATAATTTGACTAGGAGAGAGAATGAGTGGAGGGAATAAAAAATTAGAAGAATAATGTTAAGTGAGTTTAGGGAGTTTCTAGAAGAATTTATTAGGTTAATGATGAATTAAGAAGATGATTTGTAGGAATCATGTAGGTTAACTAATTAATTGAAATTAATTAGCTAAGAGGAAGATTTGTGAGGATTTGATTTTTTAGAAGAATAAAGAAAGGGATTGATTTATTAAATCAATCAATCATATGCTATAGTGACAATATTAATTATATTTAATTAATATTGAGAAGAATTTTAATTAACATAATTAATTAATTAATTATGTGAGGAATTAAAAATAATTAAAATAATTATTTTTAAGTGTCTACACCTCCTAATCGTGATTGCACCAAAATCACACATCCATCCATCTGAGTCCACATATGCACATTCCTCATCCTCCAAATCCATTTTGGGTCCTCATATCCCAAAATCAAAGGCTTCATCCCTTCCATCCATCTTAGGTCCTTACATTCCTCCATCCACTATCTATACTATTCATAACTCATAATATATTTACCCTCTTATGGTTCAAGATCAACAAAGGCACACATCTTTGAGAACCTTCCACCCATCCAAATAAACCTACACATCATTCCTATCCACCCATGAATAATATTCCTCTTCTAAGGAATTTCGATGCCAATCATAAAATCTATGTCTAACAATCCACATGCATTCAAGGATCAACATGCCCCATCTAATTGACATGTGAAAAGAGAAAAGCATAATATGATCCAGAAATAAAAAGAAAGAGAAATATCTAGAAGGCCACAAAATCCCATTGAAAAAAAGAAAGGAAATTCAAAAGTCGTATG
Source organism: Cryptomeria japonica (assembly GCF_030272615.1). Lineage (NCBI taxonomy): Eukaryota > Viridiplantae > Streptophyta > Pinopsida > Cupressales > Cupressaceae > Cryptomeria > Cryptomeria japonica. The sequence goes on along the minus strand of NC_081410.1, from coordinate 372,492,650 downwards.
GCTTCCTAAGTCACTTGTAGAAGAAATGCATTCCAAGGAACTACAAAATAAAGAAAAGTAAAAAACCATATGGATTCCCAAGCAGCTCCTTGAAGAAAAACATCCTAAAGAAAAATCAAATTTGGCATCCAAAGTTTCTATCCCTCCTTCTAAACGTCATCAACCTTTCAAATCCATTTTGGGTCCTTATGTCCCAAAATCCATATTCTCTCCTCCATCAAAATCGCAAAATAAAAAATTCAAATTTCCTCCATTACTCATGCACAAGTATTCCAACATCTAATCAGCCATTATCCAACACCTCTTTTTTACCCTTCCATCCCTCTTATCCATTTTTTTGCATAAATTCCTATCCCCTATCATCCAATATCCATTTCATTATCCTATCAATGTCCTTGAGCATATCTTCATATCCATGGTCTATTGTAGCACAAGTTTTAAGTGTACTATCCAAACAACAAGATGCTTGAGTCCTTACTCTATGTCTTATCACGATTCCATTATCTTTCGAAAAAAAAGAAAAGAAAAAAAATAAAATAAAATATCAAAAGAGAATCACCTTGATGAAAACCTGGCAAATAGGTGTCTTGTGCGACAAAAAAATCAGAACAATAGTAAACATAAATAATTTGTCCACTAGTGAAAACATGATGTCTTGTGCTGAGAGATCTATTCCACATATCTTCTATGTTGCATATCTATTCATGCGGTTTGGATATGTTGTTAAGATATGTTTGGAGATGTTATATTCTAGATTTGGTGCTCCTGATTGCAGCGATAAGGAAGTTATGTTTGTCAGTATGTTTGATAGTGTTTTCGTAAGAAATGCATGCTCCACATTTCTCCGCATTGTGATTTCTAGCATTGCCCTTTTAGATTTAAGTTAATAATGTAATTAGATTCATTCTATTTAGTTGGCACGTGTTCTTGGGTTTTAGAAGCTTGGTTTCAAGTTTGATGGTGTTTACTCTAGGTTTGGTCGACCTTGAGTGTTTACACTTCAAATTGTTGCTTCAATAATTATGGATTGTTGTATAATGTGTTTGATGATATTTTTGGTCCTAGTTAAGATGTTTTGTGGTCCACTTTACATTCTTTTCCACTGCAGGAATGTCTAGTGTCGAGATAATTTGAATTGTGTTTAGTTAAGTTTCTTAGACAACCTTAAGAGACTTTGCATATGTGAGGATGATTTATATAATGGTGTGTGGATGTTGTATGTGATGCATGTATGAAAGAAAGTGAAATGCAATGAAGGTGTATGAAAGAAGATCTATCTTCCTGACTATTTGATGACTGGTGTTTGAGTTGGTGAAAAGTGTTCAGTAGTGTGAACTTTCATGTGTTAGCTACCCAAAGTAGTGAGCCAAAGGTATCTAAAAATCTTATGATTGTAAAAGTGCATTAGTGGTGGATTCTTTCTCTTTTATTCCTCTTCACTTTGGCAGTGAACCCTCCGACAGTGAGACTCTCTTTCTTTCTCTCAGGAAGTGAGCCTTTCTTTGTAAAAATCACCTTAACCGATGTCACCCTAATAGATGTTCATATACTGAGAATAGCTTCTCTGTGGTTTTTTCACTAATAGGGATTTCCACGTAAATTCTTGTGTTTCATTGTGTTTGGTGTGCTCTAATTTCTCATGTTCTTTCATGCTCACATCTTTCAGTGGATTATGTGCTAAAGCTAAGTTATTGCAGATTTGATTTAATAAATAGATTTATTATTTTATACAACCGATTCACCTACCCCCTCTTAGTTGTTTTGTGCAGTAGAATATTGAACAACATCATACTAGTGCCAACACTATGAGGTGCTAGTTCTTGAGGGTCGGTAGGTGTCAAGCTATCAAGCTTATAGAGCATAAATTTTGTCTAGATCATAGATTTGAGGTGCCAGTAGTGGTGGCATTATGGGTCCACCTAAACCATCACCAAGTCATCCAGTGGGCAGGCACCTAGTGCTCATGTTGAGGATAGAGGTAGTGTTGGTTAGACACTTGATATACACTTTATTTGAGCCATTGGCATATTTTGTATCATTGTTTTACTTTTACATATTTGATGGAGGCCTATGTGATCTCATTCCTTTTATATGCATGATGATGTAATGACTTATGATCTATGTATTCTATTCCTATCTGCTTTGTATCATGTATTGATTCATGCTATGATGATTCTATGATGATTCTATGATCTATGTTATAAATGCTTTATTAACTTAGATAATTTGATATTTATGTTAAATGCTTTTCTCATGTATGTATCTATGTGGTTTATGTATGTATCTATGTGATAATATATGATTGTAATATGATACTTAAAATGCCTTTTATGAATGTTATTATATGCAATATGTATCGACATGACCTTATATGCATAACAATGTGTTGCTTATTGTTAGAGTTATCATGTTGTGGCTGATAATTATTTATTTAATTATTAGTCTATTATACTCTACGCTTAAGCTAAATTTAGGCATTTAGTAATATTGTAGGTATTTAATAATTATTCTAGTTATTAAATACACATTATCCCTTTAGGGTTTCTTTAGGGTTGCACACCTTTAGGGTTGCTAATCTTCTTTTATAAGGATTTTATTGTACTTTTTTGTTCATTCCCTCTCTAAATGATAATCTTTTTCTTCAGAGCCATTATTGCTTTTTTGCCTCCATTCTTCTCTTGTGATAGGTATTTTTCTTGCAGGTGTTCTTGGGATCTTTGAAGTTGTATTTCTCAACTTCTTCATGATATCAGAGCTTACATCTACTGCTTCTTGTTCCTGATTTTTTAGAAGATTTTTGGAGGCTAGGGTTTCAAGTTTTTTAGAGCTTTTCTTGGATTTGGTTTACTTCTTTGTTTCTGGGCATTTTGGGCTCAAACGGATCTCATTGTTGAGAGCAGAACACCCAAAAACCCCCATTTTCATATAGAATTTGTCCAATTTGGACAACTTTGGCTCTGTAATTTTTTTTTGGTTTTTTGCCCTTTTCCATGCACAAATTTCAAGAAAAAAATTAAAAAAAATAAAATTGGTATTTTTACGACATACCTAGGCCGAAATTCACAATTTTTTGTGAAAACATTTTTTTTCTAAAGTGTTTTTTAAATCACAAAGAGGGGGGTGAGGGAGGCGTACAGCCTGCAGCAAGTCATGGACCCTTCTCTCCGGCCCCCGTGCCTTGGCGCCGCCGCCCTCCAGCCTCCTGCCTGTGACGACCCCCGTCGGTCGACCTTGTCTCTGACTCTATCACCCTCTGACCTCCCACCTTGTCCTACCACTGCGCTGCCTGTTGCCACCACCACACGAGCCCGCAGCCACCACCCGAGTCTATCGTTAGTTTCTTTCTCCGACCCCCACTGACGTTTTCCGATCCCTGCCAATTTTTTTTGGCGAGGAGGAATTTTTCTGCCAAGTTATTTAGGCAAAGGAATATTTTTGGAATATTCCACTGACATCAGTAGTACGGATGGCTTTCATGGCCCCCTGTGACCCTCTTTGTGCCCTAAAAGAGGGTTTTTTTTTTCTTTTGGCCATAACTTGGGCATATGATATCATTTTTTGGCAAACGAGATATCATCGGAAAGCTGGTTTCGTCTATTTTCCAAATATATGGATTTCATCACCTATTTTTTTGTTGGTACATTTTATAGTCTTTTGAAGTCAGAGGTGTTGTTTTCAGTCCAATGCTCGTATCTTTTCACCATTTTCTTCATTTTTTCGCAATTCTAGCGAACTTGGGACAGTGTTTCAAATATCTTCACATCCATCCATGCACTTTTTCTAGATTTTACTCTAGGTACATTTTATTCAGTTTTTTTTGTTTTCACACTTTGGTGAATTACTTGGACATATGACGTCGTGGAAACTTCTCGTTTGCGTGGGATGACTTTTTTTTAGTTGTTCTTCATGTATTTCCATCCTTTTGTCTTCTTTCACCATTGTATACATAATTTTGTAAGCATTTTCCTTTTTGCAAACACATTGAGATAAAGTGCCACTATGCCCTGCATGCTTGGGATCTTGCACATCTTGTGCCTTATTGTACTCACACTCCATTATAAAGTGCCATGGGGGATTTAATGTTTTCCTTTGTTTTCCATCTACCTTTGTCATGTGAGTGTTCCTTCCATGACATTAGCCTCATGATGTGTGTCAAGTGAGTGTTCCTTCCATGACACTAGCCTTTATATGTGTTTGTATATTCTACTGCACTCTCGATGTCCCTGGTTCTTCATCATGCAGTTTTTCTTGGCATTCAATTTCAGTGTACCTATCACCTCTCCCTTGTCAGCATTATAAGGGGGTTTCACCTATTGGTTGTTGGTTCTAATGCTTCCTTGGTTCATTGGAGTGAGCTATCAATTCAGTATTTGTTCCTATGTACTAGGTGGATGCAGTGGTTGGTTACCTATGCATTTTAGTGAGATGGATCATTTACCATATGGACACTCTTTCATTCCTATTTTTGGAGGAAACCTTCCATCTTTGATTGATCAGCTCTTCAGAATTTGGTTTTTTTGCCATCTATATCTTCAAGTTCATTTGTTTGCCTTTGTTTGCCATCTGATTTGAGTAGTGTTATTTCAGGGCACTCATGCAAATTATAGTCTTCTCTACCTAATCATCTTCTATTTCAGTGGAGTTTCTTCAGATCGACAATTATTCTTTGACAGTATTTGCAACTTCATGCTTCAGTGGTGTTCTTCATGTTCATCCTTTGTTCCTATTTTTTGGAACATTCTCTAGTTTGGAGGCTTCTTCAATCCTTTACTAGCCTTCATCTCTTTTTGGAGTAGAGTTTTTCCCATGAGGTTCTCTCTATTTCTCCACTTTACAGAGATCTTTTTGTACATGGGTACCTCATCAGGCCTAGTTGTGGGGACCCATTGTTACTTTCATGCATTTTTAGTCCTTAGTTGTTTTTAGCTACTCCCTAAGTTCATCTTAAGGGGGTGTTAGAATTATCATGTTGTGGCTAATAATTATTTATTTAATTATTAGTCTATTATACTCTACGCTTAAGCTAAACTTAAGCATTTAATAATATTGTAGGTATTTAATATTTATTCTAATTATTAAATACACATTATCCCTTTAGGGTTGCACACCTTTAGGGTTACTAATCTCCTTTTATAAGGATTGTATTGTACTTTTTTGTTCATTCCCTCTAAATGATAATCTTTTTCTTCAGAGCCATTATTTATTTTTTGCCTCCATTCTTCTCTTGTGACTGAGAAACAAACAGAGGACAAGACAACTAGCATAGGGCCACTAGAATCTGAGAAACCGACAGTGACAAAGAGACAATCTGAGGCAGCGGTTCATGTTTAGTCTGTAAAACCAGCAATTGCAGAGAAGCTTAATAAAACTTAGAAACCATTAAAGGTGGAGGTACAGACCACCATCAGAAGAAAATAAAAGCAAAGTGGATGCATCTGATGGAAGTAAAGAGGAAATAGTGAAGGTGATTGGTCAAACATATATTGAGAAGAAACCTACAGCAGAACCAAGCACATCTATAGGTGAATTCAGACCCACTAATATTACAGAGGTACTTTTGGATTCAATTAAAAGGATTACTGATTGCAATTCCTTATCTTTTAAGGCAATTGATAACACATTACCTATTCTAAAGATGATTGCACCTAATTGTAAGATAGATCACATTAATGATTCTTTAGGGAAATTGGACACATTGTCCAAATTCATTGTTGATAATGTAATAACCATACATAAGGTAAATGAGGACACCATAAAGGAGAGATTAGACAAAGAGAAAAATACAATCTTTGAAAACAACGTAAAGAAATGTACCGATCACTTGGATAAACTTTTGCCAGTACTCAATTCTACAATTTTGGAGTATAAGGAGTTATATAGGGAAGCATGTAAACCTCATTGTTTGGTAGAGGACATTGATGAGGAGATAAAAAAGACACAAAAGGAAATTGGTGACATTGCGGATAATATAATAGGTTCATCTGGACTTATATCAATTTTTGACCAGGAAATGGTAGTTTTTGAGGAGAAATTGGAAAAACTTGAGAAAGAGAAGGCAAGAATAAGGTCTAATGTCCGGGAACTAAAGGATAAACTTGGTCTGAGGTTGGATAATCTTATTACTCAAAGAGTTGAATTATCTAAGGCAATAGTTCAAGGAGAACAATCACCGGAGCAGAAAATGCACTATCTCGCCGGTATGATCCAGGAGATTGAGGCAACTCTAACTAACAACAACAAGTTTATGCAGAGTTTGAATATGATTTTGCTAGACATCTTTCAGATTGTAACCAACCGGTTACAGACCTTGAGGTAGCATTTTTGTACTCTTGATTATTTATGACATCCTTTGTCATTGATGTCAAAGGGGGAGTAGTGGAGATAAAAATGCATGTACAGAGGAGATCACTTGCTCAGGGGGAGCACATCTTTTTGGATTTCACTTTTTGGATTACAGTTTTGGATTTTTCTCATGAGTGTTTCCATCAATGCCAAAGGGGGAGATTGTTGGCATTCTACACTCTTATGAGAATAGTTGATGTTGTCATTGATGGAAACCAACTAGCAACTCACCGACAATCGGTTTCTACATGCCCGACATCACAAACTTCATACACCGGCAGACACCGACACCGGTAGGCACTTACACCGACATTCAGATTACATCGACAACAAAGCATACCGGCACTCCAGCTAACATGGGATGGACTTTTATTTATTGTAATTATCTTTTGTAAGCTGACATGGTATATTGTAAAAGACTCATATATGAATAAGATCTTATAGGTCATTTTGAGAGTAGATGAGATGATATGTATGGTAGAAAATAATTGTTTAGTGGCAGCAAAGGTTTCTGGATAAGGTATCTATTTGAGCTTAAACTGGTACTGAACCTAGCATAAGAGATGTTGTTTTGAGTAGTACATTGTATTGGATTTGATAATCTATTTTGTAGTCAGTGTGACTCTTCATTGAGCAGTGAGCTCTAGGTTGTTGGCCTCCGTGCATGTGCATGCCCCTTATTGTAAGTAGTATTTATTCATTGGCCAATGAGTAAATATTGTGGGTCACAAATCCCACCGAGGTTTTTCCCACACCGGGTTTCCTCATTAAATATCTTGTGTTATGGTGTGTTTCTATGCTATCTCTATTATTTCTATTTACTGCAATAATTCTCATTTACCGGTACACTGTTTTGGGATGCAAAGTTATAAATAAGTTTAAATATTTTGCTAACCGGTTAGACACTGATTCACCCCCCCTCTCAGTGTCTTTGGGACTATCATTGAATCTAACACTAACATGAATGCATGATGTGTTTTTTTTTCTTCTTTTTGTGTGCTAGAGTACTTTGCATTCCTAGACCTAGTGTTTGCGTAGAAGAAATGTTAGTGTGAAGATGTGTTAGTAAAAATGAAGAAAGGTGATAAAAAAAAAGGTAAATGATAGAAAGGAAATGATATACCACAACAAATTCTTATGCCTTATTACAATGCAACATTTTCCTCATTGAGCCTTATTATGTATCAAGAGGATTTCACAACTAGTGTATGAAAAAACAAGGCATAAACAATCTCCCATTGTAGAAACAAATACTTAGTAGACAAGGAGTAAATCCATCCATTCTAGGGTATAGCACTAAGGGTCGAGGTATATGTGATAGTCACAAGCGTATCTATCCTTGACTTCCACTTTTGCATAGAATACTCACTGAATGAACATACCAACATAGACACCCAAAGTACCTTTGCCCCAAAACTTCATTGATTCATACAACAAACAACAAATAAAGAAAAAGTTTCATGAACCATCTGGACTCCTCTAGCACTTGGGGAAATCCTTGAGTAGCATAGGAGCATGACCTATCATCAATTGATAAAGATAAAACATACTAGGACAAAATCCAACAACCATACTAATCTGTCACTGTTTTGATTGCTTGATGTGATGAGTAATGTCTAATTATAGAGATCAAATACCCCGTGTAAGACCGATCTATCTAGTTTTGAGTGTACCCTTCCTTGTTTAAGACAAATTGATAATGGATTGATTGATAAGACATTCAATTGTTTTGATTGCAGATCCTGATAATAGTTTATCTATTATTGATTTTTGTTGATTGCTTATTGGGTATCTACTTAAGTGTTTTGATCTCCATGGAATAATTTATTGCATGGATTTTCTTCAAGTTTTGTGGTTTTAAGGGCTTTTTTAAAGACTTTTTATGATTTTTAGGGATTTTTTTAAAGACATTGTTTGATTTTTTTGTATTTTTCCAAGACATTATTTGATTTTTTTTTGTATTTTTTTAGGACAGTATTTTATTTTTTTTGTAACTTTTCAAGACATTATTTGATTTTTTTGTATTTTTTAAGGACATTATTTGATTTGTTTGTATTTTGTCACCTGACATTATTTGATTTTTTTTGTATTTTTTTAGGACATAATTTGATTTTTTTGTATTTTTATAGGACATTATTTGTTTTTTTTTCAGGACATTATTTGATTTTTTTGTATTTTTTCAGGACATTATTTAATTTTTTTGTATTTTTCAAGACATTATTTGATTGTTTTTGTATTTTTTCAAGACATTATTTGATTTTTTTGTATTTTTTTAAAGACATTATTTTATTTTTTTGTATTTTTTAGGACATTAATTTTTTTTGTATTTTTTCAAGACATTATTTGATTTTTTTGTATTTTTTTAAGACATTATTTGATTTTTTTGTATTTTTTCAGGACATTATTTGATTTTTTTATTTTTTTTAGGATAATATTTGATTTTTTTGTATTTTTTAGGACATTATTTGATTTTTTTGTATTTTTTTCAAGACATTATTTGATTTTTTTGTATTTTTTTCAAGACATTATTTTTTATTTTTTTTTGTATTTTTTCAGATGATCAAGGATTTTCCCCCAATCTAGTCTAGGACTATAGCTACTCTTTTAATTGAGGGTGACACCTTTCAAACTAAAATGGGCATGCATTGTTCACTGGTGGGCTGGGTGTTCTAACTTGACCATTACTTGACTATGGGAGCTTGCATGACATCTCAAATTTATAGTTAGGGTAAAGAAATTTTTTATCAGACTAATTGACAAGACAATGAAATGCTGCTATGAACTAAAAAAATAAGTTTCCATTTAAACAAGGGTGATGTGTAAATATGCTTATCTTGCATTTGTTGAATAACTATACAAAACATTTCAAAGATAAGGACTCAATTCATGCTCAAAACCTTTGGACAACTCAGCCTAACACATCTAGTGACTAGGATGTGTGCTCAAAAGAGAAGTGTCATATTAGATCACAACTATGTGTGTGCAAGTGGGTTTATTCTAGCTTGTGTGACCATTGTTGATCCTTAAAATCTAGCCTGACTAGCTACATGAGTTATCCTTACTTCAAAAGCATCCTGGATAGAGCCTTGGTACCAACAAATGTCTAAAGCCTTGACAAGGTTATCATTATAATCTCACAAATATTGCTTCATTTCTAGTCAGGTGTCTATAGCCCCAATGGAGTTATTTGCATGTTCCCAAAGACAAATCTTTTGATATTCTTTTTTAGTTCATTTTTTCATTTTCAATACTCTTTCTTTCTCATTATTTTCTTTTGATATTTTGATAGTGCTTTTTGTCATCATTTATTTTTTACACAATGGCTTGTAAGCAATGAAGCTCACACATGGGTTGGAGAATTACAATGGTGCTAAAGAAGGATTTTAGATTTTTTACTAGTCACACCTTCAACCAAGAAACCACTATGATTTAGAGCAAATTACTAAGTTGTGTAAGATATAGTAATCGAAAGATGTTGGCATCAAGATACAATAAGAGATCCTCTTCTGAGTCAAGTACAGGTCCTAATCACAAGATGATGTTAAAGATGAGAAACCTCATATTTCAAAGAATTCATGAATAAGTATATGAGAAATGGACTAAACTAGACTTGCGTAGATGCAAGTGTGTGACCAAATGACACAAACATATTTTGTACAAATGAAAAATCCTAGTTAAGACACCTATGACCATGCAAAACAACTATTGCAAAAATGACAATAGACTAAAGAAAATGCAACTAAACTAAACTATACAAATTCTAAATGTAGTATTTCTTTAAATGCATATTGTTGACTAGTTCGAGTAATGGATCTCCTTCTGTTGTCTCTAAGTGGTATGCACCATTGTCGAGAACTCATGTGATCACATAAGGGCCCAACCAATTTGGTTGAAACTTGTCTGGTCTTTCTCTTTTTTCCATTTTTTTAAATTTTCCCTTAGAACCAAGTCTCCATATTCAAAAAACTAGACTCTTACCCTTTTGTTGTAACTTCTCCTTAGATAGTTTTGGTACACTTGTAGATGAGTCAAGGAACTCTATCTCTTTTCATCAAGCATCTCCAATTCTTGTAATCTAACCACTCTATAGTATTCTTCTAAAATGGCATGATGCAAGGAGACATGAAGGGATGGTATTTTAACCTAAATAGGTACGATAGCTTATGATCTGAATACCAAGGAGTATGGAGTAGTGTATAAATCTCTACTAACACATGTTCGATAAGCCCAAAGAGTAGGATTCGACTGTAAATGCCAATCTCATCCAACTTCATTGACAACTTTCTTAAGAATGTTCAAGATTGTTTTATTACTTGCTTCTACTTGACCATTGCTTCGTGGGTAGTAAGGAGTGGCAAAGTGATGTTGAATGTGAAATTGATCACAAATCTCATGCACTTCTTGATTTTTGAAACAATGACCATTTTCTATGATTATGGTCATTGGAATTCCATACCACCAAATGATATAATTGAGGAGGAACGTTGTAATTTATTTACCAGTTATGTATGTAAGAGGAATCTCCTCTACTCACTTAGTGAAATATTTAGTAACAGTCATGATGAACTTATGCCCATTGGAAGAAGTAGGATTGATTTTCCCCACAAGGTCAAGTCCCCATTGTGAAAATGGCCATGGTGATGTTATAGGTTGGAGATCTTGTGTAGGCGCATGAATGAGATCACCATATATTTGACATTTTTGACATATATGGATGTATTTGTATGCATCTTTTTCCATTGTTGGCCAATAGTATTTGATGTGCATAAGCTTCTTAGCCAAAGTAGGACCACTAGAGTGAGCACCACAAATTCCCACATGTACTTCCTTCAAGGCCAATTATCACTAATACATTTGGCCTCAAATTTTGATGGAGGTTTCCGACGGACAAGGCTTTTTGTGATCAAATGTGATTTTTTTACAAAAAATGCCCAATAACATCAAAATGTCGACAAATTTTTTTGACGAAGCCCGTGTTAGTCAGAATTCCGATGAACAAAGGCATTATTAAAAAAGAAGAAGCATGAGTTCATTTGAAAACCATGCATGACGGATTGAATTAACTCTTGACTTCCTCTACCTCTGCCAATTCCTTTGTTTATTTTGCCTCTTCCTCTACCTCTACAAATTGGGTTTGATGTTTCCTTTGTCTCTTTTTCCTTTGCCTCTTCCTCTTCCTCTGCCTCTGCAAATTGGGTTATCTAGTAGATGAAAACAAAGGATTGATTCTGTATTATGGAGGGTATCGAACTATTGGAGATGATGAAATTCCTATAGATTTTCGCATGCCGTTAAATTCATGTGGAGTTGCAGGTTGTGTGTTTGAATCATATAAAGTTGGTTGTAGACAAGTTTATTTCAGAGTGTGTGTCTCATAAATTTGATCTTGTCATCCTACCGGCATGTTCTCATTTTTCCATTTTTCTTTACTTTCCTAATATTGCAGTTCCTAGTTATTGAAAAGTCTTCCAATTATTGATTATGTTAGATAAAGGCTAAAAGTATTGTATAAATTTTTTTAAAAAGTAAACCCTATTTACTATACCAGAATCAATCTGCTTGCTTGCTTGTAAATGAATGTTTTCCACCCCTAGTTATTTAAAAGTCTTCCAATTATCGATTATGTTAGATAAAGGCTAAAAGTACTGTATAAAAATTAAAAAATAAGTAAACCCTATTTACTATACCAGAATCAATCTGCTTGCTTTCTTGTAAATGAATGTTTATAAAGTAGTGATTGTATGAATTATAAATATGATTCCTTAATGAAAATTGCTTTGGAAATACTTGATTCAAATATATAAAATCAATAAAAGACCAGTGCCTTGATTCCTTACTAGTTTCATATCATTTCAAATGAAAAATCCTACGTTTAACCTTAGAGACAGTTTTAATAACTTGTTAATGTAACAAGACCATCATCTCAAAGGCTTCCATATGAATTGCAATTAAAATGTGACATCCAGTTAGTCTTACTAAATTTAACTTTACTTTGAAAGACCAATAAGACAATTCAAAGTTTGCCAACCAATCCTTCAAACTGATATTCAAACTAAAAATCAATCTTAATTACAACAACATAAGATTGCACAATGAAACAATCTATGTAAATAGACTTATCCAAGGAACTGATCAATCCATTGAAAATAAAATACTTAAACCAGTTGATTTCAGTGCATATCCTCCATCAACTTGGTACTTCTAGACAATAAGTTCATAAGAAAATGCATAGAGATTGTCTTGATAAAAAAAACTATAAACTTGTGATATTTGTCTCTCCTAAAATATCCTCCACATATAGATGAGGATTCAGTTTGAAAAATGAAGGGGGATACCCTTTCATTAAACTAAAATTAACAAAAAACTAACTAGAAACTAACAACCTAAAACCTGTGCTAACAAACTAAAACTATAAAATACAAAGTCACATATTTAAACATATTTTGATCTATGGATGGTCTCCAAGCATCTGATCGCACTTCTGAATGTGCTTCAAATATCCCTCTGATTTGTAGGTATCTGCATTGTAGATAATATCTCTGCCCACAATCTCCAAAGTGATGAATTTTTCCATCTGCTTGATTGTGTCTATCATGTCAAGTACATTAGACCGGGAAATGTTAAGGGAAGCACTGAGAAGAATTTGGCACTCCACAATCCATTTATCCTTATCCTTAATATGTCCATTATGATCTTCAATTTCTGGAAAACCATGTTGTACTATTTCCTTACATTCATTAAATTCATTTTGCAATTCTATGTCAAAGTCTTCATGCTTTTCAAACATCTTTTGTATTCCTTTAATGACTTCAGCATCTGTATTGTCGATTGTCTTATCATACAACAAAGTTCCTAGTCTATTATGAATCTGGTTGTGAGATATTGTATTATCCATATTCATTTGATAAACAATCCAGAAATCTTCAAGGAAACCCTACAATTTTTCAAATCTCTTAGTCAATAAAATAGAGGTTGTGTCATCCCTCAGACTCTGCATTTGCCTTTTCAACTTTTTATTTTCTAGTTGCACTTCCTCACATTTCTTTTTTCACTGAGAGCCATCATGGATTTGTGGCATAGGTTGTCCTCCTCTTTTTAGAAATTCTTCATATAATCCCTTGTACTGATCTCTTTCTTAGATCACTTTGACCAATTGTGCTTTATTAAATTTTGAAATATCAATACCCATATAAGCAATAACAATGGGATCTACTTCACCAACTTTCAATTTCATCATGTGACCAAAGGCTTTATCCACATCAATGATTTTTGGCCTCTTTTTTGGAGGGTAAAGAGCCCATAAAAGAAAAACCTCTTCATTCTAGTCAAATCTAGAGCCAACATACACATCATTTACCTCCTGAATATATAATTTAAAATCCTTATTATTAGAATGTAACATTCTATCAAAAATACATGATGCACTCATGTCCCATCCTAAAAAGATGACGATGCCTGCTTCACTAAGAAGTTGTCTTCCCCTTTGAGGTGTTATAGTGGTCAATTCTAAACTGATTTCTTCCTTTAGTTTCCCCAACAATTCTGATTTTTTTTTAGGGGTTACATTTGGTATAGAGTCTCTCAGTTTTTTCCCTTTGAAATTATATAAAATGGATTTAAATTCTTTTGACTTAATAAAAACACCATTAGACACAAAGGTAAAATACTCATCATATCTTGCATCACTATGGATGTTCATCCTGGCAACAGTTTTCTCTTACAAGTCTGGCTCTTCTGATGTGTCTGGTGCTTGATGCCTAGATACCACCTCAACTTCTTCGGACTCGCCTTCACTCTCTTCTTCTTCAGTTTCCATTTCTTGAAATCTCTTTTTTATTTTCTTCCAATTTCTTGTTTAATTCATCAATGGTTGTCTGGGCCTATTCCTCCTCCATGTTTCTAAACATGTCCTCTGCTTCCAAGTAAACATGAATATAATCTCCCAGATTTTGACTTTTCTTGCAATTGTGAATATATCCCTTAGGGTCATAATAGACCTTAGTAGCATATTTGAAATAATTGTATTCTTCAATCAGTTTCCTATCAATGGATTCATAAGACTTTGTTGATACAATGGTAAAGTCCCCAAAACTAAGAGTCCTAGGTAGGAAAGTTTGCTTATGCATACCTCCAAAATGTTTGGCATTTGAAACACTTAATTATCTCACAATCTCTAGATAAGCAATTCTGTTTGGTACAAGTTTTGGCAACAGATATGGGGTTCCTTTGAAACCATAAATCCTGAAGCAAGTAAAATCCTTGTGAGCAAACTAATCGCCCCAGTTTTGATTGACAATACCTCTTTCATCAAAAACAATGGGTCTAAGAAATCTTTTAACTTCAGTGGAAATAGATCCTTCACACGAGACACCATACATATGGTATAATGTCTTTACTCTTAGCTCTTCAAACTTGATGTATTTTGATTTCACATATCGTGAATCCCAAACTAATGTCCACATTTGTACTGGTTGTTCTTTACCTGCTCTATCCACTGTGTTCAATTTTAAATTCATTGGCCACATACCCCTAAATCTTCCATATCAAATGCATTAACAACGAGTAAAAGTTGAAAGTGGGCTCCCTATTATCTTTGAGGTTCAAGAAACCTTCATGTAATTTTTCTACAACATAAGTAGCATAATCAAAGGATCTTGGCTCATACATCTGTACATTTGCTGCTAACACCAGTGGCCCAATATTAGCTACATCAGGGACCTCTATACCTCCAACCTGTCTGCATGACATATAGGTGTACTATAAGTAGTGTCTAAAAATTTCCATGTTGAATGGGGGACCATCCTCTTTGGCTAGAATTCCCTTTTGAACCTTGTGGAAAGCTAAGTTCCACCCTTTATAAGTAGTATCCATTTTAACAAATTCCTCCTCTAGTTCTTCAAATGACAAGGGTACATCAGGGTTAGGGTCTAAGCTAAAAACTTCATCTATGGTGCCACGGCTAAATCTGATAAACAATTTTCCATTTGGAAACTGGATGCACCTCTTCACATAATTGTAATTTTTGACCAAGACTTCCATCAATCTGATATTTACGAAAACATTTGGAACAAATAGTTTACCTAAGTTGGTTATCCATGGGTTACAAATTGGCACTTCTCTGTCCTTTCTCAGAAAATGAAATAGGAAGAGTTCGTAACCTCTCACCTTTGTCCACACATCTCCAACCCCTTTAAACCTGTCCTCAAGCTGGTCTTTTCTGGGCAAATGTTGTTTCGACCTCCTTGATTTTGGGCCTAGGGACTACAATTGATCAATGATATCTTGATTCAATTTCTGTGTAGGAGGGTGTTCCGTTGTTTTGGATTTTTTAGATGTGGATTTGGAGCCCTTAGCACTCCTCTTTCTTCCTGATGAACTTGTAGCCTCCATGATGCATAATTAATTGTGAGCAATAATTCTCACCTTGTGTGTTTTTTACCAAGATGCAACCTATATTTGGTTCTTAATTTGCCTTGTGTGAGCCATCAATCTACCCAATTACACGCATTAAATACAGGCTGCTTTGGTTTCAGTTTTGAATTGTATCTGTAATGGCTCATTGTTATTTGCTTTCCCAACAAATTACTCCCTTGGTGCCATCAACAATATTTCATTTCTTAAGTCACTTTGTTTTTTATCAGTGTGTGTCTTCCCGAGCCCTCCATCAGGTATCGGCATAACCTTGAACAGTCTCTGCCGATAGTTACTTTTTCCCTAATGAATCTCCCACTCTATTGTTTCCATCGAGCGTCAGGATAGCTTGAAATGTTACACCCCAATCTCTTTAAGTTGTATTGATGACTAAGGCTTCTCTCCCTATCAGTGTAAGTCTTACCGATAGCCTTATCGTCTATCAACAAGACAACAATTCACATGTTCCGATAGCGAAAGTCATGCCGATGATACTTTAGTAATGACTCAGTCGATGTATATCCTCCTGATATGTCTATCAGGTATCAGGATAACTCCTATCCCCTTTTAGCAATAGTTAATCACTTCCCAATGACCTTTGGCTTTGCTAGGGTGTTTTCTTCAAGGTAGGCTACACCGATGGTTTGATTTGCAAACTTGTGGAGTTCTAATGTACTTCTTCTATTTCTCTTCCACTTATAGATATCCATACTCTCTTGTTGCTTAAAGAAAATGGAGAACTAAATGGTACTGATATCAAGAAGCTACATACTCATCATGAGTAATGAGAAATAAAAAAGCTTGTCAAGCTTGAAATCAATGTGTAAGGTTAACTGTGCCAATTTGTCAAAAGTTGTCAAATAGTCCTATTCAAGTGTTGATTGTTCAAATAATGTAAATGTAACCATGGAAGGGTAATAAAGGTTTAATATGTTGTTTTGAGTCCATTCTAAGGTGTTCAAATTATCTAAGTAATGTTTAGTGGTCATTCATGTCAAAAGGCAAAAGTTGTCAAGGTGTCACTAAAATGTTGTAATGCAACATTGCATAAAATGTTGTCAAATTGTATATTTCGGTCTTAGGGGAAGTTGGAACAGTTATAGAACCATGAGAGGCTATAAAATCCATCATTTATTCAAATTAAGTGTGTGTGACAGAGTTGGAGGAAAGTCTTGTAAGGCTAGATCAAATAAAGCCTTTGACTGTCACTTAGTTCTACAGGGTTGTGACAGTTACACGGTTGTATATCAGTTTGAAAGTAAAACTTCCATGTAATTTTTTGTTGGATAAATAGGAAGGATGTGTATTTCTATAAATTATGTATTGGAAATTTTTTTTTGATGAAGATTCAATGAGAAAATTGATATTTTGTTCAATACTTTTAATTGTTGTTTTTGACAGTCATGATTATTTGTTGCTTTAGATGTTTTTCCTAATAAGATTTGGATTTAATCCGGCCCCTAATAACCCATTTGAGGTTGTAGAATGAAGAGTTATCTTTAATTAAAGATAGGTTTTAAGTTCATCCATGCATTATAAAGAAAGTTCTAATGTTTTTTGTCAAAATTGTCATAAAACCCTTATTGACAGGGTTGCAACAAAAGAATTGATTATAACTCTTAATGTAACTGCTCAAGTTTCTTCATATTTTGGATTCTAATAGTCAATTAAATTCTCTTTCATATGAATTTGGTTTCATGTTGACTTCTTCATAAATTCATCATTCCTAAGTTGATTCTATTAGATGACACAATAAAAAGGTTTCTCTTTTTTTAAAACAAATATTTTTCATCAACTTGCCAAAATCAAGCTTCTTTTTTAGCCAAAAAAACTATCTAAATAAAATAGTCTTCATAATTGAAGACAGTCTAAGTTTAAGTAACATTTCAACTTCTATATAACTAGTTCTAAGAAGACTTATGTACTTGCGATATCCTTTTGTGTAGTTTGTGAAGGTTACGCACCGAAGTTTTGATAGCCCGACTTTTTTGCGTGTGAAGAAAGACCATGTCAAAAAATATTAGCAAAGAACAAAATAAGGAGACAATTGCTAGATTGTGGTCTATCTTGAAAATAAAAGGTGATGGAAAATCTTATTGTCTCTACAAAATTTGTAAGGGCTTAAATACTAGAAGACTTTTAATCAAAACAGCTAAGAAACATTGTAGGCAACATGGTCACATTGAAGGGGGACATGATTATCATCCATTGGTAAGCTATTCATTATATCATTTTAACAATTTATATACATAAGAAATCACTTCATGATGAGATCATGATCATGGTTTATTTATGTTGATCATTTTTATATAGGTCGAGCTCCCAAGGGCACATGATATGGACCAATAGAGCCCAGAGAATATTTTTTTTGAAATGGAGGTGTGAATATCGAAGATGAAGATAATGATCCCATGGAAGATGATGGTCATGTGCCAGAAAACATAACTAAAGATGATGGAACAAATATATTGATCCATGACACATTTAGTACTGGCGCAGTCGATCATGATGATCAAGATGACTTTGATGTTGTTCATGATTTACCTGTACTTGAGAAGGCATATGAGCGCCTTTATGAAGGATCCCAAACAACTCTTCTCTCTGTTGTATTGTTGTTGGTGAACTTCAAGGTTATGAATGGTTTATCCAACATAGCAATCTCACATATGTTAAGGTATGTTGTATATGTCATTATAGTTAATAAAGGGTGAATCATGTACCATTAATATTCTTTATATTAACAAATTAATATTATGTAGATTGATAGGTGAGTTTTTGTTACCACCATCAAATATTCTACCTCGCTCATACTGAGAATTATCTTCCATTCTGAAAGATATTGGAATGGAGTATCAAGCAATAGATGCTTGTCCCAATGATCATATTATATATCATAAAAAAGATGAATTTGGAACATAATGCCCTGGATATCATATCAGTAGATATTGAACAGATCAAATAACAAAAAGGGTGCCTTGCAAGGTTCTTCGTTATATTCCCATTATTCCACATATGCAATGATTATTCAGGTACACTAGCTTGACACAATTTATGGATTACCATGCACGCAATTATTCAAATGCCTATGGATGGTTCAACATTTATGGACATAGAGGAAAAGTGGCCACACTTTAAACAACCTCATAATCTCAAGCTTTCATTGGCAGCGAACGATGTCAATCCATTTGGAGAGATGAGATCTGTTTACTCGGTGTGGCCAGTTTTTGTTATCAACAATAACATTCCTCCATGTATTTCAATAAATAGGGAGCACATAATGTTGGTGATGATTGTTCTAGGTATTTTATCATTTAATAGTCATCTACATTTAATTATAAATATTGCAGTAAAATGGTCATAATAATTATGTAATGCTTTTGTTCATTCAACTAGGTAAGTACCAAGTTAAAGATATGAATGTGTATATTGAGCCTCTTATCGATGAGTTACTGGAGTAATAGAATGGTGTCACTATGTATGACATCTCTAGACCAATAGGAAAAAGACACTTTCAATTCCATGCAATGCTTGTATGGACAATACATGATGCCCCAAGGCTAACACATTTTTGTGGTATGTTACAGTGTTCAAATTGTGCATTATAATTATAATTATAAAAATTAACATATTTAATCCAATTATACATTATCTTGTAGGTCTTCAAACAAAGGGAAAATTTGCATGTCCAGTTTGTGGTCCAAAGATGAAATCCCATCATTCAAAAAGTTTAGGAAAGTAGGTGTTTGGTGAGTATAGGCACTTCCTCCACAGAAATCATAAGTATCGAAATACTGAAAAACATCTTTTCAATGGGAAAGAAGAGACTACATCAAAGCCATGAAGAATGACACCTTGCCTATGGAAGTTAGAATATAATAGAATTAATCATCAAGGTAATGTCATTCCATCTAATGGTTTATGTTTGGAATTTGTAGTTTTCTATTGTGTTTTGTCTACTGATGATGTGATTGATGACCGTGAAGGTCGTCAAGGCATTAATGACAACCTTCCAAAGGGACTAAAAAGTTATCTGAGATAATTTAGTAGATTGCCCTACTACGAGTAGCTATAAATTGTGCATTTGTTTGATACTATGCATATTAGAAAGAATATAATAGAGACATTATGGAAAATATTGGAGGGAAGGCGTGACAAAGAAAAAATTGTCAAAAATTGTAGTGACATTCAAAAATCTAATCATGCAATAAAAAATGTCATTCAGTCAAATAGAAATGGAGAGTATATTAATATAAATGCCCTTCCTTGGTTATTAATGGACAAGCAAAGCAATGCTATAAAAGAAGTCATACAAAAAATTCAATTTCCCAGGGGATTTGCTGCGATCTCATATCAAAGAAAAATAAATTTTGGTTAGGGATGAAAACACATGATTGGCATACCTTCATTAAGGTAATTCATGTTCTTGTGTATTTACTAAATACTTGTATACTACGCATGTACTTTTCATTGTATTATGTTAGAAAACAATGAAAAGATTATTTGATAATTGTTGCAGTACGTTCTACCTCTATCTCTCCCAGACAACTTTAACAATAATGTCAAGCAAATCATATATGATTTTGGAAAATACATGAGGTAAGTAGTAATATTTGTTCAATTTGTTGTATAGATAATATATTTGCAATTTGTTTTACTTGTTATGTAATATATTGTATATTATTTTGTAAAGTCTTGTTTATATATTTTTATGTCTTGAATCTCTTCTAGGTGGTTGTCATGTAAAGAAATCCACAAAGAAGATATAAAATATTGGAAGAGAAAAATTCCTCATTTAATGTGTGAAATGCAAAAGTGTCTACCTTCAACTTTTTTCAATGCACAAGAACATTACCTCATACACCAAGTTGAGGAGATTGAATTGTGTGGACCTGTACACACTAGGTCAATGTGGATGGTTGAGAGGCACTTGAAATTTTTCAAGGCTTTGGTTCGATGAAGAGAACATCCTGAGGGTTCTATGGTGGAGGGATATATGGTATACTAGACTATGGTGTACATTGCTAAATATCTTCCTAAGTTTGCAGCAGACATCCACATAGATCGCATTTGAGATCCCAACCCCATTAACAAATTCAAAGGGGAATACTTGATGGGGAAAGGTAGATTGAGGAAAGTGAGAGGTAATTATAAGATGTTATTGTAGTTAATTAATTCTTAATCTTCTAAATAAATTGGTTCTAAGTCATCTATTAATTATTTGTACAGTTGGTCGGGAGTTGGATGTGCTACATTTGTATATTGCAAACAATCTTGATTGGATGATGGTGTGGATTGAACGATGTCAACATTCTGGTCGCACATTAACATGGGAAGGTGTGGCTTCATTGGTTAAAGAAGCTCATCGTAATGGAGATTCCAATGTTACTCAAAGGGAAATTGATTTAGCATATGGTTTAAGAGATAAACAGGTACATATAATTTTATTAATCACCCGTATGTTTATCAACTCACGATGCAATAATTTTAACATGTTAGACGTATTGTAGGTCAAACACCACAAGGTTATGTGCTACAATGGTCATAAATTTTGCATCAAAAAGTTGGATGCCATGAAGAAAACTTGTGATTCTGGGATAACTACAGTCTTTGGGGTGACCAATATTTCATATAGAAATGATATACATCCTCAAGAGTCTCAAAATTGATACTATGGAATTTTGGATGATATACTTGAGTGTGACTTTAATTCCTTCAAATTAGTTTTATTCGTCGTCAAATGGTATAGGCTACAATTGAATAAAAATGATCCTGATATAAATGTTATTGAACATGATAATGGATTTACAATGGTTAATACAAGGTCGTTTGAGCCAGTTGGGGATGATTCCTATGTTCTTCCAAGCCAATGTGAGTAGGTATTTTACTCAGAGGTTCCACATAAACTGGGTTGGTCATTTGTTGTTAGATATGATCCAAGAGGAAGGTTGATAAAATATAATGAGATGGAAGAAGAAGATATCGAAGAAGTAGAAGATGATGTAGATGTTGACGATGATGATGATGTTGCTATTGATGATGATGATGATGATGATGATGATGATGATGATGATGATGATGATGATGATGATGATGATGATGATGATGATGACGATGATGATGACGACGACGACAACGACGACGATGACGATGATCATGATCATGATGATCATGATGATGATGATGATCATCATCATCATCATCATCATGATGGTCATGATGATGAGTTGGATGAAGAAGAAGATCAATGACATGAATGAAATGTATGAAATTTTTTGAACTTTGTGTTTATTTATGGAATTTGGACTGTTTATTACCTATGTGATGGATGGTGATTTAAAATACATATGTGATGGATTACATGTTTATGATGATACAATTGAAATTTTTTGAACTTTGTGTTTATTTATGGAATGTGGACTATCTATTAGCTATGTGATGGATGGTGATTTATGATACATATGTGATAGATTACATGTTTATGATGATACATATGTGATGCCTATGATGCTCAATTACATATATGATGATACATATGTGATGCCTATGATGCTCAATTACATATATGATGATACATATGTGATGCTTATGATTCTTACGATACATATGTATTTATTGTTTATCAAATTACAAATGTAATGCTTATGATTCTCAATTGTTGGTGCTGATTTCATGCATATATTTTGTGATGCTGTCACCCTTGGTGTAAATAGGTAATTGACTATAGACATCGTCAACCCTTTAGTTAAGGATCATGCACAGTCTACATAAAGTAAAGGTAAGGAATAAAAAAATATACAATGATTATGATGATTGCATATTGTTCATGTTGTGTACTATGTAATTTTTAGTATACGTATCATGTAATTTTTAGCTAACATAAGATAATTGAATAACATTACTCCAACACCCCCCCTTAATACCAACTAAGGAGAAAAGGAAAAGAAAAGAAAGAGGAAAGAGGAAAGAGGGAAAACCCAGTGGAAATAAACCCCCCCCTCAAAATTACAACTATATGAAGTGCAGAAGAACATCCTTTGAGATACAAGAAAAGTGTGGACAACTGTCGAATGGTAACTGCTGCAAACGCATGAAATTTTTCCTTGCTCAAGGGGGGTCATGTTCTTATGATGATGAGACCAAAGGCGACATCGAGGTGCCCTTGAGGTACAAACATCTAGAGAAACAATGGGTACCCAAGGAACTTCATCCAATAAACACCGATTTTTGTGTTAACGAGAGGATATATCGCATAGCACCTTCATCGTTACATGGTTTGGGCCTATTTTCCATGGATGACATAAATGTCTGTTACAACAAAGTTGTTGAATTGATGGAGTATGTCGGACCTTGTTATAATTACAAAAATTGGATGTAGATTGTTCGATATAAAAAAAGTATGCGTAGGTATGCACTGTCAGCAAATTATATACAACAGAAAGATAATGATCAAAGTAAATGAGTGGCTATATACATTGATGGAAGGCCAAAAGCAACAGGAAATATTGCAGGTTTTATAAATAGTATGCAACCTGGGTCAACTAATAAGCAACCTAATTGCATATTTGAGGCGCGCGAGGGAAATCATGTATTCGTATGTGTGATAAAATCAATAAGTGTAGGGGAAGAGTTGCTAATCGATTAAAATTTGAATCATATAGATACAAACAAAGTTACTAACATGGGGGTGGTACATACTATATACCATTTAAACCAACCTCCAATTAATGACTCCAATATACCATCTTATTATTAAATTTTTTGCAAAGTCTATTGGTTTCATTTCTCTAACATGTTTATATTTTTTCTTTGTCACAAGGCAACCTGGATCCGTCATATAGCACAGACAGGGATGTAGGTCCTGCCACTTCTACCGAGCAGGTAAACCTCATTGTAATTGTACAAATTAGATAAAAGCAAACTATTACATTATTATGTTATTTTCTTGAGTGTTTTGGAGTAATTTTGATAGTGCTAATAATATTATTGTCATAGATGGATGTTTGAGGAAAGGGAAAGGAACCTCCCTTACATCAGCACCTCAGCACAGTATTAAGCGATGAGGACTACACAATTTCCACAAGCCTTGTAGAAATGATAAAAATGTCTCACAAAAAATAATAAAGAGATTGTTTCTTTGGTATGCACAACCCCTCAGACTGATGAGATAAAAGATAGGCTGAATCAATTGATGCAAGCAGCAGAAAACATGCGAATAAGTAGTAATGAAAGCTTTAATTATAACAAACTTTCAATAATGGTTTATATTTTATACTCTTTTATGTCATTAACTGTATACACCTAAAAATGGCCTGAAGATAGTTAATTAAATATGCATTTATTTGATTAATTCCCCTTCCCAATTAATTAAATTCACAAGAAATTTAATTAATTTATCTATTCATCTACTAGTAAATAAATCTACATGATTTATTTATATAGTTCATTTCATATCCCCCTTTGATTAATTAATTCTAAATTAATTAATGTCCCCCATATAAATCAATTCTTCTAATCCCTAATTAAGTTAACAAACTCAAGTTTGTTATTACCATTTTCAATTATTTGAATTTATAAATTCAAATGAGCACATGGCTCCTAACTTTTAACCACCTAACCTAACCATCCCATAACCTAACCCATTCCATCTAATCTTGGGTCTAACTAACCCTATCTTATCTTGCACATTCTAACATCCTTATCCTAACCTCCCATGGTGTGGATATTCTCTCCTTGAGACACATGGAACTTTTGCCACATGTCTCCTCCCTTGGTCACTTGCCCTCTCATGAGACAGGCTCCTTGACACTTGTCACCATAGAGATGAAAAGTGTCCCTTCCTCCATCCTCTTCTCCTAATTCCTCAATCTTGGCCCTTGATATCTTCAAATCAGATCTGGACTGTCGATTCCTGCCACCTTAGCTTTGGCCTTAGAATTCCTATAAATATCCCCCATTTTGGAGCAATAAGGATCCCATCTCATATCAATTTAGGTATTATTACTATCGGCATATCCATCCCTTGCATTCATAGCTTTAGAATCATTACTATAGGAAATTTGCATTTCAATTATGTAATTATTAGCTTTTGGATTAATCATAGCATGTTAATCTAGTTTCTTAAGTCATGCATTTCATATCATCTCCATAGTTAGTCATGATCAAATAGCTACTCAACTCTTGATTTGCCAATTTGGAGGTCATTGCTCCTCTGAGAGCCCATCAATCCAACACCTTAAAGGTCCTCAAGAATAGAGGAAAATGGGACATTTCAAGGAAGGCTTATGGTTTCATTTCTAATCTAGTTTTTAATTAAGATTTTCAATTACATTTTATTGTCTCATTATATGTGTATGCCTTTCTATATACCACATTTTTAGCATCACATTAATTGGTGCCCAGCATGGGGCCTAGCCCCTTTGATCTTTAACAAGTTTGCTTGCAGAAAATTTCATTGACAGGTTGATTAGCTCTTTCAGAGTGCAAATTAGCTCTCTTGGGCTCCTGAATCGCGTTCTTGGTCTTTATTGTGGCGTTCTGACACCTAAAATGATGTTTTTAGGAGACTTCTCAACTTTGTTTTCATATTTTAATGTACTTTAGCACTTTTCATCTGTACTTTAGCATTTTTGGTATGTATTGTGGCATTTTTGGAACATTTGTTAGTTTTTTCAGTCTGTTTAACAGTGTTTCTGGTGTGTAGAACAAATTTTCTGGTGTGCAGGACAACATTTATGGTGTGCAAGACAATGTTTCTGGTGTGTAGAGCAACGTTTCTATTGTGCAGAGAAGCGTTCTTGGCATATATGATGGCGTTCTTGGTCAGTTTGATGGCATTTTTAGTTTTTTATTGATTTTGCAAATATTGTATGTTGCATTCCTCGTTTCTGCTTCTAGACTGTCATTTTCCCGGACCTAATTTGCAGATTGTTGGTTTTGCAGATACTTATTTCACTGTGAAAGACCGGAGTCCTAAACTATTTCGCCGTCAAAGAATGCAATATAAACTACTAACCTTGTTTGCAGCCATGGGATTTTGCACTTATATTTGTTAAATTAGGTACATAGACTAATTACAATGGAAATGAATAAACATGTCTTATGTGTTTTGATGATAGGAGAGTATGCTCTCACCTTTCTTAGGTGATCAGAAAGCCAGAATCATCCTTTTCTTTCAATAGTGCATATCTTTAGCGGGCCTGCCCTCGTGAGGAGCTAATAACTCTTAAAGCCCTTAAGGCCGGTGAGAGGGGAATGACCCAAGTGGGAACAACTAATGCCAAGTACTCCAACCCACTATAAAATAAATTTGATTTGATGAAAATCAAGTCAACAACAGTGCTTGGGAATAGCTCTCCTACGTACCTTTGGGTATATCAAACCTTGGTTTTCAAGGCTGGGAGAGCTCTTAATTGAGTTTATACCTCAATGCACTGAACAGATCCCTTACAAGTTCAGGGTAAATTAGAAGCTACCTGATTTACCTCCGAATATTATTAAATTCTTAGTGCATGGAGGGGGAAGAATCTCTCCTTAAGATACTCACCATATGTCCCTCTTGAGCGTATGTGTGAACTCCCCTTTTGAGACCTTATTGCTAGGCTCATAATGGGACTCCACTAGCTCTCAGAAAGGCAAAAACATGAGTGCCCTTTAAGGGGTGACAAGGCTGTGTGAGCTGACAAGGTACCAAGTTGTGGGCTAAGAACTAATAATGAAGCCAATCTCCTTAGGATAGACTGATTGATGTGTTTTCAATTGTTCAAAACCCATGAAAACTTGGGCTTTCTTTAAAGCTTCTTGAACATACACTTTATGTGTCCTTTTGGACAAAAATACAATTTGATTTCTATGTTTGTAAGTCAAGTCAAGATCTCATCCATTGAAAGACAACAAAATTTGCAAACTCAAACTTCAAATTGTCAAATGCACAAGTTTCATAGCAGATTAACTCTTTCAATCCAAATAGTCGCACCTAAGGTCCAAATAGTCACATTCATAGTCCAAACATTAGCTCTTTTGGTCCAAACATTAGCTTTGTCAGTCCAAATAGTTGCATTCATAGTCCAAACATTATCTCTTTTGGTTCAAACATTAGCTCTGCCAGTCCAAACTATCGTACCTACGGTCCAAACAGTTGCATTTTCAGTCCAAACGTCATCTCTCTTGGTGTGAATGTTAAATTTCTCATATGTCAACATTAACTCTCCAGGGTTGAGCACATTAGAGTTTTTGGTCTAAACAACAGAGTTCCTAGTCTAAACAATAGAGTTCTTAGTCTAAATAGTAGCTCTCTTTGTCTAAAGGCCAACTCCCATGGTCTAATCAACAACTCTTGTGAGTTGCATGTCAAATTTCTCATGTTGCAGCATTAGATCTCCTAGTTTGTACTTGTTAGGTCTAAATATATGTTCTCTAAGTTTGAAAATCACAAAGTTGGGTCAAAATTGCAATCTCCTAAGTTCAAACATTTAATTTTGCTAAGTCTACACATCATTATTTGAACTTTAGAGTCACTGTATTGCAGAACAACATTTCTGGTCTATCTGTCATCTTTTCTGCTTAGTATAGCAATGTTTCTAGTCAGTATAGTAGCATTTCTAGTAAGTTTGTCAGCATTTTTGGTTAGTATAGCAGAGTTCCTAGTCATTTTGTCAACATTTCTAGTAAAATACATTAAAATTAGAAAACAAAAACAACCCATTTCTCAAACAGTCAAACATAGAGACTAGGTCATCTTCTTGGGTCATTCAATCAAGTTATCTTCTATCAAAACAGATTCAAGAGCTAGACATGCTAAAGGTGTTAGGCCCAATATAGAAAGCTAATGTACTGAGAGGGGAGGGGTGAATCAGTACTCCAAAACTTTTCTTTTGTAATAACCTTACTGTTATGCATAAACAGAATAGTGCAGTAACATAAAATAAAACTATAATCAACAGATAACAATCATACATGATTCACTCCATAACACATATATTTTGGTCATGCAGAAACTCTTGGTTAGAGAGAAAAACTACGGTGGGGATGGCACCCACAACTTCACTACTGCAATAATAAAGAATGCTCAATTAGAGCTACATTTAGCTATTTCTGATAGCTTACCCTGTTAGGAGTATTAAGATCAGTTAGATCTACCTTACTAAAGGATTTTTACAACACTATATAAGTGTAGCACCTGGTTAAAGGATTTACAATTTATAGACTTGGTTAGAGTCTTTTACCCTATTAAAGGTATCTCTTACAACTTCAAAATATTACAATATAATCATTACAAATATCTGCAACTTTACATCTAAAATGTTAAAGAAGATTCTATGTGCTCTGAATAAGATTACCTAGCTTGTAGCATACCTCGGTAACCCATAATGAAACTTGGTAAACCCTTCTGTTTACTCTGTTCTTCGACTGTTCACTGATAACCTTCTTGGTGACCTCTCTATGTCTCTGTAATAGTCTTCCTTCATGCATACACACTGCTATCTCATTGCATCTCTTATCACATCATATCATGTCATATATCTAACCCTAGAATCATGTTGTATATATAGATCTCTTACAGCGGTGATCTAATTCATTGCTTTGATTTTACAAAAAGATTCTTTGAATGAATAACTAAACAAAATATCTCATAGTTTAGATTGGCCTTGTAATCATACACAATCTCATAGTGCAATTTCCAATGCAAAAATGGTTAGATGTGCCTCGATCTTGTAACACATTTTCATGTGCATGTCCAGGTTCAATGTATCTAGTAAAATGTTTCACTTGGTGAATATTAACTCGGTGAGTTAATTTTACCACTCGGTAGCCATTAACCTTTACTCGGTAAACAGTTTGGTGAATACTGTGTTCTGTGACTTCTTTCTTCAGTAACCAACTAGACTATTCATACCGACTTCTTTGTGTTTACCGACTGCATGATTCGGTAATACTAACCGACTAGAATATAGTATGACTTTGGATATGAAACTAATGGCAATTTGATAAGTAGTAACAATCTCCCCTTTTGACATTAGTTGAGATGTTTGACAAAAACTACTTACAAAGTCATAACTCAAAAAAAAACTATATACTTGACAATATGTACAATAGTCAATAGTATATGTAGATATACTCCCCTTATCATTATCCTATACATAACTATGAATTTTGCATGTTCGGTTCTATTCTGTACTTGTGTGCTCTGAATGCTCTTTATATTCTGCTCGGTATACTCCCCTTGTATACAATACTCAAAATTGTGTTATCAAAACTATACTACTCTCCAAGTGTAGAATTACTCCCCCTTTATTGGGCTTTCCTCTGTGTAGTAACATAATATTACTTCCCCTTTTTGACAAACATTAAAAACTTAATTTGCATCCGGAGGCGGTAACTGATCAAAAATAGTCTTATACTTGGTCTGGGCGTCAGTGAGGGCAACTGAGAGTGAGTCCTTGAGACTTTCCATTAATGAGTTATGTGCTTGAATATCAGATAAGAGTCATATCAAACCATCAAGAGTGCTTCCCTCTTGGGTAGTTGATAAGCTTGTAGCTCGGTTGAGCTGCTCTTGGACTGATGAGAGATGAGGAAGGAATAATGTTTGAAGGGTCATTATATCCATCCTAATTTTATGCTCTTCATTCCTCAGTTCTAACTATTGAGCCATGAGTTGTTGTAGCTTTTTGTAAAAATTCTGAATTGAATTAGGTTCAGTGGTCAACTTGGATGAGAGATCGGTGATCTCTTTCTCAATTGCATCAGTTTTATTTTTGATGTCTTTAATAAATAAAGAAAATGTACACAATTTCTGGAATAAATAAAGAATGTGCTTGAGTTGAGGGACAACTCAACAATGAATTTGACAAGTTTTACCTTGCCAACAACAATTGATTTTTGGACTTCCTCTATCATTTTTGTTGTGAGCTCTTTATCCTTGAGCTTTCTTAGGTATTCGGATGCATCAACTCCAGATGTTTCAATCTAATTAAGGAGTTCATCCAACTGAATATGGATGGCTGCATCGGTTGACACTATTGCTGATGGTAGCATTTCTGTGAGCAGTGTCCTAACCTTTTGAAGTACCTTGTTCTTTTTCTATATTGCTAGTTGTTTCTCCTATTCGGCCTTTGCTTTGCATAGTTCACCTAATTCAGTGAGTGCTTGCCCTTTTAATTTGGAGATGTCGACATTGGGCAACACGATCGGTTTAGATAAGTCAAATTTAAAACCATGCTTTCTCACCTTCTTCTCTTTTCCTTTTGTCTGGGGCACTAAGACAAGTGCTTGTGAGGCTTGCTATCCCTCGGTAGGTTGCTTAGTAGATGCAACACTTTGCACTATTCCTGTAGTAGTTGCAGTGTCTTTGGATGGCTCAGTGCTAGGGGTCTCTGCTGTAATATTTGTTGTACTTGTTTGTGCTTTAGATGATTGATCTTTTGTTGTGTCTACTGCAGCTTCAGATTTATTACCTTCGGTAACTTGTTCGGTGTCCTTGGGAGCTTCGGTTGGGATTGTTGGCCTCACCGGCGGATAAGGCTGAACTTGTTCTAAGACCGATTCACTAGACACAAGTTTTGCATAAGTGGTGCCTTCAATCATTTCTTTCTCCGGTGCGGCTTCATCCATTACATCTTCATCAATTTGTATTGTGTCAACCAGGTCTGGACCTTGCTCGATGACATCTGGATCTTGCTCCGTGACATCAACAATTTCAATTTGAGATTGTTCATTGACATCCTTTTGTTTGAAGATCTCTTACCACTTGGCCTTAGTCTCATTCTCCACATCAATTTTAAGGCTCTCTATTTCACAAGAAATTTTGAATTGTATGTGTACAAATGCTCCTTGATTTCAGCTATGGACATGTCAGGAAATAAATGGACAAGACTTCTTTCTTTTATTTGTCTCTCTAAATCCATTGCATATTTCCATCTGTTATCAATATGTGAGTAGAGTTCACTCGGAAGTGACTTTGCTAGTTCTAATGGTGCTAACCGAAACTTCAAAAGTGTACATATGATAGCTTCTTCAATCTGTCATTTCTCATCATTGTTCCTAGACTCATACTTAACATATCTGAATCCTGCAAATCCACCGTATTCCTTAAGATTGGCACAAAAGTTTTCAACACTGTGAATGTTTTCCTTTTTGCTCTTCACAATCTAGAATTTGTTAGCATCATCAAACTCTGTATCACTCGACTCTTTTGCCAAAATGAGTCTCCGAGTAGATTTCTTGTAAGTCTTTCTTACCTTAGGAATGGAAATAGTCTTTTGTTTCTTGCTCGATGATGCAGCTGATGCTCTGGTGTTGGGTCTCTTTGTTGGTGGAGTCGGCAGGGCCTTTGTGATGTCCTGTTTCTTTCTTTTTAGAACTTTTCCCTTTGGCAACTCTGTGCTCAATATTATTGTAGCCTCCTATGCTTTTGATTTTTCCTTAGTAATGGCGAGATTTCCTTTGACAGGTGTAGATGAGGATTCTTCTCCGAATTTCTCAGATAAAGATTTTATCATCTTTGTAGCTTTCCTTGTAGCCTTAGGAACTACAATGCTCATTTTTACTTTCTCCTTTACCTCTTCATAGGTTCCATACCTTAGTTCAGTTGCATGCCTTGGCAATGATAGGTAGGCATCAATTTGTTGTTGTGTGATATCATAATCAATTTCATAACCCATTGGTTGCAACGACTGAATCCTTGGTTCAATAACATTTACATAGCAATAATCAGTGTCAACTTCAAAACATATATTGTCCTTGTATTTTTCGACTAGCTGTGGTGGGATCCTATACCTGTTGTGCATTTTCTCTTGGAATTTGCTAAAGTAATCATCCATGACATCATTAAAGTTATCTTCTAACTTCTTGATGTAATCATTGATCTTATGGGTGATAGGTCGGTGTAGCTCCCATACTACTTTACCGACTGAGGGAAAGAACTTTTCAAAATAGAAAAACATAAAGACAAGTAGTGAACCGAACTTGAGTGTGTTTTCTGAGTTGTTCTTCTTCAACTTCCTTATTGTGTTCAGGTTCTCAAATAAGTTCTTTAGTAGCACTTCACATAAGTCTACTTTCATTCCCTTCTTTACTATTTTGTAGGCCAGGTCCACTGCAGCACATGGTACACTGTTTTCCCTTGCAGATTGAAAGAAATAGTAACCAATGACTCTGATTGCAAATTTTAGTTCAGAATCAGTGACATTATTCAATTTCAGTCCTTGGTAATTGGATTCTACTCTGGTTAGACTGATTAGCCCCTTTTGTGATATCATTTTCTGTGCATGAGCATGATTGTAGATGGGATATCTGGTGATCAGGTGAATGACTTCCTTTATGATCTTGAACGGTTGCCCTTGTAGCCACATGAAATCATCATGTACTCTGCTTAATACAAACTTAACCCATTGGGGTTTGAACACACGAGGATAGACTAGGGTGTCAGTTAATCCCTTGTTTCTGATATGTTCAAATTTACTATCCAGTTTGCTGTCAGTGCACAGTTCATCATATGTGTCACTAATCTCTACATGACCGAGTTCCTCAACACGACACTTGGTAAAGAATCTGACATCTTCTACCAATAAGACTCGATCCGGGATGAGTGAAAATGCAGTTTTATCATCCGGTTTTGAGGCAACTTTAGGAGTTAGGGAATACTTCAAAGATGGCTTCTCTACATTTTGGACAACTACAGAGTCTTGGATCTTGGGCGCCATGGTAGATCTCGAGTAAAATTTGATAGGTTATCCTTAGGGTTTACAAGTGACTTACTCTTCACACTCGGTAGACACTAGCAATTTGACTAGATCAGAAACCAGTTAAACAATGTGAATAGATTGATGTAAATACCTTGAAATTCGCTCTTAATGAAGTTCGGTCACTTTGATTCACTCTACTCTGCTTCTCAAAAACTTGGGTGAATGATAATGACCACGAAAACACTTTTAAGTACACAAAAATACCTTATCGGGCTCCGTGCAAGTTAGGTCAAGATATTAAATGCACTTGGTTCACCTTCTACCAATTTACTTCACTTTCTATTTTCACCGAGTACCCAACTTTGCTTTGTTAACCGACTTGACAGGTTTCTTGTATACACCGACTTGACAGGTTTCCTATATAGTATGTAAACTGACTAATTGCATCTCAACTATGTAGATTTTGAATTCTGTTCATAATAAAATAGGAATTGTTATGATTTAACTTTTAAAGAATGCAATCCCTTCATACCTTTTCTTGACTAATTTGAAATAGGTGCACCTAACTTAGTAGGTAAGGTGCTTTCTTCATCAGACATAATTTCTTTCTTTTTCCAAATCATCTTGAATTTTTCTTTTATCTCCTCAGTGCCTCTTCTTGGTTGATCTCTGCAATCTCTAGCTAAATGTCTAGCTTTGTGACAATGAAAACATTCCATACCGGGATTTCTCCACGATCTCTGGTTGTTCATTCCAAACCTTATAAAATAGTTGGCACTTATATGTCCATATCTTCCACAACATTCACACCATATCCTTGTATTGTAATCCCATGGTACTGCTGCATATTGTCGGTAAGAATCTATGTGAGTTCGGTAACCTCTAGTGTTTGCTCAGTGTGGATACTTCATGTAGTTCTTTTGCTTAAACCAGCACTTCTCGGTACTATGTCCATATCTAGTGCAGTTTTTACAAAACTCTTTGAATTTTGCCTTCTGATGGTTGTTAACAGACTTTGTCCTACATTGATTAGGTATGTGACCATATGTTTTGCAATTATAACAATATCCATTGGACTTAGAGATATTCGGTTGCTTACCTTTTCTGATCTAGCATATGTTGGTAGTATGACCTTGATTTCCACAATAGTAGCAAATAGGCTTCTTCCTTTTGATGTTATTTCTTTTTCCAGCTTGTTTTGATGATTCTCCTCTCTCGGTAATATTAATTCCTTTCTCAGTAGAGTCTTTTCCTTTATAACCGAGCCCTCCATCTTTGTAGAGTCTTCTTGTATTCAGTTGCTCATCCAACATCTTTGATGCTTCATAAATTTTCTCCAATGATTCTTTGGATTTATTTTAAGTTTCAAGTTCACCAGTCAACTTTGATATTTCAAGTTTCAATGATTGATTTTCATCATTCTTCAGAATTGCTTCATGATGAGCATAACCTAGTTGATCTATCATATTTTGTTGAATACCAATTAACCTTATGATTTCATCATCCTTATCAAATACTAGAGCTTCAAGTTGTTGTTTCTCTCTTTGTAGATCTCTTGCTTTATCCTCAGCTCTCCTTAATGCATCTAGGTTTTCAGTCATTTGTGTACTGAAGTGTTCATGTTCTCTTTTCATTGCTTTTAGTTGATCAGCCAATGCTTTGTTCTTTTCTTTCAACATTCCAATTGTTTCTTCAGTTTCTTTAGATATACTGTTCTCAGATGATGTCTCGATTTGTTCCACTAGCTCTTGAGAATCCTGCAAGTCATCAGATAATCTTCTCCTTACTTTCAGAGATTTTTGCATTTGCCTCTGCATGTCTGCAATCACTTGATTTGCATTATCCAGCTCTTCTTGAAGATGCACAATATTTTGAGATTGTTTGTAGCCTTCCATTGCTAAGATCTTTCTCTTTAGGTGGTTAAACCCTTTTCCAAGATTCAAGCTCTGATACCAATTGTTAGGCCCAATATAGAAAGCTAATGTACTAAGAGGGGAGGGGTGAATCAGTACTCCAAAACTTTTCTTTTGTAATAACCTTACTGTTATGCATAAACAGAATAGTGCAGTAACATAAAATAAAACTATAATCAACAGATAACAATCATACATGATTCACTCCATAACACATATATTTTGGTCACGCAGAAACTCTTGGTTAGAGAGAAAAACTATAGTGGGGATGGCACCCACAACTTCACTACTGCAATAATAAAGAATGCTCAGTTAGAGCTACATTTAGCTATTTCTGATAGCTTACCTTGTTAGGAGTATTAAGATCAGTTAGATCTACCTTACTAAAGGATTTTTACAACACTATATAAGTGTAGCACCTGGTTAAAGGATTTACAATTTATAGACTTGGTTAGAGTCTTTTACCCTGTTAAAGGTTTCTCTTACAACTTCAAAATATTACAATATAATCATTACAAATATCTGCAACTTTACATCTGAAATGTTAAAGCAGATTCTATGTGCTCTGAATAAGATTACCTAGCTTGTAGCATACCTCGGTAACCCATAATGAAACTTGGTAAACCCTTCTGTTTACTCTGTTCTTCGATTGTTCACTAATAACCTTCTCGATGACCTCTCTGTGTCTCTGTAACAGTCTTCCTTCATGCATACACACTGCTATCTCATTGCATCTCTTATCACATCATATCATGTCATATATCTAACCCTAGAATCATGCTGTATATATAGATCTCTTATAGCGGTGATCTGATTCATTGCTTCGATCTTAC
The DNA here is from genome assembly GCF_030272615.1 of Cryptomeria japonica. Lineage (NCBI taxonomy): Eukaryota > Viridiplantae > Streptophyta > Pinopsida > Cupressales > Cupressaceae > Cryptomeria > Cryptomeria japonica. The sequence continues at coordinate 372,457,469 of NC_081410.1, read as the reverse complement.
AAAGAGATTCTTTGAATGAATAACTAAACAAAATATCTCATAGGTTAGATTGGCCTTGTAATCATACACAATCTCATAGTGCAATTTCCAATGCAAAGATGGTTAGATGTGCCTCGATCTTGTAACATGTTTTCATGTGCATGTCTAGGTTCAATGTATCTAGTAAAACATTTCACTTGGTGAATATTAACTCGGTGAGTTAATTTTACCACTCGGTAGCCATTAACCTTTACTCGGTAAACTGTTCGGTGAATACTGTGTTCTGTGACTGCTTTCTTCAGTAACCGACTAGACTGTTCATATCGACTTCTCTGTGTGTACCGACTGCATGATTCGGTAATACTAACCGACTAGAATATAGTATGACTTTGGATATGAAACTAATGGCAATTTGATAAGTAGTAACAAAAGGTTCTCAAGTATTCATCTCAAACAAGTTTAAGATCTAACACCTTAAAGTGCAACATCACATTTTCTTTGATAAACTGATCATTCAAACATATTTTCTCATCAGGATCTATCATCCTTTATCACAAAACTACAATTCTTGATGAAAATAACCTCATTCTTTATCATAGGATATATCGTTCCTATTGAACTTGGTCATATCAAAAAAAAAAAAAAATTGCACTCTAAAACTAAGATCAAAAAAACTTGTAAACAAGCAAATACTTGAAAATATCATTTCCTCAACAATTGATCACTTATAATGACACATTACTCAAGATTTAAATCTCACAAAACATTCAAAACACGTGTATGCCCGTTTTAACCAGGGCTTAGAGATGAAAGATTGCAGAAATAGAAATAGAAACGTTTGAAATAACTGAAGGCTATAGAAACATGGAACATGAAGATGAAATACAAGTTGAAGAGGAAATAATAGAACAACATGTCAGAGACATCAAAAAAGATCCTTAATTCGATAAATTTATGCAGAAAATATTGGAGGGAGAAAAAGAAAAATATTTCCTAATGTAAGCAAAATCTAGTGCTAAACTCCCCCAAGATTTTGATATGAACAAATTGACACAAAAGAGAAGTGACACCCCCCTTAATAACGAACAATACGAGGATATTTTTGGTCTCAAACTCAATGACACGTCAATTCCTAGTAACACTAGAACCAATGAGGAAACTTACATTCTGACAAGGGATGAAGTAGAAATTCAAAATAATGCTCAATCCAATGAGGATACAATAAGGGGTAGAGATGATACCAGAAGAGGTCAAGATCCTCCTAGAATGGAAATCATGGTTATGCAAGAACAAATCATGTTGATAATCCTATCACAACTCTCGTACAACAAATACAAACACTGCAAACACAAATTCAAGATATGCAAAGAGGAAATGTTAGAAGATACTCACTTTAAGAAATATGGCCTTATCCATTCGACAGAACCCTAAACATGAGACAATTTCCTATAGGTTTTGAAACTCCTAGATATGAAAAATATGATGGAAGCACTGACCCCTAAGATCCTATACGAGAATTTTGCACAATGAATATGGAGTTTGCACATGAAGATACTTACTTGATGAGATTATTTCCAAAAAGCTTAACTGGACTAGCTATGGAATGGTTCTCTAAAATTACACCTGGAATAAGATCATTCTCAGAATGGTGGATAAGTTTGTTTCACAATACTCTTACAACATACAACATGAAGTAACAATGCTAGACCTATGTAACACCAAACAAAAGAGTGGAGAACCTTTCATGACATTTTTACAGAGATGGAGATGGTTAGCTTCACAGTATCCTCGTACAGTGCCAAAGTATGAAAAATGGGACATATTCATCAACAAATTAAATGATTAAATGAGTTATTACTTTAAAATGCAAGGAAATCAAAGTTTTGGAAAAATGATTGATAATGGAATCATAATGGAGGAAGCCATGATAAAGAAAGGTGAGTTGAAAATATTAAAAGGAGTTCACCCTCCTAACAACACTAACAACAACAATCACAATGATAAGCCAAAGTTTTGGAATAGAAATTGTAATGTCGTCAATGATGGGATAGTGGATAACAACAATGTGAAACCAAAACAACCGGTTTTTAATTTATCCAATCACTCAGCAATAGCTCAGCAAAACAACAATCACCAAAAAGCAACTATCAAAAATTTCTTTCGAAGACAATTTATAAATATTGGTGAACCTCTTAGATCCGCATTAAAAATTCTTATTGCAAACAAATTGATTACTTTACTAGAACAAAGAAACTTTGAACCCAAGGTAAAACCTGCTTGGTGGAATGACAACCATTATTGTGATTTCCATCGAAATAAAGGACACCAAATAGATGCTTTTCAACAATTAAAACATGTCATCCAAGATTTGATTGATAATGGAATAATAACTGTGGATGGACATACAACAAATGAATCTCACATAGCTTTCAAAACTCTGCTTCCTAACTATGAGAAGGGTGAATCATCAACAGGGCAGAATGGTAAAGGTAAAGCAAAGGTAAACTATGCTCATACATATGACAATGTGGTAAATGTGATCGTGGTTAAAGAGCAACAACATATAGAACCCACTCATGTCATCACACAAAGCAAAGCCAAAGTGGTTTTTCCGGGTCCTACAAAAAACACGTCATCCACTACAAAACAATACAATCTAGTGGATCAATTACAAAAAACACCCGCACAAATATCCATCCTAGAACTTTTAAAGCTTTCAACTGCACACAAAGAAATTCTAGAAAAAACATTAATCGATACAACAATATCCAAAGATCTTGATATAGATCAATTCCAAACCATGGTGGGACACCTCACAACCCCTCATTTATTATCATTCACTGAAGAAGACGACATGTCCTTGCAACATCCCCACAATGCTCCTTTGCATATTGAAGTCCTCATTCACAAAACACATGTTAAACGTGTTCTAATAGACAGTGGAACTGGCCTAAATATTTGTTCATTGAGTCTTGTTCATTCCTTAGGATATTCAAAAGAAGCAGTTGATGTCCGGAAAAGGATCACCATAAAAGCCTATGATGAAGAAGAACATTCCTCCAAGGGAATTGTGATACTACCCATCAGAGTGGGACCTTTGCAAAAAGACACAACATGCCAAGTTTTAGACTTGGACTTATCATTTAATGTGCTCCTAGGGAGACCATGGATACATGACTTGCAAGCTGTCCCATCAACATATCATCAGTGTGTCAAATTTCCCTACAATGGACAAGAAATCACAATATCTGCAGATTCAAATCCATTTCAATACTGCAACAATCTAAAAATGTCTCAAGAAGTCATTGTTCCTCATAACAGGGAGGCATCATCTTTGAACACACAATCCAAGGAACAATCATTTTCCTCTATTTTATCAAGTATGGAAAAAAAAATGCAGCTAAGAGATTGAGGGAACGGAGAATATTCAATATCAAAATTACCACTCTCTCCTAAATCCTTTGGAAAACCATCAAACTCTAAACAACAACCAATTGTGAAACATCTTTTGATATTTGATGGAGCATTCATTAGTGGTGGAACCTTATCAGAGGAGATAGAAGACAAAGATGTGCTACAGTGGCTATACAAAGATGAAGAAGTTCAACAAAAGGTTAACAATGTCAGAATACCCACTGAAAAATATGGAAAAGGATTTAACATTCTTCAAAAACTGGGATACACTGGAACAAGTTCTATAGGAAAAAGAAAAGAAGGTATCTCAGAACCTAACCAACCTCATACTCAATAGGCTATAGACAAAGAAGGCTTAGGGTATGGACAAGTTACTCTACCAGAAGACACATTCTCTAATCAACACCAAGAGGAATATGAAAATAGACAAGAACAACTTGCAATTGAAAGGGAAGAAGCATCTCCTAAGCAACAAGCACAAACAAACATGAAATGGAAAAAGAAACAATCATCAAATCAACAAGAGAAACAAACCAATGACACCTCCCAAGCATCATCAAATCTTAATAAAAATAAGAATGAACCTAATACTAATCAAGGAGAGATGATAGTAAAGTTGACAGAACTCAATCTCAGTCCAGAAGAAGTTGAATATGAAAGAAGAAAAGATATAGCCAGAAAAGAAGAAGAAATGCTATATGAACAAATATGTAGATTGCAGGTTGCAAGTAATACAGATTCTAATGAATGAGAATAGGATTCCTATCATTATAAAGAATCAGCTGAAGAAAATTGCTTTGAAGAATATGTAGGAGTCGATGTAGTTCACACGTATGCAGGGCAAATGTTAGGAACTAGTTCACTTGAATTAGAATCACATTCAGCTAACTTGGACTTAATTGAGGATGATCAAGAACTTCTTGTGAGAGGTCATTCTAATGAGGCTACCGTTCTAGACATTGACATACATGTCGAAAACTTTGATAACTCAATCATGACCCTAAATACTCTCAAAACATCTCAACCTGATGATCCCCTACCTCTAATCCACCCCAAACTTATAGATTGGGAAAATGAAGGACATACTACCATTGATACCTTTCCAAATGACCATGCCATATCCGTATATATTAATGCAATCGAACTCACAACAACTTCCACCAGGAATTTCAGCAACACATCTTCCAGTCAAGTGGGTGCCAAATCTCCTAGTCGCAAAAAGGAAAATAAAGAAAACAATATCAGGTATAATGCTCAAAACCATTTCTTGGCAACATTAGATTAGGAAAAAGTAAAAAGAAAGGATGCATCTAACGATGAAAACCTCCTTGAGGCACCAAAAGATGGGAGATTTGACACTTTACTTGAGTACTATCAAGAAAGGTCATCAATTTTGATCAAACCAATAGATGCAGTTAACATTGGGACAACAGAGCAACCAAAGATCCTACATCTAGCGACTTCTTTGTCAGAAGAAGAAAGGAAACAATATATGGAAATATTTAAATGACGACAAATCAATTTCTCCTAGTCATATGCAGACATGCTAGGATTAGATCCAAAGCTTATTATGCATCACTTAAATTTCAATCTAGGAGTCAAACCAGTCAAACAGAAATTAAGAAAGATGCATCCACATATTGCTCTCCTAGTCAAAGCAGAACTAAAAAAATTACTGGATGTAGGATTCATCAGACCTATAGCATATCCTCAATGGGTATGAAACATCGTTCCTATTTCAAAGCCAGATAAAAGTATCAGAGTATGCATAGACTTTAGAGATCTTAATAATGCATGTCCAAAGGATGACTTTCCTTTGCCTAACATTGACATCATTGTAGATTTAATAGCTAGACACTCCATGTTCTCTCTCATGGATAGTTTCTCCGGATACAATTAGATTAAAATAGCACCTGAAATTCAAGAAAAGACAACTTTCACATGTCCGTGGGGTACTTTTTGCTGGAACGTCATGCCTTTTGGACTAAAGAATACAGGTGCCACATATCAGAGAGCTATGAAAACTATATTCCATGACATGATGCATACATTCATGGAAGACTATGTGGATGACATCTTGGCCAAATCATACAACAGAGAATAACATATAGAGATACTGGAAAAGATCTTTGACCAGTTAGAACAGTACAAGCTATGGCTAAATCCTACGAAATGTGCCTTTGGTGTCACTTCAGGAAAGCTATTGGGATAAAAAATTTCAGCTAGAGGTATCAAAGTAGGTCTAGCTAAGGTCAAAGCAATCATGGAAATGGAATCTCCAAAGAATATAAGTCAACTCAGATCACTCCAAGGAAGACTCCAGTCAATCAAAAGATTTGTGGCTCAACTAGCAGATAAATGTCAAGCATTTACTCATCTATTGCATAAAAATGTTCATTTCAAGTGGAACCATCAATGTGAGGATGCATTCAACAAGATCAAGGCATATCTCATGCAACCACCTGTTCGAATGTCACCAATTCCAGAAAAGCCATTATTATTCTATGTATCAAACACCAAAGTATCATTAGGAGTTTTGCTCGCACAACAGGATAATGAAGGAAAAGAGTGGGCCATCTACTACATCAGTAGGAAACACTAGTAGGATACGAGCTCAACTATTCCCCAATAGAAAAAGCATGCTTGGTGGTAGTTTTTGCTTCTCAAAAATTAAGACATTATTTACTATCTCACTCCATCAAGTTGATAGCTAAAATTGATCCATTGAAGTATTTGCTCAGCAAGGCAACATTGACAGGATGACTAGCAAAATGGATCATGATTCTAAGGGATTTTGATATTGAGTATGTAGACAAAAAATCTATCAAGGGACAAGTCATTGCATACCAACTAGCTGAGGCACCGCTTCAAGATGATCGTCCTTTGCAAATTGAATTTCCCAATGTTGATATCCTAATAGTCACCACAAAAACATGGCAATTATACTTTGATGTTTCATATACACAACATGGATCAGGAGCAGGTATTATATTCATCACACCACAAGGTCATACAATTTTAAAAGCAAACAAATTAAGCTTCCCATGTACCAACAACACAGCAAAATATGAAGCTTTGGTTACAGGTATCAAAATAGCTGTAGAATGGAACATTACACAACTTCAAGTCTTTGGAAACTATCAGCTCATCATCAATCAAATTAATGATGATTACCAAACAAAGGATGACAAATTAATGCCTTACAAAAGTATGGTAGATGATTTCAAGAAGTATTTTGTAGAAATAAATTTTGGGCAAATTCCAAGGAATGACAACAAAGTAGCAGATGCCATGGCAACACTTGCTTCTCTACTTCAGACACAGGAAAATCAAGAGCATTATGAATTCTTGTGGAAGAGCTATTTTATCCTGCTCGTAATTGTCCTGATTCCAAAACTATATGTCACCTTGTTGGGCATGATTCCTCCCGCTATGGCCAAACTTACACATACTTGAAAGATAACACCCTACCTCCTGATTTATCAAAGAACCAAAAGAGGAACTTTATTCACCAATCCTCCCATTTTACTCTGATGAATAATGATGAACAGTTAATACCCAACATATACTAAGAGGGGGGGGTGAATCAATATGGACAAAAACTTCTTAAACAACTTAAACTGCAAAGACTGCACTAACTGGTAAACAATATCACCAATCTAAATCAAGGAACTACCGGTAAAACACAGTATGACTGTAAAAGACATAAACCGGTAACATCTAGATCTTCTCAAAACATAATATCTCATCTCAACTTCACCCATATGCTTAAGCAAGTAATACATTAGAAATACAATGACCATTGGATCAACTTGCATTACCACTTAATAGAAAACACTAAAACATCACATGAAAAAGTATCACACATAACACACTGATTTTTCACATGGAAACCCAACTAGGAAAAACCACGGTGGGGATGAATACCCACAAGTTGTTCTTGAACTCTTCTGAAGTTCACTCTATTAGGAGCCTAGTCTGGTTAAATACTTTACAACTGGTTCTGCTAGGAATTGATCCTGCTAGGGATCACCCAGTTAAGGGATGGCTAAATACCCGGTTAGAGGTTAAAACCCTGTTAAAGGTTACCTTGTAAGAGGATTTGAAGAACTCAATGATTTTGAGTCACCCTATTAAAGGATTTATAAAAATCCTGTTAAAGCTACCCGGTAAAGAGATTTTCCATCTGCTGAAATGGTTAGAAGTCAATAGGTAATACATTGATCTGATAATAGCACTTAATGCCAAGGCATATCTGCTTTAGTTTCTTTGCATCTACAATCACACTCTGTAGATCTCTGCTTACTCCTTAGGTCTAGCAAGAATCACCTCACATACATTCATTTGCCAACAACTTCAAATAAAAATCATCATCAACCTTATAGACAACAATTAGGTCGGTGGCCAAAACCTAAAACCCTAAGCATCTAGATTAACAATACAGTTGGTCCAATCCTGACCATTTAAACATATTAGATAGGATAAAACAATCTTGAACAAATATCAAGACGTTCTCCATCATCCATTCTTCACCACTTCTAGAAGCTGATAACCCATCACGCGCTCTCCACCGTTTACTAAGATTTTGCACATTCCTGAGGTAGATAGAATCAATCTTCTTCATGCAAGATCCTTAAGGAGATCCTTCATGCACACAAGTCTGATGTGGTAATGCGATCTAATCTTCATTTCAATGCTAACTCATCACAGGATGTCGTCGGTCGAATCACACAGACTTGGAATGCATCAACCAGAAACCCTGAAGCTGAGACTACCAACCAGTAGTCATATCAAATGAAACCCCGATATGAAATTTGCATATACCAGTTCACACTCCAACATAATGGTTCACTTTTTGCATATACCGGTTCATACCATCATACCGGTTCACTTGCCATTTTGCTTACTTCAATATATCGGTTCATACTTCAGCATATTGACATCAATGACAACATACAATCCCATCATGTCACATATTCCAACAATCTCCCCCTTTGGTATTGATGGCAATACACAAAGATATCTCTACATCTTCTTCCATATAATATGTCTTCAATACTATAGATATCTTCTCTGCTTCACATCTTCTCCCCCTTTGACAACAATGCCAAAGTGGAGGCACAAACATCCATGATCTACTATGCTACTCCCCCTGAGGAGTAGCATCCTTCAACTCATCAATCATGAAGAGATTTGATAATGCAATACCTGACTGATGTGGAGCACATACCTTTAGTTCACCTCTTGAAGGGGCAGCACCCCTAATTCTCCCCTTAAATAGGTAAATGTAGCCTTCGATAGAGACTTGGTGAATATATCTGCTAACTGCTCTTTACTGGAAACATGTTCCAATACAACCTCTTTGTTCTAAACTTTCTCCCTCAAGAAATGATACTTGAGCTCGAAGTGCTTGGTTCTATCATGCAATACCGGATTCTTGGAAATATTAATTGCACTTGTGTTATCACAAAATATACTCACCGGTTCAGATACAGGGACTTTGAAACCACTTAATACATGCTTCATCCAAATTATCTCAGTGAAGTTCATAAATGCTGCTACATATTCTGCTTATGTTGTGGACTAAGAGATACAACTCTCCTTCTTGCTCATCCATGAGACTAGTCTACAACCGAGAAAGAATGCACCATTGGTTGTGCTCTTCCAGTCGTCCACATTACGAGCCCAATCGGCATCAATAAACACTTTGAGATTGAAATCATTATTGTATGGATACCACAATCCATAATCTATAGTTCCCTTTAGATATCTAAGAATTCACTTGACTGCTACCAACTGGGATTCTCTTGTACTTTTCTAGAAATATGCATCAATACCCACTGCATGTGCAATGTCCAGTTTTCTATGTACTACATAGTGCAACTTACCAATCATTGATTGGTATTCCTTCTCATTCACCAACGCTAAGTCATCTTCTTTTGACAATTTACAACCAGTCATCATCAGTGTACCAACCGGTTTGCTATCTTCCATGCCAAAGGTCTTCAACACCTCTTTGACATACTTGGACTGAGTGATAAAGATACCATCTTTCATTTGTTGAATCTATAGTCCAATGAAGAACTTAATCTCTTCGATTAGTGACATCTCAAATTCCTTCTTCATTTCATCTACAAACGCATGGCTCATCTTGTCATCTCCACCAAAAATTATGTCATCAACAAACACTTCACAGATAAGAATCTGATCTCCTTCTGTCTTCAGATAGATATTGCTATCTTCACTTGTTCTTTCAAATCCAATCTTCACAAGATGGGAGTGTAAACATTCATACCATGCTCTAGGTGCTTACTTTAATCCATACAAGGCTTTATGTAGCCCACACACCATATCACTATCTTCTGATAGGGAAAACCCATCTGGTTGCTCTATATACACTTCCTCTTCAAGTATTCCATTCAGGAATGCAGATTTCACATCCATTTGATACACTTTGAATCCCTTGAAGGTTGTATATGCAAGTAGCATTTGAACTCCTTCCAATCTAGCTACTGGAGTAAAGGTTTCTCCATAGTCTTCTCCTTCTTCTTGACCATATCCCTTACATACCAATCTTGCTTTGTTTCTTAACACTGTTCCATCTTCATTCAATTTGTTTCTATAAACCCATTTGGTGCCAATAACATTTTTGTGCTTAGGTCTAGGTACCAAAGACCATGTCCCATTCTTTTCTATTTGGTCAAGTTCCTCTTCCATAGCCTTAATCCAGTCTTCATCTTTGTGTGCCTCTTTAAATGTTTTGGGCTCAAATTTAGAAATCATGCAAGAATTCTCTCTGACCTTTCTTCTTGTAAGTATTCCTACATCCTTATCCCATATGATCTGCTTTGGATCATGATGCAGCTTTACATACCTATGAATGATCTTAACTGATTCCTCTTGCTTTTCCTCTTCATCCTCATCTTCATTAGCATCAACTAGTGTAGGAGCACTGTTACTTGTACTTGGTTGTTTTGCAATCGGTTCCCAGAAGGTTACATCTGGTTCATCTACCGCTCGCTCGCTAATGGTTTCCTCAGGTTTCTCAGAGGTTTCATCAACTCTAACATTGATACTTTCAACAATTCTCTAATTCCTATTGTTAAAATACTTGAGAGCTTTGCTCTTGGTGGAATACCCTAGGAATATTCCCTCATCACATTTTGCATCAAACTTGCTCTGGTATTCACTTTTCTTGATATAACACTTGCTACCAAACACTCTAAAGTAGCTTACTACTGGAGTCTTACCGATCCAATACTCATAAGGAGTTTTATCCTTACCTTTCTTGATGAGTACCTGGTTTATAGTGTAGACTGCAGTGCTCACCGCTTCTCTCCAAAAAGTGTGAGCAACCTTCACTTGAATCAGCATCGTTCTGGCAGCTTCAACTATAGTTTGATTGTTCCTTTCTGCTAGACAATTTTGTTGTGGAGTCCAGGGGGAAGGCAGTTGCCTCTTGATGTCATTCTCTTCATAGTACTTATTGAATTCACCAGAAGTGAACTCACCTCCTTGGTTGGTTCTAAGGCATTTAATCCTCTTACCGCTTTCCTTTTCAACTAGTGCTCTGAAGGCTTTAAACTTTTCAAAATCTTCAAACTTGTCTCTCAAGAATGTGACCCACATCATTCTTGAGCAATCATCAGTAAGAATCATAAAGTACCTATCTCCCTAAACACTCCTAGTTTTCATAGGACCACACAAATCAGTGTGCATAAGATCAAGTAAATTATCTACTATGAAATATTTACCTTTGAAGGTTGAGGAAGACATTTTCCCCAGTTGACATTCTCTGCACAAAGGATTCTCTGGTTTGTTCAGTATAGGCAATCCTCTAACTGCCTTGATCTTACTGGCCTTCACAATATTATCAAAATTTACATGGCAGAGTCTCCTATGCCATATCCAACTATCATCAAACTTAGCCATTAGACATTGACTGATATTTGTATTTAACTAAAATAAGTTACCTTTGGTTTGCATACTGGTGGCCATCAGTTCACCACTCTTTCCTTTTATTTTTCACACTCCATCTTTGAATTCTAGAGTGAGTCCTTTATCATTTAGCTAGGCAACACTCAAAAGGTTATGCCCGAGACCTTCTACCCAATACACATTATCGGTACTGCTTTTTCCATTTAAAGAGATGGACCCTTTGCCTTTTACCATACATGGTCCATCATTACCAAATTGGACTACACCTCCATCATACTCTTCCAGAGACAGAAACTTCCTTTGGTCACTAGTCATGTGGTGAGAACATCCACTATCAATAATCCACTCATTAGAATTATCAAAGTGGGAGATAAGAGCCTTCTTGTCTAACACGTCTTCCTTAACGGATACAAACACTATGTCTTTGCTTTCTTCATCTTTTGATTCATCATCAGTGACACCTTCATGGATTGCAACAAGACAGTTTCTCCTATTTCCTCATTTGAACTTTTTAAACTTCTCCGGTGTATCCTTATTATCACTGTTGGGACAGTTGATAGCAATGTGTCCTATCCTATTGCAAGAAAAACATTTCAAAGGGATCTTACCTCTGTATTTTACAGTTCCCTTAGGAAGTCTCTTGGCAAGAAGAGCTTCAAACTCCATCAGGATCTCCTCATCTTCCATATCCCCACTTTGTCTGGGTTCACAGCTGGTACCAACCTCTTTTCCCTTTCTAGATAGTGTAGCAGTGCTCTAAAGGCTGATTTAGTCTTCTGAACACTGCCATCATAACTGTTTAGCTCATATGCAGTCAACTTAGCAATGATGGAGTCAAGGGACACCTTTGTCTTGTCAATAGATCTCAACTCTTGAATAGTGGCAACCCTTGTTGCATAGACTAGTAATAAGGATCTCAAAACTTTGCTAACAATGGTGGGATCGTCTATTTTGCCTCTTGCACTCTTGATGTCTCCTACAACAGTTTTAATTATTATCCCATATTGTTGAATGGTCTCTCCTTCAACCATCTGCATGTCTTCAAATTTTCCCCTAAGGCTCTCTTCCTTAGCTTGCTTCACATGCTCATCACCACCATAGATAGTCTCCAAGGTATCCCATACATCTTTGGGATTGTCTTTGTCTTGAACATCTATAAACTCAAAATCAAATAGACTGCTGATAAGAGCTCCCATGACTTACCCATTCTCCTGAATTTATCTTCTTTGATCATCGGTGAGAATACCACTAGGGACAACATAAGTATTCTCAACATAGTTCCAGTGTTGAGAACCCATGCTTTTAATGTATGTCTTCATTCTATCCTTCCATATCTTAAAGTTATCTCTGTTGAACTTAGGAACTTCCCTCTTCATCATTAGAATAGGATCTTTTCCTCAAGCGGTTAAGCTTATAACACAGAGGACCTAGAGGATGCTTTGATGTTAATTGATGAATAATGATGAACAGTAAATACTCAACAGATACTGAGAGGGGGGGGGTAAATCAGTATGGACAAAAACTTCTTAAACAACTTGAACTGCAAAGACTACACTAACTCGTAAACAATATCACCAATCTAAATCAAGGCACTACCGATAAAACATAGTATGACTATAAAAGACATAAACTGGTAACATATAGATCTTCTCAAAACCTAACATCTCATCTCAACTTCACCCATATGCTTAAGAAAGTAATACATCAGAAATACAATGACCATTGGATCAGCCTGCATTACCGCTTAACATAAAATACTAAAACATCACATGAAAAAGCATCACACATAACACACCGATTTTTCACGTGGAAACCCAACTAGGAAAAACCATGGTGGGGATGAATACCCACAATTTGTTCTTGAACTCTTCTGAAGTTCGCTCTGTTAGGAGCCTAGTCCGGTTAAAGACTTTACAACTGGTTCTGCTAGGAACCGATCCTGCTAGGGATCACTCGGTTAAGGGATGGCTAAATACCCGGTTAGAGGTTAAAACCCTGTTAAAGGTTACCTTGTAAGAGGATTTGAAGAACTCAATGATTTTGAGTAACCCTATTAAGGATTTATAAAAAGCCTGTTAAAGCTACCCAGTAAAGGGATTTTCCATCTACTGAAATGGTTAGAAGTAAACAGGTAATACACTGATCTGATAACAACACATAATGCCAAGGCAAATCCGCTTCAGTTTCTTTACATCTTCAATCACACTCTGCAGATCTCTGCTTACTCCTCAGGTCTGGCAAGAATCACCTCACATACATTCATTTGCCAACAACTTCAAATAAAATCATCATCGACCTTATAGACAACAATTAGGTCGGTGGCCAAAACCTAAAACCCTAAGCATCTAGATTAACAATACAGTCGGTCCAATCCTGGCCATTTAAACACATTACGTAGGGTAAAACAATCTTGAACAAATCTCAAGATGTTCTCCATCATCCATTCTTCACTGCTTCTGGAAGCTAATAACCCATCACGCGCTCTCCACTGTTTACTAAGATTTTGCACATTCTCGAGGTAGATAGAATCAATCTTCTTCATGCAAGATCCTTAAGGAGATCCTTCACACGCACAAGGTTGACGTGGTAACATGATCTAATCTTCATTTCAATGATAACTCATCATAGGATGTCGTTAGTCGAATCACATAGACTTGGAATGCATCAACCGAAAACCCTGAAGTTGAGACTACCAACCGGTAGTCATATCAAATGAAACCCCGATACAAACTTTGCATATACCAGTTCACACTCCAACATACCGGTTCACTTTTTGCATATACCGGTTCATACCATCATACTGGTTCACTTGCCAGTTTTCTTACTTTAATATACTGGTTCATACTTCAGCATATTGACATCAATGACAACATACAATCCCATCATGTCATCAAACTCTGCACATATGCCAACATACTCTTGTTGCGGATACCCTATTTAAACAAAGTTTGGACGGTACTCTTTTAAGATGTGTCGAACAAGAAGAATCTAAGAAGGCCTTAAATGAAGTCCATAACGACATTTGTGGCACTCATTCAAGTGGTCTTACCCTTTCAAAAAAACTCATACGCTTGGGATATTATTGGCCAACTATGGAATGAGTTTCTTTTTAGATAGCTAGAACATGCAAACAATGTCAGATCCATGGGAATTTGATTCATGCACCGACACAAGAAATTCATGCTTTGGCAACATCTTAGCCTTTCTACCAATGGAGTTTTGATCTAGTAGGAAAAATAAATCCTTCTTCATCTAATGGTCACAAATTCATCCTTGTAGCTACAAAATATTTCACAAAATGGATTGAAGCAATACCTCTCACAAATATCACAGGGAAACAAATTGCTGCATTTATCTTGAACTACATCATCTGTCACTATGGAATACCAATGACCATTATCACTAATAATGGGCAACCGTTCAAGAATCAGGATGTACGAGAACTATGTGAGAAATTCAAGATCCAACACAGATTTTCCACACCCTACTATCCACAAGGGAATGGGCAAGCAAAAGCATCAAACAAAACTATTCTGAAAATCCTCAAAAAGATAGTGAATGATGCTGGAAGAGATTGGCATATTCAATTAAACCCTTCTCTATGGGCCTACCATACCAGTATTCGCATGCCAACAGGTGCCACACCTTTCTCTCTTGTTTATGGATCATAAGCAATACTGCCAATAGAAGTAGAGATACCTTCTCTAAGAGTATCATTAAAAGGTTTTATCCCAAATGAAGAACAACGAGTATCTAGACTGCAAGAGTTAGAATTGGTCCATGAACAAAGACAAAATGCCTTTGATCATTTAAAGGTATATCAGCAAAGAACGTGTAGAAGTTATAATCACAAGGTCAAACCACAAATCTTTCAAGTTGGAGAACTAGTACTAAAGGAAAATCCATGAAACTAGTCAGATCGAGAAAAGAAAGGAAAATTTGAACCAAACTGGTCAGGTCTGTTTATGCTCACAATAGTATTTGGGTCAGGAGCATATCAACTATCAACACAAGATGGGGATCAGCTCAAGGAACCCATCAATAGCATGCATCTAAAGAAGTTTTATGTTTGAAAAAGCAGAAAATCAAAAAACAGTGAAAAAGCAGAAAATTAAAAAACATTGAAAAAACAGAAAATCAAAAATAGTGAAAAAGTAGAATATCCAAAAACACTAAAAAAGCAAAAAAAATAAATATCAAAAATAGTGAAAAAGTAGAAATCCAAAAAAAATCAAATATGAGAAAAAGTGCAATAAAAACAGATGGTGAAAACCTGGCAAACAGGCACTATCTGTCAACTAGCTCTTCCATCTATCGATTCATGCATCCTTCCTCTTGCATTCTTTTCCTTTAGCGCTATTCATATCCATCATAAAGCCTTTGTACATATGCAGGCATCCTAAGTGATTTCTCATCATGGTTTGTTTCTAGGCTAGGGGCAAAATCCTGAACCTAGTTGGGGGCAAAAAGTTTCGATCATTTTCAGCTTAATCAAATAGGTAGAACAACAGCTAGGCAACACTAGTCAAGTGAAAAATTGAGACACATCCAGCATTGAACATAAGATCATATTGTCAACCATTAACTATCACATATCAATCTAAACATGACAAAACACATATCAATGGATGATATATCTTGACTCATGATTTTAACACTTTGGGCAATAATGGTTCAATTATTTTATTTTGATTTTCGCTATCATGATTTTTGAGTAACTCCAGGATGTCTTTGACTAGAGGAACGAGGAAGGAACATGATATTTTTCTTGTCTACTGTCTATAAATTAATCATTAATATGTGCAAATTTGTCTCAGGACATGATCATCAGAGTATCATGGAAGACATTTCAGACTTGCATATAGAAATGGTTAATACTGTCTATTTTATGCAAGCAACACTCAGGTCATCTTGGTTCAATTATACCTCGATGCTTGTCCTAGCTTGCAATATCAAAACCCAGGAAAGTAGTGCTCAGGTCATCATGGTTCAATTATACCATTGATTTTTTCACTCACTTCCCACATTTTAAAGGCTCAATGATGAAACAAAGCATTGACTCCATGACCGGGTCGATCATTGCATTGCATTTCATTTTTGCATTTGCATTTTTAAGGTAGATTTGCATTTCATTCTGCATGGGATCATAGTGCTCATGTTTTCCAAGGCCAAAGACTAAAAAGGTATTATCTCTCTTATTATGTGATTGAGTACATTGGACAATAGCAAAAATAATCAATTCATTCATCCTGCATGATAAGTTAGTTCCTCTCATGTAACCATTGCATAGTAAGGCACCATTCATATAAAGCATCAAATCATTCATTCATTTAGTTAGATCATTGCATGACATTCATCTAATCTCAAATCATATAAAGTATCACCATAGAATTGCATTGCATCCATCTCATATTAACATGCATGAGAAAATCATAAAAGTATCATAAACATAGAAAGCATTGCATTGCACATACATCACATAGCACTTATAAGCATCACCATACATATTTGCATTTGCATACATCATGTAAATATTGCATCATCATGTATCCATCATCTATAATTCATAAGCATATATAAATTAAAGCATACATTAAGCATACATCATGAAAGTAACTACACAGCATAATCATATATCAAATAGAATGCATCCATCATCTCATAGGTCATGTAGAGCACATAGAATCAACTGCATATCATATCATCAAAACAAGATCAATGTCCAAGGTACAATGATATCATAAAATATATGAGATACATCACAAATATACATCACGAGAATCATCAATAACTCATCACAAAAAGGTGTGTACATGAATGGATCAATATCTCATATCAGTGTGACCACTAGGATGCAAAGCGAAACTCTGTCCTAATGCGGCAGGTATAGTAGCACTAGCTGCTACCCCTGTACTAGAGTCTCCACCTGGGGGAGCTCTCTAAAGTGGCTCTGTCACTCCTCGACTCTCAGTCTGGCTCTGTCCCGATCTCCTGCTCAGCTGTGAAAATCTTGGAGCCCTCCGATCAGGAGGAACAATAGTAAAGTATAAGGTCTTGTAATACTCAGCCTCTCGGATCCCCTAGCGCATCATCTTTAGGGTAGTCTTCCCTGAAATAGATTCTCCTGACAACTGTACCTATGCCTTGGCCTGTCGAAACCTATCCCTAGTTGCATCTCTTTTGACTAGGAGAGAAGCCATCTGAGTCTCTAACTAGGCCATCTGAGAGTCCCTCTCTGCTAGTCGACTCTCTAGCTGCTGAACCTGAGCCTATAAGTCTATAGTCTGAGTTTGCTACTGATGAGATGACATCCTAATGAGGATCTGTCGAGGTGCCTCTTCCTATGGTTGCTCAGCTCATGATATTGTCATAGGTGCCTGCTCAACCAGGGGAACCTCCTACTCTAGAATCTGATGCCCCTGATCCCTTGGACCTGATCTCCTATGTCTGACCACCCAGGCCATCCAATCTATATATACATCTCTGGTAGATCTATAACTTCTAGCTCCTGGTGTGCCTGCCGCTGCCATGGCCACTGCTTGACCATCTCCCCCATCATCATCTCCCCCATCCCCCCCATCATCATCTCCTGCATCTCCTCCATATCCATCTCCATCTCTGCTATCATCTCTGCCTCCACCTCCTCCCCCCCACCATCCCTCTTTCGTCTAGGAGCTCTGCATCGTATCCTCTCATCATCCTCATCTAAGACTGGCTCTAGCTCATCCGTACGTGTTAGCCTTGGAAACCTATTTACAGTACAATGGACAACATACTCATGTGTCATCCCGCTATCCATCACACCTGGAAGATAATCCCAATCAAGTGGCCCCAATGATCGATACTCTGCACAGGCCTGATCATATGAAATAGAAGGCCCCCAAGTAGCCACATCCAATCTTCGGTGAGCATAATGAGCTATACCCTATGGTATCCCCTGTATCTTGCCATATTGTCTCAACACCCTCATACAAGGGAATCGCTCGATGACATAGGGTGTCGATCCAATCAGATATAGCGTCATGAATACATACAACATCTCCACTGCATCCTCGGGCCAAATCTCGCAATCTCTATATGGCCTCCATATCACAGTATCCAGATCATCCAAGGTCCATCACCAGTACTCCAATTTGCCCAGCTTTCGCTGGACAATGATACCTGGATACCCATTAGCATAAGGCCTGCTTGCAGGTCTATCTCTATCAGCCAATGGTCGTGTGATAGGCAAATGCTCCCAGACCCATATCTAAAGCATAATCACACAGCTGATCCCTAGTACACAACTCGGTGCAGGTCATGCTACAAGTGTGTCAACATGCATGACCCCCATGCAAATTGGGTCCCCTCTATCACTATCTACTCAAGAAGACGGCCCCATCCAACAGATAATCCCTTTGACTTGTGATCAAGACAATGAAAACCTCCAATAAATCTGGCAAGCACAGTCGATAATGTGGCATATCCTAGCTCTAGCATCTCCTGCCACGCAATATCGTATCCACCTATCTCATCATCCTCAAACACTCGACAAAGTGCATCTGTCCCACCCCACTCATTGAGATCATAATACACTAGCTCTCCCATCATAGGGATGCGCAATATCCGGTGGATATCCTTGGGTGTCACCGTCATCTCTCCTGTCGGCAAATGAAAAGTATTATGCTCACTATGCCAACGCTCTACTAAGGCTGTCAATAATCCTTGGTTTATCAAAGGTTGGGGCATGTCAAGAAGGGAAGATAAACCACACCTGCCAATGTGGTCTCACTCCGCCTGGCTAAGGCGGGGTATCAACATCCATGTCTTTGGGAAGCACTCCCGAGACTGGAGAACAGTAAAGTGCTCCTGCAATCAAATCATCTCATCATATCAGTTTCTTGATTTATCTATCTATTAAATCAATCTATCTATCCGTCTATTTTGCTCAATTGAGATTTTTATCAAATCTTGTTGGGCCCCTATCAATGACACTCATCTATCATGAGGTCATTATCAATCCTATCTCATCTCGCACGTACATCGATATAATCAGAATTGATCATCAAATTTATCAATCAGGAGCGTCTAATTTTATCAATTAGATAGCTAATCAAATCTTACCCTATCAACATCAAAAATCAAATCAAATTGACAACAAATCCAACCTCTTTATCAAATCAATTCAAAAAATGACACAAATCGACAAATCAAATCATTTTCTCAAAATCACCCAAATCAAATAATTAAAAAAAACACAAAATCGAAACCTCATCGCCAAATCTCCTCATCACCAAAAATCGAAAAATTGTCAAAAAAAATTGAAAAATCGAAAAATCAAAAAATTAAAAAATTGAAAAATAAAAAAAATCGAAAAATCAAAAAATCAAAAAAATTAAAAAAATCGAAAAAAAGAAAAAAATCTAACCCCCCCCCCCTCCTACGGTTCTGCCTGCGGTGGTGCCCGCGGCGCCGACGGTGCCTGTAGTGGCGCCGGTGGCGGCTACCACCCCTCCCCCCAAAAATGCCAAAAAAAACGTGAAAACAAAAAAAAAATGAAGGCATTTAAAAAAAAAAATTGTATTTTTTTTTAAAAATGCATGCATAAATAATTTTTTTTGGGATACGAATTGAATAATTTTGAAAAATCTAGAAAAACCCATTTCATAAATTGAAAAACCCATCTCAAAAATATAATTTTTTCCCCAACCCATCTAGCGAAAGCACTAAAAATGATTTTTTATGCAAACAACTAAATTTTTCAAACAACAACTAAAATTTAACAAAGTTGGGTTTTCTCGAAGTACTTACTGGTGGACCGTATGCCAGAGGATGCTCATATCGCCAAACTTGCTTGAACCTATGCTGGTGGTACAAAATCGCCATTTCCTTCTTCCAGAGCAAATTTTCTCAAACAAATGAAGTGCACAAATGAGGAGTGGTAAAAGGAATTCACCTTTTCAAACTCATAATGGGGCATTTAAGTGGGATTTTTATTCCACTGATTTTTAATCATGTAATCAACTAATCAACCTGGCAGGGCAGCATTTTCAAATTTCTTATCGGGAAATGAATCAGATTGACTCTGAAAATCTCTAAAAATCGGAAAATCATTAAAAATCGAAAAATCAAAAAAAAATTTCAAAAATTTCAAAAAAAAAAATTCATAAAATCGCGGAAAATTCAAAAACATTCAAAATTATCCAATTCATCTCATGAGGGGGCATCCTCACATCGATATCTATCAATCAGTGTCTAGGGCATCATATCGAGATTTATCATCTCCAAATCAAATCAGTATCATATCGAAACCAAATCCACATCAAATCAAGATCGAATCTGCATCCTATCGAAATCAATATCAGCAACATCATCAATCGAGTTTTCTTTGAACCAACGCATCATCACACATCGCTTCAAAGAGGGGCAAAATGTATACACCTAAAAATGGTCTAAAGATAGTTAATTAAATATGCAGTTATTTGATTAATTCCCCTTCCCAATTAATGAAATTCACAAGCAATTTAATTAATTTCTCTATTCATCTACTAGTAAATAAATCTACATGATTTATTTATATAGTTCATTTCATATCCCCTTTGATTAATTAATTCTAAATTAATTAATGCCCCCCCATATAAATCAACTCTTCTAATCCCTAATTAAGATTAACAAACTCAAGTTTGTTATTACCATTTTCAATTATTTGAATTTGTAAATTCAAATGAGCACATGGCTCCTAACTTTTAACCACCTAACCTAACCATACCCTAACCTAACCCATTCCATCTAATCCTGGGTCTAACTAACCCTATCCTATCTTGCACATTCTAACCTCCTTATCCTAACCTCCCATGGTGTGGATATTCTCTCCTTGAGACACATGGCACTTTTGCCACATGTCTCCTCCCTTGGACACTTACCCTCTCATGAGCAAGGCTCCTTGACACTTGTCACCATAGAGATGACAAGTGTCCCTTCCTCCATCCTCTTCTCCAACTTCCTCAATCTTGCCCCTTGATATCTTCAGATCAGATCTGGACCGTCGATTCCTGCCACCTTAGCTTTGGCGTTGGAATTCCTATAAATATCCCCCATTTTGGAGCAATAAGGATCCCATCTCATATCAATTTAGGCATTTTTACTATAGGCATATCCATCCCTTGCATTCATAGCTTTAGCATCATTACTATAGGCAATTTTCATTTCAATTATCTAGTAATTAGCTTTTGGATTAATCATAGCATGTTAATCTAGTTTCTTAAATCATGCATTTCATATCATCTCCATAGTCAATCATGATCAAATAGCTACTCAACTCTTGAGTTGCCACTTTGGAGGTCATTGCTCCACTGAGAGCCCATCAATCCAACACCTTTAAGGTCCTCAAGAATAGAGGAAAATGGGACATTTCAAGGAAGGCTTATGGTTTGCATTTCTAATCTAGTTTTTAATTAAGCTTTTCAATTACATTTTATTGTCTCACCATATGTGTATGCCTTTCTATATACCACATTTTTAACATCACACTAATTAAAATACGTACATGTTCTTTTTACAGAATTTCATGTGTGATCATCAACCTGGTGGACATGATCAGGGTATTGCAGGTAGTGCAGGTGATGACCATGTTCTATACATTAAAACTACTCCTTCTTTGGACTTGTGAACTTGCATTTTTAATGCTAGTGTTATTTACACAACCCTTTCCCTGTCTATACTATTGCTCTCTCTTTAGATTGAATAATAATAAGTTTTGTGTGTGTAGTCACATAAATCTGTCCACTTAATTAAATGAACATTTAGTATTTATTTGATTATTTAACCATCAATCAATAATTAATTAAATTAATATTTAATTAATTCATCTTAACCCTCTTCTCCTATTAATTAAATAAATTATTCAATTTATTTGATTTAATTCACTTAACCAAATTTAGACCATTAATTAAATAAATAAATCATATTTGTTTAATTAAATCTTCTCTCACATTTAAATAAATTAATATTTATTTAAATCCCCCAAAATCCCATCTCTCACATTTAAATAAATTAACTTACATTTATTTAAATCACCTTTATCCTCCACCCACTTGCATTTTCCTACAAATGCAAGTTGCACAACTATTTTAAATAAATAAATTATTTATTTAAAATCCTATTTATCCTCACCCACTTGAAACCTTTAATGGTTTCCCTTAAAGTCTTCAAACTTAATGGCTTCCTTGTAGAGTCTTCTTAAGCCTTTAATGGTTTCCCTTAAACTCTTCAAACTTAATGGCTTCCTTCTAGAGTCTTCTCAAGCCTTTAATGGTTTCCCTCAAAGTCTTCAAGCATTTAATGCTTTATCTTCCTTTTTCTCATGTAAATAAATTAAGATTTATTTAAATAAAATCCAAAATTCACATTCACATTTAAATAAAGTAATATTTATTTAAATATCTATCCAAATGAAAATTACACCATTTAATTGAAATAAATATTTTATTTTAATTGAAAATCCCAAAATTCCTCCCACTTGCATTCTCCTACAAAATCCACTTGCATGCCTAAATCCCTTCTAGATTCTTCTAACTCCTTCTAATTAGCCTAATCCTATCCTAATCATTGTCACATTCCTAAATAAAAGGAAGTCACTTCTCAGAAACTTCCAAAGTCTTCAATAACCATTAAAGGCTTTATGTCTTCAAATGGTTAACCTCTAAAGTCTTCCAAACCATTAAAGGCTCTTACATAACCATTTATGGTTAACTCACCTTTTACCTTTGGTTAGAGACTTTCGTCTAACTTAACCACCCTTTTGACTCATGGGTCTCTTCAAAGCATTTATTTCTTTGACTAAGGTAACCATTTAACCCTTGCACATTCATTTATCCCTTGGATAAAAGGAATATCCATTAACCTAACCCTAACCC
This sequence comes from Cryptomeria japonica, assembly GCF_030272615.1. Lineage (NCBI taxonomy): Eukaryota > Viridiplantae > Streptophyta > Pinopsida > Cupressales > Cupressaceae > Cryptomeria > Cryptomeria japonica. The sequence continues at coordinate 372,434,244 of NC_081410.1, read as the reverse complement.
AACCCCCTAGGGTAACCATCATGTCCCCTCAAGCATTTAATGCTCCTTATCTCTCCTCTCAAGCCTCCTCATGGTGGCACTTGTCAACATGGGATTGGGTTGAAAGTCTCATATGGATTTAATATCTTTCAATCCTAACCCTTGTTAAGATTGCTCAATCTTAACCATTCATTTCCCCATTTCTTCTATAAATAGAACCCTTCTCCTCAAGCAAAGGAGGAAGCATTTGAGTATTGTTGTTATACTAATATTAGCATAGAGCTTTTTCATAGCATCACTATCTACACTTGCATAGCATTTGTTTATCATATTCAACCATCTTGAATCTCCATATGGCATCCATGGCTAGTGCTAAAAGCTGAGAGCTACACTCATGTGGAACTTAGAGAGGGGAGAAAAAAGGGAGAAGCATCAAAAGGCATCATGGAAGCATCTTAGGGAGGCTCTTCTCCTTTCTTTTGTTTTGTTAAACTTCTTTCATGCTTTTTTGAAATCTCTTTTGATATGTTTGGAATGGTTTTTAGTTCTTTGTTTTGGTTTTATGGTTGAAACTAACTTATTAACATTGAACTTTGTTGTTGCCTTGTCCCCATTTCCATGACATCAGTGTGTATATATGATTGTAATAATAGTTTATTAAACTGTTAATAAAGCATTTAGTTGCACAATTAGAAGTTCTCATTTGATTTGATCTGATCACTTATATTTTAATTTACTATTATTAAATTATATTTCAAAGTAGGGACATTACAAAGACCAATAAGACAACGTGAAGTTTGACAACATGAGATAGCACATTGAAGCAATCTAAATAAATAGATTCCATGGACTATATTTTGTAAGGACTATACTAGTTTATCACTTACACTTCCCTCTTGTCACAGATTTACATACCTTTGTCCTTCATCAAAACCTACCTTCCTTATTCTCCTTCATACTATTGTATCATTAAGATTAGTATCGAACACTTAATAAAGGTTCATATTTCTTTACAACTCTTAATAAGGTTCATCCTTGTTTACAATTCTTGCAGTTTTCATATATTTGATGTATTATTCTGCAGGTGATGCCAATGTTCCTGTGGAAAGGCCGCCTCATTCGAGGTTATTGTCAACTACAATGTCAGCAACATGAAGCATGCAAACATCCTCTACTGCTCATCATGTTGACCCGCCCACTATTGGTAGATCCCTCTATTTCTCTCTCTTTTGTTATGTGTTTATTTCTCTTGAAGTGTTATTTCTTGGGGGCATTTCATAGTGGATTCATTTTCTGCAGCAAGAGATGCACATGAGGATGCGCCAGAGGCGAATACTAGTGATACCATACCATCATTTCCTAGATCTTCCTATATTGTTGGTACGGGAACGTTGCAGACCACATTGGTGGTGAGCGATGAAGAATTGATTCCCTTGAAGATACAAAAGGTTCCAGGTACTTTAAAATTATTATTATATATAGTGTAATTGTAATTTAATTACTGGTCACTCATTTTGGACTAATTGTCCCATGATTTTTTTGTAGGAAATGATATTTTTATAAAAATCTTAATGACATTGCATTGCAAATGTTTGGGCCCACCATACATAAAAGGTGGAACATCATATGTGAACTAACCCTAATCCACTATTTTTATTTCACATCATTTATAGAATAGTTTTCCTTTGATCCATTTCTTGAACTATATTAAAGGTAGCTTCAGTTCATTTCTGAATCTAATAGGTTTGTTTTTGCTTAAAATGTGGAATGACCAAGAAAACAAGTTAAAAGATGAACTCATAAACCGTATGGTTGAGTTGTTCGGAAATGACACATTCGACAAAACCAAGCTCCTTGAAAAATTTGGCACATATCTAAAGTATGTGAGGGACCAGTACATGACACATTTAGAGAAGAACGTAAAGTACGAGCATCCCCCCATGATTCTAGAGGGGGAGGGGAAAGACTTGATTTTGGATGCAAAGGAGAAAATTGAAAGGAAAAAAGGAAATCCACCACTAGACGCCAGAAGAAGGTATGTGATACTATTAAGAATGTAATTATGTACTAATTACTCTTTATATTTATATAAACTAACATATTTCATAATTTTCATAGACTGAGTGACACATCAAAGTCAACCAAGGCAAGACAAGAAAAGCATGGGAAACACAAACTCAGCTCTAGTGGTTATATGAAACTTGCCACACGAATTGTAAGAATCAGTAAATGAAATATCGCATCAAAATATTTATAAATTGCAAACAATTTTTTTTTAACAAAAAATACAAGCAAAATTCATGATACTAAGAAAAAATGTAGGGCTCTGAATTCAATAGATTGCCCATAGAAGATGACAAGAGAATTGCCTACTAGCAAGGCTATATAGCCATGGTTGAACGACTATGAGAATTGAGTGGTAAAACACAAGATTCTGGTGCATCCGTCACACAAGTAAATAAGGTATATGAAAATAATTTCAAATTGAATACCTTACCAATAATCTATTTGATGTTAAGTTCCAACATAAAGTGAATTTATTTGTTTTAATTAAGCAAGCAATTATAACAATGTGCATGACATTGGAATGTAGCCTGATAATCATGGAACACAACCTCCACATGAAGGTTCGGATGTGCATCCTAGTAGTGGAGGTATTCATTTGCTATTCAATTTTTTTTTATGTAATTATTAATATAAATAAACATCTTAAATTATAATTGGTGTAGAAATTAATGTAACCTTTTCTGTTAATATTTTAGAGCATGTAGTCATTGGTGACCAAGTGGAACATGATCCGGGTAGACAACATCAGGAATGTGATGTTCCCCAGTCAGGTAAAGAGGACCACTGTTATTCATTTAAACATATTTAATTGCAATTGGTGTATTGATTAATGTAACCTTTCGTATTTCAACTCCAGAGGATCTAGAGGGTGTTCAACATGTTGAGTTTGAGGCTAGAAAAAATGATTTTGAAGATGATGTGGCCCATCAGGTAAAGAGAGCCATGGTTATGTTCTTTAAATTAATGAAATACTTGTAACAAAAATAAAAAATGATTTGAATTTAACCCATTTCTTTGTTTTTATAGAGGACCCCCCTTTGCATCGTTGTCCTCATCCTCAGAAGAGGACTAGACAAACATCGAGATCACGAGCAGAGGGAAGAACAACTGGAGAGGGGGGGAAGTGATAAAGAAAACAATGGTCCACTTAAAATTTTCATAGCTTCAAAAAAAAAATGATTGTAATCTACATTATTTGGTAATGACTTATTTTTATGTGTTAATGAATGTAATTATGTGCTAATGAATGTTCATGAATGATATGTGTTAATTAATATTGATGAATGTTGTGTGTTAATGAGTGTTAATGAATGTTATGTGTTATTAAACATTATGTGATAATCAATGAATGTTATATTTTATTAATGGATGAAACAATGAATGAATGTTAGATGTTAATGGGGAATTTAGAGTGATGTTAGGAGGGGGGAGGGGCCAAATGAGCTTCCACCTTCACATGGTTGGCCCTATTAAGTAGAAAATATTAAACTATTCTTGAAACCAAGTGAAGCTCAATAAGATAACACACTTTTCAATATTTCATTATGTTGCACAGTTAATCTTATTGAATAACGTATATTGAATCTTAATTACAAGGTCCAACATGTTGGAAACCAATAAAACTAAGAGGGGGGGTGAATCAATGTTATACCAAAATAAAATATTTTACCCTCAACATAACACACATACACCAACCGGTATACCGGTATAAACAGAATTGAAAGAAGTAATGCAACCAATAAGCCAAACATATAAATGAGAACCATAACACGCAGATTTATATGTGGAAAAATTCAATGAGGAAAAACCATGGTGGGATTTGTGACCCACAATATCAATCCACTGGCCATATGAAGAGATATTACAATATATGTTGGGTTTTGCACTTGCAAGAAGGCTTATAGCCTAGAGCACACTGCTCATCACAAAAGGAGTCTCAATGACTACATACAAATCCTAACTACAATCCAGAGAAGTGTTGAACTGCAAAAGATAGCATCTCCTATGCCAGAATATAGTTTTGGTTTAAGCTCTGTCTGTTTTGATTAAAACCTCAATACCAGAATAACCCTTACAATGAATTCCTCACATACATAGTCTCTCTGATATATTTTGCATTACATTACATCCATAACCTTATTCATTCCACACTTTTCTATCTATGCATATCCTATATATACCCTATACAAATTTATGCCTTATGTCGGCTTACAAGGATATATATAATTACATAATACATGTCAACCTAATAAAATAAATGAATAAGCATTAAACAAGTTTTTGATGCTAGATCCAAGATGTGTCGGCCTACAATACCGATATCCTTTATCATACCATGTCGGCCTGCATTGCCGATGACCAAAGAAATCTTCTATCCTGTCGGTGTCGGTGTAGAGTCTGTGAAGTGCCTGGTATACTATATAAAGATTGAACCCAAAAACATGTTGCCATCAATGAAAACATAATGAAACTTAACCAATAGAGTGTCAGTTGCCAACAATCTCCCCCTTTGGCATTGATGGCAACACTCATGTGAAAAAATGGTTATGGTTTCAACTATTGATTTCATCCTGCCTTGCTCCCCTTGAGCTGAATATGCAAAATGCTCCAATAAAATTCCAAAAACTTTGTAACTACCCCTAATGTATGCAACCCTTCATTCTTTTTTACATGTATACTACTCCCCCTTTCAAATCAATGCCCAAAAAAAATGTCAAAGAATGATATTTGTACACTGAATACCTCCCAAAAAAAATGTCTTACCGGAGCTTGACCAATTTCAAGATTTTCGGGTAAGCTTTCTCTAATAACTCCACATAAGTATCCTAGCCAGTTTTGAGTGTGCCAGAGATAGATACAACTCCACTTAGTAAATATGCAAGTGATTCTTTATCATTAACTTCTGCTGGTGTGGGCTTACCAAGTATATCCACGCATTCCCTCTTGTGAACACCAAGTGAATAAAATCTTGGACTCACCAAACCTCTAAGACTTATGGCTCTCCGAATGATCTTATCTCTTTCTTTCTCAAGAGAAGAAATTTGATTCTCCAAAGTTAAAATTTGTCCATCTATAGATGTGGTCAGTGAAATTAGTCCATCAAAAGAGTTAGCAATATTAGCAATTTTGCCCTGTACCTCTTTTATCTTTTCATCCACTTTTGTTGTAAGAATATCTATATTGCAACATACCCTGTATATATTAGTACTTTGTTTCAAACAATTTTCTATCAAAATTAACTTCTCTTCAATATTTTTCTTCTCTCTGTCAATGATCTGATCAAAAGTAGCTTTCTTAGCCAAAGTGAATTTTTCAAGTGCTAGTCAGTTAGAGATTTGTTGTAGTGATTGAAAATCTTTAGAGATGTGTTATGTTATTATCTTAATCTTGCCGGAAGAGCTCGCTTCATTCTCAATCTTACATTCTAGGACCAATCTATGCAAAATAGTTATGGATTGATCTATAATCCCTTTATCTGTGTTTCCTTCTTTCATCAATTTCTGAGCAGCCATCATCATCAGTTCTATGGGACTCATTTCTATGATGTTTTTCTTTTTCACTAGAGAAGTGTCAATTGTCAATAATGATGTGTCAGCAACTGGTTCCCTACCAGATTCCCTTGTTTTCTCTGGTTATTTATCCTTTATTACTTCCTCACTTGCACTGGTGGCTTCACCACTTGGTGCAATCTATGCAACTATCAGTTCCTCTCTAGGAACAGTAATCTCAACCTGTACATTTGTATCTAGAGGACAAGTGTCCTCAATGTTAATATCATGTACACTGTTTTGTGCATTAACTGGTGTCTCTATATTTGTCTATGCATTTGGCTCAATTTTCACTATTTTGATGTTCTTCAAAACTGAGGGTGGTGTACCCATAATTCATTTGCCTTTCCCTTCAGTCGGTGTATCTACAGTGTCAGTCTTTATCTCCGATGAAGTGAAGAATCCTCTATGCTCTCCCAAAAATTTTATCCAATCCTTCTATATTTCCTTTATAATCTCATTCATCCTTCCTAACATCAGGGTAGTTATTTTATGTTTGATGTTAAATACTTTCCTATCTGTAGCCTCAATTGTCTTCTCCATCTCATCTGGAGTTATAGTAACACATATAGCTAAGAGTTATTGTATCTTAATGTGTTTGTCTTCTTGCATAGCAGATAACCTTCTAGCATCTAATATGTTGTATAGCTCTGTTGGTATTTGATTTTCTATTTCAATTAATGCTTTCTTATAGATATCTAAATATAGAAGAATACTTCCTCTACCTCTCTCTATTCATTAACTATAAATGTATCATAATAAGACTTAACATTATTCAACATCCCATCCTTAGTTATTTCATCTACAATTTTAGCACAAGTCTTAGGCGGAATAATTGTTACATTACCAGTCTCTAGTGTTGATTCAGTGTCACTCTCCTTCCTCCTTCTAGTAGTAACAGATGTAGCTGATGGTGTAGCCTTGGGTGCCTTCTTCTGTATTGGTACTTTTATGGTGACTTTCCTAATCGGTTGTCTATTTGGTTCCACTTTAGATTCTTCTTATTTTTTTCTTACAACCCTTTTGAAAGCTAAAGGTCTCTCATCATCAGTCTCAGAATCTATAGCCATAGGTTTGATGTGAACTATCAGATCCTTCCTCTTTCTCCCTTTCTCTAGGACAACATCAATGAGTGCCTTAATGTCCTTAGAAACCTTTTGTACAAACTTGCTTGCCTTACCTTCGTATTTTTCCCTCTTCTTTTGTTTGAACTCAATTTCAACCTCAAAAGTCTTTTGATGTGTTGTTCCACAAGGTTTTTCTGCTTCATCTATTTTTGCATCTAACATAATTTTTGCATATGCATCAAGGATTAATGCACCCACCTCATATCCCATTTCCTCCATCCAAATCTTTTGGGGCTTAACTGCCTCCATGAGAGTCACATCCTTCTTAACCATGAAAAAAATGTCGGTAGAGTATTTATCTACAATCTATTTAGGTATCCTTATTCTAGACCTCATAGATTTCTGAAAAGCCTTGAAGTAACCCCATACCTTGTCATCTCTAAGACTTTCCAATGCAACAATTGATTGCTTAAGCTGTCTTCCTACTAGGATGTCAAAATCCCATTGCTTCCTTCCACAACCAGGGGTATCATTTAGAAAGTATAACATTAAACATACTAACAGATTTCCATACCAGAAGGTGCCCTTCTTCTCACCTTTAATCTTCCCTAAATTGATCAATAACTCCTCAAGCATCCAATCACAAAGATATAACTTGATATTTGCTCTCATCATTCTATAAGTGGCCAAAATACATGAACTAGAAATTGAATTCAGTCAATTAGACTGAGTTACCTTGTAACCAATGATCATGCTGCCAAATTTGATGTCAGTGTCGGTGATAGTGTTCACTGTCATCGATCTGTTGTCTGATGTAGTGCCAGTGATTTTTTTACTAAGCCATTCGATACTTTCTTACTTGGTTGTTTCTCTATTGATGGTAAAGTTGTAATTGCCCGAATGGCTTCCTTAGTGATTTTGTAGGGTCGGTCTAGCCATATGAATTCTCCATGTACTCTTCTTAGTACATATCTGATAATCTCATCCTTGAATTCTGGAATATCCAGAATATTTGTGAACCCTAGATCTTCGATGTGTTTATATGCCAGTTTGATTTTACCAGATTCTCCCATGAGTTCATTCATATACATCCCCTTGATTTCTGAAGTACCTAAGTCCTCTATATGGCAATGAATATAAGCCCTAACATCTTCTACATATACCACTCCCTGCAGGATGCGAGAAAACGCTCCAACCAAATCTTCCTTGGTAGCCACGTGTGGATACGGTTTGAAAATTGGCCTAGGGGAGTCCTTAATTTCTACTACAGTTGGATTTGCAACAAAAATAGGAGCAGAAGATGGTCCTGATTCCATGATTCAAGAGAAATACCTTTAGAACTCTGCTAGTGAAAACCTCTTATCAAATCCTTCCAGATGCCAATGTGATCATTCAAGATAAAATCTGATCGCCTCTGAATAGTTTCTGATTACACTAAGCTTCTTTGAATGTTGGGTGATTAATAATGAAGTGTAATTGACCTTTTATCCATCAAGAAAACCCTAATTTTCTGTTGACATAAATGACTATTGGTGAATGATATTGGATCTCACTCTGAATATATCAATGCTAGATAATCCTTTCCAATATCTGGAACATCTTTCAAAATCTCCTCTAGGGGCATATGCATCATCTTCCATGAAATTTTCCTACCCCTAAGGCATTTGCCTTAGTTACTAGATGAACTCATTGCGGGTGCAGGAGCAGCCTCTTTTGCTAGATAGGTAACTAGGACATTCCCATCTGATGATTTCTCTTCAGTCTTTCTGACCCATCTCTGAGTATGATCTTGTCAGATTTCATTTACCGTCTCTTTTCCTTTATCATTTATTCCTTCATTTCCAACTGGTGGATTCTTGCTTCTACAAAACTTAGCAATATGTCTGACTTCATTGCATGCATAACATGTAACATTGTTCTTTTGAATTGCCTTGCTAAAACTGATGAAATTACTTGACTTGCACTGATTATCCATGTGTCCAAATTTTCCACAAGCATAGCATTTTACATTCATTTTGGAATCTTCTATCTTATGACCAATTTTATTGCATTTAGAACATTTACCAGGAGCAGAATCAGGGTTCTAATTTGCTCTGTTTCTACATTGCCTAGCCATGTGACCAAATCTATTGCAAATGAAACATCTACCATTGAATTTATAAGCATTGAATTTCCTTACCGGTGTCTTTATGGTTTTGATCTTCATTAGTAGTACCAGAACTCTATCCTTGCTCAAATCCAAGTCCACTGGAATCTCCAATCTGCCTTTGTTTCTTTAGTAACTCATCAAGTTGTGCTGAGCTAATCTTGAATTTTTCTTTGTACTCACTTGCAATAGTTAAATCATCTCTTAGTACTATCATTTGTCTGTCAAGATCTTTCTCATTACTCCGAGATTGTACCAAATTAGACCTTAATATCTCATTTTCATGAGTCAACCTACCACATTCCTCAAATTTGTTCTTCGGGGATACAACAAGATTTTATTCATTTTTTCTTTTTATCCTCAATATCATTGGATAACCTCATAGTCATAGTTTTCATTTCATTCTTCATAATAATGTTCTCCTAACTTAATTTTTGACATTGTTCCTTAAGTGCATCTTCGTCATCTTGATTTTGCAAAAGTTCCTTCCTCCTAGCTTGAACAGATAAAAGTTTTTCTTATAGGATAGAAATAAATTCTTTAGTAGAATTAAACTCATCTTGTAACTTTAAGTCCTTTAATCTTTCAACATCATAATCTTCAAGTGTCATCTCAAGATGTTTCTCCAAAGCCATATTCAATTATTTCAGTTTTAGGATCTTCTTCAAGTTGTTAAAATTCCTTCGAGACACAAGGCTCTAATACCAATTGTTGGAAACCAATAATACTGAGAGGGGGGGTGAATCAGTGTTATACCAGAATAAAATATTTTAGCCTTAACATAACACACATACACCAACCGGTATACTAGTATAAACAGAATTGAAAGAAGTAATGCAACCAATAAGCCAAACATATAAATGAGAACCATAACACACAAATTTATATGTGGAAAACCTCAATGAGGAAAAACCATAGTGGGATTTGTGACCCACAATATCAATTTACTGGCCATATGAGGAGGTATTACAATATATGTTGGGGCTTGCACTTGCAGGAAGGCTTACAACCTAGAGCACACTGCTCATCACAAAAGGAGTCTCATTGACTACATACAAATCCATACTACAATCCAGAGAAGTGTTGAACTACAAATGATAGCATCTCCTATGCCAGAATACAGTTCTGGTTTAAGCTTTGTCTATTCCAGTTAAAACCTTGGTACTGAAATAACCCTTATAATGAATTCCTCACATACATAGTTTCTCTGATGTATTTCGCATTACATTACATCCATAACCTTATTCATTCCACACTTTTCTATCTATGCATATCCTATATATATACCCTATACAAATTTATGCCTTATGTCGGCTTACACAAATATATATAATTACATAATACATGTCAACCTAATAACATAAATGAATAAGCATTAAACAATTTGTTGATGCCGAATCCAAGATGTGTTGGCCTACAATACCAATATCCTTTATCATACCATTTCGACTTGCATTGTCGATGACCAAAGAAATCTTCTATCCTGTCAGTGTCGGTGTGGAGTTTGTGAAGTGCCTACTAGTATACTATATGAAGCCTAAACCCAAAAACATGTTGCCATCAATGACAACATAATGAAACTTAACCAGTAGAGTGTCAATTGCCAACACAACAGAACCAACATGAATAACACCACCACAAGTAAGTGGTTTGTTTTTTAAGTTTTTTTTTTCATGATAATCTAGGAAGATTCATCTGCAGTGTTATGTGTAACTGTGAAGGTGAGAAATTTATATTTTTTGTGATTCAGACATTTATTTTTTGTTCCAGGTGGATGACTTGGAAGAGGTCAGTGATTACTATCAAAATAGGGGTCACTTTGATAAACTCGTATTTGTGTTTGTGATGAGCATCAACACTGGAAGGAACTTGCATATTTATATATTCAAGATGATGAATAGGATAATGTTGCCACTACTATCATGAACCATTCTCCAGAGGCATGGAATCATATGCAATTCAAAGATGTTGTAGTGAAAGTGGCCAAGGTTGAATTGTACTACAAAGTTGTACACTTTTATTTGCAAGAACACCCAGATCTTATTAATGACCTCTTGAATGTCCTTGCCCTTAGGGTAAACCACACACTAGTGGTTGACATCATGTGTAAGGTATGGCTCTAAACTCTTTTTTTGTTACTATTTTTAGGATTACTGAGATGTCCTTCACTTGGGTATTAAGTTTTTCTAGATGTTCTCTTTAGCAGCTATTTGGTTTGGAAAAACTTCATGACTATCTTTTGTTTTGTTGTATTTGTTATCCATGCTGGACATCTTTGTCTTGTGAAACCGTACATGGTTGCAGTACAGAGCAATAATGTAGCTGTTGTTAATGAGGCTTTGAATGAAATTTATGTAGAAGAGGAATATTATCATAGGCTTCAAGAATCTATAGATATGCATGATAACTTTGATCAGATAGGGCTTGCTCAGAGGATGAGAGGAACTTCTCTATTGGTTCTTTCATTTAAGTTAAAGTGGGATGTAATTTAGCATTTTAATAGTTTTCTAATGATCTTCAATTTCAATTAGGTTGAGAAACATGAACTTCTTGAATTCTGGTTAAAGGCTTTTCTATAGAAAAATTTTGAGGAGGCAAATGATTCTTGAATTCTATCTGGTTATATTTATTGCTTGCTGAAAATTATGAAATGCTTACTTATAAATGTTTATGAAGTTGTGCATGTATAAATAAAAAGTATGATTCCTTGATGAAGATTGCTTCTGAAAATACTTGATTTAATTATATCACACTAGTACATTTGGGGCTGATTTTTCGATGGCCTATCATCGGAATTTTGACTATTTTTCATTGGACTACCAACAAACAAAGCTGTCGAAAACTCATCGTCGGTCATTCTGACAGTGCCATCTAACATCAGAATTCCAACAACATCCTGAACTCTTCTGATGACGGGTATCACCGCTCATCTAGCCAGAGAATGTTGTCAGGCGTAAAGCACCATCATCGGATGAATGTCGGAATTTTGATGCCTATCAGGAACTTGCACCGACAAGAATTACGACGAGCATCCGACAATGAAGTGTCATTGGACATACAACATCCTCATCGGATGTTTCATCAAATGGCATCAGAATTCCGATGCCTGCCAGGAAATATGCACTGACGAGGATGATGTTTGTCCAACGGTTTCATCATCGGTGCAATGTTGGGACAATGTCAAAATTTTGACGGTGATTTATTTTAAAAAAAAATATAATATGCTCCACCAACTTTTCAATGTAGATGTTACAGAGGGTTGGAGATAGGACACCCTTGTTTGACCCCAATTGTTCTCCTCATCAAGTTGAAGATATTGTAAGCATGAATCTGCCCAATAAATTTCATAAAGCCTACAAGCAATGCTAATGAGAGAATCCAAAATGCCAACATCATGTTTTTGTTGGAAAAGCAAGTGTCGTTGGATTGAGTCAAAGTCCTTCGAAAAGTCTATAAACAAAAAAAGACTATAGAAATAAATCCACTCTAGAAAGTCTAGCAAGATGATTAATTTCCCCATAGTGAGTGATGAAATCAATCCACTTTGTCATCTCTTCCCTTCTCATCTCTCAGTTTCGATGGTTCCGGTTTCCTGGTTGACTGATAGGAGAGGATTAGAGGTGAAAGCTTAGTAGTTTCATGTTGTGTTGTTGGGCGATAGAAAGGGTTTTGCATCACTCGTTAATACTACTATAAGATAGAATGCACCATCTTCCCTTATCGCCTATGTCAATCTTCTATAAAGCAAAGTGGGTGTACGGGCCTACGTCCCTCTCCCAATGGTTTGATAATCTCTCAGTGGTGAGCCTTCTCAACAATAGCCTAGAGTGTAAATATGTGGTCAATGGTTTGATAATCTCCCTTGAAGCTAGCTTTCCCACAAGCTTGAACATTACCTTTCTCTAGGTACTCATAAAAAAATTGCATGTCTAGCATTGTAAAAAATAAAGTCACAAGGGCACACATAAATCAAATTATCACAATCAGTCATCAGTCGTTAGGGCATAATCCAGAATGTAGGCAGAAGAATCAAATTTTTTTGTAGACAAGGGCAAATTTTTTTTAACTGCTAAAAATTGTATGTCAAACAATCATGGAAAAGGTTTTTTCCCTTTTGGAAGGTCATTGTCACATCACAAGCAAAAAAAAACAAATGAAGGTTTCAAAAGGGAAAACAAGTGAAGAAAATCAAGGTCGCACAATGGCTAGTGGCTAATGTTGCACATGAAAGTTTGCAGAGGATATGCAAGCCAAATTTTACCATTAATGAGTCATAGCTAGGGCATTCAAATGAAGGATAGGGCACATGAGCAATGTCAAAAAATCATGGGTATTATTTTTATCTACATTCAATAATTTTTTTTGAGCTACAAATTTTGTCAAGGCATCTTTCAAATAATCTTCCAAAGTGTGAAAGTTTTAGGAAATTTTGATTTTTATGGAAGAGGCTTATTTTCTATGGTCTAGGAACGAAAATTCCATTAGAAAAATATTTTGAACTCAACTTCCACACCTAGAAAGTAAAAAACCAAATATAATTGATGAACATGAATTTGTGGGGAATAGCCAATGGTGTTAATGTTAACTGCTCTTCCAATTAGAAAGGGAAGCTCCTGTACAATAAAAAATTAACCTACTATGAACAATATGTACTTGCAATTTACAATGTCATTCTACGGATCACATGTCAAGCTATATAAACTTTTAAAAACTTTAAAATGAGTCTTTTTGGGTTTGCCTAGGTAAAAGTTGAGATTCTCTTTCAACACGAGACAAAGAATTCTATGCTTTTTTTATTAAAAATAAATCCTAAGATTAAACACTCCTAACAATGCAAGCACACATGAATTGGATACGTTCAAGCACATTGTAGGGTCCACCCTTGACTTGAATTGTCTTGACTAGAGTTGACTTTTAATTCATGCATGATAGACATTATTGGGCATAGGCTATTTAAAATGATTTATATGATGTTGATACTATCATTATTGATCGTGTGATTTATTAGACACTATATACTTATTATGTGATTAATTATTGAAAGATTATATTGATCATGTGATTTGATGAGCATAAGTGTTGATGGATTTTACATGCCTTACTATAATCATGAATTATACTAAGCATGCACTTCATGATGTTTTTATGTACTAACCATATTTAATGATTATCTATGATGAGTTGATCTTATGGTGTGTTTGATTGTTGTATGACTGTCTTCGGGATAGAGACAATTCCACATCACTCATTGCGAGCGGGATGTGTCGTTGCGATTCTGTAACCCTTATCTGTTATAATATATATATGCATATGCCGTATCATTGCTTTGTGGATGTAGGATTTGCAGGTACCAGACACCGACTCCACTTGGCTCCACAGGTTTGAGCGTGTCTTTAAATACCAATGGTATGTGGTTCGGAGTTGACACAAGTTCCCCTCACATACTCTAGGTCTAAGTTGTTCACTGTGAGTCGTCAACGTCTTGGCACAATTCGCCATGTCAGTTAGTAAGTTTGGTTTCTTCCGTGTTGTGAGTATGTTAGTATTGGTTGGTTAATTCTATTATGTCGAGATTGACTATTTGATTATTGATGCATGATTAAATAGTTAATAATGTTTATTTTAATTATTTTGATTAATAGCGATTTGATTATTTGGTTATCTAATGTTTAATTTAATTTATTGGATTCTTGCCTTTTTGGTTATTTAATTATTTGATATTTATTTTTATTTATTTATTTTAATGATGATTTAATTTTTATTTGATATTTATTGTTTAGCTTATGTTGTGGTTTTATATTTATTTGGTAGTCAATGTTTATCTGGTTCTTTAATTCATTTATGAGCTTTGGTTTATTTAATTTAATTTATCCATTTGATTTATTTAATTTTGGCTCATGTTTTATCTATTAGTTGACTTTTATATTAAGTGGATTGTATAAATACACTTTATAATAAAATGATCAAATATTTCCACCAAATTGTAAAAGCATGATTTATATTTATCTTACCTACCCTCTTCTTTTATTGGTTGAATTTGGAAAGGGAGGTAAAATTATATTATATGGTGGGGTTGGTAAAATATATTACAGATTGGAATATTTTGATTGGTCGAGATTGAGGCTAGGGTTTTTGGTTACTGCTTGTCTTTTTATTTTCTTTGCCATGAAGTTTTTGGGGTTGGCTTCTTCTTTGCAAAATTATTCTCTGCAAGATTTTCCTTTGGGTTTTTGGCTTGGATTATTTCTAGAGCTTGTTGGTTTTGGATTTTGGATTTGGGGAGCTCTTCTTCAACTTCTTTTCATCACATGGGTTGTAGGTTGGAGATGTATTCCTCTTTTTGTATTTTGTTTTACAGTTTTCCTGTATGCTCTGTGTCTACAGATTGAATGGGTGAGCTTTGGTAAATAAATCTATAGTTTATATAGTATGGAAGGAAATATGTGAATGCATAAATTTGTTGCAAGGCTTTATTCTATAGTTTGTGGAAAATATTTATATACTAGATTTTATCTGGTGTCTTTCTGAGTCTGTGTTGTGAATGGAGTTTCGATTGAAACTTGGTTTTTAAGAGTTTATTATTTATTTCATTTATGCCCTTAAAATCTATTGTTCTGGTCGACTCTGTGCGTATCTTTTTTGAAGCTTAATGTTTTAAGTTTGATTTTTAATCTCTGCCAAAAGTTCTGTGTTTTTTCGGTCCTTTTATGCAAAAGTGTTGATTTTGCATGTGATGTCCTTTGTTGCACATGCACTGTCCTTTGTTGCACATGCGTTGTCCTTTGTTGCATATGCGTTGTCCTTTCATGTATTTGCATTTTCCTTTGTTGCATATGCACTATATTTCATGTATTTGCGTTGTCCTTTCATTCATTTGCGTTGTCCTTTCATGCATTTGCATTGTCTTTTGGGCAAAAGCGTTGTCTTTTGGGAAAAAGCATTGTCTTTAACTGCGCAGGCGCTAAACTATTAACGCAGGTGCTAACTTGCAATGCATAGAGGCTAACTTGCTATGCATAAGCACTAAACTTAAGTACAAAAGCATTGTTTTGCATCACAAAAGTGCAATCCTGCATGTGTTTTGTATTTTCCCAGTTTGGGTCATTTTTGAGGTATTTTCTGAATTCATTTTTGTACCAGATACTTTATTTGAGGTCTGTTAATATTTTCCAAATTTGGCTTTTATCAATTTGATGTATTTGATGGGTTTATGTATATTTGCTTCTCTACACCATCTTGGATATTTTAGACTCTCTTCCATGTGAATAGGCCATGGATGATTGAGGTGATTACTATGCTATTTTGGACCAGCAAGTGAGTAGGCCTTGTTGTGATGTTATCTTTTATTTGATGGCAGCATTTGATGGCTTGATATGCCTTTGTTTATTGCTAGCCAAGAGACTCATTTTACTATATTGATGTTGTTGTAGCCTTCCATATGTTATGACAGTATGTGTGGAAGTTATTGGCTGCATTGAATATTATTTTCATGTATTTATGTTGGAAGAGCCTCTTGTGAATTATTGTTGGGCCATGTTAGGAGGAGTGGGCTTCCTTGTGATGATCGAGGTCACAAGAGATAGGCTTGCATGAAGTCTAGACCACCAGGGCACATTGGAGTTTTCTATGATTTGTAAACAAGTGATAACATTAATAATGAATTAATTGGAATGGGTAACTAGATCTCATTTAAACAAGATAATTAATAGTTTGAGCCTCATGCCTGATTCCTAGGGAGGATGTTTTAGGATAAGAATGGGAAGGCCGTGAGGACGGTAAGTTAAATATCCCTTGATTCTCTCATGGGTAGAAATGGATCCACATGTCTATCGGGGTTATGCTATGAAGAGTTGTGTTTTGGCAATATTGTGGGGGAGGATAGCATGTGATGACACTCCACTTCTACATGTGTGCTTTTCTTGAGATGTATTGATATCTTGATGATTTGTGCACCTCTGGGAGTTTTCTATATGTGTTATCTTGTGATTGGTTCTTGCTTGAGTGTCCTTGTGTTGTTTAGTCTCTTTGGTTTTAAGTGTCGGCCTAGATGTAGAGTGTGTGTTGGGACCTTGTGTCATCTCCTAGCATGGGGGGTGGTTCCTTTGGTTCCACATGGTCAGGTGGTTGGTGCTTTTAAACCATTGGGATGTTCCTATCTTTGGATTCTTCTTGCATGGATGAGGATGCTTCTTCAGATTGTTCATGGATAATAATTGCAGCAAGAACGTAAATGATGATGTGATTTATGTAATGAAAGTCTTATGTAATGGTTGTAAAAGAAATTATGTTTATGAGAAATGAATATGTTGTTCTAGTTGTAGTGATAACTTTGGTTATGGTAGATGAATGTAATGATGAACCTTGAGTTGTATTGTAACACATTTATATTTAATGAAATGGATGCATGAGATGTGGATAAGTAATATGGTTTGGAATTAAAAGATGCAATTTGTATTCTTGATGAGCCATGTTAAAAGGAAATGGTGTAAATGTTATGATAATGGTATTACTCTTGAAATGATGTCTTTAATTAATTCTTTAAGTAGAAGAAATTCTATTCCTTGATAGGATGTATGAGTATGAGTAACATTGGAAGATATCTTAGGACATGTTTATGTGTTGTGATTAAATAATTTAAAACTTATAGTATCATACTTCGTAGTTAGTGATCTAGTGGTTGGATTGAAATCTAATAATGTTGGGGATGTAGTTGAATGTTCCTTATGAAAATATTGTATGGATGTTCTTAACGAATGAATTACTAATCTTATGAATGGAAATTACTAGAAGTGTATGGGTAGATGGTAAAATGAATGCTTGTCTTTTAAGAAAGAATTCGATTATACTACATGTTATGGTTTAAGATTATATATCCATTTGGTGGATGCTATTAGTTGTTATGGAATCAAGATATTGTATCTTAGTTTGTGTTGAGATGAATTCGTGTAGTTACCTGATTTGTAATAAGATGATTGTTGGTTAATTGATATAGTGTAAGAGATTTTAGGAGTAATAAATGAGCTATGGGTTAAATGTTGAGGAAGACTTTGTGATTATTTCCTTATGTACTTTGGGAATCATGATGAAGTAATAAGAATGCTAGGAGTATATAATCATAAATGATTAGGTGGAAGTTAATTGTAAATGAAAATTATGTTAATGCAATGTAAGGGTTAATCTTGGTATGTGAATGGTGATGTTCATAGTCGAAGGTTGGTTAATGGTAATAAGAAACATTTGGACTTGGTGTGTAAAATGAACCTAAGAGAAAAAGGGAAGTAGCTATGCATTGAAAGATAGAATCTCATATTAAATGAATGAATAAGTAGGTTGCATATCATGAGTGTTAGGTATTGCTGTGTTGAACCTATGTGTGTATAATGATTAAGATTATGAGGTATTGATCTGGAAGAAAGTAAATGCTTATTGCTTGTGTAGGTAAACTAAGTAATGGCATTGAGATACCCTAGAGAGTTAGTAGTAATGATTTATTGTAATCCTCTTGCGTAATTGTTCGATTAGATTGAATGAATTATTCTATGTTCATCACACTTAAATGTTGTTGGGTGCTCGCTGCATTGCTTAAGTGACGTTATGTGTTGTATTGTAAAAAAAAAATTAAATTAGTGTGTATTTAGCTATATTTCTCTGGTGTATTTTGGCAAGCATTACACACATACACACAATGTTATATGTTAAGACACAATAGTTGCATTCAAAGCTACAATTATCAACCTAAGACCTACTACAATACAAAGCTTTTGTTGATTGTAAATTTTAACTCATAAAGCACACTAACACATCAATAATAAATTTTAAATTTTAAATATTAACCTAAAATCTACTACAATACAAATCTTTTAGTAATTGTTAAGTTTTAAGTTATAAAAAACAATAGAAAATCAATAGTAAATTAGAAGTGAAATGCCATACTAAATAACTATTGAATAAACACTAAATTTCAGAATAAAAATCATGAGTATTCAATGAATAGTGACTTTCACAATCTATAGGCATGAGGATTACCATCAAGAATTAGGTGCAAAATATTTAAATTGTTTACAAAGCAATGCATGAAAATAAACGAAGGAAATCATCTACTAATTTTACTAACAACAAGGTATCAGCAATAATGATTTGGTGAAAGATAACCAAGACATTTTGAGGTCACTTAAAATTCATTCAACAAAAGTTGTACGCAGGTCAACACCATACCAAGAGATCATTAAATGTGAAAGATATGTTTTCTCAACTCCTATAGCCTTATAAGAAAACTACTATAATGTGAAGTGGATTTGAAAATCTCAAAGATTTTTCTATGGGCCATATAAAATTTTAAAAAGGGTTCATGAAATGGCTTATGAGTTAAAGTTTCCCACAAGTAGTTAGCTTCACAATGTTTTCCATGTGTCTTGCCCCAAAAAGGTACCTGGCTAAAATATTGCATCCTTAATTGATCTACTACCCTTGGATGATGAGGATAAACTTATATTGGTTCCAAATGCCATCATTGATATATGAGAGAAGAAATTGAGGGACAAGATAATCATAGAATACTCAGCCCAATAAAGAAACCCACCTACAGAGAATGCTACTTTGGAGGAGCCAAAGATATTTGAATATCCAACACTCCATTGATTTTGAGAAGAGAGAACTTGTAATGTCCCATTTTATTTACTCCATTGATTTTGATAAGAGAAAACTTGGCATGTCTCATGATGTTTCTCCTAGTTATAAGTAGTACTTGCAAGAAAAGACTGCACACTAGGAACATTACAAAGAACAAAGAATACTTGTAATTGCAATTAGTTAGAACTCTCTATAGTGGATGGGCCCTACCTCTATGGGATAGAAAAGGGATTACTAAGTTAGCCTCTAATCTAGATAAGGCAGTTATTATATACATTATAAAATCAACCAACCAACCAAAGTACAAAGGAAGTCTTGTTGTTACACCGTTGTCCTTTTGTTCTAGTCATGTAGGCTTGGGACAATAATTAACATGGCCTTCCTCCAATGTCCTCAGTGCCTCCAAAAGGCTTCTAGGAATTTATAGGGTCCACGTACTAACCTTCCCAAAACTCCAACCACTGAACTTCCCATCACACCCTATTTGGCAAACAAGAAATTGTTGTCTCACTAGTTTTGTTAAGATAGTCACAGTCACTGTTAACTTAGGACAGCCAAAGGTTTTCTTAGTTATTGGTTCTTCAACTTGGTGACCCTTGCCCTTTTCAATGGATCCCTCACACATTCCTCTTTCCCTTCACTAGACTCCCCAAGAACCATTGATGCATTCACACCACTTCAAACTCCATGAAATTACTGTGTTTCTGATTGTGACTTAGAAATCAATCTGTTGCATTCAACTAGCACGTGCCAAAATTACTCATGAGCCGCTGCAAACACCAAAATATGAAAAGGCATGATATTTTACAAGTTCCCACTAGTTTTGGTGGTTTTCCTATGGCTACAAATGACACATTACATTATTTATGGTCACTGATAACCCTAGGAAGGGTTTTGATAGTGCTTTACAAAAATTGGAATATCTTTTTAAAAAAAAATCAAATTGGATGAAACCAAATCCAAAATAAAGGGGATGTCTTTGAGTACCCTTGGGTTGATTTGTGCCTATTTAGCATTAGGAGATGTGTCCAAATGCCATTAGGAGTCCTAATTGGAGAAGGGCTTAAGGGAGTAAGATTTTGTGGGTTGGTGTGATTCAAGGGTTGGAAGACCTCAAGATAGATTTGGGCAAGGTGAGAATGCCCTATGTGATGTATGTCAATGGTTGTATGGGAGTAGGGAGTAGGAGTGAGTCTTTAGGGTGTTGAAGCAACTTGAGGGGCTAGTAGGCTAGTAAGGGCTTGGGGTTTGTTCCCTATTGAATAGGCGAGTTGGGATAAAGATTTCCCTAACTTATTGAGATTGGTGGATGCTCTACATAACAATGCTCCAATGTTGACCTTACCTAATTATTTGTTGCTCATTGAAGCTTACACAAATTCTATTGAGGATGTCATGGGAGCCATCTTGTTATAAGATGGTAAAATAGTTTGCTACTATTCAAATGTTTTCTTTTCAACAATGAGGGACTATCTAGCTTATGATAGAACTTTATGCATTCATCTAGGCGATGAGAAATCATATAAAAAATAGTATGAGAAAGAATCAAATTATGGGGAATACAAATAGAAAGAAAATACATGACCATCGAGGGAAAATCTAAGATTGGTTGACAAATATAAGATAGCAACAATGCAAATCATACAATGGTGATAAGGAGAATGCCTAAATAATAGCCCATTTGAATCACCAAGTAATAGCAGCATATAGTCATAATAATCCTCACACGGAGCAACTATGGATTCAAAGAACACTATCCAATGTACAGTTATAGCATGATAAGAACTTTATATCTATCTATTCTATTGATACATTATCACAGAAGATAAATAGCTATAATAGTCCCAATGATGCTATAGGGTAGTCATACTAGATTAAGAGCATGCAACAGTGAATGTACCAGTATCAGCATAGTACCAATGAAAAGATCATGCATGAGGAGCATTCATTGCAATCAATGGCACAAAGGATAGTATAAGCCTAAACACAAAGGAAGATCATTACACAATGTATATTTGTCACAAACATTAGAAGTTACAAGCAAAATACAATGTTATGAGTCACAATAAGTGCCTTGGAGAGTGAGAAAACACCAAAAAGAAGGTCATCCAGATTGTAGAGCAGCACAAAAGCCATAGATTGGAGGTAGAATACAATCATGAAGGCATTTTTTTTGGAAAGACAGGGTTAGAGCCCAGTCATGGTAGTATCACAAGAACAAGGTTGTCTAGATCATTTGACAATCAAAGGTGAAAACAAAGTCCCACACTTAATAGTTAAAGGACAGTCCCAAAGTCAGGTACATCAAAAGCATAAAAGCAATAGTTATAGTGGCTAAGGGTCCCAAAACCAAGAGATTAGTAATGTATAGAGGATTAGGTGCAAACACCATTATCATGATCACTGTACAAAAGGTCACAATCCACTCACTGGAAAGCAACCAAGAGAGAAACAATTACTTAAGATGCAAAGCACAGTCTTCCATTCATCAAGACAGTGGCATCAAAGTAAATACAATGAAAAATATAGTCTTAGAAAGGAATCTTGATATTAATGAGGACATTGGAATTTATAGCATTATAATTGATTAAAAGTCACCATCATGGAGGTATCCTTCATAGTCATATGATATAACAAGAATTAATAATGTATTGATAGCCATCAAATAGTTTGTCACAATGTTTTATTGTAGTAGAACAATGATCATGATTATAATTTCAATCCAAATTCCTTCAAAGGAGAAACTTCAACATAGGATTAGCAGTCTAAGGATAGTTTGCAACCATGGAATTTATAAATAGTTCAAAGTCAAACACAGTGAATAATGAAATAATCCTACAATAATTCTTCATGGACAATCCATAGCCTTATAACAAATACACTGATAAGGGCAAAAAGGATCACTATTATCATGGGTTTGAGGCAATATAAAATGATCAAAATATATAGTTATTAGCAATCATAAACTGTCTTAGAGGATTGGCAATGAAAAACATAGGTGTTCTCCTCATAGAACATAGAGATATGAAGCAATAACAAGATGTGAGGTAACAATTATAAAATTTTGATGAACTCAAAGAGACATTTACAAATACAACCTACCTTTTATAATACCTAATTTAAAAATGGATGCAATGCAGGTCCTTGTATCAATAATGTCTAGCAGATAGTAAAAAAATAGAACAATAAATTCCATATAAAAGTGGTTAGACTTAAAATGATAAGGAAAATTTAAACATGCTAAAGAAAATGTCAACTAATAAAAAAACTTACAAGGATGAGGCATATTCATAACTTTTGCAGTCCCGCCATGGATATCAACACTAGAAGTAACTCATACTGTTAGTGTACATACAAGACAATATGGGAGTTCATTATACCCAACAACTTGTGGTGTTGTTGTTCGTGTTGGCTCTGTTGTACCCTGCAATTAAGATTCAATATACATTATTCAATAAGATTAACTGTGCAACATAATGAAATATTGAAAAGTGTGTTATCTTATTGAGCTTCACTTGGTTTCGAGAATAGTTTAATATTCTCTACTTAACAGGGCCAGCCATGTGAAGGTGGAAGCTCATTTGGCCCCTCCCCCCCCTTAACATCACTCTAAATTCCTCGTTAACATCTAACATTCATTCATTCTTTCTACTATTAATAAAATATAACATCCATTCATTAATATCACATAATGTTCATTAACACAATATTGATTAACATTAATTAACATGCAACATTCATCAATATTAATTAACACATATCATTCATAACCATTCATTAGCACGTAATTACATTCATCAACACAAAAAAACAGTCATTATCAAATAAGGTAGATTATAATCATTTATTTTTTTCTTTTTTCTTTGAAGCTATGAAAAGAATAAGTGGAGCATCATTTCCCCCCTCTTTAGTTGTTCTTCCCTCTACTCGTGATCTCGATGTATGCCTAGTCCTATACTGAGGACGAGGACACTGAAGCGAAGGGGGGTCATCTACAATAACAAAGAAATGGGTTAAATTCAAAAAAAAATTTATTATTGTTACAAGTATTTCATTAATTTAGAGAACATAATTGTGGCACTCTTTACCTGATGGGGCCACATCATTTTGTCTAGCCTCAACCTCAACATGCTGAACACCCTCTAGATCCTCTGGAGTTGAAATACTAAAGGTTACATTAATGTTGAACACCAATTGCAATTAATTTTTTTTAAAGGAATAACAGTGGCCCTCTTTACCTAATTGGGGAACATCACGTTCCTGATGTTGTGTACCCGGATCATGCTCCACTTGGTCACCACCGACTACGTGCTCTAAAATATTAACAAAAAAGGTTACATTAATTACTACACTAATTACAAATTAAGATGTTTAATTGTATTAATAATTACATAAATAAATTTGAGTAGAAAATGAATACCTCCACTACTGGGATGCACATCTGGACCTTCATGTGCAGGAAGTGTTTCACGATTAGTAGGTTGCATTCCAATGTCATGCGCATTATTATCATTGCTTGCTTATTTAAAAAAAAATATAGTCACTTTATGTTGGAACTCAACATCAATTAAATTATTGGTAAAGTATTCAATTTGTAATAATTTTCATTTAGCTTATTTACCTGTGTGATGGATGCACCAAAATCTTGTATTTTCCCACTCAATTCTTGTAGTCATTCAGCCACGGTTGTATAGTCTTGCTGGTAGGAAATTCTCTTATCACTTCTGTGGGTGCTCTATTGAATTCAGAGCCCTGCATTTTTGCTTGGTATCGTGAATTTTTCTTGCATTGTTTGATTAAAAAAAAATCATTTGCAATTTATAAATATTTTGATGCGATATTTTATTTACTGATACTAACAATTCATGTGGCAAGTTTCATATAACCACTAGAGCCGAGTTTGTGTTGCCCGTGTTTTTCTTGTCTTGCCTTGGTTGCCTTTGATGTGTCACTCAGTCTATGAAAAGTTTGAAATATGTTAGATTATATAAATATAAAGAGTAATTAATTAGTACATAATTACATTCTTAATAGTATCCCATACCTTCTTTTGGAGTCTGCTACTGTATTTCCTTTTTTCCTTTCAATTATCTCCTTGGCATCCAAAATCAGGTCCTTCCACTCCCTCTCTGGAATCATGGGGGGACGCTCGTATGTTACATTCTTCTCTAAATGGGTCATGTATTAGTCCCTCACATACTTTAGATATGTGTCAGCCTTTTCAAGAAGCTTGGCTTTGTCAAATGTGTCATTTCCAAACAACTCAACCATACGGTTTGTCAATTCATCGTTTAACCTTTTTTCTTGGTCATTCCACCTTTTAAAGAAAAAACAAACCTGTTAGATTCAAAAATGAACCGAAGCTACATTTATTATAGTTAAAAAAATGGATCAAAGGAAAACTATTCTAGCATTGATATGAAATCAAAATAGTGGATTAGGGTTAGTTCACATATGATGTTCTAGCTCTTACATATGGTGGGCCCAAATATTTGCAATGCAATGTAATTAAGATTTTTATAAAAAATATCATTTCTTGCAAAAAATTCATGGGACCATTAGTCCAAAATGAGTGATTAGAAAGTAAATTACAATTAGATTATATATAGTAATAATTTTAATGTACCTGGAACCTTCTGCATCTTTAAGGGAATCAATTCTTCATCGCTCACCACCAATGTGGCCTGCAACATTCCCGTACTAGCAATACAAGAAGATCTAGGAAATGATGCTATTTTATCAGTAGTAGTCACCTCTAGTGCATCCTCATGTGCATCTCCTCCTACAAAAAATGAATCCACTATGAAATACCCCCAAGAAAGAACACTTAAAGGGAAATAAACACATAACAAAAGATAGAGAAAAAGAGGATCTACCAATAGTGGGCAGGCCAATATGACATGCAGTAGAGGATGTTTGCATGTTGTGTGTTGCCGACATTGCAGTCGGCAATATAGGTGGGGATAACCTCTGATGAGGCATCGATGGAATTTGCACAAGAACATTGACAACACTTGAAGAATAATACATTAAATATATGAAAACTGTAAGAATTGTAAACAAGGATGAACCTTTATTATGAACATTGACAGTATCAAGTATGATGTATTTTGGGTACTCAAAGTGATAAGCCAAGCAAGTGATAAGCCAAGAAAATCGTCATCACTTGAACTACCTACAATACCCTGATCATGGCCACCAGGTTGATGAGGACGCATAAATTTCTATAAAAACAACACATACATATTTTAGTTAATGACATAAAAGAGTATAAAATATAAACCATTATTGAACTTTTGATATAATTAAAGCTTTCATTGCTTCTTGCAAGTTTTATGTTGTCTGCATCAATTTTTGCACCCTCTCTTGTATCTCACTAGTCTAAGGCTCCACGGATGCCAAAGAAACAATCTCTCTACTAATTTTTCTAATAGACTTGTTTATCAATTCTATAGGGTTTGTGGAATTTGCGATGTCATCATCGCTTAATCCTGTTGAGTCCACATCCCTAGAGAGGTGCTCAGGTACTGCAACTCCCTTTCCCTTTCCTCAAACATCCATCTGTGACAAGAATATCATTAACAATTACAAAATTACTCTAAAACACTCAAGAAAAGAACACAATAATGTAAGAGTTTGCTTCTATCTAATTTTTACAATTACAATGAGGTTTACCTGCTCGGTAGAAGTGTCACGACATACATCCATGTCAGTGCTATGTGATGGATCCATGTCGCCCTGTGACAAAGAAAAATATAAAAATGTTAGCAAAATGAAACCAATAGAATTAGCAAAAAACCTTCATAATAAAATGGTATATTGGAGTCATTAATTGGAGGTTGGTTAATTTTAATGGTATATAGTACGTACCACCCCCATGATAGTAACTTTATTTGTATCTATACGATTCAAATTGTAATTGATTAGCAACTCTTCCCCTGCACTTATTGATTTATCTCACATACAAATACATGATTTCCCTCGCTAGCCTCAAATATGCAATTGGGTTGTTTATTAGTTGACCCAGCTCATGTACTATTTATAAAACCTGCAATATTCCCTATTTCTTTTGGCCTTCCATCAATGTATACAACCACTCATTTACTTTGATCATTATCTTTTTGTTGTATATAATTTGCTGACAGTGCATACCTACACATATTTTTTTATATCGAACAACCTGAATCCAATTATTATAATTGTAACAAGGTCCAACAAACTCCATCAATTCAACAACTTTGTTGTAAAACCTTTATTCCATCCATGGAAAATAGGCCCAAACCATGTAACGACGAAGGTGCTATGTGATATATCCCATCGTTAACACAAAGATCGGTGTTTATTGGAGGAAGTTCCTTGGGTACCCATTGTTTCTGTAGATGTTTGTACCTCAAGGGCACCTCAATATCGCCTTTGTTCTCATCATCATAAGAACATGACCCCCTTGAGAAAGGAAAAATTCCATGTGTTTACTGAATTTTCTTCTAATATTTTGACCTCTAGTTGATCTCCCTATTGTAGACCTACTACATGTCTCACTTTCATTTTCTATTCTTGCATTTCCCTCACTCAAGGAAGACATATCTGACAAATACCTATTTGGTGGTACCTGCACTCCATCAAATGAGAGAGTTAGTTGGTAATGAGAGAGATATTTTGCAAATGAGGGTAATGTTGATGAAAAGTCGGCCCTAAAGTTGATGTTGAGATTAAAATTTGAATAAGTCCAACTGGGGCCTCAAGTGTTGATAACTGTATTAGATTTGTTGCTAATGTCGAGGTTTGAAAAACTGAGGAGCTTGTTTTCTAAGTAATTTTAAAAAAATAAACTGTTTCTATAGGGTGTATTAACTTATACCTGTCAATCCATGAGACTGTGCAGGATCCTCATCAAAGGGGTTCAGGTTCTTGCACATGTAATTCAATTATCTTATGTTAGCTAAAAATTACATAGTACACAACATGAACTTTGTAGACAAAAAGAGTATTAAATAAAAAAAATATGGTGTCATCATAATCATTGTAATTTTTTTAATTCCTTACCTTTACTTTATGTAGACTATGCAGGATCCTCAAGTAAAGGGTTGATGATGTCTGTAGTCAATGACCTATTCCCACCAAGGGTGAAAACATCACACAAAATATATACATGAAATCAGCACCATCAATTGAGAATCATAAGCATTACATTTGTAAGTTGATAAACAATAAATAAATATGTATCATAAGCATCATAAGCATCACATATGTATCATCATATATATAATTCGGCATCATAAGCATCGCATATGTGTCATCATAAACATGTAATCCATCACATATGTATCATAAATCACCATCCATCACATAGGTAATAAACAATCCACATTCTATAAATAAACACAAAATTCAAAAAATGTCACATGTAATCCATCACATATGTATTTTAAATCAACAACCATCACATAGCTAATAAACAATCCAAATTCCATAAATAAACACAAAGTTTTAAAAATGTCACATAAATATTCACTCTCCCTATCTCCATCTCCTCGAGGTGGCATAGTTCTACTATTAGGACCTGCTAGAGGTGGAACATGAATTAAAAACATTAAAAGGTGCATCATGAATTAATTATGTAATGGCATTAGAATTCAAAACATAATGAATTAATTATGTAACCATATAAGTCAAATAAATTTCTATCAAGAAATAAATATTAAACAGATAATATACTAATCACATACCTCATACATTTCATTCATGTCATTGATCTTCTTCTTCATCCAACTCATCATCATGACCATCATGATCATCCTCGCCATCATCATCATCATCATCATCATCATCATCATCATCATCATCATCATCATCATCATCATCATCATCATCGTCGTCGTCGTCATCATCGTCATCGTCATCATTGTCGTCGTCATCGTCATCATCGTCGTCATCATTGTCATCATCATCATCATCATCATCATCATCATCATCATCATCATCATCATCATCATCATCATCATCATCATCTTCTTTTTCTTCTTCTTCTTCTTCTTCTTCATCATCATTGAGTAACTATCGATCATGATCATCATCTACATCATATTATACTTCTTCGGTATCTTCTTCTTCCATCACATTATACTTTATCGACCTTCCTCTTGGACCATGTCTAACAACAAATGACCAACCCAATTTATGTGGAACCTCTGAGTAAAATACCTGCTCACATTGGCTTGGAAGAACATAGGGATCATCCCCAATTGGTTCAAAGTACCTTGTATTAACCATTTTAAAACCATTATCATGTTCAATAACAATTCTATCAGGATCATTTTTATTCAATCGTAGCCTATACCATTTGACAACGAACAAAACTAATTTGGAGGAATTAAAGTCACACTCAAGTATATCATCCAAAATTCCATAGTATCAATTTTGAGACTCTTGAGGATGTATATCATTTCTCGATGAAATATTTGTCACCTCAAAGACTGTAGTTATCCCAGAATCACAAGTTTTCTTCGTGTCATCCAACTACATGTAAAAATTATTGCATTGTGAGTTGATAAACATATGGATGATTAATAAATTTATATATACCTGTTTATCTCTTAAACCATAAGCTAAATCAATTTTCCCTTTGCGTAACATTGGAATCTCCATTACAATGAGCTTCTTTAACCAATGAAGCCACACCTTCCCATGTTAATGTGCGACCAGAATGTTGACAACATTCAATCCATACCATCATCCAAACAAGATTGTTTACAATATACAAATGTAGTGTGTCCTACTCTCGACCAACTGTACAAAAATTAAATAGACATCTTACAACCGATTTATTTTGAAGATTAAGAATTAATTAACTACAACAACATCTTATAATTACCTCTCACTTTCCTCAATCTACCTTTCCCAGTTAAGTACTCCCCTTCAAATTTGGTAATGGGGTTGGGATCCCAAATGCAATCCATGTGGATCTTTGTTGCAAACTTAGGAAGATATTCAAAAATTTACACCATAGTCTAGTATACCATATATCCCTCCACCATATAACCCTTAGGATGTGCTCTTTATCAAACCAAAGCCTTCAAAAATTTCAAGTGCCTCTCAACCATCCACATTGACCTAGTGTGTACAGGTCCACACAATTCAATCTCCTCAACTTGGTGTATGAGATAGTGTTCTTGCGTATTGAAAAAAGGTGAAGGTAGACACTTTTGCATTTCACACATTAGATGAGGAATTTTTCTCTTCCAATATTGTATATCTTCTTTATGGATTTCTTTACATGACAACCACCTACAAGATATTCAAGACAAAAAATATTTATTACATAACAAGTAAAACAAATCGCAAATGTAATATATGTACAATGAACTGAACAAATATCACTACTTACCTCATGTATTTTCCAAGATCATATATGACTTGCTTGACATTATTATCAAAGTGGTATGGGAGAGATAGAGGTAGAATGTACTGCAACAATTATAAAATTATATTTTCATTTTTTTCTAACATAATACAATGAAAAGTACATGCACAATATACAAATATATAGTAAATACACAAGAACATGAATTACCATAATGAAGGTATGTCAATCATGCATTTTCATCCCTGGCCCAAATTCACTTTTCTTTGATATGAGATTGTTTATGTTTGCAACAAATCTTGTGGGAAATCAAATTTTTCGTATGACTTCTTTTATAGCATTGCTTTGCTGGTCCATTAATAACCAAGGAAGGTCACTTATATTAATCTGGTCTCCATGGCTATTTGATTGAATGACATTTTTTATTGCATGATTGGATTCCTGAATGTCACTACAAATTTTGACAATTTTTTCTTTGTCACGCCTTCCATCCAATATTTTCCATAATGTCTCTGTTATATTCTTTCCAATATGCATAGTATCAAACAAATTCACAGTTTGTAACTGCTCGTAGTAGGGCAACCTACTAAATTGTTGGGGATAACTTTTTAGTCCCTTAGGAATGTGGTCATTAATGCCTTGACGACCTTCACAATCATCAATCACATCATCAGTAAAAAAACACAATAGAAAATATGTTTTATGACATAAACCATTAGATGGAATGGCATTACCTTGATGATTGATTCTATTATATTCCAACTTCCACAGGTGAGGTGTCATTCTTCATGGCTTTGATGTATTCTCTTCTTTCCCATTGAAAAGATGTTTTTCAGTATTTCAATACTTATGATTTTTGTGGAGAAAGTGTCTATACTCATCAAACACCTATGATTTTTGTGGAGAAAGTGTCTATACTCATCAAACACCTGCTTTTCTAAACTTTTTGAATGATGAGATTTCATCTTTGGACCACAAACTGGACATGCAAATTTTCCTTTTGTTTGACGAACTATAAGATAATGTATAATTGGATTAAATATGTTAATTTTTTTTAATTATAATTATCATGGGCAACTTGAAAACTATAACATACCACAAAAATGTGTTATCCCTAGGGCATCGTGTATTGTCCATACAAGCATCGCATGGAATTGAAATTGTCTTTGTCCTATTGGTCTAGAGACGTCATACATAGTGACACCATTCCATAACTCCAACAACTCATTGATAAGAGGCTCAATATATACATTCATATCTTTAACTTGGGACTTACCTAGTCGAATGAACAAAATAATTACATAATTATTGTATGCATGTAAAATTCATCTTTATAACAAGTATTCAATTAGAAATCAAAGGGAAATCACAAATCCCTGCCTAATCAAAGAATCTTAACAAACTAATAATGAAATAATGCAATATCAAACAAATAGGAATTAAAATAGTTCAAATCAAACTCCCTATTACAAGATTGCATATAGTTTTCATTGCTCTTCTCTTCTATGTGGTATGATGGCTCTCAGATATTGCGCTGGTAACCTGCAAGTGACAAAAAGATTCGAAGTTCGCGATTGTTGAAAATGGAGATTGAATGTTCAATTTATAGATTTTTTTGAGAATATTGATTGAAAGATGGAACAAATTGATCAAGAGGTGGAACTCAGGTGAGCTCACATGCTGATTGATAGTTGAACTATTGATTTAGAGGTGAAACTCAATAGATTGAATAGATCAATGTAGTCAACTGAATGAGAAAAAGTTGACTGAAGGAAGAAAAAGAATGATTGGAGAAAATAAAGAAGATGAAATAGTTAACTAGAAGATGGAAATAGAGATTGGAGAGATAAATGATTTAATTAATTGATTGATTAAATTAATTAATTTAGCATGTGCTTGCATTTTAACTTCGATTTTCAATTTAATCTTTGCATGAGATTTATTCAAATAATTAAATTTATTTAATTCAATTTAGTATTTGAATATATTTAGAACTTGACTTTGATTTTCAATTTGTCTTTTGAAATCATGCACATGTAATTGAATTTGGAAGAAATTAGAAGAATATGAAATTAAATGAAATTAGAATTTGGGGGATTTGGAAATGGAAGAATTAATTAGTTAATTAAATAATTTAAAGAAACTATTTAATTATTTAGAAATAGAATTTAATTAAATAATAAAGATTATTTAATTTAAAGGATTAAATCACAATTAATTAAATAATAAATATTTAATTAATATTTAGAAAAGGGTTAAATGATTAGATGATTAGAGAGATAGAAATTGAATAATTAGTAATTCATTTAAATAATAAAGATTATTTAAATTGGGGAATTAATCAGAATTAATTAAATAACAAATATTTAATTAACATTTAGAAATTAGTTAAAATGATTAAATGATGATAGAATAAAAAATAAAATAATTAGTAAGATTATGAGGAAATATGAAATAGAAGAATAAAATTAATTAACTTAATTAAAGAATTATTTAATCAATTAGAGGAATAATTAGTACATGATCAATGAGACATTTTTAGGTGTCTACATTTGCCCCTCTTTGAGACAATGTCGAAATGACATTGTTTCAAAGAAAACGAAAATTTTTGCCCCAGTATGCCTTGGTACTGCTGTATAGTGTAAATATGCCCCCTCGAAAAAGGTGGTCAGAAAATTCAAAAATCGAGACCATGTTTTCGATATCAGTTTAACAAGCAAGTGTGTAAAATTTCGTGTGATTTCTAGATCGGTTGAGTAGGCTGCAAGGTGTTTGAAGATAGCGGGGACCACGGGCGTCGAGGTGTCAAAAAACCCTAATTTTGAGCTATAAATAGAGATTTTTAGGTTTTCATTTGCTCATTTGCAATTTGGTAATTCCTTGGTTTTCTCTGCAATTTGTGTGCTTTTTCTGAGTATTTGATCCTCATGGCTAGTTATAGAGCTCGATTGCCCCTGTCTGACCAAGTCCATTCATATCAGAGACCTCATGAGACTGGCGGCATGGTATTTTTCCAATTTTTTTCTTGATTTTTTTGTCTGTTTTATGCTATTTTCCAAAAAAAAATTCCATGATCAATTTTTGCACTGTGTTACACAATCGCTTGTCGATGTTTACGCATTCATTGTTAATGTATCACAAACGCTCTAAATGCTACGCATTTGTCTTAAGTGTTATGCTTTCGTGTTAAACATGCCAAATTCACTCATTTCTTTGTGCAATAGTGTGTATTGTAACACATGCGCTCATTTCATTACGCATTAGCTTTAATCGTCATGCAAGAGTCATATGTTGGCATTTTTTATGATTATGTTGTGATTGTCATTGATGGACACACACTTGCATTGAGATCATTTTTTTATGTATAAGTTAAAGCTCAACCGGTACATGTTCCAACCGGTATGATGCATTATAGTCCTTAGACTATTGGTGTTTTGCAAAAAGTGATTACCGATCTAAAGTGGTATGTTGATCCCAAGCGGTTCGAGGATCTCAAGCGATACAAAGGACCAAAGCGGCAAAACACATATTTGCCAGTCTTCATTTTGTCAAACTGGCAACAAACATTTTGCTTGAACCGGTATTTTGTATGAACCGGTAATACTCTGTGATGAGTTACCAACCGGCATTTTGTGATGAGTTACCATCCACCGATTGTTTGATGGTGCCGACACTTTAGCAGTGCTTTTTGTGTCGTGTTACCAGATGTGTCTAGATACATTGAACCTAGGAAATTGTATTGTAATCCTATTAGACCGACATGAAATCAGATTCCTTTATAAGGACATCATGTCTAGGGTTTTAGGTTGTTGGCATTGTTGCGATTGATGTTGTTGCTAGGGTTTAAGGTGGTTGAGGAGTTAGAGAGAGTATGAATGTGTAGAAGACTGAAGTAATGCTGGAATGCATTAGGAATGAGCTATCAAGGATCTAACCAAGCAATCTGTGCTATTTGCTAGATCACTCACTTGTTGATTACTCACATCTTTGACAAGTGTGTAGCCCTTAACCAGGTAGGCCCAAAAGCCTCTTGTAAATCCTCTAACAAGGTGGTTCACATCTGTGGATCTAAAATCCTCTAGCAAGGTAGTCTTTAATTGGACTTATCTCCTAACAGAGATTGAGATTCCTAACAGGATCTGTTCTAGTAAAGAACATTGTAAGACCTTAACTAGTCTGGTTCCTATTCTGCAGATAGTTACTTATGAGTTCCATCTCACCATGGTTTTTCCCATTTGGGTTTCCACATCAAAATCTCTTGTGTTATGGTGTTTGTGCTTCTGTGGGTGAATGCATTATTTTCTATTTGGTTTGCATGTGTGCTAACCGGTTTGTCTGCTAAACTGTTTTACCAGTTTACTATTTGTCTAGCAAAGTGTTTAAGTGCAAAGATTTTTGCCATACTAATTCACCCCCCCTCTTAGTATTCATCAATTGGTATCAGAGCCTACCTTTCTATAAGTTTAACCACTTGGAAAGAGATATGGGGGAATACACATTGAGGGAACTTACTCATCGGCTCACTCAGTCTGAGTAAGCCTATGATGATCTTATGGTCAAATATAAGGCATCTTAAGAAAAGAGGAGAGAACATGCTGAAAAGTTGATGGAGCTATCTGAAAATAGTTCTTTTGATGAAGTAGACATGGAAGCCCTAATTCAAGAAGTAGAAAAGCTGAATGAATCCAATTCCAACCCGAGAAAAGAATTGGAAGGACTGACTATTTGAATGTATCAAGAGCTTGAGAACCAGAGGAAAGCTGAAGATCTAGTCAAAGACAAAGATCATGAAAACTCCAAGCTGAAGCAAGAGATTAGTGCCCTAACTGCTCAACTCCATGCAAGAAAAGTGGAAAAGGAAGACATGCAAGGAGAACTAAACATTGCCATCTCTGAAAATGAAAACCTGATGGAAACAAATGCTGCTATTTCCAATGAACTCTCTGAGTCAAAGGAAATACTTGCTAAGTTCAACAAGAGTACTGCCAAGCTAGAGCAAAAGCTTGAATCTGCCAAACTGTCAAGAATACTGATGGACTTGGTTATTCTGGTCATGAGGAAGGTGAGACCTCTGGTACAAATGCTGGAACATCAAAGAATCAACCGGCATCAAAGGATAAAGGTAAGAAAAAGTTTAAACCTGTTTGCTTTAACTGTCTTAAAGAAGGACATACTGCCAATGTGTGTAGAAGCAAGGCTTACAATAATTTTCCTTATTTCCTAAATGATAAGCCTAGATCCTATAAATTCAATGGTAACTGTTATGCATGCAACAAGTTTGGGAATAGAGCATCTGAATGCAGGTCTGTTATGAACAACACTAGTAGATATCCTCAGAGGACCCAAGGAGTTGGTCCTGAACCTTTTGTGAACCAGAATCACAACCAGTTTAATGCTTTCAATCATCAGTCAAGAAGCGGTGGCTATCAAGTAGCAACCAGATGGAGAGAAAACTGTATGGTCTATCATGTTCATGGTCACACTGCTGCAACATGTAGGAGGAAGAATGACAACATGAATAATGAACCTTGGAGAGCACCTGGATTGGTCTGCTATCACTGCAACAAACCGGGTCATATTGCTAGATTCTGTAGATCAAGAAAGAAAATATCAAATGACATATCGGTCACTCCAGAAGGAAACATTGATATTGACACTGTTCAAGTGGATATGAACAAAACCTGGAAGAAGAAACTAGCGGTGTTGCAAGAGGAACCGGTTTCTGCACCTAATGTGGAAATCACGGAACCGACAAACTAAGATTCAGAAAAGCTTAGGGGGAGCAAATGGCAAAATGTTTCAAACCCTCAGTTTACACTGATAAAAGTCCTTAACTGGTGTATGACACATGTCAGTCAGCAGAAGATCGAAAACGGTAAAAGGCAAATTAGGGTTTATGCCCTAATGGTGGAGCATTAATTGCAGTAGGTGAGGAATGTGTTTAAAAGGAATTTTCAAATCATTTCTCACTATCATTTTTTAAGCAAAGAAGTTTTTCAAGTGTAGAGCAACGATAAAGCGATTTGTGCTATGATTC
Organism: Cryptomeria japonica; assembly: GCF_030272615.1. Lineage (NCBI taxonomy): Eukaryota > Viridiplantae > Streptophyta > Pinopsida > Cupressales > Cupressaceae > Cryptomeria > Cryptomeria japonica. Next base: position 372,398,411 of record NC_081410.1, on the reverse strand, counting down.
AGAGAAAGTTGGAAACCTTGAAGGAGATTCAAATTCAAATTGCAAACGGACAAGTGAATAACATAAAGCGGTGATTCTGCAACCGAAGGAGTGTGAGGTGGAGAAGAATTTGAAAGCCCTAAATTCATGATTTCTGAAAGGTATTTTTCAAGTTTTCAGTTTCTATCATGGCTTCTACATCCCATACTAGCTCTAGTGCATCTGTTGATTCAACAATCTTTATTCAACACAAGTCTAAATACAAAGGCCTCTTCTTCATGAGAAGAAGAAGACTCTTGTTACTGGAAGGGAAGGGTCAAGAAGTGCTCAAAAATACACACACCCTTGCTCTAGAAGCTCTGAAGATGCATTGAGTGGCTGAAGCCAACAGGAAGGCTGAGCAAGAACCGACAATAACTAAACCGGATGAAGTGTTTGACAATGAAGGAAACTCGGTCAATGAACCCATAGACACTATTGATGTCAATGCTCTGGATGGAGAGGATTTTGCTCAAGGTACACCATCGGAAGAAACAAGATAGGAAAAGTAGACAGAACAGGAAGAAAAGCAAAAGGAAACTAAGGACAAATAGGAGGAAGCAAAGAAGCAAGCGGAGAAGCAGAAGAAAGAAGAAGAGGAGAAGAAGAAGAAGGACACAGAGGAGAAGAAGAAGAAAGAAGAGGAGAAGAAGAAGAAGGATGAAGAGGAGAAGAAGAAGAAGGAAGAAGATGAGGAGAAACACAAATAGGAAGAAAAGAGAAAATAAGAAGAGAAGAAAAGAAAAGAAGAGGAAGAAGAGAAAATGAAACAAGAAGATGCAAGGAAGAAGAAAGAGGAAGAGGATGAAAAGAAGAGAAAGGAAGAGGAGAAGCAAAAGGAAGCAGAAAAGAAGAAGGAAGAGGAAGATAAGGTAGAGGAGAAGAGGAAGGAAGCAGAGAAGAAGAAGGCAAAGGAGGATAAGGAAGAGGAAAAGAGAATAGAAGCAGAGAAGAAAAAGGCAGAGGAGGACAAGGAAGAAAAAGCGGCAAAGAGCATGTAGATGGAGACACCTAAGGCAACTGGTAGTCAAGCCAAACCAAATGACCTCACTAGTCCCATTGACCTCCAGTCTACAAGTGAAATGGAGCTACTACAGAGCATCAAGGTTGCTCAAGAACGCCCTGAAGTGATACGGAGGAAAAAGGAGCAAGATGTGATCCAAGCAGCAGTGGACACTTTTACCGGTTTGTTACCTGTCACAAACCTCCCCAGCACTGACTCATCATTGGCCCAATTGAAGCTCCTATGCATAGTAGTGGATGATCAAGTACAAAGCTTAGAGGAGGTAGCAGAGGAAAATGCAAAGAAAGAGCATCAAAAGGCTCTCAACATTGCCCTGGTGAAGAAGCTTAATGAGCTCCGGTCTGAACTACAAAAAGCATAGAAGGATATAAGGAATTCTCTAGATGAAGGGAATCTTCTACTCAGCAAGATTTCCCAACCCCATCTATTCTATGATGATGTGCTTGCATAGAAGCAAAAGATTCAATCTGACTTGTAGTTGTATATGATTACCTTCAAGCTATCGTATGACTCTTTTACAGCTTATGGGAAAACCGTTCACTGATTTCATATCTAGTCTACTAAAATAGAGCATGAGATCAGCACCCGGTCATGAGATTTGTAGGAGCTACAACTGGTTCTACTCCCACATCTGCAAATACTTCAGAAGTGCTATCTTAATCTAGATGCCTTAATGACAACACAGGAGATGAGCACACTAGATGCCATGGAAGAACAGGTCTCCCAGATGCAAACAAAGAAAGAAGTGGCAACCTCCCTCCTTGAGTTCTGGTCTTTATCTATGAAACAATTCTTGCAAAACTTTAAATCTATTTTTGACAAGTTTTATTCTTTACTGTCATAAACACTTATTATTTTAATGAAACATTGGTTAGTCTGTAATATTATTTTTGTCATTGTTGGCAAAGGGGGATAAGTATAAATTTTGAATGTTGTGATGTATACTTTCATGTTATTTCTATTAAGAAGTAGTATACATTGTATTTTCTGCAAAAGGGATAGTGTATATGCCTAGGGGGAGTAATTTTGATTCTGGCATATTTTTATTGTAAAACACTTAGATGCCAAAATTTCCTAAGTGTTGCCACCAATGCCAAAGGGGGAGATTGTTGACATTTTTGATGATTATGTTGTGATTGTCATTGATGGACACACACTTGTATTGAGATCATTTTTGTATGTATAAGTTAAAGCTCAACTGGTACATGTTCCAACTGGTATGATGCATTATAGTCCTTAGACTATTGGTGTTTTGCAGAAAGTGATTATTGATCTGAAGCGGTATGTTGACCCCAAGAGGTTCAAGGATCTCAAGCGGTACAAAGGACCAAAGCGATGGAGCACATATTTGCCAGTCTTCATTTTGTCAAACCGGTAGCATGCATTTTGCTTGAACTGGTATTTTGTATGAACCAGTAATACTCTGTGATGAGTTACCATCCACCGATTGTTTGACGGTGCCAACACTTTAGCAGTGCTTTTTGTGTCATGTTACCAGATGCGTCTAGATACATTGAACTTAGGAAATTTTATTGTAATCCTATTGGACCGACATGAAATCAAATTCCTTTATAAGGACATCATGTCTAGGGTTTTAGGTTGTTGGTGTTATTGCGATTGATGTTGTTGCTAGGGTTTAAGGTGGTTGAGGAGTTAGAGAGAGTATGAATGTGTAGAAGACTGAAGTAATGCTAGAATGCATTAGGAATGAGCTATCAAGGATCTAACCAAGCAATCTATGCTATTTGCTAGATCACTCACTTGTTGATTACTCACATCTTTGACAAGTGTGTAGCCCTTAACCAGGTAGGCCCAAAAGCCTCTTGTAAATCCTCTAACAAGGTGGTTCACATCTGTGGATCTAAAATCCTCTAGCAAGGTAGTCTTTAATTGGACTTATCTCCTAACAGAGATTGAGATTCCTAATAGGATCTATTCTGGTAAAGAACATTGTAAGACCTTAACCGGTCTGGTTCCTATTCTGCAGATAGTTACTTGTGAGTTCCATCTCATCGTGGTTTTTCCCATTTGGGTTTCCACGTCAAAATCTCTTGCGTTATGGTGTTTGTGCTTCCATGGGTGAATGCATTATTTGCTATTTGGTTTGCAAGTGTGCTAACCAATTTGTCTGCTAAACTGTTTTACAGGTTTATTGTTTGTCTAGCAAAGTGTTTAAGTGCAAAGATTTTTGGCATACTAATTCACCCCCCCTTCTTAGTATTCATCATCATAATTGTACCACATTAGTCATAACTATCACACATTCATTGTACATGTAATTTTTGTCATGCGTTTTGAAAATATTTTTGTTTTTCGGGGTCCGATATTTGATATTTTCAACATTTTCTTGTTGCAGGAGAACATTGGAGTGTTATACTCCTGATAGAGAAGACCTAGTGGACTTGATCTTCGAGCTGACTTACTTGATGAGGAGATTGAGCATATCCAACAGCTTGGTCTATATCATTTTTTACACTTGCCAGAGGTTACGGCCAACAGAGCCATGATTACAACTTTGATAGAGCGGTGGCACTCTGAGACTTGTTCTTTCCATCTTCTGATTGGTGAGGCATCCATTACCTTAGAGGATGTATGGGGTATACTATGTATTCCTATTCATGGTGAGAGATTTGTATATGACCATGATGATGGCATTGCTAGACTATGTGCACTTTTCGAGTGTGAGATACAGGACTTGTATATCAGTGGTCGTTATGACATCCCTTGGGCATGATTAGACTATGATGACATGACTATTGTATTATGCGGTGTTGTCAGTGGTTTACTGATACCTGATAGACGAGGTCATGGATTTCCAGTTGGGTGGGGCAGAGTGCTCCATGATATGATTGTTCATCATCAATTGTATGTGTGGGGTCCTTGTCTACTAGCCATGTTGTACTATCAGTTGCATGGTATTGTGTATCTAGGATACCGATCTATCAGTTGTGGTGTGACTCTACTCCAAACTTGGGCATGGGAGCATATTTCTATCTCTAGGCCAATTATTCATGTAGATTTTCAGCCTGGTGAGCCTTATGCTTTTAGGTACACAGCAGGTATTAGACATAGGGGTTCAGGTAATACCTTGTATTGGAGGCATCAGTTTGACATATTGCAACATTTTATTTGAAGACCATACTTCGATTGCCCCAGTTGGGAGGATGATGTAGTACACTCACCTTTCTACCAACAACAAAGATATCTGATTGGTGGGACCTTTGAGACCCAATGAATTATCGAGATGTATCTTGCAGGGCAGGTTCTGAGATAGTTCGGTGAGGTAAATGTGACACTAGTGGTTACTGCTTCTTTTTCTCGTGTATCATGGGAGGTATCTGATTGGGGTGTGTACATACAACCACATGTTTCTTTTGCGGAGTTTGATTCTCTACAACCATTACTCTGGGATTGGGGTAGAGGTGTAGCGGATCTAGGGATGATGACGAAGTATGATGTGTGGTTTGCTAGGCATAGGCTAGTGCCTTTGACTGATCTCATTGTTCTGATTATAGCATAACAGATTCGCCATCCTAGATAGTGGTTGAGGATAGAGGCAGGGGAGAGAGCTGGAGGAGGTGGAGAGGGTGGAGTTGAGAGAGGAGGTGAGGATGATGAGGGAGGAGGTGAGGGAGATGAGGGATATGAGGATGTAGATATTGGTGGAGAGACCGAGTCTATTAGCAGTGAGGATAGTGATGATTCTTCTGAGTCATCGAGTAGCAAGGATGGAGGTGATGATGAGGATATGCCAGAGCTAGAGGATGTGCCTATTGCCGAGGGTGGGAGAGGATAGGTTGGTGAGGAGAATGAGTTGCAGACTCTTAGAGCGCAGGTCCAGAGTTTGGAGGATGAGGTCGCCAGATGAGATGTTGAGTGAGAGACCTACCATGTAGATTATGGTGCCCTTGAGGCTGAGAGAGATTGCCTCTAGAGGGAGAGATATGAGGCAGTGCGGAGATGTTAGATTACCATGGATGCCTTTGATTATCTTTTTAGAATAGGTACCGATGAGTGTGACCAGGCAGAGAGATACTTCACTATTGCACAGGAGGCTATTTATTATAGACAGGCATATGAGAGAGCCATCCCTGAAGGTCAGAGAGAGCCTAGCTTCAGTGCATTTATGGGGAGGAGATCGAGTAGATCTACTTCATGACGAACCAGTTGTGGTGGCATTATGGAACCACCTCAACATCCTGAGCAGGATCTAGTGGACAGGATCCACCTGCTGATAGAGGCAATGTTGGTTTATCATGTTATCTAAGCCTTCAGGCTTATTTAGTGTATTCACACACATTATCATTTTTGGGTTATATATATATGATATACAGGTTTTGATAGTGATCTATTTATGTTTTGGTTCTCATGTATGCTTATATGATGTTATGAGTTTTGTGATGCATATCTATTTGATTCTATGCAATGGTAGTACATTTATGTATTAATGGTGCAAATGAAATCTAAATGAATGCAATGAAATCTATTATGAATTCTTAATGGAATCTATAATGAATGCAATGAAATCTATAATGAATGCAAATGAATCTATAATGAATGCAAATAAATCTATAATGAATGCAAATGAATCTATATGAATTTTTTTTGTATGATAATGGTTGAACCAATTTTAACTCAAATACACCTTGAAGAAATGTTAGTTAGATGATAGAAAGAAAAATTGATGATAGAAAGAATGTTAGAAAGAATACGATTTAGAAAGAAGATGAGAAATCAACAAACTATCAATAAGAAAATGAGATGAGAATGAAATTTGAAAGAATCACAAACCCGTGTCACATATTTTATTACATCAATATATATTCATCACTGAGCCTTATTATTGAACAATGAAGCTTAGCACATCAGGGTATAAGGAACCAAGATGCAAAGATATCTCATTGTAGAAAAAAACACGTAGTAGACAAGGAGTGAACCCTCCATTGTAGTAATTACGCTAGGGGTTGAGGTATGTGTGGCATCCAATAGCTGGAAGCTCCTATCACAGACACCCACTAGAGAAATTTCCCTAGAATTTCATCGGTTCACACCACAAATACCAAACAAAGAAAAAGATAATGCCCCATCATAGCTCCTCTAGTCACTTGTGGACATCCTTGAGTAGCATAGGAACAATATCTGTCGCCAAATGATAAAAAATAAAGACTGACCCGGACAAAATTCAGCAGCTATACTGACCTTGTGCCTTTGTTCTCAATTGCTTGATGTGATGGTTGATATTGTCTGATCTCAGAAAGTTGCGGACCCTATTTGACTAACCTATCTGATTTTGAGTGTATCCTCTTCTATTTAAGACAAGATAATGATCACTTTGTTTTGGATATGATACAATTGATAAGATAGTTTGATCAGTTGATTGCAGATGTTTGACTGGATAGTCGTATCCTTTGTTAACTCCGTGCAAAGTGTTTGTTGGATATCTGCTAGGGTATTTGTTTCTCACAAGACATTTTGTTGCAAGTTTTTTTGATTGATTGATTTTCAATTTTTAGTTCTTTTTTCCAAGAGCTTTTTCGATGTCCTTGGATTATGTAGAAAGATATTTGAATGTTTTTGATTGATTTTTTTCAAGACATTATATGGATGTTTTTGGTTGATTTTTTTAGGATTGTATTTGAATATTTTTAGTATTTTTTCAAGACGTTATATGGATGTTTTTGGTTGTTATGTTTTCCATATTTGAATATTTTTGGATGGTTTTTTCAGAACTTTAAATGGATGTTTTTGGTATTTTATGATTTTCAATGTTTTTTGGATTTTGAATATTTCAATGTTTTTTGGATTTTGAGTTTTTCAATGTTTTTGGATATTGAGTTTTTTCATTGTTTTTGGATTTATTCAGGACTTTGTATGATTTTTTGGATTTTTTTAGTTACGCCCCCAGTGTGCAAACCTGTATGGCATGATGATCTACAGAATGTATGTGGAGACAAATGAATTTTTGGCATGACCTATGTGAATGCAATATGCAAGATGAAGATGCATTTCCTATTCGAACAAGGTTGACAGTGTTTGTTTTTTGCATTTGTAATACACCAATTGAAATGGAGGTGCAAAACCTTTCATAGATAAGCGGTCAATCAATCCCTAAGGTCCCTTGGATCATTCAAATTAACACACTTAGTGACTAGGATTTACAAATGGAGACATGGAAAACTTCCCCACTAGTTCTTGAAACTTAGATCTTTGTTTGCCCATGTGTGTGCAAATGAGTTAATTCCTACTCTTGTGTTCATTAAAGATCCTTAGTACTCTATATGACTAGCTACTTGGATTATTCTAACTTCAAAAGCATCCCGAATAGAGCCTCGCTACCAGCAAGCCTTGAGAGCTCTGACGAGGTTATAGACTGTAATTTCTCAAATATTGCTCCATTGCCAGTATGTGTTCATAGCCCCGACGGAGTTACTTGCATGTTCCCATAGTCAATCTTTTTATCATACTTGTATACATGATATTTCAATTATATATCATTGCTCTTTTGCCTTGAGATGCATTTGGCATAGCTCTTTTTCTCTTTATTTTCTTGCCTTGACTTGTAAGTAATGAAAGCTACTTGGGTGTGACAATTACAGTGATGTTGAAGCAAAATTTTAGATTTTTCACTAGTCATATGATCAACTAGGTGTCTCGAGTAAATTAGAGATTTATTGTGTTTGAGATACAGCAATTGATAGATTTTGGGTTAACAAGTCTCAAATAGTGAAATTTCTACCCAACCATAAGTAAAGCGTCGTCACAAGGTAATGTTGAAAATGAATGACCTTAGGACCTCAAAGACTTCATGTCCAAATATCTAAGAAAGGAGATGACCCTTGCTTCTCTTAAATGCAAACGAATGATAAACTTGGATAGTTGCCTTGTATTATTGGTGCTGCTATATGAAAATGCAGAAACTTTTGAGAATGTGATGCATTTTTATTTTTATTTTAAAAGGAAACTATATGTAATGCAATGCTTTGAATAATATGATATGCAATGCGGAAAGTAAAACCTAAACTACACAACCCTTAGGTATAATATCGTTTAAGTTGCATGTTGTTCATAGGGTCAGAGAGTGGATCTCCCTCCATGGTAGCCAAATTATATGCTCCATTGCCTATGACCCTTGTTATGATGAAAGGACCTAGCCAGTTAGGTTTGAATTTCCCTGGCTTTTCTTGCTCCTCTAGATTCCTTTGATTCTCTTTACGTACTAGATATCCTACTTGAAAATTTTGTGGGCGGGCCCATTTATTATAACTCCGTCTCAGTCTATTTTGATATCCTTGTAGATGGTTGAATGTCATTTGTCTTTTTTCATCAAGGGTTTCGAGTTCTTGTTACCTTGCTACCCTGTAGTCTTCCTCTGATATGATGTTATGTAAGGAGAATCTTAGAGACAGTATTTCTATTTCAATGGGGAGTATCGCTTTTGTCCCATAGACCAAGGAATATGGCGTTGCTCCTGTAGGTGTGCATACTCATGTTCTGTAAGCCCAAAGAGTGGGATTTAACTGGAGATGCCAGTCACGTCGTGTGTCAGTGACTACTTTCTTAAGAATTTTTAATATTATTTTATTTGTAGCCTCTGCTTGTCCATTGCTTTGTGGATAGTATGGTGTGGCAAATCTCTATTGTATGTGAAACTTATCACACAATTCCTTCACTTACTGGTTCTTAAATGGACGTCCATTATCTATTATGAAGCACATTGGAACTCCATATCTGTATATAATGTAGTTGAGCATGAATTTTGATATCTACTTTCCAGTGGTGTAGGTAAGAGGAATTGCCTCAACCCATTTGGTAAAGTACTCAATGGCTGTTAATATAAACTTGTGTCCATTGGAAGAAGTAGGGTTTATTTTACCCACTAGATCTAATCCCCATTATGAAAATGGCCATGGTGATGTAATGGGTTGAAGATCTTGTGCTGGTGCATGAATGAGGTCTCCATGCATTTGGCATTATTTACACTTCTGTACATATTTGCAAGCATCCTTTTCCATGGTTCACCAGTAATAACCTGTTCTCAACAATTTCTTTGACAATGGTGGACCACTTTGGTGAGCCCCACAAATTCCATCATGGACTTCTTTTAAAGTAAGGTGTGCTTCACTGTCATCTAGACATCGGAGAAGAGTTTCATCGAAACCCTTTCTATACAAAGTATCAGCTATAATGGTGTATCTAGATGCCTAACGAATAAAGGTCTTCTTTTGATTTTTGGATAGATCCAGTGACATGTATTGAGTATGTAAACATGTATATATTTCATTGAGCCAAGGTGATTCTGGACCCACAATTGCACATACATATTCTGATAAGGGAGTCTCATTTGCTGGTAGCATCAACTGTTCTATGATGAACTCAAACTGAGTTTCGTTAGCAGGCATATTCAGAAGAGATCCTATGGTAGCCATTGCATCTACTGCCTTGTTTTGTATCCTTGGGATCTGTTCGAAGGTAATTTTGCTAAAGTGCTCCTTGTAATCCTCGACTAGCTTCTTATAAGGCATGAGTTTGTCATCCTTCATGTTGTAATCATCATTTACCTAGTTTACAATCAACTGTGAATCACCATAGACGTGTAACTCTTGTATTCTCCATTGTATAGTTGTATGAAGCCCTAAGAGGAGAGCTTCATTTTCAGCTATATTGTTTGTTCATTGGAAATTGATCCTAAATGACTTAGGTATAACATCCCCTTGAGGGGTGACGAAAAGAATCCCTGCTCCAGATCCATGTCTTGTATATGACCCATCAAAATATAATTTCCACATTATAGAGGCACTTAATATAAACGTGGATTCATCTGGAAAGTCTATCAGCAATGGGTGACTATCCTATATAGGAGCCTCTACTAATTGATCTGCTATAATTTTTCCTTTGATGGCTTTTCTATCTATGTATTCTATATCAAACTCGCTCAGGATCATAACCCACTTAGCCAATCACCCAGTCAATGTTTCTCTACTCAATAGGTACTTGAGTGGGTCAAAGTGTGTAATGAGTTGCACCTTAAGACTCAACATGTAATGTCAGAGCTTTTGGGATGCAAATATTACTGCTAAGCATGCTCTCTCTATAGGGGTATAATTAAGCTCATAGCTGATCAAAGTCCTAATTATATAACAAATGGCTCTTTCTTTTCCATTTTCGTCATGTTGTGCCAATAGAGCTCCTAGAGCTGAGTTTGTTGCTGATATGTATAATAAGAGGTTTTCCTGGAGTAGGAGATATTAACATTGGTGTGTTCAAAAGATAGTCTTTTAGAGCTTGGAAAGCTTCCTGGCATTGTTCTGTCCATTTAAAAGCAACTCCTTTCCTAAGTAAATGCTGGAATGGGTGACACTTATCTGCCAACTATGCTACGAATCTCCTCATGGATTGCAGTCTTCCTTGTAACCCTCTGAGTTGTTTAAGTGTTGATGGAGGTTGCATATCAATGATTTCCTTGACCTTGGCAGGGTCTATTTCAATTCCTCTGTTTGACACTATAAACCCTAATAGTTTACCTATTGTTATGCCAAACACACACTTCTTTGGGTTTAATATGACATTATACTATTCCAACTGATCAAATATCTATGTAAGAATTGCAAGGTGACTTTCTCTTGTTTGTGATGTAGCCAATATGTCATCCACGTAATCTTCCATTATGTTGTGGATCATGTCATGAAAAAATGTTGTCATGCCTCTTTGGTATGTTGCTCCAGCATTTTTGAGACCAAATGGCATCACATTCCAGAAGTATGTTCCCCATGGGTATGTAAAGGTTGTTTTATGTTGATATTCTGGTGCAATTTTAATCTGGTTGTATCCTGAAAAACCATCCATTAAGGATGGCATCTCATTTCTAGCTGTTAGGTTAACTATCATATCGATATTTGGTAGTGGGAAGTCATCCTTAGGACAAGTTTTATTTAGATCCCAGAAATCCATGCAAATTCTTATGCCTCTTGTGGGCTTAGTCACATGTACCAGGTTGGATATCCATTTCACATAGTCAATAGGTCTAATAAAAACTACATCCAACAACTTTTGTAGTTCTATTTTAACCAGTAATGTGATACTTGGATGCATTTTTCTCAGTTTTTGCTTGTAAGGTTTAACTCCCGATATCAAACGTAAGTGATGCAACACTAATTCAGAGTCTAATCCTGGCATGTTTGAATAGGACCAAAAAAATTTGATAGGTCGTTGCTTGAAAAAATGAATGAATCTGTCTTTTTCTTCTTTGCCTAGTGATTTTGCCAGATGGATGTTATGTATAACCTCCCCTTCTGCTATGTTTACTTCTTTTGTTTCCTCTATAAGTAATGTTGAACTTTCTCTTTCCCTAGGAAGATTACCCAAGTCACTCTTGCCATTATGGGTAGTTTGATCCTTATCTTCTATTGCAGAAGAACTCTCTTCTCCAAAGTATGTTGTTCTATTTAGGTCTACAACAAACCCTACTTTGTGATCACCTTGTGGAAATCCCTCTCTGACTCCTAGAAATTTTGAAATTGCTTCGTTGTTTTCAAACCAATCCAGTGTTGGTTTTCCTTCTTGCCCCCAATCAATCAAGTGTGAATTCACTAGGGTTAAATCATTATTCCCTTCTTTAGTAGACTCTGATAACATGAAGACTTGATTGTTTGAATGTCTTTGTGTATTTTCATCCTATATAAGCTTTATTTGATACCTTGATATTACACTTTCTGGTGGGCTAGAATCATGGAGTGATAAGAATTCGTAGTCATGAGAGTATGTCTCACTTTCAATATATGTTTCATCATATGAGCTATCATCACTTATTTATTTTTGTTCCTTCCTTTGATTCTGTTGTAGATTGACTAGTCTTCTTTGGACATTAGTTACCCTTCTTAAGCCTGGTATAAGCCTTTGCAATCTTTCTTCATCTATTTCATTAGGTTGAGCCTGAGTTGTTTCTTGTGGTAGAAGTAGTGACAATAACCATAGATGGGATTCGAGTGGTGGTGGTAAACCTGCATCTGTTGCCACATTAGCCTATACTGTTGTGTCAACAACTGCATCATTTTGTAACTTAGTGGTAGGTTCTTGCAGGAATTGTCTCATGTCTTCTCCATCTGATTCTACACTAGGTGATGTAGGTACTTGATTACTTGTTTGAGATGAATATGGAAGCACCTGTGTGGACAAATCCCTTTGTGGTATATAGTCTGATGGTTTTCTTGGTCAATTTAATATATCAAGGGTATGTTGTCTTTCTTCTATGATATGTTGTACATGCTTATATCCCAATCCTTGATTCCCTGGATTATCATTAGGAACAACAGGTTCTAGTCTTCCTTGTTTCTGTAACCCAAGGCCTATGGTACCATCATATCCATGTCTCTGGAGCATTTTGAATCCATTGCCATACTGATATGTGGGTATTCTGGGTATCGTCATGTGATCTTATTCTCTATATATCCAATGGTTAACATCTTCATTCAAGGATTCTTCTTGTAAGTCACCCCATCTAATAAAAGAGCATGAGTCTATGTATCTAACAATTTCTTTTCCTTTGTCCTATTTTTGTACTGTATTGTGAGGTTTCCCAAAAGACTTAGGAGAAAGAGACAATTGTTTCCCACTTAAAGTATTTGCAATAGAATACTCTCCACAACCCATATCTTTTTTTTGTAAGGAGGATATTGTAGGCATATCCTTTTTTGTTTATGTGATCTTTAATGTTTCTAGTTGTGTAGTGAGAGGTGTGGCCTAATTGATAGGCACCTGATTATCCACACTGTCTTTCAGGTAATTGCAATGTTGGAATGGATTTGGATCACCCTTTATGGCGATTTCAATACCATTGTATGGGAATTTGACACATTGATGAAATATGGATGGTACCACTTGCATGGTGTGGATCCATAGGCGGCCCAATAACATGTTATATCCTAGTTCTTTGTCCAAGACTGGAAAAGATACCTCTATTGTTATAGGTCCTACTTCTACAGGTAATGTTACAATGCCTTTTGATGGGCGTTCTTCATCATAATAAGCCTTGATATTTATCCTCTTGGAAGAATCAATGTGAAGTTCAAAATATCCTAATGCTTTGACCAGCTTTAAAGTACAAATGTTGAGACGGGCTCCCCCATCTATGAGTACTCTTCTGATTCTTCTCTTAAGAATATAAGCTTCCAAATGTAGTGGGTTGTTATGAAGTAGTCTATCACTAGGAATATCTTGTTCTATGAATGCAATACATGTGCCTTGTGTCAAATTTCCTACCATAGACTAGAAGGCATTTTCATCTATATCTTTGTCTACTACCGAATCTTGAAGTGCTTTGTCCAGTATAGCTCTATGAGTGGGCGAAATAAGAAATAGTTTGAATAATGATATTTGTGCCAGATTTTTCTTAAGTTTCTCAACAACATTGTAAGTCCCTACCGATGGTGGATGATTTGGTGGTATCCCTTGTAAAGTTACCTTTGATCTGCGAGTAACCACTACATAGTCTCTTTCTCTGGGAGTTATGGTAATTGTAGCGATTGTATCATTTGACTTACAAGATTTGTCGGTATCATAAGCTATTTTATCAAGATTTATGTTAAATCCCTCTTCATAGTTTTTATGTGTATGTTTGAAATCCATGATGTGTTCTATGAGTTCATCTTCAAACCAACCTGAGTGAGATGGTTAATCATGCCCCCAGTCTCTGAGACAAAGATTTCTATCATCATCATACTTTGGTGCCTCTGATATCATGAAAATCTAGTTATCATCTCTGTGAGTGTCTTGATATTGGTCATCTTGATCAAGTGTTTTCTTCTAAATCATTGTTTGCTACATCTCCTAAGCTAATGGCATGAATAGTGTAGTCGTATGAGACCTTTGTATAATTAGTTGTATTGTCTTGGGTACCTGACGTGGTAGCTTTCCCTTTGTCATGCTTAACAAAAGGATCCTTAAAAATTGTATGATTTGTGTTTGCTGAGGTTTTATCAGTATCAATTGTGATGTCCCCTTGGTCTATCATATCTTGGACCAAGTTTTTCAATTTTTAGCAACTTGTTGTTTTGTGACCTTTAGTTCAATGGTAATCACAGAAATCATTATAATTCCACCATGTGGGTTTGAAAGGACTTGGTTCATACACTCTTACTTCAGGTAAAGTGATCATGTTTGTCTGTATTAACTTTTTGAGCACTGACTCAATAGGTTCTCCTAGAGGTGTGTAATTTCTTCTTCGAGCATTTACCCTGGGGTATCTTGTGTTCATGTTTTGTGTAGAATTTACATTTTTTGAGGTTGTGTTATTCCCTATATGTGGATTATATGACTGACTCATTCCCAAAGATAAAATGGGTTGAGTTTTGTTTATCGTTCTAGCGTCTACAATACCATCATTGGTCACATTTTTGTTTTTCGACCAAAACTTAGATTTGTCATTGTTGTTGGTGTTGCCATACTTAATAAGAACTTGTTCTACTAGTCCCCTCTCACATTTGAGAGCCTTTTCTGTGATTTGTTTGAATATGGTAAACATTGGATTTGTATCGGATATTTAATCTTAGGAATCAAGTTTTCTGTGAATATATCCACTTGCTCTGTTTCTGGGATAACTGTCTTGCACCTCCTATAGAGAGCCCTCCATCATTGTATGAAGGATGCAAATGTTTCATTCTCATATTGTTTAGCAGCACATAATTCCATCAAAGTAACTAGGGTGTCAATGTTATGTGAGAAGTTTGCAATAAATTGTTCAGCTAATTCTCCCCATGATGTGATTGTTGGTGGTAAATGTGAAAACCACTCTAAAGATGGACCTCCAAGAATTTTAGGAAATAATCTCATTAAATAAGTATCTTCTGAGGCAACTTCTATACATGCCATAAAAAATTCTCTGATATGATCTCTAGGATCACCCTTCCCTCGATATCTATCAAATTTGGGCATTTCAAAATATTGTGGAAAAGGTGGCATGTATAATGTGTGATCAAATGGATAAGGACGTAAATCTTGCATTGTGTAGCTTTTCTTCTCGTTACCAATTTGCATGGTTATCATTTGTTGCAAAATTTGTATTTGTTGTGTTAGAATATCTATTTGTGTCAAAGGTAGACCTTGTGTTTGTGTATATCCCACAAAAGGATTCGTGGTTGCATAACTAGGAGGTTGTTGGAAGGTACCAAGATTATAACTTTGTGTGTTGTGCATTCCACTAGGTACTGTGAAATAGGTGATATGCAAATCCATGTTTGGTTGAGTTGTACTTGTTGTGTTGGCAAGACCTAGATTTGCATTTTGATGACTATATGTTGATCCCATAGAATAGGAAACTGGAGGTTGGGTTGCACTTGTTGCTTGTGTTTGAATAGGTACTGAGACACTTTATATTATCGGTATGCTTTGTGTTGGTATACTAACATTGATCGCCAAGGTTGACGCACTTGTTTGAAAGTTTGCATTTGCATTGACATTTGTTTGGATAGGTACGTTTTGAGGAAGACTGGAGGTCATTGCTTGTATTTGTGTCATGGGTGTTGTTTGACTATTGTCTTGACCTAAAGTTTTTCCCGGTGGTAAATATTTGTGACATCAAAATCCTCAGGTAGTTTTGCCCCATTTTGTATTAACAACGAAAGATACTTGTCCCTATCACTATGTATAAGTGCATCTAGGATCATGAGAACATGTGGGTCTTGTTGAGCGGACTCAATTTCTTCTTTTGTCAAATGTTGTTGTAATTCATTTAGGGTGGACATTGTCTATGTACCTAAGTGTTGACATGTTGACATGTCCATATTCCAAGTAGGGTTTATAGACTGTGTGTTGTTTAGGTCCATTATTCCTTTTGCTTTTTGTGACCTTGTGACAGGCATCTAAAATTGCTTATATGAAGGTGGTTCTATGCAAGATGATGACTTAACACTAGACTGTAGACGTAAATATGAGGTATGCAAGGCTATACTAGACTCTCTATTAAGGATTTTGACGTGAGACCTATTGAGCATTTCTAGATTTCTCTAATGCAAGTCTTTCCATTTCTTGACTAAGTTGTTCAGCCTCGATCTCTCTATCAATTCTACGAGAAATCTTACACTCAATGTTTATCTCATGTATGACTCCTATATATTGAGGTGCACTTCTTCTTAAGTCCCAAGCTAAGTTAGCTAGACCATAAATGATTTCTCATTGACCATCATTTGGCACTAGATTAGGTTGCTCGAAGGGGAGTAAACCATCACCTGGGAGACCCATGAAGACACATGCTATGACTCTATAGCTGACAATGGACTTAGACGTATATGAGGTCTAGATGATGACGTATATGATAATGTAGGACTATGTAACTAATATGGATGATAATGCAAAAGACTTAGGACGATAATGAGGATGTAAGTGGGACTAAGCAAAAGACGTAGGACGATAATGAGGATGTAAGTGGGACTATGCAAAAGACGTAGGATGATAATGAGGATGTAAGTGGGACTATGCAAAAGACATAGGACGATAATGAGGACGTAAGTGGGACTATGTAAAAGACTACCTAAGGTCACAAGTATGTAAGGAATTTTGACTTTTGGTTTCAAAATGGACTTTATTTTCTTCATGTGTGGGACAATGTTTTGTAGTTTTCCAAATCTAAGAACAATTGCTTGGAGGTATGTATAGCTGACTGACTCAATTTTCATACAATCTCAAAAAATTCAGAGATATGTGGGATAGGGCCTGAAATAGCCCAAGGGACTGACTCAATACTGGTCTATCACAATGATACATAAAAAAGCATAGAATACAATCTTAGGCTGGAAAGTGGACACCATTCAATGAGGCCCCCGCAGCAAAATACCGAAACAAGATGGACAAATAGAAAGTCTGGTAGCATTGGCTCCACTCCATGGCACACACTTCTCGGGCATGCCAGTCTCTCCTACCCCAAATATCCGAAGATCTTATCACCGAGGGATTTCTGTCTCATAATGTAAGGTACATGAGGGGTATCTGTGGGGTATGATCCGCACTCTCGGAATCACTGAATGTAGGATTTTTGGCAACTAAATTGGTTCGTAGTATTAGGCTTTGAGGGGTCTCGATCCAACGATGGATTCTTAGAGCAAGCCACTTAAGACTTTAGTTGAACTTATCGGTGCAGGGAAGGCCCCCACATACATCAAATTCACTCAACACTCTAGCCGCATGACCAATATATTTATATAGTGGCTCAAAAAACCCGCTCGAGGGTACGCTGGGAGACATGATATCCCCAACACATTCCAATTCGAAGTACCTCTGTGGGATGGTGAAATCCCTAGTCAAAGATACCCCTCACTAGGTAGAATAAAATAAAATTTGGATGTCGCTGTCACCTTCCTCCTTTCTCCCAAGACCCTGAAGGCGGGTGGAAAGTTGGTTAATGCAATAGTAGGTCCACCCCAAACACGATAAAAATTCTTTACCTTAATAAAAAAAGAAAAATGATTTAATCTAATGCAGCCTAATTCACGTTCGTTTTATAGCCAAAATTTAGGTGTTGAATACGCATGTGCATGTCCATTTTAAACACCAAATCGAAATATGAAAGCATACATGTAAATTTTAACCATTTTGTTGATTTTAAGCACCAAAAGACAAAGTGTGAGATACATGCATGTCAATTTTAGCCCATGTTTATTTTAAGCACCAAACAACGAAGTGTGAGATTATCTATGCATGTCCATTTTAACTGTTGTTGATTTTAAGCACCAAAAGATGAAGTGTTAGGTGATGCATGCAAAAATACTAATCTAATCCTTTTTGTAAATCCGCCATAGACTATAAACAAGAGATTAGTAGTAAAATCAAACTAACAGAAAACAGAAACTCAAAACTTGACAGAAGTGAATGCGTAACTTTACCTATGTGATTGTGTGATACTTATAGATCGAATGAATAATTCTGATAGAGTGAATGCATAATTCTGACAGACCAAATGTGTGATGATATCTAATCAATTGTGTAGCACTAACAGGTTGATTGCATAACAGATAGGCAGACAACAACAAAAAAAAAAACTTAACCCGATTAGCAACCTGCAAAACCAATTGTGAGGCCCTAGCCAAATCTCTCATCATCCATTCAATATTTATTAGATCATATTTAACTTGATAAGAAATAACTAAGATATTATATCTATCAAAGGCCAGTTGATCTTTTGACTCTTGTATCCATTTTTTTGCCTGGAGAACCTTTTGATAGTGTTTGGCTTCTTTTCTTTGTTGTTTCGTCCTTCTTGCACCTAAAATCTTGAACTGTACTTTTCTTACCATAAATTGTTATAATGAAATCATGAAATAGAAGTAATCTATTTCTAGATTAAACCAATTTTAGACAGAAATAGATAGATCAAATAACAGATAAAATAAAAAATTAGACAACAATTTTCCCTGCGAATGCGTAATCCGGAAAGGGAGATTGCGTGATCTGAACAGGGCGATTGCGTAACCCTATCAGAGTGAATGTGTGACCCTGAGGAGTCGAATGCATGATGTTGTCTATGTGATTGTGGGACGATGTAATCGCGATTGCATGACAGAATATCTGCTCTCGAAATCCATGCGAAATCTGTAAAAAAAAATGCAAAAATCTGTAGGACCTACAAAAATTACACAGAGAATAGAGAAGGTAAGTTAGTTGTGTTTCACATCGGGTTTACCAAAATGTATGCATGTAAAATTCATCTTTATAACAATTATTCAATTAGAAATCAAGGGGAAATCATGAATCCCTACCTAATCAAAGAATCTTAACAAACTAATAATGAAATAATGCAATATCAAACAAATAGGAATTAAAATAGTTCAAATCAAACTCCCTATTCCAAGATTTCATATAGCTTCCATTGCTCTTCTCTTCTCTGTGGTATGATGGCTCTCAGATATTGCACTGGTAACTTGCAAGTGACACAAAGATTCAAAGTTCGTGATTGTTGAAAATGAAGATTGAATGTTCAATTTATAGATTTTTTGAGAATATTGATTGAAAGATGGAACAAATTGATTAGGAGGTGGAACTCAGGTGAGCTCACATGCTGATTGATAGTTGAACTATTGATTTAGAGGTGAAACTCAATAGATTGAATAGATCAATGGAGTCAACTGATTGAGAAAAAGTTGACTAAAGGAAGAAAAAGAATGATTGGAGGAAATAAAGAAGATGAAATAGTTAACTAGAAGATGGAAATAGAGATTGGAGAGATAAATGATTTAATTAATTAATTGATGAAATTAATTAATTTAGCATGTGCTTGCATTTTAACTTAGATTTTCAATTTAATCTTTGCATGATATTTATTCAAATAATTGAATTTATTTAATTCAATTTAGTATTTGAATATATTTAGAACTTGGCTTTGATTTTCAATTTGGTTTTTGAAATCATGCACATGTAATTGAATTTGGAAGAAAATAGAAGAATATGAAATTAAATGAAATTAGAATTTGGGGGATTTGGAAATGGAAGAATTAATTAGTTAATTAAATAATTTAAAGAAACTATTTAATTATTTAGAAATAGAATTTAATTAAATAATAAAGTTTATTTAATTTAAAGGATTAAATCGCAATTAATTAAATAATAAATATTTAATTAATATTTAGAAAAGGGTTTAATGATTAGATGATTAGAGAGATAGAAATTGAATAATTAGTAATTTATTTAAATAATAAAGATTATTTAAATTGGGGAATTAATCAGAATTAATTAAATAACAAATATTTAATTAACATTTAGAAATTAGTTAAAATGATTAAATGATGATAGAATAAAAAATATAATAACTAGTAAAATTATGAGGAAATATGAAATAGAAGAATAAGATTAATTAACTTAATTAAATAATTAAAGAATTATTTAATCAATTAGAGGAATAATTAGTACATGATCAATGAGACATTTTTAGGTGTCTACAATTATTATGACCATTTTACTGCAATATTTATAATTAAATGTAGATGACTATTAAATGATTAAATACTCAGAACAATCATTGCCAACATTATGTGCTCCCTCTTTATTGAAATCCATGGAGGAATGTTATTGTTGATAACAAAAACAGGCCACACTGAGTAAACAAATCACAACTCTCCAAATGGATTGACATTGTCCGCTACCAATGAAAGCCTGATATTACGAGGTTCTTCTTTAAAGTTTGGCCACTTTTCCTCTATGTCCATAAATGTTGAACCATTCACAGGCATTCGAATAATGTCATCTTGACTTCTATTGCATGCATGGTAATCCATAAATTGTGCCAAGCTAGTGCACTTGAATAATCATTGCATATGTGGAATAATGGGAATATAACGAAGAACCTTGTGAGGCACCTTTTTTGTTTTTTTATCTGTTCGATATCTACTGATATGACATTCAAGGCATTCAGTTCGAAATTCATGTTGTTTGTGATATATAATATGATCATTGGGACAAGCATCTATTGCTTGATACTCCATTCAAATATCTTTCATAATAGTAGATAATTCTTGGTATGAGTGAGGTATAATATTTGATGGTGGTAACAAAAACTCACCTATCAATCTAGAACAAAAAAATATAATTTGTTAATATAAAGAATATTACTGGTACATGATTCACCATTTATTAACTATAATGACATATATGACATACCTTAACATACATGAGATTGTTATGTTGGATAAACCATTCATAACCTTCAAGTTCACCAACAACAATACAATAGAGAGAAGAGTTGTCTGGGAGCCTTCGTAAACGGCCTCATATGCCTTCTCAAGTAGAGGTAAATCATGAACAACATCAAGGTCATCTTCATCATCATGATCAACTGCGCCAATACTAAATGTGTCATGGATCAATGTATTTGTACCATCATCTTCAATTGTGTTTTGTGGCTCATGATCTTCATCTTCCATGGGATCATTATCTTCAATTTTGATATTCACACCTCCATGTTCCTCCACTTCAAAAACCATATTCTCCAGGTTGTGTTGATCCATATCATGTGCTCTAGGGTGCACGAACTATATAAAAATGATAAACATAAATAAACCATGATCATGATCTCATCATCAAGTGATTTATTATGTTTATAAATTGTTAAAAAGATATAATGAAAAACTTACCAATGGATGATAATCATGTCCCCCTTCAATGTGACCATGCAGCCTACAACATTTCTTAGTTGTTTTGATTAGAAGTCTTATATTCTTTAACCCCTTACAAATTTTATAGGGACAATAAAATTTTCCATCACCTTTTCTTTTCAAGTTAGATCACAATCTAGCAATTGTCTCCTTATTTTGTTGTTCGCTGATATTGTCTGACATGGTCTTTCTTCACAGGCAAAAAAATTGGGCTATAAAACTAGTTATATAGAAGTTGAAATGTTAGTTATGAAATCATGTTTTAGTAGAATATACCAAATTAAATTACTTGAACATAAAAATAATACAAATTGAACCAAAACCATTTAAATCTTCTTTTTCATGTCAAAACATATCTAATGGCTTTGTGGTGATTTAGAGCAGGTGATATGCTAATGGCTTTGTGGTATGCAATCCTTGTATCATATCTTAAGTTGAATAATGTCTAATTGGGGTAATCCATGAGTGTCTAATGTGATTCATTATCAATGTTGTGAAGTCATCGAGAGTATGGTGATATTCATCCTTATAGGATCCTCTCAATACTGTCTAAATCAGTCTAAAAGGAAAGTAACTATCCATTCCCATTCTTATGCATACTTACATGACTAATTCTACCCTTGTGTATCCTAAACATTGGAGAGACCTTATTTGACTTGCCTAATCAATGTGGTTGATGTCCTAATATGAAATAATGAGTTCTACCCTTGCCTTTGCATCAAACTTCTCACATCATGTTTCTTCAACAAAACACACTATTCTAATCCCAATCTTCCTCAATACACTCAATGGAGGGGCATTTATAATGGTTTCAACATACAAAGTCAATGATCATATAGTCCATTCTTCTAGACACCCTTGGATACATTACTTGGCTTCTAGGCTTGAGAAAACTAATATGAATTGAGCCAACACCATGAGGATAGGGTCAAGTATCATGGCAACTAATCATAATACATGAAGATGGAGTTCACACCTAAGTGTTGGCTCTCAACAATGCCACACTTCCAAAATTGTCAGTCTCAAGACTTCTCCTATTGGGTCAACACTCATTGATGGCCACAAGGCCAAATCAATGTATCTAGGCTTTGAACTCCTTACTCTAGGCTTGGAGGACCCTACACAAGGTCTATGAACACTCACTTGGTATTACAATAGAAAGAACCTTCCTCTAGAACTTTTTTTGAAACACACAAATCACTGGTAATCATTGTTATGATGGATGGTCTATTAGGACAGTAAATAAAATGCTTATTCTTTTTCCACCCTTTGAAACTACAACAAGGTATTTGACTTGGCAAGGTCCCCACACATCACTGCAACACCAAACATTAGGAAATTCAACCTTTTTCCTTCTCAATGCATTTTTTTTTTGTCTTTCATTGATTTTCTCAATCTGATACATAGGGATATCAGACCTTTCATGGCATCATCACACACACAAACTTCCCCATATGTCCCTGTAAGTAAGATATTAAATAAATCTCACCTAGCACTATCTGGTACAAATTATTGTGTCCTATCCATATAGGATGTTTACACACCACATTATCATCCTTGACTCATGTGTATGATGCAAAGGTAGGGGCATTTATAATGGTTTCAACATACAAAGTCAATGATCATACAATCCATTCTTGTAGACACCCTTGGATACATTAATTGGCTTCTAGGCTTTGGAAAACTAATATGAATTGAGACAACACCATGAGGATAGGGTCAAGTATCATGGCAACTGATCATAATTTGTGAAGATAGGGTTCACACTCATTGATGGCCATGACAAGGCCAAATAAATGTATCTAGGCTTCAAAATCCTTACTCTAGGCTTGGAGGACCCTACACAAGGTCTATGAATTTTACCATTATAATTATTTTTTAATGGATGAGGATCTATATTATCATTTCCAAAATACTGTTATTCATATTCGCAAAAAATAAAGGTAAGTGGAAAGAGTCACATCTCAAAAGTCCAAATAAGACAATAGCTCAAAATAAAAAACAATTATAACAAGACAACTAAGAGGAGGAGGTTAGCCCTAGTCATTTGTTTTCTTTATCTACAATTTCTTGTTTTGCACATGGCACTTGAAACTACACTTCTATGACCATATTGCAGATAATAGGAATAATTTTATAAAATTAGCAGTAGCACTATCTTTTCACCCAACTATAGTGAAAGTCCCAAATCATCTTTGGTGGTTCCTTAGTGAGAATACAAATGTGTCTCATGTAGCTTAGGAGCTCATTTTCTATGTGAAAATAAAAAACCTACCACCTAACTATGAATTTTTGGTATATCTCAAAGAATTGAAGATCTCTAATGTTAAGTTAAGGTCATTCTAATGTTTCATGCTTGCAAGAACCAAGTGTTTTTATCAAAGTTGTAGATGAAAGATAAGTCAAGCATATATCTATTCGTTATATTTTAGGTACTTACCCACTATGTTATAAAACATCTTGTTATGGTAAATAGAAAAAGTATCAGGTGACACTATGTTAGAAATGGCTCACCATTGTAGGTATATGGAGCACCTTTGATGGTCATTTTGTAACTCACCTTGAGTCTACATGAGCTATAGAAGCTTGTGATAAGTATGGATGATTGTCTCCTTCCAATATGTAGTCCTTTCCTTGTATGCAGACCTAAACAATAGCATAAATCTCTGTCATATTTTAGGTGCCTACACACTATGTTAGAAAATGTTTCACTATGGTAGTAAACTAGATGCTAATGTTAGCCAAGATTGCTCCCCATACATGCTCTAAGGCATCTATTTTGATCTCAAAAGATTGCTACAAATCAGACAAAACAAAGAGTTGTATTGAACAAAACTTCTATTTCAATTGAGTGAATGCTTGTTGTTGTGGCCCTATTCATATGAACTTTTCTTAGGCCCCCCTTTTATTGCATGTTTAGAGGTAATGCAATGTGAATAAATGTGAGAAAAAACCTAATGTGGAATTTGGTTAGCCCCAAGAAACTTAAGAGTTTTATGAGAATCCTAGGAACAATATATTCTTTATAGATCAAGATCTTCTTTAGGTTAACATGTACACCATCTTCATCAACAATGTACTTGAAGTACTAGATCCTCTCCATGCTAAAAGAGCATTTCTCTATATTGGCATAAAGCTTAAGTTGATGCAAGTTCAAAAGAACTTGTCACGTGTTATTCCCATATCTTTTTTAACATAAGAATGTCATCCAAGTAGACAACCACAAATAGCCTATAAAGAATCTAGGTACATCATTCATCATCCAAATGAATGTTGTTTGTGTAGTTATTATGCCAAAGTGCATCAATAACCACTCAAACAAGCCCTTCTTGGACTCAAGAAAGTCTTCCAAATGTTAATTATCTCAACAAGGAATTGATGGTTCCCTAATTTTGAATCAATCTTGTTGAAAGATTCATCTCCTTAGAGCTGGTTCAAGAGGTCAGCAATTTGAGGGATCAAAAAACTTGTTCTTGATAGTGGTCTTGATTAGGACCCAATAGTCGATTTGAATCACCATGTCCCATCTTCTTCTTGGAAAGTACAAAATGGGCTTCCACAAAGCAAAAGTAGTTAGTCAATATGACCCTTTTGAATCAATTTCTCAAGTTATTGTTAAGTATTGATTTAGTCTTAAGACATATCATGACTCCATTACATGTCCACACTTGGGTTTACAAACACAACTCTATCAAAACAAAAACAATATCACTAGTAAAACTGACTATGACAATTAATACCCTTAGGACAGTCATAGAAATTTAATCTATTTCATTTGGTTTTGATCCACAAACTCTTCTGAAGGTTGCATAGGGTCCCCTCACCCCTCTCTCTATCATCAACCACTTCAAAATACTGATCGCTTGGTCTTCACACCAAATTCTTCACTCTTACTGCCTTTTACTATCTGATACATAGAGATATCAAACTGTCCTCATGCCCAAACATGTACAAATTCTTATTTGGAGCCCTGCACACAACATAATATGATACATAGCATGAAAATAGGTCTTCCCACACATTTGGGTGAATTTATATGCATGGGAGACCAAACTATACATTATTTACTCCTCTCGATAAACACTATACAGGGTTTTGACAATTTTTGGAAAAACTATGATATCTTCTTTAAAACATAATGAAATTCAATACCAAAAAAAGAAAAAATGAATTTAACTCACTTCTCTACCACATCCAATTGACTTCCCATAAAATTATGATGAGTTTCACAATGAAAAATGAAGAGAATCAGACCGAAACATCCAAAAATGTACAGAAAACCCCAATTTCATTAAGAAAAACCCTTGGATGGCATGCCAAAGGCCTATTTATTCCCATCCAAGTGGGCTAAAACCTCAAACCACCATAAACTAACTTTCCAGCTATATTTTTAAGAAGTTGCTACAAGAAATGCAAAAGTTGTCATGGAAAAATGACAACTTTTTTCCCAATGGACCTCAAACTTTCACAATTAGGTCCCAATACATGAATATTTGAATGGTATGGTAGCTTCCAAAGAGGGTAAAGTATGAGGTATGGATAAAGAGGATAATGAATAATTGAGATGTTTTCTACATTGCAACACCACTTCCACTTTAAGCTATGGTATTTCAAGCTTCATGGTAAAGAGAAATTCAAAACAGTGAAAGTTTTTCTTCATGGGATAGAATAGTGAGTAAATTGAGAGAATGATATGAAATGACCACTAGTTTAAAACAACAAATAGATAGTATTAACATCCCTTTGACAATCATATAAAGCAAGTTAGAGTATCAAATAGCAGTTTAAGGCCAAAAAGGATAGAGCATTCAATATCAAACCAAGTCCAATAAAGAATATTAGAAACAA
Source organism: Cryptomeria japonica (assembly GCF_030272615.1). Lineage (NCBI taxonomy): Eukaryota > Viridiplantae > Streptophyta > Pinopsida > Cupressales > Cupressaceae > Cryptomeria > Cryptomeria japonica. Next base: position 372,372,392 of record NC_081410.1, on the reverse strand, counting down.
TTCACAAAATGGCACAGTGACTGTCTGTACAGTGAAATTTAAATAGTCTATAGTACAATATATAAACATCCATATACATATGCAAATGTGATAAGGCAATGTGCTTGGGATCACCCATACATAAAATTGAAAGAGCACAATCATTTCATTCATCATGAAATCAAGAATAAGTAGCAGTATTTTCAAATTTTTACTATCCAAGCAAGGACATTATAGCATCCATGTGCAAGTTTAGAGTTTGTATATGCATTAAGGTGCAGGTGTAGGGTCAAGAGTGTAGGCCTGAAAAAGAGTAGCTTTTGGATAGTGATTTTGTAAGCAAAGAGTAGTCATGTTAGCAAGGCATAAGTCACATTGCATGGTACAAAGAACATGAATGATTAAAGGAATTATAACTACACCTATGACAATGCATTTGTGACAAAATATTGATTGTTTTGAAGCCAACAGTAGTCAGGGATATAGTGGTAAGTACAGTGCAGCCCTTGGAGATTTACAATAGATGACAACTTGAACCATGGGCAAAAGTATACAAACAAATCCAATTACTATATATATCATGGGAATGTATATATCTCTCGATATTTTTGTGTAGATCAAATCTCTTGAGACCTTCGAAAAAGATTCACCTAGGTCTATTTGTAGGGATTTGTTAGGAAATTTGTAAAATATAAGTTGTGACATTTGATGTTATCTACACACTCAACATCTCAATCTCTTATACCATTTGATGCAAGCACATAAATATTCCTCTACCTAACTTAGAAACTAAATAATAGTTAGAACAAATGTATAGATTATATGCACACAAATTGAACTGACATAAACATTACAATAAAATATTTATTCAAATATGCAATTAACAATCTCCATGCACATCAATCCTCTTCATATTTAATGTCTCTCCCCAGCATTTCAATTTTTTAGATAGTTATTGATTTGATCAAACACATGGAAATTATATTTATGGTAGAGTTTCAAAAGCCTTTACGCTTTGATGGATATCATACCCTACTCTATGGCTCAACCTTGCATCTTTTCTATTCTTGTTTATTGCATAGCCCGTCTCTATATTGTGTCACACACCATCTCTGCAGCCTTCCAAAGTAGTGTTATGTTTTTTCATTGCCCCTTTTACTAAACTCTATAAACTACAATCTTGTATTTATTTTTAATCGATGTTTTCCTACATTGTTTGATCTGCCATCTTGTTAGAAATCTCCTCTCTATTATGCTTTGATGGATGTCGTATCCTCTTACAAACCTCACATTTTGGCACTGGCAGAAAGGATATTAGCAAAGGTTGTGGAATATTGCTTTTACATCTACCAATTGTCATTCCATCTTGTGCATATGGCGTTTACATGTAGAAGAAATGAATTTGATAAATAGGCCATATGGTGGATGATAAGTGGAGGATGTAAGTACTAAAGGTGTGACACTAGTGGCTTTGGTACATGAAGGTGACTAGAGGTTGTGGAAGGATAAATGGTGGAAGTTAGATCTATGGTAGAGGTGGGAGTAGATGTTATTTACGCATGAAAATGTTAAGCTAATACTCATTAAATAGCTAGGAATCCAAGTTAAGGCCTTCTATTTGTTAATAAATTTCTCTACCATTGAGATACTACCCCCTTTCTTACCATTACATTGTTGGCTTGAGAGTAGATTATTTTCAACACCCATTATAAGATACATTATAGGTTCTTGGGGCTACTAACCTAACCTAGATTTGATAACATTTTGAGCTACTACTCATGGATTAGTTAGGTTACCAATCTATGACCTTCTATTTATTGTTAGAATGTGATCTATGACAAAGCTTCTAGCCCCTTTCTTGCTAGTCCATTTTTGGTCCAAGTGTTCTTATTTACAAAAATTAAAACCATTTGTAAATTTTTGGGTCATGCAGATTACCTCAGAGGTTGCAGATGAATTGGTTGATTACATCGGAGGTTGCAGAACTACAAATATACTAGTCATTGAACTTTCATAGAAAGAGAAAATCCCATTGTAGGGTAGTAAAATAGTGTTCACTTCAGTCATGAGGGGTCATCAAGTGTATGACCGAAATATTTATGCACTAATACATGCAATCAATAAATCGAAATGCTATCTACTAGGTAGGGAGACAATTGTTCACATGTGCCCCGCCTGGGTCCCCTAATTCCTAAACTCAAAATTTTTTTGAGTAGTACAAGCTGCTTGAGAAAAACAATCAAGCCCAGGTACAACTAACCAAGCTCAACCAATTGGATATACAAATTCAAGTGCTTCCCCACCTTGGATTGCCAGGAGAGAAAAAGAAAGGTGGATAACCACAAGTGTTTTCCATTTACCCAGGTACATTGATGAATAAGCATGCACCTCTGTGAACATGTTTATATCGCTTCCATTCCCTATTCATTAGGGATTCAGGAATGGAGGTATTGAAAATTGACCATAAGCCATTATAGTATTTATAGGTTCAAAGCAAGTTTTAGGAGGCATGCCATTACAAGTGGGTTGCAAAAGAAGGTGAAGATTCTACCTCGAATGGTGAGTGTGCAAAAGTATCTCGATGGTGAGTGCCATTTGATCTTGCTAGGGGTTGCTAGAGGTCGACGAAGCCTGTGCAGGATTGATTGCGCAAATGAGTTGCCCTCTTTTATTTTATTTATTAAGTAATGCCCATTGTCGTCAAAATTTTGACAAACGACACTTTTAAAAAAAAATAAAAAAATTCATTACTACTACCTTCTCTGTCAAAACCAAATGTGAAATTATCGTCGGAATTCTGATGAATTCAAGCATTTTTTCAAAAAAAAATCAAATTTGGTCACAATATTCCTTCTCCATTGGAAACCTCTGCCGGAATTATAGACCAAATGTATTAGTGTCAGATCAACAACAGACCAGTGCCTTCATCCCTTATTGATTTCATACCATTTCAAATTGAAAGATCCTACGTATAACCATGGAGACAGTTTTAATAACTTGTTTTCAAAACAAGACCATCACATCAAAAGAATCTATATGGATTGTAATTGAAATATAAAATGTAGGTAGTCTTACTGAATTTTAACTCTTCTCTGAAAGACCAATAAGACAATTTGAAACTTGCCAACCAACCTTTCAAACTGATGCTCAAATTGGAAATTAGTCTCAATCACAAATCTAATAAAATAGATTTATCACATGGAACTAATCAATCAATTGAAAAGCATATACCATTAAGAATGAAGAACACTAGAAATTTATATTGAAAATAGATAATCAAACTAGATGATTTCAATATGTATCATCCATCAACTTTGATATTTCCAGAAAACAAACTGCATAAGTGTTGTATAAAATTGTCTTGATAAGATTATAAAACTTGAGGTTTCTCCCCCACTTGTTCTAAAAGATCCTCCATTTATAGATGATGATTCAGTTTGAAAGTGAAAGGGCATACCCTTTCATTAAAACTAAAACTAACAAAAATTAACTAAAAACTAACTTCCTAAAAAATATCTTTACAATATGAACATATTATAAAAATATAGAAAAACATGACTTTGGGCTCCAACTTAGACAACAGGTCTCCCAGCATCTTGCCGCAATTCTGGATATGCTCCAAGTACTTCTCTCACTTATATGTGTCTGCATCATGGATGATATCCCTAACAATGACTTCCAGTGTGACAAAGTTTTATGTCTATTTCACAGTCTCTTTCAATTCAATTCCATGAATTTGGGCAATATCAAGGGTGGCATTGAGAAGACTAAGGCATTTTGAGATCCATACATCTTTATCTTTTATCTCACCCTTCTGATCAGTTAACTGTGGGAAACCATGTTGAACAGTTTCTTTGCATTCATCATATTCAAATTGTAATTGTTCATCAAATTTATTGTGTTTAGCCAACAACCTCTTTATTTTTTCAATTTCTTTTGTTTCTGCTTTGGCCATTGTTTTATCATGCAGCCTTGTTCCCAATCTGTTTGAAATTCTGTTGTGTGAAACTGCATTGTCCATGTTCTTTTAAAACACTGTCCAAAATTATTTCAGAAAGCCTTGTAAAACCTCAAATCTTTTAGTTAGTAATACACCAGCAGTATCTGCCCTCACACTTTGCATCTGTTTTAATATCCTTTTATTTTCTTGCTGCAACTCCTCTCATTTTTTCTTCCATTGAGAGCTATTCAGAGTAAGAACCATTCACATCTGTTGCCCACTTCTCCTTAGTGTTTCTTCATACAACACCTTGTATTGGCTCCTCTCCCTCACTACTCTAACCATCTGTGCTTTATTAAAATTTGAAATACCCTCTCTAATATCAGCAAAAACAATTGGATCAATTTCACCAACTTTTAGTTTCATCATATGGCCAAAGTCCTTGTCAACATCAATGATCTTTGGTCTCTTGTGGGGAGGGTACAAAGCCCATAACCTCAAATATTCCTCATCCTGATCAAATCTTGAACCAATAAATACATCATTTACACCTTATATATCCAATTTGAATTCCTTATTTTCTAAATGCAATAAACTATCAAAGATAAAAGAAGCACTAAGGTCCCATTCGGGAAACAAAATCACCCCAGCCTCTGTAAGCAGTTGCCTCCCCTTTTGATGGGTCATTGTGCTTATCTCTGCATCAAATTCCTCTTTTAATTTCTTTAACAACTTAGCCTCATTATCAAGCATTATGTTGGGAATGGAGTCCCTCAATTTCTTCCCTTTAAAATTGTACAAGAATGTTTTAAATTATTTGGAATGAATAAAAACATCATCAGCAACAAAAGTAGAAAACTCCTCTAACCGAGAGTCAGCATGAAGTTCTAATGTTGTCTCTATTTGGCCCTACATGTCTGGCTCTTCTTCCTTCTCTGGCACTTGCCATCTAGAGACAACTGCATTCTCATCAGATTCACTTTCTGCCTCCTCCTCCTCCTCGGTTTCAATTTCCTTGAGTCTCCGTCTCTTTTCTGCCAGTTCATTATTTAGTTGATCAATCACCTCTTTAGCCTCTGCATCCTCCATGTTCCTGAAGATATCTTCAACCTCAATACTGACATGCAAATAACCTCCTAAGTTTTGGCTCTTCTTGCAAGCTGAATGTATCCTTTAGGATCATAGTTTTTGCTAGCATAATGCTCATACAAATTATATTCTTCTATCAGCTTCTTATCAATTATTTCATAAGCTTTGGTTAACACTATGGTGAAATCACCAAAACTCAATGTCCCTGGAAAGAAGGCTTGCTTATGCATATCTGCAAAAAATTTAGCATTGGACACACTCAATTGCCTCACAATCTCTAAATAAGCTATTTTGTCTGGTACTAGTTTTGGCAACATGTAGGGGCTCCCCTCAAATCCATATACTCTAAAACATGTAAAATCCTTATTCACAAACCAATCCCCCCAGTTATGATTAAGAATGTGTCTTTCATCATAATCCCTGGGTCTTAGGAACCTCTTGATCTCGTCAGAGATAGACCCTTCACATGAAATCCCATACATTTGGTACAATGGCATTATGATAAGTTATTAAAAGTTAATATAGTTGGATCTCATATATTAAGAATCCCAAAGAGATATCCACAATTGGACGAGTTTCTCCTCACCTTCCCTATTCTTGGTATTTAATTTTAGGCCCTCAAGCCAAAAACCCCTTATATATCCATAAAATAGATGCACCAGTAGTGAATAAAATTTGAAATTGGGATGATTATCATCCCTAAGGTTTAAAAAACCTTCGTGCAACCTCTCCACTAGATATGTTGCATAGTCAAAAGGCCTAGGTTCATACTGATGGTATGATGAAAGAATAAGTATCCGGTAAAATACTGAGAGAGGGGGGGGTGAATCAGTATACTAAAAAACTGATACAAAGTTCCCAAACTCAAACTCAGTCAAACAAAGTAAACATATCTCAATCAAGATAAATATTCATAGGAATACTTGACATCAACTGATTTAACTATTATGACAACTTTAACAGTAAACAACTTCAATCTTGTGAATATCAACAATGCTTAATCATAATTCAACATATTCATCTCTCAATGCTTCTACTTAACATGCCTTATCAGAGATTAACCAAATCAACAAATAAGATCACAACCACAAAAGCATTCACCACTTGACACAAATGTTTATACGTGGAAAACCCAAATAGGTTAAAACCACGGTGATATGGGACTCACAAGGATAGCTATCTAAACTCTTTTGAAGTTTGCCCTATTAGGAGCCAAAGTCGGTTAAGGGATTTACAAATATGCCTTGTCAGAAGAACAATACCCTATGAGGAGTAACCCCGCTGGAGGATTTAAAAATCCAAACTAATGGACCACCTTGTTAGAGGATTTAATGAGTAACCAATCTTGTTAGAGTTTACCCGGTTAAGGGATTTTACTTCTAGTGTAATTGTTAGAAAACAGTAGGTTTTCTTGATCTGTCTGAGTAGCACTACTTTTTCTTGATCAGATCCTTCTATAACATTCGGTTTGCCTTTACTCAAAAGTGCAGATCCATTCACCGATTTGGCAATTGCACACTCGACAGGTTTTCTACCAACCTTGCCAACAACCTTGTGAGAGTTGAGAAATACAACACCATAGGAGCCCAAATGATCTCTGCAAGCTGAAATAAACGTGTTACAAGGAGAACCAAGGAAGCAACAGAGAAAAACCAAATATAGAAAAATGCTCAAGAATGTGAGAGCTCTGTATTCACAAAAATGTGTAATAGAATAATCATACAAAGAAAAAATAATTCAACCTCTAATAGGTCAAGAAACCCTAAAAGGGAAAACCCTAGGCTTGCACATAATAATTAATACAAGAATTAATTATTATGCACCTAATATTAGCTTAAGTGTAAAAGAGATAAAGGGAACTTAATTAATTAAACAAATGTCATTTAATTAATCAAGTAAAGACCCGATTACTCTAACAGCCCCCCTTAAGCTAGACTTAGGGAGAAGCTAAAACCTAGAACAACTACTGAAAGCAAGAAAGATGGGTCCTGGCAACAAGGCCTAATCAGGTACCCAAATACAATGAAATCTCTATGAAATGGAGAAAAAGGAGAAAACCCAGTGGGAAAAAAATCCTCTCCAAAAAGAGATAAAAGAACATGTTGAAAGAAACAAGAAGGAAGGAAGGCCTCATAAAGCCCCCCAAGGAAAACTTCCTTCACCCCAAGCATAGAGCACAACTAAAGATAGCATGGTGATGCAAAAGGTTTCGTGAAGATGTACTCCAAAATGAGAGAACCATCCTGAATCAACTAGTGGATGAAATGCATGTGAAGCTCAATGTGCTTTGTCCACTGATGCTCTACTGGGTTGCGAGAAATGTGAATAGCACTCTGATTCTCACACCAAAGAATAGTGGGACTATCAGGAGGAAAACCAGACTTAGTCATCAACTGTCGAAGCCATAAGATCTATAGACTGGCAAGCACAATAGCTCAGTACTCAGCCTTAGTAGATGATAATGCATGAGCAGTCCGCTTCTTGCAAGACCATGTGATAGGACCAGAGCCAAGATAGAAAACAAAGCCATAAGTAGACTTCTGATCATTGACATCACTAGCCCAATCTGACTCAGTGTAGCCAACAATGTGAGGTTCCCCTGATGTGTAGTGAATGCCATGAGAAATAGAGCACTGAATGTACCACAAAATACGCTTGGCAGCTTGCCAATGACTCTCTTGAGGATCATGGGAGAATCAAGAGACAAGGCCAACCGCAAAGGAAAGATCAGGACAAGTGTGTGTCAAGTACAACAAACTGCCAACCAACTACCTGTAAAGTGTAGAATCTACTAAAGGAGTGGAGCAAGTAGTAATAAAAACAACCCCTAACTAAAAAGGAGTTGGAGCAGGCTTGCAATCAAGCATGCCAAAGCACTGAAGCATGTCAAGAGCATACTTCTACTAGTAAATGAAGATCCCATCAGAAAACTGAATCACCTGAAGACCAAGAAAATAGTGCAGAAGACTGAGATCTATCATCTCAAACTGGTCCATCAAAGCTCGCTACACATGTTGAATCATAGAGGATGAGCTACCTGTGATGAGGAGATCGTCAACATATAGCACAAGAATCAAGATCTCACCCTCAAGAAGCTGAATGTACACTATGTGATCAGAATGACAACATGTGAAACCAGTGGAGAGCAAGAAAGAGTCCATCTTCTCATACCAAGCCCGAGGGGCCTATTTGAGACCATACAATGAACACCAAAGTCTGCAAACCAAAGAAATGTCCTGCACAAATCCCTAAGGCTATTCCATATAGATTTCCTCCTATAGGTCTCCATGCAAGAAAGCACTCTTCACATCCATCTGAAAAATGGGCCATCCCCTAGAAGCTGCAAGAGATAGTACAAAGCGAATATAGTTCATCTTGGCAACAAGGGCAAATGTCTCAAAATAATCAACCCTCAACTTGTGAGAAAACCTTCACAACAAGACATGCTCTGTACTTATCAATCAAACCATCAGCAGCATACTTAGTGTGTGATACAACCAGTGGCACCAAACCATCTTTCTACCCTTAGGAAGAGGACAAAGATCCCACGTATTATTCCTCATCAAAGAAGAATACTCCTCCTCCATAGAACAATCCCACTTAGGGTGTCTTGTAGTCTCTGAAAACTTATGAGGATCATCTGAAATGGCATGACTCAAAAGGCTAGAGCCCACAGTGTGAGAATAGGTGAGATGAGTATCTAAAGGATCACCGGCCATAGATCCTACTGTCTCAATAGTAAAGTGAGCCCACTTGTGCATTTGAGGTGAATCAAGTGGAGGTGGGGATGGTGGATCATCAGCAGCATCATCAAAATCATCCTCAAAACAATCCTAAAGAGATGGAGTGGGAGGAGTAGGTAGAGGGATAGGCACTGGAGATAGGGTATCCACTATGGGAAGGCATTCATCAAACTGAACATCTCATCAAAATAGGACCTCTTTGGAATCAGGATCAAACAACCTGTATGCCTTAACATCCTCATAGTAGCCAACAAAAATGAGGGGTCGGCTCTTCTGCTCCATTGCTTTCCTCTGAGCATCAGGAATAAATGCCCATGCCTCACTGCCAAATACTCAAAAAAAAGAAACATTAGGCTTGTCATGAGACCAAGCCTCCTCAGGAGTCATATGTCGAATCACCTTGTGAGGCATCTGATTTTGAATGTAGTTGGCACAATTGACCGCCTCAACCCAAAAATATGAATCCATGGACCTGGACTGAATTATACAATTCGCCATCTCCCGTAAATTTTTGTTCTTTCTCTCAGTGGCACCATTCTACTGAGGGGTGTAGAGAACAATAAACTAATGCTATAAACCATGCTCAGTGCAAAAAATTTTGAAAGCCTGATTCACATACGCCCCCCCATTATTTGTATGTATCCACCGAATAGAACAACCAGACTACTTCTCTACAAATGTCTTGAATATTTGAAATGAATCAAAGACATCAAACTTGTACTTAAGAAAGTACACCCATGTGCATCTGGAGAAGTCATCAATAAAAGTGAGTACATACTTGGACCCAAAAAAAGAAGTAGGGAATGACATGTGGTCACTATGAATAAACTCCAAAGGTACCAAAGCACGAGGGGCTCTTCCCTTCAGAAAGGGATCCCTATGATACTTTCCAAGCACACAACCATGACAAACACCATCAGTGCAGGAAATCTGTGGGAGCCCAAGAACAAGTGCATGTGTACTCATCTACTAAAGATATCTATAATTGACATGGCCCAAGTGCTCATGCCAAATCTTACTCATTGAATCTGCATGTGCTATAAGAGATGAACCTGCACCCACAGAGGGCTCAAATCCATCAAATCTGTAAAGATGAGATGCAGTATAAACACTCCTAGTAGCCACAACCAAATCAGAGTCATGGAGGTCCCGAATAACCACATCATCTAGTGAGAACTCAACTATCTTACTAGAGCCAGAATGGAAAATCCTATAAATGGACAGGAGGTTTGTCGAGATGTTAGGAACAACCAGAACATCCTACAGAGTACCCCCATCCAAAGAGATAGAACCTAAACCCAAGACTGAAAGATGATCTGAGTCACCCACTACAATCTATGAAGTACCACAAGAGGCAAGAGAAGTAACCAATTGTTGAGTGTGATTTATATGGTGAGAAGTGCCAGAATCTAAAATCCAAGTGGACCTATAGGTCGAATCTCAAGCAGTGAGAGCATGACCTTTCCCTATGAAAGGAGAAGATGCTTGAGGTGAGGAGATGTGATGCTGCTACATGGCTTCCTCTAGATCCTCTAAGTGTTTCCAACATCTAGAAACTGGATGTCCTTCCTTGCCACAAAAACTACAAGTATCTCCGGATTTCTTCTTAGTCTTGGAGGAAGACTCACCAGACTGTGATTTCCCATGTTTTGGAGGAAATGGTGGTTTAGAATCAGACTTACGAGGTGGCTTGGAGGAATGCTCACTACCTACAAAATTCTTCTTTGGCTTTGGTTTCTGCTTTTTCTTCTCCTTAGAGGACTGAGAAACCAATGCTTTGTTCTTGGACCCTGAGAGCATGTCTAGCTGAGAAAGATGAGACTCCTCACAAGACAAATGCTCACAAAACACATCAAAGGTAGGCATGGTGAAATGAGCACCCAAGCCATCCATGGTGGAGTAGAAAGCAGAGGGAAAAAATTGAAAGGGAACCCGAAGCTTCAAAAGGATCAAGTGAATGCACTCTGGGTCTGTCTTGATCTTTCCACACCCTTGGAGAATAGATCTGGTAGTCTTGAATTTGTTCAAAAAATCCTCAATGGTGGGAAAGGAATCAGGTGACAAGGAAACCAACTCTGCCTCAATCTGTAATGCCTAGATCTTATTAACTCTCCCAAAGAGAGTCTCAAAATTCAACCACATAGCTCGAGGAGTGAGAAAAGCATCAATGTAAAATACAAGACTATCAGAAACATGTAATAAGAGCAAACCCATTGCCTCATCCATCTTATTTCTGTGCTGAAGAAGATCATAAGGATGTTGCAATAGAGGTTGAACCTCATCCAAACAAGACCACAACCCTTAGGCCCTAAGAATCCTCATGTTGCGAGGCTTCCAAGTGTGATAGTTGTGTGATGTCAACAACTCAACTAAAGAATCTGCCATGAAACTTTGCACCTGTACCTACTAGTGTTTTTTTTAAATGTGATCTTTCATAATAGACAGAAGATGCAGAAGGGTTTGTTTGTTTTGAGAGTTTTGGTGTTCTATATTTCTGATATAAATGATAGAAAGAGAGAAAAAAATAGCCCCCTACAAGAGATAAACCCAAACCCTAACACATATTGATGAGAAGGAAGCGGTGCATAAGCAAAAAAACTTCAAACTGAAATCTCATGTACTTGATGAAAAATCTGAGAAACAAGATCACATATCTGAATAGAGTATGCTGAGAGCTTTCAAACGCCTATTCATTTTCAAAAAACGGAGTCCGTTTTCCCATTCTATGACCCCAGAAGTGCAAAAATGTGACCCCACTTTGACTAGAAAAAAGTAGTCAAACAGAAAAGTTGAAAAAAAATTCTAACACCACAAAGTCTGGCTCAGAACCATCTTTCCGACGCCTATTTGTTTTCAAAAAAATGACTCCGTATGCTCAAGATATGGCAAAAGAACCAACCCTCCCAAAAGAGGCAAGAGGGAGGTTGTCTAGTGGCAGGGCCGAACGGAGGTGGCCCGTGAGCGGCGCTCTAGCGGTGAAGCTAGGTGGCAGTGGGGTTGCGATGGCAGGCAGGTGGTGCAGCAATGACAACAAGGGTGGAGGTCGGTAGGTGGGGTTCGATGAGAGTCGAAGTCCTACAGGAGGGGGTCGGCTGACGGGAGTCGATGGCGACGGGGCCCGTTGTGTTAGGGCTGGTGGTAGCGGCGCGTGTTGTAGGCCAGGGGCCCACGGTACCCTATGTACCATGGGGTAAACCCCTAAAAATTATTTTTTTTTGGTTTTGAAAAACTTTTTGCCAAAAAACGTTGAAGTTTGATTTTTTTTTTTTTTTCAAAAAATCAAATTTCGGCCTACATGCTGTAAAAAGGCAATTTTTTTAATTTTTTATTTCTCAAACTGCGTGCCAGCATCGTACGGCCTGGCACCGAACAAAAATACCCCCAGAGGCTCAAGAGTCAAAACTAGTCAAGTTTTATATGACCATAGGGGTTTTGGGGCCTTCTAAGCACTATGGTGAGGTCCATTTAGGCCCAAAGTGCTCAGAAAAAAACACCAATCCCTAGGTGCACAAAAAACTTCTGAAAAACCCCAGATCTGCTTCCAATGCAAAAATACTCAAAACAAGAACACGTAGCTGCAGATCTGAAGCTCTGATACCATGTGAGAGTTGAGAAATACAACACCACAGGAGCCCAAATGATCTTTGCAAGCTAAATAAACATGTTACAAGGAGAAGCAAGGAAGCAATGGAGAAAAACCAAATACATAAAAATGCTCAAGAATGTGAGAGCTCTGTATTCACAAAAATGTGTAATAGAATAATCATACAAAGAAAAAATAATTCAACCTCTAATAGGTCAAGAAACCCTAAAAGGGAAAACCCTAGGCTTGCACATAATAATTAATAAAAGAATTAATTATTATGCACCTAATGTTACCTTAAGTGTAAAAGAGATAAAGGGGAACCTAATTAATTAAACGAATGTCATTTAATTAATCAAGTAAAGACCCGATTACTCTAGCAAACTTTACCAAAAAACTTCATCAACCTTAAATAGAAATCAATTAGGTTAGTAACACAACAAAAACTTAATACTCATCATCAAGATTACAAAACAAGGTTCAATCTTGACCATTAGAAATCATGACAATCTCTTCACATTCTTTGAGACAATTCCAACCGCTCCATGATCACCGCTCTATTGGACTTTGCAACTCATCACACGTTGTGCATTAGATGCAATCCACTTCGCTCCTTCCCTATAGAAGAACAAACACGCCAAAACAATTTGAATATCTCCTTAATCAAATGATCACACGTGTCTCCATCATTATCACTTATCAGATAATAAACCATCAAACTTGGTTGGTTAGGGTTTAACAGCTGATAGGGTTTTACCAGTTACATTACATAGAAAGATTTAACCCTTACACCGGTTCAACTCACAAACTTAACATACAGTTTTACAACATCTTCCACAAATCTCTTCTTACTGGTTATTAGCCAATATCAAAAATAGCAATATCAGCAATAACATGAATACCATTTACCGGTTCAATTGGCATCAATGACAACATATCATTAATGCAATCTTGATGCAAAATACCCAAAAACTCAAAATGCCAACAATATCCTCCTTTGGCATTGATGGCAATACAAATATCAACACCTCTAATTGTTGCTAGTGAATAAGAATCCTGGTTTACATTACCAAGTATTCACCTTGCTGTGTTTGTCTTCAGCCTATTGCTGGTTCACTTAATCAGACACATAATTCTTCTCCCCAATCACATAATTCTTATTCTTCTCCCCAATCACATAATTCTTCTCTCCCTTTGATAGCAATTCCAAAGTGAAAGTAAAACTTGTAATTCTGCTCTCACTGTAATGTTGATGCTCCCCCTGTGGAATACATCCACTCCATCAATCCATATAAGATTCTACAAGTGGTTCAGGGACTGATGCAATCAGCATCATGCTTAACTGACTTCATGAAGAGGGACAATCCCCAATTGACTTTGAAGATACTTGAAAGTGGTCTTAGGCAAAGGTTTGGTAAAGATATCTGCAAGCTTGTCCTTGGTAGAAAGATGCTCCAAGCTAACATCTGTACTTTGAAAATTTTCCCTCAAGAAGTGATATTTCAATTCAATGTGCTTAGTCCTTGCATGCAAAACATGATTTTTGGAAATGTTTATTGCACTTGTATTATCACACAGAATCTTTATAGGTTCAGAGATTTCCATCTTCAAACCTTCCAAAATGTGCCTCATCCACATAGCTTGTGTGCAATTCATATAAGCTGCTACATATTTAGCTTTAGCAGTAGATTGTGAAGTGCAACTCTTCTTTTTACTACTCCAAGAGACTAGCCTTCCTCCTAAAAATAATGCTCCACCGGTAATACTCTTTCGGTCATCAATGTTTCCTACCCAATCAACATCTATGTATGATTTCAAATAAAAATTTCCACCATATGGATACCATAATCCATAGTCAACAGTACCTTTCAAGTATCTAAAGATTCTCTTAGTTTCCATCAAATGTGCCTCCTTTGGATTCTTCTGAAATCTAACAACAATACCAACTACATGGGCAATATCCAATCGACTGTGAACAACATAATATAATTTTCCAATCATTGACCTGTATTCCTTTTCATCTACAAACTTAGATGCATCATCTTTGGACAATTTACAACCTGTAACCATTGGGGTTCCAACTGGTTTACAATCACTCATACCGAAAGTCTTGAAAACCTCTTTCACATACCTGGATTGAGTAATGAAAATACCATTCTTCATCTGCTGTATATGTAAGCCTATGAATTTTTTTATTTCTCCTACTAATGACATCTCAAATTCATTCTTCATTTCATCTACAAAACAATTACTCATGTCATCATTACCTCCAAATATAATGGCATCTACAAATACTTCACTGACCAATATTTCATCTCCTTTAGACTTGAGATAAATGTTGTTGTCATCACTAGTTCTAGTAAAGCCTATCTTTAGTAGATGAGTATGAAGCCATTCATACCATGCTCTAGGTGCCTGTTTTAATCCATACAAGACTTTATGCAATTTGCATATCATGTCTTTCTTTTCTGTCAATGCATAACCATCAGGCTGCTCTATATAAACCTCTTCTTCCAGTATCCCATTTAAAAATGCAGACTTGACACCCATCTAATATACCTTGATCTTCTTATGAGCTGCAAATACAAGCAATGTTTTGACACCTTCCAGTCTTTCTACTGGTGCAAAAGTTTCTCCATAGTCTTCTCCTTCTTCTTGCGCATAACCTTTGCATAATAATCTTGCCTTATTCTGAACTGCAACACCATCTTCATTTAACTTGTTTCTGAACACCCATTTGGTACCTATAACATTCTTGTTTACCGATCGTGGTACCAGGGTCCAAGTGTTGTTCTTCTCAATTTGATCTAACTCCTCATCCATATCTTTCACCCAATGATCATCACCAAATGCATCTTTACCACTTCTAGGTTCAAAGGTGGATATCATGCAAGAGTTCTCTCTTATTCTCCTTCTAGTTAGTACTCCAGCATCCTTATCCCCAATTATCTATTCAGGACTGTGATTCAGTCTCACATACCTAGGAATAACATGATCATTCTCTTCAGGTTCAGCTTCATCATTGCCATCTTCCTCTGAATTTATTTAAACTGGTTGAATAAGTTCATCATGATTTGCTTTACCAGTTTCTAATTTAATAGTTTCAGGTTCCAAAAGAAAAATGCAAGGATCTTCATCCTTCTTCTTAGAACTAGTTCCATCTAAAATTTCAGGACATTCATCTACATGAACATCAACACTTTCAACAATTTTCTATGTCTAGTTGTTGAAGCATTTATAGGCCTTACTCTTGGTGGAATATCCAAGAAATGTGCCTTTTTCACTCTTAGTTTCAAATTTGCTTATGTAATCACCTCTTTTAATAAAACATTTGCTTCTAAATATCTTAAAATAGCTAACATCAGGTGATCTCCCATACCAGTTTTCATATGGGGTCTTGTCCTTACCTCTTTTCATGAACACTCGATTCATTGTGTACACAGTTGTACTTACAACTTCTTTCCAAAAAAATTTTGATACACCTCCTTGTATCAACATAGTTCTAGCCACTTCAACCACTGATCGATTATTTCTTTCTACTGTGGTGTCCTTGGTGCAGAAAGTTGTCGCTTGATACCATTATCATCACAATATTTAGTGAACTCTGTAGAAGTGAATTCACCACATTGATCTGTTCTTAGACATTTTATCTGTTTTCCACTCTCTTTCTCAACTAAGCCTCTGAATGCCTTGAATTTACCAAAAGCTTCATTTTTATCCTTCAAGAATGTGACCCACATCATCCTTGAACAATCATCAGTGAAGATCATAAAGTATCTATCACCTTGAATGCATCTTGTTCTAATTGGTCCACATAGATATGTATGAACCAAATCTAACAAGTTCTCTACTGAGAAGGAATTTCTCTTAAAAGTTTAAGAAGTCATCTTTCCTAACTGACATTCTTTACATAGAGCATTAACCGGTTTGTCTAGCTGAGGTAGACCTCTTACTGTCTTAGACTTACTTACTTTAATAATATTGTCAAAATTTATATGAAAAAATATCCTATGCCAAAGCCAACTATCATCTATTTTTGCAATCAAATAGTTGCTAACTTTAGGATTGAGATGAAATAGATTACCTTTGGTCTATTTACCAGTTGTGATCAATTCACCTTTGTTGTCAAAGATTTTGCATATACCATTTCTGAACTCTAGTGGGTATCCTTTTTCATTAAGTTGTGCCACACTTAACAGATTGTGCTTTAGGCCTTCAACCCAATAGACATCGTCAGCACTGCTCTTCCCATTAAGAGAAATAACTCCATTACATTTAACCATACAGGGTGAGTCATTGCCAAATCTGACAACACCACCATCAAATTCCTTCAAGGAAATAAATTTGCTCCGATCATCGGTCATGTGATGTGAACAACCATTATCAATGATCCAATCATCAGAGTTATCCATTCTAGATACTAGTGCCTTCTGTTCTGATATTCCTTCCTTAATTGCTACAAACACAATACCTTCACTAGCATCATCATCAGATTCTTCATCATTAACACCACTGTCAATAGCTACAAGACAATCTCTCTTGCCTTTACCCTTATATTTCTTAAATTTGTCTCTCTTGTATTCATTTTCACCATTAGGGCAATTTGCTGCTATATGACCAATCTTGTTGCATGCAAAACATTTTAAAGGTAAATTACCTTTATATTTACCAGTGCCTCTAGGCAGTCGTTTTGCCAACAATGCTTCAAGTTCCACTAAGTTGTCTTCATCTTCGATATCTCTAGAGGATCTAGATTCATAGTTATGGCCAATATCTCTACTTCTCATAGATGGGTTAGAGACAGAAGTTCTAAATGCAGATTCTGATTTTTGTACACTACCATCATGGCCATTTAGTTCAAAAGAGTAAGTTTTCCAATAATAGAGTCAAGAGTTACCTTTGTCTTATCAAAGGATTTCAACTCCTGAATAACTGCAACTCGGATAGCATAGACCGGTAGAAGGGTTCTCAGTACCTTACTGATTACTGTGACATCTTCCACTTCCCCTACTGCACTCTTTATCTCACCAACTATCTCTTTAATCCTTTGACCATACTACTAGATATTCTCACCTTCAGACATTCTCATGTCATCAAACTTTCCTCTTAAACTCTCTTCTTTAGCAATCTTGACATGCTCATCACCGCTATAGATATCTTCTAGTTTCTTTCATACTTCATATGCAGTTTCAAGACCATGAACATCTACATATTCAGTATCAGACAAGGAACTGATAATAACTTCTAATGCCTAGTGATTTTCTTGTTGTTCTTTCTTCTGATCATCAGTCAGGGGTCTAGTAGGTGTAGTATACTTATTTTCTATATGCTCCCAATACTAACTACCAAGACTCTTAATGTAAATCTTCATTATGTCACTCCATATTCTATAGTTATCTTTGTTGAACTTCAGACCTTCTTTCTTCATCATGATCTAGAAGATCTTTTCCTCAAGTTGTTAGGCTTTTATATTAAGAGGACCTGAGATGCTCTGATACCAGTTGATGGTATATTGAAAGAATAAATATCTGGTAGAATACTGAGAGGGGGGGGTGAATTAGTATACTGAAAAACTGATACAAAGTTACCAAATTCAAACTCAGTCAAACAAAGTAAACATATCTCAGTCAAGATCAATATTCATACGAATACTTGACATCAACCGGTTTAACTATTATGACAACTTTAATAGTAAACAACTTCAATCTTGTGAATATCAACAATTCTTGATCATAATTCAACATATTTATCTCTCAATGCTTCTACTTAACATGCCTTATCAGAAATCAACAAATAAGATCACAACCACAAAAGCATTCACCACTTGACACAAATGTTTATACATGGAAAACCCAAATAGGTAAAAACCATGGTGAGATGGGACTCACAAGGATAGCTATCTGAACTCTTTTGAAGTTTTCCCTATTAGGAGCCAAAGCCTGTTAGATCTTTACAATAAGTCATGTTAAGAACTAATTCCGGTTGGGAATCACCCAGTTAAGGGATTTACAAATATGCCTTGTCAGAAGCACAATACCTTGTTAGGAGTAACCTCACTGGAGGATTTAAGAATCCAGACTAATGGACCACCTTGTTAGAGGATTTAATGAGTAACCAAGCTTGTTAGAGCTTACCTGGTTAAGGGATTTTACTTCTGATGTAATTTTTAGAAAACAATAGGTTTTCTTGTTCTGTCTGAGTAGCACTACTTTTTCTTGATCAGCTCCTTCTATAACCTTCAGTTTGCCTTTACTAAAAATTGCAGATCCATTCACCATTTTGGCAAATACACACTCAACAGGTTTTCTACCAACCTTGCCAACAACCTTGACAAACAACTTCATCAACCTTAAATAGAAATCAATTAGGTCGGTAACACAGAAAAAACTTAATTCTCATCATCGAGATTACAAAACAAGTCGGTTCAATCTAGACCGTTATAAATCATGACAATCTCTTCACATTCTTCAAGACAATTCCAACCACTCCATGATCACCGCTCTATTGGACTTTGTAACTCATTACGCGCTATGCATTAGATGCAATCCACTTTGCTCCTTCCCTAGATAGGAACAAACACGCCAAAACACTTTGAATATCTCCTTAATCAAATGATCACATGTGTCTCCATCATTACCGCTTATCAAATAATAAACCATCAAACTTGGTCGGTTAGGATTTAAGTACAACTAATAGGGTTTTACCGAATACATTACATAGAAAGGTTTAACCCTTTACACTGGTTCAACTCACAAACTTAACATACAATTTTACAACATCTTCCACAAATCTCTTCTTAACGGTTACTAGCCAATATCAAAAACAACAATATCAGCAATAACATGAATACCATTTATCAGTTCAATTGACATCAATGACAACATATCATTAATTCAATCTTGATGCAAAATACCAACAAACTCAAAATGCCAACACATACATTTGTATATCAAAGGCTAACACCAGTGGCCCAGTGCTTTCTAGATTAGGAACCTC
The DNA here is from genome assembly GCF_030272615.1 of Cryptomeria japonica. NCBI lineage: Eukaryota > Viridiplantae > Streptophyta > Pinopsida > Cupressales > Cupressaceae > Cryptomeria > Cryptomeria japonica. The sequence goes on along the minus strand of NC_081410.1, from coordinate 372,353,062 downwards.
CACCCCTCCTACTTGCCCATATGACATATATGTGTACTACAAGTAGTGTCTGAACAAGTCAATGCTAAATGGTGGCCCGTCTTCCTCTATTAATTTTCCTGCCTGGCTCTTGTGAATGGCAAATTTCCAGTCGGTATATGTAGTGTCTATTCTGAGGTATTCTTCCTCCAACTCCCCAAAGGACAAGGGTTTATTAGGACTAGGATCTAAATTGAAAAACTCATTTATGGTACCCACAAAAAATCTAATAAATGCTTCCCCATTTGGGAGCTAAATGCGCCTCTTCACCGAGTTATAATTCCTCACCAAAACCTCTAGCAATCTTATGTTTACAAAAATATTGGGGACTTTTAGCTTACCTAAATTTGTCATCCAAGGATTGAAGAACGACATCTCCTTGCTCCTTCTCAAATAGTGGAACATAAATAGTTCATGTCCCCTTACCTTGGTCCAGACATCTCCGACCTCTCTGTACTTGTCTTCTAATTGGTCTCTCCCCGGCAAGTGCTACTTTGACCTTCTGGATTTTTGGTCGAGTGCCTGCATTTGGTCTATCATGTCTTGGTTTAACTTCCTAACTGGAGGCACCTCTTTAGTTTTTTATTTCTTTGCCTTAGAGTCAGGGCTCTTGGCCACCCTCTTCTTTCTTATTGAACTCGAAGCTTCCATTTCTGCAATTACAACCCTCTGCTCTATTTTTCAAAGGCGTAATGTGTTCTATCTGTGTATTCTTCTTTCACCAATGCATTATTTAGACAAGGCAATTTCTTGTTCTGTCGTATTCTTTTGCAATAATGAACTTCTCATAAAATTTGCCTCAAGCGGACCATAGATACATCTACTACAAGTATTAAATAGAAGACTTCTAAAAATTTTGGTTTTGAATTCTTATATGACAATGACTCGTCAGCAAATGGCTCCCCGATGAATATTTCCCTTTTGGCGCTCTCTAAACATCCCTTTATCTACTTTGACATCTTACTTTCTCTTAGCGGGATACCCTAAGCTAATGACTCCTTTTCCTCCTCATCGATATATCTCAAACCGATATTCTCATCGAGTGTCGGGTGAGCTCATTTAGTGTTATCGCAATAGGCATTGTTTCCCCAATGGGCTTCACCATCGACATAGATCTTCCTGATGCAACCGACTTCATTGCCATGAGTCTTCTTGATAGTTTCTTCACTCCGCTCAATCAGTCCTCTCTTTCATCAGGTATCAGAGTAATCCAAAATGAAACATACTGATAAGCAAAGTCTTCCCGATAGAGTATGTTCCATCGGTATATGTTTCACCGATAATTTCTTCGGGCGTCGGGGTGGCTCAAAGTGCCACATACTAATCTCTTTGGCTATACCAATGCAATTGACTTCATCACCATGAGTCTTGCTGATGGTGTCTTCGCTCCTCTCAATTAGTCCGCTCCTTCATCAGGTATCGGTGTAATCTAAAATGAAACATACCGATAAGCAAAGTCTTCCCGATAGAGTATGTTCCATCGGTATATGTTTCACCAATGATTTCTTTGAGCATCGGGGTGGCTCAAAGTAATACATACCAATCGCTTTGGCTATACCGATGCAACCAGCTTCATTTCCATGAGTCTTCTCGATAGTGTCTTCTCTCTACTCAATCAGTCTGCTCCTTCATCGGGTATCGAGGTAATCTAAAATGAAACATACCGATAAGAAAATTCTTCCTAATAGAGTATGTTCCATCGGTATATGTTTCACCAATGATTTCTTCAAGCATCGAGGTGGCTCAAAGTAAAGCATACCGATCACTTTATCTATACCGATGCAACTAGCTTCATCACCATGAGTCTTCCTAATAGTGTCTTCACTCCGCTCAATCAGTTTTCTCCTTCATCGGGTATTGGGGTAATCCGAAATGAAACATACCGATAAGCAAAGTCTTCCTGATAGAGTATGTTCCATTGGTATATGTTTCACTGATGATTTACTTGCATGTCAGGATGGCTCAAGGTAACACATACCGATCGCTTTGGCTATACTGATGGACTCTTCTTTTCACCACTCTTATCGGTATAAGTCTTACCGATACCCTAATCGGCTATTGGCAAAACAATTCTCCACTGCTACCGCTAGTGTTTACTATGTCGATGGGTCATATTGGTATAGTTTTTGTCGATGCATCGATTCTCCTCAACTTTGCTCCTTGATCGGTATAACTTTTCTTGATGAGTACAACTCCGGCTTGCTATGCTCTCTCATCGGTATATGGTATCCCGATGCCTCCTCACCTCAATCAGGGGATCGTGAACTTGCAGAGGAATTGTTGGTATTTTTTGTGGAACATGTATACAATTGGTAAAACATATAGTTGGTTGTTCTCTCTCACAGGGTAAAGTATATTTTGAATTTTCATTTTGGATTGGGGATTGAAATGGGGCTTACTTTTGCAATTTGGAACTATAGGGCAAGAATTCTTTGCTTCATACTTGTTCATATGCTATGACTTGATCAGACTAGATGTGGCTTTGGAACTTGAATGGATGAATAATATGATTGACTTTTTATTTCCATACCTACTTCAGGTTCTTGATATACTCTAATGATTTTGTGAATATTTTAAGTTTCTCTTTAATAAAGATTTTAAATCTTCTGCACAATTAAATAGCTAATATTCAAAAAAATTATTTTTCAAAGTTCATTCGAGAATACACGACAAAAGTTGATGAGATTGTTAAGGACAAGTTAGAGGTTGTCCAAGAAGAGAAATCCAAGAAGAAAGAAGAGAAAGATCTTGTTGCTCAACAGGTAAGCATTTTGCTTAATTGAGCCTCAAGGAGCACTTGTTCTACTCTACTGACAGTTTTTAAAAATTCAAATAAATATGTGCCTATTTGGTTACAAAATATAGCATTTTAAGAGAATAATTAAGGAAATTATAGAAAAATTATGTGCTAACATATTGCACTGTCTAAAAAGCATAATATTTACAAGGATGTAATGGAAACTAGTTCTCAATCGGGTGATCGTCAAAACTTGTAGAGGAATTACTAGTGTATTTTGTGGTACAGGTATTTTGTGGAACAAGTTAGAGGTTGTCCAAGAAGAGAAATCCAATGAGAAAGAAGAGAAAGATCTTGTTGCTCAACAGGTATGCATTTTGCTTAGTTGAGCCTCAAGGAGCACTTGTTCTACTTTACTGACGGTTTTTAAAAATTCAAATAAATATGTGCCTATTTTGTTTACAGAATATAGCATTTTAAGAGCATAATTAAGGAAATTATAGAAAAATAGCATTTTTCAAGAAATTATATAAAAATTATGTGCTAACATATTTCACTATCTAAAAAGGATAATCTTTACAAGGATGCAATGGAAAATAGTTCTCAATTGTGTGATCATGAACTTGTAGAGGAATTGTTGGTGTATTTTGTGGAACAGGTATTTTGTGGAACAAGTTAGAGGTTGTCCAAGAAGAGAAATCCAAGGAGAAAGAAGAGAAAGATCTTGTTGCTCAACAGGTATGCATTTTGCTTAATTGAGCCTCAAGGAGCACTTGTTCTACTCTACTTACGGTTTCTTAAAACTCAAATAAATATGTGCCTATTTTGTTTACAAAATATAGCATTTTAAGAGCATAATTAAGGAAATTATAGAAAAATTATGTGCTAACATATTACACTGTCTAAAAAGGATAATCTTTACAAGGATGCAATGGAAACTAGTTCTCAATCAGGTGATCGTGAACTTGTAGAGGAATTGCTGGTGTATTTTGTGGAACAGGTATTTTGTGGAACAAGTTAGAGGTTGTCCAAGAAGAGAAATCCAAGGAGAAAGAAGAGAAAGATCTTGTTGCTCAACAAGTATGCATTTTTCTTAGTTGAGCCTTAAGGAGCACTTGTTCTACTCTACTGATGGTTTTTAAAAATTCAAATAAATATGTGCCTATTTTGTTTACAGAATATAGCATTTTAAGAGCATAATTAAGGAAATTATAGAAAATAGCATGCGGAATTTTAAGAGCATAATTAAGGAAAGTATAGAAAAATAGCATTTTTTCAGGAAATTATATAAAAATTATGTGCTAACATATTACACTATCTAAAAAGGATAATCTTTACAAGGATGCAATGGAAACTAGTACTCAATCGAGTGATCGTGAACTTGCAGAGGAATTGTTGGTGTATTTTGTGGAATAGGTATTTTGTGGAACAAGTTAAATGTTGTCCAAGAAGAGAAATCCAAGGAGAAAGAAGAGAAAGATCTTGTTGCTCAACAGGTATGCATTTTCCTTAATTGAGCCTCAAGGAGCACTTGTTCTACTCTACTTACGGTTTTTTAAAATTCAAATAAATATGTGCCTATTTTATTTACAAAATATAGTATTTTAAGAGCATACCTCCTCCTGGGTATTTGAAGATGAACTTTGATGGGGCTTGCAGAGGGAATCCGGGTGAGTCTGGATATGGTGCAATTATCTGCGATGAGTTTGGCAATATGTTGGGGGATAAATTTGGCCCAATGGGTGTATCGACTAACAACATTGCCGAAGTAACTGCTCTTGAGGCAGGCCTAAAATGGTGTGTAGAGAAGGGGGTTCACAAGGTTTTGATTGAAGGTAGCTTGTAGGTTATACTCAATGGTATATCTAATCAGCAATTCACGGACTGGAAGCTAAACTATTGGATCCCGAGGATCCAACATCTTATAGGCCACATCTTTGACTGTTCTTTTACTCACTCATACCGAGAAGGAAATTCGACAGTGGACTGCCTAGCCAACATGGGAATATCCAGTCCATGTCCCAGACAGTTGTCTGCGGCAGATGAGATTCTGGATGCTTTGTTGCACATTTTGATCCAAGAGAAATCATCAATCCCTAAGGCAGGGATTGGGTAGACTTAAGTCCTTGGCTTTGCGTGTTTGGGAGAATAGCTAAGCTCGAGGATCTCTTCATGTGGTGTAGGATGTCACATACATATTACAATGCTCTCCTTTCTTTTCTTAGACAACAGAGGCAGATTTGCTTAGATTTGTTTGGGCAGAAACCTTGAATTTGTTTCCCAACCGGCTATTTTAGGAAGTATGGAGGATTGCAGGGTTGTATTCGGATTAGTATTTTGCAAAGACTGGTTTAGTGCTTGACAAAGTCTCTTCTTAGTTGAATCAAAATCATGGTGCATCACTTTGGGCTGAGTTGTATGTGTCGAGAGGAGACTCTACAGAGCAATATGACCGCATGTTTGATATTGATGTTGAAGGGCAGACAACAATCGTTGTGATTGTTGTGGAGGCACTCAGCAGAGATAGGCATTGGTGAGACGGATTCATCTACGATACCATTCTTTGCGTCTTAGTGGACACTCTTCCTTACAAGGAGGCATGTATTGAGAAAATGGATGGGTTTGTCAGGGAAGTAGATGCCAACGCGGTAGCCAATGTAGTCATTGAACTGGAAGAGAAGTGGGCGAGCATCTTGGGCCCTTTTTTCAACCCTATGTGCTTCCTCTCTAATGTGGAAGTTTCATACACAAACAATGAGGCATAGGTTGCTGTGAGAGATTTGAGGATAAAGAAGGAATTTTTCATGGGCAATGCTTAGGATGTATTCCGTGCAGGGGTCTCCTCGGGTGAATTGGGTCCATTTCAAAGGATGATGAATGAAGATATGGGTTGGTTGTCTTCTAGAAATATTGAAAAGGTGGCAACTTTGGGTGACCACATTGCAACAATTCTGAGGCATGTGTAGTGGTATTGTTTGCACCGGGATGTTGACTATTTTTTGTCTTTATAGTATGGGCCATTTCCTGTTGGGGGCCCGGTGCATATGTAACTATGTTTACTATCAATATAAGGCGTTATCCCCATTATAGATAGCATTTATCTAAAAAAAAAAGACCATAATTAAGAAAATTATAGAAAATAGCATGCGCATTTTTAAGAGCATAATTAAGGAAATTATAAAAAAATGGCATTTTTCAGGAAATTATAGAAAAATTATGTGCTAACATATTGCACTGTCTAAAAAGAATAATCTTTACAAGGATGCAATGGAAACTAGTTCTCAATCGAGTGATTGTGAACTTGCAAAGGAATTGCTGGTGTATTTTGTGGAACATGTATTTTGTGGAACAAGTTAGAGGTTGTCCAAGAAGAGAAATCCAAGGAGAAAGAAGAGAAAGATCTTGTTGCTCAACAGGTATGCATTTTGCTTAATTGAGCCTCAAGGAGAACTTGTTCTACTCTACTGACGGTTTTTAAAAAATCAAATAAATATGTGCCTATTTTGTTTACAGAATATAGCATTTTAAGAGTATAATTAAGGAAATTATAGAAAAATAGCATTTTTCAGGAAATTATATAAAAATTATGTGTTAACATATTGCACTGTCTAAAAAGGATAATCTTTACAAGGATGCAATGGAAATTAATTCTTAATAAGGTGATCGTGAACTTGCAGAGGAAATGTTGGTGTATTTTGTGGAACAAGTTAGAGGTTGTCCAAGAAGAGAAATCCAAGGAGAAAGAAGAGAAAGATCTTGTTGCTCAACAGGTATGCATTTTGCTTAATTGAGCCTTAAGGAGCACTTGTTCTACTCTACTGACGGTTTTTAAAAATTCAAATAAATATGTGCCTATTTTGTTTACAGAATATAGCATATCAAGAGCATAATTAAGAAAATTATAGAAAATAGCATGCGCATTTTTAAGAGCATAACTAAGGAAATTATAGAAAAATAGCATTTTTTCTAAAAATTATGGAAAAATTATGTTCTAACATATTGCATTGTCTAAAAAGGATAATCTTTACAAGGATGCAATGGAAACTAGTTCTCAATTGGGTGATCGTGAACTTGCAGAGGAATTGCTGGTGTATTTTATGGAACAAGTTAGAGGTTGTCCAAGAAGAGAAATCCAAGGAGAAAGAAGAGAAAGATCTTGTTGCTCAATAGGTATGCATTTTTCTTAATTGAGCCTCAAGGAGCACTTGTTCTACTCTACTGACAGTTTTTAAAAAATCAAATAAATATGTGCCTATTTTTTTTACAGAATATAGCTTTTTAAGAGCATAATTAAGGAAATTATAGAAAAATAGCATTTTTTCAAGAAATTATATAAAAATTATGTGTTAACATATTGCACTGTCTAAAAAGGATAATCTTTACAAGGATGCAATGGAAATTATTTCTCAATCAGGTGATCATGAACTTGCAAAGGAATTGTTGGTGTATTATGTGGAACATGTATTTTGTGGAACAATTTAGAGGTTGTCCAAGAAGAGAAATCCAATGAGAAAGAAGAGAAAGATCTTGTTTCTCAACAGGTATGCATTTTGCTTAATTGAGCCTCAAGGAGCACTTGCTCTACTCTACTGACGGTTTTTAAAAATTCAAATAAATATGTGCCTATTTTGTTTACAGAATATAGCATATTAAGAGCATAATTAAGAAAATTATAGAAAATAGCATGCACATTTTTAAGAGCATAATTAAGGAAATTATAGAAAAATAGCATTTTTTAGAAAATTATAGAAAAATTATGTGCTAACATATTGCATTGTCTAAAAAGGATAATCTTTACAAGGATGCAATGGAAACTAGTTCTCAATCGGATGATCATGAACTTGCAGAGGAATTGTTGGTGTATTTTGTGGAACACGTATACAATTGGTAAAACATATAGTTGGTTTTTCTCTCTCACAAGCTAAAGTATATTTTGAATTTTCATTTTGGATTGGGGTATTGAAATGGGGTTTACTTTTGCATTTGGAACTGCAGGGCAAGAAAGAATGCTTTGCTTCATGCTTGTTCATATGCTATGACTTGATCAAACTACATGTGGCTTTGGAACTTGCCTGGATGAATAATATGATTGACTTTGTGTTTCCATACCTACTTCAAGTTCTTGATATGCTCTGATGATTATGTGAATATTTTAACTTTCTCTTTAATAAACATTTTAAATCTTCTGTAGAAATAAATATGACCCTATTTTGTTTATAGCATATGTATGCTCAACTTCTTTCCCTTTGCTTTGCCATCACCTCCAATGCCTAGCATGGGAGTGGGCATGGGAGGTTTCTTTCAGCTAGCTATGAGTGGAATGGGAATGCCTCCCATGCCAGCTTATGGTATGCCACCTATGGGTGGCTATTGATGGGGTTGAAGAACTTAACGTGGGACACAATTCTTCAATCATATGTGGTTTTCTGGGGCTGGTCTTCGAGTGGAAAGATTAGATTGTCAAATTTTTTTATTGTCGTTTGGTTGATTGATACAAAATAATGAATCTTTAGTATTATTGTATTGGTCAATCAGTTCAAATCTTTCCATCCACCAAGCATTTGATGCCCGAACCGCCACATTATTAGATTGTCAAATTGTTTTTATTGTCATTTGGTTGGCTGATACAGAATAATCAATCTTTAGTATTATCGTATTGGTCAATAAGTCAAAACCTTTCCATCCACCAAGCATCCAATGAGGATGTTGTATTTCTGACAGCATCCTTGTCGGATAAGCAGTGAGATGACGTCAGAATTTTGATGCCCACCCAATTTAATTTGATGACTATTGAGTTTTGTCGACGGCTAAGCAGTGAGGGGGCGTGGGAATCCCAATGCCCACCCAATTTATTCTGACAACTTATCAAGTTTTGCCAACGCCCGGACCATCGCACATACAATATCCTCGTTGGTGTGGATTCCCTCGTTGTTGTCGAACTTCCGATGGCTAAATAGTGACGGGGTCATCTGAATTCAAACACCCGAACCATCGCACATACAACATCCTCATTAGTGCAGATGCCCTCATTGTTGTCAGAATTCTGACGACTACACAGTGATCGGACCATCAGAACTCAGACGCCCGAACCATCACACATACAACATCCTCATTGTTGTGGATGCCTTGGTTGTCATTGGAATTTTGATGACTTATCGAGTTTTACCGATGGCTAAGTAGTGAGGGGGCCGTTAGAATTCCAATTTATTCTGATGCTTGAGTCGTCGGAACATTACCTGTAAGGCATTGGAATTTCGATGACTTATCAAGTTTTACCAACGGCTAAGCGTAGTCATGGTCATCGTCAGAATATTCTTTTACGTTGTCAAAATTCTGACAGTCTTGAGCACCGTTGGAATGTCTGACTACAAGTTTTTGATGATGTTTCTCATCAGCAGTCCAATGAATTGTAGTCAAAATCCTGACGAACTGTCGTCAGAATTTGAGGCCAAATGTACTAGTGTGTGCTTCCTCGGTATCAAGATATTAGAGAAGGGTACCATCTAGACTCTTTCGCTATAAGGTGTTTGCAATTATTACATATCTTGATGCTTGTCTGATAAAAGTCTTGTGTTGATTGTAAGAGAGATAAGGAGGCAGGTATTGATCTTGGAGTCTTTGTACCATGGATATTTGAGACCAGCTATCATACACACACATTTTGATTGAGGAATTTCATAAGTTGGGACCATTAACTATTCCACTAAGAACTCAAAGTGTGTAACATTACTTGGCATGTCTAGGAGAGACCCTATTGTCACCATCACATCATCTACTTTATTTTGGATACAGGGGACTTTCTAAAAAAAGATCTGATGAAAATACTGCTTAAAGTCTTCCATCATTTTCTTATATGACATCAACTTGTCACCCTTAGCTATTTAATCACCATTAAGTTGATTTATTATAAGTTGTGAGTCCTTATACACATGTAGGTCTATAATTTTTTATTGTACTATGGTCCAAAGTCCCGTGATGAGAGCCTCGTATTCTGCCATATTGTTCATGCAAGGAAAGTTAATTTTGTATGATCTAAGGATTCAAACCCCTTGAGGTGTCACAAAGAGAAAGATTGCCCCCACTCCATGATTGGTACAAGATCCATCAAAGTATAACTTCCATTTAGTTGAGGTTGCCTAGGTGAATAATAATTCATCAGGGAAGTCTATCAATAGGAGGTGATCATATTGAAGTGGAGCTTCCACCAACTGGTTTTCTATAATCTATCATTTGATCACTTTTTGGTCTAAATTTTCAATGTCAAATTCACTGATGATCATGACCCACTTTGCCATTATTCTTGCCAGTGTAGATTTATTTAGGAGGTACTTGAGTGGATCAATACTTGATATGAGTTTAACCTTGTGACTTAGTATATAATGTCAAAGCTTTTGGGATGTGAAGATCACAACAAGGCATGCTCACTCTATTGGAGTGTAACTTATTTCATAGACTACCAGTGTTCAACTAATATAGTATATGGCTCATTCTTTCCCTATGTTGTGCAAAATGTGTTCTGAGAGATGAGTTGGTTACAGAAATGTATAGTAATAAGGGCTTTCCTTGCATTGGAGGCACTAAGACTAGTATTGATCATAGCAAGTAATTATACAAAGCTTGGAAGGATTATTGACACTTTGTCCATTTGAAGGTGACCCCTTTTCTCAACAATTATTGGAAAGGCTAACATTTGTCTGCTAGTTGTACTATGAACCTCTTGATAGATTGAAATTTGCCTTGTAAAATCCTCAATCATTTTAGATTAGCAGGGGAGGCATCTTAAGAATAGCCTTGACCTTTTCTAGGTATACTTCAATACATCTATTAGAGACCATAAATCTAAGGAATTTTCTTGCTGTTACCCTAAACACACTTTTTCAGATTCAACCGAACCTTATATTATTTTTGTTTATCAAATATTTTTACGAGGACTACAAGGTGACTGTCTCTAGTCTTAGATTTCACCACCAAATCATCCACATAATCTTCCATGAGGTCATGTATCATATCACAAAGTAATGTTTTCATGGCTCTTTGATAAGTGGCTCCTACATTTTTTAGCCCAAACAATATTACATTCTAGAAATATGTTCCCTAGGGGTAGGTGAAGGTAGTCCTATGTTAGTCCTCAAGTGTTATCCTTATTTGATTATATCCTGGAAAAAACTCCATTACAGATATCATTTCATCTCCGACTGTGATATCCATTATCATGTCAATATTTAAGAGAGGAAAATCATCTTTAGGACAAGCCTTGTTTAAATCCCCAAAGTCTATGCACATGCAGATGCCTCAAGTTAGCTTGGTTACTAGTACAATATTTGAGATCCTTTCTATGTAATCTATGGGTCTATTTAAACCCACATTCAACAACTTTTTTAGCTCCACCTTGACTAGGAGGACAATCTGAGGGTGCATCTTCCTTAGTTTTTATTTGTATGGTTTTTCTCTTGGAAGTAATTGCAAGGGATGTAGGACCAGTTCAAGATCTAGACTATCCATATCTGCATATGACCAAGTGAAGTTTATCTACCTTTCTTTGAAGAACTAAATTAATTTTTCCTTCTCCTCAAATTGAAGTTATTTTTCAAGGTGGATCTTTCTCACATTGTCACCATCATTGATATTCACCTCTTTTAATTTCTTTACTAATAGTGAGGATCTCTCTTGATCAATTAGCAAGTTGTTGAATATTTCCCTTGGTATGACTTTTGATTGATCATTCGTATTTATCTAGCTAGACACTTTAGCTTTGATTTTGTTTTCATCTTCTTCTTAGTCTTCCTAACAAGAGGATGAACTTTCTACACCAAAGTATAATACTCTATCAATTTATATAGAAAAACTTTCTTTGTGATCCCCATATGGTAGCCCTTCAAGGACGCTGAGAAATTCAGCTATCGCCTCACCATTTTTGAAGCAGTCTAGATGGGTTTCATCTTGTTGTTCTCAATCTATAAGATGGGGAAAAATAAGGCAGAGGTCCCTATCTCCATTAGAATAAGACATCACTACTAGAGTGCAAGAACGAGTGTAAAAATAGTGTTTCCATGAATTGGGGTCTATCTATTTGTCTTCATAAGCAATACCATCATCAACCGGTAGTTAATGATCATAAGATTGGTTTACAACATAGGTGCTACTACTATGAATGGATAACCATTCATAATCATGGGAATTAGTCTCATTCTCAATGTATGTTTCCACATCAGATCCTTCTTCAAAAGGTTCATTCACTTCTTCAATAGGAGGTAATGGGGTCTCAATAGTGTTTACTACCAATGATATGTTGCTTTGACTTGTGGAACCTCGTTCTACTCTAGAGGTTTCACATATTTCTTCAATAATAGGCACTAAACTCCTAGAACTAGTTTCCTCTATGGGAGCTATACTTGTTTCCTCTAATTCAGTCAAATGGGAGGGAGCAACATACAAAACCAATGATAGGTTACTTTGATATGTGGATTCCTCATCAGGAGCTACACTTGTAGGGGGTAAATTAGTTGAAGGCATATTTAATATCACAAGTGCATTATTTCGGTTGATTGATCCTTGTTCTATCTTTCCATATCCTAGGCATTGATCCCTCAAATTCTTTGTTGGGAGTATGGGTTCCATGACACCTTGGCTCTATGCCCCCTAGCCTATGGTGCCATCATAACCATGCCTTTGTAGCATTTTGAACTATTTTCTATATTGATATAAGGGAATATTGACTAAATAGTTGTCTTCTTCATCCATGTAGAGCCATTTACATATATCTTCTTCTAATGATTCTTCATTCAATTCCCCCCATTTAATGAAGGAGGAAGATGGTGTGTATTGAACTATTTCTTTAGCTTTGCATTGATTAATATAATTTGGCAGCAGTCTCCCAAAATATTTCGGAGACACAGGTAAATGCCCAATACAAAATGCCTCCAAATAGGAATATTCCCCACACCCTTTGTCATTGATTTGAATATTTACATTAAATTTATATGTAAGGCATTGATGTGTCTACTATTGACAAAGACTCGAGTCATGAGGTGAGGGGAGATTCTTGATTTACTAGGACTTGTTTATCTATGCTTTCTCTAAAGTTGTTACAATGTTGGAATGGATTTGGGTCCCCTTGTATGGTGATTTTGATGTTATTGTATGAAAACTTGATGCACTAGTGGAAACTGGATGGCATTGCCTACATTGTGTGTATCTAGGGGTGACCCAAAAGTATATTATAACTCGATCCATGATCTAAGACCTATAATTTTGTGTCTATTATTATTGGCCCCACTTTTATAGGCGGAGTGATCACTCCTTTAGATGGGTGTTCCTCATCATCATAGGCCTTGATGTTTATCTTCTTAGAAGGGTCAATGTTGTGCTCTGAATATCCCAAAGCTTTAACCAAGTTCAATGTGAATATATTAAGTCTAGGTCCATCATCTCTCAATGCCCTCCTAATTTTGTGCTTATGAACAAATACATCCATGTGCAAAGGATCATTATACAATGGTTTTTGTACATGGATGTCTTGTTGTGTAAAAGTGATGTGGGGGGTGGCAACTAAATTCCCCACCATGGTTTGAAAGGCATCTTCATCGATATTTTTAAGGACTATAGATTCACGGAGAGGTTTGTCCAAGATTGCCTTGTGAGATGGAGATATGCGCAGTAGCTCAAAAATAGATATTTGTGTCAGAGTCTTCTTTAGTTGGTCAATTACATCGTAGGTCCCTATTGGTGAAGGATTGGATGGTGCCCCTTGAAGTGTAACATTTAAGTAGTGGATAATCATTGTACAGTCAGGGTTCTTTCCTTTAACTATAATGGTGGCTATGGTTTCATTTGCTTGGTTGATATGATTGATTGTTTCATTATACAAGGCCTGAGCATAATTTGCCTTATTATCCTGTGAACCTGAACTAGAAGCTTTTCCTTTATCATGATTGCAAAAAGGATTATTAAAAATCATGTGATCCACATTGGAATTTTCTTTCATTTTTTCAACACTTATATCCCCTTGATCAATAAGGTCTTGAATTAAGTTCTTGAGATTCTAATAGTTGGATGTTTTATGACCTTTAATTTGATGGTATTGGTAGAAATCATTTTCATTCCACCAAGAGGGATTGAATGGACAAGGTTCATAAGGTTTGATCTCTGGTAACGTTATCACATTTGTCTGGATCGGCTTCCTAAGTCCTTAAACACAAATTTGATAGGTTCTTTGAGGGGTGTATATTTTCGCCTTGGGTTAGCATTCCTTGACAGATGTGGATTATTAGCTTGTGTTGTGTTTGTGGGGACAATATTATTATCATTGGGTTAACTATTATTAGGCGTGAATGTATTGTTGGGGCCTTGCAAAGAGACAACATATTTGACCCTATTTACTACTCTAGCATCCACTACACTGTCGTTTGTCACAATCTTATTTTTCAACCAGAACTTGGATTTCTCATTACTCGTATTATTAGTCAAATTACTCTCATGGGGGTTTTTCAAGATCCCTTGTTTGATGAGACCTATCTCACACTCTATTCCTTTCTCTATTACCTAGTGAAATGGATTAAGACACTACATTTGTAAAGGATATTTTATGTGTGAGACTAGGTTTTCTATGGACAAAATGACTTGTTCTTTCTTCAGAATGTGACAAGGACTCCTTCAGGTGAGTTAGCACTAGCATTTCAAGAAGAAACAAAAATTTTCTCCCTCCTTTTCCTTAGTAGAACACAAGTCCATTAACATCACAGGGTTATAAATGTTGTGAGAAAACAGTGCAATGAATTGCTCGACTAGTTCTCCCATGATTTTTTTCCTGGTAAGAGATGAGAGTACTGATGAGTGTAGAATATTTCATTATTTTTGCCTTACATTTTACTCTTTACCTTTGTCTCTGTCCATATTCCTATCAGTATTTGTTGAAGGAACCTTAACATTTAATAAAATATGGAAAATAAATTAGGATTAACAAATTGCTGAAAACTATGATAATTCTAATTGTTTTTGTGACCAAAATGGTAGGAGATGGTTAGGGAGGAAGTTTAATTTGTCATGAGCATGTGGACCATGGGATATTAGTGTAATGAAATTAGCAAGACTTTTTTTTATGAATGATCATTTTGATTTAAGATATTTTGTTTTAACGTTATAAGTGGTATGTGACCCTCTGTTGTTTTCATAGACTCTTGGTTGTTAGTGGTCGAAAGGCCAAATGAAAAAACAAACTTTAAAACTTATTGTTAGTAAGTATGATTAGTATATATATGTATTCCTATTCAAACTTAATCATCCTTAATATATATTGTCAGTTAAAAATTAAATTTTGTGAATCCGTGTTTCTGCTTATTATGAAAAACTGATACAAAGTAACAAATTGCATTCATAAATTCATCAATTGATGACCAAGGAGGTAGGGCCCACTCTACAATTACCTGGTGATTTGTGTGTGAGTTATGTTTCAAGTTCATGTTCATGTTTGATTTGATTATGTTGAATACAATCACTTCCAAACAACTAATTCTTTATACTTTATCATATTTTGTGATTGTGTTATGATTATTGAAGATTACATTTAACATTTATTTTAGTTGATTTACTTGTGTGGATTTTAGTAGAGTTTTTATGATTAAAACTACAACCTTTACTAGTCTGTGACAATTTCTATCACAGTTCCTGGTGCACAGTCTGACATGAAGAAAAATATTTAAACTAGACTTTTAATCTAGAAAGTGTCAAGAGTGAATTAGTTTAATTTGAAGTTTGGCTAATTGTTGATGTGTAATTTAATTTCTTACATCAAATAATTGCATCTCATTCTTCCTTAAGTCACTATCTTCATCCCTTTGGTAAATAGCCACAATATCTTTCATTAATCTATGACCCCAAATTGAGACATGTAAGTACAACTGAGGACATCTGTACAAGCTCAACTTGAGTCAAAACAAGAATTCATCCGGTCACAATTATACCCAATCATTTTGGCACCATTGTCAGGGATAGGTATTAAAGGTGCGAAGTTGTACTGAGATAAGTTAGGACCAATACATCTTCAGGAAAGCCTATACAATTGTCGACCTTGTTTAGGTGAATAATTTTGATTTGTATTGTTATAAGTCATATAGGTGCATTCCTTGACCTAGGGATAGTAAAGGTAGATTTGTCAAGGTACACGAAGTAGGAGAAAATTCACAAATAGAAACACAAAATCAAGAAAAATCAAGAAAAAATCCATTGGTAGTTGAGCCTGATTTGGAAAAGTGTGTTGTAGAGCCTTCTATTATTTCTCCACCTAGAATATCACAAACAATTCCAGAGTTTCCTCAAGAACCATTAATCACCCCAGATCTTCCCAAGTAGTTTGTTCAATTCTTTTGAATTACGTAGTGGAAAGCCTATCAAGAAACCCTTCACAATCACTTACACTCCTTGGGCATTTGACAATAATATAGGGGATAACAACAATAACAAAAAGAATGAAGGATTACTTGCAAACAACAACCCCATCACATTCAAGTTCCCTATTGTCAATCCTAATGAGGATGCTCCAATGAAAACTATTCCTCATTCTACATTACCAGTATTTAGGAGGTTGGCCATTGAAGATCTTGACATGTTCTTATTTGAATTTGAGGTGTTGTGTAAACAACTATGACTATCAAAATAATGCACAAAATATTAAACTATTTCTAACCACCTTGAAGAATGCAACACTTAGATGGTTCATGAGTTTGGGATCATAGTCAGTCTACACTTGGAACAATATGAAATAAATAATCCTTGCTAAATATCAGGAATATTGCAAGAAAAAGTAAGTACGTGATGAAATCTTCTGCATGACACAACACAAAGAAGAAACATTTTAGGATTATTTGGAACGAATTTTGTTTAGTCTCCAACAAGCCCAAGAAGTGATTTAAATAATGATACTATTAAAATGTTATTCCTTAGGAGAGTTTGGGATGATTGCATGGAGATATTAAATCTTATGGGTGGAGGTGATATTTCTAAAGATTTTTTTTATGACATTTGTGAAGCATGTAGGAACTATTCACAATCTGCCAGAACAATGTGAGGTTCTATAGGGAGAAGAAATGTGGTAGGAGGAAGCACATCAAGTATCACCAAAAAATAACTAGGTATGTTGCTTGAGGATTTAAAGACTGATTCGTTGATTCATATGGGTGAGAAGATAGATACACTATATACTCATAAAAAACAAGAAGAGGCTGAAAAAGCTATAGCAATCTTTTGTCCAAATTGTAGGAAGAAGCATGGTAATGAAGAATTCCCTTATAATAGGACTAAAATTGCATCCCTAGAAGAATCTAGTAGACATACAATCCTAAGGACCCTTCCTGTGAACATGGCAGAAGTTGAGTATATTGAAGAACCAGTTTATTTTATGGCTCCTAGACATCCTTGGCCACCTAGGCCTATGCAACCTGGAATCACTAATCCTTATTCTAAGGTTGGGCCTAGTCAACCTTCCTCCTTCACCAGCCAATATAGGTGGTATGATGGATGAAAATAACCTAATCCTTATTATCAACCCTGGCCTAATCAATATGGTTCACAACCTTGGCAACAACCTTGGAGATCTCAACCACAATTTCTAGTTACACAATACCCACCACATCCTGTCATAAACCCATATCAATCACCACAACAACAAATCCTTCCACATCCACAAATAGGTAATCAATTTCCTTAGTCAAAACAACCACCAAAAGTCACACCTATTTCAGCTCAACCAACTCCAAATCCTAACAATAAGCCCACACACCCCTTATATAATAATGAGGTGGTTGGATATCCGCCTTATTCGGTCAACTCTATTGAATTTGATGGAGTTAAATTACGGTCAGGTAAAGCCACTAAGTGGCCTATCATTACTGAAATCAATGATTCATTAGAAGAACTAGAGGTAGAACAAATGAAGGAACCTCCATATCCTGAACACCTGCAAACTGAACCAATACAAAAGGAAGTTCCAAAACCTACATTTGATTTTTTAAATGAGTTACGTAATATTAACATTAAAATTCCTTTGTTGTAGGCTATTATGGAAATTCTAGAATACACAAAGACAGTTCGAGACTTGTGTACTCATAAACAAAAGAAGAAGATGGACCCAAAGATTGTTCAAGTTATCGGACAACTTGTCGATCTCATGCTTGGGAACCTAACAGTTCCTAAGTATGTTGATCTAGCAAGTCCTATGATAAAGGTATGTATTGGTAATGTTGTTATTCCTAATACACTTATTGATTTGAGAGCTGCAATTAATGTTATGACAAATGAAATAAAAGAGAAGTTGTCACTTAAAGGGCTTAACCTACTCCCACAATTCTCCAAATGGCTAACCGATCCTTGGTCAAATCAAAAGGTATGATAGAAGATGTAATTATTTCTATTGATCCATGGGAATACCCAACTGACTTCATGATTTTGTAGCAAAAAATTAAGCTGGGGGAATATCCCTTGATCTTGGGATGCCCCTGGTTGGCTATTGTAGATGCATTCATCAATTGTTGATCAGGTAATATGGTAATTTCTAATGGGGAAAAAACAAAGTAGTTAACATTGTATCCTCCAGCACAACCCCTATTGGAAACAAAGGATCTAGTGTGGGTTGATAGTGATTTAGATGAATCATTTCCAATTATGACAATTGAACACATATTTGACATGGGGAATCATCTGAAGAAGATATCCTTTTTAATTTTCTGCAAAATAGATATGCATCTAATGAAATTTTGTAAAGGATGGTTTTTTCTTCAGGAGTGAGTGATAATTGTCCTTTTGGAAATTTTCCAATGATAGGTAGTTCATAGTCTATTCAACATTCCATTATATTGCATCAATTGCTACCTCATTATTGTGTGTACAATCCCTTTTTGTCCTTTAATGATACACTATCCACTTCACAAGTTTTAGTTGTCAATTCACCTGCACAATCAGAAGCCATAGAAATTCTACCTATTTGCACACTTAATATTAATCCACACTTAAGCACTAAACTATTAGGATAATCGGTGGACAACTAAGAGGGGGGGTGCATCAGTTGTCAACAAATTATAAAACTTTAAGCACACAAAAGCTTTTACCGGAATACATAAACCAAATACTCGAATAACAGATATATCAATTAAGAACACACACAAATCACATAATAATTACCATCCATCCACAACATATAACAACAAGAATTTTATGTGGAAAACCCGCTAAAGGGAAAAAACATGGTGGGAAGCCTACCCATAGTCAAATAATACTTCTGCAGTAAGTATGTGCCACAGTCAAATAATACTTCTGTAGTAAGTATGTGATTATAATAAGAAGGGCTTGCACATGCAAGAAGGCCAACAACCTAGAGCGCACTGCTGATCACAAAGGAGCCTCACTGACTACAAAAGAAATCCAGACTACAATCTGGAAGATGAATGAACTGCAAGAATAGCATCTCCTATGCCTGAGTATAGTTCTGATTAAGCTCAATACCAAAGGTCTTAAACCTCTTACACAAACCTAATTCAATCATCTATGATCAACCAAAACCTCTGCATATGATTACAACTTTATTCACATATAGATAATTCCATAACCATCTGTAACTATCACATGATCTACAAAGAGATCTTACACCATATATATACCAACTTGGGACCTAAACAAATAAGTTAGCCAACTAAAAGATAATACAATAAATTCATTACATAATCCCACAAACCAATGATAAACCAAGTCATCCTAAGACCAAAACAACATAAAGCAAACAATAAATCCAACAGGTAATGCATCGGGAGCATCAACCAACACATTACATAAACCGGTCCATAACCTAACAGAATAAAACCGAACCTAAAATAGGTCACCAAAAGCCAAATGCAACACCATTGATCAATTGTAACACGAACATGATAACCATCAGCATCTTGATAACCTTCTAGAAGCCGCACCAACACCACTTATTAGATTCATCAAAATATCTTCAACAAATCTTTGCCGATAAAACCCATACCAGTAACCAAAAGGCTTACTAGAACAAATGATAGCTTCTAGATCATCAAATCTTGAACCAACACAATGTGATACGCATTAGGAACACATGAATAACCAATCCAAACCAATTTCACAAACTAGAGCATACCAGAGAAGATCTCCATATCAACATCATAATCCAACCACTCTATTGGAACCCAATAGACAGCAAAACAACTAGTGTTGACATCAATGCAATACATAATCAATTCCTCCAAATTGCCAACATAAACAAATCTAAGATCTCATTACCATGCTTAGAACTCATAAAGATGCATTTTCTTGGGAATACCAAGATATGAAGGGCATTCACCCAGATACTTGCACACACCACATCTACATTGAAGAAGGTAGTTGTCCAGTTAGGCAACCACAAAGAAGGCTTAATCCTATTTTGCATGAAATAGTCAAAGAGGAGTTGCAAAAAATATTAAGCGTAGGATTTATATGACCAATTTTAGATAGTCAATGGGTCTCTCCTCTTGTTGTGGTTCTAAAGAAAAATGGTAAGTGGAGAATTTGTGTTGATTATAGAGCACTTAATAAAGCTACTAAAAAGTATCATTTTCCCTTGCCATTTATTGATCAAGTATTCAATACTCTTGCATGTAAAAGGTTATTTTCTTTTATGGATAGGTTTAGTGGCTACAATGAAATTTGTATTGCACCCGAAGATTAGGACAAGACTGTATTTACTAGCCCTTGGGGTACTTTTGCCTATAATGTATTTCCTTTTGGGTTGTGTAATTCCCTTACCACTTTTCAAAGGGCAATCTTGAGTATTTTTGCAGATCTAGTTCATGATTGTGTAGAAGTGTATATGGATGACCTTATTGTGTATGGTGATACTTATGAAGAAGCTAAGGAAAACATAGAAAAGGTCCTTAAAAGGTGTATTGATACCAATCTCTCCCTAAGTCATGAAAAGTGTCATAGCCTTATGATTAAAGGGATTGTATTAGGACACTATATTTCTTCTAAAGGTATTGAGGTAGACCCCAAAAATATATAAATCATTCAGGACTTACCTATGCCCACTAGCCAAGGGATGTCTGCAGTTTTTTGGGTCATGCAAGATATTACAGCCGATTCATTTAGAACTTTAGTAGGATTGCCTCACCTCTCTTTGCTTTATTAGCCAAAGATGTTTCATTCTTGTTGACACCAGAATGTTAAGAATCTTTTGAAGCCATTAAGACTAAAATTGTAACTACACCTATACTAAGAGGACCAAATTGAGAATTACCTTTTCATATCCATACAGATGCTTTAGATAGTTCTATGGGCATTGTGCTTGGGCAGAAAGAGGATAACCTTTTCTATTCCATTTATTACATCAGAAAAAATTTCATTGGAGAAGAGGTAAACTACATGGTAACTGAAAAGAAGTTCTTAGTTGTTGTTTATGCAATCAACAAGTTTCATCATTATATCACTAGGTATAAAGTGTTTGTTCATACTGATCATTTTGCAATTCAATTTTTGATGAATAAGCCTGTTGTAACTAGTAGAGAAATTAGATGGTTACTTTTTCTTCAAGAATTTGACATTACTATACTTGATAAGTCTGGCCGTGAGAATGTGGTTGCAGATTTCTTGTCCAGGTTACAACAACAAGATGAACTAGCACCAGTTGATGATACTTTTCTTGATGAGAATCTTTTTGCCATTTCAGCAAAAAGCCCATTGTTTGTGGATATAGAAAATTACCTTGCTACATGCCTATTTCCATCGCATTTCTCTCCATGGGAACATTAGAAGCTAGTTGGAGTCAATGGTCAGTACACATGGATCAATGAAATTCTCTTCCGAACAAGGATTGATAATGTCATGTGTTGATGTGTGCTTGAAGATGATGTCTTCAACATTTTTTATGCATGCCATACTGAGCCTTGTAGAGGACACTTTGCTGCCCAGAGAATTGATACCAAAATTCTTATTGCTAGATACTTCTGGCCTACAATGCAAAAGGATTGTAAGTGCTATTTTCATCACTGTGATAAATGTCAGCATATGGGTCATCCCACGTGCTCTAATGAGATGATTTTACACTCACAACTATCTATTGAACCCTTCGAGAAGTGGAGCCTTGAGTTTTTTGTCCCAATCAATCCACCATCAAAGAACAAGGAATATATTCTTGTTTGTATAGATTATGTCACTAAGTGGGTTGAGGATGCTGCTTTGAAACACACCAGGGACACCAAGGTTGTTGAATTTTTGTATTCTGATATTTTTACCAGATTTGGTGTTCCATAGGAAATAGTAACAGACCAAGGACCTCAATTCACATCAAAACTCATTTCTACCTTGGTTAGAGAGTATAAGATTCAACATTGAAATTATTCACCTTATCACCCTTAGGCCAACGAGTAGGTTGAGGTCACCAATAGCGAACTTGGAAACATCCTTACCAAGATAGTTTAATAAGAGAGATTAGGCCACACAACTCCCTGAATTTGTGTGGGCCTATCGCACAATATGGAAGACCACCACAGGTCTAACCCCTTATGAACTTGTCTATAGTAAGAAGGTTGTCCTCCCTATCAAATTTGAGGTGAAGACTCTTTGCATTGCACTTCAGTTAGGTATGAGTCTTTCTGATCCACAGAAAGAGCGTATTGCTCAATTGCATTCTTTGGATGAATTACATCAGGAGGCTCTATTTCATGCAGAGATATTTCAAAAATAGTGTGCTCTTTGACATGATCATTTCATTCAACAAAGGTTATTTCAGCCAAGTGATTGGGCACTCCTGTATGACTCATTTTTTCAAGATTTCAAAGGGAAGTTTCACATGCGATGGCTTGAGCCTTATGAGATTGAGAAGATATATGATAATGGTGTTGTATGACTCTATACTATGGACTCTAAAAGAAGAGTTCATCTTATCAATGGCCATCACCTGAAACTCTACAAATGACCTCTCTCAAAAGAAACTTTCTTTTGTGAAATAGAAAAGGAATTTGCAGTTGTTCTTTTTGGTCTCCTAAAAAAATGAACTATTATAATAAAACAAAAAAAAGAAATAAAAGATCCAACAACAAAAAGCCTTTAGGTTTTGTTGGCCAGTTAATGTTTGAAAACCAGTTTCTAGCAGACATTAACCGCTAAATAAAGTTACAGGTGAAAATTGGGTTGTTGATGCCTCTAGGCAGAGGTAGGCTGAAAACTGAGTTACCGACAATCTACTATCGAATAAAAAAAACAAAAAATAAAAACAACCTCCTATCACTCTTTGTGACAATAGAAAGCAATGGAGTTGTCTTTCTTTTACTCATTGCATTTCACTTCCCCCGGGTGCTCTCTTACTATCCTTGAGTGGTCCACTATTTTTCATGGTTGGCTTCTTGCCTTGACTACTTCTAGCCATCCTATGTCTTGTGGTGGAAGGGTATCACTCTCTTTTTTAGGTGCCAGCTCCTTGCCATTTTCTTCTATTCTCTTTTTGATAGGAATTATTTTGGCATGCATTTTTGTGGTTCAGACTTGGCTTTGTCTCTATGTTCTTGATATCATATTTCTTTTCTTTCTGACCTTTGGAGGTTTTGCTAACATGGACCCTTTCCACGTTTATCCATCCTTGCCACCTCACTATCCATATCTGGCTCTGATCATGGCTATTGTCATTTGTGTTGTATAACTTTCGACTTGTTCCATCCACCTTACTTCCTATCACATCTTCATAGATCTTCCCTCTCTAGCGTACCTTGTTCCATCATTTCATGGTGTGCTGACGTACTTTCTTCCTATTCAGACTCATCACATTTCTCTCTCACTCGTGGTGATTGGTAATTTTTTTTTCTTTGTTTCTTTTCTTATTTTATTTTATATTTTGTGTTTCCTTCTGTCAAATGGTACGTTACCCTGAGGACGGTTCAGCCAATCAGCTAGGGAGGGGGGTTTGTCACTGTCATCATTCTAATGCATTGTGATTTATAATCCCTCGTTATTACATTTTCTCATCATTCACTATCACTTACTTATTGTCAGATTTAGAAGTTGTTATTGTAAGCTGATTTTCCAAAACCATACTTGTCTGAGTCATCGGTATTGACCTATAATGAGTTTTTGCGGACATGGCAAAAGGTCATTGCCCATGCCATGATCCTACTAGTTTGAAGGGTTTAAAAGTGGTGCTGACACATATGAATAATTTCAAAAGGTCCACTGGGATGTCTATTTCAAATTATTGAGAGGGTTTGATGGGAAAATTGCGCTAGAATTTGCCCATGATTTTTGCAACCAGAAGGCTATTGTTTGAGAGTTGGATATTACAATTACCATGGAAACCATTGCTGAAGCTTTTAGGCTACCATTGATAGGAGAACACTATTTCCCTAAAAAATCCAAGCAATCTATAGAGTTAAAGACAACACAAAAGAAGTTCTTGTAGAGGGGCAAGGCACCAAATTACAGTCTTTACCAGGACATTGGAAGGAATTCACCAAGTACATCATTCACTATATCACTTGTGAAGGTAGGTTCCAGTCTGTTTTTGCCCAGCATTTCAGATTAATGATGTATTTGTGACAAGGTTTGTTGATCAATATTCCATATTTTCTATACTGTGCCCTACAACGCATATCTAAAATGATGAGAAGTGGAAAACCCCATTGTCTATCCCACCATGGTTTGATTAAACTTCTTCTAGTCCAAGAACTCAATTTATTTTCCCCTCCCAGTGATTAGGACTCATTTGTCCATTCTAAGGACAATGAGGATATCAAACCCTCTAAGGAAGAGGAATCTTTCACGGAAGGTTCCTTTGAAGATAATTCTTTGGATGATGATGGGACTGATGAAGAAGAGTCTCTCTCTGAAGAAAGTAAACAAGAAGGGTCATCTAAATAGACTAGTAAAAATAAACCCAAAGGAATCCCTAGTAAACCCATTGTACAAACCCCAACACATGGAAAATGAATGACCTGAAGTACTACAAGGCAAGTTGCATCAGATTCCAAGAAGCTAAAATCATTGCTTCCAAGTATGTCAGACAATGACAAACAAAAATCTTTGGAACCACCACTCACTGCTCAATCTGGTGACAGGAAGGGAAAACAGAAATTGGATGCTTCAATTAAGTTAGATACCTTGGCCCAAGTAGCTGGTAGTGTGGAAGGTTTTGAGAAAATAAAATTTTTGTTTGTAGTAACTCAAAAATGAGGAAAGTTCAATAGGGAATTTAGTAGGGCAAAATGCTAGAAAATAAAAGAATAGGAATCTAAGCAACAAGCCGATGAGCCTCCAGAAACTAACCCACAAAATGTACCAATAGATAACCAACAAGGGCAAACAGAGGATGCTAGGGTCATGTCACCATCAGAGAAATCAGAAACAAGAAATTTAATGCTCTTAGAGATAGATGCATAGGTTCCAGAGGGATGAATAGACAAGATTGATAGTAATCCTCAAATATAAAATATGAAAAAAGACATTACCCATGAAACAAAACAAAAAAAACCAGAGTATGATCAAAAAAAGCTTTGAAAATAAAGGGTATGATGAGTTGTCTACTTCTGACCCACATGAAAATGAGAAGGTAGATGACTTGATTGATAATGTGAATGAGATTCTTTAGACTGAGAGCCATGAACTTGAGGAGTAATTTGAGGAGGAAGATACTCAAAAAGTGACAAAAAAAGAATTTCAAGATCTAAAAGCTGAAATGATTAAAATATAGACAAAGAATTAGAGGTTACATGAGTTGTTACAAGGATCTCATTCCATTATCAATTCAAAAAAAAAAGAGATCAAAGAACTCAAGGCTAAACTTAACAAAGTGAAAGTCTCTCAAATGTCCATTTAGGAGCACAAGCAGAAAATTTAGGAAATGCAACAACATTGAGTCAATGAGATCAATGACACTTTACAGAAGCTCACAGCTCTACCCAGTTTGTAGCTTACATTCCTTTGCATGAGGACATGCAAATTGTCCAGCTAGGGGGAAATGATGAGTGTAGAATATTTCATTATTTATGCCTTACATTTTCCTCTTTACCTTTTTCTCTATCCATATTCCCATCACCATTTGCTAAAAGAATCTTAATATTTAATAAAATATGGAAAAGAAATTAGGATTAACAAATTGCTGAAAACTATGATAATTCTGATAGTTTTGTGACCAAAATGGCAAGAGATGGTTAGGGAGGAAGTTGAATTTGTCATGAGCACGAGGACCATGGAAGATCGGTGGAATGAAATTAGCAAGACTTTGTTAGTGATCGATCATTTTGATTTAAGATATTTTGTTTTAACGTTATAAGTGGTCTACGACCCTCTATTATTTTCATAGACTCTTGGTTGTGAGTGGCCAATATGCCAAACGAACAAACAGAATTAAAAAATTATTGTTGGTATGTATGATTGGTATATA
Organism: Cryptomeria japonica; assembly: GCF_030272615.1. Taxonomy (NCBI): domain Eukaryota; kingdom Viridiplantae; phylum Streptophyta; class Pinopsida; order Cupressales; family Cupressaceae; genus Cryptomeria; species Cryptomeria japonica. The sequence goes on along the minus strand of NC_081410.1, from coordinate 372,326,900 downwards.
TATGTATGCCTATTCGAACTTAATCATCCTTAATACATATTTTTAGTTCAAACTTAAATTTTGTGAATCTGTGTTTTTGCTTATTATGAAAAACTAATACAGAGTAACAAGTTGCGTTCATAAATTCATCACTTGATGACCAAGGAGGCAGGGCCCACTCTATGGTTACCTATTGATTTGTGCGTGAGTTATGTTTTAGTTTCATGTTCATGTTTGATTTGTGTAGATTTAATTATATGCATTTGATTTGATTTTGTTGAATACAATCACTTCCAGATAGCTAATTCTTTATACTTTACCAGATTTCATGATTGTGTTATGATCATTGCAGATTACATTTAACATTTATTTTAGTTGATTTACTCGTGTGGATTTGAGTAGAGTTTTTGTTATTAAAACTGTAGCCTTTACCAGTCTGTGACAATTTATGCCACAGTTCCTAGCGCGCAGTCTGACAAGAAGAAAAATGTTTAAACAAGTATTTTAATCTAGAAACTGTGAATTGTGAATTAGTTTAATTTGAAGCTTGGCCAATTGTTGATGTGTAATTCAATTTCTTACATCAGATAATTGCATCTCATTCTTCCTTAAGTACAACCCCAGATTGAAACATCTAGGTACAACAAAGGACATCTATACAACCCCAACTTGAGTCAAAACAAAAATTAATATGGTCACAATTATACCCAATCAAGTACCATTCTAATGCTTGGACACCTAAGCTGCGTGGAAAGAGCCACATAAGGTATGTTTCTTGGCCTGCCACTTCTATACAAGTAGTGAAAACTCTTGAAAGTGATCTCTTGGGTCACCCTTCCCCTTATACTTCTCAAATTTAGGAGTTTAGAAGTTTGGAGGAAAGGGCAACATGTATATTGTCCAATCAAAATGATATGGATAAAGAACTTGCATGGTATAGCTCTTTCTCATGTCTCTTATTTGGAGGTTTGGCATCCATCATTGTATGTTCTAGACTTGTCATACAAGGATATCCATTTGAGTCAATGGTAGTTGCAATGTATAATTTGTGTTGTAAAAGGGTTGCTATTTGTATATGTGGGCGGTTAGTGAAAGGTCAAATTATTATAAAGTTGTGAGTTGCTAGATCTTGGTGAGGTGAAATACACAAAATGAGTGCTAACATTGGGTTGAGTTGCACCAAATAAATTATGGGGACCTTGATTATATTATGATGTGTTGTGATGGCTGAATGTTGATCCCATAGATTGAGAGACTAAAAATTGTGTAGCATTGATTGTTGTCCCTCCAAGGGTCCAAACAAGGATATGTGAAGTACTGACCAATGTTTGAGCTAAGGCATTGGAAGCACTTGTTTGAGATGTGGTGTTTTTATTTGTTTGAGTGCTTGTTGATGTTATGCCAAAATTTGAATTTTGGGTTGAAGCCATAGTGGATTGAGTTGACGTTGCTTGTGTGCTTTATGTAGAGCTTTGGGTAGAACTTGATGATGTAGTGTGAGTTTGGGGTTTTTGGGAAGATGAACCTGATGTTTGGCCCATGTTTGTAAGAAGTGTAGTTCCAAGTGGCAGAATGGTCATGACATCAAAACTAGGATGTAATTTAGCCCCATTCTTGAGTAGCAACAAAACGTATTTTATTAGGTCATTTTTTGGAGACCGTTGAGGAATGTAAGTGTATGAGGGTCTTATTGTGTGGCCTCAAGTTCTTCAGTCATCAGATTATGCTAAAGGGTGTCTACTGAAATTGAGTCATATGTGTTTGATGGTAAATTTGTACCCCTTATAGGTTGTCCACATGAATATGCTGACAAGTTCATAGTGCTAGTAGGAATGAAAGTGGGATCACATACTATTTGGGTCTGTTTGACTCCTAGCCTTCTGTGATTGAGTAACGAGCATAAATGACTCCTAAGACAATCTAAGGATGAAATGCAAAAGTTAAGACTGGTTATGACAAACTAATGATAGAATGTAGATATTAAGGTTGTTTGTGATGGGCTAAAGATGCAGTTGGATTGAATAAGACTTTTGGGAATTCCTAATACACTCTATTGAAGATGCGGAGGAGGAGGTGGAGGTTGTTGTTGGAGACACACTCTTTCAAGTCTTTGTTGAAGGATTTCTCTTTCAACTATGGCTTAAATTTGTGTTAGAGTAATCGGTCTTTACTTGATTAATTAAACAACATTTGTTTAAATTAATTAAGTTCCCTTTATCTCTTTTACACTTAAGCTAATATTAGGTGTATAATAATTAATTCTTTTATTAATTATTATGTGCAAGACTAGGGTTCTCCCTTTTAGGGTTTCTTGACCTATTAGAGGTTAATTCTTTTATTTGTATCATTATCACATTACACATTTTTGTGAATATTGAGCTCTCATCTTTTTGAGCATTTTTCTGTGTATTTGTTTTTTCTTTGTTTCTTCCTTGCATCTCCTTGTAATAGGTTTATTTTAGCTTGAAAAGATCATTTGGGCTCCTATGGTGTTATATTTCTCAACTCTCACATGGTATCAGAGCTTCAGATCTATAGCTACCTATTCTTGTTTTGAGTATTTTGCATTGGAAGCAGATCTGGGGTTTTTCAGAAGTTTTTTTGTGCACCTAGGGATAGGAATTTTTTCTAATCACTTTGGGACTAAACGGACCTCACCATCGTGCTCAGAAGGCCCAAAAACCCCTATGGTCATATAAAACTTGACCAATTTCGACACCTGAGCCTCTAGGGTATATTTTTCTTCTGTACCAGGCCGTACGGCCCTAACACACAGTTCGAGAAAAAAAATTCAATTTTTTTTTGCCTTTTTACGGCATGCAGGTTGAACTTTGATTTTTTGCAATAAAATCAAAAAAAGAAAAATCAAAAATCAAAAACACAAAGGCAAAAGTTTCTTTTGTTTAAAAAATCAAATTTTGGGGTTTGGTTCCCCGTAGGCCTGACAGTCCAACCATCGACTCTATTAGCATGGGCCCCGCTGGCCCCTTACCTCCACCAGCTTTCGGCCCTCGTCAGCCCGGCCTCTAGGCCCCGCCGGCCTTCGGAACTCACCCGCCCATTGGTCATCATTGCACCACCTGCCAGCCACCGCCACCTCCGCCCGCCGGCCACCACAGCCCCGCCGCCACCCAGCTCTGTCGCTCACTGTCGGAGTGCCGCCCATGGGCCACCTTCACCCTGACCTGCCACCAAATCACCTCCCTCTTTCCTTTTTAGGGGGGGTTGGTTTTTCCTTCATAACTTGAGCATACAAAGTTGTTTTTTCAAAAATGAATAGTCATTAGAAAGTTGGTTCCGAGCTGAACCTCGTAGTATTGGAATTTTTTTCCAATTTTGTTGTTTGACTATACTTTTTTCCATTCAAAGTGGGGTCTCTTTTCTGCACTTCTGAAGCCGTAGAATGGGCAAACGGACTCTGTTTTTCAAAAATGAATAGGCAGTGGAAAGATCTCAGCATGCTCTATTCAGATATGTGATCTTGTTTCTCATATTTTTCATCAGGTACTTGAGATTTCAGTTTTAAGTTTTTTTTCTTATGCACTACTTCCTTCTCATCAGTATGTACTAGGTTTTGGGTTTATCTCTTATGGGGGGGTGTTTTTTTCTCGCTTTCTATCATTTATATCAGAAATATAGAACACCAAAACTCTCAAAACAAACAAACCCTTCTGCATCTTCTATCTATTCTGACATCACATAATTAAAAAAACCACAAGCAGGTACAGGTGCATAATTTCATGGTTGATTCTTCAGTTGAGTTGTTGACATCACACAAATATCACACCTAGAAGCCTCGCATCACGCAACTTCTCTGGGCACGCTGGTTGTGGTCTTATTTGGATGGGGTTCAGCCTCTGTTGCAGCATCCTTTTGAGATTCTTCACCATAGAAACAAGATGGATGAGGCCATGGGTTTTCTCTCTTTACATGTTTTTGACAGTCTTCTATTTCACCTTGATGAGTTTCTCACTCCTCACGCATGTGGTTGAAATTTGAGACTCTCTTTGGGAGAGTTAATGAGATCTAGGCATTACAGATTGAGGCAGAGTTGGTTTCCTTGTCACGTGATTCCTTTCCCACCATTGAGGATTTTTTGAACAAATTCAAGACTACCAGATTTGTTCTCCAGGGGTGTGGAAAGACCAATACAGACCCAAAGTGCATTCACTTGATCCTTTCAAAGCTTCGGGGTCATTTTCAGTTTTTTGCCTCTGCTTTCTACTCCACCATGGATGGCTTGGGTGCTCATTTTAACATGGCTACCTTTGATGTGTTTTTTGAGCATCTGTCTCATGAGCAATCTCACCTTTCTTAGTTGGACATGCTCTCAAGGTCCAAGAACAAAGCATTGGTTGCTCAGTCCTCTAAGGAGAAGCAAAAGCAAAAATCGAAGCCAAAGAAGAATTCTGTAGGCAGTGAGCATTCCTCCAAGCCACCTCCTAAGTCTAATTCTAAACCACCATTTCCTCTGAAACATGGGAAATATTATCAGTCTGGTGACTCTTCCTCCAAGACTAAGAAGAAATCAAGGGATACTTGCAATTTTTGTGGCAAGGAATGACATCTAGTTTCCAGGTGTTGGAAATGCTTAGAGGCTTTAGAGGAATCCCTGCAATAGCATCACATCTCTTCACCTCGAGCATCTTCTCCTTCCATAGGGAAAGGTCATGCTCTCACTACTAGAGCTTCGACCTATGGGTCCACTTGGATTTTAGATTTTGGCACTTCTCACCATATGACTCACACTCAACAGTTGGTTACTTCTCTTGCCTCTTGTGGTACTTCATAGATTGCAGTGGGTGACTCAGTTCAGCTTTCAGTCTTGGGTTCAGGTTCTGTCTCTTTAGATGGGGGTAATCTGTAGGATATTTTGGTTGTCCCTGACATCTCGACAAACCTCTTGTCCATTTATCATATTTTCCATTCTGGCTCTGGTAAGATAGTTGAGTTCTCACCACATGATATGGTTATTCGGGACCTCCATGACTCTAATTTGGTTGTGGCTACTGGGAGTGTTGATATTACATCTTGTCTTTATAGATTTGATGGATTTGAGCCCTTTGTGGGTGTAGGTTCATCTCTTATAGCACATGCAGATTTAGTGAGTAAGCTTTGGCATGAGCACTTGGGCCATGTCAATTACAGATATCTTCAGCAGATGAGTACACAAGCACTTGTTCTTGGGCTCCCACATATTTCCTGCACTGATGGTTTTTTTCATGGTTGTGTGCTTGGCAAGCATCACAAGGATCCCTTTCCGAAGGGAATAGCCCCTCATTCTTTGGCACCTTTGGAGTTGGTTCACAGTGACCTCATGTCATTCCCTACTGCTTCTTTTTCTGGGGCCAAGTATGTACTCACTTTTATTGATGACTTCTCCAGACGCACATGGGTGTACTTTCTTAAGTACAAGTCTGATGTCTTTGATTCATTTTGAATCTTCAAGACATTTGTAGAGAAGCAGTTTGGTTGTTCTATTTGGCGAAACCATACACATAAGGGGGGGGAGTATGCGAATCAGCCTTTCAAATATTTTCGCACTGAGCATGGTTTGCAGCATCAGTTTACTATTCCCTACATCCCTCAGCAAAATGGTGTCGCTGAGCGAAAGAACAGAACTTTATGGGAGATGGAGAATTGTATGATTCAGTCTAGGTCCATGGATTCATCCTTTTGGGATAAGTCAGTCAATTGTGCCAACTACATTAAGAATTGGATGCCTCACAAGGTGATTCAACATATGACTCCTGAGGAGGCTTGGTCTCATGACAAGCCTGATGTTTCTTTTTTCTGAGTATTTGGCAATGAGGCATGGGCATTTATTCCTGATGCTCGGAGGAAAGAAATGGAGCTGAAGAGCGAACCCCTCATTTTTGTTGGCTACTGTGAGGATGTTAAGGCGTATAGGTTTTTTGATCCTGATTCTAGAGAGGTCATGTTTTGACGGGATGTTCAGTTTGATGAGCACCTTCCCACAGTGGATACCCTTTCTCCAATGTCTAATCCTTTTCCTAATCCTCCCACTGCATCTCTTCAGGATTATTTTGAGGATGATTTTGATGATGTTATTGATGATCCACCATCCCCACCTCCACCTACTCCATCTCAGATTCCCAAGTGGGCTCGCTTTACTGTTGAGGTGACAGGATCTATGACCAGAGATCCTTCAAATACTCGTCACACCCATTCTCATACTGTGGGTTCTAGTCTTTTAAGTCATGCCATTTCAGTTGATCCTTAGAAGTTTTCAGAGGCTACAAAGCACCCTGAGTGGGATTGTGCTATGGAGGAGGAGTATTCTTCTTTGATGAGGAATAATACTTGGGATCTTTGTCCTCTTCCTAAGGGCAGAAAGATGGTTCGGTGCCACTGGTTGTATCACACTAAGTATGCTGCTGATGGTTTGATTGATAAGTACAAAGCATGTCTTGTTGCAAAGGGTTTCTCGTAGGTTGAGGATATTGATTCCTCTGAGACATTTTCCCCTGTCACCAAGATGAACTATATTCACTTTGTACTATCTCTTTCAGCTTCTAGGGGATGGCCCATTTTTCAGATGGATGTGAAGAGTGCTTTCTTGCATGGAGACCTACAAGAGGAAATCTATATGGAGTAGCCTCAGGGATTTGTGCAGGATAGTTCTTTGGTTTGCAGACTTCGGCATTCATTGTATGGTCTCAAACAAGCCCCTCAGGATTGGTATGAGAAGATGGACTCTTTCTTGCTCTCCATTGGGTTCACCTACTATCATTCTGATCACACAGTGTACATTCAGCTTCTTGAGGGTGAGATCATGATTCTTGTGCTATATGTTGATGGTCTCCTCATCATAGGTAGCTCATCCTTTATGATTTAGCATGTCCAGCGAGCTTTGATGGACCATTTTGAGATGATAGATCTCGGTCTTCTACACTATTTTCTTGGTCTTTAGGTGATTAAGTCTTCTGATGGGATCTACATTTACTAGAAAAAGTATGCTCTTGACATGCTTCAGTGCTTTGGCATGCTTGATTGCAAGCCTTCTCCCAATCCTTTTCAGTCATGGGTTGTTTTGATTACTACTTGCTCCACTCCTTCCATTGATTCTCACTTTACAGGCAGTTAGTTGGCAGTTTGTTGTACCTGACACACGCTCATCCTAATCTTTCCTTTGTGATTGGCCTTGTCTCTCTATTCTCCCATGATCCTCATGAGAGTCATTGGCAAGCTGCCAAACATATTTTGTGGTACATTCGGGGCTCTATTTCTCATGGCATGCACTACACATCAGGGGAACCTCACATTTTTGGCTACACTGACTCAGATTGGGCTGGTGATTTCACTGATCGAAAGTCTACTTCTGGCTTTGTTTTCTGTCTTGGCTCTGGTCCTATCATATGGTCTTGCAAGAAGTAGACTGCTCATGCATTATCATCTACAGAGGCTGAGTACCAAGTTGTTGTGCTCACCAGTCAGGAGATCTTATGGATTCGACAGTTGATGATTGAGTTTGCTTTTCCTCCTGATAGTCCCACTATTCTTTGGTGTGACAATCAGAGTGATATTCATATTTCTCACAACCCGGTAGAGCATCGGCAGACGAAGCACATTGAGCTTCACATGCATTTCATCCGCCATTTGATTCAGGATGGTTCTCTCATTCTGGAGTACATTCCCACTACCAAGAAGGTTGCAGACATCTTAACGAAACCTTTTGCATCACTGCACTATCTTCAGTTGCACTCTATGCTTGGGGTGAAGGAAGTTGTCCTTTGGGGGTCTTTATGAGGCCTTCCTTCTTATTTCTTTTAGCATGTTCTTTTATCTCTTTTTTGAGAGGATTTTTTTCCCACTGATTTTTCTCCTTTTTCTCTGTTTCATAGATATTTCATTGTATTTGAGTACTTGATCAAGCCTTGTTGCTGAGACCCATCTTTCCTACTTTCAGTAGTTGTTCTAGGTTTTAGCTTCTCCCTAAGTCTAGCTTAAGGGAGGGTGTTAGAGTAATTGGGTCTTTACTTGATTATTTAAACAACATTTGTTTAAATTAATTAAGTTCCCTTTATCTCTTTTACACTTAAGCTAACATTAGGTGCATTATAATTAATTATTTTATTAATTATTATGTGCAATCCTAGGGTTCTCCCTTTTAGGGTTTCTTGACCTATTAGAGGTTAATTATTTTCTTTGTATCATTATCACATTACACATTTTTGTGAATATTGAGCTCTCATCTTTTTGAGCCCTTTTTTGTGTATTTGATTTTTCTTTGTTGCTTCCTTGCATCTCCTTGTAACAGGTTTATTTCAGCTTGCAGAGATCATTTGGGCTCCTATGGTGTTGTATTTCTCAATTCTCACAACTTGTTGGGCTATCACTTCTTCCTCTAACACAAAGATCACTCGCATATATTTAGGTGTGTTTCCTTTTAATTTCCAAGCAAGATTGTTTAGCTCTGAGATAATATCCCCTTGGTCGTCATTAAATCCTAAGTTGGATTGTAAGATAGAGATTATGTATCTGTGTGGTAACACCATTTTGGTTCATGCTCGACAGTTTTCCTAGATGAGGTTGTATAATTCCTAAAATGACAAAGTTGTTGATATGAATGATGTTAATGCGGACTAGACCCAAGGATAAAGTTGTGGACACTTAGCATCAGATATAAAAGATTATTTTGAACCAAGATAAGGTTCAGATTTGATGACAAGATGACAAATATGGATACCCTATGCTAGACAAATGAGAAAGAGGATTAGATTATGAGTACTGACTGATAGGGGGTGTAAAATTCTCAATGACTCTCTAACTTAATGTTAAAATTGAATCCTTGGATGACTGTTTGGGGGTGCACCTGAATTGAGGGTGAAAACGTGCTCTTATGGACATGCAACCTATAGGAAGATAATGATTCTAAGAGACTCTATTGATCACAAAATTTAACAGCAGTTTGGACCTTAGATGTGACATCAAGAGTTGTCTATACATGCACTATTTTATCTAATTAGCTGCAAATTTAGACTAGGAAAATGCAAAATGGGAAACTGACAAGTGCGACATGGTAATTAGATGAATGCGGAATAGAAATTGGACAAATATAAAATGGAATATGGACAAATATGATATGGAGACTGGACAAATGCAAAAGGGAAACTAGACAAATGTAAAGTGGAGATATAACAAACATTTAGAGATTAGGTGGCACTCGCTCCCCTCCACAACATCGGCACACCTTTTTTCTTACCCTGAAGATCTTGTAACTAGGGGATTCTTATCTCATTCAGAAGGGTACATGAGAGGTATATACGGGGTGCTATTCACACTCCCTAAACCACCAGATGTAGGGTTTTTAGCATCCAACAACAATGGTTTCTAGTCAGAATCTATGGTCGCCAACACCCTGGGCATGCCAAGGAAACCGTACTCGAGATATGAAACCCCTTTCGAATTGACAAGAACTGTAGAAGGTAATACCAATTGGGCTATGACTTTAGTTGCACCCTTTTTATATAGTGAACCAAATTGAAGTATCTCTTAGGTCATTACCTCTCATTGGCATAAATCTCTAGGAGGCATGTCTTCTAATGGGGTTACACAAAATGGGCAAATGCCCCAGACACATAAAACAATGATTAATTTTAGTGCACCAATTGAAATGTTTGATAATCTAAAAATCACAAACATAATCCTAAGCTACCCCAGTAAAACAATGAATTAGTAGTTTTGTAATTCTTGGGTCTTGGATCGATCATTTATTTTTCTTCTCAAGACTTCGCCCACCACATGCTTGAAATATGGCATTAGTAATAGGGAAAGCAAAAATTAAATTTGTAGGCCGAAATAGAAATTTCTTTTGATAGGCGAATGTAGAACCTAAAACAAACAAATGAGAAACACCAAGATGACAAATGTGAAATGACTGATAGACATGCGAAATGAACTGCTAAAAAATGCAAAATAATTGCCTTACGAATGCAAAAATATGTGTTTTCCGATAATGTAATCTACAAAACAAAAAATTAAAACTTTCAGAAAAGAAAAAAAAAATTAGAACATCAAAATAGGTCCTAGGTGCATGTTGTATTTCTACGTGTAAGATAGGACACACACTTGGTATTTTCATAAGTTTGATGTTCTCGTCAAGCTCATTTAGTAATATTTCTACTCATAAAATTCGCCGGAATTATTTATTCTGCCTCCTCTATTCTTCTCTTTGATATTGACCTCGAAGCTTTGTTTTTACTTACTAGCCTAACAAATGTGAAATTCACATGATATGTATACGAAACGGTATACTAACGAATATGAAATGTTGTCTATATGAATGTGAAATTTCTTTTAACGCATGCACAAATCTAGAGACAATTGCAAAAAGCTATACCTGTCACCTACAAATACACACAAAATCACGAAATAAGTTAGAAATTAGTGTTCACATTGGGTTCACCAAGATATATACAGGAAAAAATCATTAGATTAAGCTAATTAGATTTAATGGGAGACAACAAAGCCATATCTAATTAACAATAGATTTTTTAACATCAATGAAAGTTCCCATACAAAATTCAAGAAAAATCAAATTAAATTAATAAAACTCCCTTTGTTGAATTGAGTGTGTTGCTTCCATTGTCCTATTTGCTTCTTGCACTATAGTGGCTCTGAGAGTCATCCTGAGAGACTTGCAAAGTAGGAATTCAAGAATTTGAAGATCATGGTTGTCAGAAAAGGAAAATTAAAGCTCAATTTATAGATTCTGGAAGGATTAAATGGATGGTTGAGATTGGTTTGAGAACTGATTTGATCAACGGTCGAGATCTCATGTGACAAGTTGGTGGGAGAGAATCACTCATGCTGACTGAATCTAATTGACAAATAAACTAGATTGATTGAAGAGGTAACTGATTTAGTTGCTTAGTTAGACAAGATTGATTATATAGTTAACATAATTGATTGATTAGATGACTAGATTGATTGATTAGCTAGAAAAAGTTGATTGAGAGTTAATCGATTAGTCAAAAAAGGTTGATTGCATGTGTTCTAGGAAATTAGCTTGAAATTTAATTTAATTTGCATTTATATTTTTAAAAATGTTAAATGAAATGCAAATTAATGAGAAATTAAATTAATTTGAGTTTGGAAAAAATTTGAATTTAATGGTGAAAAATTAAATGAATTTATTTAATTTGGAAGACAGTTATATAATTAAATAATTTAAAGAAATTATTTAATTATGAGAGGAATAGAAATTGAACTTAATTAAATAATAAAAAACATTTAATTAAGGTAAATAAATCATAATTAATTAAATAATAAACTGAGATGAGTAGTTAATTGATTAAATGATTAGAATAGAAATTGAATAATTAGTTCATGATGAAAATGATGAATATTAATCTAGAGGAATAAATTTAGATTAGTTAATAATTAAAATTATTTAATTAATATAGAAGAATAATTAGCAATATTAGGAACAAGACAATTTTAAGTGTCTACATTATGAACAATTAATGAAAAGTTACTTCAGGATTGTCTCCAATTTGTGTCTAAACTTGTTTACATGAATCAATATGTTAAGGATGCATTGGTTTGTCTTTGCAATTATTGTGTGAATGCGTAGTATGTTTCATAGGCTTCTTTCAAGGGGAGAATTGAAGTTTGTGAGCATGTTGTTATAATCTTGAGGATTTAAATTGTGATCATTAAGTAGAGTCTTGGATGTACAACAAGTTAACATATGTCTAATGTTCAACACCCAACATGACTGAGATGGGGGGAGGGGGAGTGGGGAGGTGAATCAGTCTGGAACTTCAAAAAAAAATATTAATAAACTTGCATTAACCATCAGTATATCAAGAATAAACACATAAACACATGAACACCAGATTAACATGGAAAACCCAAACAGGGAAAAACCACAGTCAGAATCTAACTCACAATATGAGTAACAATGTTTATGTTGGCATTATGGATGAATTGATTATGTGTTGCATTGATGTTTTGTCATTGATGTCAACACTAGCTGATATGGATGGTTATCAGCATACACGTTTTGGTTACCATTCGAAGTTCTAGTTTTACCGATAGAAGAGATTATCTGTTGACACTTCCGACATGTTTGGATCAGTGAAGTATATTGGATTTCATGTGTTATATGCTCCATGAGCATGTTTTGGTCAGTTGGTATTGGCTTGGTAATTGGATGATATCATACACTCTGATAAACCCTTACCGAAACTGGTTTAAGGCTTTATCAACAGAGCTTTCATTGAGGAATCATGACAGGATGCACAATTGGTGTTGGTGTAGCTTCTTCAAGGATTTCAAGATGCTGAAGATGTTCGTTGATCATGCTTCAATTGCTTGAAGACATTGCTTTGGTGTGGTGGACCCAGAATAGGTCTGGTACCTATCTAGGTTATAGACCGATATCATGCTAACGTATACTCTACTCACTACCTGGATGATTCGAGATGATTTATGGATTTGTTATTATTGTTTTGGTCTTAAGCCAACATGGCATATCATTGTAAATGGAATTATGCAATGATATTATTGTAATATCTTTAGGTGGCCGACCTAATCGGTTTAGGCCTTAGGGTTTGTATAACTAAAAGGTAGAAACTCTTTGTAAAGTATCATGGTTAATGGAAAGGTCATGGTCAAGGAATGGAATGTGTGAACATTGTAATATCATTCACGCAGAGGAGTTTATTGATCATTGGTGATCGAATTGGATTCAGAAGAGGAGTTAGTCCTCTGACATTGAGCTTAACTGAGACTGTAATCAAGCATGGTAGATGCTATTTCCAGTAGTTCACTCTATTGGATTGTTGTAACCTCTCTGTAGTCAGTGACTCTTTTGTAATGAGCAGTACACTCTAGGCAGTGTGCCTTCCTGCAAGTGCAGGCCCCTCATTGTAACACATACTTTCTACAGAAGTATCATCTGACTGTGGGTTGGCTTCCCACCGTGTTTTTTCCCTTTCTGGGTTTTCCACGTACAAATCATGGTGTTATGTGGTATGGTTGCTTTACATTGATTATCTGGTTAATTATTAAGTTGTATTGTTTACCGATATTTGTTCCTACCGGCATTTGTCTGTGCTTTACCGGTACTTGATTTGTTTAAGGTCATATTGTGGATTAAAAGTTATAATTTGTTAACAATTGATTCACCCCCCCTTAGTCATTCACCAGTTATCCTAACAATTGGTATCAGAGCTTTAGTCCTCTTTTGCAGAAGCTTAACCGCTTGAGGTAGATCCTATGGCAACTAACACAACTAATCCACCGACAACTATTTTCAGAAGAGAAATCCCTAAGCTTGATGGAACAAATTATGGGATATGGAAAATTCGAATGGAGACTCATCTTAGATGTCTTGGAAAGGATATTTGGGAGGTTATTGAGAAAGGATACACACCTTATGATCCAACATCTAACAATCCTACTCCTGCAGACCTAGATAAGAATATTGAAAATGAATGCAGAGTTAGAGAAGCCCTCTTGTGTGCACTTACTGATCAATGGATCATGGGATTGACTAACAAATCATCAGAGAAGGTTATATGGGAAAAATTACAAACTCTGAATGAAGGTGACCCTACTGTCAAAATTGCTAAACTTGATGGTTACCGGGTAAGATATGAAAACTTGAAAATGGAAGATAATGAAAGAATTGTTGTGTTTATGGAAAGAGTAAATAAGATTGTTATGGGAATTCAATGTTGTGGAGGATTTCTAAGTGAAGATGAAATAGTTTCCAAAGTCTTGAGAGCCCTTCCACTGGCTTACAAGATGAAGGCAACTGCAATTAATGAGTTAACACAATGGCAAACACTTCAGTCAACAAAGATATTTTGATTGGGAAATTATCTGCTTTTGAGCTTGAAGAATTTGGATCTTCTGGAGTTGTAAATTCTGAACCTTCTTTTCATGCATCATCATCAACATCTATTGGCAAGAGTGATTGAAGAGCCCTATATGCAAAAGAACTGGAAGACATGAGGAAAGAAGATGAAGAACTTGAGCAACTTGAAGCCTTATTTGCTAGAAGAGTACCTAAAGGTCCAACTAGAAGTAAGTATGAAGGAAAAGCACCTTTTAAATGTTTTACATGTAATAAGATTGCTCATTTTGCATCTAGATGTCCTGAAAGGAATGCAAGGTTTGAGGAAAGAGTTAAGAAAACTTTTAAGCCTAACCAGAATAGATATAGATTCAAGAAAAATAAACATTTCTACATAGCAGATGAGGAAGAGTAATTGATGACTCTGGAGATGAACCAGCAGAAGACTCTGCTAGTGGATCCGGCAATAGTAAGGAATGGGTGTTCTATTCTTTGAAGGAAGATGAACCAGAACCGGCTATAAAAAAATGAAGAAAAGGCCCTGGCAGAAAAAATTGAAGATAAGGATGAATGGGTAATTGATAGTGGATGCTCACATCATATGACTAGAGATAAAGGGAAATTTCTATCCTTGCAAGAATACAATGGTGGTCAAGTCAGATTTGGAGATGACAAGTATGATCAAAGGTAGAGGTATTATTTCTTTGGATGGAAAGAATAATACTAATAATTTCTATTATGTAGAAGGTTTGAAGCATAATCTTTTGAGTGTTGGTCAATTAGTTGATAAGGGTTTTCAACTTCAGTTTAAAGATAGAAAATGCAAAATCATTAACAAGACTGGTTTGGAAATTGCAACCGGTATTTAGACACAAAGTAATATCTTTCACTTGAACACTGGTAATAAGACATGTTTGATTTCTCATATTGATGAGAGTTGGCTATGGAATAAGAGGTTGTGTCATGTTAATTTTGATTGCATTATTAAGATCACTTCAACTAAGGCAATTAGAGATATACCTAAGATTATGAAGCCTCATAATCCGGTATGTAAGGAATGTCAATTGGGTAAGCAAATTAGAAGTTCTTTTGAGAGCATACATGATAAATCTAATGATGTACTTGATTTGATTCACACTAACTTATGTGGTCCAACAAGGACTAGAAGCTTTCAAGGTGATAGGTATTTCATGCTGATTATTGATGACTATTCTAGAATGATGTGGGTGACTTTTCTAAGCGAGAAGTCTAAAGCCTTTGAGAAATTCAAGATCTTTAAAGTGAAGGTTGAAACAAAAACTGGATTGAAAATCAAATGTCTAAGATCAAATCATGGTGGTGAGTTCACTTCTCATGAATTTAACAGTTATTGTGAGACAAGTGGAATCAGGAGACAACTATCTGCACCTAGGACTCCTCAACAAAATGGAGTAGTTGAAAGGAAGAACAAAACCATTTTGGATGCAGCTAGATCTATATGATGATGGAAGCCAAATTGCCTCATATCTACTGGAGAGAAGCAGTGAGTACAACAGTCTACAAATTCAATAGAGTTCACATCAAAGGTGAAACTGGTAAGACCCCTTATGAACTATGGTTTGGACATACACCTACTGTTAAATATTTCAGAATTTTTGGAAGTAAATGCTATATCAAAAGAGATGATTCAATTGGAAAGTTTCATCTTAGATGTGATGAAGGGATATTTCTTGGTTATTCAATTCAGAGCAAAGCATATAGATGTTATAACAAAAGATTGCAGAAAATTGTTGAGATTGCTAATGTTAAAGTGGATGAACAATACATAAATCGTTTTATATCATATGATAGGGAACCGGCAGTGGAAATGATCATAACTAAACCGACAATGCCTCAACCAGTATAGGAAGCTGAGATAGTTACACCGACACAATCAGAAAATTTAGATGTGACTGATGATCAGAGCAGTGAACCTGAAGTTCAAAAGACACCAAGGTATGTAAGATTAAACCATTCTGAAGATCAAATTATTAGAGATAGAAACAAGGGAGTTATGACAAGAAGAAAACTGGCAAATGAAGAGGTATGTCTTATTTCTCAAGTTGAACTGGCAACTGTTATTGAAGCTTGTAAGGATAAACATTGATTAAAGGCTATGGAAGATGAATTACATCAAATAGAGAAGAATGAAACTTGGTGTTTAGTTTCTCAGCCTAAAAAATAAGAATGTTATTGGAACTAAATGGGTTTTTAGAAATAAATTGAATGAGGATGGTCAAGTTATAAGAAACAAGGCTAGATTGGTTTGTAAAGGATATTCTCAAATGGAAGGAATTGATTATGGTGAGACATTTGCACCTGTAGCTAGAATTGAAGTTGTTAGACTATTTATTGCCTATGCAGCTTATAAGAACTATAAGTTTTATCAAATGGATGTCAAATGTGCATTTCTGAATGGTGAGCTTGAAGAAGAAGTTTACATTGAGCAACCTGATGGATTTTCACTGATAGATGACAAAGATATGGTTTGCAGATTGAAGAAAGCTTTATATGGATTGAAACAGGCTCTTAGAGCTTGTTATGCAAGGTTGGATAAATATCTTTTGAAGATTGGTTTTACTAAAGGCAGTGTTGATAGTAATCTATATTATAAGATCACTGATAATGATATTTTGATTATTGAAGTTTTTGTTGATGATATCATTTTTGGAGGAGAAGATAAATAGTGCATGGAATTTGCTAACAACATGAAAAATGAATTTGAAATGTCCATGAATGGTGAGATGAAATTTTTCTTAGGTTTGCAGATTACTCAAATGAACAAAGGGATTTTTATCTGTCAAACTAAGTATCTGAGGGAATTGTTGAAAAAGTTTGGTATGGATAATTCAAACCGGTAAGTAATCCTATGGCTACAAGTGAGAAATTATCTATCAAGGATACTTCTACATTGGTAAATCCGACAAGGTATAAATCTATGATTGGTGGTCTATTATATCTAACTCAGACTAGACCTAATATTATGAATGCAGTAAGTATTGTTTCAAGATATCAAAGTAATCCTAAAGAAAATCATAAATGTGCAGTAAAGAGGATATTTTGATATTTGTAAGGAACAATAGAATATGGTTTATGATATTCCAGAAATGATGATTTCACTTTATGTGCATATACTGACTCAGATTGAGAAAGTGATACTGATGACAGGAAGAGTAGTTTTGGTGGAGCTTTCTTTCTTGGAAAGAAACTGGTTTCATGGATAAGCAAAAAATAGTCATGCATTTCTTTACCTACTGCAGAATTCTGAGTATGTTGCAGCAACAACTAATTGCACTCAAGTTTTGTGGATGAAGCAAATGTTGAAGGATATCAGGGTAAATTGTAGTGAACCGGTAGTTATCTACTGTGAAACTCTGCAACTATTGACATGTCTAAGAATCTAGTATTTCACTCTAAGACTAAGCATATTTCAATAAAGTATAACTTTTAGAAGGACAAGGTTGAAGAAAAGGAAGTCAAATTGGTTTATGTGAACACTAAAGAACAGATTGCAGACATATTCACTAAACCGTTGTCCAAGGAATCATTTGAGTATTTGAGAGATAGGTTAGGGGTCTCTGCCCCTCCCACAGAGACTTGATTGATGAATTTTGTCATCAGTTTGACATGTATTATCAGAGACATTATTCATTCTGGCACTGATGAGTGGTGCTACTACTCAGGGGGAGTAGTCAGCTTTGAGACTCAGAGGTTTATATCATTGTTTTGATATTTTTGTTAGATTTATGGCATTGATGTCAAAGGGGGAGTGATAGTAATGTGAAAAATCATTCTGAACCTTACAAAGATCATTCATAGGGGGAGAGCTATTGATTGTTGGTTATCTTCCATAGGGGGAGACTTCTTTGGCATCTCTTGGTACTTAGATGTTTTTCACATCTAGTGTTGCCATCAATGCCAAAGGGGTAGATTGTTGGCATTATGGATGAATTGATTATGTGTTGCATTGATGTTTTGTCATTGATGTCAATACTAGCTGATATGGATGGTTACTATGATACAAGTTTTGGTTATCGGTAGAAGTTCTAGTGTTACCGGCATAAGAGATTATTTGTTGACACTTCTGGCATGTTTGGATCAGTGAAGCATATTGGATTTCATGTGTTATATTCTCTATGAGAATGTTTTGGTTAGTTGGTATTGGCTTGGTAATTGGATGTTATCATACACTCTGGTAAACCCTTACCAGCACTAGTTTAAGGGTTTACCAGTAAAGCTTTCATTGAGGAATCGTGACATGATGCACAATTGGTGCTGGTGCAGCTTCTTCGAGGATTTCAGGATGCTGAAGATGTTAGTTGACCATGCTTCAATTGTTTGAAGACATTGTTTTGGCATGGTGGACCCAAAATAGGTCTGGTACTTATCTAGGTTATGGACTGGTATCATGCTAACGTGTACTCTACACGTTACCTAGATGATTCGAGATGATTTATGGATTTTTTTATTATTGTTTTGGTCTTAAGCCGATATGGAATATCATTGTAAATTCAATTATGTAATGATATTATTGTAATATCTTTAGGTGGCCGACCTAATCGGTTTAGGCCTTAGGGTTTGTGTAAATAAAAGGTAGAAAATCTTTGTAAAGTATCATGGTTAATGGAAAGGTCATGGTCAAGGAATGTAATGTGCGAATATTGTAATATCATTCATGCAAAGGAGTTTATCGATCATTGGTGATCGAATTGGATTCAAAAGAGGATTTAGTCCTTCGGCTTTGAGCTTAACCAGGAGTGTAATTAGGCATGGTAGATGTTATTTCTAGCAGTTCACTCTATTGGATTGTTGTCCATTTATCTTGAGATGGTTGTAGCCTCTCTATAGTCAGTGAGACTCTTTTGTAATGAGAAGTACACTCCAGGTAGTGTTCCTTCCTGCAAGTGTAGGCCCCTCATTGTAACACATACTTTCTGCAAAAGTATCATATGACTGTGGGTAGGCTTCCCACTGTAGTTTTTCCCTTTCTGTATTTTCCACGTACAAATCATGGTGTTATGTGGTATGGTTGCTTTACATTGATTATCTGGTTAATTATTAAGTTGTATTATTTACCGGTATTTGTTCCTACCAGCATCTATGTGTGCTTTACTAATACTTGATTTGTTTAAGGTCATATTGTGGATTAAAAGTTATAATCTATTAACATTTGATTCACCCCCCCCACCTCTCAGTTGTTTACCAGTTATCCATAGTTTACAATGTTTTAGGCATGAATCCAAGGAGCACCAACACCTGAACAATTTGCATAACTAAGATGCACAACCTTAGGAAAGATACAAAGAGGACTTGCATAGCTCAAGAACACTTCTTCACGACAAGATACAAATTATTGCCAAAGGACTCACTATCAATCAACAATGAATGAAATAATTGAACTAAAATTGAGAAGGATTCTCTTGATCATGAAATTATCCTTGAACTACTGAATTAAGTGACCATAATCATGGGAAACATCTTTGATAATCTTCACTGACACAATACACTATCTTGCAAAATATATCACCTTCCAAGCTCTTCTCAAACCGACTTTCACATCAACCACAAACTCAAATCTTCTTGCAAATTATTTGCGTACAAATCTCACACAATTCACTTCTTATTCACACTTAGTTCATCCATCTACACATCTTAAATATGAGATACAACATTGAAAACCTAATTGAGGGTTGGTCAAAGAAGAATAAGCAATATTACACAAAATAAGCCACCTGAACCTAAAATAATTACATTGGTCCACTCCAAGAGAAAGAGGGAACCAAAACATATCACAATGCATCATTACAGGAATGATTAGACAATCCACGCATGCTAACACATACTCCAAACGATGTTACAAAGAGTAACACATAGATCTAATCAACCAGTTGGCCATATAACCATTTCTAATGCAAAATGCTCCATGTGAATCTCCACATGCCAAGGTGAGACCCAAATAAACATCTAAACACATCTTCCAATAAATATCTAGATAAAAAGAATAATCCACTAAACCATAATTCAATTAACACCATATCCAAATCAAAAGAATAATCCACTAAACCATAATGCAATTAACACCATATCCAGAGGGAACCAAAATAATTTTAGACCATCCTAAATAGGATGACACAACCAACACTAAAAGAATATCTAGACCGATATCCATTTAGATAACCAAGGTTTGAAAAAACATATCTGGACCAACATCCATCCACATAACTAGGCTTGACATCAATGGCAACCATACAAGCTCATGATATCAACAATCTCTTACAATCTACCCCTTTGTCATTGATGGAAACACTAATGAAAAAATCTCTCTCCCCATCAAAATATCACAATGACTCTCTCCAAATACTACATCAATACTCTCTCCCAATCCTACTTCAATTCTCTCCCCCTTTGACAGTAATGAAAAAGGGCACCAAAAAACCACACTGACCAACTCACACCACTAATCCCCCTAAGAGTAGCATCACCATCAATCTAGAAGACAAGGATAAGCACTAAGTTGTTGGCATTTGACATTATAACAGACAATGGGAGATTGTTGGCATTTCAATAAGGATATTGAGAAGGTTGTTGATGATTATGGATATAACTGATTAAGGATGTTTACTGTCTTGATATTATCATTTTGTCATTGATGTCAAGAAATTGATTTTCTAATTCAGTATGATGTTGCTATATCTTCAGAAGTATGATTTGAAGAGTATAAAGATGTCGGTAAAAGACACAGAAAGAATAAGATGAATAAGGGGATGAATAAGGTATTCAATGGGCAACTATTACCGAGTCAGACAATGATGAGATCATGATGTTTAGATTGTTTAAACATCATACATATGTTGTAAATTGTAAGGTTAATACTATACTATGTTACCGAGCAAAGAACCTAGACAGTAAACCCTAAGGAACCTACTCGGTAAACCCTAAGGTTATCGCTATCGGTTAATGAAGGTAGAATGTCTACCAAGTAAAGTTTAGTATTTACCGAGTTGTTACCAAGTTGTAACTGAGCTATAACATAATACATTAAATGGTTACATGTGTTATTTAATGAAGGAAGCTGATGAGCTGGAACTGATTAAATGATTGGTATGTCGTGCATGAAGTTTGTCAATGAATCTATGGCAAAGGAAAATCGGGATGAAGATCTACAGCTCAAATTGAACCACAATACCCTAGCACAAGTTCCAAGAAATGTATGCAAGTTCCAAGGCACGGTAAAACATTTTCAGATCAAAGGATACATTGAACCTGGTCAAAGTTTGAAGATCTGATGGCTATGATTGATCATGGGAAATGTGATCAAGGAGATTAAGCGGTTGGCGAATTGTTTATAAATAGGGAACTATTGATAAACAATGTATGCGGGCAAATGTATGCACATGGATGCTACATAGTGATTACCGAGCACAGAAGCTTGACGACTTGTTTGAATAATAGAGTATAGAAGCCCAACAGATGGACAAGATTAGTTCTATGTCTAGATTGTATTGAGCAAATAAGAATCTGCTTTAGCATTTTAGATGTGAAGTTGCAAATAGATTTTTATTACTATTATTTTGTGAAAGTGATAGAAAATCTCTTAACCAAGTGGACTTAACAGTCTTATTTGTAAAACCCTCTAGCAAGGTGACATTCTGATTGAGTGTTTGAAATCCTTTAACAAGGTCACTTCTAACAAGGTGAAGATCCTAACATATCTGAGGGAAATCCCTTAACCAGGTCACATCTAGCAATGTGTTTGTAATCTTTAACAAGATTTTCTTTTAAACAAGCATACTCTAGAAGAGTGTATTTCTTAGTGGGTCCAAAATCCCACAGTGGTTTTTCCCTATTTGGGTTTTCACATTAAATCTGGTGTTATGAGGTTTATGATGTTTATATGCTTTTGAGTTTGAATGTTTAGCAGTTTTGGTTATATTACTGAAGTATATGTTACCGAGGTTGAATTTGATGTTTTTATGGAAGATTAAGTTTGTATGATTCACCCCCCCCCCCTCTCATCTTGTTGGCTATTGGATCTGTACTTACATTAAGTATCAAAACTCTCAATTGGTATCAGAGCATTGGACTCCGAAAGAAAAGTTTAAAGGTATTTGAGGCAAAGATCCAAAGATGTATAAGAGGGATGCACCGAAGCTGAACAAGTCAAGTTTCTCTACCTGGCAGAAAAGGATGAAGCTGCACCTATCAGGAGTTGGAGAATATGTTGTATATTATCTAGAGAATGATTTCATCACACCGAGCACCTATCCATTGACAATGGAAGAGATAAAGGCAAAGCAAGAACATATCCAAGCAATGATTGAAATAACATCTGCATTGACCGACTCAGAGTTTAATGATCTAGAAGGCTGCAATGATGCAAAGGCTATGTGGGATAAGCTCATATCAGTATATGGAGGAGATGAACATGTTCAAAGAGCAAAAGTAGATAGTCTAAGAGGACAATTTGAATCTATGAGGATGAATGAAGGTGAGAACATAACTCAGTACAATACAAGACTAAAGGAGATTGTCAATCAAATCAAAGGAGCAGGTGGAACTATTGAAGAAAAGGATATAACAAGTAAGTTGTTAAGAACCCTTCTACCAGCTTATGCAATCTGAGTCTCTGCAATCAATGAATTGAGATCTGTACCTAATATGCCAGTTTCTTTAGATGCTACTATTGGTAAGCTACATGCATTTGAGTTAAGTAACTTTGATAATAGTGGATCTTCGGTAAATAAAGTTGAATCTCCATTTAGTTCTTTTCATCTTGATGAATCTAATGATTACAATGAAAGAAAGTATAAGTACTCTAAAGGAGATCACAGTGGAGCAAATGAAAGATTTCGTAAGAACATGGAAGAAGTACATAAATTGTATGAGGAAATCAGAAAGCAAGAAGAGTTTGAAGCACTATTAGCCAGAAGGTTACCAAGAGGCAAAGGTAAGTATAAAGGAAAACTACCTTTGAAATGTTTCAATTGTGATAAAATAGGACATATGGCTTCTAACTGTCCTGACAAAGATTCTACTGAAAAAGAGAGATTACCGAGATGACAGACAGAAAGATAATCATTACAGAGGACACCAAGACTTCAAAAGAAGAGATAGAAAGACATGCTTAATAGCTGATGAGGAATCCAATGATGATAAACCAGATGAAACTAATACAGAGGAAGTATTTTATGTGGCTATCAAAGATGGATCAGATGAACAAAGGTATGAAGAAAAATCCATAATATCTCACATAAATACTAATGATTCTTGGATCATAGATAGTGGATGCTCACATCATATGACAAGAGATAAACACAAGTTTGTTATGTTAGAAGATTATGATGGAGGCTATGTAAGATTTGGTAATGATGCACCATGTCCGGTGAGAGGTAAAGGATCTATAGCACTTCTTGACAATGCAAGATGCAATGATGTTTATTGGGTTGAAGGTTTGAAATATAATTTGTTGAGTGTAGCACAGCTAAACAATACAGGTTACCGAATAGAATTTCAGAAGGGAATTGTCAAATTTCATGACAAGAATGGAAAGGTAGCTGTTACCGAGACACAAACTAAAGGTAGCACATTTCACCTTGACTCAAATCAGAATAAATGTCTGTATGCAAAGATAGATGATACCTAGTTATGGCATAAAAGGTTTTGTTATGTAAATTTTGATAATCTGATCAAAATAAGTAAGAAGAACCGAGTAAGAGGTCTACCAAGTCTTTAAAAACCTGAGAATGCTATGTGTCGAGGATACCAGATGGGTAAGATGACAAGATCAAGCTTTACAAGTAAGTCTTACACTTCTAAAAGAATTTTAGATCTAGTGCACACTGATCTTTGTGGTCCTATGAAAGTTCAAAGTTATTATGGTGATAAATATTTCATATTATTTGTGGATGACTATTCAAGGATGATGTCAGTAATGTTTTTTAAAGAAAAATCAGAAGCTTTTCAAATGTTTAAATGGTACAAGGAAAGAGTTGAAAATGAAACAAGAAGACAACTGAAATGTCTTAGATCAGATAGAGGAGGAGAGTTCACATCTGATGAGTTCAACTTATTCTACAATGATCATGGTATTAAAAGACAAGTCTCTACATCGAGAACTCCACAACAAAATGGAATAGCTAAGAGAAGAAACAGATATATTGTGGATTGTGCTAGAACACTGATGATTGAAAAGAAAGTGCCACAAACATTTTGGAGAGAAGCAATAAGCACTGTAGTTTACACCCTGAACTGATTACAACTGAAGAAAGGTACTTTGAAGACACCATATGAAATCTGGTATGACAAGAAACCTAAAGTTATTTTAAAATATTTGGAAGTAGATGCTATGTACACAAAGATGATAGAAATGGCAAGTTTGATCAGAAAAGTGAAGAGGGAACATTTCTAGGTTATTCTTCTAGAAGAAAAGCATTTAAATGTATGATCAAATCATCTAACAAAATAGTAGAAAGTGCAAACGTGAAAATTGATGAATTTGCAAAAAGAAATGATGAAGGAAATTCCAAAGAACCAGAAGATTATGATGAATTTGTCTATGTTCAATCGACAAGTCCTATTGAGAAAATTGTTGAAGAAAATGAAGAAAATATCCAATTACCGAGTGATGAAGAAGATCATACAAAGCCTACCAAGCCTGTATTAGCCAAGTATGTCAGAAGACATCATGCACCAAGTTAGATTATAGGAGATAAGGATGATCCAGTGATGACAAGGAACAAACTGAGACAGAACACATGTCTGATATTTGAATTTGAACCGAGAATAGTGAAAGAGGCATTTAACAGTGAAGATTGGATAAAAGCTATGACAGAAGAGATTGATCAAATCAAGAAGAATGACACATGGACACTAATCCCAAGACTAAAGGACAAAAATATAATCGGTACAAAGTGGATTTTCATAAACAAGCTAAATGAAAAAGGAGAGGTCATTCGAAATAAAGCAAGACTAGTTTACAAAGGTTATGCTCAAGAAGAAGGAATTGATTATGGTGAAACTTTTGCACCTATGGCTAGACTTGAAAGAGTAAGAACATTGTTGGCATATGTTGCTTTCAAAAACTTCAAGGTATATCAAATGGATGTCAAATCTGCATTTCTGAATGGAATATTAGAAGAAGAAGTTTTTATTGAACAACCTGAAGGATTTGTTGAAGACAATAATAAAGATCAAGTATGTAAATTGAACAGAGCATTATATGGTCTGAAACAAGCACCTAGAGCATGGTATGAAAGATTGCACACTTATTTGATTAAGATTGGTTTTATAAGGACAAGTGAGAACAACAATATGTACATGAAGAATGATGAAAATTGAATACTGATCTCAGCCATATTTGTTGATGATATTATATTTTATGGAAATGACTCTTTATGCAAGAACTTTGGAAATGAAATGAGCAAAGAATTTGAGATGTCATTAATCAGTGAGATAAAGTATTTTATAGGTTTACAGATACTACAAATGAAAAATGAGATTTTCATTACTCAATCCAAGTACATAAAGGAAATTTTGAAGAAATTTGGAATGGAGGATTCAAAACCAGTAAGTACTCCTATGACTACCAACTGTAAATTATCAAAGAATGATGAATCTGCATCTGTTGATGAGACACTTTACCGATCCATGATTGGAAAGCTACAATATGTTGTTCACAGCAGACCAGACATAGCACATGTAGTAGGTATAGTTGCAAGATTCTCTGCAGATCCTAAGGAAACACACATGACAGCAATCAAAAGAATTTTTAGGTACTTGAAAGGCACAGAGAATTATGGCTTAGTATATCAGAAAGGAAATGATTTTGATTTAAAATTTTATACTGATGTTGATTGGGTAGGCAACATTGATGATAGGAAAAGCACAACTGGAGGAGCTTTCTTTTTAGGAGAAAGACTAGTGAGTTGGCTTAGCAAGAAACAAGGATGTGTTTCACAGTCAACAACAGAAGTTGAATATGTTGTTGCAGCATTGAATTGTACCAACATTGCATGGATCAAACAACTGTTGGAAGGTATAAATGAGAAAGTTGCCGAGCTAGTAACTATATTATGTGACAATACTAGTGCCATTAACATTTCAAAGAATCATGTTATGCACTCTAAGACAAAGCACATCTCTATCAAATATCATTATCTTAGAGAAGAAGCTCAAGAGAAGAAAGTGGTGTTGGAGTATGTTAGGACAAAGGAACAAATAGCAGATATCTTCACCAAACCACTACCAAAGGACACTTTTGAATATCTCAGAAGTAAGTTAGGGGTCCCACCCCTATCTTCTACTCACTGACTAAGTTCGGTGAAAGCATCAATTCGATGACTCTATCAAATATCTTTCAAGAGTTGATGTTGATTTACACACTTTAGGATGTTTTCTAAAGGTGTACAGGAAATAATGCAGGATACAATACAGGGAATAGGAATTGAAGACAAATGCTCTGACCGAGACTAAATTGACACATTACAGCAGGAATTCACTTCATACAGGAAGAAATTATGTTTTAGTTCTTTACTTTTTGGCATTGTTGTCAAAGGGGGAGAAGACTGGAGAAGACTAAAGAAGATTGAAGAAAAAGAGGGAGAAGACTGGAGAAAAGAGGAGAAGTCTAAAGTATGGGGGAGAATTCTGATGAAAACAAGAGAGCATTTCAGCATTTCAGAATCACAGCAATCTGAATCTTTTTAAGGTCAAATCAATTGGTTTTGCCATCAATGCCAAAGGGGGAGATTGTTGGCATTTGACATTATAACAGACAATGGGAGATTGTTGGCATTTCAATAAGGATATTGAGAAGGTTGTTGATGATTATGGATATAACTGATTAAGGATGTTTACTGTCTTGATATTATCATTTTGTCATTGATGTCAAGAAATTGATTTTCTAATTTAGTATGATGTTGCTATATCTTGAGAAGTATGATTTGAAGAGTATAAAGATGTCGGTAAAAGACACAGAAAGAATAAGATGAATAAGGGGATGAACAAGGTATTCAATGGGAAACTATTACCGAGTCAGACAATGATGAGATCATGATGTTTAGATTGTTTTAACATCATACATATGTTGTAAATTGTAAGGTTAATACTATACTATGTTACCGAGCAAAGAACCTAGTTGGTAAACCCTAAGTAACCTAGTCGGTAAACCCTAAGGTTATCGCTATCGGTTAATGAAGGTAGAATGTCTACCAAGTGAAGTTTAGTATTTACCGAGTTGTTACCGAGTTGTAACCGAGCTATAATAGAATACATTAAATGGTTACATGTGTTATTTAATGAAGGAAGCTGATGAGCTGAAACTGATTAAATGATTGGTATGTTGTGCATGAAGTTTGTTAATGAATCTATGGCAAAGGAAAATCAGCATGAAGATCTACAGCTCAGATTGAACCACAATACCCTAGCACAAGTTCCAAGAAATGTATGCAAGTTCCAAGGCAGGGTAAAACATTTTCAAATCGAAGGATACATTGAACTTGGTCAAAGTTTGAAGATCTGATGGCTATGATTGATCATGGGAAATGTGATCAAGGAGATTAAGTGGTTGGCAAACTGTTTATAAATAGGGAACTATTGATAAACAATGTATGCGGGCAAATGTATGCACAGGGATGCTACATAGTGATTACCAAGCACAGAAGCTTGAAGACCTATTTGAATAACAGAGTATAGAAGCCCAGCAGATGGACAAGATTAGTTCTATGTCTAGATTGTATTGAGCAAATAAGAATCTACTTTAGTATTTTAGATGTGAAGTTGTAGATAGATTGTTATTAGTTATTTTGTGAAAGTGACAAAAAATCTCTTAACCGAGTGGACTTAACAGTCTTATTT
Organism: Cryptomeria japonica; assembly: GCF_030272615.1. Classification (NCBI taxonomy): domain Eukaryota; kingdom Viridiplantae; phylum Streptophyta; class Pinopsida; order Cupressales; family Cupressaceae; genus Cryptomeria; species Cryptomeria japonica. The sequence goes on along the minus strand of NC_081410.1, from coordinate 372,299,218 downwards.
GTAAAACCCTCTAGCAAGGTGACATTTTGATTGAGTGTTTGAAATCCTTTAACAAGGTCACTTTATTTGTAAAACCCTCTAGCAAGGTGACATTTTGATTGAGTGTTTGAAATCCTTTAACAAGGTCACTTCTAACAAGGTGAAGATCCTAATAGATCTGAGGGAAATCCCTTAACCGGGTCACATCTAGCAATGTGTTTGTAATCTTTAACAGGATTTTCTTTTAACCAAGCATACTCTAGAAGAGTATATTTCTTAGTGGGTCCGAAATCCCACAGTGGTTTTTCCCTATTTGGGTTTCCATGTTAAATCTAGTGTTATGAGGTTTATGAGGTTTATATTCTTTTGAGTTTGCATGTTTAGCAGTTTTGGTTATATTACTGAAGTATATGTTACTGAGGTTGAATCTAATGTTTTTATGGAAGATTAAGTTTGTATGATTCACCCCCCCCCCTCTCATCTTGTTGGCTATTGGATCTATACTTACATTAAGTATCAGAACTATCATAAGTCTCCCCCTGGAAAGATGTACCACTAAAAATGCATATAGTTATAAAAAGGAGGGGCAATGACCCCTAACTTTTTCCTGAGATACTCAAAAGTATCCTTCACCAATGCCTTAGTAAAATGTCTGCTATCTTCTCTGATGTAGAAATGTGTTCCAACCTAACTTCCTTTTATTCAATTTTCTTCTCTAGAGATGAGGACAAATTGAATCATGTTTAGTTCTTGAATGCATAACCAGATTCTTTGAAATGTTTATATCACTGGTATTATCACACATGATAGTAATAGCTTCAGCATACACTACTCTAATATCCTTAACGTTTTTCTTCATCCACAAAAATTGAGTACAACAAGATGTTGCAGTAATATATTCAACTTTTGCAATTGATAATGATATGGATTCTTGTTTCTTTCTTATCCATGAAACAAATTTGTCTCCCAAAAAGAATGCATCACCAATGAAAGAATGCATCAGCATTGGTACTTTTTCATGTCATCAAAACTTATGGCCCAATCGACATCTATATATGCCTTCAACATGAAACCTCCATCTTTCTTGTACCATAACCCAAAATCTTGAGTTCCTTTCAAATATCTAAAAATCCTCTTCATTGTTTGTTCATGAGCTTTTGACTAGCTTTAAATCTTGCAACCAAACATAGAGATCTCAAATTATTTACACAAGCCATCACTTCCTCCAAATACAATATCATCAACAAAAACAACAACAATCAATAACTTAATTCCTTCATCTTTGAAATAGATATTTTTATCTACAGTACCTTTCCTAAAATTTCGTTGTAACAAATATTTGTCCAATATTGCATACCATGCTCTAGGTGCCTATTTGAGTCCATATAATGCCTTCTTTAATATGTAAACCATGACTGAATCATTTGATAGTTTGAGTCCATTTGTTTGTTCAATCTACACTTCTTCCAATTATCCATTCAAAAATGTTGACTTAACATCCATTTGATATACTCTAAAATTCTTGTAGGGAGAAAATGCAAGAAATATTCTAATAGCTTTCAACCTAGCAACTGGGGAAAAAATTTATTCAAAATAAATACCTTCTACCTACAAGTAGCCTTTATATACCAATCTTGCCTAGTTTCTTGTGACTTGTCCTTGTTCGTTCAATTTTTTCTAGCACACCCACTTCGTTCCTATCACAATTTTTTCCATAGGTCTAGGTACTAGCTCCCAAGTCTAATTCTTTTGTATCTGATTCAGTTCTACTTTATTTCTTCTACCCAAATTTATTCTTTTCTTTCTTCTTCATATTATTTAAGGTCAATGAGTGAAAGAAACAATAATTATTTTTCTCATTTACCTTTGTAACACGTCTTCTTGTCTAAACTCCTTTATTCTTGTCTCTAATTATCTGATCTTTTGAATGATTCCTCTACACATATTTCAGGTTTTGATTGTTTTCTTTGTTTCCCCTTTGTCTTCTTCTCCTACTTCATTCAATTTATCTTAATTTATCCCTTCCAAAGTTGTGTTTTCTTCTACAATAGTAGGAATGATCTCAAATTCTATCTCTTCAATAGGTTCAGGGACAGTTTGATCCCATGCCTTGCATACTTTTATGTTTGTACTCTCCACTATCTTGTCTAATCTTTTATTGTAATATTGATAAGCCTTTTTGGTCATAGAATATCCCAAGAATATTCATTCATCAACTATGGTATCAAACTTTTCAAGGTGATTCTCATCTCTTTTGATATAACATTTACTCCCAAATATTCTAAAAAAATTCACAGTATGTGGTCTTCCATACTATAACTCATAACATATCTTTGTATGATTTATTCTATTTGAACCTTGTTAAGAATATAAACAGTAGTATGCACAACTTCTTTCCAATAAAAATTATCCAAATTAGCATCTTTCATCATAGTTTTAGCCATCTCAATAACAGTTCTATTCTTCCTTTCTACCGCACCATTCTTTTGAAGAGTTCTTGGAGCAGAAAAATATCTCCTAATACTATATTTCTCATAGAAATTGTCATAATCATTTGAAGTAAATTCTCCTCCTCTATCAAATCTCAAATATTTGATCCTAGCATCAACTTGATTCTCTCCCATTGACTTGAACACTTTAAATCTTTCAAAAGAATCAAATTTTTCTCTCAAAAATGCAACCCGTGTCATTCTAGAGTAATCGTCAATGAGTAACATAAAATACCTTTCACCATTAATTCCTCTTGTCCTTGTAGGGCCACACAGGTTTGTATGAATTATCTCCAACATATATGACATAGGATACTACTTGTTCTTGAAACTTCCTATTTGCTTTCCTAACTGACATTCCCTACACATTGTGTCAATAGGCTTGATAATATTTGGTAAATCTCTTACTGCTTTAAAGTTATTGATCTTTATCATGTTATCAAAGTAAACATGACCCATCCTCTTATGCCATAACCAAAATTCATTATTCTGATTTAAATAACATCTATTTCCACTTCTTTCCTTTATGTAATAAACATTTCCACTTTCTCAATTCCTTCTTCTACCAACTTTTCGGTTCTTCCTTTTCTGATCATACATCCAATTTTTATAAACACAACTTCATAACCTCTATTTCACATCTAACTAACACTCAACTGACTATGTCTCAAAATTTCTACATAATTAACACCATTAGTTTTATTCTTACCATCAATCAAAATACTTCTTATTCCACAAATTGGTGCAACTTCCTCTCCTACAATTTTCATAGATCCACCATCAAATTTCTTCATAGTGATATATTGTCTTTACCTTTGATCATATGATTTGAGAATCCAAAAACAATGATCCATGATCTTGGTTACACTTTAGCATGCAATGCAATCTTCTCTTTCGGTCTTCCAAACCTTTCCTAATACTTCTCCTCTATAGCCAAAAATAATGATTCTTCATTCGAGTCTTCAACATCTTCTTCTTCAGATGAATGTGTCTCCATAGAGAAAAAACTCCTTTTTCATTTATGTCTATCATCTGTTCTATTCTTAAGATCATTTCTTCTATATTTAATTTTCTTTTCATCATCATCTAACTTTATGTAGTCTTCTTTGTATAACATTTAGAAGCATATTGATCGATTCTTCCACAATTAAAGCATTTCAAGGGTAACTTACCTTTGTGTTTTCCAGTTCCTCTCTTCAATCTTCTTACAAAGCTTGATTCAATCTTATCTAAGTTCTCACTTGTTTCTATTTCATCTCCTGATATCCTTGAAACTTTGAATGCAAATCCTCATTGATAGGATTTTATATCTTCAATCTCTCCAATTTCATAGGTAGGCAACACACCAATAAGCTGATCAATTATGTAGTTGTTCAAATCATGACATTATTCAATAACACACTTCTTCAGTTTGTAGGGTTTTTTCAATGTAAACAATATCTTTTTGATAACATCACTTTCTTCAAGCACTCCACCAACAAATCGGATAGCTTTCGCTGTATCGTTCACTCTGTGTATGTAGCTCTCAACACTTTCATCATCAACCATTCTAAAACCTTCAAATTTTTGCTTCAAGTTCAAAATTCTTACTTGTTGAGTCTTTGGATTACCTTCATATACATAACACAATTTGTTATAGATTCCCTTAGCTTCTTTCATTCCTTTAACCTTTCCAAATACTTCATCACTAAGGTAGCTGATAAGGATTGCTCTAGCCTTTGCATATGTCTCTTGCGTCTTTATCTCATCGGAAGTTGATGGTCCATTATAAGGGTGTTGATAATATGTATGAATAATCTCCCAGATTCCATTCTGCAATGCTTCCAAGTTAGACTCCATTCTTTCCTTACAATAATTAAAGTTTGTTCCATCAAACATCGAAGATTTAGCATGAAGGTCCTGCGCCATCTCTAGATCTACGTAAAGTTGTTAACCTTTCCAAATTGGAACCTTGCTCTGATACCAATTTTTGAACACCTAGCAAGACTAAGACAGGGGGTTGAATCAACAATTATTAACCAGCTTACATTAACCATCAACATATCAAGCATAAATACATAAACACATGAACACCAAATTTATATGGAAAACACAAACAGAAAAAACCACGGTGATAATCTAACTCACAATATGAATAACAATGTTAACAACGTTTTAAGCATGTAGCCAAGGAGCACCAACACCTGAAGGACTTGGTGAATTAAGGTGCACAACCTTAGGCATGATACAAAGAGGACTTGCACAATTGAAGAACACTTCTATAGAACAAGATATGAACTATTACAGAAGGACTCACTATCAATTAGCAACGAATGGAATAGCTGAAATAAAATTGAGAAGGATTCCCCCGATCATGAAATTGTCCTTGAGCCACTGAATCAAGCGACCAACATCATGAAAAAAAACTTTGATAATCTTGATTGATACAATACACTATCTTGCAAAATATGTAACCTTCAAATCTCTTCTCAAACTGACTTCCACATCACCACAAATGCAAATTTGCTTGCAAATAATTCACATACACTTCTCACATAATTCACTTCTCATTCACACTTAATTCATCCATCCACACATCTTAAATATGAGATACAACATTGAAAACCTGATTGAGGGTCGACCATACTAGAATAAGCAATAATACACAAAATAAGCCACCCGGACCTAAAATACTAAGATCAGTCCACTCCGGGAGAAAGAGGGAACCAAAACATATCACAATGCACCATTTCACGAATGATCTGACAATCTACACATGCTAACACATACTTCAAAGGACATTACAAAATGTAATGAGTAGATCTAATCAACCAGTCGGTCATATAGTCTTTTCTAATGATAAATACTCCATGTGAATCTCCACATGCTAAGGTGAGACCCAAATAAACATCTTGATACATCTTCCAATACATACGCAGACCAAAAGAATATGATCCACTAAACTAGAATGCAATTAACAACATATTTGGAGGGCAACAACATATTTGGAGGGCACCAAAAGCATTCTGGACCATCGTAAATACAAGATGACACAATGAACACCAAAATAATATTCCAACCAACATCCATCCAAATAACCAAAGTCTGACAAAGAATATTTGGACCAACACCCTTCCAGATAACTAGGTTTGACATCAATCACAACCATACAAGCTCATGCTATCAACAATCTCTAACATGTAATGCATGAATGTTGGGACTAAATAGTTAGATTTAAATCAATTTTGGATATGAATGTATTTGTTGTTTGACTCCATTTCCTTAGGAATTACGCACTGATCTATCTTGGTTCCAAATTATTTCATAATTACTTTATTATGACCAAACCCTTTTTACTTTCTTGTTGTAGGAGTTATTTTATTTTATATTTCATTCCCAATTGTTGAGTAAATAATAAATTGCTAGGAATAGAGCCAAATTCAAGGTAAATTATACTTTCCTTGGTATATTTTGATTGGGAATTATTTTCTTTGAATGCAATGTCTACATTATTTTGTTGAAGATATTTAAAGCATTGTGAGGTACACCCACCTAGGTCTAGCAGAGCCTAAAGTGTAGAGGATTACAACCTTGGTGGTTCAATATTGTTTATTGGCCACATATCCAAGGGTCTATAGATTAGAATTGGCTATCCCATAGTATTTCATTGGGCAATCAGTGGAAACACCAACATGGCTAATGTGAAACTAAACATTCTCTCATACAAATGAGAATGATGAACATGCAAGTCTCAACACTACATGAGTGGGCGTGTCTAGATCTGGACAAGTCATAATGCTCCATGTGTGGCATGCCTTCTTGAGACACCCATAGACTCACAATAACACTCGTGGCATGCTTGATGAATCCAATTATCATACTAGTGGTTTACCCAATTATTTTATTGTGTTATCACTTGATTAGAAAACTTGCCAAACATGATTTCCAAGCATGCCACTTATGGGTCGAGCATACAAGTGGGAGCAATTCCCATCATCGACTCTACTACCCACCCTTGGTTTAATAAATCCAAAACATTAAATCGAAAGAAAAAGATATTAGTTTCATAATAAATTGTGTTCATCATTATGAGCCGAAAATCATCAAATATATCCAATTGCCCAAATGGCCAAAGCACTAAAATAATGTATCCCAATCAATCCCATATCAAAATTGCATTCGTAAACCCATTATTCCACTCACATATACCATATTAGATCCACCAAAATACCACTTTGCATCAAATACCAATTTGGACCAAAAGAACTAGCCATGAAGGTCTTCCAAACTCTAAGCAAGAAATGGGAAGGACATGAGAATCAGATACACAATACCAATAAAAAAAACACATTACTAGTGATTAAAAGTGAATTTTTATACATCAAATATAGTTTTGCAAAAGCGCATCATTGTTTCAAAAGGACAACTTTAAGCATTAGTTGTGTGGCTCAACATTGATGGACCTCTAAAAACCCCAAAAAATTCAAAGAGCTCAAATAAAAAATTCAAAAAACCCCATTTGACAAAAATGTGCACAACATTATTCCCAAATAAATTTTACCAAATCATCTCAAACATGCATTCAAAACTTCTTTCCCTTAATCCAACAGAATTTTGACAACATTTCCCCATTTAAACCCACATTTCCAAAATTGAAACATACAAAATACATAAACTATCAAATGACAATATTTGAATGGGAATAATTCTTTTGAACATTCAACTGACCATTAAAAAAAAAACTAGAAGCAATATGACAAAGTACGATGAGAAAATACTAAACTAACTACAACTATACACAATACAAGTTTGACCCAAAGTTTTATCACTAGGTCATAGACTAACTAGTTGAATGTAAAACCTTTTTTTAAGATGATAATATGATCCCTTCCCATGTGACACGAGTACATTCACAACATGATTCCACAAGGTAATGACAATCATAGTTCACTTAAATATTCCTTAGGTTGAATTGTTGAATCATGAAAGCATGTAGAACTCTAAACTATTAATGGAGAATAATTTTATATCTAAGAATGTGATTGAACATTTACATCCAATATTGGTGCCTATTTGAATGGGTAATAGAGTCCTAGATGATGAAGGAGGGTAAGACACCTAAAAATTGTGACTAAAACTAGATTTGTCTATATGCACATCAAAGATACATTGTCACACAATCGTGTATAGTTAATAATCCATATTAATTCTACAACAATCCACATGAAACAAATAGATGACCTCCACAAAATCATCACAACAATATGAAATGCTCACATTTATCATACCTTATTATATTCATGCTAATAAATGTGGCAAAAGGAAACCCACGTCAAAGTTCAAAGATTCCCCTAAAGATTTACAAATTACCATGGAGATATTTAGTTATAGATACAATTTCTATATGAAACCCTTTCTATACTTATAACATGTGTTGTTTGAATTGCAAACTAGATTTATAGAAGTTGAAATCCTAAACAACTCTTGTACACTAACTACCCTTAGGAGAAACAAAATGATCAACATTTTTTACATTTTGTATTAATGTATTTATAGTGTTTAAAATACACACATCGTAGAAAACAATTAGGGGTTACAAGATTCTTTTTATGAAAAAGGCATTCAATGCACCAACATATCCTACTACAATGAAACCATCCTAGGATCAATTACTCAATGTTGTAGGATAGCTAGAATGGCTTTCCTACATTCAAATAGTAGGTTGGGACCTAATTTTATACTTACATCAACTAGGGTTTTATTTATGGAGTTATCATACCTATTATCAACTTCTTTAGATGGAATTGCATGTGGTTCAAGGTCATTTTGGCAAGCCTTAGAGAATTGTACATGTTTATCACACTTAATTCTACTCATTTAATGGTACAATGTAAAAGTGATGAGAACCTGCAAAAACATGTTTCTAAATTGTGCTCAAATGCCAAAAACAAACGTCTTGAAAACTAATAGTAGTACTTTGGGAAATCACATGATATAATGTAGAGGAGACTAATATTTGAGAATTAGGGCTTTGGGCTGATGTTTGATTATTTTCCACTCAAGAGATGACAGAATGGAAAGGGTCAAATACCTTCAATGATTGAAGAAAAGTAATATAGATATTGTCTAGGTGAAGGGGAAGAGGAAAGATAAATCCATTAGGGAATGGGAATCAAGGATTTGTAATTCCTCATCCCAAAACATCATATTAGGACAAATTCCAAAGGCCCTAAAAAAGAACAAGGAAGTCAAGGTTTGAGGTTCAATCTTATGCCTCATAAAAAAATTTAAATTTACTCTTGAAAATCCAAGCCTGAAATGGGAGGTAGGTGATATGACAATGTTTAACGATCAAGGATGTGTTATACACTTTTCTAGCAAAGTAATGGATTTTTTAGAATCTTGGAGGCCTAAGGTAAAAAAAAAAGGAAGTAGCAAGATGAGGATTAAAGATATGAGAAATCCAATGTCACAAAATAGAAAGCATGATTAACTAAAAAGAAGTAAGGAATTATCATGGACTATGCACAAGCTTGCATAACGACACATTCCTCTAAGTAAAAATGGTAGACATGAGCCCAAGAGCCTAACATGGGGAAAATACAAAATTGGGGAAAGTGGGAAAAGGATGTTGAAACATGAAACTTGAAGGAAATTAAGAATTAGGACATGGGGAATCCCTCACAAAAGAAGAAAGTTCACAAGGGTGAATTAAAGAAATCCCCCCAAAAAAGAGAAAAATACATAAAGTGTCTGTGAGAAATGCAAGGGAGAGAACTTGAATTTGAAAAGTAAAATAATTCCATGGGAAGAACATGGATTTACAAGAAAGGTTAAAAAAAAAAATCAAATTTGTACAATAAGAAGTTTGTAGGGAAATAAGGAAAATCCACAAAGTCTAAAAGAAGAGTGCAACTTTGCCAAATAAGTTGGATCTTTGATGATGAATATGGGCAAAATAAGTTTGTGAGATTAAGGGGGAAGTCTAGACATATCCACAGGGTCCACAATCCTACAAAATGAATAAGGGAAATAAAGACGCAGGAAACTAGGGGAATGACGAACTTTTTCCAAAGACAAAAGTTTGTGAAAATATCCATAAACCCACAAAATGACAAAAAAAAGCAAATAAAGACACCCTAGACTTATAAAATGTATGAAATTTAAAACATTTAGGCACATGACAATAATTTAAGGGAAGCAAATCACAACATTAAGTATGAAATCAACCAAAAAACCCATTGATGATCTATGATAAGTTATTAGTGATGGGCAGTCTAAGACAAAGTAACAAAGTGGACATAAGACAAGATTTTGCACAAAATATGTTGCTAATACAAGCATAACTACAACAAAAATGTACAATCATTTTTTAACACACTAGCCACAATATCAAACAAATTCTCGTTTTCCTTTATAAAGATATTTTATTTTGCTCCTTTAATATTTTTATAAATTCTAAAAATGTGTATTCTTACTAAAAATCAAATTTGAAGTCTATTGTGAAAATTCTTCTATAAAGTTGATTAGATGTATTTTGTAGCTCATGTTTTTGCCCATAAAATGCATGATTTTCTTATAAATTTTTTTTTTCTATTAAATATAATATGTCAAGTACATAGTATTCCAATGTCTAAAGAGCACTCAAAAATAACCCAGCATTACATGACAAACATAAAAAAATTCCCCATCAACTCACAGTAAAAAAGGTGCAGACTAAAATTACATAGTGTTAATTTGTAAAATATATGTGTTTGAGAGATATGACACGAGGACTAAAACATTATGTCTCCCTATGGGGAGGAAGATTCTCCTACTGTTTCAACCCAAGCTATCTATCCTAGTGGTCCTTCTTTCCACTTCAGCTCTCTTCTCCACAATACCAGTTCTGCATATGGGTGAATCGTTGGTATTGCCATAGGGATGTTAGGGGCTTGTTGGTTCCTATTCCTCCGAGCCTCCATCTCCCTTATAAAATTCTCCAAGCCTTCTTCGAATGTTGTTCTTTCCTCTGAGGTTCTCATCCAGGAGAAACCATGTGACATTTCCCAAGTGAATACTCTAGCATGTCCATTTTGAAGAAAGTTGTCAAACTTCCTTCGTAATAGTCTCATAGCCACCGTCACCTGCATACCAACATTATACACAATGAGTCTCCTCGGAGACTCATTAAGGGACCTATCTCTGCCACTAAATAGATTATCATTCCTAAAATTCCAAATAAGCCATAAAACTTCCGAAGAAAAAATAGACCAAAACAAGTTTGTTGTTCTTTTAAGACACCGGACATTGTCGGTAATCACCTCAGAAATCAAAATATTCTTACCAATACACAAACCAAAAATAGTCCATACTTCTGGGGCAAAGAGACAATCAAAGAAGATATGTGACACAGATTCAAGCACTTTACAACATGAACAAATAGTGATATCCCCTCATTCTTCCTTATAGGAAGTCTCTTAGTAAGTAACAACCAACAAAAAGAATAATTTTTTGGGTTCAATAGGTCTCCTCCAAAGACTAGAAGACATTTTGCCAGTATTTATGATGTTGGTTAAGTTTTCAATAGGATTCAACATGGGAGAGAACAACAGAGCTATCAACAAGAACAACATACACATCCTTAGTTTTAACATTAGGTAGACCTAAGCCATCAGACCATTGATAGGAGAGGAATTTGGAAGTGTCAGAACGACAAGGCTTGGACAGATCAAGAGAGAAACAAGCATCTCAAAGCATAGAGAATTTTTTTTGGTGGGAAGAAGGCATGTATAATTTATCCATGAGGTCACACCAGTTGAGAAGTTTCCCATTATGAATAATATCAGCAATGGTATTGATGCCTTTGGCAGCCCAGACCCTGGCTGAGTAGCCCTAGAGTAGAGCAAGAGGTTTTCCATTGTATTGAAGATTCCACCAGATAGACTTTTCTCCACAAATATCCCCTCTCAATCCCATAACACCTTTATTGGAGATGTGTCCCCTCATGACCTCCCAAGCCTTCCAGATCGATTTGAATACAAGTGATCCTGCAAGTTTGCAATCAAAGTTCCCAGCCATAATATCACAAACTGGCAAACCCTTCTAGGTTAAGCTTTCCTTGGGGAAAACACAGTAGATATTATGTTTGGCTAACACCTTCTATGGTTCCTCCCCTCTCAAAGCCCTATTAATCTACTTTGCAACCAAGGATATGCCATGCCATCTTAAATCTCCCGGTCCAAGACCTCCCACATTCTTACTCAATGAGCACCATTGCCATTTGACAACATGTTTTTTCTTGCTCCCTTTGTCATCTGACCAGAGAAAGCTCCTGATTTGTTTCTATATGTGACAAAATTGATACTTTCTAAACATCCAGGCAGAGGAAAAATATAAGTTGTAGGAAGATAACACCTTCTAACAAATTTGAATCCTCCCAGCTACTGAGAGAAATTGTCTATTCCATTTATCTAACTTCTTATCAATTTTCTCCCTGATCCAATCTCACATAGCTTTAAGGTCAGGTTCAATAGGAAAAGGTATTCCTATATACCTACCAAGATGCTTAGGGTCTCCCCAAGAGATGGAATACTTATTACACCAAGGAGGCGGGTGTGCATCCCAACCTAAAAGAACAGGCATGGGAAGTGAGATCTTGCTCCCCGAAGCTTCATAGAAAAGGTTAAGTTTGGTCATCAAGATGTCTATGTTCTGCTCTAGATTAGTAAGGATCAATGTATCATCGACAAACTGAATGTTAGATAGTTTGTCACCATTAGGTAAGGATATACCCTTAAAGATTTGATCCTCCCTGCAATCTCTCATCAAATAGAAAAGGGCATCGACAAAAATGACAAACATGGTTGGTGCAAGGGGACACCCCTGCCTTATGGATTTGGAGAGTTCAAATATTCTGATTTGTTTCCATTAGTATCTACACACAACTTAGCATGCTTCATCAGAATGCTTATCACATGACAAAAGTACCCAAAAAATCCCAGACTTTCCCTCATCATTCTCACAAAAAACCATTCAATCATGTCATAAGCCTTTTCAAAATCCAATAGAATGAGAGCAATGTCTTGGTGAGATTCCTTGGCCCAGTTCATCACCTCCCGGAAAGTGAGAAAATTCTCCAATATGTATCTCCCTTTCACAAACCTGGTTTGAGTGGGACTAATGACTTTAGGAAGAATGCTTTCTACTCTCTGTGCGAGGACCTTAGCTAGTATTTTATAGGAGACATTCAACAAGGTAATGGGCCTCCAGTTTTTTATTAAGGTCTCGTCCTCATCTTTTGGGATTAGTTTTATTAGTCTTTTGTTAATATATTCTCCTAGAGATCCTCTACGAATGGCCTCTTGGTATACCTGCAGCAAATCATGACCAATCCATTATATACACTCCTTGTAAAATTCTACTAGCAATCAATTAGGCCCTAGTCCCTTTCCATTACTAAGAGATTTGATGTCATCATTAATCTCCTCCACAATCAGTTCCATATCCAACCTCTTAGCATCATCTTCATCCACTTTCTTTGGGATGATATCCATGGTATGATTCCTAGCATAGGCCTTGTTTGACTAGTTGTCCTCTGATGAGAAGAGATTTTGATTAAACTGAGCAAAATCTCTTAGGATGGAATCTTGATCCTTTATATCCAAACCTTCAATCTTAATGCTATTAATGCCAAACCTAGCTTCTTTGGCTTTGAGCATTTGGAAGAAAAACTTAGAGCCTTTCTCTCCATTTTGTAGCCAGATCAATCTTGCTCTGGTTCTATAACACTAAATATTTTTATTCTAGATCTTCCTTAGCGAATCCCTTGCAAGTCTTGCTATCTCTTGGGCTCTTCCATCTAAAGGGTTGTTCTGCAAATTTGCTTCTGCCTCATGAAGACAACAATGGGCAAGGGTTTCTTCTCTCCTACTATCCTCAGCCATATTTTTCCCAACTATTTGAAGTAGGTTTCTCCAACTACTCACCTTCTAGGTCCATTCCTCAATAGGGTTGTCATGTTTGTCAATAAACCTATTGAGCTACCTGATGATAAAAGTTGCTTGCACTAGCTCATCCTCTTCAAGCAAGTTGATGTTGAGTGCAAATTTATCTTTCTAAATGCATCTCTTGGGGGGTGTCTTACAAAAGGAAAGGAGGTCCTGGATAGAGTGGTGGTCTGAGAAAGTGTAAGGGGTAACTCTCACAGTGGATCCTTCAAGGCTATTGTTGATTCTAAGGAAGTCCTTATTATACTAGAATCTATCCAGCCTACAATATATCCTTTTGTTGCCTTTCTGAAAGTTACTCCAAGTAAACCATATATTTTGTTTGTCTCTGATTTCTGTGGAGAGGGGGTCAACCAATCCAAGTTTTATTTTCATCCTATTCCAGAAGAATATCTCTTCTCCCTTCCATTCAGCCCTACATCCTCTTGATTTATCATGTGGGATCTCAATTATATTGAAATCTCCACCCAAAATCCAAGGAACATCTTCCAATTTGGTCAACCACTTCTACAAGTTTGTTTTCTCTCTGTAGTCATTGGCTGCATAAACTAAGCACGCCTCAAATTCCACATCCTTTATCTTGAGGATGACCCAAACCGCTTTGTTGAAAGGGGACCATCCCCACCTAGAGATACATTTTTCCCACTTATGACTGAGGAGGATGGCAACACCCCCTTTGCCTTTACAGTGGTTGGTAGTGAAATAAACATCTCTCCAGATACACCTCATGTTAATATCAAGCTTAAAATCTATTGCCTTAATCTCTTGAAGCAGAAGGAGGTCTATGTTCTTATAGAGCTTAAGAAACCTGTTTAACCACATATTTCCTATCTGAGGTTTTCATTCCTCTTACATTCCAAGATGCAATGTTTAAATCCATAACAACAATTTAGGGTTTGGGGACCATAGGGGGATTGAAGCTATCAAAGCATTTAGGAAGCTAACCCTGAGGGGCCTTTTGTGCTTTAGAGATGGTAGTAGAGCCCCAGGGTCTACCCCTTTTTAAATTAAATTCAAAGGGTTGATCAGCACCTAGGTGAGGGTTACCCACTATTTTTTTGGTATTTTTGTGCTTCTTGGCTTTCTTCTTATTAGCAGTCTTTCTAAGCCCAATTTCCTTCATGGCTTTCCCAATTAGTCTTGTTTTGGAATCTTTGTTAAAGGGAACTATAGCACACCGAATGGCTTTTTCATCATCATTCAATTATGCAATGCCCATGTGAACTTCCATATTTTCACTGACGGTTTCCTTCTGAGAGGACCCAATGCTCAAGGGGGGGATCTCCTTCTCCCCAGTGACTCTAAATCCATAATTGAAGGGGGGGAGGGGTTTGAGGATAAATTTGGGGTGAATTATTATTGTCTGCACCAGGCTCACCAAGGGTCTTTTGATTTGGAGGGCTTTGGATATCCTCAAGGTTATGCACATCTTTAGATTTCTTCTTTTCTTCAACATCATCCCCATCCTTCACAACTCTAGAAGAGGGGTCACTAGGGATGGGAGATTGTTCTATAGAAGGGCTATTCTCATATCATTGTATGAATGTTTAATTTCTCTAGGAACATTCAGATTGACCAACTTTTGGATCTTATTTTGAGTTTCATTAAGCTTTTTAAATTTATTCAAAATAGTTTGTTGTGCATTGAGGTTCAAACCCCAGGAGGACCTTGAGGGGTTTTCAGGGGTGGGACAGCTGGGTAAATTAGGTACATCACTTTTATTCACTTTATTATTCTCTGCACTTAGGGAATTGAGTTTATCCATTAGGGTAGCCTCTTGATAAGGAGCAGGAGGGTTAGGAGAAGAGCTAGAAGTAGAGGCAATAGGGGGGGAGTAAGCTAGCAAGGGAGATGGGGTGATCAGCTGAGAATTAGGAGCCGAAGGCACGAGGTCTTAAGGTTTAGGGCCCAAGGGACCAATTTTGTTATTCTTCCTAAGGAGAGGGCAATTCTTTCTCATATGTTTCTCTCTATGGCATAGAAAACATGCATTAATGCCACCAAGAAACTCAATAGTGCACGAAACAGACTCAGAGATAAGTTCAATCTTAATGTCGCTCAGAAGATCATGGTCGAGATTCAATGAAATCAATAATCTGGCATTCATGTGAGAAAATAAAGAGGATGTTTCATCCATTCTAATCACTCTCCCCAATGACTCCAAGACATTAGCTATAACGTTCTAGAGATACGATGGAATGTTTTTCATAGTAATCCACCCAGGGCTTGAAAGGGCCAGGATTTCATCCATATTAGCATTAGGTTCCCAAGACAGAGCACATAAGCAACTTGGTCCAATGGACCAATATTTTTTTGTTGACTTCAAGTTAGATATTAGGGTTATTGAAAAAAATAAGAAATAAACCCCTCTGAATCATTTTGTAGAAAGAAAATGAGAACCCTAACTTTTTTCCCCACACATTGTGCAACTAGTCTGTAAGGCCTTCCCCAAACCAAGCTTTGATTTACTTAGTTGACCATGATTGATCCTATTAATAAATGCTATATAATTCAATAGAATGGACTGTGCTAGATAGATAGATTGGTGAGAAAAGTGATTGAACCAAGTTATAGAATTATTTCACCTTGTGGTGTACATTTGGATGTGTTATGAATTTGAAATCATAAAGATCCATTGATTAGATAATCTTGATCTAACGTATGTCAGCTACATCTAGATTTATAACTTATATGATTTCATGATTTGGATAACATTGATGTATGTTGATGCTTCATTTATATGCTTTATGATATAGAACTCTATATGATTCTAGAATAGGATAAATTGGAGATGATGTATGTCATTATTGGATTTGCAGGACTTTACTATGATGATAGAATTAGGATGTATGTTTTATGTGTGGATCAAAATTATGAGAATTATGATAATTGCTTATGTGTATTTATTTGGATATGAGATATATTGAATTGTTCAAATGTAAATTGAATGCGAAGTGTTTGATGTGTATTCTAATTCATGTGTTTAATATTATACGAGGTTATTGGAAATTACTAATGTGTATTTGAGTGGCGCAAGAAAAGATATCCATGTGACCATGGAAATATTATGGAGAACCAAACCAAGACCTATGTATGTTCGTAAAACTAGGGTTTGTCTATTTGGAGAGACAATACCCCATTTGTGTCGTATTTTATTTGTAGTAGTAAATGATGCATGTGTGTTAAATGTTATTTATTTGATTTATTTAAATCCAACAAGAGACAAGATTTCATGTGCAATTTTGTAAAAGTATTTTCTTTGTGTCACTTGACACGTGTTGATTTATGTTTGAGTTTTTAAATTTGTCTCTTGGAGGGAATTGTTTAACTATAGCTTTTTCAATTAAATTTAATGTGATTCCATAATTGCCTTAGGTAGAGAATCTTTGGGGTAGTCAACTTAGGTTTGACCCGAAAATTAACTTCAGAGGGGTTTAAAAAGGGTTAAATGGACTCCTAGGGGTAGTTTATTAGGGTTTCCTAAAGCCCATAAGGTACACCTAAGGGTTAGGAGTAATTTTAGGCATGTTTTCAACTCTCATGTGACCATTTAGACACCCTAAAAAGTGGCTTTTCTAAGTTGTGTGAAAATTGAAATTAGAAGGCTTGAGATAAGTTGTTAACCTTCCTTTTTGAATGAAAGTTCCCTTTCCCATTTTACCTTACCTTCCTTTTCAGTTTTAGAAACTTGTGAGAACTTTGGCTAGTGTCTTCTTAAGCAAGAAAGGGAGATTTTGTGGGTAATCATCCACTTTCCATTTTTTGAGACAAAAGATTTTTTTGAAAAGAAAAAGATAGATTTGGGATTGGAGAATTTGGCTAAGGGTAGAAAGAAAAGACTTGTGGAATTGGGCTGCTCATCCTCAACAAATCTAGCATACCTTTGGGCAGTTTAAGGTTGGTTCTACCTTTCTTGTAACATTTTTTCTTATTGCATGTTGTTTTGAAAGAAATGCTTGTGTCAAAGACTAGTTTTCTTGCATGTATTTCTTGGAAATTTATTTGTTGTTTTGTGCTTATGCAATGTAAGTGTTTTGGGAGTAATCAAGACCTCCTACTCTTGGGAGAGAGGATGGTCTTGTGGGTGGTAGAAGTGACAGTCCTCGAGTGAGAGGCTCTCGTTATGAGAGTGATCACAAGGGATTTTATGTGACCCTTGTTGCATGGCTTGTTTATGCATTGGGGGTCATAAGGAGGGAAATAAGGCATGAATGCCTTGGGGGGCATAAGGAATGTGGGGTTGTTAAACTTGATGTATTTGGTTTGCCATGAGGTGGCTATATGTTTTACCATACTTGTAGTCTCCTCAAGGTACTTGGTCCACTACCACCCTTGAAAAGACATCACAACGTGTGGTGCAGTGTAGCCTGGGTTGGAATTGTGTTGAGATTGTTTTTTCCCTTGTCTTTTGTGTAATGTGTGTTACCTGTCTAGGGCTTGGTTCTCCGAGCTCGGGGGTGGCTACTAGTTAGCCTAGGCTGGGAGGTGAGCACTCCATGGTCATCTCTTTGATTGTAATTGCAGGTTGTTAGAAGAAAATAGCAAGACAAGTAGATGTGGCTGGAAATGGTTGTTGCTGAAAAATATTTGGATATGTATTTAGTATTTTCCTCATTTATTTGAAATGAGAGACCTATTTGTAAAGTGACAAGAGTATCTTGGAGATAAGATTTAAATATTTGTAATAGTCATTTAAGCTATATTGCAGGAAAGAAAATGATTATTTCTGATTTTAGTTCCTAAAGTTTGAAATAATTATTTGTGTGGATAGGATATTCTGAAAAGAAAGAAAATTGTTATTTCCCTTACACATTTGAAACAATTTATTTGAAAAGAAATATTATTGATTTTGCATGCATGCAGAAGGCTGATAATAAAAGCATTTAGATCTATACATGAAAATGTAAAAGTCATTTTATTTAATTCTGTGATTTTATTTTATCTGTGATTTTATTTTTTTTAATTGCAGAAAATAAGAGCAAAGGTTTTATAGCCATCTCTAAGGTTTTAGATTAATAAATTATAACTATATTTAGCTGCTGTTAATTTTATTAACATTTGTCGCTTAAATAGTTCTATAAAATTATCAAAGTCTGTCATTTTGTTTATTGCAGAAAATGAAAATCAAATCTATTATAGTCTTATTTGAATAAAATCTAGATTTATTTAGCTTCTGGTAAATTTATTAAATTGGTCATTTATATAGTTGATGTTAGAATTTATTAAATACTGTCATTATTTATATACAAAAAATAAAATCTACAGTTAAACAGTTTAAATGAAATAATAAAATTATTTTACTTTTGCTGTAAGTAAATCAGGATTTAAATAATCCATCTATTTTATTTTTGCATCTAGGAAATTTATGAAAGGAAATAAATCAAAAGAAAACAATATAATACTTCAGTATTCTCCACAGTAAAATCTTGTGTTCGAATGCATACCTGAAATCAAAATACTTTTGTCTATTCATTATATAATTTCTGTTATATAAAATATATAAATATATATATATATATAATTATATACATGCAAATTACATGCATATATATATATATATATAGTAATTACCTACAAAAATAAATATATATGTACTTATATACATATAAAATGTATATATATATATATATATATATATATTTTTTTTAAATATAAAAAAAAACACACACAAAAAGAAAAAAATAAGCAAAGAAAAAAAAAAAAAAAAGGGGCACGGGTCAGCCGAACCCTACTATGTTTTCACACAGTGGGCGGCGCCCTTGGCACCGCCACTGTGTGAACACACAGTGAGCGGCGCCGCAGCACCGCCACTGTGTGGTCACACAGTGGGTGGCATCGGCCGGGAGAAACCGCCACTCCCCCCCCTCCAAAACAAAAACAATGCCTCCGCCCATCTGCCATGGCCGCTGTCGAGGTCCCCATTCGGCCCTACGCAATTCCTTAATAAAAAAATTAAAAAAAAACCCTAGCCCGGGTAGGGCTAGGGTAGTAATAAGAAATGATAAATTATAAAAAAAAATAGGGAGTATTTTATAATGCAAATTCCTAGTTGGGGTTTGCATGGTTTGCTTTTATAAATTTGGGAAAAATGTTATATAATTTAAATATATGGCTATATATATATATATATATATATATATATATATATATATATATATATATATATATATATATATATATATATATATATATGAAAATATATATATATAGAAAGTTGTGGACATTAAGAATAAAGCAAATTTTTAGATTTTAACATTTTATTTAGCATTCTTATGAGTATATAAAATCAAGTGGGCAACACATTGATTTTTAATCAACCTAAGGGTATTTCTTTAAAAAAAAAAAAGTTGAGATTTAATTAACATGCTTGTATATAGGTTTTTGGAATTAAACCTTATAGGACATTTTTCGTCATGGGCTTAATTGTACCTTAGTTAATTTAATGTAAGCACATTTTAATTATAGATTAAAATAGATGCTAGAAGAATAATTTTAATTAGATTTCTAAAATCAATTAATGGCTATCAGAGATTAATTTTGCCTGTGCCAATTAATTATCTAAATTAGTTGATTGATTAAATTCGAGTAGACAATAAAACTATTCACTTAAAATTTCGCATTTAATTTTAATTATTTTTGAATACTTGAGCTAGTAGATAAAGTTAACTCTAAACATAGTTAAGACAAAATATGTTTTAGTATTTCATATTTGTCAAATTAAGATTTAAGTTGTGATTTAAAAAAAAAAATTTATCCCGTTCTTGCCCTAAATTTTGGGCATGACACAGTCATTCAAATAATTTCTAGATGGAAATTTTGACAAGTCCAGGGCCACTAAAAAAATCGCAGACTTCCTTAATCTTTTTTTTCAAAAACTATGGAACCGACCATTTGGGAATTAGGAAAGACAACTAGAGAACCGATAGAGATACCCTTACCTCATCCTCCATCTGCTGGCAACAACAAGGAAGGAAAACTGAGAAGGGGGGATGAATCGGTTTTCACTTGATTAACCAAATTAAGCACAATCTCATATCTGATCAGCTGCAGCAAAAAGAAAGATAATAACAATAACAACAACACATATAGGACCAATATTTTTGATGTGGAAAACCCGATTAAGGGAAAAACCACGGTGGGAAACTACCCACAATGAGATGATACTCTATAGTAGTATATATAAATATTACAATGAGGAATGTACATGCATTCAGGCACACTGCCTAGAGCTCACTGCTCAAATTACAATGAACCAGAAGGCTACAACCCTCAAGGAAGGTTCACTACCTTACAAATATGATCGGACTACAATCCGGCAAAGATCAACTACAAAAATAGCATCTGCTAATGCCTGATGACAGTTCTTGTTAAGCACATATGTCTGCCCTTCACCAATCTCTACTCAATGCAGCACACCGTACATCACATGATACATAATCAACCACCAAACCAATACAATGTCATAGACAACATAGCATGGACCTAAATCAACTCCTCAAACATGCACCACCATTGGAAATCTCATCAAGATCAACCGCAACATGTTACACCACCAAAAATACTGCATAACACAAAGAATATCACCGAACCCATAAGATCATCAAGAATATGCACAATGATCAATTTGGACCATTAAAACAAATAGGACATGACTAGGAAACACCAACAAGCATGTTAGAAGCATCTGCAATAGCTGCACCAACACCACTTATTCAAATCCTCATCGATCAACACACTAATTGTTAGGGGTCAATAACACATGTTAGTTTATAGTTGGTTTGGGTGCTTTATGTTTTGTTTATGTATGAGTTGTCATGAGGTTCCTGTGGGGTAGTTGGTAGTTACTGACGGTTGGCAACTTGGCCAATTGTCGAGTCTATATGATGTATGGATGGAACCTCGACAAGTTAGTATTGTACTAGCATATTTGGGAATCCAATAAAGATATAATTATTCTTCCATAGTTGTTCTGTAATTTTTATCTATGCTTTAATATAAATTAATGTTCTTGTTATATGAATTTTTGGTATGTGTCGAATATCTCTATTTATCCTTGAGTTTACCAACCTCATCGTAAGGACTAAACATTTTGTCATTGTTGCCTGTACGAACCTGGAGATAACTATGGTTGTAGGTGGAAGGAATTAATGGGCCAACCATTCAACGAGCAATTAACTGTCATAAATAGTGACACACATCATCAAAGTACCAAGGAAGAGGTATGAGAGTATTAGTTGATAGAAGACTTGGTAGATTTGTGGGACGTGTTGGTCACACAGTACGTGCAAAGGGAGGCTCAAGAGAGAGTCATCTCTGAAGGAACGATACGTGGTGAATTCACCATCAACACTCTCTTCTTTGATCTGCTCGGAAGTATTCCAAGGTTGCTCGCCAGAAATATGATTGCACTCCAAGACCGAAGAGAGGAAACTGCATGGGAACTCCGTCGGCAACAAGTACTCCAAAGGTATGAAGATCAGAACCATAGGGAGGAAGATGAAAGGGATACAAGTTGATGTTGTACCCCCAACACTAAATGCCCCTACAGCCAAACAAAAGACAGACGTACCACTACCACTAAGGGAGTAGACGAGGGAACTGTACGGAGATCCCTTCGCATAAAAGATCAGGCCAAGCGAAAAAGATGGCTAAGGGAAGTTGCTGACTCAAGGAGCCCTGAGGAACATTGAAGAAGTAGGAGTGTGAGTGTGTTGTAGTCGGGAGAGACAGAGACCGTGTACGTGGAAGGAGTTAGAGGAGGTCGCCAGGAACCTGCCACTTCTAGACGTAGCGAAGGAAGATCTCACCAACCAGGACCCACACTCGACATCAAGTGAAGAAGAATTCAAAGCTATGTCGCAGAGCAATCCATCAGAGTATTCTAAACAAGGAGAGGAGGTGGTATGATATTTGCACGAAGAGATCGCCAATATTTTTGAAATGACATTATCCCGCATCGGGAATTTGTCCTTGACGAAGGAAACCAAAATAGGAGGATATGACCCAAAAACCTCAGGAAGAAGGGACTATAGGAGTGAGGGTGACCAAAGCCCTAAGGACAGGGGTGGACATGTAGAAGGCTCGAAGACAAAGCAATACAGTCCAACTAGGTCAAACGTGTACGATACCTTCTAGACACATAATACCTTCCAGGCATATAATAACTTCCAGGTGCTACATAAAACCTTCCAGACAAAGACAATGGCACACACTCTAGAGAAAGAGAAGCTTCCAAAATTCATGGGCGATAGGTCAGAGGACCCCATACACCATTATAAGACATGTGTGACCATTTGGGAGGAAAATGGCCAAGACGACCAGGATTACTGGTTGAAGGCATTTTTGACCACCCTACGAGGCATAGCAATCGATTGGTATACAAACCTGGATGCCCAGTATAAAACATCATAGAACAATGTGAAGAAGGCTTTCCAAGAGGAGTTTAAACTCCTATGGGATGACAATAAAATCATGGTGGAGATTTACAAAACCAAGCAAGGAAAAAGTGAAAGTGTGTGGGCCTATAATAGAAAGCTGAGAGAACTGCTCAACAAAATGGAGAACCAGCAGGTTGATGGACTGAAGAAGAGATGGTTTGTTGAAGGACCGGTACCGTCCCTCAAAAGGAAGATGAAGGTGGTCCCTCCGCCCTCTTATGACGAAGCATACAACCGTGCAATGGATATTGAGAGTGAAAATAAGAAATCCCAAGGGAAGCATCGGGTGAGTGATGGTGATAGTATAGATGAAGACAACGTCGGGGAATCCAAGACCATACAAGCACTCCGAAGGGATATGATGAGGATGATGAAAGAACAAAAGGCTGACAAATAAAATGGCAAGGAAGGAAAGGATCTATGGTGCACTGACTGTAAGAAAGAAGGGCACACTAAGGGGAGTTGCCCTCAAAAATCCTTCTGTGACATCTGCCAAGTAATGGGACATTCCATCAAGGAATGCCCATACAACTTGAAAGCACAGAGCACCCAACCCGACCAAGTCATACCGCCAGCGATACCTTTGAAGCTGGCAACAAACTCGGATGCATCTCCTGGAGAGTACCAAAACACCCGGCGGGGTAACAACAAGTCCAACAATAACACTTTGAGGAGTAGAATTCAGTATGACAAAAAATGACGACCCATGATCCAATGCCAGAAATGAAACGAATGGGGTCATTTTGCACAAGAATGTCAAAATGGAGATAGTGCGGGGAGTTTGTTGTGAAAATGGTGTGGTCTAGGAAATCACGAGGGTACAGAGTGTCCAAAGTAAAAAGGGGTGAATATGTTGGAGGTAAAGGAACCAGAGGAAGGTGTACTGGCAATCACAAGATTGCAAAGTAAGAAAGCCACATATCCTGACCCTCGCATAGAGAAAGAAAGACTCTAGGAGGCCAGGGTAGACATTGAACATGCGATGGCAGAAGAACAGAGGGCCTCACACCCAGCTGCCAGTACTCCACTTCGGTTGAGACTGGAAAACCTATCATTAAGAAAATGTTACAGACCACTATACCCGTACGAGTATTCGACCTCGTACAGACCATGCCACAGTTGAGGATGGCCTTGACAAATGTAGCCAGTGACACCACTGCCAACTAGGAACACCGAACGGCGACAAAACCATCTAGTACAGCCCTGGTGATGGAACTTGGTATGAACGCCATAGATCCTATGCTGCTCACCATAAGCATTGGACGAAAACCTATCATGGTAGAGATGAAGATAACAGGACAGAAGCTCACAAACATCATTGTGGATGGCAGGTCTGGCGTCAACATGCTACCTAAAGAAACTTGGAGGGGTCTTGGAAAGCCTACCCTCTGGCCACCAACATTCTATCTTGTTGGCACAAATCAGCATGACATCAAACTCCTCGGGACTCTCATGGCACAAAAGGTGGTGATTGGGAAACAACAATTCCTTCTTGACTTCGTAGTCATTCCACTGGAGAGGAAAGTGTATGACGCCCTCCTCGGAAGGGGATGGTTGATCATGGCCAGAGCCAATTATAACTTGAAGAAGAATACACTCTCAATTGAGACTGAAGGCCATAAGTATGTGATTGACCTAAGGAAACAAGGCATCAATGAAGAGCTTGCGTCGTTTGACTCCGACTCAAAGGACTCAAACAGATGGAAGTGGGTTCAAAAGGAGATAGAGGAGGGATGGAACCCAACGAGGAAGGAATGTTGGAACTGGACATATGCTCTGAATATGGAACTAGTTCATTGGTCGGACTCTTCCATTTGTAGATGGAGGACTACGAGGTCTTCCACCCAGAGTGCCACATGTTGCAAATATGCAAGATTGGGGAATCAAGTGGTGATACGAAAGAGCAGTCATTTCCCTCGAAGTACGACAGGTACTAGGAAGGGATGGCATGGGTGGATGACATACCAAACCATCGGTTTGAACGAGATAAACCTATCAAGTACGAGGAAATTGATGTGAAAAAAGTCAATCTACGCAAGGATGAGGACCTACAAGTGATACTTGTAGGGGATGATTGGAACCCCATACTGAAGGCAATGGCCTTTAGGATATTCCTGGAGTACAAGGACATCTTTTCCTGGACCTACAAAGTCTTGAAAGGAGTACCTCTGGAACTATGCATACACCGCATATCCCTCTTACTAGGAGCCCAACCCATATAGAGGAGACCCTACAGAATATACAATAACTACACGGCCAAGGTGAATGAGGAAATCAACAAAATGTTGGAGGATGGGATCATATTTAAGGTGGATACAAGTGACTAGGTCTCCCCAATAGTCATTTCTCTCAAGAAGGAAGCTAACCAGACAAGGATATGTGTAGACTTCAGGTACCTAAATGCAGTAACAATAAAAGATCCATTTCCAATCCCATTCATGGACAACATCTTGGAAGAAGTAGTTGGGCACGAGATATACACATTTTTGGATGGGTTCTCGGGATACAATCATATAAGTATTGCAGAACAAGATAAGTGATAGGGAGCTTCTAGGAAAGTGCTCACAAGGCTAACTTGCTCCAAAAGGATCAATTTATTGGCCAAAACCTTATAGGATATGATGTGTATGTTTTACTCAACCTGTCTGGTTATTGAAATGCCAAGGATTCCATGGTCTACTTGCCTAGCAAACTCCCTTTATGGTGATGGCTTACTCCCATGCCCCAGAACTACTCAAAGTGCTTGTTCTCCCCATATTCAACTACTTGTGCTTGGTTCTTGGGGTCTTCAACTTTCAGTTCTAATGTTTACTAGGATATTTCCACATGGAAATATAGGGGTAGCAAAGTGAAACTCTTCATGGAATGCTCAACTTCTAGTTTTAGGCCTATAACCCACAATTTGCTCAAACTCACTAATAAGGTTCGACTACCCCAAAATGGTTGTTCACTATTTAGGAGACCTAAGGAGCACTTGGAGGACTTCATGGAATGTTTCCATACTATTTTACAAGCCCAAGACTCATTTCCCAACTGAGTTCATACAATTTTGCAAAAACTACCAATTTTGTGTGTTATGCAGCAAGGCTACTAGCCTGTGGAGGCCTAATTGGCCCTTTTTTGCTCCCATTGGTCAATGATTGCCATTAAAACCACAAAGAAAGCTTGGAATGGTGTTTTAGGATTGAATACTTAAATATTTTTGTGGTTTTGAGTTCCATGGGATGTGTTTGAGGACTATCCACATTTTAAGGCCCAAAAGGAGGGTTTAGTGAGGGTTTGATACTTTCTTTGTTTGATTTGCATTCTCCTAGATGAACCAAGGCCTAAGAATATTCAAGAGGGTCTGCCACACCATATATAAGCCTTCCCTTCCTTTGGTGGACTGGCATTTTTCCATACACTTGGCAAACAAGAAGTAGTACAGTCACTAACTCTGTCTTTTCACTGCTTTACCAGTCAGCAATCTATTTGTCTTTGGAACCTGCAAGAAAGAGGAGATTGGGATGGAGTTACACCTCAATTAGGACTTACATATAACAATACATCTCCCTATTACATTTCCTTAAGATGCTAGGCTTGGATTATGCTCAACAAGCATTCCATTGGCACTTTGCCAATTACAATTCATGAAAAATAGTGAACTCACTGTTTGGTTACAAACAAGAAAGGTTGAAGTAAGAACAAGTTAAATAAGCCATCTAGTAAGATACTCAATTCCCTTGGCCCAATCTCTAGGCTCTTTTAACATCCATCTGCTCACTCAAATCACTTTTTAGTGCAAACTATGAGTTTTGTTCAACTTACTAGCCAAATGACAAACACTTGCCTAGTAATCACTCATTTGCATTTTCCCAACATCTCTCTGGAAAAAAAAGGAAGATATGTAAATTATATACACATGGATCAGCTTGGAAGAATCTATTAGAGGGATCCTAGACCTATATCAACCAAGTTGATACATTTTGCAACCCCAAACCCTTGGCAGGGCAGCAGGTACCTAGTTTCCAATTATTTTTGTAAAAACACTTTGCAAAAGAGAAAATGATGAAATAATTACATGGGAAACTTGGTTACATCCATATTAAAACTTCCAAGAAGGTACAGTACATATTGTATAGCTATAGTATGGATTGCCTCTCAAAAAGGAAGAAAAATAGTCATAAAAGCAAAAAAACACTTGTTTTCTATTGAGTTACTCTTGCAAATACAATCACCAACCTTTCCCAAGACAAGGAGAGGCCTTATATAGTTTCTCAAGTTGGTTTCCATGCACATGTATGGACAAGAGACTTTTTAAAATCCATTTTTCAAGAAAATGACCTTTTTGACAACTTTCTTGAGCAAAATGACAACTTTTCTTGCTCACAAAGGCATTTTTGACATCCTAGCCTTATAAAATTGCCTAAACCATTTAGACATGCTTAAAAACACTAAACAAACATGTTTCAATGCTCTTGAAACCATTAGGGGACCTTTTCGGCACTTTTCCACATTTTTGCCAAAAATTGTCAACTCAAGGCCTGAAATGCAAGATTTGATCTCTCAAGCCCAAAATGAAATCAAAACCACTAAAAATGACTCAAAACAACCTAAAACAACAAAAACAACCTATCACAAGACTTTACAAACATATAAGTATGAAATACCCAAAAATGAAGTTTTAACTCAACTAGGTGCTCATGCACCATACTCGCCCAAAAACAAAGAAGTCATGTGACTCCTTGAGGCAACAAAGAAGAAGAAATGCCAACTTTCTGAAAGTCAACTTCAGATTTCCAAGTGGCTTCGGAGATAGGCTGATCCTTCCACTTGATGAGATGCTCCATGTAGGTATGATGCCTTGTCTTTTTGAGAACTCTGGAGTCTAGAACCTGTTCAGCATGGGGAAAAGAAAGAGAAGGGAGAGATAGATCAGAAAGGGAATTGGAAACATCTGAAAATCTTTGAACCTCCTCAGGTGGCTGCCCTTTTAAAGCAATTAGATCTGCAACATTAAAAATGGGGGACAAAGAAACATTAGTAGGCAAATCAACTTTATAAGCATTAGACCCATACTTAGCCAAGATCTTGCAAGGGCCTATCCTCCTCATCTGAAGCTTGCTTGGAACTCCCTTTTGTAGTCATGCCTTATTCAAATGAGCCATTACATAATCACCTATGGCAAACTAAACATATCTCTTTGTAGCATCCACTCTTGCCTTGAATTTTTGAGAGGTGTCTTGGAGAGCTTGTCTCACTTGCTCATGAACCTCCTTCATGGAGTGAGCCATGTCATCTGTTGTCCCACTCTTATGCTGCAAGTTAGTGATATCCCTCAACTCCATTATACCCCTTGGATGCATACCATAAACAACTTCAAATGGACTTTTACCTGTAGACCGGTTAACACTGTCATTGTAGGCATATTCTGCCTGATGAATGAGCTGATCCCAACTTTGCCCATACTCCTTTGTCAAAAACCTAAGCATGTTTCCAAGAGACCTGTTCACCACTTCTATTTGACCATCATTTTGTTGATGATAAGTTGAACCAAAAGAGAGATTAGTATCCAATCTCTTCCACAATGTTTTCCAAAAATGTCCAAGAAACTTAACATCCCTATCTGATACAGTGCTAGTAGGCAAACCATGAATCCTAACAACTTCCTTGAAAAATAAATAAGCAATATGACTTGCATCATATGTTGTTTTCCAAGGAATGAAGTGAGCCATCTTACTGAATCTATTAACTACCACAAAGATGCTATCAAATCCTGACTGAGTTCTAAGTAATCCTACTACAAAATCCATGCTAATGCAATCCCAAGGCCTATGTGGAATGGGAAGAGGCTGATATAAACCAGCATTAGAGGAATTATCTTTTGCTTTCTGGCATACCAAGCACTGCTCAACATACCTCCTGATGTCTCTCTCAATCTTAGGCCAATAATAGAACCTTTGAACCAGCTCTAAGGTCTTATTGAGACCAAAATGTCCACTTAAGCACCCATTGTGCTTCTCTTAAATGAGGTTCTCTCTCATAGAACCCTATGGAACACACAACTGACCACCCCTAAATAACAAACCATCCTGCAAAGTGAAATCAGCATAGGCACCATGGAAGTTATTCTCAAAATCTTTACAAACTTTATAAGTTTCTGCAAAATCATTATCAGTAGGGTACATATCCCTGAAACTATCAATACCAATACTCTAAACTTGAATCTCATGAATAGTTAACAATCTTCTACTCAAAGCATCTGCTACTTTATTCAACTGACCCTTCTTATGCTTAAGAGTAAAAGTGTAAGCTTGTAGATATTCTACCCATTTAACATGCCTATGATTCATTTTATCCTATGAGTTCAAAAAATTGAGTGCCTGATTATATGTGTATACAACAAACTCTTTAGGAAGAAGATAGTGTCTCCATTTCCTATATGCCTGTACCAATGCATAAAGTTCTAAATCATAGGATGAGCACTTTTTCTTTGCATCATTTAAATTTTCACTAAAGAATGCTACTGGTCTATTTTCTTGACTCAAAACAACTCCTACTGCAATATTACTAGCATCACATTCAATAGTAAAAAGCTTATCAAAACTAGGTAAAATAAGCACTGGCTGAGTAGCTACTTTAGTTTTTAGTAATTCAAACCCCTTATTTATTGCACTTGTCCATTGAAACTTTACGTTGACACCCCCTTTGATGGTGTCCAACATTGGAGCACAAATTTCACTGAATCCCCTGATGAATTTCCTGTAAAACTGAGCCAAACCATGGAAGCTTCTGACATCACTGGTTGTCTTAGGAGTTGGCCAATTGGTTATTGTTGCAACCTTTAAGTGATCCATTTTTAGATTGCCTCCTGATACAACAAAGCCAAGATAGACTAATTCTTGTTGCATGAAATCACATTTTTCTAGATTTATGGTTAGCTGTTCATCAGATAACTGTTTCAAAACAATAGCTAAATGTTGTAAGTGTTCTTCCTTAGTCTTGCTGAAAATAAGAATGTCATCTAAATACACTACAACAAATTTTCCAATAAAATCATGTAAAACTTCATTCATGAGTCTCATTAATGTGTTGGGAGCATTAGAGAGTCCAAAAGGCATGACTAGCCACTCATAGAGACCCTCATTTGTTTTGAAAGTTGTCTTCCACTCATCCCCCTCTTTGATTCTTATCTAATGGTAACCACTCTTCAAGTCTATCTTACTGAAATACTATGCACCCCCCAAGGAATCCATCAAATCCTCTACCCTGGGTATGGGAAATCTATATCTGATGGTGATCTTGTTGATGGCCCTGGAATCTATACAAAGTCTCCATGTACCACCCTTGTTAGGTGCCAACACTGTAGGTACTGCACAAGGACTAATGCTTTTCCTAATCAGCCCTTGGTCTAAGAGTTCTTGTATTTGTCTTGCTACCTCTTTGTTTTGCTCAGGGGTCATTTTGTAGGCTACCTTATTGGGCAAAGAGGCTCCAGGTATGAAGTCAATTCGATGGCTAATGGCTCTGGGAGGTGGTAAAGCTGCAAGTGTACCATCACTGATTATTTGTTTGAAGTTATCAAGGATTTGCTGCACCTCACATGGTATCTCCACTTTCTTTTCTACCTTTTCCTCCTTAGGCTTCACTATGAGTGCGAATCCTACTCTCTCACCCTCTTCTAGTGTTTTTATGAACTCTTTCTCATTAACTAACAAGATGTTAGGCACTTTGTTGCTTCTCTCTCCTTCTTCATTGAGGGATTGAATCTGATATTTTACTCCATCTTTTTGAAAGGAATAGGAGTTTCTTTCCCCATCATGTTGTGCTTTTCGGTCAAATTGCCATGGTCTGCCCAATAGTAGGTGGCAAGCATCCATTGGAAGGATGTCACATAGGATCCTATCAGTATATCCGCCTATGTGGAAATCTACCCAGGCTTGCTAATTTACCAACACATGTTTCCCCTTGTTTAGCCATGTTACTTTGTATGGTTCTTTGTGTTGTATTCTAGGTATTTTCAACTTACTGATTGCTTCTTCTGATATGATGTTATCAGTGGATCCTGAATCTATGATCACCTTACACACCTTTCCTATGATTTTACACTTAATCCTGAACAATGCTCTTCTATGTGAGGCCTCTGCACTATGTGGCTTCTTCATTAACACTCTCTTGACCATCAAACTCTCACCATCTTCTAAAGCTAGATGATTCAAAGCTAAAGTTTTGGAGTTACATCCTTCTTCTTGAACATAGTTTACTCTCTTTTCACCTCCATAAGATGAACTAGGCTTCTCTGGGCATCTATAAGCAGGGTGGCCTAACTTTTGGCAGTTGTAGCATTTCATGGTTGAGAAGTAGGACCCTCTCCCTGGTCCATTAGATCTACCTCTACTCGGGTTGCTTGATCCCCTACCCCTATAGTAGGGTTTTCTCTAAGAATCCCCACTTTTCTCAATAAGCTTATACTCTCCCTGGGATCGTTGATCTATGCTTCTTCCCCCAAAACTGCCTCTATGGCCTCTACTATCTCTTCCCCTACCTCAGCCTCTATTGTTTTGTTCTTGCTTTCTTCTACCTTTCTCTTCCACCTTAAGTGCCAATTGATAGCACTTGTGTACGGTTTGTGGGCACAACAAGCTCACCTCTTCCTGGATGTTCCATCTTAACCCATTCAAATACCTTGCCACTTTGATACTCTCATCCTCCACTACTCTGGATCTCATGCACAATTTTTGAAACTCTTCAGTGTAGCTACTGACATCTAGGCCTTTCTGTCTCAAGTTTTGTCTTTTCTTATGGAGTTGTATCTCATAGTCTTCAGGAAGGTAGGTCTCTTTGATTTTGGCTACCATTGCCTTCCAAGTGGCTAGTGGTTGCTTGCCTACTTTCACCATTTCCTCTTGGATGAACTTCCACCATGTTAAGGCCGCCCCTCTCAGCCTTGATTTTTCCACCTTGACCTTTTGTGCTTCAGTCATTCCATCACACTCAAAATGGTTTTCTAACCCTTCGATCCACTCTATTAGAGCATCTAG
Organism: Cryptomeria japonica; assembly: GCF_030272615.1. Lineage (NCBI taxonomy): Eukaryota > Viridiplantae > Streptophyta > Pinopsida > Cupressales > Cupressaceae > Cryptomeria > Cryptomeria japonica. The sequence goes on along the minus strand of NC_081410.1, from coordinate 372,267,326 downwards.
ATCCATCTTCCCACTGAAAAGAGCCACTCCTTCTAAGGTCTTACCACTCATAGCTCTCAAGGCTTTTAAGAATGGTTCTTTCTCAATGACAGGGTCGGGCATGGGGACTTCATCCTCTATTGCTATCATTTTACCTTGATATCCAACCTTATCTTCGACTTCTTCAATTTTGACTGTTACTTCAACTAGTTTCATTGCTAGTTGGTCTAGTCTTTCTCTGAGTGCCCTATTTTCCTCTTCTTGGTCCTCTACCTTCTTAGCTAATTCTGCATTGGTCACCATGTTTCCCTAATGTGTCTTTCCCCTGAATCTTTTATTGGCTCTGATACCACTATGATAGGGAGCTTCTAGGAAAGTGCTCACAAGGCTAACTTGCTCCAAAAGGATCAATGTATTGGCCAAAACCTTGTAGGATCTGATGTGTATGTTTTACTCAACCTATCTGGTTATTGAAATGCCAAGGATTCCATGGTCTACTTGCCCAGCAAACTCCCTTTATGGTGATGGCTTACTCCCATGCTCCAGAACTACTCAAAGTGCTTGTTCTCCCCATCTTCAACTACTTGTGCTTGGTTCTTGGGGTCTTCAACTTTCAGTTCCAATGTTTACTAGGAGATTTCCACATGGAAATGCAGGGGCATCAAAGTGAAACTCTTCATGGAATGCTCAACTTCTAGTTTTAGGCCTATAACCCACAATTTGCTCAAACTCACTAATAAGGTTCAACTACCCCAAAATGGCTGCTCACTATTTAGGAGACCTAAGGAGCACTTGGAGGACTTCTTGGAATTTTTCCATACTATTTTACAAGCCCAAGACTCATTTCCCAACCAAGTTCATACAGTTTTGCAAAAACTGCCAATTTTGTGTGTTATGTAGTAGGGCTACTAGCCTGTGGAGGCCTAATTGGCCTTTTTTTGCTCCCACTGGTCAATGATAGCCATTCCAACCACAAAGAAATCTTGGAATGGTGTTTTAGGAGTGAATACTTAAAGATTTTTGTGGTTTTGAGTTCCATGGGGTGTGTTTGAGGACTGTCCACATTTTAAGGCCCGGAAGGAGGGTTTAGTGAGGGTTTGATACTTCCTTTGTTTGATTTGCATTCTCCTGGATGAACCAAGGCCTAAGACTATTCAAGAGGGTCTGCCACACCATATAGAAGCCTTCCCTTCCTTTTTTGGACTGGTAAAGCAGTGAAAAGACAGAGTTAGTGACTATACTTCTTCTTGTTTGCCATACACTTGGCAAACAAGAAGAAGTACAGTCACTAACTCTGTCTTTTCACTGCTTTACCAGTCAACAATTTGTTTGCCTTTGGAACTTGTAAGAAAGAGGATATTGGGATGGAGTTACACCTCAATGAGGATTGCCATAGAACAATACATCTCCCTATTACATTGCCTTAATATGCTAGGCTTGGATTATGCTCAACAAGCATTCCATGGGCACTTTGCCAATTACAATTCATGAAAAACAATGAACTCATTATTTGGTTACAAAAAAGAAAGGTTGAAGTAAGAACAAGTTAAATAAGCCATCTAGGAAGATAATCGATGCCCTTGGCCCAATCTCCAGGCTCTTGTCACATCCATCTGCTCACTCAAATCACTTTTGAGTGCAAACTATGAGTTTTGTTCAAGTTACTAGCCAAATGACAAACACTTGCCTAGTAATCACTCATTTGCATTTTCCCAACATCTCTCTGGAACAAAAAGGAAGATATGTACATTATATACACATGGATCAACTTGGAAGAATCCATTGGAGGGATCCTAGACCTGGATCAACCAAGTTGACACATTTTGCAACCCCAAACCCTTGGTAGGGCAGCAAGTACCTAGTTTCCAATTATTTTTGTAAAAACACTTTGAAAAAGAGAAAATGATGAAATAATTACATGGGAAACTTGGTTACATCCATTTTACAACTTCCAAGAAGGTACAGTACGGACTGCCCCTCAAAAAGGAAGAAAAACAGTCATAAAAGCAAAAAAATGCTTCTTTTCTATTGAGTTACTCTTGCAAATATATTCACCAACCTTTCCCAAGACAAGAAGAGGCCTTATATAGTTTCTCAAGTTGGTTTCCATTCACATGTATGGACAAGATACTTTTTAAAATCCATTTTTCAAGAAAATGATCTTTTTGACAACTTTCTTGAGCAAAATGACAACTTTTCTTGCTCACAAAGGCATTTTTGACATCCTAGCCTTAGCAACTTGCCTAAACCATTTAGACATGCTTAAAAACACTACAAAAACATGTTTCAATTCTCTTGAAACCATTAGGAGACCTTTTTGGCACTTTTCCACATTTTTGCCAAAAATTGTCAACTCAAGGCCTGAAATGCAAGATTTGATCTCTCAAGCCCAAAATGAGATCAAAACCACTACAAATGACTCAAAACAACCTAAAACAACAAAAACAACCTAGCACAAGACTTTACAAACATATAAGTATGAAATACCCAAAAATGAAGTTTTAACTCAACTAGGTGCTATTGCACCAATAAGCTAAAGACTACAATCATGGTGCAAGAGGGGGTGTAGGCCTAAAATCGCATGCCCTTTGGGCTATGTAATGCATCAGAAACCTTCCAGAGAATAATTTTGCACATCTTTGACAAAATTTATGTAGGGAACTTCATAGCGTTCTTGGATGACTGGTCTATTTTTCAATGATTAGGACACTCATCTAAAGGCACTTGGAGAATGTATGGAGAGGTGTCGAAAAGCTAGGCTAGCTCTTAACCCAAAGAAGTGCAATTTTATGGTACCACAGGGAAGGCTCCTTGGCCACATTGTTTGTGAAGAAGGACTAAAGACAAACCCACACAAGATAGGGGTGATCATCAATATGGAGAATTCGATGAATGTAACAGGGGTGAAGTCATTTTTAGGCCACATTGGCTACTACCGGAGATTTATCAAAGGCTTTGCGCAAGTCTCCTGGCCCCTAGACAAGCTGACAAGTAAGGGAGAGTCGTTCATATGGGGTACAGAGTAGGAAGGAGCCTTCAAGGAACTGAAGGATCGGCTAGTGAGTGCACTAATCCTGGTGTACCCAGATTGGAATAAAGAGTTTCGCGTACACGTCAATGCCTCCAAATTTTCCATTGGTGTTGTTCAGTCCAACAATAGGAATAATAACTATAGTTAAAGTCTCAACCCAAAGTTTGGACATTCACTCTGTGAAGCTACTATCTCCATAGATGGAGTTCATTTCATTGTCAACCCAAAGACATAATACTTGAAATAGGTATGCATTATATATGCACTAAGTTCCTATGATAGCTACCCTGTATTACTGCAGCAACTAAAATCTATGTGGGAAAAGTAAGCAAGAATCAAAACAACTGGATGGCTACAGGAAAAACTCTTCATTAACACTAATTTCACTCAAGAAATACTAACTAAGTCCAAAGCTGCCAAACAGGAATTACTCTGTTTGCTTTTGCTGTAGGAACAATCAATGGATGTGTTTCCAATCATTGCAGGAACAGTCGATGCAAGGACATCTACTGCAACGAAAGAAGAAAACTAAATTTAACAAAGGAACAGGAACACTCACCAAGTGGGCCCCCTTGGATGAGTGCTTTCAGGCTTCTAAAATAACTCTAAGTGCTCAAAATAATATATCTTTATTCATTGTTTCTCAAAAGTCGATACATTATTCAGAATGAAAAGAAACTCGAAACACTCTGCAACTTTATTTCTAAATCTTCTGATCTTTTTCCTTCTCTTTTCTTTCTAACCTCAAAAAAGAGACAAAGACACTTATTTAAAAGAAAACAATAACTTCCTACAATTAAGATCATGCTGATGAGAAGAGGTGGATAACATTCATGAAGGAGAACAGTCGGAGTTAAGCCACTAAAAACGTGGATCTAAACCAAACCACAACCAAAACATAGCATGGCAGTATTACAAGATTGATGCCCACTAAAGTCAGACATAAATGAGTCTTGCGTGCCTACTTCTCCTTTATCGTTCCTTACGCTCATTATCCTCTTCGTTGATTTGAACTTTTAGTCGCCTCCTTGAATATCTCAAACTGCAATTGGCATGACAGGAGAACCTTCTCCACAACATCTCATTTATTCCTGCAATTCAAAAGAGAGAACATGCAAGCATACACATATATATTTTAATTAATCATAACATCTATTAATTTCATACATGATATCGCCTATGACAATCTGTATGGAAAAAAGAATAAATCACATGGCTGGAGGAATAACTTGCAAAGACAAAACATGATTTAATGGGTTTTGTTAACATATGAAATGCATATAGTCAAACTTTAATACAACATTACCATCCTATCATATAAATCAAAACATTACAAAAACTTATGAGTTCTAGGAATAAAAGGAGATACTATCTCCGCTCATCATGCCCCCCAACTTAGTGTCCTGTTGATCCTCCAGCAAGAGGAAAGTTTCTAATTCGGGCACTAACTCTTAAGTCACCAATAGTTCCCTGACCTGTCCCTCCTGAAGCCAAATTCTAATAAAATCCCTTCATCTTTTCTAGTCTAGCCCATCTGACTTCTTTTGTAGCTGCATCATAGGGTTTGTCTGTAATCCTGCATCCCAACAATGGCCACATGAGGATAGGGAACTAGAAGATCAAGGGTAGCCAGTCATTGTTTTTCATCCTACCCAAACGGATGTATTTAGGGGCTCTTTGTATAGTTGCATGAAAATTTGGTAGTGAATGAGGTTCACCCTGTTTCAAGTCCTCTGGCAGATTATTCCAATGTTGAATCAGGCAGTCAATTGCAGTTGCACTTTCATTCTCAATCAAGTGTTCATATGCTTGGAATATTTCTTCCCTCATTGGTAATACTTGACTCCTTACATCTGGCCTTGCTAATAGCTTCTGCCAATCATAATAAAGAACCCTTGGGTCTTTGGCTTCAGTCCTAAGTGGCAATGGACAATTAAATTAAAAAAAATTATATGCTTTGGCCTGAGTTCCCATACTAATTTCATTTTGCACCCATGACATTAATGTTTTTATGTGGATATCACCAATGTATAACAAGGGATTCCACTCACTGTCAGAAGTCACAACATAGTTATGCAAGTAGAATTCACACAATGAATTTTTAATAGCTGATGGAGAGGTCTGATAAGCATCATAAAATTCTCTTGGGGCATCTAAAGAAGGGCTAAGGCCTCTAATAATGCAGTTTAGCTTAAAACTTAAATACCGCTCTTTTAGATGCAAAGCATAAACTCTTGGTGGGGCCCTACATTGCATTAATTTAGGGACCATACTGGTAATTGTATCAATCTTATCTTCTGATTCTTCAATCTTATCATCCCTCCTTTCAATTTCCCTCTATTACTTATCAATAATTCCATGTAACCTAGCCCTCTCTATCTCTCACCGCCTATAAAATGTTAATGCAATAGACAAACTAGTGGGAGATGGTGGAGGTCTGATAGTTGTTACCTTAGGGCATGGAATTTCTTCAACAGGGTCTTCAAATTGTTCTACCACATATTCCAGACTTGAAAGTCTGTCAACGCCATGTTCTTCCTGGATTTTACCCTCTACTGGACTCCCACATTCCTCTTCTGATGTTTCAACTGAAATAACCTCTGTTGCATCACCTGTTGGATGAACTTTCTGTGTACTACTCCAAGTCCTTCTTGCATATACCTTTGGAGTAGCTGTAGGAACGGTTTCTACTAGAGGATTTGTTGCAGTAGTATTTCCCTTCGGTTTATGTCTCTTGGCTACAAGAGAAACCTGCGTTGCTTGTGGCTGAAACATAGTTTCATCTTCTGCATCAATTTTTTCTAATTCTTTCCCTTTTCTTTTAGAAGATGTCGCTCCTCTTTGAAAATAAGTGGAGGGCTGCACAATGTTTGTTTCCACCATCTCTTCGTCTATCACAGTCAAGGCTTCTTTGGAAACAGGAGGTTCATTTCCTACAGAAGTTATAGGAGACAAGGGCTCTCCTATATCCTCCTCTTGAGCTGCTAATTACTCTACAACAGGAGCATCTTCAATCCTAAATTGTAGTATATCTTCAAATACTCCCCATGTCATTTGAGAAACATCCCTAAGAGAATGTTCTACCAAGAATTTTATCAAACCATGATGACTAACATAACAATTTCCATTCTTCTGTGTTTCTTTAGCACTTATGGAAATAAAGTGGTATAGAAAATTTGGAACATTTACCCTTCGGCCTGTCGTAAATGACTAAGCAATTTGAAATGGACTGAATGTAAATTTGAATACCTTCCATCGCAGGTAATGTATTTCATTATATACAATGCCACCTGGGGCCATTTTGCTGGAAGAGATACCCATCTGGGTCCCTGCTTGTCCATCGTTAGAGGTCCATCTGTGGGGTGGGTAAATTCTTCTCAAGCGCTTCTTGCATCCTTTGATTCAGGAAACAATTATCCTTCCTGCAACAACCCCGTAACTTCAGCTATTCGCTGTTATCTAGCAATAACTTTTAATCCTTTGACAAAAGCTTCCCCTTGATTGAATGAATGCATGAACTCGGAAGCAATTTCCTCATTGAAATATGTTATTTTCATAAAGTAATCAATCCAACCATGCAGCCGGAAATAATGCTCACACAGGGCATCCTATAGCAATGCATCATGGATTACTGGTTCATGGTAGATAGGATCTCCACCCATGACTATCTCAGCTCACAAAATAATTTCCACAGCTAAGAAGGAGGACCTGAAGTAATCTACAGACTGAAAATATTTGATTTGAAAATTTTTGCTTGAAAATTCCTTACTTACTTCCTGTTTTGGCGGCATAATTCATTACTTACTCATACCAAATAATATCTCATTAAAAAGAATGATGGTAGGCAATCAAATTAAGTTACTGAAAAGGATGGATAATTACTACTTGGAAATTGGACCATAAAACACCCCCCCAACTTATTTTGGCATGTATCCACACATGCGGAAAGGATATAGGGAAGTGTGCGCAAATTTGAAATAGGCAATAATCACAGTAAAATAATAAATACATAGTTAATAAAAAATAGGATATGTACATACCTACAATCATGTGAGTAAATGTTGCATGAAATGGTTAGCCAAAAGAATGGTGAAATGAAATGATGTGACATGAATGAAATGATAGATAAAGAAATGAGGTGGGATGACATGGATGGAAAACTTATTTATGGAGAATAATATTTCCATAAGAAATGGAAATATCTTTATGAAATGATACTTGAATAATTATGGAGTGTTAGGAACGTTCCCTGCAGAAGTTGTAGGAACCGCACCCCGAATGCTTCCTTCAACGGCAATAGGAACTTGTCTAGTTGCTGCAGGAATTGATATTTGATCTTTACTAGTGAATTGCTACATGAACTTTTCTTTGTTTGTAGGCTTATGATAGAGGCGTATTCGGTGACCATTTACTAAAAGATTGAATCGAACTGGATCAATAGTGGTCAAGCAAACTGGTCCATTTTTTAAAACTTCTTCTATCTCATATGGACCTAACCATCTTGTTTGCATCTTTCCCATAGTATCCTTATATCGAGAATCATATAGTAGTGCCCAGTCACCTGCTTGAAATTTCTTCTCCTTACGTACTTATCATGCCACTTAGCTCTCTAATTTTGAATAAGTTTTGTTTGTTGGACAACCATTTTTCTCAACTCATCCAAAGCATTCAATTGCTAAATGCGGTCTTTTTGTGCTTCAGAAAGTGTCATATTCAATTGTAGAGATGTTCTTAGAGTTTTGTGTTCAAACTCAATAGGCATCATTGCTGCTTTTCAATACACCATTTCAAAAGGTGTAAAACCAATTGGTGTTTTCCATGTTGTTCTATATGCCCAAATGGCTTCAGGAAGTCTTTGAGACCAATCTTTTTTATGAACAACTACTATTTTAGTAAGAATGGCTTCTAGATCCCTATTTGTGACTTCTACTTGTCCATTTGCTTGTGGATGGTATGGGGTAGACTTTATGTGCCTTATATTGTATTCATTGACCAATGTTGTAATCAATGTGGAAGTAAATTGTGGTCCTTGGTCTGAGACAATTTCCCTTAGAACTCCATACCTGGTAAATATTTCTTCATAGAGAAACTCAGCCACTTTATTATCTCTTGCATGTGTCATAGCTTGTGCTTCCACCCATTTGGTTACATAATCTATACATAACAGAATATAAGATTTTCCATTGGAAGGGGGATCAATTGGCCCAACAAAATCTAATCCCCATTTAACAAATGGTGCAACTAATATCTATGGATATAATGGCATCTCATCAGATCTAGTAGGACTACCCATGCACTGGCATCTATCACATTTCCTTGTATATTGTGTTGCATCCTTATATAATATTGGCCAATAATATCCTGTGCTCAATATTTTAAGTGTTGTTCTCTTAGAAGAAAAATTTCTTCCACATGGTTCATCATGACATGCATGTAGGATATCATATGTTTCATCCTCTCTAACACATCTTCTCATGACTTGGTCAGGTCTAGTATAGAATAAACAATCAGCAATCCATGAGAAGTTAAAGCTTTTCTCAACCAACAACCTTCTTTCTTTAGGACATAAATGAATTGGCATTTTATTAGCAGCTAAATAATTGGCAATATCAGCATACCAGGGAGTGTGTGCCTATATAAGGAATAAATGTTCATTTGGAAAAGCATCATCTATGGTTGTAGGATCATCCTGCAATTGAATCCTAGAAAGATAATCTGCAACCACATTGGACTTTCTTGGTTTATCAATAACTGTGATATCAAATTCCTGCATCAACAGTAACTAGTGAGCCAATTTTCCTGTAATTGAAGGTTTGTTCATGAGATATTTTATTGCGGTATGATCAGTATGCACAAATATAGGATATCATGTTATCTAATGCCTAAGTTTGTTGAGTGGATAGATAACTGCTAACATTTCCTTTTCAGTGACTGTGTAATTTAGCTCAAGCCCCTGCATGTTCTTGCTGATATAATAAATTGCACTCTCCAAATTATCAATCTTTTTTCCTAAGACTGCTCCTATGGCATAATCAAATGCATCTGTGTGAATTTGAAATGGTAAGGACCAGTTTGGACCTTTAAGAACTAGTGCTTGGGTCAAAGCTTGTTTGAGCTTCAAGAAAGCTTCATTGCATGAGGAAGTCCATTTAAATTCCATATCCTTGGTCAAAAGAGAATATAAAGGGCTTGCAATTTTGCTTAAATCTTTGATAAACCTCCTATAATATCCAGCATGACCAAGAAAACTTTTGACACATTTTTGCTTTACCGGTGTTGTGATATTTTGAATAACTTCTATTTTTGTTGGGTCAACTTGTATTTCATTTATAGAGATATGATGACCAAGAACTATACCTTCCTGCATCATCATGAAGCACTTTTCAATGATAAATTATAGTCTTCACACCGTTGCAAAACTTTCTTCAGGTTCTCCATTGCTTCTTCAAATTCTGAACCATGGGTTGTAGAATCATCCATATAAATTTCCATGTTGTCCTGAGAAATATCTGAGAATATGCTTATCACTGCTCTTTGAAAAGTAGCTGGAGCATTAAATAATCCAAAAGGAAGAACATAATATGCATATGTTCCCCAAGGACAAGTAAATGTAGTCTTTTCTTGATCCTCTGGGGCAATTTGAATCTGGTTGTAGCCACTGAATCCATCAAGAAATGAGAAATATCGCTTCCCTATTAACGAGTCTAATACTTGATCCACAAATGGTAATGGAAAACGATCCTTCCTAGTTGCCAAATTCAAAGCTTTGTAATCAACACATACTCTCCATTTTCCTCCTTTCTTGGGAACTATCACTAAAGGTGATACCCATTGACTATCTGAAATAGGATAGATAAATCCAGCATTTAACAATTTTTGCAAATCTTCTTTAACTATTTCTCTTAATATAGGATTGATTCTTCTCTATGGCTGTCTAAGTGGTATACGATCTTCTTTAATGTAGATACGGTGGGTACAAGTTGTAGTATCAATTCCATGCATATCCTTGTAATCCCATGCAAAAGCATGTTTATGACATTTGAGCAAGTCCAAAAGTGCTACTCTTTGAATTTTTGTAAGATTACTGTTGATATTCAAATATTTGTTTGAATCAAATTCCACTTTGATAGTAAGATCAATCTGAGATACATCAGAAAAATGAGAAGTGTAGAGCTCCTGCGGCAACAGGGTATGCAATATATCAGTGGCTCCAGGAAAGTTTGATTCTGAAATATTTGATACTAAGTCCTGCAACTGCTGCTCTTGTCTTAACTCATTGGTCAGAATTTTATAAAGAATTGAGTCATCATCATGAAGTTGGATGAATGGTCCTCTATTAATCATCATAAGGTATTGATAGAGTCAAATCCTTCAAATTCTTCTCCCAAGTTAGGCCAAATGGCTTGTTGTTGATCAAATTGGAACTGAGCAGGAGAATACAAAGCTAATTTTTTGGTAGTATTTCCATCTAAAATTGTCATATCCCCTGATCGGAATCCAATATATGCATCGGCTGTAGCAAACCAAGGTCTTCCCAATATTACTGGATATCCTCACAATGTGGCCTTAGGAGACAAGATCATAAAGTCTGTAGGGTATTCCCAAGAATCCAAAGCAACAACTATATCTTCAATCATACCATCAGGCCGAACTGTAGAACTATGAGTAAGTTGTAGGACTGTAGGTGTAGGTCTGAGACTAGTTATTTCAAGCCACTACATAATCTCCCTTGTCATAACATTAATGGTTGCTCCCAAATCCATCAAAGCATTCTTTATCTAAGTGTCATTGATGACTATATTCACAAAGGGCTGCCAGGATCAACATACTTAGGAATTGAAACTTTTCCTAACATAATATCAGCCAATTGACCCATTACATGCACTGTTTGCGGATCTTTTTTTTGTCAAGCTTCTTTAGACATGCTTCCCTAAGTGCCCTACTGTATACATGGACATCCTTTATAGCTTGTAACAATGGGATTTTAACACATACGTGTTTCAGTTGATCTATAATATCAAAACTTTGTTCCTGTTCTGGAAGAATCTCTTTTTCTTGCAACCTCTGAGAAAATGGGGGTAGTTGCTAATTTTGAGGTATTGGGACTATTGGACTAGAGATTTCTTTTTCTTTGGGTATTTCAGTTATAACTAGAGGGGACAGATTAGGCAAAGTTATCCCAGATCTGAGGTGAATATCACTTATAGATAGAGAATAGGTTGGGTATTGATTAGGATCAGCTAAATAAACTTCTTGTTGTTGCTGAGATTTTCTATTAGGATTCGGCATTGGTTGAGTGAGCAGTTGTGTGGGTTTAGGTGGAACAGTAGTGGTTATAGGGGGAGGCATTATTGCAGGTGGTTGTGGTTGTTGAATAGGCTGATGATATCTACAAGACTGATTTGTCCATGGCTGACTTCCCCTCCATTGAGGAGCAGGTTGTCAATTTCCTTGAAATTGTTGCCTTGGTCCCTGAGGTGGAGACCAATTTCCTTGTGGTTGCTACCACTGTGGAGTATGACTAGAAAAATGTAGCCCTTGGCCTTGAGGACCATACCAATTTGGATAACTACCAAAATTTTGAGAATATGGAGATAGCCATTGATTATTTGGTACATAGGAATTTCCACTATAACCAAAAAATGAAAGTGGATCGGGAGGCATAGCTTGTCTTGGAAAATTTGGCCTTCTTTGAGCAACATAGGAAACTTGTTCATCATCACCTTGTATTGTCTTGAAGTCGGGAACTTCAAGATTTGCAACCATTTTACATATGCAGTCTCTTTTCCTTTGTCTACAATGAGGGCAGAATTCTACAAGAACTGCATCAGCTTCCTCATGCTTCTTCTTAGCTGAGAGTGTGTCCAGTTGAGTAGCCATATTATTTATGATATCCTCCTTAAATTCCTTCAACAAATGGCTAAGTTACATTCTATAAAATCCATTACCAGATGTTGATGAAGAAACTCCTAGCTTGAAACACCTATTTTTCTTAGAAGCAGATCTGGAATACTTCTGACAAATTTGTCCAATTTCATTCCATGTGGATTGTGTTATGTCACCTCCTCCTATAAGATCCAAAGCATCAGTGCATTCATCACTAATTACTCTAAAAAATATCAGCTTGAGAGAATTTTCATTTAGAGTGCTATGCTTGGACTTTTTGATACTGAATAGAAACCTCTCTAGATAATCTTCAAGACTCTCATCTTCTTTTTATGTCATTCTAAAAATATCATCCCAATGGCTTTCAGTGCCTCTACAGTAATCCTTGTATTTTGTGAGAAACAATGATTTCATCTCATCCCATGTAGTGATTGTACTACTCCCTAGACTCGTAAACCATCTTAAAGATGATTCTTTCAAAGTGGCAGGAAATATTTTGAGTCTATGGGCATCTGTAGTATAATCGAAACTCCTACAGAGGACATCAAACTCAAACAAGAATGTGTCTGGGTCCTTTGTCACTAATCCATAGAATTTAGGGAGGGAAGAAGATGGAATGTTCTTGAGATTAGCATTATCATGTTGATCAGAGATAGGAAACTCAAATGTTGTTGCCAAAGGTGGGGGTGGATTATTCCCACCAGGAGGTCGATTTACCTGCATTGGGCTTCTGGAGGAATTCACTAAATGAAATTCTTCTTCTAGAGGTCCAAAAAGAAAATGGAGGTTGTTCTCAGGAAATTCAGATTCAGGATGGTTTATATTTTCTGGGATTTGATAAAGTTTAGAAAAAGGATTTACATCTGGGGGGTCAATTCCTACATGATTAGGATGACTAGGGAGGAATCTACCTTGAGCATCTCTTCTTCACCTATGCACGCAGGTTCATAGAAATTACTTAACAGTCAAGTATATCAAAAACAACTAAAATGAAAACTAAAAAGATAATAACCATAACAGGTTCTTAGTTGACACCATCCCCGACAACGGCGCCAAAAATGTTCAGTCCAACAATAGGAATAATAAATATAGTTAAAGTCTCAACCCAAAGTTTGGACATTCACTCTATGAAGTTACTATCTCCATAGCTCGAGTTCATTTGATTGTCAACCCAAGGACGTAATACTTGAAATGGGTCTGCACTATATATGCCCTAAGTTTCTGTGATAGCTACCCTGCATTACTGCAGCAACTAAAATCTATGCAGGAAAAGTAAGCAAGAATCAAAACAACTGAATGGCTACAAGAAAAACTCTGCATTAACATAAATTTCACTCAAGAAATACTAACTAAGTCCAAAGCTGCCAAACAAGAATTACTCTGTTTGCTTTGGCTACAAGAACAATCAATGGATCTATTTACAATGGCTGCAGGAACAATCAATGCAAGGACGTCTACTGCAGCGAAAGAAGCAAACTAAATTTAACAAAGGAACAGGAAAACTCACCAAGTGGGCCCCCTTGGATGAGTGCTTCCAGGCTTCCAAAATAACTATAAGTGCTCAGAATAACATATCTTTATTCATTGTTTCTCAAAAGTCGATACATTATTCAGAATGAAAAGAAACTCAAAACACACTACAACTTTATTTCTAAATCTTTTGATCTTTTTCCTTCTCTTTTCTTTCTAACCTCATAAAAGAGACAAAGACTTATTTAAAAGAAAACAATAACTTCCTACAATTATGATCATGCTAATGAGAAGAGGCGGATAACATTCATGAAGGAGAACAGTTGGAGTTAAGCCACTAAAAACGTGGATCTAAAACAGACCATAGTCAAAACATAGCATGGCGGTATTACAAGATTGATGCCCACTAGAGTCAGACATAAATGAGTCTTACGCGCCTACTTCTCCTCTTTCGTTCCTTGCACTCATTATCCTCTTCGCTGATTTGAACTTTTAGTCGCCTCCTTGAATATCTCAAACTGCAATTGGTGTGATAGGAGAACCTTCTCCGCGGCATCTCATTTATTCCTGCAATTCAAAAGAGAGAACATACAAGCATACACATATCTATTTTAATTAATCATAACATCTATTAATTTCACACATGATATCGCCTATGACAATCCATATGGCAACAGGAATAAATCACATGGCTGTAGGAATAACTGGCAAAGACAAAACATGATTTAATGGGTTCGGTTAACATTTGAAATGCATATAGTCAAACTTTAATACATCATTACCATCCCATCATATAAATCAAAACATGACAAAAACCTATGAGTTATAGGAATAAAAGGAGCTAATATCTCAGCTCATCAGGTGCCACCCTCATGCAAGTGGGGATGCAAGGACTACATCACCCCATTTTTTTTGCCAGCCGACTTTTGTCAAGGGACGAATGGAACTACAACAAAACAGAGACGTAGGCACTCGGGATGGTGTACGTGGTACAAATTTTTTGCCACTACCTGCTGGCTACTCCATTCACGTTTTACATGGATCATCAGGCACTAATGTACTTGGCAAATAAACCAATCATCCAAGGTTGGGTAAGTAGATGGATTCTGCTCTTGCAAGAATTCACCTTCATCATTATTGTGCGGCCAGGGAAGTCCCATGTGATAGCCAATCAACTGTCAAAGATCAAGTTAGGAGAGTCAACCGAAGTGGTGGATGAAGACTTTCGAATGCACACTTGTTCCATATTGTAGTACTACCATCATGGTACAAGAAGATCTACCAATACCTCTCTACTTCCACATTTCCAAAAGAGGTGCCTCCGGGAGAACAACGGAAGCTAGCACTGGAGAGTAAGACTTTACAACTGATCAATGGCCTTTTGTATAAAAGGGGACCTGATCAAATCCTCAGAATATGTGTCATGGAGGAGGAAATCCCTAGTGTCTTGAAGGAAGCACATGACGACTTAGCAGGAAGACACATGAGACCAGATGCAACTGTGCAGAAAATACTTATGGCCGGTCTATGGTGGCCAACTCTACACACTGAAGCTCAGGAGTGGGTGGTCGAGTGTGACACTTGCCAACGTGCAGGGAAACCACTCAAGCAGGACTTCATGCTCCTCTTTCCCTCTCAGTCGTAGGAGCTATTTGAACGATGAGGTCTAGAATTTGTGGGACCCTTGAAGCCAAGCAGTATGCATAGGTGCAAATACATTGTAGTGGCTACAAAATACCTCACTAAGTGGGCAGAAGCGAGAGCCCTACCAGATACACGGCTCTAAGTATGGCACGGTTCTTGTATCAACATATCGTTACTAGGTACGGGATACCCCTTCAAATCATAATTAATCAGGGAGTGCATTTTGTCAACCAAGTAATATGTACCATGACTGTGGAGTTCAAAAAATTTCACAATCTCTCTAGCCCGTACTACCCCCGAGCAAACAAACAAGAAGAAGAAACCAACAAGGTATTGGTGTCAATAATTTATAAGTCATGCGGGGTGGAGTAGGAGGATTGGGAAGAAAGGCTACCAGCGGTGTCGTGGGCTTACCACACGACCTACAAGGTCACTACAGGGCATGCCCCATTTCAACTCATGTAGGGACAAAAGGCAGTGGTACCTACCAAGTACACTGTACCAAGTCTGCGGGTGGTGGTGGATAATAGACTTGGTGATGAAGAGAGCTTGAGTGCAAGGCTTGATAGCTTGGTGAAATTGAACGAACGGAGGGTAATGGCACAATGGGCAACAAAGGTAGCGCAATGACGATGAAAGTGCTGGCATGACAAGCACCTACGGTGGGTCAACTTTTGGCCAAGGTAGTTGGTTTTGAAGTGTAACAGTCAGAACGAACTCCGACTAGGGAAGTTTAAAGTTCGTTGGCTTGAACCCTATAAGATCAAAGAGGTTGGTAAGAATGGGACGGTGAAGCTATCCACCTTGGATAACAATCCAATCAGGGACCTAGTGAATTATTCAAAATTGAAAGTCTATAGAGAACGAAACAAACCTGTGATAGGGATCAACATGCTGGGATACGCTACAAAAGGAAACTAGATCATCGACCAGAGTAGGGAAGTGGAAGAAGACCCGGTGGTGAAAATAGAGCCCTATTGAAGGGATGAAGATTGGGCTAAGCTACTTATATTCATGGAAGAACAACTTGTGTCGAAGTGGGTGGAAGGTGTTGTGGTTCCCAGGATCCATAAACACCTGACAAATGCATATTTTGGGGATCCGACTGTGTGGGTACGAATTTCAGGTCATTGCAAGAAGCAGGCCCCATATGAGGGTCTTCGAGAGGGGTGCGTCGCATATGATATCAACGAAGGAGCCAAAGCCAAAAGGAAAGCCAAGAATGCAAATAAAGAGGAGGAACTTGTAGACCTGGAGGAAGAACTTTACCTAGAAGAGTACGGGGAAACTCTAGGTCCCTGTTTGAAGATGGTGTTGAAAACGGAGGACTTGTTCATCATTGCCTCGCAGCCAGGCGAATCGAAAGCTAGACCAAACTCATTATATTGAGTGATCCCTAACCCCACAAGGTCCCCAGAGGTTGACAGAGAAAAGGTAAGATGGTACCAATAGTACGGAGGCCGCTACATTGATGGGTGGTATAAGGGGGTGGGACCCGCTCTGTTAGTCAACAAGATATGGGATCTGCAGTACGTGGGGACGTGTTGTACACAAGAATGCTATAGGAGGATGTTGCACGTATGTATGTGGTTGCATGATTCGGAGATAAAGATAAGGACTCAAGATGACCCCTCAAGAGTGAAGAGGAACATAGAAGACGAGGACACTGACCAAGGACAAAATAAAAGGTGGAAGGGAATCAGAACGAGTGGCAAGGGAAGAGCAAGGAAAAAATCAAGTACCCATACAGAAAGGAAAAAACTAAGAGGGCGAAAAGATCATTCAGAAGTGTCTACAAAGGTGATAAGCTACCCTATGGATCAAAAAGGGTGAACTGAACGACGTAACCTGACCGCGGGACACCTTGGTAAACTTAAGGTACGAAAAGTTGCATTTAAAAAATATTGTCAAGTGAAAAGTTTAAAATAATTGATAAGAAAGGGGGTATTAAAAGTTGGAAAATAAAAGTATATGGAAGAAATAAAAAGGCCAGGGTTAGTGAGTATTAAAAAATTAAAGTGTAAGGCAAAAGTGATGGAAATAAGGGAAAAATACAATTAATAAAAAGGCAATTATTTTATAAAAAGAAAGTATTTATGTCTAACCCTAACCTTGAAAAAAGAAATTGACTATAAAAAAACCCCGAAGAGCCCATTTGTACACAACACAAGGGAAAAATCACGCTTGTGGAAGAACAACGGGCAAAGCAGAGAAGGCAAGTGCAGGAAGGGCCATACGACCAACACACACAACAAGGAAGTGGAGTCCGTATGGCATACGGACGGGAAGAAGACACAACACGCACATCTTAAACCGTACGACGTACACATTTGACATACGAACATAGAAGTTAGGGTGCAAAAAAATACTGTACGGTGGTCTTAGCATGGTGCACGATGATCACAAACTGGTCTGTATGGTGTATGACATTTGCAGCATTGTGTACGAGTTGGTCTGTACGGTATTTGCAGCACGACGTATGACATACTTCTTACAAAATACATCACACTCAGGAGAAGTCGTACGGTGAACAAAGAAGTTCATACAGTAATGTACGGTTGCCAACGGAGAGAAGGAGATCGTATGGGAAGGAGGAAGAGAGTCGTACGGTACCGTACGGGTGATGATGCAGGGAAAAGTTGCAGAGAAAATTCGAAGGTATTTGTGGGAAAATTTGTGCCATCTGTACAGAGTTATGTATAGATTTTGTGCGAGTTGAAGGGGTTGTACGGTCAGGAGAGGGAAGTGTACGGACCAATCTGTACTGTGGAGAGGCGGCAACTAGTACAATGGTCTGTACGAACTGGCGTGCCAAAATTTCAGACAATTATAACAACAGTCAAGGACTTGACAGGAAAATAGACAGGAGTACAAGGCAAAGAAATCATAGCACAATCATGACCGCTATAGACCCAGCCAGTAGTAGCAAGAAGGCGAAAATTAGGCCAAAAGTACAGAAGGACTTGGAAGGAATTACTACAGATAATGTGGCCTTTGAGAGTGTGACCAACAATGAATGTCATGCTTGGTGGGAGGAAACCCCTCCCGACCATGTGATAAAAGATTCTCTTAGAAAAGCACAGGTGGACCATGCCATTTAGATGCCAACATTCAATATCAAGGATTTTGAACCTGTGCTGTGAACAATGGTGTCCAGATACAACCACCATGAAAGAGCCTCCATCATTCAATTCCAGGGCTGCATAGTAAGGGTTTCCTTCAAGGCTAAGGACTTCAGGAAGGTATTTGGTATACCCGAGAAGGGAGCATCTGCAACAAAACCAGCCAAGAAGTTCACCAAAGAGAAAAAGAAGTGGCTACTAGACTTGGTGTGCAAAGATGACCCGATGGAAGAATAATAGAAGAGTGTTTGGTCTGACAGTAGAGGATTGAAGCATGCTTTTATTACACTGGGAGAGTGGAGGATGTTGATGGACTTGGTGAAAATTCAACTCACAGGGGCCAAGCGTGCATCTGATATAACCATCTGGATGATAGGGTTGATGAATGGCATCAAGTATGGAAAAGTTTACAACTGGGGGTAGCTTTTAGCTGAGAGGATACATGATTTCCTCAAACTGGAGCACAAAACATTTTATATGTGCGACCACGCCATTAGTCTGTTCTTGGATGTAGTACGTTTATAGGTACCTCCAGAGATGTGGGGTACTTTTGAACCACACGGTAGGGTGGAACCCAACAAACCATCCATGTACTATGATGCCCACCTAGACACTCTTGGTGATGCCATACAACCAACAAAGAGGAGGAAGCTGGATGTAGCAGTCGAGGTTGAAGAAGATAGCAGCATGGAACATCCTGATGAGGAGGCCGAGGAAATGAAGGAACATGAGAGTGGAGATGAAGGATTCGGAATGGCACCACACACTGCTGGAGAAGAAGAGGAAGCAGAATCACAACAACATGAAGGGGAGGAGGAGGAATAGCAGCATGGAGGACTTCAAGCACAGTGGAAAAGCACACGAGTGAAATTTACACCCCCCAAATTACCTCCTTCAACGCACTTGGTACCACAGGAAACAATCACAATGGCTAGCCCGGTAGGCGATGTAAGACCAGTAGGAGTTTTGTTCAAGAGATTTGATGAAGGGGAGCCTCAAGCACAATGATGAGTGTCACTATCGTAGATCGGCCTGGTCGTACTCGAATCACAAGTCGTACCAATAGCAGAGTGTACCAGTAGGCCATCAAACCATACAAGTAGTGACCTAGCCAGCGTAGGAATGATGGACCATACGATGGCAGAGAAGGACATGCATCATAGTCTGGAGGTAGCAGTACAGGAGGCAGTCGTACAAGAGGAAGTTGCACCAAAGACAGTCGTGCAGGAAGTAGTCGTACAAGAGATAGGTACTGGTATGACATGTACTAGTATGAAAGGGACCGTAGAAGTTGAGGACAATATGGTACCAGCGGGAGGAAATGAGTCTGGGGATGTACCAATGGCAGGAGGAGATGGTCTGGAGGAGTTGGCAGTGTTGGACACACTGGTTGACGAGGATATAGATGCATCTCTGGACATGTGGCTGGGACAGTTTGCACTCACACCTCACCTTCCCACTTTTCCCTCACTGCATGCCATGGCAATTGGAAAGAGCCAAACAGAGCATAGGACCACTCTTATCATAGATCAGGTCCAAGATGAGATGATGTCTGCAAAGGAGTAGAACAGAGCAACTGGAGGTGGTATACATGACTCAAAAATCATTGATGTCAAGGAGAGAAGGTCCAGAGGACCACCGATAGGTCTTCACCTCACCCCGCCAGACCCTGGCGATCCAACAGGCTCGCTCCAGTGGTTCCTTGGGGAGCTACAGGGGATCTTAGATATAGATCGAGGTATGGCATAGTTGACTGGACAGATGGATGTCAACAACTCAGCTGACGCTGAGAAGTTGTTCCAATTCATGGCTTCGGGATGTGAGGAGGAGTTTGCACATCACTTTGAGTAGCGGGTGTGGCCAGACAGTAGTACGCTAGAGATGGTACAGGAGTAGACGCACATGTGATTGGTGGAGGGAGTGGACACCCTAGGAGCCACTTTGCATAGTATGGAGGGATTGTTCCGAAATGTCTACCTACAGTTGTGATAGAGTCAGATAGAGGAACAAACCCAGTGACTGTACATAGCAAAATTGGAGAAGGGGATAAGCGTGCGTAGTTAGCCGCAGTAGAGAAAAACCTGAGGGTTGAGCTAGAGACAAAGGTGACCACTTATGAGGCCCATTGCAACATGTAGGAGAAGGAAGCACAGGTGTTGGCAACACAGGTCGCTGATCTCACTCTGTAAGGACAAAAAAATATTGGGGCTGCACACATGGTCAAGAAGGCACGTGAGCGGCAGCTGATTGCGAAGAAGAACCTCATACTCCACATAGGGCGACAACCTTATTCTTCGACCACGATAAGGACGCCTCCTCCCCCTCCTCAGTCTTAGTCTTTTATTTTGTTGTTCCAGCTCATGTTGTCTTAGTCGTCTGGAAGACAACTACTTTTTTGGGAGGGCTGCTGTTAGGGGTCAATAACACATGTTAGTTTATAGTTGGTTTGGGTGCTTTATGTTTTGTTATGTATGAGTTGTCGAGAGGTTCCCGTGGGGTAGTTGGTAGTTAGTGGCGGTTGGCAACTTGGCCAACTGTCGAGTCTATATAATGTATGGATGGAACCTCGACAAGTTAGTATTGTACTGACATATTTGGGAATCTAATAAAGATATCATTATTCTACCATAGGTGTTCTGTAATTGTTATCTATTGTTTAATATACATTAATGTTCTTATTATATGAATTGTTGGTATGTGTGGAATATCTCTATTTATCCGTGAGTTTACCAACCTCACCATAAGGACTAAACACTAACACTCAAGAATAGTTAACAACAACAATTCAAAAAAGAAAGATAGCTTGCAGAGCATCAAATCACAAACCATCTAAAATGAAAATCCACATGAACATCTCAAACACTCTCCCAAATCCGTAACACAAAATATGATCATACTAGAGCACAATAGATCAAACACCATAACACTGCAATAATGAACACTGAAAACCAATCTCCATATCGAAATCCATAACTCGATCAAATCATCACATAACATTATGGAATCAATAAAGAATGAAGTATCTCTAGTTGATTCAAAATAGCAAACAAATAAACCAACTAGATCAACTCACTACAATCATCGAATCACCAAAACACAGGAATATGTTGACATCAATGACAACAACATATCCTAGCAGCAACAATATCTAACAATCGCCCCCTTTGGCATTGATGGCAACATATGAATGTGAAAAACAATCAATGCAAAGGAATAAGTCAACACCAACAAACTCCAACAAACTCCCCCTAAGATCATGGACACAAAGGCAATTTTTCGCATGCTTCTCTCCCCTTTGACAACAATGCCAAAGATATAAACTGGTCAAGTTTCTCTCCCCAAACCTGATAATCTCTCCCCCTTAGAATAAGCTCACAAATCTGAACAACATACTGACTACCCCAGCTGAGTAGAAACACCAACTCATCAGCTCAGATAAGAAGACAAGATAGTGGAATCCACCGAATTGATGCATGTCCATGCAGCTAGTTCTCATCAGGAGGGGCAAAGACCCCTAACTTGTCTCTCAAATACACAAATGTATCTGTAGGCAAAGGCTTAGTGAAAATATCTGCAATCTAATCTTTTGTAGATACATACTCTAGTTTTACTTCTTCATCACTGACTTTCTCTTTCAAGAAATGATACTTAATTGATATATGCTTTGTTTTAGAGTGCAGTATCGGATTCTTGGAAATATTAATAGCACTTGAATTGTCACAATAAATAAGAGTAGGCTCATCATACACAACTCTAATGTCTTTTAATATCTACTTCATCCAAATTACCTGAGTACAATTGTTAGTAGCAGCAATGTATTCAGCTTCAATAATAGATAGAGATATAGCATCTTGTTTCTTACTTGTCCATAAAACCAACTTTTTCCCCAAAAAGAAAGCTCCACTGGTAGTTCTCTTTCGGTCATGTACATCACCTTTCTAATCAGCATCAGTATAAGAACATAACATAAAATCATCATTCTTCGGATACCACAACCCATAATCAACAGTTCCCTTCAAATATCTGAAAATATTCTTCACAACAATAACATGTCTCTTTAGGATCAGCTTGAAATCCGGCACAAAGACATACAACATGCATGATATCCAATCTAGTCTGAGTCAAGTACAATAGTCCACCAACCTTAGATCTGTACAAGGTTTGATTCACTTTCTGAGATTCATCATTCTTAGACAACTTGCATCTAGTCGCCATAGGAGTTCCAATAGGTTTAGAATCAACTAACCCAAATTTCTTCAATAGTTCCTTCACATCCTTAGATTGAGAAATGAAAATACCTTTACCGGTCTGAGTAATCTGCAATCCTAAGAAGAATTTCATCTCACCTATCATTGACATCTCAAATTCCTTTTGCATATCATCAACAAACTTCATACTCAAATCATCATCTCCTCCAAAAATAATGTCATCCACAAACACTTCAACAATCAAAATGTTATCATTCTCAACTTTAAAGTATAAGTTACTGTCAACAATACCTTTAAAAAATCCCAACTTCATCAAATACTTATCTAATCTTGCATACCAGGCTCTAGGGGCTTGCTTCAGTCCATAAAGTGTTTTCTTCAATTTGCATACTATGTCTCCTTCATCTGATAATGAAAATCATTCTGGTTTCTCAATGTAGACTTCCTCTTCAAGAACTCCATTCAAAAAGGATGACTTGGCATCCATCTGATATACCTTGAAATTCTTGTAAGCAACATATGCAAGTAGCAATTTGACAACTTCAATTCTAGCTACAAGAGAAAAAGTTTCCTCATAATCAATACCTTCCATATGAGAGCATCCCTTACATACCAATCTTTCTTTATTTCTCACCACTTCACTGGCTTCATTCAGTTTATTCCGGAACACCCATTTAGTACCAATCACATTCTTGTCTTTAGGTCTCGGAACAAGCTCCCAAATGTTGTTCTTCTCAATTTGATTCAACTCTTCCTCCATAGCTTTTATCCAATTCTCATCCTTACATGCTTCAACAACATCTTTAGGTTCAATCTTAGAAATCATGCATATCTCTTTAGCAACAAGGCTTCTCCTATTCATTACACCTTTGTTCTTATCACCAATAATTTGATTCTCAGAATGATTCAATTTCATATACCTTAGTGTCTCAGATTATTGTAATTCTCAGTCTTTCTTCACCGGCAACAACAATATCGAGATTAACTGTCTCCACTGAAGCATTCTACTTCGGGATCTCTAGTTGTGCAAGCTTAGAAACAATATCCAAAACATCAATCTCATATCTGCATGCTCTGATCTGCTTCACAAAACATTCATCTACTTTCACATTTGCACTTTCCACTATCTTCTTCAACCTCTTATTGTAACACCGGTAGGCCTTGCTCTTAGTAGAATATCCCTAGAAGATTCTTTCATCACATCTTGCATCAAACTTTCCTATATCCTCATCTCTTTTGATATAACATTTGCTTCCAAAAACTCAAAAATATCTAACTGTAAGAACATGACCAAACCATAGCTCATAAGGAGTCTTACCAAAATCACCTTTTATATGCACCCTATTGAATGTGTAAATAGCAGTGCTAATAGCTTCTTTCCAAAAGGTTTGAGCAACATTTCCTTCAATCAGCGTTGTTCTACTAGCATCTAAAATTGTTCTGTTCTTCCTTTCAACAACTCCATTTTGTTGAGGGGTCCTAGGAGTAGATAGTTGTCTTCTAATTCCATTCCTCTCACATAATGTATCAAACTCACCGGATGTGAATTCTCCTCCTCTGTCAAATCTCAAACACTTCAACTTCAATCCTGTCTTAGTCTCTGCCTTTGCTTTGAATATCTTGAATTTTTCTAGTACTTTTGATTTCTCCCTTAAAAAAGTCACCCACATCATTCTAGAGTAGTCATCAATCAACAACATGAAATACCGATCACCCTGCATGCTTCTCACTCTTGTAGGACTACAAAAGTCAATATGCACAAGATCTAATAGTCCATTAGATGTATACAACTTACTTTTAAATGATGTTCTTGTTTTCTTTCCCAACTGACAATCTTTACATACCAGATTAGAGGGCTTCACAATCTTAGGCAAATCTCTAACACCTTGAGTGAAACTTATCCTTATCATGCAATCAAAATTAACATGACACATCCTCCTATGCCACAACCAACTTTCATCTATCTGAGCAATCAAACAACTTTTATCATCGACATTCAAGTGAAAGATATAACCTTTAGTCTTACTCCCTGTTGCGATGTCTATACTGGAGGCATTAAGAATCTTGCATTTACCATTCTCGAATTGCAAATCATATCCCTTGTCAACCATCTAACCAACACTCAAAAGATTATGCTTTAAACCTTCAACATATAAGACATCATCAGTATTATTCTTACCATCCAAAGATATAGAACCTCTACCACAAGTCACACAAGTTTTATCATCTCCAAATCTTACTATACCACCATCATACATTTTCATATTCACAAATTTACTTTTATAACCTATCATATGATGTGAACAATCGCTGTCAATTACCCATTCATCTTTCTCTTCAATCTTAGCAGCCAAAACTTTCTCCTCAACAACGTAGCTTGTAGGATTCACTGGTACCACATCATCTTCCTTGATAGCAATATATACAAATTCATCTCTTGAATTCCCATTGTCTGATTCCTCATCTATCACACCTTCATCAGCAGCATAATAACATCTCTTCTGATTTATGTAATTCTGGTAGGGCTTGTAGGGCTTGTCATACTTATCATGTTTCTCATATTTATCATGCTTATCAAATCTATCGTGTATTTCATGCTTCTTATACCTAGACATTCTTTCAGGTCACCTAGAAGCAAAATGTCCTATCTTATTACAAGAGAAACATTTCAAAGGTAACTTTCCATCATACTTACCGACTCCCTTAGGCAATCTCCGAGCAATAAGTGCTTCAAGCTCATCCAACTCTTTCTCCTGCTCTTCCATCTCTCTCATCTCTCTTTCATATCTTGAAACCCTAGATGAACTCTCTCTTGGATCATACAGTCGCTTCTCGAATACAAAGACTTTAAATGTAGTTTCAGATTTACCATGTGATTCTCCAAATTCGCTCAATTCAAAACCAAATAGCTGCCAACCAACATATCTCTTGTCACAGTAGTCACACTCTGGATCTTATCAATAGTAGCAACTTTAGCTTTATAAGCAGAAGGCAAGGATCTCAACACCTTAGCAATAATCTCATCTTCCTCAAGAGTTCCGTCGACACATCTGATGTTCATAACAAGTTCATTCACTTTAGCCATAAAGGATGTTATGTTCTCATCTTCTCCCATCTTCAATGTCATACTTTCCCTTCAAACTTTGCAACTTAGCAACTTTAACTTGTATACAAGACCTCTAGTTTTTTCCATATCTCATGTGCAGTTTGAAGTCCCATCACATTAGTTATAGCTCAATCAGTCAAGGCACTCAGCAATGCTTCCTTAGCCCTTATGTTATGTTTAGCTTCCTTGATTTCATCAGCAGTAACCGGTCCATTCAGAGGAACATTGTAGACATTCTTTGTAATCTTCCAATAATCTTCTCCAAGACACTTCAAATGAACTTCCATCTAGTCCTTCCATACAGTATAATTATTTCCATCAAATCTAAGACTCTCCTTGAACACATATGTTGCCATCTCGAATCTCCTCAAGCGGTTAAACTTCTTCTAGAGGATATGGCTCTGATACCACTTCCTGGCGGGTGAATCGGTTTTCATCAGATTACCCAAATTAAGCACAATCTCAGATCTGATCAACTGTAGCAAAAAGAAACATAACAACAATAACATCAACACATATAACACCGATATTTTTGATGTGGAAAACCCGATTAAGGGAAAAACCATGGTGGGAACCTACCTACAATGAGATTATACTTTGCAGTGGTATGTGCAAATATTACAATGGAGAATGCACATGCATTCAGGCACACTGCCTAGAGCTCACTGCTCAAATTACAATGACCTAGAAGGCTCCAATCCTCAGGGAAGTTCACTACCTTACAAAGATGATCATACTACAATTCGACAAAGATGAACTGCAAAAATAACATCTGCTAATACCCGATGACAGTTCTGGTTAAGCTCATATGTCTACCATCCACCAATCTCTACTCAATACACCACATCGAAAGATGAATTCACTTGATCACACATACACCACTCTCTGATAATGCAGACTCAACAACAACCACCAAATTGCATGAATATTACACCCATTTATACAAATCATCAACCTTGACTACAAGGTCGACCAAACCTTTAACACCTAAATACAAAATTACATCACACGATACATAAATCAACCACTGACCCAATACAATGTCATAGACAACATAGCATGGATCTAAATCAACTCCTCAAACACGCACCGCCATTGAAAATTACACCAAGATCAATCGCAACATGTTACACCACCAAAAATACCGCAATACGCGAAGAATATCATCAGACCCATAAGATCATCAAGAACATGCACAATGATCAATGCAGACCATTAAAACAAATATGAAACAATTAGGAAACACCAACAAGCACGTTAGAACCATCCGCAATAGCTGCACCAACACCACTTATTCAAATCCTCATCGATCAACATGCTAACACTTACAACAACAACTCAGACAAGAAAGTTTGTGGAGCATCAAATCACAAACCATCTGAAATGAAGATACACACGAACATCTCAAACACTCTCCCAAATCCACAACACAAGATATGATCATACCGGAGCATAACGGATCAAACACCATCACACTACAATACTGAACACTAAAAACCAATCTCCATACCGGAATCCACAACTCGATCAAATCATCACTTAGCATCATGGAATCAATAAAGAATGAAGTATCTCTAGTTGATTCAACATAGCAAACTGATGAACCATCCATATCTACTCACTACAATCATCGGATCACCAAAACATTTCTCTGCAACACCAAAACACAGGAATATGTTGACATCAATGAGAACAACATATCCTAGCAGAATAGCAATATCCAACACCATCGCCCTGAGACTCGCCGCCAAGAACATCTTCTCTACGAAGAAATTTTGCACCGTTTGGAAGAGCAACTCCACCTTTAACCACCAGCTTGAAAGACTTCGCGTTGGAGTCCTTCGCATTAACATGGTTGGGCACATCATCGCGAGTCGAGCACATAAATCACCTCAGGGCTGGAGCATTCAATGCTCAAAGGTCGGACGACCACGAGCCTGCATGAGGCAAGCCTCACACAAGTGTATGGCCCGCATCGTACTCCCTCAGAGATTAATTCAAAACCCCAGTTGCAAAGCACTCCGTAAATAAAATCCACCAAAATGTTTCGAAAATGTGATTTGTCAAAAGGGTACTCTAATAATATTATAAACATTTTAAATCCAACATGTTCTATAAATGTTTATTTAAATGGATTAGGGAAAAAAAATTGTAAGAAAAATTAAATTTTAGTGCAAACTACACATCAAAATAATAAAAAGAAAAATAATTTTAAGATTATTTTTGTGTTGTAATAATAAGGATGAGATTTCATAATCCCTGAAATTGAGGAGCAAACTTCTTTGAGAAACTATGTAACTTGACTTCCATCCAATAAAGCTGAGTTAAAATTTATTATAAGTTGACTCCATAGGAATAAACAAAATCATTCAATCTTCTTAATTTTACCTAATATATTAGAGTTAATAATGATGACGATACTAAAAACACAAAACTTAAGGACTCTCCAAAAAGGCGAGGTTATAAAATATGTGTAAGAAAAAAATGAGCAAAGCCAAAGATAGTGCAAAGACAACAAAAAGGAAAAAGAATTAGCATCACAACAAAATAGCAAAAGTTGAGTAACCATCAAAATACAAAAAGAGCGACATGGGATTTAGTAGTGGTTAGTCTAGTAAACATTTCTTGGGTAAAGAATCTTTACGTGACGATTTCCGATCCAACTCCAAAACCCTAATCCAAGAATCTAAGCATAAATTATGTGAAAAAAAATTAAAAAAATATTGTAAAGTGCTTGAAGAGTGCTAAAAATACCTTCAATTGTTTTTTTGTTTTTGCGAATGCTCAAATCCTTCAAGCTTTCCATGGATTCTTACCCCACTATAATTTAGCAAATTTTGATTTCAGCACCTCGTACTAAGTCGGTGAAGCAAGAGCTTTGTGAAGATGAGAACACTATGATGGTCATCAATGACTTTGGAAGCTCCAAGATGTGGACCTTCATTTTCCTTAAAGAATGTCCCCTTGAATTTGATTGAAGAGGTGCCTATAATGACCTTGAGTGATGAAAATATCGGAAGGTCTTTAATTTGCAATTGTCTAGGCAAGAGACCTACTCTTGGTGGTTGGTGGTTTTAAAAATTGGATGAAAGATGTCTAATAAAGCATTGAAGCTCTTTCCATTTCATTATTGGATAGAGGTTTTTTTTTTTTAGTAAATTTTAATTAGAGAAGAATCATGATTTTGAGGATCAGTAGACCACTATTCTTTGGAAAGTGTGATTTGTTCACGAGTCCATTGGCTTCTTTCTTTGACCTAACTACAGATCTGCCTATCAAAGGCCCTATGCTGGAGAGACTTTGCAATCTCTTTTTGGCTATGAGACACTAAGATTTGATTCAATAATGAATGAGAAAGGTTGAAGATTTCATTAAATGTGTGAAACCTCAAAACAGTTTTCAACAAAAAATTGTGAGGGTTTCCATAATGGTAGACTTTTTTTAAGCATATTATTTAGTCCAAAATATTATCATCTCTTAGAGCTTGGACACATTTAATAATTTGAAGGTTTTTCTTTCCATATATTATTTACTCCAAAATATTATTATCTCATGGAGCTTGGACACATTTCATAGATTTGAAGGTTAATCTTTCTATTGATTTTGATGCAATGAACTCAGGCATTATAATACAAATTGTTCTTCCAAAAATCCTTTAGGTTCTCACACTGTCAAGTTGCAACAATGTGTTTAGAAAGCCAACAAAACACATTCAAATAGAAATTCTTCAAAATCTAAGTAACAAGCATAGCTTGGGTTCCGGTCCCCTATTTCAATTAAAAATGCATTGACAAAGAGTCCCGAGGAGGTAAAACTTCAGGTTTCAATGGATCTGTTGGAATGACAGGATGAAGCAATTCAAGTAATGGGTCAACTAGTATAATCTTTTTTAAAGAATTATTTTTCTCAAACACATCCACCAAGGTTAAAGCTAATTGTAGCCTTCCTAAATGCTGCAAATTAAAGCCAAAATCAAAGCACTTGCACTTGGAAGCTCTTAACTTTGTAGGTTACTGTTAACAGTCGACCATAGAGACCCTTCTATCCCGCAAAGGTAGAAGATTGCTCTCAGCTAAAGAATGATCATCTCACATAAGGCTGTCGGAAGTTTTTGTTTTTTCTCTGCAACTTTACGCTCTATTGTTTTTGGTTATCTTCTCTTCCATTAATCTTTAAACGTCTTCAGACTTATGAGTTCCTTTCTTTTCAGAATATGTAATCTTGATCATTGTTTGGAAGAAGGCCTCGTTGAATTTCGTTACTTTACCTGCTAAAAAAAAATATAAAAATTAGATTATCATTTAAACAATTAATAATTACATTCAAAAACATATTGTATAACTAATACAAATCTGAACACAACTCAAGGTACTAGTTGTCACGTTCTTATGCATGTGATAAGATTATCAACTCAGCCTTTTGGACGCTTCTCAAGTTCTCAACACATTAAATTCATCATGTGAAAGATTGCGTTCAACAGACTTTTCGCAAGTTCTTCATTGTCAGTACAGTTCAAAAAGAGACAATTGACTATCAGTATCGAGACTTTGAGGTGCTACATTCTTAAATTAAAAAATGATTTATAAATTGGAAGTAAACTTACATTTGTCGCTCTTTTAAAGTAAGCATCCCCTATCATGATAAAATCCACGTTGATTCATGGTGCATAATAACCCTTTCAACACAAAGTATATAGTTTTCATTGAAATGCTGCCAACTTATGCAATTTACAAATACTTCTGACACAGTAACTAATATAAATTTCTTCTTTCCATTTGATTATCGATCTTCCTTCACCAATACCGTGTTGCTTTGAATCATTCAGGTGAATCAAATGTCAAAATCTTTTTAATGCGCCCTCTGTTTTTAGCAATGAATGATCAATCGTGCTGCAGATTCTCTATTTTATTTCCATAATTTTTTAACACCACTTAGTCTTATTAGCATTTATAGACGCGGTTCAGGAAGCAAAGCCACAATAAAATGTGCCTAAGCCAGAACGATTATAATTCTTCGGAACAGCTTGTTGGTTTTTAAGAAAGACAGATAGCAAATGATGATGTATTCAAAATTTTCAAAACCTGCATCATCGTCTAATGATACAGAGAAAATTTATATGCTAAATCTTTGAGATATTTTCTATTCCATTATCTTACAAAAGGAATTTTTTTTCCAAAGTAGTTTTTAATTGACGAATGTATTGTGTTCTATACAACAAAAATCTATTTGCAAGCTTTCAACCGAAAGGTCAATTGGCCCTTTGTGATTGGCCGATGATTATGATTTCTCGTATCAGATAAATATGTATTTGCTAAAGAATGTGGACATATAACTAGATGCAGCTGCAACAAAATCTGTAAAGGCATGCTGTAACAACAGTGTCGGAGTAAAATTCAACTTTAAAGTTTGAAAGCAAAAATAGGACATTGAGATTTACAAGTGCTCTCTGTTTTTCAGAAATGGCAAGGACTCTCTTATTTGGACTCCTTCTAAATCAGGTTCGTATAATGCCAAAGAGGGCTATAATCTCCTTGTTAATCAGCATGACAACAATGATGTTGGAATTCTGCAAAAGCTGTTCTCGAGTAGGAATCATATTCCTAAAGTGGGGGTTTTTGCCTGGTTGGCAACTAGGAAAAAAATTCTAACTGCAGAGAAATTCAAAAAGATGGGTTATGAGGGTCCTTCGAGATGTATTCTTTGCAAGGCACGGGAGGAAACAGTCGACCATCTCCTTCTTAACTGCCCTTTCTCTGCCAAATTAGGTTGGATAACGGCCCTTCTGAATGACATCTCCTATGGGAAATTTGTCCATCTAGTCTTCTTTGGGAGTTATGGAAAGAATGTAATAGAAGGATTTTTGATAATAAAGCAAGAAAGGTAGAATCAGTACTTATTTCTATAGAGGCTTCAATTGTGGAGAATATTAACTGTAAGCTTGCATTCTACTCCTCTTCCAACAAAGACTTTATGGACTGGGATGGTAGGATTAGATTCAGATGGAATGTCATAAGAATTCCTCCACTATTGGGAAAGAAGCACAGTGAAAGAGCATCAGCTGTTTGGATGCCACCAAAATTGGGTTGGTTGAAATTGAACTTTGATGGGGCATCAAAAGGTAATCCGGGTCCGTCTGGAGCTGCCTGTGTCATTAGGGACCATAATGGAATCTTCAAACGTAAACTTGCCATGCCCCTTTCCTTGGACACCAATAATGTTGCTGAATTCAGTGCCCTCTTACTAGGCCTCACTGAATGTTCAAAAAGAGGTATTAGACAGATTGAAATAGAAGGGGACTCAGCTATAGCTATCAATGCAATCAGGGTTGCAAAAGTTCCCAATTGGCGGCTTCAAGCCTTATTGGAAAAAATTTATGTATTCTGGGCCGATTTGTGAGTTTCTCATGCAAGCATATTTTTAGGGAATCAAACTCAAACGCAGACTCACTCTCAAAATTTGTGGGAAAAGGGGTTCATTTCCGTTGGTGGGCGAATGAATATTCGCTATAATAGAATTCCCTTATTTTTCATGTCAAGGCTAACAGATTTCCTCTTTATTTGAAGGATAATTCAGCCCTTTCGTAGGATGCTCAAGGCAGTGTTCGAGGGCAAGGGTCTCAAGGTGGCGGTCATCGTCATGGACATGGGAGAGGTTGGTCTAGAGTGAAAGGTAGTGGTCGCAGAGGCCGTGGTGGTAATGCTGCAGAACAAACTTGCTCTCTTCCTGGCTCTTCATCCCAGGGGCCTCCTCAAGTTTGAAAGAGATGAATTTTGCAGACTTTTTTGTTAAATCTTTCTGAATTTCTTTAAACTTGATGAACTGTTCATATCATAAGTTTCTTTTTAATGCCCTCGATGAATTTTTTGAGCTTTTGTTGCTCCATGTTAGACATACTCTGGAAATCTTTCTTAGCTAAGATAGATTTAGCTGCTTATTCGGACTGATAATTTTTGTATCTCTGTATATATATCTTTAATATAAAATTTCTGGCTTTGCCATTTGCTGATCAAAAAAAAGATTTACATGTGCTTGAAAGTCATTGTTTCTATTAGAGTTCTATGTTAGTGGTAAAGGTGTTCTCCAACGGGAGCTATAATCATTTCTCATCATGAAAATGTTGTGGATTAAACAATGTGAAAGCACAACTACAACTTAGAAGTATAAGCTTGATACTTCAACGGCAGAGAATTATTTTTTCTATTTATTTTTCTAGTTTGACGGAAAAATAAAAAGATCACAAAATATAAAATTGCTCACAAAAGATTTGCATTATGACTTATGTTTTTTCCTCTGTACAATATAATTTGGCTGCTCAACTATTATCAAACATTTTTTTGTCGAGTTGTATTCTTAATCTTTTGAATTTTCCTTAAAACAGGACTCCTCTTGGTATTTGTTTCAGCCAGGCCTGCTTGGAGCTCCTTATTAGGTACATTATTCTTTGCAAAATCTGTTTTTTCCCTGCTACTTGTTCCAGATATTTCTCCTTGGACCTTCTTATCCGGTATACTCTTCTTCATAAAATCAACTAATTTCTTGCTACTTGTTTCAGCCAATCTTGGTTTAATCTTGGTTGCTTTTCTCTTCTTTGCATAACCAGACACCTCAAAGCCTCTTTCAAATTCAAAACCTGCAGCAAAATCAAGGTAAAATATCTTATCAGCCATCCATTGTATGATTCATTCAAGAATAATGACCTGTTATCAACAAAGCAAGATAATGTTTTATGACCATACATTGCTTCACCTCAAATTGGTCTCGTTCAAATTCTCTCTTAACCTACAGGGCAACCAAGGAACAATATCTCATCAGCCTTCCTATGTTGTCTAACTCATCCAAGTGTAAAGAAAAATTATCAAGGGTGCATGCTAATGATTTATGATATTTAAAATCACACATTGTCTGTGCATTGAGAAGCTGCATTGTTGAAGCAAACAGAATAATAGAATTAGAAATATTGAATATGCCCACCAATTACCTCTATATCAATCCTAACTTTCAGAGTAGTGCGCAATAGTTCTACTCGTGTCTTCTTTCCAGAGGTCAGATAATCCGACATGACCGCATCTACCCACAATAAAATTTGAGGCCAAGACTTCTCATCTTTAGCCTTTACCTTTCAGTACACAAAATTAAAATTAGAATCTGACAATCTCACATTTTGTACAGACTCATCTCAGTTAAATGTGCTTCAAGAAAATATATATCCTACAAATACCTCTTATAGACTTATACAAAGTTTAAACCATTGTGTTGAAACTCAACGAATCTCATCAAGGACTCGCAGATCTGACTTTGAGTCAGGCCCAGCAAGTCTGCAGCCTCAACTCACAGACTCAGTTGAGTTTGACACAAGAGACTTGCAAGTCTCCCAAAACTTGCAAGTCTCAGTGGTCAGACTCAGTCGAGTCTGAAAAAGCAGAAAATTAACTTGAACTTAAGGAAAAAAAAAAAATTAAAAGCATTTATTTTGTATATTATATCTATTTTTTAATTGCCAAGGTTTGCTGAGTTTGTGCCAAATCTTAGTAAAAGGCAAAAAAAAAATGCCTTTCTGAGTTTGTGCGAGTCCAAGTTTCAGTATTACGGTTCAAGCCCATAATTTACAACTCTATATGTTAACAAAAAATTACATATACAAGTAGTCCTTTCACTGATTACATAAATTCAGAAATTGCATGAGAGTTGGCATACAAAATTTACAAAAATTCTCAACTCTTATGCAAGTAGTCCTTTTCTAATGCAAAATCCCAAGAAGATGTTGTCTGGTCTTGATACGTGTATATAGTGTCTAGAGTTTGATGTCTAGGATCTATTTTGCTTAGTGTTAGGTTTAGTTTTAGATCTAAAGGAGCTTCCCTTCAAAACTTGAAGAGAGGTTTATCCTAACACATCCATTTTGTGGTCTTGCAAATGACAAATTTAAACCTAATACGTGCTATTTTGCCAATCTGTTATGATGCAGAAATTAACTGTAAAATGCTACTTAACAATCCATTTGTTTTCTTGCAGAACATAGGATCACCATGTTTCCAAGTTTTCAACACAATGATAATAAGAGTTTTCCAACATATAATCCCAACGGTACATTGTTTGGAGAGAATCTAAACATATCAAACAAACTATTGTGTCACAATTTCCTAAGCTGCCTTTGGACCCACTTCTATATTTTGTAGAAAAACATCACAGTTGGCACCAAGCAAGGTGCATTTGAAATTTTATGCCTTCAATCCATGTGTTCACTTGTGTATGCAATATGAATATTCAAGGATGACACGTCATAAACTATGTTCCATGGGGACACATCCCTGGGCTTGGTACCCCTGTGCTCGCACCGGGGACAGTACAGCAAGGACGTTTTTTTGCTGTTTCCTGTCTGTTTCCCATTCACAAAAATCAGAGGACCTACAGGGTTGGGGGACGTTTCTGGCATTTATGTTGAGTATGTAGATTTTTTGGGAGTGTTGACATGCTTTTCTAATTTCATTTCAGACCTGTACAAGTCTGATTTTCCTTAGCAGTTTGGTATTAAGTTACAATATTTAGGTGTTTTTAGAGGATATTTGGAGTGTGTTTGTAACAGTAGTTTGATTTGGTTGTGTTTGGTGCTTCTGGGTAGTTTGATTTCAGCTTCCTGATATGATTTGAATGAGATTTCACTGTGCTTTAGTTCTGTTTTGACAGTCGTTACAGCTGTTTCAGCATGATTACAGATCATCCTCAGCTACATTTATCATCATGTGAGGTATTTTGGGTTGGGTACAAGATTATATGAATTATCAATAATATTTGGCCTCATTTTGGATATAGTAGCAAATTGATTTTGTGATCAGAACATTTAAATCAGATTTACATCAGCAATATCTCATATCATGTTATATTGTAATGCATTGCCTAAATACTTTGTCGATTCTAATGTGAAATCTCAATTCAAGTCTAATGCTATGTATTAATGTCTATGATGAATTCTTTATCATTGTTATGATATGCATATTTGAAATTTCTCTACACTTTTAAAAATCCACCTACTTTTTTAACAGCCGTCCCCTAGAAAATGGCCCAAAAGTACCCCATACTGGAAACACGCCCCACCCTCCCCTACTGTCCCTATCCCCGAAACTTTGTGAAACATAGGTCATAAATTATTCATACTCCCTCTTCTTTTCTTTCTCTTCTGGTTCATAGTTGCAAGTGCAAAAATGATTCTAGTAATTGTGCGTGGCAATGTAAATGGGCAAGTAGGTTAAATTTAGAGTGTGCTAAAGGTTACACTTTTTTTTTTCTTGAAATTATATAAGCATCCCCAATTTATCTATAGCATAGAGAGTGTAAAGGGGTAATCCATGCAATCCTTGTGCCTCCATCCCCTATTGTCCTCATGTCCCACAGAAATCCCATCTTCTACATGTCTCAAATACAACAGTAGGGGCAAGAACATGTAGCGGGTTGGGGACATGTCCCCATGTATCCCTGCTTTGGAAAATGCCATTTCCAAATTTACTTCAGCACAAGTTTATTATGAAGAAGTGGGGTACAAAGTCTAAGGGGCCACTTGTAAACCTCTCCAAGAATTGATTCACTTAGAGACTACAAAGACCTAATGCAACCTGTTTTACTTAAAAGAGTTTCATGTGCTTCAAGCATTGGCTAATATAAAAAATATTGTAGGCTTGTGTCTGAAATGCCACTTAGAAAAAAACTACTGAAACTATTTGATCACTGAGACGCATCTTCATTGCATTGCAACTTTGAACTACAAAATCGTAATTACATTTGAGTTTCATGCATGCAAACACAAACCCCACAAGTTA
Source organism: Cryptomeria japonica (assembly GCF_030272615.1). Lineage (NCBI taxonomy): Eukaryota > Viridiplantae > Streptophyta > Pinopsida > Cupressales > Cupressaceae > Cryptomeria > Cryptomeria japonica. The sequence goes on along the minus strand of NC_081410.1, from coordinate 372,231,069 downwards.
ATAACGATTTTGCATTTTCAGATATATATTTTACCTTTCCATAGAAGTTATGTTGTCAATTGGAGTTCAAATTAAGGGTTCAAGTTTGTCAAATGTTTTTCCTACGGTCCAAGTTCAATTAGGTTCTATCATGCAATATATAGAGAATTTTTATTGTATGAAAATAATCATAATAACAAAATACATAGCCCCCCCATTAATGGGGTGATAGATGAGCATGTTGTAAGAAATTAATCACATTGAATGAGATCCCTACAAGGTTTCTTCAAGCTTAATTTTGGTGATGCCTCAAGGGGAAACCCAAGTTTTGTGTAATGTCCCTTACTCAATATATAAGCACAAAGATGTTTGCCTGAATTTCAGATTAAAAAGATAAATCAGAAATGGAACAAAAAGTAACTCTCCTCCAAGGAAAACCTACTAATTCATACAGAAAGTATTTTCTCATAAGTTATACATATGCAGCGGAATCTTGAATTATGACTTCTTAAACAGTTTGTGAATATTATTCCTTGATTACTTAAATTGGGAAGACACAGGGTATGATCTGGTTAACTCTGGATCCAAAAGCAGTCATCATGCCCTTTTGGCTTACTTATTGTGGCGTGGGTCTTATCCCCTTGATCATCCCTTGTCCCACAACTTAATTTGTTAAATTATGTCAAAGTGGCAGCAGATGGTAGAAGGGGCTTAATTCCACCAGGCCCAAATCCAGTAGCAGTCACATGCCCAACTGGCCTACTGATCTTACATGAACCAGTAGGTGGTCTACTTGGGTGGTCACTATCCCTCCTACAGGTCTGCTGTCCTCCCAGACAGGTGTTCATTTTCAGTAGTTTCCTACATACAGTTTAGAGGCTCATTTTATAATCAATTGTTATAAAACATTTTCATCTATTTAATTCCGTGATGTATATTAATTTTGTGAATAATTAACCAGTATATTCTTCCCTTCTTAATTATGGTTTTCCTTTTATTAATATCATATCATTCACAGATCATTAAGTTAATACAATTCTTTTAGATATTGAATTTCATTTCACTGTTAACTATCCATGCGTGTTAAGGATTTAAGTTATACGGTCTGTTTCTTACAGACCCTTATCTGTCTTATTATCAGAGAATTAAACTATGAACATTTGAAAACGTACTGATTTTGTAGAATTATAAATACTGATTTCACACAATAATTGAATTGAATCTTTAAGCGGATGGGCTCTTACCTGTCCGAAAACCCTCATATGGTTTCTACGTATGTGCCGATAATGTTCCTTCTTGTTTCGTTATCGTATGGTATGGATTAGATAAAACGATTCACATCTTTATGTAGTTCATATTATTATCATAATGTATGGATTTGGTAAATTGTAATCATAGTATTATTGTATTAATAGGATGCAGTGACCGACTAAGTAATTAAACCTCTGAACAGATTCACTAACTTCCTGAGTGTGCATACATACCTGAGACTTCCGCCTTGGGTTTCCAGAAGTTCGTGACTGGTATTTTTCCTTCACCGAGTCTCTCCTTCTTCCCGTGTGTATCCTCTGCAGTTTTGGCGCTCACTATTTCTATCCTTCCCAATCACCGATTAAGATGTCACATCGTATTAGAATAGACGTGATGTGCTTGGCAGAAGTCGCAACTTTTGTAAATGAATAATCGCCTGGGTTGTGACTATTAGCGGATAGCCACACCCAATGCAAGCTTATAAGGCTTATATTGTATTAAATAATTATTACTTACTATTTATTTTATTAATCATTAACACATGCGATTACCTTAATTACTGTATTTATAAGTAATTTTAATAATTAGTAAACAATTTGCATGTTGTTATTATTATTACTGAGAGAAGACAGTTATTACAATTTACAATTAATAATAAATAATCAATTACACATCAATAATCAATTGATAATTTTGGATAGAGATATACATCGCATAAATATTAGAACACAGTTATATAGACATATCTGATATATTCATCATGGGGACATGACATTTTGTAGGGGTTGAAGTTGTTCAAGATTTCAGTGGTCTTTTCTTAAAAGGTGGTTGCTTATTTTTGTGGTCTAAGACTTGTAATGAAGCAGAATGGAAGGCAGTAATCAAAGGGCTCTAGCTAGCTTATGATTTACACTATAAGGAAAATTATGGTCAATTCAAGGTTTGATCAAAATGTAATGTCTAAGCTAGAAATCTAAAAGTTTGTTGGATGAGGCTTTGGTCCTCTTCGAAGTCCTTCAATCATATTTTGTTAACTCATTGTTTCCAAAAATGCAACAAGGTTGCTAATCTTTTTGGCTAATGTGGGAGTTGAGCAATCTCTATTCTCGGCTTCTATTAGCAAGAGATATGTGCTTGGGATGGTTTGGATAATCTTCAAAATTTCAATTCTCCACCTTGAGTTTGACTTTAAGCTTTTTGAGACTATATTTTGAAAGGTGCTCTATATTACAACTTATAAGAATATTGCCTCTACTATTGTAGGCCATGGGTTTGGTCAGGTTTTGTCTTGAAAATGTTGCAAGAAAACATGTTTCATTATTTAAATATTTGTTCAATAAAATCAATGCAGGAAAATGTAAGTTGATGAGTTAGTTTGTCTATTTAAACAAGTCTCATGGGAGTAACATGTGGCAAGTTGACATCACAACAAGGTCATTTTGCAATTGTGTGATGGTATTTCATGTTGGTGTGAATAAGGTATTTTACTGAACTAGTTCACTTTTAGGTCCTATTCACATGCTAAGTTACTTTAGGTCCTAGGAATATTTCAAGAAGTCTTAGTTGTCAATTAGATCTTATCTTTTGGCATCCAATTCTTGAGTCCCAGGTCATTTAATATTTAGCAAGTTAGATGTTTTATTGTACAGGACTAAGACACATGTCACAATCTTGTCTAATCCTATCTTTCAACCTTGTCATTATAAGCAAGGCATCGTATGTACATTTTTTGATGTAGCATCCGATTCAATCTAATCCATTGTGCCCATAATCAAGCATTATTTTGCTCTTGTTGCTCTCTTTTGGAAAGCATCTTTTTGGTTTTGCACTAAAGAATTGAGCCCATTGGTGACTTTAACATGGTATTAAGCTTCAGATCTGCAAGCCTCTTCTCGCTTTTGTTGAGTGCACATTGTGGTAAATTGGACTTCACTAATGGGGTTATTTTTGTGGCCTTGTATTGAGGATTCATTTTGGAGCAGACTAGTGCAAATCTATGCTCACCAATGAGTTTAGAGTATCCAAGTAAGCCATATCTATCTTTTACTTTACTCAATTTGGCCAATGTATGATACAATTGCAAACTAGGGTTTAACGCTCAAATCTAGTGAATAGATTTTTATTGCAACACTTTTAGCCCAAATGGATGCTGCCATTGCATTCAAAAGGCCCAAAACCCACTACTTTGCCAAGAGAATCGTCACTGCATGCTAAAGTAAGCCCTTTTTTAAAAAATTCACCACTTTCGACCCAAAAGTTGGATTTTTGCAAAAAAAAAAATATCATTGGAAAGTTGGTTATATGTACTTAATGGCGCAGGTTTGATTAACAAATCTAGTTGCTGGTGAAAGTTATTGTTGTTGAAGTCAAATATTCTTTTTTGACTCCCAAGCTCAACTTTTTCGCCTAAATCTCCAATTTTCATGATTTTGGCGTTGTTGGGCTTCGGGAAGGTATTCAATAGCTCTTTAATCTCATCCATGTTTTTTCATATTCAGTCCTAGGTACATTTTATTTAGTTTTTTTCCATATTTGCATTCTAGATGATTATTTGGACATGTGACACTTGGGAAGGTGTTGTTTTGATTCAATCACTTCATTTAAGACCCATTTTATGTATTGATATCTAATTTGATCATTTGAATGTAGCATTGTTAAAATCATGGGTTATGCAACTTATCCTTCGATACATCATTCTAACTAAGGGCAATTATGAGTCTTCGCAAAAAGGCATCCTAACACATTGTAGGTGGCTCAATCTTTTGCCTCATCTTTATGGACTCATCCTTGAGCAAGAGACAAAACGGAAGAAATCAATTTGAGGTAATAAAAATGATCGCATCATAGGATTAATTGGTACAAGTATTAGTGCAAGTATCTTCTAGGAAACCTACAATTGTATCTTAGGAATCAAGTGCCCACACACAGTTTGGACCAAAATTTCGGAGATCATGGAGATACACATAATCCTCCATTCTTAGATGATCTTGCATTAGATTGTTTCATTCCACTTGATAATGTTGATAATCTACCCTTTGATGATGATAACTTAGAGGATCTTGAATGTGATGTTGCACTTGAAAGTCTTGATGATCAAGGGACCTCTCTTGTTGGTCTCTCTTCTCCAATTGAGGTCACACATCCATATTTTTTTGTTGATTCATTGAGAGCTTCCAGTCATTCTTTGCAGCAAGTAAATCATAGTTTTTCATATACAATCTTGTGGGACGATTACTTGACATGAATTTCTGACTTGTTTGTGGAGTCTCACATTTCAAACTTGGAGGACCAATTTGAGGGTTTATCTCTCCTCTTTGATGATAGCAATGGCACAACTTTTGTTGCATCATCTTTGTCTTTGAATCTTGTTCAATATCAGTTTTATCTTCTTTGATTGGGCAAGTACCACATTTGATTATGGCATCATAATTTATCAAGGACATGGCGATACATGAGCAAATTTTAGAGATACAATCTTTATACATTTGGATTCTACTTCATACCAATTCCTATCCAGAATGGGAAGCATTTCTGCATTTATACTTTGTCTATCTTCTTCCCAAGGGGAGAAATGTTGTTTGTAGACATTGGATCATTTTTGTACTTGTTTTGTCTTCTTCCCAAGAGTAGAAATATAGTTTGTAGGCATTGTATCATTTTTGCAGGACATCATACACTATGGAGGGGGGGGATAATTCATTGTAAATTCATGATGGATGTAATCCTCATGGGATATCATTGAGTCCTCCCATCTTTCATCATTTATTTGTACCTTTTTCTCTCTTTTGGAGAAGAGTTTTGTCCCAACGGGTTTTCTCCTCTTCATTTGTGAGAGAGTGCATTGTAAATATGTACCTAACATGGCCTAATAGGCATGATTTTCTGCATCATTTGCATCATAATCTACTACTCCCTAAGTTGCACTCAAGGGGGGCTCTTGATGTGAATAAGATATTTTACCTAACTAGTTCATTAATAGGTCCTATTCACATGCTTAGCTTTAGTCCTAATAATCTTTCTATAAGTCTTATCTTTTGGCATTTAATTCTTTAGTCCTAAGTCATTTAATATTTATCAAGTTAGTTGTTTCATTGTACAAGATAAAGACACATATGACAATCTTGACTAATCCTATTTCTCAACCTCCTATTTATAAGCAAAGCATCTGTTGGCGTGGCTAAAGTCGAATCACCAACTCTCTCCAGTCAACGCAAAATAGAATGTTGCTAAGTATCCTATCCTCTCTTGCGTAAGGAATTCCCTAATACTGTTTTAGTTGATCAAAGGGGACAACCTCAAGGTTCCAAATGTCAGGTCATGACTACAAGATAACTCAACGATTTGATGTGTTTTGCTGGAAACACAAGGGGCCTTACGTTTGCAACAAGTTGGTTTGCATCCAACGATGTTGCGATTCTCAAACTGCGAAAATAAAGATAAAAAAGGGAAGAGTTTAGGAGACCTAAGGACAGTGATGGAAATGGTTAACGCAACGGGTAGACAGATTTCGATACACCAATTCTTGTTTTGCCAAAGACACCCTCACAACTCGACAAGAACAATGCAATCTCCAAGGGCATGAAGGATTTTCAGACTATGGGGATTCATCCGAGCACCCAATTTTGGCGCAACCTATGACGAATACTCACAGTTGAACTAGGCACAGTTTGGGTTCAGATTAACCATGCATGGTGACCTACAATCAGCAAGTCCCCAATGGTATGAACCTGAAATGCATCAAATACCCCCTACAATTCGCCATTAAAACCATTGAACTCTACTTCTAACTCGCTGGAAGGAAACCATGCAAACAGAATAAAACCAAAAATAACAAACACCAAATTCAATGTTCATATATTGATTTTAGCTGCTATTGCAACAATTTCTGCAGCAGTTCTATTCTATTTTTAAATCTACAAACTGCATCTAACTATTGTAACTCCTAAAAATCTAACTAATTTTAACCTCTAAGAGTCTAAAAATCTAATGCTTTACAAGAGAAGGCTCCTACCTTTTGTAGATTTTACAAATTGAATCAAAGGCCAAGATTAACTACATCTAACAGCTGCAAACTGCCTTCTAGAAACTTGGCAGCTTTAACCCATGCCTATTAACTCTTCAGTTATCCTCCCAACCATATTCTCAAGCTACCGACCACTGTTTGGCATCAATTTAGGTCAATCTGGTAGTTGGAAATAACTAGCCTGTGTACGCCATTCACTTTAAATTCATTAGACGGGGCCCACAGGTAGTCATGTACATTAAGCAATTCAGTTTTGCAACCAACTTTCTGGAATTAATTCCAACTGTGTATTTCTAAGAATGCATATTTTGTAGCATTTTGAGTGTTTTTTGTCTTCGGTCTTGACGGTGGACTTCAATTTGTAATTCAGCGGTGGCACATTTCCCCGTGCTTCGTTGCTTCGACCTTGCGCTCTACGGCACGTTCTTGCATTCTCGTTTCTTGGCATCAATCGCGAACTACAAACAATCCATTTCTACTTGAATAAATCATTTCGCAAAATTAAATTAATTTAACAAATACTAAATTTAACTTTTAAATGTCCCTTGTTAAAGCAAACTTGGCCATTAAGGTGAAAATACAAACACCTTTCAAAAACTCTGCCTTTAAGCTAAAATGCAAGAATTTTAAATGCCTATGTTGTATGTCAAATTTGGGTCTTTAGGCAAAGTGTGCGGTTTCTAAAGACTCCTTTGCTTGCAAACTTAATAAATGCCCCCCCCTTGTTTTAGGCCAAAACTCAGCCTTATTGGGCGAAATGAGAGAACGTTGTCCTGAATTTCAACAAAAATGCCAAACTATTAAACATCCCTTTGAAATTCGATAAATTTGGGTGAACTATGCGACTTTACTATTCTTCTTGCAAATTTGAAAAAAAGGCTGACTTTTCACTTCATACATCCTCTTGTAAGTTAATTCAGGTTTTTTGGAGTGAATTGTGCGATTTTACTGTTTTGCCAAGTTTGAACGCCTAACTTAAAAAGTTCGGCCAATTTGACCAAAACGAGCAATCTGTTTCCTTCGACGCATTTTCACTTAATTACAAAGTTCAATCTTTTACTTGACTCTTTTAAAACAAAAAATCGGCCATTCGGGAGAGGATGCAAGGGAGGCATGTTTTATTTTCACCCTCTTCAAGAGAAGAAAATCGATTCTTTTAATACAAATGCAAACTTTTGTTAAAAAATTATTTTGGTTCGATTTTCACTTAGTCAAAGGAGAAATTCGGGTTTTTCAAAGTGAAATGGGCGACTTTCTCTGAGCTTGCAAAATCAACGAAATCATCGAACTTAGGTTTTGAATGCCTTTGAAAGGGATTCAGGCGATTTTTATTGCTTGAAATTCACGAACCTTGGTCAAACTTAAACTATGCTTTGAAAACTCGGCCATTCTAGTTGAAATGTGTGAATTTCCTTTGTTTGCCCTCTGCAAAACTTGGCCTTCTGAGAGAGAATGAACAATTTTCAGCTTATCTTCCCGTTTCGCCCTTCATCTTAGTGATTTTCAGGTTTATTGGGGACTGTGCGATTTTACTTGCCCTTATGCAAAGTAAGAAAAACGCCAAACTTTGCATTTATACAAAACTCGGCCATTTCCGATTAAATGGCCGAGTTTTGTATAAATGCGAAGTTCGGCGTTCGCATTGTAATCCTTGGAGTTTCCTTATTTGATCACATCGTCTTAGCATATAAGGTTTCTTTGTTCAAGAGAGGATAGAGAAACTTGGTATTTTATTGTGTTCAAGGTGCATAAAAAACACATCAATAGTAGGCAAATGTTTTGTGGGCCATACTACTAGGGCTACATGTGGTATTAACGATGAGGTAGTCACAAGCATAAGAACTGCCCAGTCATTGGATTATTTTTCTAGTTGTCTAAGTCCCATTCCTTACATGTGTCAATCTTTTATTGCATTCCATTCCTAGGCCTACATTGGTATCAAAGCAAGTTAAAAAACAAGAATGAATGAAGAAGACAGTCGTCAAAGGTTGTAAAAATAGATCACAATGAACCTATGTTCTAGTTTGTTGCTTACATACATGAAGTTCACTAACCTACTCTTTTGTTAGAAGTCATGAAAACCTCTAACTTTTTTGTTGGCCTATAGACAAACTTATTCAACGTGCACAATTTGTGATGTTGTCTATAACAAGTGAATGTCCACTTACAAGCATAAGTTATTTGCATTTTACTTTCTCTAGAAAATAGTGTAATTCGATGAGATTTGTTGCTGTTGAAACCCACAACCCTATAAGTTTGCAAGTAATATAAAAAGAGGAAAATAATAGTCATATGGGTCTATCATTGATAAGTGTTATTGCCAACTTGATGAAAAGTCAATAAAATGAGACCGGTGTTAATTATATACCATAAAGTGCCTTATCAATATCTTCTAGTGCAAGCAATTGAGAGTAGGTTCACACCCCTAAGGAGTGTGTAATTTTCTCGTTACACATAGCAACACAATTTTTTCAAAACACATGCTCACCCAGTTCTTGAAGACCCCTTTTAGGAGTGTGAATGAACAGCATCAAGGCTAATCCCACACAATCATCTATCTCATTATGTCACTGCTTCATTCTAAAGATTTCATGAAAAAGTCACAACTATCATAGTCCATGAAAAATCAATGTCTTTCTTGAGAATGAGCTAAGCATTACAAATATTGTTGAGCGTTTGTTTGAAAGCTTGTTGAGTATTTACTCATGATACAGATGTTGTTGTCAATCTGATTGATCATTGGAAACTATAATAATAGGGGCTCAGCATCGGGAATCAATGCTTAGAGATTAGACCCCTGAGGTGGGTGGGAGGCTATAGATCGGGTTGGGTGGGAATTGGCACATTCACCGACCCTTGGAAGATAAATGTAGCTGAACCCCTAGAAGATTAATGGGAGCCCACCCATCCTACTATATTAATATTGCAAATGTTGATGCTTGTACCAATGCATGACAACCTACTAAGAGAATTGTAGAGTTGCACTCAATTCTCTTAAAGGATAGTTATGCACTCCATCTTCATAGTGTTGATAGAAGTACTAATTGTTTGTATGCATGATTTCCCATTCTGACTGGGATACTGATAATGAACACATTGTGAGATTTGTCATTGCACTATATTCCAAATTAGCCACTTATCACTACAGCATCTTAGCAAGTATGTTCAACTGAAAACCTAGACACTTAAGATTACACACTTTAATTTGGTTTTTGCTAACTATACATAGAGCAAGATCATCATATGCCTTCATTTTTTCTACCATAAACAGTTTTTTACGTGTCTTCATTTCAGAGCATTGTGGATGGCACGCATTTCACATTTTGAGCTTGACAAAAGGTTAGGTCATTCAGTCCATGCTTCAAAATGCTTTTCAGTTACTCACGAGTACAATGAACTTGGGTTATCTGATTGGTGTAGCTGAACACTATTCTCTACACATGAGTGCAATCAGCCTAGGTTCTCCAGTCTCCACTCACCAAAGTGACAAAGATAGAAGTTGGACAACCTTCTGAAAAATTCATCACTCAAAACAGAAAATGGTGGTGAAAATTTTCACAACAGGTGCAGCATTCTCTAAAAATGGGATATAGCATTGTAGAAAATGACTCAACTTGATAAAACAAACAGGTATTTTACCACATCTATATCTTGGTTCTTGAAAAACTACAGAAGGGAGCAAGTTATCAATCAGGTAAAACCTTTTGCAAAATATTGGAGCTTCATATTAAGAAAAAGAGGCATCACAAATGAGTTTCCCAATGCACAACACAAACAGTAGCCGTACCACTAACTCTAAGAATTAAGGGGTAATGTAATACTAATGTACATAATCCCAGGAATAGTAGGATATTATTTAATATGTTGTATTTCTTAGCTACAGTGAAAGCTGCACAATCATCTAGAAGATGAACTGAATAGTCATTTTTCAAATGTTAAATATGTTCATTATTGAACATTTTTTCTTCTTATCTAGGTCCCCTTCATTTCATTTGTCAATGCTTACTTGCAATACATTCCCAAGCCTAACAAACTCAGAGATTACATCCATGTTCCTTTAAAATTTGTTGAAACTGGCTCCTACTATACTATGAGTGCTTTTCGTGGCAATAGCTTTCGCAAAGAGGAATGTTGTTGTGGTTTGGAAATGTTGTCTGAGGCTCATTCTCCACAACCACTTCACATTGCTGATGATGAATTCTGGGCAAATAGTACCCAACTGAAATGTCTTGGCAATTTTTAATGATGCCATCTGAAACAATTGATTTCTCCACCACTTTCATTCCCACAAAACTTCCCTCTTGGCCAACTCATATTGAGAACTAATGACCAATAAACCCACGAAAAATCTGTCCTCCAGCATCAGAAAGTATAAGCTGAATTTAAAAACAAATGCATACATGTTAAGGTTGATTGCATTTAGTGAAAATGTTGAAATCCCTAGCAGGCCAACACTAACCCTACCAGAGTTAGTTTTAGATTAAAGAGTACAGTGTTGTGTAAAAAAAACAAATCTACTCTACCAGCCTTTACATTCAGTAAAAAACAGTAAACCTAGTCCTAAACTTAAAAATAAGTTTGTCCGTACTTACTATTTTTAGCAAGTGTCAGTTTGGATTACTGACTTGGCAGTTGGCAGAGATTCTATTTTTGGATAGTTGGTGATTTCTCAATTTAATGTTTTTTGGAGATATAAGGAGTTATGAGATTTATTTTTAGAATAACATTAAAATATAAAGTTAAATTTAATATTTAACTAACATTATTTATTTTAATAAAGTAACTTTATTGGCAACCTAGAGAGAAATAAGATAAATTTAATTATTAAATTAGAAAGTTGCACAACCCTAATTAGGGTGTTGAGCTTTAAGTTATAAAAAGGCATTTGGGGAGCTCATTTGGTAGGTGGAAGATTATGGTACTTTGTTTCTAGAGAAACCCTTGGGGTTTTGGGGATTGTAGTTTCATCCTTCTGGAGGATGGAAACCCTTCTGAAGAAGAGCAGCTACAGTGGTGAGGAATTTAACCTAGTTGTTTCTGTGGGATTCGAATGGAGTCTCAACGTGAGCATAAAGATTGCAGGCTTGAATGGATTAATCAAAGTTCTCAAATTATATTTTGTATTTAAGTTTTCAGAGTTTTGGGTAAAATCAGAATATTGGGTTTGAGTTGTGTGCCTCTGTGCTTAAGGGGAAGTACATTAAATAATCTTGTAAGCTGCTAGGTTATTTTTCTTAGCAATACCAACCTCAGAAATTAGCAAAGATCAATCGTATGGGTTTCGAAAAAGTTTTGCTGGGCTTGGAGTTTATACCCTTTTAATTGCTAGCCGTCTTCATTCCTGGAGAAAGCGCTTCATATAAGTGCAGAATAAGACAAGATTTGACACCTCAGATTTCCCCTCAGCTAAGAGACAAAGAGAATAAGACAAGGAAAAGAGTAAACACAGGGATTACTTGAGCAAATCGTGAAAAGAGTCACATTGCAGATAAAAACAAAAAAAAAAATTAAAAACAGGTTTCAGAAAAGAGATGGGCAGAAAAGACAAAATTAAAAAAGACAGGTTTCAGAAAGAGAAGGGACAAATTGTAGATTTCTGGTTTCTGCATATTGGCACTAAAGACCAAGTTTATTTTATTTGCTGTGGAGTCTTAAGCTTTGATATTGAATCTTAAATTGTTTGGGCACTAGAAGACATTTTTAAAAGAAGATAAAATTAGAGATAAAACAAGAATCTGTTTGTCTTTCACATAAGACAGAAAGAAGATTATCTCCACATTTTCTAAGTGTCTATTACATGTTCAATCTGCTAATCATGGCTATTCAATCTGCTGGTTGTTGTTGATCTTTCTTGAATCTAAACATCATGAGAGTTATGAGGGAGGTCATGGAGCTTGCTGGGAGGTTATGAGTCCTTGTTGAATGCTACAGTGGTCGTGAACAGTACTATGGCTACAGTATTTGGTTTCATTTTTGGCATGGATTAATTCCTTTGCTTGGCATGGAGCTTGACTTCATATCTTTGGCGTGGGAGCTTGAAATTGAAGGCTGAGTTCTTGTAGCATTGTTGAGGCATTTGAAGACCTGGCCGCAACATTTCATTTATTTTCATTGGGACCCTTGCTAGGCACAACTCTCTTTATTGGTGTAAATTCTTCCTGAAACCTTGGACGTGAGCATATATAAATTGACTTTGCAGATTAAAGCTATTTCAAATCTGAACCAAAATTATTATTGCGTGGAAAGTTGGAAACTGCTGTGTCTGAGCTGTAACTTCATTCCTAATCAGATTTATTTATTGACAGTGCAATTATATTCATCTTCAGATTTGTACTTACAGAAAGGCAAAGAAGTGTCAAGCTTCAGATTGCTCATATTGGTGAAAAGATTGCTGGTAGTGAAAAAGACTTCCTGAAAGAATATCAAATCTTGGCATAGAAGCTGAAGATCAAAATGGACTGTCAAACAATAATTTTCTGTGTGGCAATCTGCTCTTGCCTTAAAACAGGTCTGAAATCAGAGCTTATCCTCTGTATTTTGCATAGATGTATCCATTGCTAGTTTATTATGTATTGCTTGATATGTATATTTCTGTTTCCCTGAGGATTAAGTTAACACAAGCAAATATCAATATCAAGGATTTCTGTTTGTCTAAATGTCTGAGTACTATATAAAGGAAAAGAGTGAAAAAAATTTAGTGGCACAGCGGGGTAGGACACCCCAAATTGTCAAAGGGGAGCATTCAGATGTTTCTAAGCTCTATGAAAAAGAATGTCTTCTGTAAAGATGGACAAGGATTATGGCAACTTTTTGTTGATCTAAACATTTCTCGACTGTCTTTTCGTCATGATACAAGGTTTAGAGGAAGCTTCTGCATGACTTCTGAGTTGTACATGAATTCTGTGTTTTTCACTTGATTTTTAGAATATTAGCTTCTGTCCCTACACAGCATTTTGTTAAAGATAGAAAACATCTACCCAAAAAAGAGTACCCAGCACATCTTTGGAATAATATCCTGCCCAATGGAACCCCCCAATAGAAGTTTTACAAGTTATATATCTGACCAGAAGACGCCGAATTGCACGCTCTATCTTTGAAAATATTGTATCACGTGCTTCAACTCTTCCATTTGCATTGCAATAAGAGCATGGCTCGCTAAACATATACGTTAAACTTGGGCGAACCTGCAACAATATCCAAGTAATGAAAAGTTAGATATAGATATGATTTCAGCCAATGAATTTCCAATTTAATTGAAATTAAAAATATTTTTCAAAACTTCAATGTGAAGAGATAGCAACAAGAGATATTTAACTTCTACAATGACTTTTCAACTCTGTTATTTTGTCCTACAAGGGACCAGTTTGAGAGGAGTCAATCTCATCTCCTATCCTTTATTCCATTAGAGTCAAGTACAACAGCAATCAAGTATGTTGGAGCTATTCCACTATGGCTAAACTCAAAATTGATACATGGTACTACTGCAAGCTTGTCAAGAATTGCAGCTGGATTGCAGCTCTTGTTATAGTGCTCCTCAACAAAGATGGCCTTGGGTGGACTGCTGAGAAAAATTGCAAAATTGAGGTCCTAAAGAAGACCAAGTGTACCATTCCACTAGTACTACAACTGCTTCAACTAGAATGTGATACCTTAGCTGATGGAATGGAGGTTGTACTTGTCTAGGATGCTAGACTGATAAGATTTGAAAGTTAAAAATGGAAAGGAAGGCATGCATCCAAATCCATATAGAAATAGGACATTCTGGTCATGCTTCTTGTAGTTAAGCAGTTGCCCCCTTACTTCAAAAAACATTTCAAATTTAAAACAACAAACGATAGTACAAAGCATTTCTTTACACAGTGACTTCCTTTAGAAAAGCAATAAAAACACACTAAAATGCGCAAGGTTGTGACTTTCAGATTATGTATAAGAAATGGAAGGAAAATGTATTAGTACAGACCAGTAAAAGAAGCAGCTTGGCCAGTCTTTTGTGCAATCTTGATCTTCCAATGTAATATCCCCTACTGTTGTATGACAGAAAGTGTAGGGAATATTAACAAACAATTGTCTGATAACCTGCTGTTATAGTTTTCAGACTGAATAACTTGCGTGTTATGCAGTTTTAGACAGCTAATATAACTATGTGTGTTATGCAGCTTTCCTTGGTTTTGCTAAATCTGATCTCTAATTGCTGACTTTGACCTCAAGGAATGTTGTCAAACAGTTGTCATGAAACCTCTATCTTGCTGTCTTTTGTTTTCAGATTTTTTTTGCTTACCTGGAATGGTTTCAAATGAAGTTTAAATGTTTGCAATTGATTACTAATACTTCTAGGCCAAGAGCTAAAATGCAAATGCAATCATTTTTGTCTTTTGAATGCACACATATGACTTTTACATGTAAAATGTGCACCTATAGCCAATGGACATTTTAACAAACGCTTCTCATGCATCCTAAGATAGCCAATATGCAGCAATTAAGCATTTTGACAAACAAATGGTATGCAACCTTGTACTACCTTCATTTTATGCTAAACCAAATACAAGTTGGAATGCACAACGCATATGATGATTTCAACTATCCAATATTCAATGCTAATACTCTTGGCTCACAATCAAAATGCCTTCACAAGTTTGATTAAATGTGCATCTACAACAACAACTCACAGATCGATATGACAATGCAAATAAACAATAAAGAACTTGATGTGCAAATTGATATGCTCTGTAACAATGCTGCAACCCTTGATGCTAATGAAACTTCACAATATTTGATGTAATTGTGCCCTCTATGTATGCCGCCCTTGCTGTAGTATATCAGTCCTCAGAAATTAGTTAATTGCAGCCTTGAGACATGTCCAATTTATTCCAAAAATGTCCTCCAATATTCACAAATTTGACTGTTGGTTACAGCCAACTCAAATGCAACCCTCAAAAGATCTTTCACCACCTCAGGTAACTCTCACAATGAAGATACTACGTTCTCCAATGCCCTGATTTGCAGAAATGCAGAAACCATTGGGTTTGCCTTCTCCAAATGCCAAGAAATCATAAATGTCAAGTTATCAAATGCTCATAGAATGAATGGCTCAATTCCCAAGGCTGAATATATATAACTTCATGAAGAAGTCGATTTCCCTCCAAAAGCACATTTAATAATAATTAAATGTTATTACATTTGCATCTTTTAATATTTAATATTAATACCTTGGTCTTGGTGCCTCAAATTAATTCAATAAATGGCCCCTTTTTATGATGACTTGACCCTCAAATTATAAAGTTAAGTTATAACTTTATAATATCACTTGTAATTATTTTATTATCATTCAAGCCATTAAAACATCAATATCTCCTTTAATAATCATTATTTCTTCATTCTTCTGCACCAGGGAGTTGACCATTTTATCCTCTATCCAACCCACTGACTTACTAAAAATAGAAAGGGTCCCTCTCGATCTTCTCCTGACTTACTATAACTAGTAAGTATATGAAACTGAGCCCAAACGAAGTCCAATACTCCAATATGAACCAAACAAAGACCAAACTGGAACATACTGAATTCTGGAGAAGACAAGTACCCCCATTAACCAAGCCCCTCCCTCAGAAGATCCTCTAAGCACAATTATTAGCCTACGAAGGTCAGAATGATAGGCTCATCACACGGGAATAGGAACGAACTAAAAAGGGGACATTACATCCAACCATAATTTCTGAATAAATAGAATGGTAGGGAATATCCTAGAGGCGACGACTCATTCAAGAGATTCAACAAAATCCCAACATGTCTAACAAGTTTGTCTAGAAAGAAAATGCTATGTTACAAGGGGAGGCTGTACATTTGCAAGAATTTCACACTAAAAAATGCGGTACAATCAGAAATCTACACCACACCTATAGAACATTCAAGTTTTCTCAGAATCTACCACTGGGTCAAGCTTGAGTTCTTTTATGAGGGCCTCAAAGAATATTTTCAAAATTGATCATGTGATGTTTAATTAACTAAAGACATTTAGGGGAAAAATGCAATACTTTGGATCTACTTCATCAACGTACATACTGTGCAAGAGGATAGAAGTGTGAATTTTATTTATCAAAGAACAACCCAAATCTAAAAGTAAACCCGATTATGGTTGTAGTTGACAAATATACCAAACCAGCTCATTTTTGTGCCTTGTCTCATCTTTACTCTGCAAAGACACTAACTTGCGCCTCCACAGAAATGGCACCAAGGGCACATGGTAATCCAAAAACTATAGTTAGTGATTGAGATGCAGTTAGCACAATCAATGTTTATATTGACATAGTTTCATCTTTTGGTAATCGGTTGGCATACAACTTTTCTTACTATCCATAATAAAATAGGAAATAGAATTCCTTGATAAATATCCTTATTTTTCCTATGAATAACAATATTAACAGGCCCCTCTAGTTGAATGCTCATAGAAATTTTGTTTTCACATACCAACCAAACTGACAACCTTTGAAGCATTATTTGACTATTCCCCACCATCACATATCTCAAATTTACAGCGTTCCACGGAAACGCATTTCCCCCTCCCAGGCCCAAGTCCCCCCGTCCCCGAAACCCGTCCCCGAAACTTTTTCCCTTTGTCCCTCCGTCCCTGAAGCCCGTCCTCCTGTCTCCCCGTCCCCAACGGCCGTGGAACACTGCAAATTTACCAAGCACTTGTAATGTCCCCTTATGTATATTCTAAGGAATAAGGGAACAATTAACTTAAAAATCAATTGCAAGAGACTTCTTCTTGTCAAAAACACAAAATCCTTATGAATGCTGATAATAAATACTTATAGAATGTCACTGTATCAATTCTGAAACATATAATCAATATGTGATAGTACCAGTATTAAAGAATTCGCAAATAGAAACTTGATTGATTGGCTGAAATATCTCCGCTGTCTCTGATATAACTTGAGGAATCATATAATGGTAAGATGTTCCAATCTGCAAACATAGACAGCTCTGCTCTTCCTGATGTATTAATGTGAGTGATGCAATGAACCTCTTTCCGATGATAGCAATAATGCTCTATACTGCTGCGTCTGATATGGTAATAACAATACGCTGATAATCTTTCTTCTATCGCTTATAGCATTAAAGGGTGATTGCTGTTCTGATTTTGTCTTGGGAAATATGCAATATGGCTGGTGCTGTCTCTGAACATTACCTTCAAACTATACAACCTGAATATGCCACAAGGCTGTTGCTCAAATGAGCAGCTCCAATAATGGATACAAATAAGAAATAAAGACAAAATCCCCTTATTCCCAACTAACACTACCATATGGGTTTTATATTATTCCTTATGTCTTTTAGGAAGAGTTGTATCTCTTAGTTATGTCTTTACAATGAATAGACACATCTCCCTAACCCTTGATCACACAAAAATAGAGTGTCACCCTTTGGGTTTGTTAATTTAACATGTTTTCAAGTCGAATCACACTTCTCCTTTATTAATCTCTGTCAGCTGGCTCCTTAATCGCTGACTTGCCTTCTACTAATTCAATCGCTGCATACTTTGTCTTAATCTTATGTAGTCACTGTCTTTTATCAAATGCTTTAGTAATTGCTGCCTTGATATGCTCTCCAATATTTACTATCTCTGCCTTTTATGGATCGCTGCTCCTTTAAAGGAAATTGCTTCTCATCTAAATCACTGCATATATACCTTCCATGCCTAGATATAATTGCTTGTCTTGTAGAATCTCCTTGCCTTATTATATCTGCTTAACATCTCCCTTAATCATTGTTTTTCCCCATTAATTGAATGCTTCCTTAACATATTTAATGATCCATTGCTCCTGGAATTATCTCCTTATAAGGAATCGCTGTCTTTAAATATATGTGATCCTCTTAAATGTCTACTCTAACTTGCCATATTATCATTGCTTCAAGGAATCGCTTCTAAACTCCTTGTAATTAATTATTGTTTCTAATGGAATAGCTTGCACATTGTCTTTAAAGATCTTATCAATCACCACTCTTTAATCGGCCTTGATCATTATCTTATTAACCGTTGTCTTAAAGGATATTATTCACTTAGTAGCAAATCATTCTTATATACCAATCGCACATAGTCCTTTATTGTTAACTTGTCTCTTAACTCTAACCATATACCACGACCGCGAGTCTTGCCTTAATCGATATTCTTGAGTCTTCATAGATCTTCCTTAGTGATAATATTAGTTGGCTTGGTTCCATAATTGGCTAAGTCTTCATTCTGGCTTGTATGGTTTCCTATTCATGAGATGAGTATGGGATGAACAAACCAAGTTCCCTTGACACAAACATAATTCAAACCTTTCGATGTTAATATTTTATATCAGCTATCGTTAATGTATCATGGCATATATATCTCCAATATCCTCGATATTCTGACTATTAATGATACTCTGTTGTCTCAATTGAGTCATTGATGCTAAGTATTACTCATATTAATCGATATTATAAATTGATATTAGCATAGGCGATCGTTGGTTCTCATGAATGCAGCGGTAATCTTCAATGTGTTTCCTTTGATCATATTAATCCAAGGTATTCACACAATTACTCCTAGCATGAGATGCCATCGAGGATGGTTAATCTTACCATTATTGAATTGCACTCAGTGATAATAATCATTACTTTTGATTATTATTATCAATCAAATTACAAGTGTAACCCATTGTATTCTTACATTGTTCAACATATGTTATAAGTATTATTAGTTAATTGAGGAAAGAAGTCTCTTGCAATTGATCTTTGCAAGTTAATTGTTCCTATCTATAAGTTACTAAATAATTGGACATTACAAGTGGTATCAGAGCTTTACTCCTACCAGCTTGTAGACAAGAAATGGATTAAATTAGCCTAAGGTAGTTACATTCAAATGAGTCTAGACGAGTGTTGGAGGTAGTGAGCCGAAATCAACTGGTATTCTAAAGTAGAGTTGTTCCGGTGGAAGTTTATCAGCTATTCATTTTATTCATGAGGTTATAGCCTCCTTTTGTAGGTGTTGTAATTCTCAAGGAGAAGCAAATTTCCTTTGGTTGTAGCAATAAAAGTTAAAACTGTGTTTCAAGGAGTTGCAACTTCATTTGGGATGTAGCCCATAAAAGCTAATGTAATCTTGTTTCTTTTCTAAGGCTAGATTTGGATAGTAGCTCCAAGCAGCTTGCTCACCATGGTTTCTCCCTTGTTGGCTTTTCCATGTAAATCCAGTGTCTCATATTGTATGCTTTGCTCGTTCTGTATTTCAACTCCTACTAATCTGTTTTGAGTAGAATCTAAATTAATAGTGGTGCTGAAGGGTTTAAGTTCAATTAAATATTGATTCATCATTCACCCCCTCTCAGTATTCCGATGTGTTTAACACTGATATAATGTCCCCTTTTGGGATTGCCCTGAATCTTGCCTGTCATGTCCCCTCTATAGCTCTGTCTAGCAGAGACATGTGAGTTAGCCTATTATGGAGTCTTGTAGGCTAGCAATGGTGGATAGAGACTCAGTCAAGATATTCAGTGTTTGCATTTCGTGTTTCTGGCAGTAGTAGACCAGTTTGGAGTAGTTCCTTGATTTTAGGAGGCAGTTCCTACATTTTAGGAGGTTGTTCCTACTTTTAGGAGGTTATGACAGCATCCAGGGTTGGGGTTCCATGAGATCATTCCTTGGTTTCAGTTTCAAGAGATTTGGGTGTGTTTCCTAGTTTCTACGAGCATCCCTAGATTTTAGGGATGAGACTGCCATTTGATCCATGATTTCCGACATCAGTCACAGACAGGTGACAGGTTCAGTTTCAAGCTTTTGGTGTGTTTCGAGCTTTCTGTAGCTATTTGGGTTATATTTTTAATATATTTAAATAGTTCCTAAGTTAGCGTTTTAATATTTTAAATAAGGCTATGTCTATAGCCATTTTGGAGTAATAAGGGGTTTTTGGCTTCATCTGGATTCGTATGCCCATGAGTTATAGCTCGTTGGAAAGGTCTTGAACTTTTCTAAATGATTTTCACTTGCCAGGGTCGTTTTGGCACTTGGAGTTATTTTATATTGAAAAAGTGGTGTTTTTTCTATACTTGGGCGCCCAATATTGGGAAATATGACTTTATATTAAAGCGCACTTTTCATATATCTTTAGGGTTCGATTTGGAAGGAAAGAGATATAAGGAGAAGGAAACCTAATTTCTCATTATCTTTTACATATTGAAAACTTGTTTGGTGCGATATTGCTCTGGTAAAGCAATTCTTCAATCTGGGATGCAAACCCCATGATTGGTACTGGCTGGGACATAGCCCTCAGCTATTGATTGGTAGTGGATTCTTTTGGCATTGGCATTATTGGTCAGAGTGTATGCGCTATTCCTTGTGGAGATTCAGATTGCTTGGTGAGGGTCTCAGCAGGGTGGTTGAATTTCCCAGCTGGGGCGTGATTGTTTCAACTTGATGCCACCATTACAGCAGGTACACTTTATGCTGGAAGTGCTGAGGACTTTCATTCAGCCATAGTTGGTGTTCTTGGTTTGTGTTCATCATCTACCCTTCAGTTGGCGCCATTATTGGATGTAAGCACATCCCCAGTGCGTAGGGAATAATCTGGATATTATAAATCAGAAATCTGCCTGGTACGATTTGTATCAATTCTGATTTAATTGAATGTTCTTACTTGTTTCAGCTTCCTTCCTTATTTGTTGTTCTTTATTCATTACTTGCTTATATATTCAAAAAAATACAAAAAGAAACCAAACATTCTGCAACTTCTCTCTATTCTGTCAAACCATCAACAAAATCACAGGAAAATATAGTTTATTATTTTAAAAATTACAGCAGATCAGCAAGGGGATCCATCAGGGATCTTTCATTGCCCTTATAAATATCAAAGTCTGCTAATTTTCACCCTTATTAATTTTGATATTAGATATTGATCCATATACTTTCTTGTCTTCTTTGTTCTTATGGATGGTTCCTCCAATTACCCATTCTCAATTGAATTAATCTGGACCAAAACCATCTCTTGGGCCAATTCACTTTATCCACAAGAGGCAAGAGCGTCCAACCAAGACCAAAACCATCTCTTGGACCAATTCACTTTATCCACAAGAGGTAGGAGTGTCCAACCAAGACTAGAAACATCTCTTGGGCCAATTCACTTTATCCAAAAGAGGTAGGAGTGCCCAACCAAGACCAAAACCATCTCTTGGGCCAATTCACTTTATCCACAAGAGGCGGGAGCGTCCAACCGGGACCAGAACCATCTCTTGGGGTAATCATTATTCCATAATTCACAATAAATTTTTTCCACAAATCTGCTATAAAGTCTTCCATAATCTAACAATAAGATTGTCATAAAGTATCCACAATCTCTTCTCAAAAGTCTGTTACCAACACTTCATATACTTCACCTTAGATATCTATAGTATTCTCTCTTAATCTAGTGTATATATTATATGCTTCATTGTCTTCTTTGCACAATACGCTCATGTTTAACAATCTCTCATATTGTCTTGTCATTGTCATTTAGTTGTTGCCATATTTTTGGACGGAGTTAATACATTCCTTCTCGTTGATTAGAATGCATAAATGATTTATCCTTACCCTACAGGCTAGCAAGATTATGCTCTAATACCACTTATAATGTCCCCTTTTGGGATTGCCTTGAATCTTGCCCTTGTAAATATCAAAGTCTACTAATTTTCATCCTTATTAATTCTGATATTAGATATTGAACCATTGACTTTCTTGTCTTCTTTGATCTTATGGATGGTTTCTCCAATTACGATTCTCAATTGAATTAATCTCTTCTTTATATCTTCATTTTTGGGAAGTGTTGATGTGTCTTTTGTACACGACCAAACACAGAATAAAATACCCAGAGGTATCTTATCCTCTCTTGAGTAAAGTTCCCGAATGCTAAAGATATCGCAGAAGGATCAATCGTAGGAACTTCAAGGTTCTATTATGTAGGATCTCTACTTGTGGATAAGCACCAGTGGTCGTTGTGTTTGCTGTTTTACAAGGGGCCTTAGGTACTTTCAAGGAAAGCTTGTTCGTGCAACTACTTTTCAAATCAGGAAACAGGTTTCTCTTAATACTAACTGATGTTTCAAAAAGATCAAAAGATAAAGGTTTTAAGGAGGTGATACTTAAACTAATCCTAAAGAACGACTCAATGAGGATTGGTCTTGATAAAACTCTACCAATTTCAGTATTGCCAAAGGATTACAACTCCACTGGAATTGGTGCGATCTTCTAAGGGGATTCAATGGTTTTCAAATCATCAATGGGATAGATACTATCAGTAAGATACATATCAATACCACAACAATGATTGAACTTTCAACCTCCAGTTGACCACATAGGGCTTGCTTACAGTCAGTAAGGAGCTAGTGGTTTGGATTCTGAGTTTTACCAAAGATCAAGCACAACATTCGTCCTTCAATCTTAAAACTTAAATGCTATCTCTACTAAGAGTGATTCAAGAAGATAAACAACCATGAAAATAGCCACAAGGATTGCAATAAAACACCATAACTTGAATATTTCATTGATCTCATAGCCAAATAAAACAACAATTGTTCAACTTTCTCTCTTCACTAGTTATTTCTCTGTTGCTAACAATATTAAACTTATTTCTCTTTTTAAATTCTAATTCTCTCTAACCCTTTAAAATGAAATGAGTGAGGGCTTATATAGCACTCTCAAATACAATGAACGGCCTAGATCAAAAGAAGATCAAAGGCTGAGATTTTGACACCTAAACCCTAATTAGGGTTTGTTACAAAAACGTCCCCATTTAGATAAACATTATCAATCCATAGCCAATAGGAATTGGCACAAATAACGAGGAAACATAAGCCCAATGGGAATAAAGTTGCCACATCATTTTATAACAACTTTTCATCTAGAACTTTGTTCCCTTTCCTATGCTCTTTTCTAGCATATTCAATGAATCTGGACGTAATCCTGTCAATCTCAGCAATTGGAATCTCATGAAGATTCTTCATTCGTTCTTCCAAGTGGAGGACTTGATCAAAAGCAGTGAGAAGAGTCGTCTCCCATCCAGGCTCTAGCTCTTTTGTTTTCTCAATCAGAAACATAGTAGCATACATCCGACCTCGCTGCTCCTCTGTGACCAAGTTCCCTTGCAAAAAATGATCTTGATCCTATTTTCCAACTCTTGGACATCCACACCCGTCTCGATCTCAATCCTTCTGTCAAGGATCGTACACAATATATCAAACACCTTGTCTTGAATAGGGTGGATGGTGTCTTCAACTCGGTTGCATCTGGTATTGATATCTTCAAAAAGAACTTCCTTCATCTGGAGCAAAGTTGACCACTTTAGAAGGCTATGGGCTTCTCCATCCATTATCTTCTCTTGTGCTAGAATCTGTCTCGGTCTCCTTCTTATCACTTGCAAGACCAGGATGACAACATCTCTAATGTGAGCGAATGCATCCACAGATACCTATAGATTATGAATGATCTCCAGAACTTGGACAACCCGATGGACTGTCTTCATCATCCTTGTTGCAAATTCAATGGCTACCTTGTAAGATTCATCAATCCAAGAACTCATGAGTTGGGCTAAGTTCTTCATCCTTTCTCCCTCATTTACCGATTCGGAAGGAAGTGCCTGCAAAGGTGATATTGCTGGATCTTGTTGTCTCAATGGCTGACTAAGATGACTAAAGTAATTTTTCCAAGCACTAACCTCTCTTTCTAGCTTCTTATTCTTTTCCATTTCTTCCTTGAGTTTGTCATTAAGTGCTCTCACTAAATCAGTTTCTTCTTCCATAGCCTGCTCGGAGGTAAGTGGACCAAGATCAAATGTCTCTAGATCATATTCCTCTGCTAGAATCTCATCCTCATACTTGTCTACCACTGGTGTAGCTATCTGTACCTTTCCGGATCCTGCTTCATCTCTAATTACCTTTGACATCTTTGTGACCTTTCTCTTTTCGACCTCTTCATGAGAACTTCCTATGAGACTTTCCAAGTCGAACACTTGTTCTTCCTCTTCGACCACAACTACCCTTGTCAGTCTTTCTTTTAGCCAATCTGGAATAGAAGACTTTCTTTCCCTCACTTAGGCAGAGGTCTACCTTCTCTGAATGGGGATGTTGCTTCATCATCGTTCCTTCCTTCATGTTGTTCATTAGCCCCAACCTGGAGAGATTGACTTGATGAATACTGAGGTGTTTGTCCTTTACCTTGTTTATCATTCTGCACCATGGATTCCATAGACTCATCAATCTCATACACTATCTGTCTTTGATCTTCTCTTTGACTTGTTTCCTTTTCATGCCTAGAAGATGTACTCGGTGGACGATCAGGATTTACTTTTTGCCTCTTCTTGGAAGGTTCTCTCTTCTCAGGTCCTTCCTTTCTCTTCGATCCCTTGGAATGAGAAGCATTCTCACTCACACTTGCTTCTCCTTCCTCTGTTCTTGTTTCCAGGGTGAATGCCATAGATACATTCTGCTCTTTCAACTTTTGATGATGTACGTCTACCCATCTGCGAGTGCAAGTTAAAACGGGATCCATCAATGCTCTTAAATCTGCAACTTCGGGCTCCTTCCAATCTATCCTCACCTCTTTATCCTCCTTCTCATAGGAAGATTGGAGATATCTTCCACTATCCTAGGCTTGAACGGCTACTCTATAAACCTTACATTTCCTGATGAGATCCAAGGGTAATCTGGAATGCATCTTTCTTTTCACCTCTATATCATCCTGAATATTCATCCAGAAGTCCTCTACTTGAAACTCATGCTTGTATTTCTTCCCGACTGTCTCTTCCACGTGACCATGAGGGTCAAAATCCTCCCTTGAGGCAAAGGATGTGAATGAATATAGAGATAACTCCTCCTCTGCATCCTCCGCAGCTTGAGAATTAGGACATACTTCAATTGAACTCCCTAGTAGAATGGGTACAAGGATTCCATTTCCATGCTTATGTCTTGATGCTCTAGCATAGGCTGCCAACTGTCTGGTCACCTCAAGTAATATTATCCTATTTGTAGGATACCTTGGCAACATATAGGGAGGTGAAGGACATCCATGGACCCTTATATAGGTGAATTTTGGAAACTGAATGAACCATGCACCATGCTTCTTCATGAGTTCTTGTGCCTCCGGAGACAATCGGTGATGAATCCCTCCTTGCAATGTCCTGGTGATATACATCGTGAAGGTGTCATTGATTAGCTTGTAGTCATTCCTTGGTGGATGATGTAGTTGAACATAAGAATCACAAACTCTTATTTCTCTGGGTCCTCTCCCAACAACTCCTCTATGTGGTAGCCCTGCATACTCAAAACTTCTGACTAAGGAATATATAACATATGAACTCATGTGAAATGACTTGGTAGAGGCTAGCCTCCCCAACTGCACATCCAGGTTATTACTAATGATTCTAGCCCAATTGAGCTTTCCTTTACCTTGGACAATCACTTGTATGAAGAAGAACATCCATTTGTCGAAGAAGAAGGCTTGGGAGGCACCAGTAACCCGATTGAGTAAGGTTATCAAGTCCTTGAATTCCTCTTGGAAATCAATTCTATGCGGCATATTGGGAATCTTGTTCAAGCGAGGTCTACTCTTGAGTAACCAATTCTTGTTGATGAAGTTCAGATAGGAATCAGGATCATCCTCGTAGATAGACCTAGCTCCTTCCAAACTTTTGTAGATCATGTCTCTCTGCTCCGGGAGATGAAAAGCTTCACTTATAGCTTCCTCTGAAAGGTAGGCTAAGATAGTTCCATCCTCAGCCACGATCGTCCTCGAATGTGAATCATAGTGTCGGGCACATTCAATCATCAACTCGTGACACTTGACTGCAGGAGGGAAACCTACGGCCTTGATGATGCCACTCGCAATTATCCTCTTGGCAACAGGTGACCGCTTGCCGATGTAGGGCGCTTCCTGAAACTTCTTCACATTGAAGTTCCCTAGATTGGTATCTCTGATATTGCTCCACTTGGACACGATCCTGGTCTCCAATTCATTGCTCTTCTGATCCTCCTTGATGAGAGCCTGTCGGGTAGTGGATCCACTGGCCTTGGGGGTCGTCATTTGATACCTACAAGAAACGCTTAAGTTAGGTTTGAGCAGAATATCTTAAGATAGGAGTTTTGAGACCTTTCAAGGAAATAAAAAGATTATAATTTGAAAATAATGTGATAAACCCTTAGACTTGCGAATTTTCAAATTAATATTACTTATGAATTAAATCAGATTGTGAAAGACTTAATCTTACAAAGGATTGATATGGAAAATTAAATTAAATCTTCGATAAGCTTTCAAAAATCTGATTATACATACCTTTTTCTTGATTTTTAGCTATCAACCTTGAAAAAATGGATAAAGGAAAAAGGAAATTTGCTGGACAAGAGGTCTTTGATCTGAATTTCAGACTCTTCCTTTGGATGACTTAACCTTCAATCAGCTTCCAGCCAGCTTTCAATCAGCCTTCAAGTAAGAAATTCGCCTAAGTCTGCTGTAATTCGCATTTCTAATTCTGCTCTCCAAATTCGCATAAGAGAAAATGAATGATTGATTAATGATTTCAAAAACACACCTTTCCTTTATAGGGTGCTCACCTCGTTTTGCCACTAGGCCGACTTGATTAGTATGTAAATAAAATAAAATAAAACCTTTTGCAAGCTGGCCGACTTGATGATAAAATACAAAAAATGTGTTAGAGCGCCAAAATGTGGATTATTTGATTTTTAAGAAAATTTCAAAGCCTAAAGGTTGATTTTAGGTTGATTTTGCCAATCTTAGGAATTGCTTAATCAAGGTATATTTGCTTTATTTAATCAAGGATAAGGCTTAGTGAGTGATTTGAAACAAGAAGAAATGTGCCTTGAAGAATTTTGCTTGTGAATTATTTGAAGAGACAAGGTAAATCTAGAAGATGTTTTTCTTAGACACTAGAATGTCCATGGTATGAGAGAGGTTTAGATCACCTCAAGGAGGCTTGTTTGACTATCTCACTTAGTTATATTGACTCCATTAATCAACATCTTCATGATCTTGACTTTTCACCCTTCATGCTCTTGTCATCATGTCTTTGCCTAGCCCAAACAAGGTGACAAACAGGCATCCCCAAGGATTTCGCCCTGGACCCTTTGGAAGGGTCAAGAGCGATTTTCTTGATTTTGTCTCAATTACCTCATTTTTTACTCCAAATTCCTCTTAAATGTGAGCATATGCTTGCTTTAGCTCAACCAAACCTAGGGATTCAATTCTTTACTTGCTAACATGGGCAAATTTGGTGATGATGAGAATTTCGCTCTGGACCCTTTGGAAGGGTCAGGAGCAAAATTCCTTCTTTAGGTCAAAACTCACCTTTGTTTCATAGACAATCTCTTTTAAGGCAATCTCTAAGGTCCATTCACCTTGATCACTGACTTGGCTCAACACCATCCTGGAGGAAAACATGACATTTTGTGAATTTCGCTCTAGACCCTTTGGAAGGGTCAGGAGCGAAATTCACCTTTTAGGCTTAATTTTCAATCTCCTTCACTTCAACTCATCTTGCAAGGCTTAAATAACCTCACTCTAATCTCAACCACACTCTAGGAATCAAAATCATGACTTGACACAAGGAGGAAATAGTGGATTTGAAGAATTTCGCTCTGGACCCTTTGGAAGGGTCAGGAGCGAAATTCACCTTTTGCTTGCTTATCCACACTCAATTTCATTTTCTTCACTTCAACTCATCTAGACTCCCTCATCTTGAATCCACTTCTCAACTTGACAACATTTGCTTGATCCTCACAAGGTCTAAAAAGGAAAATTCGCTCAAACACCTAGCCAAGGACAGGACCTATCCAGAATTTCGCTCTGGACCCTTTGGAAGGGTCAGGAGCGAAATTCATGTTTAAACTCAAAATTTGCATTTTTTTATAGCCAAAATCTTTCCAAGGCAATCTAAAGAGCTTTTCTCACCTAGGTCTAGGCATGACTTCACTCAAATTTTGGAGAAAAAGATGGTTTTTAGGGTTTTCGCTCTGGACCCTTTGGAAGGGTTAGGAGCGGAAATCTTGTTTTAGGCTTCTTCCTCCATCTTTTTCAACTTGAATCAACCTCAAAAGGCAAGAAAACACTCCTCACTCATCCAAGCTATAAAAACCCAAGTTTGATTTGATTTTGCAAGGAAAATAGGTGATTGTACAATTTTCGCTCTGGACCCTTTGGAAGGGTAAGGAGCGAAAATCTTGGTTTTGCTCAATTCCTTCAAATTCATGGATCACTAGCAACTTGAAGTCACTCCTAAGGACCCCTCCCATCTCAATTCACTTTAGTCTACATTTACCTTGGCATAAAATTGGGAAAAAAGGTGGTTTTAGTGAAATCGCCCTAGACCCTTTGGAAGGGTCAAGAGCGAATTTCCATTTCTAGGACAAAATCTCTACCTTTCATCGCTTTCAAACATTCCCATAGGCAACAACATGTCCATTCTTCCTTTCAACATGCCTAGGATATCAAAATTTGGTCAAACAAAGAAGGAAATGAGCTCTAGGTAGATTTTCGCTCTGGACCCTTTGGAAGGGTCAGGAGCGAAAATCATGTTCTAGGCTTGATTGTTCATTTTTCCAACTTCAATCTCACTCCCTAAGGCTAGAACATTCAAAAACACCTCCAAACATGCCTTAGAAACTAGGAAATTGGTTTGGACAAAGAAGAAATTGAGGTCTTCAAGGATTTTCGCTCTGGACCCTTTGGAAGGGTTAGGAGCGAAATCCTCACTCTTGGCTAGTTTCTCACTTTCTTTCATCTCATTCTCCTCCATACTTGATCAATTCAACTTCCTTTCATCCCAATCAAAACAATCCACCATCCAACTGGCTCTAGGCAAGGTCAAACTAGGTTTTTAAGGCCAAAAGAAGGCAAAATGAAGGATTTCGCTCTGGACCCTTTGGAAGGGTCAGGAGCGAAATTCACCTCCTAGGTTGATTTTCATCATCCCAAGGTCTAAAACCTCCTCTCCAAGGCAAATATACATCAAAACCTTCTCAACTTCGCCTCAAAAGTCAAAAAACTTGATCACATCAAGAGCAAAGTGGAGAAAAGGTAGATTTCGCTCTAGACCCTTTGGAAGGGTCAGGATTGAAATTCATATCTTGGGTCATAATCTTCATCCTTTAATGCTTTCAAACACTTCTTAGGCAAGAACATATCAAAACCTTCACCACATGTCTAAGGAACAAGACTTTTAGTGCAAACAAGGTGAAGAATAGGTGTCTTCTTGGAATTTCGCTCTGGACCCTTTGGAAGGGTCAGGAGGGAAATTCTTGTTTTAGGCTGATTTCACACTCAATTCCATTCCTTTTCATTCCAGACTTCATCAACTTCATCTCTCCCTAGTACCATCATGTCTACTTGACATCCACTTGACTCAAAAATCCTCACTTTCCATGTCTTAGGCCAAAATTGAGGGTCAAATGAGGATTTTCGCTCTGGACCCTTTGGAAGGGTCAGGAGCGAATTTCCTTTTCCAGGCTAACTTCCAAGCTTCAAACATTCTTCCTAAGGTAAAAATGCATTCCAGTCTCCGACACCATGCAGTAGAAATCTCAAATTTGGTAAAGACAAAGGGATAGAGCAGAGAAATATGAATTTCGCCTTGGACCCTTTGGAAGGGTCAGGAGCGAAATTCATGGTTTTGACTCATTTTATACCTTAAAACTCTTTTCCTTGCCTTGGATATAACTTTCCAAGACTTCTTCAATCATCATCAAGTGAATTTGCTCATCAATTCCTGAAATCGCCTCCTGAATCTCCCCTTGGCTACTGACTCTACTTAATAGGCTTTGACCTGGAGGAAAACAAGACTCTGACAAGAAAACAAACATTCCAGACCTACCCTAACCTGAGACCTACCATCTCTTTCACCCAATCTATCCATCTTCATTCCCCTGAAAGGTAAAACTCCTCTGCAAAAACCTTAGGGCTCAAGGTAGACAGTATCTGACTTCCCAAATCCAGACTTTACTCAGCTTTGAAAGAAACCCTAATCTACCCAACCCAGGCGACCACTCACTCACTCAGAAAACCTAGCAAGCAGAGAAAACCTAAGGGAAAGCAAAACCTAAGAAAAAGAGGAGGTCCCCATTCTAATGGGGCGATGTGTGAAATGGTCACAATAGGAAGTCACACCACTTCATAAGAAATGAGTCATCACTCTTCATTGCTTCCCTTTGAGAATGGTAAATTATTCTTCAAATTGATTTCCCTTGGGCGTCTTCCTCAAATGATACTTTCTCCTTTCATATCCTCGAATGTGAGGGAGAGCTCACACCTCTTCATCATGTATGCCCCTTTGGCAAGAGACATACCCTTTCCACCATTAGCACCCTTTGAAAGAGTGCAACTCTTCATTATTTCTGCCTCTTGAAAGGACACAACCTTTCACATTCAGATCTGCACTTTTCATTTATATCAGATCTGCATTTCTAATTCCCCAAATTATCCCCTCAAATGAGGTTCTCTTCTCCCTTTTATATCTCATGTTTGCGAGAGTCACAACTTTTCATTTCGTGTCTTTGACCATTCATTAACTTAATTAAAATTTAATAATATTAAATTGTATTCTTTTATATTTTTATTTTTATTTTATTATTATCATTTATCATTAATTGTATTTCAAAGCAGGGCCATTACATATGATGTGCTTATTCAAATGTTGATTTTCGTCATCATGAAACTTGGCAAAAACTTTCCCTTAAACCATGCAGAAAATCTACATTTAAAAAGTCATAAAGGGCTACTTTTGGCTCCCCATGACAACAAAAGCAAAGGTGGATCATTGTGGTTTTATTATGGGCATTGATACCCCTTGTTTACTGAGGTTCCTTATTCAATTGTAAAAATAATTTGGTGAGTTCACAAACAGTTGGCAACGAACTACCTTCACTTGAGTGTGCTAGATTGAAATCTTGAAAGACATGATCCTAATAAAATGCTTTCCTTCATGATCTAGTGCATTATTTATATGGCAAGATGACAATGCTTCAATTGAAGGCGATAAAATTGATTTCCTAAGGAAGCTTATCTTGTTGCATCTCATTCCCCAAAAGACTTGTCAAAAACAATTTAATTTGTCCTCTACAATACAACACTAAACTAAACAGTGTGTATAGTAAAACTATTCTTCAAATTTCAGAAAGGAACCTCTTGATGGGGAAAGTTTACACTTTCTATCAACACAATCAAATGCACTAAGTACATCCTACTCTCTCTTGGATAAGGAAACTTTGTATGCCGTCAGACTGTCCAAACAAACTGACCTCACGGTTCCTATCATCAGGTCATGACTAAGCTTGGGACAACTCCGGACTAATGTGATTTGTTGGGAATCACAAAGGGGACTTATGCCTACTTTACGGAAAAAAATACAAGACAAATGGTACAAACAACTTTATAACTCCATAGGCCTTACTAACATCAGATTTCAACATTCATGATGCTTTAAAAAGGAAGGGTTAAGAGAGATAATCTATCCTAAGTGAAATAGTTTTCAAGATAGTAGACGAAGCCTTTAAAAACCAAGCCCTGCTTTGCCGGTCTAACACAACTCAACAAAGGCTGGTGCAATCTTCAAAGGGACCACACAAATCTTCAGATTACTAAAAAGCATGTATTGAACTCCAAAAGACATACAACACTCCAATAAAAACATTCAGTAACTGAACTAAAGCTCTTATAAGTTCAGCCTAACCATGCACAGGTATTAACATTCAACTAGTTCCTAATGGTATGAACAAAGACTTCATCATATACTACCATTTCACATTAACAAGCATAAATAAAAATGAATAAATGGAAGAAGGAAGAACCATGCACTCACATGAAATCATACATACATAGATGCTGCAACAATTCTGAAACTTCTTACGAAAATGGGAGAGAGCTTGCTCCCTTTTATAGATTCTAAGAACTGGATGAATGCCCAGAATTTAATTCATTCAATGGCCTAGGTTCCTAACCAAAAATATGCACCATACCCATTTAAGGATACATATCACATCCCAACTAATATGGAACTACCAACAATTAATTTCCTCAAAAAGTAAAATTGGACGAGGCTCAAGACATAAAAAGCTAACTTCCTAGTTGTAGAAATAACTAACTATGGGCATTGTGGTTTATCTTTATTTCAGCCCAAAATAGATATTTTTTTTTACGATATAAATTCTTCTTCAACATTCAAATATTTTTGCCATATGTCTCAGTCTGTTGCTCACTCTTCCCGGACATAATCTTGGAGTTTCATGATGACTGGCCTTATCTCTTGATCAGGAGGTACGAGCGTGCTATTAAACCAGTACTAATTGGTTGCAATCTGATTGTCCATCAATCTTATATCCTGGCTCCAAGCCACTTTCGTGATGTTGTATGTGCGGATTACAGCACATAGTCGGCTAGCAATTTCCATATCACCCTTAGAAAATGGGATCCTGTCATTCCTCAACTGGCTTTTCCAGAGAATCCTAAGTGTGTCCATGTTCATTTTAGGATTCCTATTGTCAATCATATTTTGCAAAAGGTCGGCACATCTTTCTTTGAGAGACTGAATGGTATCTTCACAATCCTCCCACCAGATATCAATAGTGACCATAGTATCTCTTTTGAATATTGAAGCCTGATACCATCCCTTGATGGTTTTGAAGTCATGTTGCTCTATAATTAGATGAGCGGTGGGAATCTTAGCAAAGGTCCACACTAAAGAAGTCAAAAGGTGAAGTGTGGCATAGGATGATTTGTAGAAATTATCAAATCGATCCTTGAGGCTCTCTATGGTTGGATATTTCAATCCTATCCCTGCTAAAGAGTTATCAACTCCTTAAGTACATTGTTTCCTCTTTCGGTTAACTCCACAAACCATTCCCTTGTTATTCTAACACTACCCTCATTTCTTCAAACTCAGTTATTGTCTTTGGTACAAGAGCCGCAGTAGGGACATAAGACTCCTGTGCTTGTTGCAATGGTCTAAGCAAATGGTCAATGTACCTTTCTGCCTGTTCAGCCTGGGCCTTATACATTTCTTTCTCTTCAGTTTCTTTCTTCAGCCTCCTATGTATTGCCTCAGAAGAGTCAAATTCTGTAATCAACAGGCGTAACTTCTTCAACTGATTTATCCGATGGTGGAACAACAACATGCACAACCCTTTTTTTCTATGCATCTTTCTTTCCTTGGTTTTAGGCTATCCTACTTTGGTGAACAAGTCCTCAACACTTAGAGATGCTCTTGTTGATGTTTTCTTATCTATTCTAGTTTGTAATCATACAAGAGGTGTGGGTTGACTAGAAGTGACTATGATCTCTTTCCCTTGCTCTCCAGAAGCTACAACTGACTCAATGTTTACATTCTCATGCTTATCCATAGAAAGAGGTTGGTCATCAGCAGTATCTTGCTCTTTCCCTCCTGTCAATCTTTCTCCAATTTCACTCAATGGTTGTTGATACACTTCCATTTCTTGCTGTTTTGTCCCTCTGTCTATGTCCTCTTCTTTATCATTTGACCCCACAAGCAGGATTTCTCCTTCCTCGGTTTTATTTGCAGAGTTCTCTAAGTCAATGATTTGTACTGCTATTGGAAATCTAGCTCCTCTGGGTTGGTTGTCTCTACAAAGAGTGCTTCCATTTGCAACATAGGAGTGGGCAAGCGCTCTATATCAGTCACATCTCCTGCTACAGTGCAATCCTCTTGAGAGGTGGTTGTAGTCGAGGGTCACCTTATTTTCAACTCCTTGCAGGTAGGAGCCTCGAGTGATGAATTCTTCTTCCTCCTAGACTTTCCAGACGCCTTTGGCTCTTTGCTGGCCTTTTTCTTTTTCTTTTTCTTTTTCCTTTGGCGCTCTTCTTTGCCATCTTCATTTTCTTCATCCCCTTGGGTTGCAGCCTATGCTTCCTCTTCATTCTCAGAGGATTGCGATTCAAGGCCTCCCATTAGGTTATATGTAAACTTCACACCTTCATGCATTAGTTCTTCAGTTTACTGATGTATCCAGGCATTGATGTATCCTTTCAACTCCCTCTTTATCACCTCCAAACTCGTGATTGGATCCTACGACCAATTAAGCAAGGCCAGTGGTTGATCCTTGACAGAATCATGTATATGATGTTGTAGGCTATATCTCCATCATCATCCATTTGATCAAGGGCTCGGGCATACTCATATATCCTTATTTGGTTCAGGATCAATCGAGAACATTTCCTTCTTTGGACCTCAAAGTCATCACTGCAATAGGCCCAATAAACTTTCTATATTTGCCTTGTGCCTGTAATGCCTCCCTTAGGCTTTCCGTCCTAGTCCAGTAGGATTAAATCTTTTCCTACTGGTGTGCTCCTGTAAACCGTATGTTGCCAATTACTCTGCTAATTGATCTACTTGCGCAATGGTTTTCACATAAACGTCTCTATCCCCAATTAGCATTGAAAATGATACCCCTGTGACCACCTTCTCTCTTAGTATCTTTCCTGTTGTGCTTTCCTGTTTGGTTACCTTCACGGGAACCAATTTGTCCGTAGGGTACTTAGGGAGCCTATACATAGAACCTTCAAATCTAGAAATTCTCAAATAGGAGAACCTTGGAAACTGTATGAACCAAGCTCCATATTGCTTCACCAATGCTATTGCTTTCTTAAATAACATTTGTTGCAATCATTCTTGCATTATTCGAACCATTCACATGGTGAACACATCATTCACCCTCTCATACTGGCCTATTGCATAGGCCGGGTTATTCCTCTCGCTCTGGCCAATGTTATGATAGTGCAGT
Source organism: Cryptomeria japonica (assembly GCF_030272615.1). Classification (NCBI taxonomy): domain Eukaryota; kingdom Viridiplantae; phylum Streptophyta; class Pinopsida; order Cupressales; family Cupressaceae; genus Cryptomeria; species Cryptomeria japonica. Next base: position 372,196,032 of record NC_081410.1, on the reverse strand, counting down.
TGGGGGTAGCATTCATGGACCTTCATATGCCTTTCCCAATTTCCAATCTCGCTAAGGCGGATGAGCCCCATAGGAGCACATGGTGAACATCTTCTCCGCTAAGTGCACTAGCTGCTCATGGATATTATCGCTTATTATATGGGCCAAATCTATCATGAGTTTGCTCCCAAAGACTTCTTCTGTGTACTAAAACATCCATTCCTCGAACATGTTCGAGTGTTGTAATATCATGACTCGGCTAAAGACGCTAACCATATCCCCATATTCCTCATTAAACTCACTTACATAGATCTTTTTGGGTACCTTGGTGTGATGAGGCCTCCTTTCCCTGTACCAGTTGTCATTGATCTTATTTTTACATTTGGCTAGGTTTTGATCAAAACAATTATTGGGCTTCCTCTATAAGCACAACTATCAAGTAACGATGGACAAGGATATCAAAGGCCTCTATGATAGCTCAAGGTGTGAAATTTGCTATGATGATCTCATTGACAAAAACCACCCTTGCTGATGGTTTGTAGTGCTTGGCGCACTCCATGATCAACTCATAGTTCTGAATAGCTTGTGGGAAACCAGCAGCTTGTGCTATTTTGCTCTGGACCATCATCTGTGCCCTCCAGGTTGGATTTGGGCCGTACATCCTCTCCTTGAATTGTTGGATATCGATATGTCCAAAATCTGTATCTCCTACGTTTTTCCACTTACTCTGGATTTTGGACTTCCGCAAAACTCCCTGATATTCATATTTCATTTTGTCTAGTTTGTGGCAATTCTCTGCTTTGGATGTCTGGGACGTACTTGGTGCCTTCAGCTTGAGTGCCTTGGAAGAGCTAGCTACCTTAGGAGGCATTTACCCTGCGCACACAAATGCGAATTACGATGGATTTTTCTAGGATTAAATATGGGGGTTCAGCTTGCCAAAAACAGCATTAGCACAATGACAAAAAAGTTTCAATTTAAACCATGCAAATGTAAAGAAGCAGTTTCAAGCATGCAATCAACAGTTTCAGATTTGGGGCAAATTTTCGAGACTTAGGCAAATTTAAACTTTGAATGGTTCAAAAACAACAGGGTAAAATTCGGCATTAGAAAACTTCCTGGAGTAGAGCTTTAATCTACTTTATTGCACAAAAATCGAAATTTATAAAAACCTAAGGAAAAGTTCAGACTTTAGAAAGTTTTTAAGAACAGGACCTAATTCTGTTTTTTATTCAAATCTTGAATTTGACATGGCAAGGTGATTTTTTGTTTTGTTTCCATCCTAGGTTGCATATGTGTTTAACCTAGGGTATATCCTGGGCGACATTTTGAATAAAACTTTCAAGAGAACTAAACCACAAATGTCGATTTTTTAAGCTAGAGTTTGAATTTAGATATTTGACATCAAAATCATACATAGATTTTATCACTTGCTAAAATGGCTACTGGAAAAAAAACAATCCTAGGGAGGAGTACTTTGATGGGTTTTGCTTGTTTGCAACGATTTCCTCCTCCCACAAGTTTTTGCTTGGATGGAACCTATTTCCTCTCCTAACGTGGTTTTGGGCTGCAACGCCTTTCTCCTTTGGCGTGATTTTTCTTCTAATGATTTGCTTGTCAATGCTTTTCTCCCCTTCAATGGTTTGATTATGTGCAATATCTTTGAAGGGGAACGATTCTCTCTACAACGATTTGTGCTTGCTTTCCACAATTTCTTGGCCCGAAATGTCTTGTTCTAAATCGCTCTTTTCCTTCGTTGGCCTAAACAATTTGCTCAGGATCGCTGTAATGTCCCCACTTTAGCAGTTGACCAAGTGTGTGTGCGTTAGCCTTGTTCTACATGGTCCCGAGGGCTAACGAAGGGTTTAAGGGGATCCTGGAGTGTTTTGGCCTAGTCATTTCCAGTTTGGGCCAAAACGAAGTTGATTTACTCAGTTTCAGGCATACTTACTATTTTTAGTAAGTCAGCAGGACATAGTGGAGGCCAGTTTTGGTGTTTGGATTTGATACTCCTCGGTGGGAGCTTTCCGACAAGCTATCATTCGCATTATTTGGAGTCCGATTGCTAATACATTTTAATGCCTGAAGTTTTATTAAAGTAACATTTAATTTAATTGTAAATTATTAAAGTGTTACTCTAATATTTATTTTATGGGGATCTGTACCCAAGGGAGACATAAGTGAATATTTTAATATATATTTTATATTGCTCATCTTTATCCCACACTACCCATGAGAGTTGAGCTGACCCTTGGAAAAAGAATAAAAGAAAGCGTTTGTGGCTTCATTAGATATGTTGAATATGAGAAGAATTGGTATGTGTGAGTTGCAGATCCGTTCTTGGCATTAGAGGACGTCTATCCTCTCTTGTGACATTCTAGACGTCATTCCCCTGGGGTTTGGCCTTTGGAATCCATTGCTATCAACTTCATTATCAGGCAGATTGGGTGCATTTCCAGCTACAGACAGATTTAATGTTTGTTCATATCTTCTTCCCTACTTGTCCGATGCTTATTGCATTTGGAGGAGATGATTTTATGAAGATATTGGACCTGCTGAAGACAAATTAATATTGCTGCGACACTATTCACGCGGTTACTATTCACGCGGGTACTATTCACGTGGTTACTATTCACGCGGGTACTATTCATGTCACTGTAGCAGCAAGATTGAAAATGATTGCTGGAGTATTATGTCAATAATGCTAGAATAATTAGTGAGTTGATAATCTGCCATGTATTTGATTTTATTAAAATCTGAAAATAACATCTTATCAGCAGGAGTTAAATTTTCAGTTTGCATATTATTGTAGTTTCATTCTTGTCCATATTCTGTGATTTCAATTCCATGTAGAACAACCAACATTTCATTTCCGGAGCCATAAGGGAATTTAAAACATTAAACGGAGAAATAAGGAGTTGGATGCAAACTGTTTGATAAAATTCCTAGCAGCAATTGGTAGGGTTTTTTGGGCATTCTGGGGTGTCCATTACAGTGGTATCAGAGCTATAAGTCCTGCCATCCTGTGGAGGTCTTACAAAGACTTTGGAACAGCCAGATAGAGGGAAAAGTGTTTGACAAAATATCAAAACACTAAAATCAGAAATTAATGAATTAAAAAACATGCTAAGCATGTATGTTTAAGCATGCAACAAGGGCCTTATAACTTCCGCCATACCAAAGCAAGACAAAACAGAAATTTGAACTCACAGAGTGAGAAGTCTAGTTCATCCGTGCAGGTGGACATAGAATCCAATCATACAGACATAGAGGAGATATTCTTTGATCAGGACAGCAGTATGGGTGACCGAGATGATAGGAATACCGGTCCAGATCAGGGGGAGGTAATGTTCAGACAGTTACTGGTTACGTTAGAGCAAGGGCAGCATATGCAGCAGGAGCAGAATAGGCGAATGGACATGATGTTGCAGCTTATGGCTAGACAGATGGGCGTCAATATTAATCCAGGTGATGCCAACAATGGAAACAATAACAATGGGGGAAACGATAACAATAGGGGCAATGATAATAATGGAGGCCGAGGCAACAACAATGGCCCTGAGAATAACATTAATGGTAATAATGGACATGGCAACAATGGGAATGAGGCGGATAACTTTAGACACGTTGCACGCCCAGCTCGAACAGCGAGCTCGAGACCTCTTCTACCCACCTTCCCACCTAGGGATTCGGTTCAACCAGTGGACGAACCGCAGATTACTGAGTTACAGGGTCAGTTCAGGAGGGACTGGGAGGCCAATGGACCTAAGTTTCAGGCAGATATTTCCCTCAGAGATTATATGGACTTGAGGATGAGACATATGCCTAGAGCAGGAGGGAGGAATCAAAATTTTGAGCTGAGAAAGAAAGTTGGAAAACTTTCCTTGCCTTATTATGATGCTTCAGGGAAGATGACCGCACGAGCTTGGGTGCAGAAGGTAGATACATACTTGCAGCTAAATCTTATGCCTGAGGAGGAGGCTATCAAGTATGCGGCTATGCATTTGGACGCCGTTGCGCATGAATGGTGGCATCATGGCATGGTGACTCTGGGGCATAATCAGATTACATCCTATGAGGAATTCACAGAAAGATTGATTGAGAGATTTGACACTAGGGATCCCGAGTTACATTTCAAGGAGCTAGCACAGTTAAAACAGTCAGGCTCTGTGGATGCTTACATCGCCGAGTTTCAGCGTTTGTCTATACTTGTTACTGATATCTCTCCTAGGAGATTGGTGGTGTTATTTTGTGATGGGCTTGCTGATCCATTACGTGGTTGGGTGAAGGGACATGATCCACTCACCTTAGCAGAAGCAACTAAAAAGGCACGAGATTTAGCCCCTTCGGTATACAAAGGAAAATACCATTCAACAGATTCTTCCTACCGCAAGGACAAAGACAAAAACCATTTCAGAAAGAGTATAACAAACCCAAAGAAGGATCAAAAGGACTAGACAGTGAAACCTTGAATGAACTTCGAAAGAAGAAACTGTGCTTCCAGTGTAGAGAGCCTTGGGACTTATCTCATAAATGCCCTCTCAAGGCTAAGGCAAATCAAATGGAGTATTTTTCAGCAGAGGAGTCAGAGTCAGAGGGGGAGGATCAGCACTCCGATTCAGATGAGGGTAACACGATAGAGGAAAGCAGCATTCCTAAGAATGATAGATCGTTGGCACGCTTGACACGGGCCCAAAAGGCAATCACATTTAAGGTCAGGGGTACTATCCAAGGGCAGAAAGTGATATCTCTCATTGACATTGGGGCTACACATAACTTCATAGATGCGCAGTTGGTAGCCAGGAGAGGGTTACAGACCGAGGAGCATGATGGGTTTAGAGTCATGGTGGCTAACGGTGACAAATTATTGTGCACTCGGAAGATATCTAAACTTCGCATTAGGTTTGGAGATGGCTATGAGTTGGAGGATGAGTTCTATGTGGTGGACATGGGAGATTATGATGTCATCCTCGGCATGACATGGATGGCTTCACTAGTTGAGTTCACACTCAACCTAGCGAAATTGGAGATGAGATTCCAGCATGAGGGCAGAACTGTGATACTTAGAGGACTTTCGGACGGAGGCTGCAGAGTAGTGTCCTTGAGGAGAATGCAGAGACCTTTTTCGTCATGATGACATAGAGTGGGCGGCAGAGTGCTACATTATGCCAGCTTCATCAGAGCCACAGGTAAAGAGTCATCCACCAGATATCCAAAAGATACTTGACAGACACGCTAAAGTATTTGGCGATATTCCTCATGGGGTTCCTCCTGACGGGGGGATGGAGCATGTTATTGAGCTCGAGGAGGGAGCCAAACCAGTTATGATTACCCCTTATCGTCATCCTAAGAAACACAAGGATGAGATAGAAAAGGCAATTAAGGAGTTGTTGGAGATGGGGCACATTAGGCCTAGCAAAAGCCCATTTGCTTCAGCAGTAGTACTGGTGAAGAAGAAGGATGGGACGATGCGCATGTGCATCGATTACAGGGCACTGAATAAGAAAACAATTAAAAACAGGTATCCCATTCCTAGGATTGATGAGCTGATTGATGAGTTGCATGGGGCATGCTTCTTCACCAAAATTGATTTGCGATCCAGATACCATCAGATCAGGATGAGGGCAGAGGACATTGAGAAAACAGCCTTCCGATGTCACTATGGCCACTTTGAGTTTATGGTTATGCCTTTTGGACTAACCAATGCACCCGCTACATTTCAGAGTTGTATGAACAAGGTATTCAGGGAGCAGTTGAGGAGATTTGTCTTGATCTTCTTTGATGACATCTTGGTCTTCAGTAAGACCTGGGAGGAACATTCACAGCATTTGGGGGAGGTATTATCTATCCTAGAGAGAGAGTCTTTGTATGCCAAGGAGTCTAAGTGTGAGTTTGGTATGACAGAATTACTATACCTTGGGCATATTATTAGTGCAGATGGAGTTCGAGTAAACCTTGAAAAGATTAGAGCTATAGTTGATTGGCCTACTCCTACGAACCTCACACAGCTTAAGGGATTCTTTGGTCTTTGTGGATTTTACAGAAGGTTTGTTAAGGGTTTTTCACAGACGGCCGCACCTTTGACAGATCTCACCAAGAAGGGGGCCTTCGTGTGGACAGGGGCAGCACAGAGGTGTTTTGAGCATTTCAAGCAGGTAATGTCTTCATGTCCAGTTCTAGCTCTACCAAATTTCACGAAGCCTTTTGAGCTTCATTGTGATGCATCGAGTGATGGGATTGGAGCAGTATTGATGCAGGAGAAGCATCCCATTGCATTCGAGAGTAGGAAGCTCTGGGGAGTTGAGAGGAGTTATTCTGTCTATGACCGGGAGATGTTGGCCATAATGCATGCATTGGCCAAATTCCGATCATATTTGGTAGGTGGGCATTTTGTGATCAAAACTGATCACAACAGTATTAAATACTTCATGAACCAGCGCGATCTTAATGACCGGCAACAGAAATGGGTTACTACATTGCAGGCTTATGACTTTGACATAGAGTTTGTCAAAGGTAAGAAAAACGTGGTGGCTGATGCCTTATCTCGGAGACCTCACTTATGTGCTCTGGCAGAGATTTCAAGAGATCGGAGAGATCGGATTATAGCAGAGTATGTCGGAGATGCTTGGGCTTCTGGATTGATTTCAGGTACTATACAGGATGATCGCTATGAGGTGATAGATGGATTCATCAGAGTTCAGGACAAGGTTTATTTGATTCCGTCATCACATTTGAGAGGGGTGATACTGAAGGCATTTCATGATGCACCCACAGCTGGGCATCCGGGGATCTTCAAGACCTACAGGCAGATCCGAGAGCGGTTCTCATGGAGAGGGCTCAAGGATGATGTTCAGAGGTATGTCAGGGAGTGTGCGGTTTGTCAACAGAATAAGGGAGAGCACACATTTCCTGCAGGTTTATTACAGCCCTTGCCCATTCCTGATAGGAAATGGGAAAGTATTTCGATGGACTTCATCACTGGTTTACCACGAGTGCAGGGAAGAGATTGCATCTATGTGGTGGTGGACCGCTTGACGAAGTTCGCTCACTTCTTTGCTATTCCATCCATTTACACAGCAGCACAGGTGGCAGATCTTTTCTTTAGAGAGATATTCAGGTTACATGGGTTGCCCAAATTCATTGTCAGTGATCGGGATAGTAAGTTTATGAGTGTTTTTTGGCAGGAGTTGTTTAGGTTGTGTGGTACAAATCTTACACCTAGCACTAGTTATCATCCGCAGACAGATGGGCAAACAGAGATTGTGAATAAATGGGTGGAGGGATATTTGAGGAACTATGTAACTGCACAACAAAAGGCTTGGGTTAGATGGTTGCATATGGGAGAGTATTGTTATAACACCACTTATCATATGTCCATCAGGATGACTCCTTTCATGGTACTCTATGGTTATGACGCACCTAGCTTCATGGATTTAGTTTTGGGGGACAGCAGAGTGCCCAAAGCCAAAAACTTATTGCAGGATAGTCAGGACATCCTGAAAGTGCTCAAGGAGAATATACAGCAGGCCTAGAATCAACAGAAATTGTACGCTGATCAGCACCGAATAGAGCGCAGTTTCGAGGTAGGGGATACGGTTTACTTGAGGCTACAACCATATAGACAGTCATCGCTCAAGAAGAGCGGAGCTGAAAAGTTGAAGCCTAGATTTTATGGTCCCTACAGGGTGATTCACAGAGTGGGCGAAGTCGCCTATGAGCTTGAGCTTCCAGAGGGCAGTCGGGTGCACAATGTGTTTCATGTGTCTAGGCTTAAGAAAGCCATTGGTCAGAGTGTAGTGCCTTCTGCAGATTTATCCCCTTTGGATGAGGAGGGGAAGCTTGTGTTAGTACCCGAGGCTATTCTGGACACCAGAGAGAGGAAGCTTAGAAACAGGATAGTGAAGGAGTATTTGCTCAGATGGAGAGACCTGTTGGAGGAGGATTCTACATGGGAGAGTGAGCAGGTTATTCAGCAGGCTGGACTGAGATTGCTTGAGGACAAGCAATTTCAAGGGGGGCGGACTGTAATGTCCCCACTTTAGCAGTTGACCAAGTGTGTGTGCGTTAGCCTTGTTCTACATGGTCCCGAGGGCTAACGAAGGGTTTAAGGGGATCCTGGAGTGTTTTGGCCTAGTCATTTCCAGTTTGGGCCAAAACGAAGTTGATTTACTCAGTTTCAAGCATACTTACTATTTTCAGTAAGTCAGAAGGACATAGTGGAGGCCAGTTTTGGTGTTTGGATTTGATACTCCTCGGTGAGAGCTTTCCGACGAGCTATCATTCGCATTATTTGGAGTCCGATTGCTAATACATTTTAATGCCTGAAGTTTTATTAAAGTAACATTTAATTTAATTGTAAAATATTAAAGTGTTACTCTAATATTTATTTTATGGGGATCTGTACCCAAGGGAGACATAAGTGAATATTTTAATATATATTTTATATTGCTCATCTTTATCCCACACTGCCCATGAGAGTTGAGCTGACCCTTGGAAAAAGAATAAAAGAAAGCGTTTGTGGCTTCATTAGATATGTTGAATATGAGAAGAATTGGTATGTGTGAGTTGCAGATCCGTTCTTGGCATTAGAGGACGTCTATCCTCTCTTGTGACATTCTAGACGTCATTCCTCTGGGGTTTGGCCTTTGGAATCCATTGCTATCAACTTCATTATCAGGCAGATTGGGTGCATTTCCAGCTACAGGCAGATTTAATGTTTGTTCATATCTTCTTCCCTACTTGTCCGATGCTTATGCCATTTTGAGGAGATGATTTTATGAAGATATTGGACCTGCTGAAGACAAATTAATATTGCTGCGACACTATTCACGCGGGTACTATTCACGCGGTTACTATTCACGTGGGTACTATTCACGCGGTTACTATTCACGCGGGTACTATTCATGTCACTGTAGCAGCAAGATTGAAAATGATTGCTGGAGTATTATGTCAATAATGCTGGAATAATTAGTGAGTTGATAATCTGCCATGTATTTGATTTTATTAAAATCTGAAAATAACATCTTATCAGCAGAAGTTAAATTTTCAGTTTGCATATTATTGTAGTTTCACTCTTGTCCATATTTTGTGATTTCAATTCCATGTAGAACAAACCAACATTTCATTTCCGGAGCCATAAGGGAATTTAAAACATTAAACAGAGAAATAAGGAGTTGGATGCAAACTGTTTGATAAAATTCCTAGCAGCAATTGGTATGGTTTTTTGGGCATTCCGGGGTGTCCATTACATTTTCTGGAGTTGATTGTGCTTTTTGTTCTATTGTTCAAGAGGGATTTAAATTCAATCTTGTACACTTTGAGCTGCTAATTGCATTTGGAGATATAGGTTTGGTTTTCAGACTTGGTCTTGCAGACTGTGAGTTGTTTATCACGTTTGAAGCTAGTGTACAAATCTCAAGCAAAGGGGGTAACTTGCAGGCTTTGTGCTGCTTTTCTTTTCTATGTTTGTGCATAAGAGGTGCATCATGTAGTTAGACTTCGAGCTGCTAAATATTGTGCTTGGTTAGTAGAAAATCATTTAAAAGGGTTGATAGGAGAATAGATAGTTGAAGACTTTGAGCTTTCTTTTTTTTTTTCCCGTCCCGGGGAAGTGACGGAGGTCTTTGTGCTTTCATGGAAACTTTGCTTCCCTTTATGTTCCAAAAATCCTAAAAAAATGTCTCATTTCTTTATTTGTTGTTATTTATTTCCAATTGCTATTACTTTTCTGTGAAGAGAAAAGAGTATAGTTTTTCTTGAAAGAAGAAGAAAGATTGTCGTCTCACCCGTATTAGATTAGTTTAGTTTGTAGATAGGGGGAGCCTTCCCTAAATTAGGAGAGTATCATACTCACACACTATGGCCGAAACCACAATTTTGCACATCCCCCAGGTGTACAAAATTTTCAACCAACACAGCTAACTAGCTTCCTACCTTTGATCATCTTGGCAATTTTCAAATCTAGGGTATTCATGTGCTCAATCAAGGTATTCTGCACATGCTGAAAATTATTCACTAGCTCCAGTTTTGGCTCAATCACATGCTATTGAAGTTCCATCTTGATACGTGGGCTGTCCTAGACCCTCAAGGACTAGCAATGATAAAAATGGTGGAAAACATCCTTTAAGGAGATATAGGAAATGGTTTGCATCACTACAAAATGATCGCAAAGGTCAAGACAAGAGAAAATGATTTGAATGCATCACTTCAAATGTTTGATTCAGCTAAAAAATCTTTGTGCAGGAGTAACAACTTAACAATACACTCATAAGACCTATTAAAATCCCAATCATGCCTTCCAAGATTCTTTGAAAACCTTGCAAAAACTAGCAATGAACAAATCTATCTCCCACTAGAAAATAATGGTGAACTAATATGGAGAGACCGTAAACATCAATTTAAGTGTTTTTATTTGATGTATACTTTAAATCAAGGTCAACTATCTTAAGGCGGTTGTAGCTATCATATTCATAGCCAAGCGAAAACAATCCTATCTCACAATCTGCTTTCCCAAACCCAATTATTTTTCTTATATCACAGGATCTAAAAGGTATTGCCACTTGACATGATGGCTAATCATATTGTTTTCCTTGTATAGCTAGATTGCAATTTTAGGCATCCATTGTCAAGTAATATTGGTCCAAACATATGATTTGAAGTTCATTTCTTGGCTTCCAACTTACCATCATGTAACTCACCTACATTTGCCACTTAAATCCCTCTTTTCGAATTCTTTTCATATAACCTTTACCAAACAAATTAACATTTTTTGCATGATTTTTATAGTACTACCAGTTAAACATCTATATTCATGTTTTTCATACCACATTGTTAAGTAAACATAACCTCATCATGTGAAACCTCACCATTTACCACTAACAAGGTGGAGAGCCCCCAATTATACTGGTGGGGGGTGAGGGTGAATTAGTATAACAACAAAATTTTACTTTTCAATACTTAATTAACCACAATAACAATATTCCAAAACTTAACCACCAACAACATTAACAACAATGCAAGATCTAGTAGTTGGTAACACAAGAAGAACACATGATTTATGTGGAAACCCTTGCGGGAGAAAACCATGGCAAAATATTGCTTGTATTAGAATATTCTCACAAACTTTGTAGGTACCAACCAAAAGGAGACACCAATCCCCTTTAAATGATTTGTAGGCACCAACCATTGGAGACATCAATCCCCACAACTGAACACCAACTCAGCAAGAGACACCAATCTCCTTGAATATGAGGCACCGATCTCTACTAACAAACAATAGGTCCTCTTAAAAAATGCCTTAAATCAGCTATAGATTACTTAAATGACTGCTCCAAATATCTCTAAGATCTGACTTAACAGCCTCCAAAAAGTCTACGCAAAATATCTCTAAAATTCTGCAATGTTTCCGTTCAACATCTTGCAATAATTCACCTTAAGGTCTTCTAACAAATCTGCAATTATTCGTCTTGATGCCTGCTCATAAACTTGGATTAAATCTGCTCCAAAAATCTGAAATTGTATTCTTTAGATCTGCTCTGGAAATAAAAACAATTTAAAATGAATTACTTGTTTAATGAGACCCTTTTCAATCTTCTATTTATACATGCTTTCACACCTCTTTATCCAATGATGCACCTATTCAAAATAGGTCGCCCAAGGGCAGTAGATAATATTTATTTGATATTTGTTTGCTTGCCCAAAGTGGGCATTCAAACCAAGGAGGTCAGCCACACCAAAAAAATTATTTTGCAATAATTAAAATATTGAGAGGGGGCGCCAAAGCCCAAGGGTCGGCCCTCGAAAATATTTTATTTTATTTTATTTTGATTTAAATTCAACCACACATGGTTTGTGCCATGCATAAATATTCATGCAATTAAATATTTAAATTGCATCCTTACTTGTCCAACAAATTCCCAAAAAATGGTTCCATAAATTTGGCACAATCTATCCTTTATTAACTTCGCCTCTAATTTGACCTATGAAATTTATCCTCCATTAACTTCACCTATGATTTGCCTTATGACATCAACGACAATAATCCAACACAATGTATCAATCATGCCTCTCAAGCTCTTTTGCCTAGCACGTGTTACTTGATCATGCAAAACATATTGTATAGCCACTTAACTCCCGATTGCTTTTCCTTATTTGTAAGGACCAAACTCTTTTTGTTATGCTCTTTGTTGCTCATTGAATGAACGAAAGAAATAATGTCAAGATTAAATGATGTAAAGCCATGGAAGTTTCTACTTTTCTATATAGACCAAAGTCAGCCCTTAAAAAAAATGTTGTTTTTCCTAAAATAAAATAGGGGTGCAATAGAGATTAGCTCTTTCAACCTTTTAACGTACACGAGCCCCTAAGTTTTCTTCCCTAGCTTAGTGCTCTAGATCTCTACTACAATCCTATTACCATAACCAAGTACAACTCCCAAAAAGATTTTCTTTGATTGTCCCAAACATTGATGAAAATCTTTCTCTATTTATTATTCTTTATTCCGCTAAAAATTGTTTGAAATTACTAACACTAGTAGCCTAGGTCACTATGTCCATTTACGACCAAAATTACAAACTACAAATCAAAATATTAATAAGCATCTTGGTTACCTTAGTAACAAACTTTGGTAATTTACTCTTCCCTATTTATAGAAGACTCTCCATTGTTCCAGACTCTATCAGTGACCATGTTGGCGATCCTTGAGGTATCCCCCTTCTCTAATTCAAATGTCCATACCTAGCTTGGCTTCTTTTTCTCAATCACAAACCTCCTCTTCATTGGTATATTGTTTGTACTAATATATACTAAAAAAGGATACTACTAAATTTGAAACCCAATTCACCTATTCTCAAGAAAAAAGGTGCACCCTCCTACCCAAAGTTGTGGCTAGATTCCCTTCTTCAACCTCAAATTTGTTGTAAGAAGGTAACGAGGGAATACACATTTGTTGGAGAGTGTATGCACACTTATTTATTAACGAGGAAGGAAGTTACATGATCATAAATTATACTTCAATACAAGATCTATTTTAAGTAGTAGCATACCCATATGGAGTCCAAACTCAAATCCCACTATGGTACAAGTTTGGGTTCAATGCAAATTTGTTGTACTATATGCCTGTTGCCTTGATATGCCCTAGATTTGTCTTTACCTAATGCAAACCAAGATACCCACAACCAAAATGTGTCATCAATACAAAAATTCAATTCATCATTTCACAAATATGTTTGAGTTGTTCCTCAAACTGCTTTATTGCACAATTTGATCACCAAGGTTGTTTGAATTTTGTGAACAAACACACTTATACTAAGAGGGGGGGTTGAATCAGTATAAGATCAGCTTTTCAATTTTTAAACTTTAGCAAGCACAAAATAATGACCAAAAGCATCCACAAAAGTAAGATCCAACAATTAGAACACAAGATGCACATACGATTTACACGGAAACCCTTGCTAGAGAAAACCACGGCAAAATATTTCTTACATTGGAAACTTCTTAAAATCTTGATAGGTACTGTTGTCACAAAAGCTTGCACCCTTGCTGAGCTATCAACTCAACAACCTCTTGAAACATGGAAACAACCCCGAAGTGTGGGACCTTGCGCAAGGCGATTGAATCTCTAGAGAAGGCCGGCTTCCTTCTCAATCCAGGTGCAGGTGTTGAACCAACTCAAAACTTCAAACCTTACTCCTAAGCCTATCCTAACAACTTGCAAAAGAAAAGGGAAGAGAAAAATTCTTAAAATGAAAGGAGGTGATGCACCAAGATAAGAGATGTTTCTCTCCCCACACGAAATGGCACAAAGAATCAACTGAAATACCCAGGAGATGCACAAACTTCAGTTGCATGAATGACCTCAATGCACGTATGGAGGTTAGAATTTGTTGAATGTCAAAGGGGAGAAGATATCCTTCAAGTCACACTCAGAAATAAATTAACACAACATACATGAGAGAAGAGCCACAAAACATACACCTATGATGAAGGTAAGGAAACATACACAACATGCATAAGTTGAAGGAAGGCAAGAATTATAATTTCAATTCATTCAAAGGCCAATGGCCAAAACTACAGTTGCAGAAATGCAAGATAAATACAAGAGAAGTGGAAGAGCATAGAATAGCTCAAGCCAGCAGGGAGAGAACCCTTTACAATGAGGCATAACAACCTTATACAGAAAAACTAGTTGCAAGAGTTGTTCGAGTATTAAAAAGCTTGAGTGTCGATCACACCATCTAGAAGTGTTGCAAGCTGGAAGGAAGTTGGGAAGACTTCGGAAGCTCGGGCTATCGAAGTTCGGGAGACAAGGAAGGAACTGCGGAACCTCCGGGTTCCGTAGTTCCGGGAAGGAGAAAGGAGAGGCAGCAAGGGACCACGGAACCTTCGGGCTCCGAAGTTCTGGGAAAAGAAAAGGGCAAGGGAAAGGAACTTCGGAACTTTGGGGTTCCAAAGTTCCAGGGAACTAGAGAGAAAAGGAAGCAAAGGAAGGAACTACGGAATCTCGGGGTTACGGAGTTCCGGGGAACTAGAGAGAAAAGGAAGCAAAGGAAGGAACTTCAGAACCTCGAGGTTCCGAAGTTCCGGAGAACTAGAGAGAAAAGGAAGCAAAGGAAGGAACTTCAGAACCTTGGGGTTCCGGAGTTCTAGGGAACTTCCTCCCGACAAGACAACACTTCACATTTCATAAATCCACTACTTTTCTCTTTGATCAACTGGGGCAGCACTGGTCCATGGAGCATATCTCTAATCGGTTCTCACTAATGGACCAAGGGTGTCATAAAATGACAACATTTTTGGCGATTTCTACGGGATGCTTGCCTGCTAAGCATGAAGTCCAGAAGCCTTGAGCATCCATTGGGCACTGAGTCATTGAAAAGACCCAAAACATGTGTGCACCATCAATTGGAGGGCAACTGGAAACTAGAGCGCACACCCTCTTAAGGAGGATGCGGCAGGTGCACAAGCACTTATGAAGGCAAAACAACTTCTAGTCTAATATTTACGTAGTCATCAACACCCTCTTCAGAAGCACGGCTTGAGATGAATCCCATTCATTAGGATTGGAAAAACTTCGCCATCAAGCCTGGAGAGATGAAATGCATTGGCTTCCTTGCAACTATTGATGACATATGAACCACTCCAGATAGCATCAAATTTGGAGTGTCGCCCAACTTTGGCTTTGTCTACATCCCACTTTAGAGCTAGATCTCCCTCTTTGAAGACCCTATTAGTAGCCCTTTTGTCGAAAACTCTCGACCTGCTCTTGATGAGTCTCAAGCGTATGCATAGCCTGACCTGTAACCTCTTCCAGCTCCATCAGCTCAACTAGCCTTACTGTCATAGGATCATTCTCTGTCAATTCCAGCTGATGTGTTAATTCAAGAGAGGGTAACTCTAGGGAAGTTGGGAGTCTTGCTTCCTTCCCATATACCAGCATGAAAGGGGAGTTACCGATCGCCCTCTTGGGCATGATTCTGTCAACCTGTAAGGTTGTCCTCAACTTAGTATGCCATGCCCTCTGATTGTCTTCAATCGTCCTTTTAATTATCTTGATGAGGTTCTTGTTGGAAGATTCAGTTAAGCCATTACCCTAAGGGTAATAATTGGATGACGTCTTCAAGTATACACCATGCTTCACTGCCCAAGAACTGATTTGGGTTCCAACAAATGCCTTGGCATTGTCTGATATGATGGTGGAGGGGACATCAAATCTTGTCACAAGTCCATCAAAGAATTCCAATACTAAGGCGTCAGTGGCATCCCTCAATGCAACTACCTTTATCCACCTAGTGAAGTAATTGGTTGCGGCCAAGATCCATTTGTGGCCAGCACTAGAAGGTGGATTCATCATGCCAATGAAGTCTAAAACCCATTGTGTGAATGGTTGATCTGCTTAGATGGGGTGAAGAGGTAGGGCAGCTAGTCTTTGCTTTCCAGAGAAGAAAGCACATTTCTTCCAATTCTTCACCCATCTATGTGAGTCATTGAATAAGGACGGCCAGTAATAACCAGCCCTCATTACTTTAATAGTTGTAGTCATTTAAGAGAAGTGGCCACCTGAAGAGCCATCATGAAATTTTTCTAACAATCTGCTTACTTCATTTTGCTCGATAAATCGTAACAAGACTCCATTAGAGTCTCTTCGAAAAAGGGTGCCATCCACTAAGACATAGGGGATGGACTGCAACCTGAAATGCCTTCTTTTGGTCCTTTCCAGACCTTGGGGGTATCTACCTTCCATTAAGAAGGTGGTCATGTCACTTACCCAATTGAATTAAGTGTCATTGCTAGTTTATTGATCCTCTTGTAACACAAGGGCGACCTCTAAAGTAGTCTCAGAAGATGAGACAAGTTGTTCACATAGGCCCGTACCTCTCACAAACTTGGTGATCTTGATGTTGTTGTCATATTCCATGACCCTGGCTATCCACCCAGCCCTCTTCTCACTGATGTCCTTGTTTAGAAGGAAATCCTTGACACTTGCATGTGGAACTAAGAGTTGGATCTTGTTGTTAGACAACATGTGTTTGAACGTTTTTGATGCCCTTACAACAGTGAGGACCTTCTTTTCTACATAGCTATACTTAAGCTCATAGTCCTTTAACCCCTCACTAAAGAAAGCAATAGGTTGCTCCAAATTATCATTGTTCAGCTGTGTTAGGACAACTGAGATGTTGGATTCTCCTCCAAAGGTATAGAGGATAAAATCCCTTTCATAGTTAGCATCATAGTTGGAATACTCGCAACTCGGCTAGACTCGCCAAGCCCCTGGGAAAAAAACTCGGCAAAAACTCGGCAACTTAAAAACACGCTTAAATTTAATAAAAAATGCATTTTTTTTGCAAAATTTAGTGAGAAGATGCATCCAATGAGTCAATAAATGATAACACAAAAGAAACAAGCTGATTCTAGATATATTTAAATGCAAAGTGTCTACAAAATCGCATCCTCATGAGGAATACTGATGGCTAGAAGCCTGAAAGCAATATAGTAAATATTTTTTGTAAAACCAAAATTAAATACATCATTACAAATTACAATTACAACTTTCTCTTCCCAGCTCTAGCAAAAACTCGGGGAGAGGTAGAACTAGAGGGTCTAGTCCAAGAAGTTTGCAGTGGGCACGATTGTGCCTCCTCGCTCGGTATGGTTGGCTCATCCTCCATCCTAGATGAAGCTACGTCTCCACCTACTTCTGGCACTGGCAATGAATCCTCATCCTCCTTAATGTCATCCAGTGTGAAACCAAATCCACCCCCCTCCTTTGTAGCCTACCTCTCCAAATCATTGATGTCATCCTCTATAAACAATGGACGTTGCTCCTGTGATATCTAGTCAATGTAAGGATCTATATCATCCAAATCAATTGGACCAGGTAGTGCTTCCTCTACCTTCCTTATGCGCAACTGAAGATTATATTGCACAAAGACAAGGTCATTGAGGCATTTTTGAGCTAACTTGCTCCTCTTCTTCATGTCGATGGCCTCAAACAAGCTCCAATTGTGCTCACAACTGGATGAACTACACGGTTGAAATAAGCTTTTGAGGGCAATTTTTTTGAGATTTGGGGTATGTCCACACCCAAACTTTTCCACCAAGCATCTGTAAATTAAAATTAGGTTGAGGGTAGCACCCCTCATTGGGGTCTGAGGTTGAGAAAGAGGGATAGAGAGATAGGTCTAGATCTTGGGGAAGAGAGGAGAGAGTAAGATAGAGAGTGGTAGAGAGTGGGATAGAGGAAGAGTGATAGGGAGATAGATAGGTCTAAAATTTGGGGCAGATAAAGTGAGTGAGATAGAGAGAGTGAGAGAATGTTGATAGGAGTATACTGATTACTGAAATTTGATTGTCTGAAAAATTAAAAGATCTTCTAAAACCTAGAATTTTAATTATAACTCCTAGAGATCTAAAACCACTCTCAAACATCCTACCAATATATACATGAAATATAACTCACTTATACTTAAATGTTATATTTCATGTATATATTCTGACGAAGAGAATGAAACTGACCTGAAAAAACAAAAATGAGATAAGTTTTTGAAATGTTTGGGCCTCTCTTTTTAGTGTTGCCGAGTTTTTTTTAGAAACTCACTGAGTTTTGTGAAAAACTCGCCAAAAACTCGACGAGTTTTTATGGCGAGTAAAAGTCATAAAAACTCGCCTTGAAGAAAAACACGCGAGTTTTTAACTACTCGCAGAGTTTTCAGCGAGTAGTCCAACTATGATTAGGATTGACAAGAGTAGGGGCTTGAGCAATTGCTTGTTTAAGCTTCTCAAAACCGGCCCTTCCCTCCTTGGTCCAACTGAAAACCAAATTTTTCTTCAACATGGAAGTGAGGGGTTTTACCATGGTGGCAAGGTTGGGAGTGAACCTCTTCATAGTTGATCCTACCAAGGAAACTTTGCAATCCCTTCTTGTGACTGGAGAGTGGGAGAGAAAGAATAGCCTCCACT
Organism: Cryptomeria japonica; assembly: GCF_030272615.1. Taxonomy (NCBI): domain Eukaryota; kingdom Viridiplantae; phylum Streptophyta; class Pinopsida; order Cupressales; family Cupressaceae; genus Cryptomeria; species Cryptomeria japonica. The sequence continues at coordinate 372,177,597 of NC_081410.1, read as the reverse complement.
CGCTCTGGATCAATAGTCAAGCCATCTTTGGATACAATGTGTCCTAGCAATCTTCCTTGATCAGTAGCAAATACAAATATGCTAGGGTTCAAGGACACACCATACTCCCTGAATTTCATGAACACTTGCTCAAGATAACCAAGATGGGCAGCTGCATGCTTTGAATAAACAGTTATGTCGTCGAGGTATATAAGCACAAACTTTGCTAATACACCCTTAAAAGCCATGTCCATTTCTCTTTGAAACGTGGCACCTGCATTGGTTAGCCCAAAAGGCATTTTGCAATAAGCATAGGTACCCCACTTAGTAGTAAATGCAGTCTTGTATTGGTCTGATTCTTGGACTAAAATTTGATTGTAGCCTGAATACCCATCCAAGAATGAAAATCTTTCTGAGCCATTGACCTTTTGGAGAATTTGCTCCATGGAGGGAAGGGGATAATGGTCCTTGAGGGAGGCTCTATTGAGGTCCCTAAAGTCTACACATAGTCTGATTTCCCCATTCTTCTTCCTTACAGGGACAAGGTTGGCCACCCAAAAGGAGTGCTTGATAGGGAACATGATATTGGCTTCTATGAGCTTGGTCAACTCCTTCCTCATTAGTGGCTCAATCTTGGGGTTTCTTGGCCTTTGCTTTTGTCTAATTGGCTTTGCATTTGGGTTTAGCTCTATAGTATGTGGGCTAAGCTAGGTTAAAAACCCTTCAAATCTTCATAGGTCCAAGCAACTATGTCATCATATTTTTGACAAAGCTCAACAAAGGCCTCTTGTTCGGTTGAGGAACATACCTTGCCCACGTTTAGAGACCTACCCTCGGCAACAACAACTGGCTTGTAATCACCCTTCTTTGCAGCCAAGTTCATCTTCTTCTTCAATTGATCATCCGAGTTGAAAATGCCCTCCAAGGTAACTAGACCTTTAGCCAACTTGTTGGAGTTGAGCTCCATGATTTGATCTCCATACTGGTCTTGCAGCTTAGACTGATTTTTAGCAGAGAACTCTGCTTCATTTTGCAAGAAGTTAACAATCTGCTGATCACTTTCTAACACTTGCCAATTTACCTTATTGTTTGAGACAGCAGGCCTCACAACAAGCCTGATGTGTTGTTCCTTCTTGCTTGCAACATGCGTTGGTATGTCGAACTGAGCACCAACCGTTGCAAGCCTATCAGCATGCTTGTTTTGACTTCTAGGAATACTCTGGATATTGAAGGCCTCAAATCCTTCAATCAAGTCCCAAACCCTGTGTTTGTATGATTTGAGTAGGTTGGTCTTTGTTATACTTTGAGTTAGGATGTGATTAACAACCAATTCGCTATCTCCAAATACTTGCAAGGATCTGATCTTTCTGTTTTGTGCAAGTTGGAGACCTTGGATCAAGGCTTCATACTCAGCAACATTGTTGGTGGAACCAAACTAATGCCTAAAAGAAAAGAGGTATTTCTCTTTCTCAGGAGAAACAAGCATCACACCGGCACCGGCACCTGCACCGTTCTTGTTTCTTGAACCATCAAAAAAATGCTCCATAATCCTTTTGAATCTCCTTGTGTCTTGATGAGGTTAGGGATAGGAGTATCCTCTTCATGGATACAATAGGTGCCAACACCAGTCTCTTCAGTCTCAGCTATTGGATCAAACTGAAAAGCATTGGCCCATTCGTCCAGCAAACAATAAGGGACCTCTTGCAAAAGAGTAGCAAGCTCACGGTCAGTACACTCCTCCCCCTCTTCGTGCAAAGTGCAATTCATGTTTATAGGGTTGGGGGTGTAGGGCTTGATGTGGTTTTGCGCAATGGGCTTTGCCCTTATGGTAACCTTGGTATCATACCTCGTTTGAAATAGCATGTGGGACCAATCAGAAGACAGGTATCCACCTATCTTGGCGGTGAAGTCTCTAGACAGGCAGATGGCAAAGAAGGCAGGGAGGTCGATGATTGGTACGTCTTGCAAGACAGTGCAACCAGACAGGCAGATGGCAAAGAAGGCAGGGAGGTCGATGATTGATACGTCTTGCAAGACAGTGCAACCAGGGCATGCATGCGAGGTTAACTTCAATTTTTTTACAAACCCCGTTGTCTTGATAGAAGTGCCATCCAATTGGACCACCCCCTTAGTCACAGGCTCATATTCTATGCCAAGGAGATCAGCTATCTTCTTAAGCATGACTGAGCTACAAGCTTCTGAATCTATCATGCAATTATCAACTAATGTAATGTCCCCTTCTCAATGATGTGCATTCAGTGGTCCATTGGCCTATTCCGAAGACCCGTAGGCTATTTGGAAAGGAGAATTAGGGATTCCAACTTTTGTGGAGTTCTACACGAGCTTTCTAGGGTTTACCAGGAGGAAATTCTTAAGTTTTGTCTATGGTTTGCTTCTGGGTTTTTCAATAGCTCCAGGGTGGCATAACATGCATTTGACTCTTTGGTGAAGTAAGAACTTACTATTTTTAGTAAGTTAGGATTTGGTTGTTTGGATGATGTTTGTCTTACTGAGCTTTCCAAGCCCTTTCTCTGGGTGCGAAGATCAAGATTTTCGGAGGAGTATTCCATGACTTACTATTTTTAGTAAGTGGTAGTATTGAGCAATTCTATTTTTAGTAGTTTGGACAGGGTCCTGATCCTGCAGCAGTTCAGTGGTCTTCATTGCTCAGCTTCATCCTGGATTTTGTTGATAATCAGTATTGGAGTCATAAGTGACTTAATTACATATTATTTCCTTTTCCTAAGGTTTAATATTTAATTATATTTATTACTGATTATTGACATTGGGAATTGTGCATAACTTGATTTCTCCTAAGTCTGCTAGGCGAATTATTTATGTCATGAAGGGGTACGCCAAAATTGAATAAGGAGATTTTATTTTATTTGACAATTTATGCTATGTCAAAACTCGTGGTCCCTACTGGCTAGGCGTGGTTTTGACTTGAAGAATGGCGCCATTCTTGGGTCCACTTTGGTAAATGAAATGCAAATTGGAGAGGTGAATTTGGGAGCATTTACATTTGAATTTCAAAGGGAAACAGGTGCTTGGCCTCCCATTTGGATATCTTATGAAATTGCATCATTTTGCTGCCGGTTTGGCGATTGAAATCTGAGCTTCCAAGTGTGGCTTCCTAGCTAAGTCTCAGTTTCGTACTTGGCAGATAGTATCTAGCTGTGTTCCTGTAATTCCAGTGCTGTCAGTGAGTGTTTTCCAGATTGTGGAGTGTTTTGTGTGGGATTGGAGTGTTTTCTTGTTGCTGGTCACGGAGTTGCTGAAACCATATTTTGCTCATACCTCTTGGCCAAGCAATTCTATCATTCCGGGTATTTTCTCTGTGGATTTCTATGTCCTAGGCGATCGCATTTGTAAGTTTTCAGCACTAAACTTTGAGTAATCAATTTTATTTTGCAAATCGTACTTCCAAGTCTAGGCGTCATTCTTGTGTGGGCATTTTTGGAAGCAAGATGTGATAAATGGGGTATATGGAGGTCACTTCTCTGATTGTAATTGGCCATTTTCGATATATTAGTAGTTTGGGAGTCTTTGAGGATGTTAGGTGTGAGTAGTGAGTGAGTTTCATGCATTTTAGTGTGTCTTGGTGTTGCTGGTTGTGCATTTCAGCTTGCTGTCATAAAATTACAGATTTCCAGAAGTTGGTGTTTGGGTGTGTCCTTCGTAGTGTGACTAGATTAGTTGATTTGGGTGTGATTTGGAGTGATTTGGGTGAGTTTGGAGAGATAATTGAGCATTTCTTAGTTTCTTGAAGCTGCTGGTCTGCGTGTTATTGATCCTAGGATTTCATAATTTCATGTTGAAGGATCTTTTGGGAGTTAGTAACTGTTTTAAGATCTTTATCAGCATTGGACAGCATTACTTCTCTATTCTATCTCTCTATTTTATATTGTAAGGTTAAGTAGTAGTACTACTAACCATTTCTAGATTGTAAACATTCCCACTGAAAAGTGGAAGAGGCTGGCTTGCCGCCTATATTTTGATATTTGTTGCTCAATCCTCCCGCTACATAAGCGGTAGAGTGATATCTGTTTGTAATGGTCCTCCCGCTGCATAAGCAGTTGAGTGATATTTATTGTAATGATCCTCCCGCTGCATAAGCAATTGAGTTGAGCTTGTTTGGTGTGTTCAATCCTCCCACTGAAATATTGCGATTGAGTGATTCGTGTTTTGGGAGTGTTGTTCTCTTGGCTGGTTTATCGCCAAGCTTCTTGATTCACCACTAGATAAGCGGAAGGGGTTGGCTTGCTGCCCATTATTGTATTCAGCACTTCAGCAAATTATTACTAACGATCCCCTGCTACCGTATGCTCTCACCCTCCCAGTCTGGGCTCTCGGTGATCAAAAGGTGTGGGGTTCCCTTCAATTGTTTGGATTTCATTGTTCTAACCCTTACAGGGGATTGGTGTGATTGTGATCTTGCTATTGAAAAATAAAAAAAATTAAGGGGAATATTACAACTAAGTTATCTCCTATGATTAAAGAGAGATAGAAGGGGGGAGGCTTGCTGATCTTGCTTGAATCTTCCTCCATGGGAGGCACCAAACTGGAGGAGACTGCCTTCCTACTGACTGCTGCCTCATCACCTGACTAGTTGATGTCTTTCAATGCTTCCTTGAGGAAATCCCTTTGAGATGGGATGGAAAAGGCCTCCCACATAGTGACATTGAGGTTGGCCTTCTTCATCTGATCTACTATGTTGAAAGGAACACCGGCTGATTTTAGAGGCCCCTTTGAGGCTACAAGGTCTAACTTTGCTCTTTGGACGACTTGGACCTCCTCCTGCCTCTTGCTCCCGTGCATGGTATTTTGGCTTGTATCTTGGACAGCTACATTGGGTGTTGGAGCTTGGGCTGATGTTGAAGGTGAGGCAGCCTCCATGGCTCTCTTTTTTGACCTTGTATATTGTAGCATAGACTCACCATTTGTTTGGTTTATACCACAGAATTCAGCCACCTGCCAATTGACAAAGGTAGAATCCCCTTGCAAGTAAGCCTGAGTGCCAACACAAGGCTGATTTGGGTCATATTGTTGGCCAGAGGTGGTTGGCTCATCCTGCACCACTAAAGCTTGGACAAACGCTCCATTTTGGCATGTACCTTGGTTGTGTGGCTGATTGCATGGTTGAGACCAATCCTGCTCCTCGGCGAGGTTGTTTTGCATTGGAACCATTGCTTTTGAGTTGCTTGCAGCTGTGGGGTTCACAATATTCAAAGGCCCGGCGTTGCTCCATTGGTTTTGCCCTTGAAAGGGTGGCCTATTCTACTGATAGTTCTAATTTTGAGCTTCATAAGGTCTGCTATGTTGGGCTTGTTGCCTTTTTAGTGTGACCAACTCATTGCTAAAGTTTTGCAATAGAGTCTTGACCTCATGGAGCTCATTAGAGGATGTAGAGGATGTGGATGGTTGACCTGCGAGTGCCATGGGGATAGGAGCCAAGGTGGGTTGTTGAGTAGGAGCTTCTGGGAAGAGAGGCATTGGACGCCTTGGAGCTATCTTCCTAGCCTGTATCAAACAACTTTTTGCCCTTATGGCTATGTCATATGCACCTGATAGAGAGGCTCCACCCATTGATTGTATCATGACAGCTATATCGTTGTTGAGAGCCCTAAGATAACACAAGAAGGCACGATTTGGAGATGGCTTCACTAGAGCAGGAATTCTATTCCATGTCTTATGGAATCTGAAATTGAAATCTCCCATGAACTCCTGAGGTGCCCTCTTGATTGTAGTCAACTGCTCCACAAGTGATAGATGATCACTTTTGTCTTCAAAATGGTTGCACAACCTCTCCCCCAATTCATCCCAATTGTGAATGGAGCTAGACGGCAATCCCCTATACCACTACAAAGCTTTTCCTTTCAAAGATGTGGCTAAGAGTCTGACAGCAACATCATCCTGAGTGACATTATGGACGGAGCAGATGTTCGCAATGTCTTGAATGTGCTCAATGGGGGTAATAGTTGTTTCACCAGTTAAGTATGGTATACTCTTTAATGCAGCCACTGGTATATCATTCCATTGAGTCAAAATAAGAGGACTCCCCCCATTGAAGGTAACAAAAACCTGATTTCTTCCCATGTGAAACAATGGTCTACTGATATGAGTGGTGGGAGCCCCTGACAGTAATGGTCTTGTAAATGGAGGGGTAGAACAAGACCTGGGAGATGAAGTGTTTACAACCTTGACCCCCCTAACTAGTGACAATGAAGGTCTACCTCTCCGCCTTCTAGAGCTTGAAGATGAGAGCTCTTCAAACTGGAAACTAGCTCTAGAAGACGCCCTTGTATGAATTTTGGGCATGAAATCCGAAGTTGCAACAAGTGATGAACAAGCAGTGGACCTGTGAGCAGAGACTTCGGAACCTCGAGGTTCCCGGGTTATGGACTTAAGCACTTCGGAAACTATGGGTTTCAGACCTAAGCACTTTGGAAACTGGGGGTTCCAGACTTTCGGAGTTAGGCACTTCCGAACCTGGGGGTTGCGGACTTCCAGAGTTAGGAACCTACCATGAACAAGAACTGGTCTTGTGAGCAAAGTCGCCAAGTGCTTGAGAGATGACTACCTCTCAAGGCTAAGACACTAAGAACAGCACTGAATCCTTAGCATGTACATCGAAAGTCTGTCCCACCGGGCGTTCCAAAAACTGTTGTCACAAAAGCTTGCACCCTTGTTGAGCTATCAACTCAACAACCTCGTGAAACATGGAAACAACCCTGAAGTGTGGGACCTTGTGCAAGGGAGTTGAATCTCCGGGGAAGGCTGGTTTCCTTCTCAATCCAGGTGCAGGTGTTGAACCAACTCAACACTTCAACCTTACTCCTAAGCCTACCCTAACAACTTGCAGAAGAAAAGGGAAGAGAAAAATGCTTAAAATTAAAGGAGGTGATGAACCAAGATAAGAGATGTTTCTCTCCCCACCCGAAATGGCACAAAGAATCAACTAAAATACCTAGAAGATGCACAAACTTCAGTTGCATGAATGACCTCAACGCACGTATGGAGGTTAGAACTTGTTGAATATCAAAGGGGAGAAGATTTCCCACAAATCACATTCAGAAATAAATTAACACAGCATATATGAGAGAAGAGCCACAAAACATACACCTATGATGAAGGTAAGGAAACATACACAGCATGCATAAGTTGAAGGAAGACAAGAATGATAATTTCAATTCATTCAAAGGCCAATGGCCAAACGTACAGTTGCAGAAATGCAAGAAAAATACAAGAGAAGTGGAAGAGCATAGAATAGCTCAAGCCAGCAAGGAAAGAACCCTTTACAATGAGGCATAACAGCCTTATATAGAAAAAATGGTTGCAAGAGTTGTGGGAGCATTAAAAACCTTGAGTGTCGATCACACCATCTAGAAGTGTTGCAAGCTGGAAGGAAGTTGGGAAGACTTTGGAAGCTCGGTCTGCCGAAGTTGGGGGGGGGAAGGAAGGAGCTTCGGAACCTCGGGGTTCTGGAGTTCCAAGAAGGAGAAAGGAGAGACAGCAAGGGACTTCGGAACCTCACAGTTCCAGAGTTCTGGGAAAAGAAAAGGGCAAGGGAAAGGAACTTCGGAACCTCACAGTTCCAGAGTTTTGGGGAATTAGAGAGAAAAGGAAGCAAAGGAAGGAACTTTGGAACCTTGGGGTTCTAGAGTTCCGGAGAACTAGAGAGAAAAGGAAGCAAAGGAAGGAACTTCGGAACCTTGAGGTTCCGGAGTTCCAGGGAACTAGAAAGAAAAGTAAGCAAAGGAAGGAACTTCGCAACCTTGGGGTTCCGAAGTGCCGAGGAACTAGAGAGAAAAGGAAGCAAAGGAAGGAACTTCGGAACCTCGGGGTTCCGGAGTTCCGAGGAACTAGAGAGAAAAGGAAGCAAAGGAAGGAACTTCGGAACCTTGGGGTTCAGGGGACCTTCCTCCAAACAAGACAACACTTTGCATTTCATAATTCCACTGTTTTTCTCTTTGATCAACTGGGGCAGCGCTGGTCCATGGAACATATCTCTAATCGGTTCTCACTGATGGACCAAGGGTGTCATAAAATGACAACAGGCACCAAGGCACAGGAGACACCAATCTCTTTAGATGTGAGGCATCAACCTCCAATAATAAAAATGAATTATACAAATTCTTCTGCACCAAAAACTGCATTTGCGTTTGCTCGAAAACTTCTTAGATCTGCTTCGAAAATCTTCAAGAGTTCACTCAAAACTACTTTGTAAATCTGCTCACAAACCTCATCATAAGATATGCATAAATGCTGCTCATAAATCTGCAATAACTTATCTTCAGATTCTGTTCCTTGATCTGCTTTGTATCTGTTCTAAAAAATTGGAAAAGTATTTGTTAATTGTTTGTTAAATGAATCTCAAGAGATCCTCTATTTATACACTTTCAAACACCTCTTCGACCAAATGTGGCATCCTCTCAAACAGGTCGGCCCATGCAGCTGTTATATAATTTTTATTATTTTATTTACTTTACCCAAGGTGCGCACCCAAAACTAGGGGGGTTGGCCAAGTAAAATATTTTTTATTTAATTTAAATGCCACCAACCTTTGGACGCACCACTTCAAGGAGTCGTCCCTCATGGCATCAATGATTAAATGCACTCTTTTATTCCCATAAATGGGACAACCTAAAAGGGACGGTTGTCACATGTTTTATATATTTATTTGATACAAAAAGTCCTTCTAATCTGGGCACCAAATCTGTCCTTTTAATTTCTGCCTTGCTGTCCTTTGACATCTATGACGATATTTGTAATGTCCCCCCTTTCCTAGTTGATCACTCAGGGGCAGAGATTTGCCCATTACCCATCTCCGCAGGTGAATGCAATGGATAGGAGATGACCGCGATGGCACATGGGGGTCTACACTTGACACTTGGGAGCTTGATAGTGTTATCCTTTCATATTATAATCTTATTAAAAATACAAAGTCACTTTTTCTAAAAATAGAAAAAGAATTAATTAAAGTGACTATGAAATAAACTGCAAAGTTGAATTAAGTTTTCATAAAAGAAACCCCATAGCACACACCCCTACGCATAAAGTGTTTTTAAAAGGTGGGCAAACGCAATTACAAATTAGACCCTCAAGTTGGGCGAATTTGCTAAGGGATAATTATTAAATAAATTTCATTTATTAACAAGGCATTAGAACCCTAAAAAGTTCGATTAAGGTTAGGGAAGCAATAAAGTGAGGTGAGGAGATTCATTTTGGCATCTTTGAAATCATTTTTACAATCAACTTTTGGAATTTGAGGTCTGTAACTCAATTCAGCAGCATAGCAACTGAGGAACAAAAACTCCTTGAAGACAGGTGAAATTGGACGATACCCCAATTTACAGGGTGGAAGAATTCACCCAAAATTCCTGATTGGGCCTAAATTCAGACTTACTTCAGCATCTACAGTGGATTTATAAGCAGATTGGAGAGGGTTTCAGACTTAGAAGGCAGATATTTCATTCCCTACGGTAGCCGTACAGCCTCCATATGCAGCCGTACCATTTGGTGGCCTTCCAGGTTGCTAGACACAATCAATCCAGCCATTAGAGGGCTTGAATCTCCTGCATTTCTCATGATCAGCATTGCACATCAGCATTTCAGTAATTTTTATTGGTTACAGGAATATATTTCTCCTCCAGTTATTGTTTTGATCAGTAGCCTGAATAATTCCTCCTAAGAGCCAAGCGTGGAAGTTAGTGGAATTCCAGTTTTTGTTTTTTGGTAATTTTCCTAGGATCAAATAAAACCATTTGGGCCCATTTGCAGCAGTTGGAAGCCCTTAGATTGTTTCATTCTTCAATCCTTCCATAAAATATTCTCCAGGATGGGTGTTGGACACCTAGTATGCTATTTGTTGCCTTGGTAAATTAGAATTCTTAAATCTGAAAGTTATTGTACTGCTATTCATTAAAAATCAGAACTCTGAATTTAGTTACCACTCAATTATATTCCTTCATTTTATGGTTCAAGTGTTATGTCTTTGGTGTCCATTGACAATTAAACTCTATGCAAGCATTGACAACAAAACATGAGCATAAAACCTCAGAGAAACCATTCTAAACTTCAATCAGCAGCATCAAAACTCAGAAAATATTCAGTATAGAATTGGCAGGGATCTTTCAATATTCCAACATTTTGTCTTTTGTTTATCACAATATTACTTTATATAACATCACTTGTATGGTTTGTGCTATTAATCAACTCCTTTTTTCATGGTTTATCAACTTTCACCAATTAATGAGTGAGTACACCAAGTATAAACTCTTATAGAAACACTTGGATCAACTAGACAAAGCTGACTGTGCAAGTGATTGCTTATTAGATTAGCCCAATCACCACATTGTTTTCCAAGATAAAAGCAATGAAGCACAGCATACATGGGCAAAAGTCATTAGGTATGGGATTGCCCAAAAGTTTGTTCAACAAAATGATCGTATCACTTAGTTCTACAAAATATTCACTTCTATGGAGTACTTTGGGCAATCTTGTAACAACACTTCTTGATTTCTTCAGCCGGTACTTTTTTAGAACCCTTGTATATGTGTCAAGGTTCATTTCAAAGTACTCTCTAACTGTTCTCCTAGCATATGTTTCGCAATTAGGGATCCCCAACATGTCATCTATATGCTCTAGCATTATTTGAACTATTGGTTGATCTGAAAATTTCCTAATATTCCTACTGTCTAGATTGTAGAATTGTGCACTTGTCATGACCAACTCAGAAACTGCAATAAAAAAGGAAATGCAAGAACCTTTATGATGCCACTGGCAATAATACATCTGCCCATCGGCATTCTGTTATCTACATCATTCGTTCTTGTGAGGAATTCATCCAAGCTTACATGACCTAAGTCTATGTCAAATATTTGTGCATGTTCGGATATGATTTCTGAAGGAAGTATGACCCCTGTGAATTCATATTTCATTTTCTTCAACTAGGATGAAGACATGAACTGAGCCCCAACAGTTCCCTTGAGAATTCAACTTGACAGCCCAGCAAAAAAACAATCTTTTAAATTGCACCTTGGTGGGTTTTCAAGTCTAGCAAGCAATTGAGTAGCTTGCAATTCTTTTGCAAGAGTGTCTAGGAAGTCCAAAACTTTTATTTCATTTTTGGTTTCAAAATCAGAGGCAATTAGCCAATTGATGCAAGTCTACAATGGAGTTTGTTTCTCCAACAAGAGCAATGGAAGCAAGATTGCATTCTTCTAAGGTAGTTTAGTAAGAATTGCTCGAGTGCGAAGGGAGTTTAAGAACCCAAAATTTGGGCTTAGGTGGAAAATTGGAGATGGGGAGCAGTTATGTCTGAAATGCAACTCTGAGGGAAAACACTTAAGTGGATTTTCAAGGTTCAAATGCAATTAAACAGACTTTTGCAAAGTGAAAGGGAAGCCCAATTTCCTGCTCAAGAGATGGAAAAACTAAGACCTAAGGGTTCAAGCATTACTTTCTAGTAAATTTTGAAACGAAAAACTAGAGAGCCCCCAGTTTTTTACAATGAAACTTTGCAATAGGAAAAGATGAAAGTTAACGCATTGCTTACTGACCAGTACCTAGAGAATGCTTCATGACTCTTGGAGTGTTGAATGCAATTGGAGAAGTGCAACTACAAACTTTATTATAAACTACACAAAACCCTCAGCCTACAATTGGGAGTGGGAGAGAGAGAGAGAGCGAGAGAGAGAGAGAGAGAGAGAGAGAGGCCATAATGGTCAAGGTGAAGCCACTCTTATAACTAAAAAAATTCAGAAGGGGGGAGAACGAAAGAGAGAGAAAGAAAGGCCACAATGGTCAAGGCGAAGCCACTCTTGTAACTCAAAATTTAATTAACTCTCAACCATTTGAAGAATGTAGCATTGTTTCTTCATATCATTTGTATTACTAACATATAAACAATGATAACCAGAAGTATACAATTACCTCAACCTCTAGAAGTGCATCATCCTTTGTGACTCTTACATGGGACAGTTTGGGTCGTAGATGGCAGAGAGGAAATAAGTAGCAAAACTAATGAAGAATTCAAAGGAGCTGGTGGGATACAAATCATTCTCCTAAATATTTTACTAATTTATTGAATGACATATCTAAGACATATTAGGGAGCCATTATAATAAATTTTGGAGGTACTATGTGTTGATGGGGAGGTTTGCACTTCTGTCAACACATAATAGAATGCACGGAGTCTATCCTATTCTCTCTCAAACAAGGAAATAGTGTATGCCTTATGTTTGTCCAAACAAGATAACCCTAAGGTTTCTAGGTGTCAGGTCATGACTAAGCTTACAATAACTAACTGAAAATGTGATTTGCTGGTAATCACAAGAGGACTTATGCATTTGATAAGCTAGTCGGCATCTGATATAGCAATCCGATTGATGCTTCACTTCTCAAACTAGTCAAATATAGAGAAATAGGATAGGGATCAGAGAAACTAGGGACAATGAAAGTAATGGTTGGTGTTGTAGATAGATAGACTTAACATAAAACTAGTTCCTACTTAGCCAGAGATAAACTCACATCACCACAAAAACAACGCAATCTCCAAAGGAAAATAAAAAGATTTTCAGACAATGAACATACATTAAGTACCCAATTCTGGTGCAACTTAAATGAGCATGCACAATTGAACTAACAACAATAAAAGGCTGAAAGTAACCATGCACAAAGACTTACAGTCAGGAAATCTCCAATGGTATGAACCAGAAATCGATTAGATATCCTCACACTTCGCCGTTAAAATCATTGAACTATACTAATTTGATGAAAGAAACCATGCAAACAAGTGAATGCAACTGGCAAAACACCATACTTCAATGTTTTATTCATTTGCTTCAACTGTCATAACAACAATCTCTATTCACCAATTCCTACTCTATTCTAATCTACTTGTTGGCTACTACTACTTCTAACAATTCTAACCCCTTACAATGAGAGAGGTACTGGCCTTTTATAGATTTTGCATTTTGAATCAATGGCCAAGATTTAATCCATTCAATGGCCTAGGTTTGCCCTCTAGAAACCTTAACATCTTTAGATAATGATCTCAACAACCCTCAACCACTTTCAACTACCCCCACTACAAGACAAAAAGATAGCCTGGCAAAATAATAGCTTTGGCCACAAAAGACAAAATAGGCAGCTAGATGAATAACTAACTTTTGGCCCCTTTCTTGTATTGTATTAAATTGGGCCCAAACGTTGTCATTTTACAAAAAATCAATCCTTTTTACAACAAATCATCTTACAGCTTCGACCCAGTTGTTCCTTTCTGTAACACCTCTATAGTTTGTCACTCCCTATTCCAAGATTCTGGAAATGGCATCGGTTTGGCTTTCCGCATTGTGCTAATGAAATAATCCCATCCTCATCTTTGTGGCATGTTCACTCTGTAACTTTGTGGCATGTTAATTGATATCTTCAAGGTTTTGACCTTGATTTCGCCCTCTTTTCATCTTGGTAACCTTCCAGCACCCTTGGGAAATGCCATCTGAATCGCTTGGATCTTTGGTTCCTCTGTGGCTCCTCTTTGTGATGATACCTTCAATCTTGAGCTGCAGATCTCCATCGTGTTGCTTCATTGGTGGTATGGATCTGCAAGAACAAGTAACTTTGTTATTTCAAGGGTTTCGGGAGTTAGTATTTTGAATACCTTTCTTGTTTGATCCACAATTGAATTCATTTCCCTTTACACTTAATGAAACTTTACCACTCAGTTGTATTATCTAGGAAGCACCTCACTTTGATGGCAATATAACTCATAGTCCCTTAACGTTAGGATTTTAATTCAAAACTCTCTACTTGATGGCTAATCGACTAGGTCACTGAACTTAATTTTAGCCTTAACCAGATCACATGCTCTGACCTCTCAAAATTGAAGGACCATGGAACCTGAACCAATTGTCTTGCATTTTGCTGTTCCATGAATTCTGTCCTTGGAAGAGGTTTAGGAATCAAGACACATAGAATGTCTTATGAACTAAACTAGCAAGGGCTATTCCCATTTTGAATGCAAAATCCAAGTTTGGAGAAGGGGAAAAACTCAGTACTAGGAAACTTTTTTGGATTAAGCTTAATCCTGATTTGTATACTAATACCAAATTTGGGAATTGAACTCCAGCTAAGGGGGAAATTTCGGTGCTACAAAAGATTTTTGGAATAGGCTTTGTTCCCACCTTGTATGCAAATACTGAATTTGGAAACAAACTCAAGTTTTTGGTGTAAACTCAGTGATAGGAAGGGTTTGAGGATTAAGGACTTCCTCTATTTTAAGTGCAAAATCCAAGCCTTGGAAGGGAAACTTCAGAACCTACGAGCTCGTCCACACTTTTGGGCTTCTATCTTGCATTCTATCCTTAAGTCTGATTTATGTTTCTAGCTTGGACTTCCTAACTCTATTCCCCATGTTCCCTATGGCTCAATGCCCAACTCTGATAATGACTCCCTCAGAGTCATTCCAACTGAATGCTCTATTCAACTTTGTGGTTCCCTATGCCTGGAGGATGCATTTTGACGTAGGCTCTATACTTCTCTCAATCCTTAGGAGATTGACCTGATACAAAACCTCTCTGATCCCCCTCAAAAGGACACAACTTCTTCAAACAACCAGAAAAGCCAGCAAAAATAGATGGGGTCCCTATCGGAGCTGGGGTGTGTGTGTGCAACACAACACTGTGGTAGTTAACAAAAGAAGCATATCTCAAGCATTTTAGATAAATGGCCAATTTTAAATAGAGAATGATATGGAGATGTCTCCAATGGTGACATCAGAAAAGAAGTGGTAAATATAAAGCAGTTATTTCAGCCAATCAAATATTTGTGCATTCTAAGAAAAATCATACCAATCTAAACAAATACCAATGACTAAGCAAGAAGGTACATCTCTAAGATTAGGCAGCCCTTGGAAAAGAATTCCAACTAAATTATCCATAAAATGGTATTCTTCAAAATATGAAATGTAATTTAAATGGAAGATTTGAAATGCCTATGACCAGCTCATAAAAACCCTAGTCTTACTCCATCTAACATTTTTTATGGTTTACCAATATATCAACTAGAGTTGTCATGCATGACCCATGCAAAATAGCAATTGAAGAATTTTCAGAAGAAACATTTCAAATTTGCAATCATCAAAGCTGTAAATGTCTAGAAGCATTAGACAACATTTTGTTTTGAAAAAGCTCCCCACTATAATTTAAAAACCTGAGAATGCCAATGGCATTTAAGATCTAATCAGAGAGTGGCACATCAAGCAGATAACGTATAATATGCCTCTGTATGTCATTACATATTACTGTTCAAGGGCCTTATTTTGATTAAGCTAAATATCCCTGGTAACAATTTCAGAGAACAGGGGTGAAAAGGAATGAAATCTATGAATCATTTCAAAACAATCAAAATACTACAATATATTCTTACAAGTTAAGAACTATGCAAATATATTACATCTTCAAGCAAATATGAGAAACATACCCGCTTCCTTGAAATTTCCATTAACCCTAAGTCAGACAACTCAGAAAATGTTATGGGAGATCGATCACGCTGCGCAGCTTTCCTAATTTCTTCATACACCATTCTTTTATGTTCTGCTAAGGTAACAAATCAGTTACTACATAATCTTCTTCTTGCCTTTACTCAGGTATCTAACAGAGGTCTAAAATGTACTATAGGAAATGTGATTTCTTCAAGGAATTCACAACTTACACTAATATAATATTTCAAACTGACACTAATTCAAACAGAAAACTAAAACTGCATTAACAAAATACAAATATATTCGCCTTGTTTTGATCCTTCTACAATTATACATACTCTTAAATAAGAGAAGTTTTACATGCATCTTTACAGATTAAATTTCTAAAGTCAGAATCAACTACATTTACCATGATTATTATTAAAGGATACATACATGTCTAAACAAAATGCATCACCTAGCCATCATAATACATCTATTTTATAGTCTGGATGAAACAAATTGTTCTATAGTTCATTTCCACTTATACGAATAATACAAGCAGAATTTCCTATTCTTTTCCATCATTTAAGAGTCATCTATCATTGAGATCTAAGCTAAAAGGTAACAGTAATTCACAAATAATAGGTAGAACCAACTTGCCCTTCTTGCATCCAATTTGGTGACCTAGTCCCACGAGGTGGTCTGTCTAAGCACAAAGTAATTACAGACATTTTGTCGTTCCTTGCCTCTCTTTTGGAGGTGGGAAAATCAGAGAAATTGACCAATGCTTTATGCAAAAGGCTCATCAAGTAGCAGTTTCGAAATTTGGATGATGTTCTCATGATGGCCATCAAGGGAAGAGGGGTTCCCATCACTACTAATTTTTTCAAGCTGAAAGTACAAAGCATGGAGGTGGAAAGGTTCCCCTGGCTTTTCACTTATAAACATTCCAATTTAGCTCATCATCACCAGCCAACATTGAAGGGAGCCTTGTGTCATTACCAACCAACAATGAGGGAGTCTTGTTCCTAAAAAATGTACTCGCTCTGGAGCCAACAGAGGAACTCGAGCGGTTGCAGGAGTGTATAATCAAGGAAAAGCTATGTTAATATTTATGCAACCACAGAAAATAGTATGTATATAGAAACTCTATAGTTTAATAGTGATCTAAACAACTAGCAGATGTACATAGAAGTAAAATGTATGGTTTACAGTTTTGTTGCAAATAGCCCCAGAAAGCATCATTAGCAACAGCCAATTTATGTGAATTGTAAACTTTTTGATCGATTAATATAATGGGAGCAGTCCCCTTGACTAAAATTTACATTTAAAAAAAAGCATTTATCACCCTAGTCATACAAATTAAAAAAAAAAAATAACACCTATTTTATGATACCTTACCCAACTAATTAATAAATATAATAATTATACTTGTGTTTCCCACTTTCTAAATAATATAATAAATGATTATTGTTTGTAAATGAGTCTAATAAAAATATATATTATAGAAGAGGCTAATGTTACAATTTTAAAAAAGGCTCTTCTATAAAATAAAAAAATTAAAGAATAAACAATATACTAACATGATTTCTAAAAGTAGGGAAGGAACAGAAAATAAAAATAAAGAAAATAATACAAGCGTATATGACTATTGGATAATGAAGATAGAGTGAAGCACATTAAAATATGGTATGTAGATTTACGGCTAGCTTACCGGTTCGGGTTCGAAGAACCGGTATGCCGGTATGGCAAAATTTTGAAAAGGGGTTTGGGTTCGTTAGTACAAAAACATGTAAATTATATATATATATATATATATATATATATATATATATATATATATATATATATATATATATATATATATATATATATATATATATTTAATATTTGTGCAGCCTATAAGCATGAATTAAGATTAGCATGTCACATAGCATCATATAAACAACATAACAAACATAAAATTGTAATCATAGCATCATGATCATACCATAATAGCATCATGATCATATACATTAAGTTTAATATCAAAATGACAAAATATTCAAGTATCATTGTTTCAACTTTCAACAATATAAAGTTTAATCATCAAATGGATCAGCTAATTCATCCTCCTCCTCCTCCTCCTCCTCCTCATCCAACTCATCATTGACATTGACATTAGATGAGCCAACGCCACTTGCACTTGCACTATAAGTTTGCTCGCCCTCCAAGTCATCAAGTGTCAATGCGAGAAGCTGAGAAGCGGGAGCATCCAAATTAGTATGCTCTGGCTCTATATCCCACATCTTCGTTTCCCCTTGTGTGTAGTCACATTGTTTGTGTGAAAGAAGACGTAGGTTGGAATGCACATATACTAAATTCTCCGCTCTTTTTGATAGCAACCTATTGCGCTTTACTGAGTGGATGAAAGAGTATGTGCTCCAATTTCTTTCTGAAGCAGATGAACTAGCAACCTATGAAGACAAAGTAAACAATTAAAGTTATACATTAATAAAATTAAAATTAAAAATAACTAGCAACCTATGAAGAGAAAGTAAACTATAAATAAAATTGTGATAATTTTAATTAATTAAACTTACTTGTGATAAAACTTTTACAGCAAGGGGTTGTAGGTGTTGGAAGCATGCACCATGGAAGTACCACCAACTATGAGCATCCTTCTTGGATCTATGATGAAGTGCCTCAACACTTAGACCATTCCCATTTGCGAATTCTATGAACTCATTTGTAACAATATGCCGTAAATCATCATCAGGATATAGTCTAAGAAATGCTGCCTTGTACCCATCAGATACTTCTAGATCTCTCCATGGTGGAATCTTTCCTGGTTTATCAAGAAACTGATTGCTATAGTACTTTGGTGTCAATGCATAGGCAAGAAGATGCAAAGGAGTGGTCATCTTATTCCACCTTTCTACAATAATTGCTTTCACTTCTTTGAAGAATTGCTCCTCGGGGTCATTCTCTTTTGCATTTATAGTGAACTTTATTTTTTCAAGCATTGAGTCAATGCCATCATAAATCTCACCAATGCAAAGCCTATCCATGTCGGTATAGCGAATCATACTCATAATGGGCTCAGTGATACTTAGAAGATATGTAACAAGATCCCACCATTTCTCATTCAATATTCTCTCCCTAATTTTTTCTGCCCTCTCACTGCTACTCTGCTTCCATACAGTCCAATTGTTGCTGATCACCATATTGCATAGTGCCACTCTAACTTTCACAAGTTGTCTTAAGACGATTGTGTTTG
This sequence comes from Cryptomeria japonica, assembly GCF_030272615.1. Lineage (NCBI taxonomy): Eukaryota > Viridiplantae > Streptophyta > Pinopsida > Cupressales > Cupressaceae > Cryptomeria > Cryptomeria japonica. The sequence goes on along the minus strand of NC_081410.1, from coordinate 372,158,893 downwards.
ATGCAAAACGGGTCTCAGCAACCTAAAACACAAATTAATGCCAAAATGATTAAAAAATAAAGCCAAACTTTAAAAAAGAATACACAATATAGCTTACACAATGATATTATGAACATTGAAATTAAAAAAATCAGAAAATGTAAAATTAAATTACTATTTCACTTACCTTTAATAGCTCCAAATTCAAAAAGGATCTAAAAATCCCTTGAGACATGTGGTGGTTTGTGATGAACATATGGATGTCCTCAGCCTCTGCATACACATCTCTGATCCATTTTATTTTAGTCCCAATCCTTTGTAGCATAAGATTGAGTGAATGGACCGCACAAGGTGTCCAAAAGATGTGATCATAGCGTTCCTCAACCAACAAACCAGCAGCTCTACAATTTCTTGCATTGTTCGTTATGACTTGGACAACATTGCGGGGTCCCACTGACTCAAAGGCGGAGATGAAAATTTCTGCAATAAATTGGCCATCTTTTACTTTGCCCTCACAATCCACGGCTTTCAAAAACATTGCCCCTTTAGGGGACACTGCTATGACATTGATCAAGGGACAATTTTTAGCATCTTTCCACCCATCTGAAACAATTGTTACACCTGTCTCTGCCCATGAATCCCTTATGGGTTTCAATGCATCTTCAACCCTCTTCACCTCTTTGTCCAATAATGTTCCACGTACCTTGTCATAATCAGGGCCCTTATACCCTCTTGGAGCCTCATTAACACTTTTTATCATTTGCTTCCAATATGGGGTGCAAACTACATTGAAAGCCAACCCATTTGCACAAATGCACCTTTCTATATCTTGGTCAGCAATGTCTCTACTCTCATTTTGAAATGCGGTTTCTAAAGGCCCCTTTGTTCTTTTGCGTGTCAAGGGTGGTTCATTTTCAGGTTCATTTGTGGAAAAGAAGGGGTGGTCTTGTACTATAACATCGGGATGAGATGGGGCTTGCATTCCCCTTGTTTTCTTTGCAGAGGTTTGAGTCAATCTACGGGCTTCTCTCTCTTCTGCCTCCTCATGCTCCTTAAAATATTTCATCACTATCTCATTTGGTATAGGGTTACCATCTTTTCCAAGGCATTTTTTGATTCCTTTTCCTTTTATTCCACACAAATGGCCTACTACCCGATAATATGAACTATTACGTTCAATACCACATCCTTGGCATCTCCAACGGAATCCCCCACCTCCTAGAAGTGGGTTTAAAATGTCAACATACTTCCATAAGGGAGAATGCGGATCATTTATTTGTTTTGTAATTGTTTGTTCATTGCCAACGGAGGAAGAAGTAGATGCCATTCTAGTTCCTATGGAAAGAAATAACATAAACGTATTCAAAAACAAAAACAAAATAATGAAAAACAATTAATGTTTCATGTTTGAAAATTTGGGAAACAAAAATAGTTGGAAAATAATGTTAAAAAATCTACCTCTTGTAGGCAATGGGAGCTTGCAAATGTATGAAAATGATGTTGCAGCACTTGCTGAAGCTTCAAAAATCAGTCTACAACTCCTCCTATTTGATCTTGGAAGCCAAATTTTGTTCACCCTTTCTTCAACCTGCTCTCATAAAACTTTTGTTTGCAACACAAATGAGGTGAAATGAGTGATTATAATGTTTTAGAAGTCACTTTTAGGGTATAATTTTCACTTTTTACATGGCGGATTTCAAAAAAGAAAAAAAAATTGCATAAAAAAGTGCGTTTTGGGCCGCCCAGCCATCCGGGTTCAACCTGGGTCCCCTCGGGTTCGACCTGGTTCAATCTTGGTCCACCCGGGTTCGAACCAAGTCGAACCTCCTTTGGGAAATTCAAACCCTGGTCAAACCAAGGCCGGACCGGACCCGAACCAAGGACCCGGACTGTACCAGACCCAAACCAGGGAGGGGGGGAGGCAAACCCGGTAAGCTAGATTTACGGAAATAAGAATATCACTAATGGTACTGTTGTGACCTTTTCACACATCGCCCCATTGCTAACAAGGACCCCATCTTTTCTTGCTTTCTATGTTGTTAGGTTAGGCTTTTGGCTACTTAGTGGGCAATTTTGTGTTTCTCGTGCCCGAGTCTCGGAGTTTTGATAATTCCTAGTGCCGTTTAGGGTTTTCGAAGTTATAGGATCAAGCGCGTGAAAATTGAGATTTCTAAATGATCCTAGTTTTGTCCAAGTGTAGACCCTCTTGGAGTGTTAACGTGTTTTTAAATGTCCTCGTCGGTGATTTTAAGTGCTAAGGTGTTTTTCAGACCTTTTGGAGTTGTTTTCTCGCTCCTAGGGAATTATTCAAGATGATTTTGCACTTTATCCTGATAGTTTTCCTTGTGTTGCGCTCCAATTTGTGATGAATTTGCCCAAGTCCAGTTGAGTTTTATTAAGTTTTGGAGTTTCTAAGTGATTCTAAGTGGAAAAATCATCATTTTCCGAAGTGAAATCCATATTCTAAGGGTCAAAAGGTCAAAATTTCATGCTAGAGGTGCTTTTCCCTCACATTCCCGACTACCCATGGTTTTCCCCTCTCAGAATCCAAATTGGACATGGATTTCCCCTGAAATCCATACTTGCCTCATTTTTCCAACACTATTAATCCAACTAGGGTCGTTTTTCCCCTGGAACCATTAAAATTTGACTAAATGTCAGGATTTATCCTAACTACCCACGTTTTTCCACCAGGGATCATTTTTCCACCACTGTTAATCCATACTAGGGTCGTTTTTCCCCTGGAAGCATTAAAATTTAACCAAGTGTCAAGATTTATCCTGACTACCCACATTTTTCCACCAAGGAGGTATGGATAGGTTGCTGGTGATGTTTGCATTCATTACACACTTGGGTCGATTTTCCACCAGCTATTTGTAACAAGTTTTTGAGAATTTTTGTCCGGATTTTAATCCAGACTCAGTGATTTTCCACTGAGAGTGCATTTCATAATTTTGAGTCTGGATTTTCATCCAGGCTGAGGTCATTTTTCCACCAGAGGGGTATTTTTGGGTGATGACTTAAGTTTTTGGTGGAATTTTTCATTCCACACTAATATCGATTTTCCCGTAGCCCATTTTTGTGCACATTTGATGAGTTTTGAGTCCGGATTTTCATCCAAACTGGGATCTATTTTCCCCTAAGGGGATACTTGATGATTTTAAAGTGATTTCGTGAGGATTTTTTAATCCTTACTAGGATCGATTTTCTCCAATTGGCCCATTTTTTATTTAAATTGAAATATTTTAATAAATGAGCACCATTTTAATTGTTTTAATAAAAGGCGATGATTATTTACAAGATGAAAGCACTTAATAAATGATTTGCAATGAGCATTTAATGTTTCAACCTTCTAGAAGCAGATTAGTTTCACCCAAGCAAGTATAAGAGCAAGTGTTTTATCCCACATTGCTTGTGTGGTGAAAACTGGTGATGAAAGTAAGTTTAAAGGGAGGAGTCCAGCATTTTATTATTATTAAGTTTGCCAGGTGGATTCCATGCAAGGGCGATTTTCTCCATAGTTTAGCGATTTTGGAGCAAGTGTTGAGGTGAAGTGTTAGATTGAAGGCCTCCATTTTTTCCAGCTTGGCCATCCACTCCATTGCTGCCATTGAAGCTAAGTGACTTCATTATTTTCAGATTTTTCGATTTTTGGGGAGATAGCATTTTTTTCATTTGGCAACTTTGATCATTTTAGAGGGCTCCTACCTCTAAGTTGGCAATTTTCCTTGGGGCTGCATTTTTTTGCTGCTGATTCAGACTGGTTTTCTGCCATTGAGACCCCCCCCCCCCCTCCCCCATGCCACGATTTTGGTGAAGTTCTCCATTTTGGTGAAAATTGCAATTTTTGGTGAAGGCGATTTTTTTGTGTTTGGGGTTTCATCCTGTTGACGTGTATTTTGTACACAATCATACACAGAATAAAATACCATTAGGCATCTTATCCTCTCTTGAGAAAATAGTCTCTAACTGCTGAAGATCTGCAAAAAGGATCAGTTAGGTGGACTCCAAGGTTCTTTTAGTGGGGTCTCCACGTGTGGACAAGCTTTTTTAGTGGTATGATGTGATTTGCTGTTTCCTTCAAGGCGTCTTACGGATTCAATAGTTCGAAGGTTTTACTAATCTAAAAGGAACTTTCAAAAAAAAGGAAAAAGGACAGGGTTTGAGAGGTCTAATCTAGTCTAACCCTATGAACGACTTAGCATGAATGAGATTTGGCAAGACTCAACCAATTTCAATTTTGCCATAAGATAACAACTCAACTGAAATTAGTGCGATCTTCTAAGGTAATAATGATGTTCAATGCATCAAAGATCAAGGACACTACTACGAAGGTACATATCCTAGATACGAAAATGCTTGAAGGTTAAGGACTCAAGGTGTTTTCCAGTCGACCACGCAAGGCGTTCTTACAATCAGCAAGAAGCTAGTGGTTTGGATTGCGAATCCTACCAAATATCAAATCTCACACTTAGTCTTTCTAATTAACAAACTACTTTGATTGAGCGTGATTCAAGTACATCCAACAACCATGAAGATAACTCAAGGAACTTGCAACAAAACACCATAACTTCAATATTTTATTGATTTCCAAGTCATCATATACAACAATTGCTTGAACTTCTCTCTTCAAGACTCAATCTTGCTACAACATAAAAATTGCTTACAACTCTATTCTCTATTTCTCTATTGACTATTCTGATATAAATGAAATGAAAAATGGGGGTATAAATAGCATCCCCAGTTACAATGAAAGGTCCAGATTGAAAGTAAATCAATGGACAAGATCATGACACCTAAACCCTAATTAGGGTTTGTTACAAATGACCTCCTTTTTACTGAACAATATTAAATACATAGCCAAATATTAAATTTGGCACAAAAATCTAGGAGGTATCAGCCAATGAGAATTAAGATGTCATGTCATCTGTAACAACCTTTCATCTAGAATCTTATTCCCCTTCCAATTTTCTTTTTTAGCATATGCAATGAATTTTGTCACAATTCCTTCGATTTCTGTGCTTGGAATCTCGGGAAGATTCTTGATACTCTCTTCTAAGTGGATAACCTGATCAAATGCATCTAGAAGAGCTGTGTCCCAGGTAGGTTCAAGTTCCTTAGTTCTATCAATTAGGAGCATGGTGGCATACATCTGATCATACTGCTCATCTGTAACATCTGCGTCCTTGCGAAAGATGATCTTGATTCTATCTTCAAATTCTTGTAAATCCACATCTGTCTCGACCTCGATCCTTCTGCCAAGAATGGTACGAAGTACCTCAAATACTCTGTCCTGGATCGGATTGATCACCTCCTCAACTTGACCACATCTAACACTGATGTCCTCAAAGAGAACACTCTTTATATGGAGTAAGGTTGACCACTGAAACAAACTGTGAGAATCGCCTTCCAAGATCTTCTCTTGTGCTAAAATTCTTCTGGATGTATGTCTTATAACTTTCAAGACAGGAATGACAACGTCCTTGGTGTGGGCAAATGCAGCTACTGTTGCCATCAGTCTGTGGATTATCTCAAGGACTTGGATAGCCTGGTGGGTGATCTTCGACATCCTTGTAATAAACTCAATGGCCACCGTGTGAGATCTATCCATCCAATTACATGTACGCTGGACCATATTCCTGAATCTTTCCGCTTCATTGATTGATTGAAGGGGCAATGCCTGCAATGGTGATCTAACTGGATCCTGACGTCCCAAAGGTTCATTGATGTGACTGAAATATGTTCTCCATGCACCGACCTCTTTCTCAAGCTTTCTATTCTTTTCTACTTCTTCTCTGAACTTGTCCTTCAATGCCTCAAATGTGTCGGTGGCATCATCTAAAGTCTGCTCTGCTGTGGATGGTCCTAACTCAATAGTCTGTATATCATAGTCCTCCGCTAGGATCTCACCCTCATATTTGTCTGCTGCCGGTGTAGCTACCTGCAGTTTTCTAGATCCAGTCTCATCTCGAATCATCTTGGACATCTTTGTAGCCTTCTTCTTCTCTGTTGTCATATGTGAACGTCCAACAAGGCTCTCTAGATCGATTGCACTGTCTTCGTCCTCAATTACGATCACCTTAGTCAATCTTTCCTTCAACCAATCTGGGATATTTGATCTTGTCTCTTGAACTTGAATTTCTTTGTGCACTACTTCTTCTTGTCTGGGAGGAGATGTTACTTCATTATCTTCTTCTAAATCATAGTCTTGGAGAGATCCATCGGATGAAACATGCTGTGCCTGTTCTCCCTCCTGCCTGTCATTCTGTACCATCGATTCCATGGATTCTTCCACTCGAACTGTTTTATCTTCTGGCCTGGAAGAAATACCTGGTGTCTGATCTTTGTTGGCACCTTGCTTTTTCTTGGAAGGTTCTTTCTTTTCTGATCTTTCCTTTCTCTTTGAACCTCTCGAATGGAGATTGCCCTCACTGGCACATCGAAGGTTACCTTCACCTGAATTCCTAGGATTAGGATTGCCTTCACTAACGCTGGCTCCACCTTCGGCTGGTTTCTCTTCCAAAGTAAAAGACATGGCTATGCCTTGTTCTCTCAACTTCTGGTGCTGAACATCTACCCATCTGCGAGTACAAGACAAGACTGGTGCCATCAATCCATCTAAATCCACGGCCTCGGGCTCATTCCAATTCAAACTTATTGTCTTGCTTTCTCTATCATATGAAGATTGGATGTGCCTGCCGTTGTCCTGAGCTTGGTCGGCTACTCTGTAAATCTTACATTTCCTGATGAAATCCAGAGGCAATCTAGAATGTATCTTACGTTTCACTTCGAGATCATCTAGGAGATTCATCATAAAATCTTCAATCTGGTACTCATGTCTAAATCTTCTACCGACTGTCTCCTCTAAATGTCCATGAGGATCAAAACTATTCCTCCAAGCAAAAGATGAAAAAGGATACAAGGCTAACTCCCTCTCTGCATCATCCATGGCTGAGACACTGGGACATACCTCAACCGAATTACCCAAAATAATAGGTACCTGAACTCCATTCTGATGTCTGTGTCTGAATGCCTTCACATATGCTGCCAACTGCCTTGTTACTTCAAGTAACACAATCCTGTCTGTCGGGTATCTTGGCAACATGTATGGAGGTAAAGGACATCCATACACTCTAATGTAAGTGAACTTAGGAAACTGAATGAACCAAGCACCGTACCTCTTGATTAACTCCTGGGCATCCTGAGATAATCTGTTGTGAATCCCTCCTTGCAACGTCCTGGTGATGTTCATCGTGAAAGTATCATTGATTAACTTGTAGTTCTTCCCTGGTGGATGATGCAAGTAGGTATAGGATTCACAAACTCTGACCTCGCCGGGTCCTCTTCCAATCACTCCTCTGTGAGGTAGTCCTGCGTACTCAACGCTCCTGATTAAGGCATAGATGACATATGAACTCATGTGGAAGGACTTAGTGGCCCTGAGTCTTCTCAACTGTACGTCTAAGCAATGGCTAATTATCCTAGCCCAATGTATTGTACCCTTTCCTTGAACAATCACCTGGATGAAGTAAAACATCCATTTCTCAAAATAGAAGGCATGAGGTGCTCCTGTAACTCTGTTGAGCATGGTGATCAAATCTCTGTACTCCTCTTGGAAATCAATCCTGTGTGGTGTGTTCGGTACTTTGCTCAGACGGGGACGACTCTTAAGTAGCCAGTTCTTGTTGATTATGCTTAGGCAAGCATCTGGATCATCATCGTACACTGATCTGGCTCCTTCAATGCTCTTGTATATCATGTCCCTGTGCTCTGGAAGATGAAAGGCTTCACTTATGGCCTCCTCTGAAAGGTACGCCAAAATGTTTCCCTCATTGGACACAATTGTCCTGGACTGTGGATTGTAATGACGGGCACACTCGATCATCAACTCGTGGCACTGAATAGCTGGAGGAAAACCGGCCGCCTTAATGATGCCACTTTCTATTATTCTCCGGGCGACAGGTGATGGCTTGCCGATGTAAGGGACCTCTCGGAACTTCTTCGTGCTAAAGTTCCCCAAGCTTGTATCTCCAATGTTGCTCCACTTGGACACGATCTTAGTCTCCACTTCTTCGGTCTTCTGATCTTCTTTCATGAGGGCCGAGCGACTGGTGGATGCTCCCGCCTTTGGGGTCGCCATACCTACACAACATTTCACTATAAGAAATAGATTTTTGAAACAAATAACGTAGATAAGAGAGATAGATTTTAGGAAACCTCATGATAAGTCCCTAGAGTTATCATTTCCTAAAATACAACGATTGAGCTGAGAGAAATTCAAGAATCAAAATTTCAAAAATTGAAATATGACGATGAATGAATAAAACAATAATAATTAAATCGCCATACCTCGATAGAGAGCTAACTCTAGAATGCAAAAACAAAATTCGCCTAGGCAAAATTTGAGGTATAAGATAATCTTCAATATGGTTCCCTCAAAATATACTTCGCCACCTCTGGATAGAATGTGATCTTCACTTATCGCCTTGGACGTGGTCTCAAATGGATCTTCAAATTCGCACAAATAAATCTCCAAGTCTTTAGCAAATTCGCCTTAGGCGTGATCTTCAAATTCGCACCACCTTTGGTTTGGAATCGCACCACCTTTGATAGCTAAGCGCGCCACCCTTGGATGAATGAAATTCGCACCACCTTTGGCCTTCAACGCAATTCGCACTCTACACAAGATGATACTAGCGCCACCTTTGGTTTGAAATCGCACCACCTTTGAACACACTTCGCACTATATTCGCCTCTTCTTGATTCGCATGAAGGAAGGTAAAAATGATTATGTAAAAATGAACGTTTCACTCCCCTTATAAATAGCGCTCATACCCTTTCACCTCTTAGGCCGACTTTGACAAATAAAACCATTTTTAAATGATTTGCAATAAAATAACAAGGCCGACTTGCCTAATTGGGCGCTTCAAACCGATTTTTATATTAATTAAATAATTAATTATTAATGCCTTGCGTTTTTTTTTAAATGAGAATTTCGATTTTTAATAAAGGCAAAATATAATTAATAAAAGATAACGCCATATTAAATGCTAAATAAAAATGGATTTTCAATTTTTTAATCGATTTAGCATTTAAGGAAATTTAAATTTGTTTGTTTGGCGCCAAAATTGGAAAACAAAGGGACGTACCTCATCGCTCTGGTCCCTTGGAGAGGGACAGGAGCGATTCACTATCTTTGGCATGATTCTTGCATTTCTTACGTCCAACTCCTTCATCTCCACGTTAAAAATCGATCACCTTGATGGTCCTTCGAATTTGATCGCCTTGTGTGCGCATATGGGTGTCCTTTAAGTGCATATCGCCCTGGTCCTTGTCCAAAGGACTGGAGCGATCTTCTTGTTTTCATGTCCATCTCGCATTCACCTTGCGTTCTTTGACCTTCGAAATATCATTGCTTGTGTCCTTTGCGCTTATTTCCACTTGCTTTTGCAAGGTACTTTCGATGTTATAAGGATCATCGCCCTTGTCCCTTGAAGAGGGACAGGAGCGATCCACATGTTTTCCTTGGCCTTGTCAACTTTGTACTTCGATCTTCATGGTAATGTCCTTCAAACGTCGTCCTTCACCTTACCTAACCTTGCTTCGCTTTGATCTTTGAAGGGACGGGAGTGTTTTAATAGCATCGCCTTGGTCCTTGTCCAAAGGACAGGAGCGATCTTGATTTTTTCACGTTCAACATGCATTTTGACCTTCGATCCTTCATTGTGATGTTTTCCAAACGCCTTCCTTTGTCTTGCTTAACCTCGCCTTGTTTCGATTTTGGAGGAATATGAGCGCTTTTGATAGGATCGCCCTGGTCCTTGTCCAAAGGACAGGAGCGATGTGGGGCCTTTACACCATTTGGCGATGTTTGGACGTTCAACTCTCTTGTTTATCACCTTGTTGTCATACCATGGACCCTCCAGAACATTGCAATGTTTTGTCCTTACGTAAATTTTGCATAAAATGGGCAATGCATCTAACATCGCCCTGGTCCCTTCCTGAGGGACAGGAGCGAAGTTCATCATTATATGCTTGTTCTTGTTTGTACCAACTTGCAATCAACTTCATTGCGTGAAATGACGTCCTTTCGACCTTCTTGGTTGCTCGAAACTTTGTTCGCCTTTTGAAATCTACGCCATTATGTAGATATCGCTCTGGTCCCTTACCAAAGGACAGGAGCGATCTAGGTCTTTAGAGTACAAATCCTTCCATGTGATGACCTTTGTAACGTTTGCGCCTGGTGGAAATGCCTTGAAATGTCCTCGCCACCTTTTGTCCTGGCTTGGATCGGTCTTGAACCTTGGAGGGACGACCTTGAACTTGAGAGGGACGTATCTTCACCCTTGTATCGCCCTGGTCCCTTGGAGAGGGACAGGAGCGATTTTTCCCCTGTGGCTTTCATCTTACTTTGCCATGCTCTAAGTTTATATTCAACGGACTCGTCCTTCTTCCCTCCATTCGTTCATGCCTTGACATCATTTGTAACTTTGCAAGAAGAGCAATTATATCAAAAATCGCTCTGGTCCCTTCCTGAGGGACAGGAGCGAACTAGGCATTTAGCACTGTTATGGACGTTCAAAAATCTTCAATTTATATTCAATGCGTTCATCCCATGTTCTCCTTCGTTTTTGAACGTAAACTTGTCTTGACCCTTGTCTGGTTTTTGCAAAATGGAGGGAATCGCTCTGGTCCCTGGGAGAGGGACGAGAGCTACTAGGTACCTCGCCCTGGTCCCTTGGAGAGGGACAGGAGCGATTTGGTCAATATAGGTCATTTTCCTTCATTTTTTGCATCTCAAATTATATTCATTTGGCAAAGTATCTTCCTTCGGACGTCCTCCAGTTGCTGAGCTATCAAAATCTTGCATGGGCATGGCGAAATTTGAATTGTAGCTCCGGTCCTTCACTGAGGGACAGGAGCGATTTTCCTTCTGGAGACCTTTCTGTGCTCATGAAAATCTTCAATTTATATTCAATGAAAAGATCTCGTCGTTCTTCATCACTTCAAACGTAAAATTTGTCTGGGCTCTGCAAGGACAATGAGATATTTGAAATTGAGCTCCCGTCCTTCACTGAGGGACAGGAGCGATTTTGCTCCTACAGGCCAAAATAACAAGATTTTTCACATTTTAACACTTCACGAGGCGAAAACAAATCAATTCCAATGCCCAGGATCAAACTTCAAAAAGTCAAAATTTGGTCAAAATATTCAATCAGACAAAAATTCACATTGACGGTCATCCTTTAGACAAGTTTAAGCTCTGCATGAACATTCCAATTGAAAATTAGACCATTTTGGCGAATTCATTGCATTCAAAAATTTGCTTCTAGGAAAGAAGCTCAAAAAGCTCTCAAAAGCGACTGGATTTTGGCTTGAAAAGGCAAAATTTAAAACCCTAAGGCTTAGCCCTAAATCCAGACAACTAACGGACTAACAAAACCCTAAAAACGAAAGCGAAAACGAACAAAAACAAGCAAAAAAGAGGGGGTCCCCATTTGCGATGGGGCGATGTGTGAAATGGTCACAACATCTGGCGACACCACTGAGAAATGTTGCAAAACATTTGGGAATCAATCCTTCTAAAGGAAGACTCAGAAAACCTCCCTCAACAAAACCAGGAGTTAAGAAACACTTACAAGAAGAGACCATCATATTGAGACAAAGTATCAAATCCACAGTTACCCATGTGTGTGCAAATGCGTTAATTCCCCTCAACAAGACAATCATGATCTTCAGGTTCCCCTGTGATAAGCTACATGGTTCGTCTAAACTCCAAAAGCATCCTGGATAGAGCCTCGCTGCCAGCCAGACGTCCATAGTCCCGACGAGGTTATCGCCGCAAGCTCACGAACATTGCTCCATTGCCAGTCAGGCGTCTATAGCCCCGATGGAGTTACTCGCATATTCCCTTTAGCCAATTTGATATTTCCTTTTAGCTCATTTTGATTTTTTCTCATCTTTTCAACTTTTCTTTTGATACTGCTTTTCAGTTCTGTCAATTCTTTGGCTTGTGAGTAACGAAACTCACTAGGGTTTGAGGGTTGCGGTGGCGCTGAAGCTAGACTTTAGATTTTTCACTGATCACAGCTTCGCCTGTAAACCATAATGACTCGGAGATTATAAGTGTGTGAAAATATAATAACTGAAGGACAAAAATACGTGAGTTCAATAAGCTAATCTACTTCAATGCAAATATGTCCTGACTCAAAGCTTCATTAAAAGAAACTCCCTTAGTAATTCCAAAAGACCTCATGATTTTCCAAATGCATCCAACAATCTAGCAGGAAGTCAGAGCGTAATATAACAAAATCACCCAATGCCAAATGGATACCCCTCAGGACAAAACAACTAACCTAAAAGCAAAAGCACCTAAACTAAGAAAAAAACAAAAGGCAAACCAACGCGAGAAAAACAAACAAACGGAAAACGACGAAAGCAAACTAAACTAGCTATGTACAAGGGAAGGCCTTGGCATTTTAGGATTGGAAATAGTGTTTGAGATATCTCCCATTGACAGGCAACGGAATGTCCTCTCCAGTTAAAGTCTGCAACCTAAATGCATTTTCTCCCAATATCTCTGAAATTTGATAAGGACCTTTCCAAAGCTTATCAAACTTATCATGTTCTCCTCTTTTCTCATGAGCTTTGTCCCAATACAGGACGAGATCCGAAATTCGGAACGCCTTGACTCTTGCTTGTCGATCAAACCATCTCTTCACCACTCCTTGATGTTTAGCAAAGGTCTCTAGTGCTTGATCTCGTTTCTCTTCTAAATTCATCAACTGTGTCAACCTGGCCTGCACTGCATCAGTGTCTTCCATGTACTCCTGAATGAATCTCAAGGTTGGAATCCTGAGTTGCATGGGGAAGACTGGGTCTTGGCCATAGACTAGGAAATAAGGCGAAATGCCTAATGCGTTCTTTGTTCTGATTCTGTCTGCCCATAAAGCAAATCTCAGCTGGGTGTGCCATTCTCTTGGACTTCTCTCTAATAATTTCTTGATTACGCTGAGCAAATTTTTGTTTGTAGATTCTGCTAATCCATTACCCTGAGGATAATAATTTGATGAAAACTTGAGGGTTATCCCGTACTCAAAAGCCCAATTTGAGAATCTCAATGATGTGAATGCCGATCCATTGTCGCAAACCAACGCATAAGGGCATCCAAACCTTGTGATTATGTTCTCCTCTAGAAACTTGATTACAACTTCAGTAGAACAAACCTTAAGTGCCTGTGCCTCTGACCATCTGGTACAATAATCAGTAGCTGTAATGATGTACTTGTGTTGTGCTGAGGATGCGGGGTTGATGACACCAATAAAGTCCATTCCCCATTTCGCAAATGGTCTGGCTTCGATCACGGGATTCAGTGGCATGGCAGGATTTCTCTCTCTTATAGCTGCGACTTGGCATGTGTGGCAAGTCTTAATGTGATTGAACGTATCTTTAAAAAGCGTAGGCCAGTAATATCCTGCTCTTAGGATCTGGTGAGCTGTGGCGAGGTTGGCTCCATGTCCGGTTCCAAACTTGGAATGGAAATGTTCAATTATCTGCTTTGCTTCGTCTTTGCCAACACACCTCAGGTATACTCCTTCATAATTTTTCCGGTATAGAACAGATCCTTGAAGCACGTAATGTCGACACTTTAACCTTAATGCTCTCTTTTGTGTAGGTGTCATCTGAGCAGGACATCTGTGATTAAGCAAATATGTCACAATGTCTTTGTACCATTCATCAGGTGTGACATCTTCTAATTCATAAATTTGTTGGACTAATCCTGGCCCATCTATCGCTAATGTCTGTGCCAAAGCTTGTCCTCGGACAAGTTTCATGGGTTGTATCTCAATATCAAATTCTTGGATAATGGCGACCCACTTTCCTCTTCTCTCTCCTAATTCATTTTGCATGAGAAGAGTCTTGACTGCCGCATCAGGCACTATTGCATAAATCTTGGCTCTCAGGAGGTAATGTCTGAATTTTTTAACTGCCTTTACTAATGCGTATGCTTGCTTTTCAACATTTGGATATCTTAATTCTGCGTCTTTCAACGGGGTGCTTATGAAAGCAATGGGATTTTCATCCCTCTCTTCACTTCTTTGGGTGAGAATGGCGGCACAAGTGTATTCGGAGGCGAAGGAATATAAATAAAATGGTTTGAGATAATCAGGACTAATCAAGACTGGCGCCTCCATAATTGCGGTCTTTATTTCTTCAAATGCTCTTCTGGCTTGTGGAGTCCACTCGACCTTTGCATCTTTCTTTAACATTTCATTCAATGGCCTGACAATCTCGGCAAATCCGGTAATGAATTTTCGGACGAAGTTGATTTTGCCGAAAAATGATTTGAGCTCTTTCTTGCTTGCTGGCAAATTGATAGTAGATATGGCCTTCACCCTTTCAGGATCAATAGATATTCCTTTCTCTGAAATGACATGTCCTAAAAGCTTTCCTTCTGTGACTCCAAATATGCATTTCTTCGGATTAAGGGAGACACCGTATCTTCTACATCTTTGGAAAACTCTTCTCAAATCTTCCACATGATCTCCTCTCTGCCTAGAGAAAACTGTGATATCATCCATATATATAATAATGCTTTTACCAATTAAATCTCTGAAAGCGATATCCATAGCTCTCTGGAATGTGGCCCCGGCGTTTATGAGTCCAAAAGGCATTCTCTTATAGGCAAATGTTCCCCATTTGGTGGTGAAAGCAGTCTTTATTCGATCTTCAGGTTCGACTAGGACTTGATTGTATCCTGAATATCCGTCTAGGAAGGACATCATTTGTGATCCATTGACGATCTGCAGTACTTCATCTAATGATGGAAGCGGATAGTTATCTTTCTCTGATGCTCTGTTGAGATTTCTGAAATCAACACACAATCTGATCTCTCCATTTTTCTTTCTAACCGGCACCAGGTTGGCGACCCACGTCGAATGTCTTACTGGGAAGATGATTTTAGCTGTGAGTAACTTTTTCACTTCTTGGTATATCAGCGGTTCTAACAAAGGATTGACGGGTCTTTGTCTTTGCCTGAATGGCTTGCTTCCTGGTTTCAACGGGATTGTGTGAGTGATAACCGCAGTGTCGTAGGTCTTGAGATCTTCATAGCTCCATGCGATGACATCTGGGAAGTCCTTCATGTTCTTCAGGATTCCATCCTTTTCAGTCGCTGTGCAGGACTTTCCAATGAAAACATTTTTAACTTGTGTCTCGTCACCTAGATTGATCACGTCACACATATTGCCTTCTACACTGTGATTCTTCTTTTCTTTCAACTTGTCAGGATCAAAAATCCTTTCTAATTCGACCATTCCTTTCGGAATAGTGTTTGTTTTTAAGTTCAGGACTCCTTCGGCATCGAACTCGGCTTCACCCACTTCATCTTCATCTATGATCTGTGTTAAGAAGACGTCTGTGCTGGTTAGGAAGTCTAGAATGTGCTTGTCGTCTTCGAAAACCTGGAAATTGGTGATGTTATCTGGGACTGAAGGAACTGATATTAACTCGATGGTAAACTTCTTTAACCCTTCCATCGCTAATGGAATCAATGAGCTCGCAGCCTGTGCAAGTGAATTGGCCACTTGATTCTGATGTCTATAAATTGAATTGATATTGAAAGCTTCGAAACTTTCAGTTAAATCCCAGACTCGATTCCTATACTTAGTTAGCCTTTTGTCATGGCAAACATATTGCTTCCTGATTTGCCTTACTGCGATTTCTGAGTCTCCATATACTTGCAGTATCTTTGCCCCCTTTTGGATGGCTAGCAGTAATCCATGAACCAAAGATTCATATTCCGCTACGTTGTTGGTGCAAGGGAACTGCAATCTGTGAGCGGCAAAGTATGTTTCTCCCTTAGGACCAATTAATTCATATCCGGCTCCGGATCCTTGTTTGGACTTAGATCCGTCGAATCTTAATGTCCATATTTGACTTTCTTGATTGTTTGCTTCTGGACTTTCATGACTTTCATTTGTTGTATCGGATGAAACTTCATCTTCCACCAAACTCTCGGTGTCTGTAGAGCTCTCATTCTCTGAATCCTGAATTTCTTCTATAGTTGGTGTCTGTGGGACCCTTTTGTATACTTGTTCCAGTGCGGTCTGGCATAAAGCACAAGATAATTCCGAGTGGACGGCATTGTGAATTCTACACCAATTCGGAAGGAGCAACTCTCGAACAGATGCTCTATTGCCAAGTTGTACACTTTGCTGGATGTTTCTTTGTACAAACCTTCTGAAGTTTTCAAACATCCCTTCGTCTTCTTGGTCGGATCCTTGATCGCTTTCAATGACGATCTCAGTTGACTCTATGACCTCTTGTTGGGTATTTTCATCTTGTATATCTTGTATCATCAAGATCTCCTCTACTTTTGGTTTATATGTTCCTAGGTCGGATTCTAAAAATAGAACTTCGTTGTCTTCTCCATATTCAGTTATCATCAATCTCAACCTTGGGGTGCTATCAATTTTAATCTGGTTCGGGACTCCTCTCCATGGTAGCCACATGTGTGCGAAATCGGTCGATACATATCCATTCAATTTTCGGGACCAATCTCGACTCAGGAGCATTCCATATGAATCTGGAATATCCACTACTGATATATCTATAAAATTCTGGATCCTTGGATCTGCGGCCAATTGCATGTGAATGTTGTTCAATTCTCCCATGACTGGAACTTCTGTCTTGTCAAGCTGAGTGACTTTTCTCTTGGTAGGTGCGGGAGTTATTCCCAGTCTTTGACAAACGGCTAAGGGCATGACATTGCTTGAGGCTCCGGAATCATAAAGGCAATTGTGTAATAATTTTCCAAATATTCTGACTGATAGTAGGAACGGGGCCGGTTCGTCCTTTCCTTGAGAAGGCACTGAATTTTCTTCACTTGGTTCTTGATGTTTAACTTGATTAATCTTCGAGTAATCTTCCTTCGCTAGGCTCTCCTCTTTCGAGTGACTGGCTTGGTTTGCAGATTTTCCTTTTTTAACCACATCTTTCTTGATTGCAACCTCCTTTTCGGGAAGAACCAAGTTAGTAGTGAGGTTCTCTTTGACTATAGGCTGAGTTTTCTTGGTTTCGCCTCTTTTGAGTAATACTTTTCCTTCTAACATATCTTCCTTTTTAGCTGGGAAGGTTATAGTTTGAACCATGCACTCATTTTGCCCGGGTTGTTCTTGAGAATCGGCTTCCTCTTGAGTCACATTGATAGTGGCTTGAACATTTGACCTCGTTGCACTAGGTTCATTCAAACTACTGATCACTGTCTCTTTAATTTCAGACACTTTGAGCAACTCGTAGAGTGGTAAACTTACTTTGACTTTCTTGAGTTCATCTAACACCAAGGCGGCCAATCTTTTCATTTCATTTCCCGCAGGAGGTGAAATATTTCTTCTTTGTCTGTATTCTTGAGTGTTTTGTGGATATTCAGGGACGTTGCTGGCTTGAGGATCTGGCGGAGTTGAAAAATTGTTTGGAGGAATCGATGTTGTTAATGGTTCGGGATTTCTCTGATTCCTGTGATAAACTCTTTGGTTTGCACCTCCTGACGCTTGGTGGAATACTTCCTTGATTCCTTCTACTAAAACACTGTCGTTCAATGGTGGGAAATAGTATTCTGAATCTTCTACAGGTCCATTTGCAGATGCTGGCGGAAACTGAGATCCTGGTGGTAACATCGGTCCATTGGCCGATTCTGGAGGAAATCTCCCATTTTGTTCTTGACTAATTTCTTCTTGTGAATATCTGCAGGTTTCAACGATCATAGCTTGACCATACTGCGTGGTTGGAACAATTTCGTACCCTGTGGTGGGAGGATTTTCAGGCGGATTGGTAGTACGCATCTCTTGTTGGAAAATGTCGGCCGCAATCTTGAACTCAGGACACTGCAACTCGGAATGTTGGTTCGTGTTGTGGAGTCTGCACCAACTAGACAAGGCTGCTTCGGCTAAAAACACTTTGCCCGAAGAGGGGTTCTCTTGACTTTGCGCATTTGGTGGATTGTCCAAAGGCGTCACCACATTTCCATTGTTTGGAGCTGTATTCCATGGTCTTCTTTGGAAACCTTGATTGTTATTTCCTTGATAATTGTTTCTGAATCCTTGATTATTATTGCCTTGGAAATTCTGGTTGTTCGCGTGTTGGCCGTGGTTGGCCCTCTGCATGCTCTGGAGTTGATTATTCTGGTTCCTCAAATGGGTGACCTCAGTTGATAACTTCTTGACTTGCTCAATCAGCTCTTTCATTTCATCTTTCTCTTCTTGTGTCCTTGACGAATTTGTAGCATTTTGCAGGTACACAGGTTGAGCGGGTGGGGCTTGAGAAATTGGAGCTCCTGGGTGGAGGACCAACTGATTCGCCGGCTGTACGTTGGGATATGTCGCTTGCGGAATTGGATTCATGACTGGAGTTTGGTTGGCCAAAGCCGTGCCAACTGCCTGCATCTGGTTAGGTGCTGCGACGGATCCCATGTGTAGTAGTGGTCCAGTGATGTTTTGTCCCATGTGCTTACTTACTTCAATGGCTCTTGTATATGCCGCATTTAGATCATTCGGAGTTGGATGTGTCCTTACGAACATGGCTGTGAGATGATCTAAGGCTCCATAGTAAATTTCCCTTGGATCTGCAATAAGATAAGGAGGACGTAGCATTGTGTATGCTCGGTGAAATCTGTCATTGAAGGAGGTAATAGGTTCATGTTCTCTCCTTCGAACCTCAACAAACTGTCTGTATAACTCTGCTGGTGTAGTTGGGATGCCAAACTTTGCAATGAATGCGTCTTTCATCGCGTCCCAAGTCCTGATGGACCCTGTAGGCAAATGAATAAACCAAAAGTATGCCTCTTCTCCCAATGAGTAGGGAAAAAGCCTACATGCCACATCTCCATATTCAATTTGTCTGTTACGAAGAAGGTCCTCGAACATCTTGATGTGATCTTCTGCTGTGCGATGGAAATCACTAACATTGAACTTGGAACAAAAGTGTTCTGGATTCTTCGGCATATCATGATAAACTGCAAATTCCAACGGTGATGGATTGTTGACTAGCCATGTCGCACCATTGAGTACATGAGGAGGAGGAGGTGGTGGTGGAGCACGATGAGCCATTGTATTTCTTGAAACTGAACTTGATGAACTAGCTTGGCTCTTTGTTTGTGAAATTGCTTGGATACTAAATTGGATCGCCGCTTGGACTTGTTCTTGGAGAACTCGTGATGACTCAGGAGATCCTTCCAATCTTAGTTCGAACTCTTTGGGAGTGTCCTCTCTTTTAACTCGCTTTGCTTTGGAAGTAAACTGAAGTTCACTTAGATCCTTGATGCCTGGTGTGGACCTCAACAATCTTTGATGTTTCTCGGGCGAGAAAGAACCAATGCGATCCAGCGTGAAGTCTTGCAAGGATTATTGTGGATTCCTCTGATTGCGAAGATTCCTAGCTATGACCCTTTGATGTTCTTCGGCTATATCTTCCTCTTGCTCTAAGATGATTCTGACTCTGTTATATTCGACCTGGCTTCTCCTTGCGTTCCAAGCTACTTGATTCAATTGGGAAATGATGTCTTCTTGGGTATTGCCTACTTGCAAATTGGGTTGCACCACTTGATTCCGTCCTTCATCTGGCAACACCATCGCACTTCATGATCATGTTTGCAATATCTTTTCAAAATCTTCGGACTTCGAACTTTGAAACTAAAGAGGCCCTCCTTCTAGCGCCAATTCTGTTGACGTGTATTTTGTACACAATCATACACAGAATAAAATACCATTAGGCATCTTATCCTCTCTTGAGAAAATAGTCTCTAACTGCTGAAGATCTGCAAAAAGGATCAGTTAGGTGGACTCCAAGGTTCTTTTAGTGGGGTCTCCACGTGTGGACAAGCTTTTTTAGTGGTATGATGTGATTTGCTGTTTCCTTCAAGGCGTCTTACGGATTCAATAGTTCGAAGGTTTTACTAATCTAAAAGGAACTTTCAAAAAAAAGGAAAAAGGACAGGGTTTGAGAGGTCTAATCTAGTCTAACCCTATGAACGACTTAGCATGAATGAGATTTGGCAAGACTCAACCAATTTCAATTTTGCCATAAGATAACAACTCAACTGAAATTAGTGCGATCTTCTAAGGTAATAATGATGTTCAATGCATCAAAGATCAAGGACACTACTACGAAGGTACATATCCTAGATACGAAAATGCTTGAAGGTTAAGGACTCAAGGTGTTTTCCAGTCGACCACGCAAGGCGTTCTTACAATCAGCAAGAAGCTAGTGGTTTGGATTGCGAATCCTACCAAATATCAAATCTCACACTTAGTCTTTCTAATTAACAAACTACTTTGATTGAGCGTGATTCAAGTACATCCAACAACCATGAAGATAACTCAAGGAACTTGCAACAAAACACCATAACTTCAATATTTTATTGATTTCCAAGTCATCATATACAACAATTGCTTGAACTTCTCTCTTCAAGACTCAATCTTGCTACAACATAAAAATTGCTTACAACTCTATTCTCTATTTCTCTATTGACTATTCTGATATAAATGAAATGAAAAATGGGGGTATAAATAGCATCCCCAGTTACAATGAAAGGTCCAGATTGAAAGTAAATCAATGGACAAGATCATGACACCTAAACCCTAATTAGGGTTTGTTACAAATGACCTCCTTTTTACTGAACAATATTAAATACATAGCCAAATATTAAATTTGGCACAAAAATCTAGGAGGTATCAGCCAATGAGAATTAAGATGTCATGTCATCTGTAACAACCTTTCATCTAGAATCTTATTCCCCTTCCAATTTTCTTTTTTAGCATATGCAATGAATTTTGTCACAATTCCTTCGATTTCTGTGCTTGGAATCTCGGGAAGATTCTTGATACTCTCTTCTAAGTGGATAACCTGATCAAATGCATCTAGAAGAGCTGTGTCCCAGGTAGGTTCAAGTTCCTTAGTTCTATCAATTAGGAGCATGGTGGCATACATCTGATCATACTGCTCATCTGTAACATCTGCGTCCTTGCGAAAGATGATCTTGATTCTATCTTCAAATTCTTGTAAATCCACATCTGTCTCGACCTCGATCCTTCTGCCAAGAATGGTACGAAGTACCTCAAATACTCTGTCCTGGATCGGATTGATCACCTCCTCAACTTGACCACATCTAACACTGATGTCCTCAAAGAGAACACTCTTTATATGGAGTAAGGTTGACCACTGAAACAAACTGTGAGAATCGCCTTCCAAGATCTTCTCTTGTGCTAAAATTCTTCTGGATGTATGTCTTATAACTTTCAAGACAGGAATGACAACGTCCTTGGTGTGGGCAAATGCAGCTACTGTTGCCATCAGTCTGTGGATTATCTCAAGGACTTGGATAGCCTGGTGGGTGATCTTCGACATCCTTGTAATAAACTCAATGGCCACCGTGTGAGATCTATCCATCCAATTACATGTACGCTGGACCATATTCCTGAATCTTTCCGCTTCATTGATTGATTGAAGGGGCAATGCCTGCAATGGTGATCTAACTGGATCCTGACGTCCCAAAGGTTCATTGATGTGACTGAAATATGTTCTCCATGCACCGACCTCTTTCTCAAGCTTTCTATTCTTTTCTACTTCTTCTCTGAACTTGTCCTTCAATGCCTCAAATGTGTCGGTGGCATCATCTAAAGTCTGCTCTGCTGTGGATGGTCCTAACTCAATAGTCTGTATATCATAGTCCTCCGCTAGGATCTCACCCTCATATTTGTCTGCTGCCGGTGTAGCTACCTGCAGTTTTCTAGATCCAGTCTCATCTCGAATCATCTTGGACATCTTTGTAGCCTTCTTCTTCTCTGTTGTCATATGTGAACGTCCAACAAGGCTCTCTAGATCGATTGCACTGTCTTCGTCCTCAATTACGATCACCTTAGTCAATCTTTCCTTCAACCAATCTGGGATATTTGATCTTGTCTCTTGAACTTGAATTTCTTTGTGCACTACTTCTTCTTGTCTGGGAGGAGATGTTACTTCATTATCTTCTTCTAAATCATAGTCTTGGAGAGATCCATCGGATGAAACATGCTGTGCCTGTTCTCCCTCCTGCCTGTCATTCTGTACCATCGATTCCATGGATTCTTCCACTCGAACTGTTTTATCTTCTGGCCTGGAAGAAATACCTGGTGTCTGATCTTTGTTGGCACCTTGCTTTTTCTTGGAAGGTTCTTTCTTTTCTGATCTTTCCTTTCTCTTTGAACCTCTCGAATGGAGATTGCCCTCACTGGCACATCGAAGGTTACCTTCACCTGAATTCCTAGGATTAGGATTGCCTTCACTAACGCTGGCTCCACCTTCGGCTGGTTTCTCTTCCAAAGTAAAAGACATGGCTATGCCTTGTTCTCTCAACTTCTGGTGCTGAACATCTACCCATCTGCGAGTACAAGACAAGACTGGTGCCATCAATCCATCTAAATCCACGGCCTCGGGCTCATTCCAATTCAAACTTATTGTCTTGCTTTCTCTATCATATGAAGATTGGATGTGCCTGCCGTTGTCCTGAGCTTGGTCGGCTACTCTGTAAATCTTACATTTCCTGATGAAATCCAGAGGCAATCTAGAATGTATCTTACGTTTCACTTCGAGATCATCTAGGAGATTCATCATAAAATCTTCAATCTGGTACTCATGTCTAAATCTTCTACCGACTGTCTCCTCTAAATGTCCATGAGGATCAAAACTATTCCTCCAAGCAAAAGATGAAAAAGGATACAAGGCTAACTCCCTCTCTGCATCATCCATGGCTGAGACACTGGGACATACCTCAACCGAATTACCCAAAATAATAGGTACCTGAACTCCATTCTGATGTCTGTGTCTGAATGCCTTCACATATGCTGCCAACTGCCTTGTTACTTCAAGTAACACAATCCTGTCTGTCGGGTATCTTGGCAACATGTATGGAGGTAAAGGACATCCATACACTCTAATGTAAGTGAACTTAGGAAACTGAATGAACCAAGCACCGTACCTCTTGATTAACTCCTGGGCATCCTGAGATAATCTGTTGTGAATCCCTCCTTGCAACGTCCTGGTGATGTTCATCGTGAAAGTATCATTGATTAACTTGTAGTTCTTCCCTGGTGGATGATGCAAGTAGGTATAGGATTCACAAACTCTGACCTCGCCGGGTCCTCTTCCAATCACTCCTCTGTGAGGTAGTCCTGCGTACTCAACGCTCCTGATTAAGGCATAGATGACATATGAACTCATGTGGAAGGACTTAGTGGCCCTGAGTCTTCTCAACTGTACGTCTAAGCAATGGCTAATTATCCTAGCCCAATGTATTGTACCCTTTCCTTGAACAATCACCTGGATGAAGTAAAACATCCATTTCTCAAAATAGAAGGCATGAGGTGCTCCTGTAACTCTGTTGAGCATGGTGATCAAATCTCTGTACTCCTCTTGGAAATCAATCCTGTGTGGTGTGTTCGGTACTTTGCTCAGACGGGGACGACTCTTAAGTAGCCAGTTCTTGTTGATTATGCTTAGGCAAGCATCTGGATCATCATCGTACACTGATCTGGCTCCTTCAATGCTCTTGTATATCATGTCCCTGTGCTCTGGAAGATGAAAGGCTTCACTTATGGCCTCCTCTGAAAGGTACGCCAAAATGTTTCCCTCATTGGACACAATTGTCCTGGACTGTGGATTGTAATGACGGGCACACTCGATCATCAACTCGTGGCACTGAATAGCTGGAGGAAAACCGGCCGCCTTAATGATGCCACTTTCTATTATTCTCCGGGCGACAGGTGATGGCTTGCCGATGTAAGGGACCTCTCGGAACTTCTTCGTGCTAAAGTTCCCCAAGCTTGTATCTCCAATGTTGCTCCACTTGGACACGATCTTAGTCTCCACTTCTTCGGTCTTCTGATCTTCTTTCATGAGGGCCGAGCGACTGGTGGATGCTCCCGCCTTTGGGGTCGCCATACCTACACAACATTTCACTATAAGAAATAGATTTTTGAAACAAATAACGTAGATAAGAGAGATAGATTTTAGGAAACCTCATGATAAGTCCCTAGAGTTATCATTTCCTAAAATACAACGATTGAGCTGAGAGAAATTCAAGAATCAAAATTTCAAAAATTGAAATATGACGATGAATGAATAAAACAATAATAATTAAATCGCCATACCTCGATAGAGAGCTAACTCTAGAATGCAAAAACAAAATTCGCCTAGGCAAAATTTGAGGTATAAGATAATCTTCAATATGGTTCCCTCAAAATATACTTCGCCACCTCTGGATAGAATGTGATCTTCACTTATCGCCTTGGACGTGGTCTCAAATGGATCTTCAAATTCGCACAAATAAATCTCCAAGTCTTTAGCAAATTCGCCTTAGGCGTGATCTTCAAATTCGCACCACCTTTGGTTTGGAATCGCACCACCTTTGATAGCTAAGCGCGCCACCCTTGGATGAATGAAATTCGCACCACCTTTGGCCTTCAACGCAATTCGCACTCTACACAAGATGATACTAGCGCCACCTTTGGTTTGAAATCGCACCACCTTTGAACACACTTCGCACTATATTCGCCTCTTCTTGATTCGCATGAAGGAAGGTAAAAATGATTATGTAAAAATGAACGTTTCACTCCCCTTATAAATAGCGCTCATACCCTTTCACCTCTTAGGCCGACTTTGACAAATAAAACCATTTTTAAATGATTTGCAATAAAATAACAAGGCCGACTTGCCTAATTGGGCGCTTCAAACCGATTTTTATATTAATTAAATAATTAATTATTAATGCCTTGCGTTTTTTTTTAAATGAGAATTTCGATTTTTAATAAAGGCAAAATATAATTAATAAAAGATAACGCCATATTAAATGCTAAATAAAAATGGATTTTCAATTTTTTAATCGATTTAGCATTTAAGGAAATTTAAATTTGTTTGTTTGGCGCCAAAATTGGAAAACAAAGGGACGTACCTCATCGCTCTGGTCCCTTGGAGAGGGACAGGAGCGATTCACTATCTTTGGCATGATTCTTGCATTTCTTACGTCCAACTCCTTCATCTCCACGTTAAAAATCGATCACCTTGATGGTCCTTCGAATTTGATCGCCTTGTGTGCGCATATGGGTGTCCTTTAAGTGCATATCGCCCTGGTCCTTGTCCAAAGGACTGGAGCGATCTTCTTGTTTTCATGTCCATCTCGCATTCACCTTGCGTTCTTTGACCTTCGAAATATCATTGCTTGTGTCCTTTGCGCTTATTTCCACTTGCTTTTGCAAGGTACTTTCGATGTTATAAGGATCATCGCCCTTGTCCCTTGAAGAGGGACAGGAGCGATCCACATGTTTTCCTTGGCCTTGTCAACTTTGTACTTCGATCTTCATGGTAATGTCCTTCAAACGTCGTCCTTCACCTTACCTAACCTTGCTTCGCTTTGATCTTTGAAGGGACGGGAGTGTTTTAATAGCATCGCCTTGGTCCTTGTCCAAAGGACAGGAGCGATCTTGATTTTTTCACGTTCAACATGCATTTTGACCTTCGATCCTTCATTGTGATGTTTTCCAAACGCCTTCCTTTGTCTTGCTTAACCTCGCCTTGTTTCGATTTTGGAGGAATATGAGCGCTTTTGATAGGATCGCCCTGGTCCTTGTCCAAAGGACAGGAGCGATGTGGGGCCTTTACACCATTTGGCGATGTTTGGACGTTCAACTCTCTTGTTTATCACCTTGTTGTCATACCATGGACCCTCCAGAACATTGCAATGTTTTGTCCTTACGTAAATTTTGCATAAAATGGGCAATGCATCTAACATCGCCCTGGTCCCTTCCTGAGGGACAGGAGCGAAGTTCATCATTATATGCTTGTTCTTGTTTGTACCAACTTGCAATCAACTTCATTGCGTGAAATGACGTCCTTTCGACCTTCTTGGTTGCTCGAAACTTTGTTCGCCTTTTGAAATCTACGCCATTATGTAGATATCGCTCTGGTCCCTTACCAAAGGACAGGAGCGATCTAGGTCTTTAGAGTACAAATCCTTCCATGTGATGACCTTTGTAACGTTTGCGCCTGGTGGAAATGCCTTGAAATGTCCTCGCCACCTTTTGTCCTGGCTTGGATCGGTCTTGAACCTTGGAGGGACGACCTTGAACTTGAGAGGGACGTATCTTCACCCTTGTATCGCCCTGGTCCCTTGGAGAGGGACAGGAGCGATTTTTCCCCTGTGGCTTTCATCTTACTTTGCCATGCTCTAAGTTTATATTCAACGGACTCGTCCTTCTTCCCTCCATTCGTTCATGCCTTGACATCATTTGTAACTTTGCAAGAAGAGCAATTATATCAAAAATCGCTCTGGTCCCTTCCTGAGGGACAGGAGCGAACTAGGCATTTAGCACTGTTATGGACGTTCAAAAATCTTCAATTTATATTCAATGCGTTCATCCCATGTTCTCCTTCGTTTTTGAACGTAAACTTGTCTTGACCCTTGTCTGGTTTTTGCAAAATGGAGGGAATCGCTCTGGTCCCTGGGAGAGGGACGAGAGCTACTAGGTACCTCGCCCTGGTCCCTTGGAGAGGGACAGGAGCGATTTGGTCAATATAGGTCATTTTCCTTCATTTTTTGCATCTCAAATTATATTCATTTGGCAAAGTATCTTCCTTCGGACGTCCTCCAGTTGCTGAGCTATCAAAATCTTGCATGGGCATGGCGAAATTTGAATTGTAGCTCCGGTCCTTCACTGAGGGACAGGAGCGATTTTCCTTCTGGAGACCTTTCTGTGCTCATGAAAATCTTCAATTTATATTCAATGAAAAGATCTCGTCGTTCTTCATCACTTCAAACGTAAAATTTGTCTGGGCTCTGCAAGGACAATGAGATATTTGAAATTGAGCTCCCGTCCTTCACTGAGGGACAGGAGCGATTTTGCTCCTACAGGCCAAAATAACAAGATTTTTCACATTTTAACACTTCACGAGGCGAAAACAAATCAATTCCAATGCCCAGGATCAAACTTCAAAAAGTCAAAATTTGGTCAAAATATTCAATCAGACAAAAATTCACATTGACGGTCATCCTTTAGACAAGTTTAAGCTCTGCATGAACATTCCAATTGAAAATTAGACCATTTTGGCGAATTCATTGCATTCAAAAATTTGCTTCTAGGAAAGAAGCTCAAAAAGCTCTCAAAAGCGACTGGATTTTGGCTTGAAAAGGCAAAATTTAAAACCCTAAGGCTTAGCCCTAAATCCAGACAACTAACGGACTAACAAAACCCTAAAAACGAAAGCGAAAACGAACAAAAACAAGCAAAAAAGAGGGGGTCCCCATTTGCGATGGGGCGATGTGTGAAATGGTCACAACACATCCCCAAACAAAGGTGATTCTCCTTGATATTGCCTGGTTTATCTGTTGTTTTCAGACCATTGTTGGCAGATTGAGGTGCATTGAAGATCATTTTCAGATTTGTGAAGGATGGCGCCATAGCTGGAAAAGTTCAATTTTTATTTGCCTAGTGTTCGGAACACATTTTGGTGGATTCCATGCATGTTGGATGCTGCCATTGCCCCCTTACTTGCTGTCATTTGCTTCAGATCTGAGTTCTAACTCCATTGCTTCAGGTTTTGACATCCATTGTTGGTTGTACATTCAATTTTCAGACTGAACTTTATTGCCCAGCCAGCTGCAACTTTAGCGATTTGTATTTGGACTCATTCTGGAGGCATTTTGGGATCATTTTCAGACCATTGGAGGGCTGTCTTAGGTCTGCAACAATGTTATTGGTTGCTTGTCCTCAGAAATTTATCTTTTATCAGCCATACCTATGTTCCCAAAATTGATTGGTTTCATCATCAAGACTGATTTTTATCAAGTTTGTGCATATTTTTAGGTAATTGCAACATGTTTTTGAGAGGTTAATTTATTAGTTGCAGGTTGTCTTCAGATTTGTGACCTCCACTGTTGACTGCAGGTGTCTTCAGACATAATTTTGTGCGAAACACAATCTTTCACACCTTTCCCTAGTCACTCTTAATCCGATATACTCCTTTGCACTATGATTTGCACGAAATTTCTAAGTATAAGGAGGTGTTGATTTCATGAGGGTTTCATACCCTAGTCTTGTCACATTTTGTGTTTAAATTGTTAAGATCTACCTAGAGTGTGGACTATTTTCCTGACTTCATGCTTTAATTACCCTAAAATCATTAGGAAGTCAGGAATTCTATTAAGAATATTGTATTTTTTTCCTAAGTTCTAACTTCAAGCTTCGTACAGGTGTGATGTCGAAGTCCGGATTTAAGGAAAGAAGAGAACAGCAGAAGATATTGGAGACTGGATTCTATCCAGAGTCTAAGATGAAGGAGATTACGGATACAAACATGCATTTCCTGAGCCTGAACCTGATGCGACAGCAGATGTTCAGAGTCGGAAATCAGATTCCTTCCCCAGCATATGTAAACATTATGAAGAGTGGTATTTTTCAAGCCGCTATAGGATTTGTCAACACTTAGCAAAATTTATAATTTCTTCCCTTCCTGGAAATAGGCGCATTTGGAGCCTGGGGAAGGAATTTTCCTTGGAGAGATTCCATCCTTCCTTGCCATCATGAAGCTAGGTGCATTTGGGAGGTCCTAAAAGATTTTCATACCCTAGTAAAAATTTCAAATTTCCATGACGTGAGGAATGCTTGGGCGTGTTCTGCAATTTCAAGGAGGAATTCTTTGATACTTAACCATCTTTTCACTTTCCGAAAGTTATATCCTGATGATGCAGAGTAGAGATTAAAACATCTCCAAGTACCAATTCAAGCACTCACCATAGACCTTTGTCATGATTCAATGGTAGATTATTCACAGTTAGCCCTCTGTCCTGCTAGCCCTCCAAATAGGACTGTTAGGGCATAACTTTCACCACAGACTTCATACAACAAATATAAAAGCATATTAGGATACCCATTTGGCCATTCATAAACAGATATCAAAACCAAGTAGGGTTGTTTTGGAAAGTGTGGGTCTAAAATCGACTGTTCCGTTTTGAGACTAGGCCCAATTAGGCCACTTTTACAAAGCAAGTACTTAAAATTCAATCACCAAACTTCAAACCACTACTCCTGAGGCTTAAATACATCACATAGGGTCCCAATAAATGGATTTTCTCCGCCACTTGCACTCACCAATTATTCACCAACAAATTCTTACTCTTACCTACACTTCTAAACCCAACACATGAAGATGCTAGGCTAGGGTTTGCTCAAAAAGGCATCAAACTTCACCCCCTACAAAAATCCTTCAAACCCCATCTGGAGCACCCCTAGACCAACCATTTCGTTGATTTCGGTAAGAATTCAACAATGGAATGGTGAGATATGCATTTTTCTTCGCTTCAAACCCTCAAACAAGGGTTTCAAGGCAGTTTTCAAAGATTCGCTTGCAAAATGCTCAAAACTTATTGAAAACTCACAAAATTGGTACCAAATGAGAGGTAATTCAATGCTCTTTCAAATAAATCCAGCCTTCAGTCATAATATTTCCATACCCGTACAGAATAGACGCTGCAACAGAGGAAAAACTCATAAAATTACAAAAAAATGAAGTTTGTCTTTGTTTGATTTCACTCTGAAATGCTTCAACAACCATGGCCAACCCTTGGTTCGACCATACCAGGCCCTTATAAAGCCTTTTTACATCTTGTTTCAGCTCTTACAACTAATTTCAACCAACTTTTAAACTATATGACCATTGGCCTTCCACATCTCACATTTTGACATTTTTTTGTCAGCAATGACAATTTTTACAAAACTTGCTAAAAGACCTTAACCAAGACTCTTATGGCTTGGAACCATTACAAATATGTTTGACGAGGCCTAATAGACCCTAATGCAATGATAGAATGCCATTGGACACATATTGACAACATTTTACCTCCTCATGACAATATTGACAAAATTTTGCAACTTTTACAAAATTGACCCTAAAAGACTCTCTAAGACTCCAAATCACTACAAACACGTTTTAAATGGTCCTTTAGACCTTAGTACAAAGTTGAAACACTAAAATTGAATTAAAACCCAAGACTTGCCTCATGGAGGCATCAAAAGCATTGGGTGCCCCTGCACCACCTGAAGGAGGGAATTTTTAACACTTGGCCAATTTTTCATTGTTTCCAAGAATTTTGTCCTTAAGGAACGAATTTCCAACACTTAGCCAATTTTTCACTGTTTCCAAGTATTCTATCCTAAAGGAAGGAATTTCCAGCACTTAGTCAAATTTTTTTGCCATTTCCAAGACTTGGGCGCCATTGGAGTGGCAGAGAAGGATTTTTGTCCTCGTGGAAAATTCCTCCTCGGAGTGGATTTTCCACTCTTGGGTGGAGTTTTAGCTGGAGGAGGATTTTCAATTTTCACCAAATTCCTCCTTCGCTGAGAATTTCCACTCTTGGGTGGAGTTTTGGCCTCGAGGGGGATTTTTCCTTTTCGCCAAATTCCTCCTTCGCTAAGAATTTCCACTCTTGGGTGGACTTTTGGCCTGGAGGAGGAAGTTCAATTTTCGCCAAATTCCTCCTTCGCTGAGAATTCCCACTCTTGGGTGGAGTTTTGGCCCAGAGGAGGATTTTTCCTTTTCACCAAATTCCTCCTTTTGCATTGACTTTTTATGCTTTGCATTTCATCTTTGTTCCTCTGGACTTGAATCTGGACATCTATTCCAACTTCCACTTGCAGTTAACATTCAGTTGTTTCTAAAAATACTCTCTAAAAATAGATTTTCTAAATATAGAAATTTTGTCCAAACGCAAAATTAGGCCAATCAAGGCCATCGTAAAATTTTCTAAAAAAAAGACTTTTTAAAAAATAGATTTTCTAAAACTAGAAAGTTCTCAGAAAACGCTCAAATTTTACTAGTGGCTTCCTTGAAGGATTATGTTTCATTTCCTCATATTAGTTCCCGAGGTTATCTTGACACAGCCAAATGTCCATCATTCCCTTCCTCTGACTGTGAATTCTTTATTCTATTATTGCAATCTCTTGCTTGGATGATGATATCACCCACTCAATGATGTCCTCTCAACATCCAAAGTCTTGCTACCCGTAATATACTAGTACAAGCATCAATCAAGTTCATAGTTAGCAAAATGCTAAGTTTGAAGGATAAAGCAATAAGCACAATGCATTTCTCAATACATGAAAACCCTTATTCTTGACTTGATGACAATATTAAGACGGTATCCTATCTAGGTTGTATATTCCTTAAGAATCCATTCCCTACTTAGTCACTTCATTACTTTCAAATATCAAAATCCAGACCAACAAGACCTTATAACTTATTCCTTAGGGTCGGGAGACGACACAAATTGCAAAAAGACTTGGCTTATTCAGCGAAAAGAGGGCATCCCCATTTAAAATGGGGCGATGTGTGAAAACATCACAACAAATCCCTAAAGTAATGGCTGCCCCAAACCTAGCAACAGCTGCTAGGACAACCCAATCAAAACAACCCTCTAACAAATCAAAGATAAACAAACTAAGCCAGTTGGTAGTGGAAGAATTCAAACAAATCAAGGTCAGCGTGTCATTAGCTGAATTGATGAAGGTCACTGAAATTCGAGAGGCAATAAAAAGCAGTCTCAAGGAAGGCCACAAGGCACAGGAAAAGAACAAAGATGAGCATCCATCTCAGAGAGTTTCAATTGATGAGCCCATAAGGAATAACAACGAGGTGAGAGACAAAGGAAAGACTCGGACTAAAAGAGCATCAGAAAACGTGGCACAAGTAAAATCCACGTTTAATGTATTTACAAAGAAGGTAGAGCCACCTCCCATTCCGCTGACACTGAGAATCTTTGGCAAGAATCTACACAACTATTTGATAGATTATGGAGCCTCAGCCAACGTCATGCCATTATCTATATATACTGCAATGGTCTTGAACCCCACCAAAACGAACTGAAAAGTGACACAGCTGGACAAGACCGAAGTGACAGTGGTGGGAGAGTTAAAAAACATCCATATGCAGTTACCAGCAGATCCACTTGTGCAAATGTAAACTAACATCCAAACGTTGGGCATTCCAAGAGCATATGGCATATTGCCAAGCCGAGATTGGACCAAGGTTCTTAATAGATGGCTGCATTCAAGTTTTAGTCGCATGTGTCTACCCTGGAGACGAGTATCAAACCAAATCAAAATTGAGTCAAAACATAGGCTCAAGCTTAGGATCACATAATACAATCAAACGAATGAGACTCTATTCTTAAGAGTATGATCTGGGGACCTACAAGCCTGATATTGACCAGGTAAATGAAGTTTTGCTAGTTCAATGCTTTGAACTAGTTGCTAATTTAGAAAGATTTTCAGAGAGCACTAATATGTGCCCAGGAGAGGATGATGACTTGTCATCCAAGGAAGAAAGTGGGTTGTTTGACAGCTTTAAAAAAATTTCTTACAAGTGTGCAGAGCAGGGGCAACAGCTGAAACACAATGTCCCTATTGAAGACCTATTGTTGCCTAATTGGTGCAGAGTCCATAATGCTGCACATTCCGAACTAACATGCTCATTGTCCAAAACAGAATTAGACCAAATCCAAAAGAGACACCCGAATACACGTAGGGTACCTCATGCAGGAAAGAACTTCTACTGAGCCACCAATATGTCAAGAGAAAGGAGACCCCCAGTCTAAAAGCTTAGAAGATCATAAGCTTGAGGTTCAACCTCACACATCAAAAAACAAGAATCAAAATTGGCCTCTAACGGCTCTAAATCCAAAAGAGGAGTCAAGTTCGGACTTGAGTTGATAAGCCCCAATGGTGAAACGTACTTAGTTGCCCATAGGCTGCAATTTCACCATACAATAATGTGGCAGAAGAACAAATCACTTGTCCATGGTTTGTAGTTGGGTATTCAGAAAGGAGCCTAAGTATTGCGTTGCTTTGGAGATTCAGAGGAAGTAGTTAAGTAGATAAGGAAACAATACACATGCCATGACAAAATACTAATTGCTACTGTAACCGGGTATGGGATTTGATTTAAAATTTTGATGCTTTCCATATCAACACAATATATAGATCTCAGAATCGGGTAGTTGATTCTCTAGCCCAGGCTGCAAGTTCGATGGACCCATTAGCCATGCAAAGCTTCAAAAGATTTACTATTGAGTTGACATCAATCCCGTCTGTTCTCGATAACGCCACAGATTTTTAGGTATTTGAGGATGATAAACACATTTTGGATTTCATTACTAGTTCAGATGTGTTTGCTTAACAAGTTATTGACGAAGAAGATCCTAAAGAGACCGACATGGATATCGAAGGCATCCTGAATTTGAAGACAAAAACTATCCCCAAAGGGATGGTGCAATCGGAGAGAATATTTGATTGGGATCAGCTCAAGTCACGCAAGGGTGGTGAATTTGAAGGGAGCATGTCCAACAAGGTGAATCTAGGCACCGAGAAAAATGAGAAGAATGTCCTACTAGGAAAAGTATGCACCACGCAGAAAAAAAGATGGAATTCTCAAAAATATGAGAGTTCCCAAATACGATAGCTTAGGAGTATGAGGATTTAAAGACATATGAGACCTCAATCATCACACATACTATACCACTCAAGCCCGGAGCCAAGCCGTTCAGGCAGAGGCAGAGGCAGAGGCCAATCAATGCTTTGCTAGAGCCATTGATTTATCAACAAGTAAAGAAGCTATTCGTTGCTCGTATTATATTTCCTGTGAGGCACTCAACATGTGTTGCCAACCTTGTCTCAATGCGGAAGAAGAATGGTGAAATCAAGTTGTGCGTAGATTTCTGCAGTTTGAACAAGGCTTTAGAAAAAGATAACTATCCTTTGCCTTTGCTGGATGAGAAGCTGCAGATTGTTAATGGGTCTCAGATGATGTCCTTGATGGATATTCTGGGTACAACCACATGATGGTTGAGTACAAGGATAGATTGAAGACAGCCTTCACCACCAAGTGGGGAGTGTTCGCATGTAGAAGGATGCCCTTTGGGTTGATTAATGCAAGCACCACATTCCAACATGCCATGGACATTGCCTTCGAGGACTTGGTGGGAAAGTGTATAATCATTTACATGAATAATGTGACAGTGTTTTCCAAGAATAGGGAAGACCATTAAGTGTTTTCAGGAAAGTATTCCAACGTTATAGACAGTTTGGGGTTTCTTTGAACCCAAAGAAATGCATGTTTGGGGTAACCAAGAGTAAACTGCTTGGACATGTGATCTCAGAGAAGGGGATTTCAATTGACCCCGATAGGATTGAAGCCATTCTGAGCATTAATCTTCCATCCACCAAAAAGAAGCTGAAGTCATATTTTGGGAAGATTAATTTCGTCACAATATTTATCACAGGGTTCGCGGAGAAAGTTAGACCCTTGAATGATATGCTGAAAAAAGATGCAAAGATTGAGTGGACCTCACCGGCCAAGAAAGCCTTCGAAGAAATAAAATAAGCCATTGTTCCAGCTCCGATGTTGGTGAGTCCTAATTATCTGAGGCCATTTTATGTGTATTCATTTGCATCTGAGCATACCTGTATAGCTATCTTGACCCGGAGAAAAGATGAAGAAGGGGAGCACCCCATTGCATTCATGAGTATCCTATTGAAGGAAGTTGAGTTAAGGTACCCCAGTGTAGAAAAGAAAGTGCATGCGTTGGTCAAGGATATCAGGAAATTCTGACACTACATACTAAGAAGTAAGGTGCATGGCATACTCCTGAACGTTGCTATTAAAACACAGTTGATGTAGAATGAGCTCAGTGAAAGAAGGGGCAAGTGAGTAACTATCATACAGGAGTATGATATTGAGATCCAACCTATGAAGCAGGTCCGAGGTCAAGCATTAACACAAGCGCTGGCATCAGAATGTTCAAGAATCGTACATCAGCAATACTTACGTGAGCAAGTTTCACTAGACGAGTGATATCACAAAATCACCTTTTATTTATTGAACCAGAGATGTCCACCACACTTGAATTCAGTCCAAAAGAGGGCCCTTAGGATGAAGAGCAGTCGCTATATGCTACAAGAGGCAGTGTTGTACAAAAGGAACGATGAAGGGATTACCTGGGGTGTCTGAACAGAAAGGAAGCCAAACAAATCGTCAAACAGTTCCACAAAAAATTTGGAACAGCACATGGTGCAAGCTTAGCCACAGCATCGCAAATCCTCAAAGTACATTTTCATTGGCCTACTATGTTCAAGGATACCTACGAGAACATGAGAACTTGCCACATATGCCAGGTAGCTGTCACCAAGGAGAGGACGTCGGTGTTGTCATTACAACCCGTCGTTGAGGTGAAGCCATTCGCACAATGGACGATCAACTTCATTGGTATGATCAATCCACCTTCCTCAGTGCGGCACACGTACATTCTAACCACTCCTGATTACTGTACAAGGTGGTCTGAAGCTCAAGCTTTAAATAAATGCATTGCGGATGTTGTTATTAAATTTTTTAAAGAAAATGTTATTACACATTTTGGCTGTCCGCATGCTCTAGTTTACAATAATGGTCTTGCCTTTGCATCTTTAAAGTTTTCTAATTGGGCATTTGACTATGGGATTACATTGAAATTTTCATCTAATTATTACCCCCAAGAAAACGGTCTGGATGAGTCCACAAATAAAAACCTATTGCATGAGGTTAAAAAATTGTTAGATAAAAATCCAAAGGACTAGCACGCTCAGCTGAAGTTTGCCCTTTCGGCAAACCAAACTAAAATCAAAATGTCCATTGGCAATGGCAGTTTGCCATATCACCTAGTGTACAGTCTAGACCCCATTTTCCCTATGCAACTTAGGATCCTGACCTTGCAGTTCATGCAAGAGTACCTTGGAATTGATAACAACGTTGAGGCAAGATTGTCCCAACTACTATACCTAGATGAGAAAAGGGACGTTGCGATAGAGAGCTTCGCCAAACATCATGAAGTTGTCAAGCGTTGATTTGACTGAAGAGCAAAAGTGAAGACCTGTCGCATTTCTGATCTTGTCCCTTGCTAGAATAAAGCGCATGCACAAAAAAGAGAGCATAACAAATTTGACAATCTTTGGCTCGATCCTTTCTAGTTTTCAAAAATTATGAGAGATAATGCATTCTGTTTGAAGAACCTGACAGGAGAGAATGTCTCATTGCCTGTGAATGAGCAGTTTCTTCAGCATTATTTCCAGCTGTAGGTTTTGTGTGAAGCCTTAATTTGTAAATAGTTAGAGTAGATTTCCCGCTTTTCTGCTTTAGTGTAGTTTGTTTACTGTTTTTGTTAAGGTTTCCTTTTTTGAGGGTTGTCATCCTATCACTTTGCAAAGGGTTTGTGCTCATCGAATGGCATTGGTATACGACACCAAAGGTTTGTTTTCCTTCATTACTCCCACATCAATTTTGGTAGAACACTTAATTGACGGTTGCCCCATAGGAAATTCACTTGGTTTAGAAGACCTTTTCACTTCAAAATATTGTTGCTCGTCAAAACTTGTCATTAAAGTGGCAATCACTGCACTTTACACTTAATGCTTTGCTTAAATCCGTTGATCATCAAAGAAAAATTATGTCAAGAGAAAAATTTGAAGCTCTACTTCAGCGACCACTATAATGCTCAAACCCACGTGAGCTTCACTACTTACAAGCCAAAGAGTGAAAGTACTTGAAAAGAAAAGTATAATAAAAAAGTAAAAGAAAAAAAAAAGAAAACGAGAAAGAAAGAATTATCAAAATATCTCGCTTCGCGAACATGCAAATAACTCCATTGAGGATAAGGACGCCTAGCTGGCAATGGAGCACTATTCGTGAGATTAGAGCGATAACCTCGTCAGGCCTATGGATGCTCACTGGCAGCGAGCTCTATCCAGGATGCTTTTGAAGTTTGAGTCCTCAAGGTAGCTTAATATAATGGAACAATGATGTTTCAACCATAGATGGAACACTCGCAGAGTACTCGGCAAGTTTCAAAAACTCGCGGAGTCTTCGAGTTTTTACCACTTTAACTCGCCAAGTTTTTGCAAAAAACTCGCTGAGTAATTGTTGAGTTTAGACTAAAAAAAGAGGCCCAAACATGTCAAAAAATTATCTATTTTTGTTTTTTCAGGTCAGTTTCATTCTCTTCATCAGAATATCTACATGAAATATAACATTTAAATATAAGTGGCATTTCAATATGCCTTTTTCCTTTCTTATACTTTAAGTTATATTTCATGTATATATTGGCAAGATGTTTGAGAGTGGTTTCAAATCTCTAGGAGTTATAATGCAAATTCTAGGTTTTAGAAGATCTTTTAATTTTACAGACTTGTCAAATTTCAGTAATCATTATAATCCTATCAACATTCTCTCGCTCTCTCTATCTCACTCACTTTATCTGCCTCGAATTTTAGACCTATCTATCTCCCTATCACTCTTCCTCTATCCCCCTCTCTACCACACTCCATCTCACTCTCTCCTCTCTCCCCCAAGATCTAGACCTATCTCTCTACCCCTCTTTTTCTCACCCTCAGACCCCAACGAGGGGTGCTACTCTCAACCTAATTTTAATTTGCAGATGCTTGGTGGCAAAGTTGGTGTGGAGATACCCCAAATCTCAAAAAAAATGCCCTCAGAATCTTATGTCAACCTTGTAGTTCATCCAATTGTGAGCGCAATTAGAGCTTGTTTGAAGCCATCGACACGAAGAAGAGGAGCAAGTTAGCTCAAAAACGCCTCAATGACCTTGTCTTTGTGCAATATAATCTTCGATTTTGCATAAGGAAGGTAGATGAAGTAGCAGGTGGTCCACTTAGACTTGGATGATATAGATCCTTACAGTGATTGGACATCACAAGAGCAGCCTCCATTGTTTTCCGAGGATGACATCACTGATTTAGAGAGGCGGGCTATGGAGGAGGAGTGGGGTGAATTTGGTTTCACGCTGGATGACATTGAGGAGGAAGAGGATGAGGATGAGGAGTCATTGCCAGTGCCACAAGCAGGTGGAGACATAGCTTCATCCAGGATGGAGGATGAGCCAGCCATACCGAGCGAGGAGGCACAGTCACACCCACTGCTGACTTCTAGGACTAGACCCTCTAGTTTTACCTCTCCCCTAGTATTTGCTAGAGCTGGGAAGAGGAAGTTTTAATTGTAATTTGTAAAGATGTATTTACTTTTGGTTTTACAAAAACTATTTACTATTTTGCTTCCAGGCTTCCAGCCATCAGCATCCCTCATGAGGATGCGATTTTGTAGACACTTTGCATTTAAATATATCTAGAATCAGCTTGTTTCTTTTGTGTTATCATTTATTGATTCATTGGATGCATCTTCTCATTAAATTTTGCAAAAAGAATGCATTTTTTATTAAATTTAAGCGTGTTTTTAAGTTGTTGAGTTTTTCGCCAATTTTTTCTGAGTTTTTCCCGAGTTTTTTTCCCTAGGGCTTGGCGAGTTGAGCCGAGTCGCGAGCAATCCAACTATGGTTTCAACCTTTTCTAAGCTAAAATGAACCCCATTGCACACCCTAGATAATCCAATGATGGTGGTTTGATTTGACTTGTCATATTATTTAGTTTTGAAAGAGTTTTCTTTATCCTTCAGTCTGATTTATAGTGGTTAGTTAACCAGAGATTCTGGGTTTGATAAGGAGTAACATCTTTGAAATGATTGGAAACATCTCTCCAGCAAAATCGTCATTTGTTGTGCCTTGCACACACTCCCCATCCCCAACAGGGACCCCCTCCCTTGTTCGCCTCGTCAAGGTCTTGCAATAATTATGTTCATCTGAGAGAGAGAGAGAGAGAGAGAGAGAGAGAGAGAGAGCTTAGAGCGGAAGAATGATAGGAGCTAGATGAAGGCATGCCCATAGATCTGATGACTGGAAATTTGAACCTCACCATAAGGAGAAGACAAGCCTTCAAAGCCCAAGCCTACGCTGAAATTTAAACTCTGAAGTCTCCCCCAAATTCTGGAAAGCATCCCAAGAGATTAAGTTCTGGCCAAGATTTGAAAAGATTTGATGAAAGCCATAATACTTGCCTTCCAATTTGGACCTAGCTTATTTCTATCAACCCTCCAGGCACCAAAATAGTACAAATTTTTCGCATTAAAACATTTAAAAAGATCAAAGTTTAAAAGGGTGTGGGGTGTGGGTCTTCCAAATTCAGCCTTTACAAGAAAAAGTGACTTAAAGTATTCTTTCAAGCCCAAAAATAGCAACTAGCTTTTCCCTTAAAGCATTAAAAAAGCCAATGTGTAAAAACGTGACACCAAAGTTCTGTAGAAGGAAAATGAAATCATGAAATGTTTTATTCACATGATTGAACATACCGAAGAAACCACCGAACATCCTCTTACATTCACTAAAAACTCAAAATTCTGAAGTAACTTTAAAATTCAGCCTTTGATTTCCAAAAGTAATGTGACGTTTTTTTACATTCGACCCTTCCTAAGCTGAAAATAACCCTAAACCTTTTAAAGTCAAAATTTAAAACTCCAAACTTGGTGTTTTTACAAAAAAATGATGGAACGTCTTATTTCTAAAGTGCTTGCAAACACTGAATCAAACATCGAGCCCCCTTTTACAGCATTAAAAATCAAACCTTAAAGCACTTGACTAAAAGTCAGCTTTAGAAAACAAAAGTAGAATAAACATTTCTCCTCGATCCTTTTGAACACTAATAAAAACCCCGAACTTTCCTTAGAACCATCAAAACTCAAAATTTTAAAACACACCCAAGCAAACTCGACTTTTACAAATAAAATAGATTAGGCATTATTCCTTAGACAATTCGCCTTGGCCGATAAGAGCATCAAAATTCCTCCAAGCTGTTCTCTTAAAACATAGCACTAAAAATTGAGTTCATTCAAAAAAAAGAAAACGCAGCAAGGAGAAGTCGCGTAAAAAGGTAAGTTCATTCAAAACAATTTTGAGGAAGGAAACAATTGCCAGAAGTTGTTGCAAAGGGGGGAAAACGTTGCAGAAGGAAGGACGAATCATGTTGACAGGAAGGGGTGATTCAGAGAAATTGAAAGGGAAAGCTCATACAAAATCACTGCAAAAGAGGAGAACGATCTCCATAGACAGAAAAATAACACCACAAATACAAAGTGTTCTCTTCAAAAACGTGGCAAGGAGAATAATGTTGCCTGGACAGAGAGAAAGGCGTTGCAAGGAAACCATTTTTCGAAGAGGGAGCAAACAAGCATAACACATCAATCTTCCCCAAGTTTGTTTTTTGTCCAAGGGCTATCTTAGTAAAATGATTTAAAGGTCGTGTGATGTTAATAACATAAAATGCTGCAATCAAACCATAGGTTTAAAAATCAGCACCTGTGGTTAACTTCCCTTTAAGAGTTTATTCAAAATATTGCCTTGGCTAAACCCTAGGTTAAACACAAACACAGCCCAGGCTTAAAAAAAAAAAACTAAAAAATCAACTTGCTGCCACAAATTTGACATTTGCAAAGAAAAATGAAATTAATACTTGTTCCCAAAAACTCTCCAAAGTTTTCCCATGATATTTGTCAAATTTGGTTTTGCACAATGAATTGAATTGTTTGAGAAAATCCGCCTAAATCCCAAAGTATGCCCTAAATCGGAAATTGGTAAATGTAGCCTATGTAAAACTATTGACTGCACGTTTAAAATTGCATCTTTGCATCCATGCGATTTAGACAGAAACGTTTTTGTCATTGTGCTATCGCCTATGTTCTAATGTCGTTTTTGGGACGCTGACCCCCAATTTTAATCCTCATAAATTTCATCATAATTCACGTCCATGTGCGTAGGATAAATGCCTTTCAAGGCAACCAGCTCTTCCAAGGCACCTGAGGCACCAAGTACATTCCAAACATCTAAAGCAGAGAATCACGATAAACTCGACAAAATGAAATATGAATACCAAGGAGTGTTGCAGGAATCCAGAATTCAAAGTGGGAGAATGTATGAGATAGAGATGTTGGACACATTGATATCTAGCAGTTCAAGGAAAGGATGCACGGCCTAAATCCAACCCCGAGGGCGCAGATGATTGTACAGAGGGGGATAGCACAAGTTGTTGGTTTCCCACAGGCTATTCAGAATTATGAATTGATTGTGGAGTGTGCCAGGCAATACAAACCAAAGTTTCAAAACTCGGACTCGCCACGGACTCGGCAAACCAAAAATTTCGACTCGGACTCGTGAAAGACTCGGCAAGGACTCGGCAAAAAAAAAAACCGTAGTTTTACAAAAGAACATAAAGAAATTAATGCATTTAGAGAACATAAGAGCCATAATTGAAACATTACACATGTCATATGATCTACAAACGCGCAATATTTGAAATTTCATCATTCATACTCAATGACTCATAGTTTCAAACTTTCAACTCTAAAATGTATAATACCAAGATTTCTTCAATGCTAATTATGTTGTTATATGGAGCCCAATTAGACTTAGAGGTTAAATTTTCCCTACTTCCATCAGCGCAATTTCCCCCTATATTTTTTGACGGCGGTTTGTGGGCAGCGCCCCCAAGTTGGGGTCAAGGTACATCGCCCCTTGCGGGGTCAAGGGGCAGCACCCCTTGCGCGTTCCCTGTCGCGATACAGGGCGGGGTCGAGGGGCAGCACCCCGCGAGGCCAAAAATACAAAAAAAACAAAAAAAAAAACTCATTTTTAAAGCTTGCCTAACGTTTTTTTTTGGGTCGCGCGAGTCCATCTGAAAGACTCGCGAGTCCGTGCAAAAGACTCGCGAGTCTTTCAAATGGACTCGCCAGGACTCGCCTCGCGAGTCCTTGGCGAGTCGACTCGTGGCTCCCACGGACTCGCAAGTCCGTGGCGAGTCCACGAGTTTTAAAACTATGATACAAACCATCAAAAAGGCCAATCTTTGTCAATGAGATGACTATAGCTGACTCTACGCCCCAAGCTATCACAAAGGTCTTTGGCATCCTTGTCCATCTAGATATGACAGTCTTGCATATGGAGAAGGCCCAAGACTTGTATGATCAAAACTCAGCCGAGTGCAAAAACAAGATGAATGACAACTGGTTTAGGGAAAAGAGGCCTCATAGCTCCCAGATCCCCAAAAAGATCTACAAAAGTGAGTTCCATGAAGAATACGGTAATATGGTCACCCTCCTCAGCCAACTCATGGGATTACCCCACTCAAACATGTTCGAGGAATGGATGTTTCACTACACAGAGGAGGTCTTTGGGGGCAAACTCATGATAGACTGGGCCCAGATAATAAGCAATAACATCCATGAACAACTGGTACACTTATCAAAGAAGAAGATGTTCACCATGTTCTCTTATGTGGTGTACATGCTAGCTCGGCATTCCAGGCTTATGAGGCTGATCCACCTTCGCGAGATCAAAAACAAGTAAAGGCAAATCAAAATCCATGAATGCTACTCGTTGAACTTTCCTAACATTCGCCAAACGGAAAGGAATAGCGTTGCATATGCAATACACCAGTATAAGACGGTGAATGACGCGTTCACCATGCAGATGGTTAGAAGAATGCAAGGAGAACTGCAGCAAAGTTTATCCAAACAAGCAATAGCATTGATGAAGCAATAATATGAAGCCTGGTTTATACAGTTTCTCAGGTTCTCTTACTTGAGAATTTCTGGATTTGAGGGCTCTCCATATATACTCCCTAACTACCCCACAAACAAACTGGTCCTCTTTGAGGTAATTAGACAGGCAAGTGCAACAGGGAAGATACTTAGAGAGGTCACAAGGTGTCATTTCCAATGGCCATTGAGGACACAGACGTGTATGTGAAAACTGCTACCCAAGCAGATCAATCAGCAGAGGAACCGGCAGCATACAGTTTACAAGAGCACAACAATAGGAAATGCTTTGATCCTACTGGACTGGGACCAAAGGCCTACAAGAGACATTATAGGTACAAGGCAAGCATAGAGCAGTACTGGACCAGTTGTAGTGATGACTTTCATGTCCAGAAAAGGAAGTGTTCTCGGTTGAGCTTGAACCAAATAAGGATATATGAATATGCCCAAGTGAAAATGGAGAAAGCTCGACCAGAGGAAAACAGCAAGATATTGCTGAGGACCAACCTCCTTCTATGGATGGGCAAGACAATGTGAACATTGGGTCTGTTGCAGCTTCTGGAAAGTAGGGGAAAGAAAACACAGTCACTTCTAGCCAACCCACAACTCTCGTATGGTTGCAAACTCGAATAGAGAAGAAAACAACAACAAGAGCGTCTCTAAGTCTTGATGACTTATTTCCTAGAGTAGGACAGCCTAAAACCAAGTAGAGAAAGAAGCCTAGGACCTACTCAAGAATAACCAAAGATGCAAAGCAAAACAAGGTTGTGCATGTTGTTCCACCATCAGATAAATCAGCTAAAGAAGTGATCCCTGCAGATTACAGAATTCTGTCAGTGGAAATAGGGAAAGTGGCAAAGGAGCAAGAGGTTGAAGAATTATGGGACTATTTTCAGGCGATAATGAGAAGACTGAAGAAAGAAACGGAGGAGAAAGAGATGTACAAAGCAAGGCCCAACAAGCAGAAAGGTACATTGACCATATGCTCAGACCCTTGCAACAGGCAGAGTCTTATGTCCCTCCCACAGCACTACCACAAAAGACAACAAGTGAGTTCAACGAAATGAGGTTCACTGATAGAAAAGCAAGGGAATGGTTCACGGAGTTAACCGAAAGAGGGAACAATGTACTTAATGAGTTGATGACACTTCAGCAGGGATGGGATAGAAATATCCAATCCACAGAGAGCCTCAAGGATCAATTTGATAAGTCCTACAAATCATCTTGTGCCACACTTCCCCTCTTCAATTCCTTGGTTTGGACCTTAACTATGATTCCCACTGCTCATCAAATTATAGAGCCACATGACTTCAAAACCATCGAGGGATGGTATCAGGCTTTAACATTCAAGCAATAAACCATGGTCACTATTAATAAAGGGTGGAAGGAT
Source organism: Cryptomeria japonica (assembly GCF_030272615.1). Taxonomy (NCBI): domain Eukaryota; kingdom Viridiplantae; phylum Streptophyta; class Pinopsida; order Cupressales; family Cupressaceae; genus Cryptomeria; species Cryptomeria japonica. The sequence goes on along the minus strand of NC_081410.1, from coordinate 372,114,987 downwards.
TGTGAAGATACCCTTTAGCATCTCAGAGAAAGATGTGCCAACCTTTTGCAGAATATGATTGGCAATAGGAATCCCGAGATGAACATCGACACTACTAGATGACTATGTGATGTGATGCGCACATACAACATCACAAAAGAAGCTTGGAGCTAGCATATATGGTTGATAGACGTTGAAATTGAGACCAATCAGTACAGGTTTAATTGCACTCTCGTACCTCCTGATCAAGAGATAAGGCCAGTTATCAAGAAATTCCAGGATCATGTGCAGGCAGAGCGAACAGTAGGTCAAGACATATGGAAAAAATATTTAAATGATGAACAAGAATTTATATTGTAATAACAAATATATATTTTGGGCTGAAATAAAGATAAAACACAAAGCCCAATGTTAGTTATTACTACAACTAGAAAATCACCTTTTTATGTCTTGAGCCCCGTGCTGTGTTACTTTTTGGAGAAATTAATTGCTGGTAGTTAAATAATTATTTGGGATGTGATATGTTTCCTTAACTAGGTATGGTGCATGTTTTTGTGGATGAATCTAGGCCATTCAATAGATTAAATCCTGGCCATTCATCCAGTTTTCAAAATCTATAAAAGGGAGCAAGCTCTCTCCCAATTTTGTAAGTAGTTTCAATTTGTTACAAAAACTGTCAAAATTAATACAGAAATTATTCGCAAAATGATCTATGTATGATTTCATGTGAGTGCATGGTTCTTCTTCTTACATTTGTTTACTTTTATTTATGCATGTTCATATGGAATGTTTTTTTTTGAGTAAGTATCTAATAAAGTCTTTGTTCATACCATTAGGAACTAGCTTGATGTTATTTCCTATTCATGATTAGGTTGAACTTGTATGAATTTTAGTTCGATCACTGAATGTTGTATTCGAATGCTATGTATCTTTTTAGAATTCAATATATACATCTTTAGTGGTTTGAAAATCTATTTTAATCCCCTAGAAGATTGCACCAGCCCTTGCTAAGGTGGGTTAGACTGGCAAAGCAAGGCTTGGTTTCTAAAGGCTTTGTCTACTAACTCAAAAAAAAATTCACTTAGGATAGATTAGTCTTCTTAACCCTTTCTATTGCTATTTATTTTCAAAATATTTAGTAAAAGCATCTAACACAGCATCATGAACGTTGAAAATCCAATGATAGTAAGGCCTATGAAGTTGTAAAGTTGTAGAACTTGTTCTGAAAGTCTATCCGTAAAGCAGGCATAAGTCCCCTTTGTGATTACTAGCAAATCACATGCATCCTAAGTTATCCTTAGCAAGTCAAGACCTGACGATATGAACATTGAGGTTATATGATCAATCTGAATAGCATTAGATATTTCCTTATTCAAGAGAGGGTAGGATACATTCAGCATTCTATTCTACGTTGATTGAAAGTGCAGACTTTCGCCATCAACCATACCCATATTTAAATAAGATAAATGAATCTAGTAGAGATCAACAAAATACCTCAATGGAATTCATTAAAGTGGCAATGAACATAGCTTCCAAGTCAACATACCCAATTTAGAATTCACTAAATTTGGAATGAGTCTACAATAAGGCACACTACAATCGAAATGAATCTAGTTGTAGTTCACCAATCCCAAAATAGGATCTCAATAATTTTAATGAATCTTAAAGTTGGATTTTTGTAGAATCAATCAATATTATAGAATCTAATTTTTGCATTTCATGTGCTATTTGAATACAACGAATGTCTAGAATTTTTTTCCGTTTTTATTTTTTATTTTTATTTATCGCAACAATATTTCAGATTAAATTTTTTCTTTATACAGCCTATTGTGCATTTCAGAAACACACCCCCGTCTTAGACAGGTGACCCCCTCCTACTTGGCCGGTTGGCCCGTATGAAAGGAATCTCGGAGTATGTCTACTAAGCCCATCAAAACCCCACCTCTAGTCGGCCCGAATGAAGGAGAGAGAGGGAGCTCTGCGCTAAGGTCGTATTCTCTCATAATTGGAAATACTGAGTTTTCCCCGTAGGAATGTTTGGTGCCGAAAGTAGAAGTAAGAAAAGTTTATCATGCCTTCATATACCGTGAAAAATGCCGATCAAGGCACCAAAAAGGAAGTTCAAGCATTCCAAATCGTTGTCTTTATTGTTGTGGGCCTACGCAGCACCCTCTGGAAATGCCGAAATTTGTCGAAAGTGCCAACTTCATAGAGTGCTAAGAGTTTGAAGGGGTCGAGACAAAAAGAAGAGTCGTGGCAATTTGTATTTTGCCTTCTATTTGTCGATAAATGGCCGACAGAAACCCTTGACATGGCTTCTAAGAGACCGTCAAAGTTGGGCATTAAAAATAAAAAAAGAGACTCTTCCATATCGCCGAGAAATACCCTGTCAAAATGCCAAAAGGAGCCTAGGATAAAATCAAAGCAAGTTCAACTATTTAAAAACCAGAACGCCTTTCTTCCCAACATGCCTCACATCACCGAACTTCTCCCTTAAGGAGATGCAGGTTAAAGTTAAACAAATAACAGATAAGAGGAATTCGAAGGAGGAGCGCGCTAAGTGTAATGTTTCTTTTCACACTTTTTCCCCTCATTGTCGAAGTTTCCCCTTGAATACGAAATGCTAAGGCTAGAAAAAGTGGAATAAAATGAAAAAGGCCCCGTGGTGAGCGCCTAAGTTTTAAAGCACCTCAAAGTGGACAAATCGGTATGAGGGAAATATTAAGGCAGTTCACTTTTGCTCTTACTCGCCGAACTTTTCACCTACACTTCAAATGTTAAAAACATTCCACATTTCGACTCCAAAAGGCCGAAAAAAGGCCAAAATTTCACTTAAGTGAGTCGAGTAAGTTATTTTAAATACCCACGGGTCACGCGTTTTCATCCCAAAATGCCGAACTTTCCCCTTACATTGGTAGTAGGACAAGTTGAATAATAGTGAAATGAAAGAGGGTTCAACGAATTCAAATCACAAACCGCTTTTCGCATTGGCCCTCAATAGCCGAAGTTTCCCCTTAAATGGCAAAATGTGAAATTTTTAAAAAAGGGTACTTTTCGGCACTTTTGCTTCTAAATGCCTAACTTTTCCCTTTAAGTATTGTGATTTTAAGTCAAAAATGAAATTAAGGGAGGTTTGAATTGTTTTAAAACCAAACATCTTTCGTTTTCCCCTCTTATTCGCCGAAACGAAGCCTGACGTTGTCTTGACAACATTTAATATTTGTTAAAATCACTCCAATTTTTCGAGGTGATTGATTCAAACTAAATCAATTGTTCGCAGGTTGATGCTATTGCAAGCAAAAAGCTAAGGTGGCAAACCTAAAGCGCAAATTGAAGATATGATCGCGATCGAGCCAGGTGGTGAAGATGATGCAGCACACAGGATCAAAACAGTGATCACGGAGAGCTGTTGTTAGGGGTAAATAACTAATGTTGGTAAGAATAATAATTATAATTGTGTTTATGTTGTGTTTATGGTTATGTGGCGTCGCCGAGAGGTTCCCGTCGAGTAGTTGGGAGTTGGTGACGGTTGCCAACTTGGGCCACCGTCGAATCTATATATTGTTTGGATGGAACCTCGGCTGGGGAGATTATGTATCGATATATTCTGGACAATACAATAAAGATATAACTCTTCTAGTCTAATTGTTACTTGTGATATATGACTGTTTTGTTACATGAATAATTGGTACGTGTGGGAAATACTGTGTTATCTGTGAATTGTACTAACCTCACATCAAGGGCTAAACATTTTGGCGTCGTTGCCTAAACAAACCTGGAGATAATTATGGCAGCAGGCGGAAGGAATTGATGGGCTGACCATTCAACCAGCAATTAATTGTCGTGGACAGCGACACACACGAAGAAAGTACCACGGATGAGACCCGAGAGGATCAGTTGACGGTAGACTTGGTAGAGTTGTGGGATGTGTCGGTCACGCAGTACGTGCAGAGAGAGGCTCGAGAGAGAGCCGTCTCGAAAGGCACGGTACGTGGTGAACTCACCGTCAGCACTCCCGTCTTTGACCTGCTCGGAAGTATTCCACGGTTACTTGCCAAAAATCTGATTGCACTTCAAGACCGAAGGGAAGAAACTGCACGAGAACTCCGTCGGCAACAAGTACCCCAAAGGTACGAGGAGCAGAGCCGTAGGGAGGAAGAGGAGAGGGAGGCGAGTCGACGCCGTACCTCTGGCACTTGATGCCCCTACGGCCAAACAAGGACAAACGTACCACTGCCACCGAAGGAGTAGACGAGGGAACTGTATAGAAATCTCTCTGCATAAAAGAACAGGTCGAACGAAGACGACGGCTAAGGGAGGTTGCTAACTCGAAGAGCCTGGAGAAACGCAGCAGAAGTCGGAGTGTGAGTCGGAGTCGTAGTCAGAAGAGACAGAGGCCGTGTACGTGGAAGGAATTGGCCGAGGTCACCAGGAACCTGCCACTTCTAGATGTAGTGGGGGAAGATCTCATTGACCAGGCCCCACACTCGACGTCAAGTGAAGAGGACTTCGGAGCCGAGTCGCAGAGCAACCCATCAGAATATTCTGAACAAGGAGAGGAGGCGATACGAGACCAGCATGAAGAGGTCACCATGATTTTTGAAGCAATAGTATCTGGCATCAGGAATTTGTCCTTGTCAGAGGGCATCAAAATAGGAGGGTCAAACCCAGAAACCCCGAGAAGGAGGCACTATAGGAGCAAGGGTGACCAAAGCCCTGCGGACAGGGGTCCAACCAGACCAGGAGCGTATAGTACCTCCTGGACACATAATACCTTTCCAGCATATAGTCACTTCCAAGCGCTACATAAAACCCTCCAGGCAAGAACAATGGCACACACCCCGGAGAAACAAAAGCTTCCAAAATTCATTGGGTGATGGGTCAGAGGAACCCGTACAACATTGTAAGACATGCGCGACCATTTGGGAGGTAAATGGCCAAGATGACCCGGATTACTGGTTGAAGGCATTTCTAGCCACTCTACGAGGAATAGCCATTGACTGGTATACAAACCTGGATGCCCAGTATAAAACATCCTGGGACAGTCTGAAGAAGGCTTTCAAAGAGGAGTTTAAACTCCTACGGGACGACAATGAAATTCTGGCAGAGATTTACAATACCAAGCAAGGAAAAAGTGAAAGCGTGTGGGCATATAGTAGAAGGCTAAGGGAACTGCTCAACAAAATGGAGAACCAGCCGACTGATGGCCTTAAGAAGAGATGGTTTGTTGAAGGATTGGTGCCATCCTTCAGACGGAAGATGAAGGTGGTCCCCCCGCCCTCCTATGATGAAGCATACAACCGTGCGATGGATATCGAAAGCGAAAATAAGACATCCCGAGGGAAGCGCTGGGTGAGCCATGGTGAAAGTCTGGGTGAAGACAGTGATGGGGAGTCCAAAACCGTGCAAGCACTCTGAAAGGATATGATGAGGATGATGAAAGAACTAAAGGTTAACAAAGAAGGTGGCAGGGAAGGGAAGGAGCTATGGTGCACCGACTACAAGACGGAAGGACACACTAAGGGGAGTTGTCCCCGCAAAGCTTTTTGTGACATCTGCCAAGTAATGGGACATTCCATTAAGGAATGCCCGTACAACTTGAAAGCACGGAGCACACAAGTGCTCTACACCCAACCCGACCAAGTCACACTGCCAACGACACCTCCGAAGCCGGCAGCAAACTCTGACGCCTCTCTTGGAGGGTACAGAAACAATCGGCGGGGTAACAACAGGTCCAATAATAACACGCCAAGGAGTAGAATTCAATACGACGCGAAGGGAGGACCCATGATATGGGGTCACTTTGCGCGGGAATGTCAAAACCGGGGTGATGCAGGAAATTTGTTGTGCAAATGGTGCGGTCCAAGGAATCATGAGGACATAGACTATCCAAGGCAAAAAGGGGTGAATATGCTGGAGGTGGAAGGACCGAGGGAAGGCGTATTGGCAATCACAAGATTGCAAAACAAAAAAGCCATGTATCCTGACCCTCGCACGGAGAAGGAAAGACTCCAGGAAGCCAGGGCGGATATCGAGTGGGCGATGGCAGAAGAGCGGAGAGCCTTGCACCTGGCTGCCAGTACACCACTTCGGTCAGGACCGGAGAAAACTATCATTAAGTAGATGTTACAGACCACAATACCCATACGGGTATCCGACCTTCTACAAACCATGCCACATTTGAGGATGGCCCTTACAAATGCAGTCGGTGACACCACCGTCGGCCACGAACACCAAACGATGACAGAACCACCTAGTACGACTCCGGTAAAGGAACCTGGTACGGACGCTATAGACCCTATGCTGCTCACGGTAAGCATTGGACGGAAACCAGTCGTGGTGCAGATGGACATAATGGGACAAAAGCTCACAAACACCATTGTGGATGGCGGGTCCGGAGTCAACGTACTACCAGACGAAACATGGAGAACCCTTGGCAAGCCTACTCTCTGGCCACCAACATTCCATCTCGTCGGTGCAGACCAACACGGTATCAAACCTCTCGGTACTCTCATGGCACAAAAGGTAGTGATCGAGACACAACAATTCATTCTGGACTTCATAGTCATCCCACTGGAAAGAAAAGCATACAACGCCCTCCTAGAAAGGGGGTGGTTTATCATGGCTAGAGCCAATCATAACTGGAAGAAGAATACACTCTCAATCGAGAGTGAAGGCCATAAGTATGTGATTGACCTAAGGAACCAGTCCGTCAGTGAAGAGCTTGCGTCATCTGACTCCGACTCGGAAGACTCAAATAGATGGGAGTGGGATTCCGAAGGAGACAGAGGAGGGAAGGAACCCAACGAGGAAGGAGTATTGGAACTGGACGGATGTTCTGAAGATGGAACCAGTTCACTAGCCAGACTCTTCCACTGGCAAATGGAGGACTATGAGGTCTTCGGCCCGGAGTGTCACATGCTGCAAATATGCGAGATAGGGGAATCACGTGGCGGTATTGAAGAACAGTCATTTCCCACGGAGTACGGTAGGTACCAGGTGAGAATGGCGCGGATGGACAACACGCCAGCCCACCAGTTTGAACAAGATAAACCCATCAAGTACAAGAGATGTGAAGAAAGTTAATCTCGGCAATGAAGAGGAACCGCTGGTGATACTCGTAGGGGATGACTGGAACCCCATACTAAAGGCAGCAGCTTTCAAGATATTCCTAGAATATAAGGACGTCTTTGCCTGGACCTACAAGGACTTGAAGGGGGTACCGTCGGAGCTATGCGTACATCGCATAACCCTCGTACCAGGGGCCCAACTGGTACGGTGGAGGCCGTACAGGATGAACAAGAACTACGCAACCAAAGTAAATGAGGAGATCAACAAAATGCTGGAAGCAGGGATCATATTCAAAGTAGAAACCAGTGACTGGGTTTCCCCAATAGTCATATCTCTTAAGAAGGAAGCTAATCAAATAAGGATATGCGTAGACTTCAGGTACCTAAACGCGATAACCATCAAAGATCCATTTCCGATCCCATTCACTGACAGCATCTTGGAGGAAGTAGTCGGGCATGAGATATACACATTCCTAAATGGGTTCTCCGAGTACAACCAGATAAGTATCGCGGAAGAAGACAAGTTGAAGACCACATTTGTGGTGGAGGAAGGGGTGTACGCCTATAATCGCATGCCCTTCGGACTATGTAATGCACCGGCAACTTTCCAGAGAATAATTCTACACATCTTTGACAAAATGTCCGTAGGAAACTTCAGGGCATTCCTAGATGACTAGTCGATTTGTAGCGCTCAGGACACCCATTTGAAGGCTCTAGGGGAATTCATGGAGAGGTGTCGAAAGGCTAGGCTGGCCCTGAACCCAAGGAAATGCAGGTTTATGGTACCGCAAGGGAAGCTCCTGGGCCACATCGTTTGTAAGGAAGGTCTGAAGACAGACCCGAACAAGTTAGGAGTGATTGTCAACATGGAGAGCCCAACAAATGTGATAGGGGTGAAATCATTCCTAGGCCATCTCAGCTACTACCCGAGGTTTATCAAAGGCTTTGCGCAAGTTTCCTGGCCCTTAGATAAGCTAACAAGGAAGGGAGAGTCGTTCGTATGGGGTATGCAGCAGGAAGAAGCCTTCAAAGAATTGAAAGATCGGCTGGTGAGTGCACCAATATTGGTATACCCGGACTGGAATAAGGAGTTTCATGTACACGTCGATGCCTCCAACTTTGCAATTGGTGCTACCCTCGCGCAGGTAGGGACACAAGGGCTGGAACATTCTGTTTTATTCACCAACCGACTTTTGTCAAAGGCTGAACGAAACTATAGCACAACAGAGCGGGAGGCACTAGGGATGTTGTACATCGTACAAAAGTTCCGGCACTACCTGTTGGCCACGCCGTTCACATTTTATGTGGACCATCAGGCACTAATGTACCTGGTAAATAAACCAATCATCCAAGGTAGGGTAAGTAGATGGCTACTACTCCTGCAGTAATTTACATTCACCATTATCGTACGACCAGGAAAGTCCCATGTAATAGCCAACCAACTATCAAGGATCAGATCAAAGGAACCAGCCGAAGGGGTGAACAAGGACTTTCCAGATGCACACTTGTTCCAAATTGCAATACTACCGACCTGGTATGGAAAGATCAGCCAGTACCTCTCTACTTCCACATTTCCAAGGGAGATGCCTCCAGGGGAACGGAGGAAGCTGGCACTGAAGAGTAAGACCTTCCAACTAATCAATGGGCTGCTATATAAAATGGGTCCCGACCAAATCCTGAGGAGATGTGTTATGGAGGAGGAAATTTCCGGTGTGTTGAAGGAAGCACACGACGGGTTAGCAGGCGGACATATGGGACCAGATGCAACTACTAGGAAAGTGCTTTTGGCTTGCCTATGGTGGCCAACTCTACACACCGACGCTCGAGAGTGGGTGATTGGCTGTGACACTTGCCAAAGTGCGGAAAAAATCACTCAAGAGGGACTTCATGCCTCTCTTCCCTTCATAGCCGCAAGAGTTATTCGAACGGTGGGGTCTGAACTTTGTGGGACCTTTGAAGCCAAGTAGCATGCACAGGTGTAAATATATTGTAGTAGCTACGGAATACCTCACCAAGTGGGCGGAAGCAAGGGCCTTACCGGACAACATGGCTCTGAGTACGGCACGGTTCTTGTATGAACAGATCATCACAAGGTACGGGATACCCCTTCATATCACTAGTGACAGGAGAGTGCACTTTGTCAATCAAGTAATTCGTACCATGACCATAGAATTCAAAATATTTCACAACCTCTCTAGTTCGTACTATCCCCGAGCTAATGGGCAGGCAGAAGCAACCAACAAGGTGTTGGTGTCAATAATTTACAAATCATGTGGGGTGGAGCAGGAAGACTGGGACGAAAGACTACCAGTCGTGCTAAGGGCATACCGTACAACATACAAGGTCACTACCGGGTATACCCCATTCCAGCTCATGTATGGGCAGGAGGCAGTAGTACCAGCTGAGTACACCGTACCTAGCCTTCGGGTGGCGGTGGATAATAGGCTCGGTGACGAAGAGAGCTTGAGTGCAAGGCTTGGCGACCTGATAAAACTGGACAAATGAAGCTTGATGGAACAATGGGCGACGAAGGTGGCGCAATGCCGACGGAAGCATTGGCATGACCAACACCTACGGCGGGCCAACTTCCGGCCGGCGCAGTTAGTTTTGAAGTATAACAGCCGGAACGAACTTCGACCAAGGAAGTTTAAAGTCCGTTGGCTCGGACCCTATAAGATCAGAAGAGGTCAGTAAGAACGGGGCAGTGAAGCTCTCGACTCTGGACAACAATCCAATCAGGGACCTAGTGAATGGTTCCAAGCTGAAAATCTACAAAGAACAGAGCAAACCTGTCATTGAGATTAACATGCTGGGATACGCCACCAAGGGGCACTGGACCATTGGCCAGAACAAGGAAGTCGAAGAAGACCCGGTGATAAAAGGAGAACCCTTCTGGAGAGATGAAGAGTGGGCAAAGCCCTTTACGGCCATGGAAGAATGGCTGGTGCTGAAATGGGTGGAAGGTGTGGCAGTCCTGAGGATCCACAAGCACCTCTCGAATGCCTATTTTGGGGACCCGGCTGTTTGGGTGCGGGTTTCAAGGCACTAGAAGAAGCGGGCCCCATGCGAAGGACTTCGGGAAGGGTACGTGGCTTGTGATATTGATGAAGAAGCAGAGGCCCAAAGGAGAGCAGAGAGTGCAAATAAAGAGGAGGAACCGGTAGACCTCGAGGAGGAGCTTGATTTTGAGGTGTATGGGGCAACCCTAGGTCCCTATTTAAAAATGGTGCTGAAAACAGAGGATCTACTCGTCATCGCCTCCCAGCCAGGCGACACAGAGGCCGAACCCAATTCATTGTACCGGGTGATCCCTAACCTTGCAGGACCACCGGAGGTCGACGGAGAGAGCGTGAAATGGTACCAACAGTATGGGGGTCGCTACATTGACAGTCGATATTAGGGGGTGGGACCCGCTCTGTTAGTTGACAACATATGGGACCTAGAGTACGTAGGGACATGTTGTGCACAAGAATGTTATAGAAGACTTCTGTTGCCGGGAATAATCATTATGTTATGTTGTTATATTATGTTTATGTTGTCGTCGGTAATAATGAGTTACGACGGTCAGTTAGTTAGCCGACGGGTAGGTAGTTGGAGTTGCGACGGTTGTGTCGCACCCCTTCGGGTATTATATATTGTGTACCTTTTCTTCGAAGTGTGATCATGTTAGTCGTGTCAGATGTAATGTTATAATCACTTATTGTACATGGACTGTGGAATTAATATAGAGGCTGGTTATTTAATATATTTCCATTATGTTCTGTGCATTTACGTTCTGCATTTAACCGTTTACCCGAGAGGGCAAACATTTGGCGTTGTTGCCTAGACGAACTCGGGAACGGAAGACACAGATGGCACACAGACACAATGGGCCTACCCGTTGGTGAAGTAAACCCGGAGGCCCATGACGCGCGGACAAAACTTTACACAGGAGAAGACACGGCAACGCGAGAATTTTCAATTTTGCTCCAGGTAGCCATTCAAACATATGTTCGACGAGAAGCGGCGGAGGCAAAAATCCCACCAAGTGCCGTGTGGACAGCGCTGGAGATTAGCCCGATAGTAAACCGGTTAATGAACCAACTCCCCCGGCTGCTTGCACACGCATCGCTGGCACAGCAGGCCCACCTAGAGGAGATTGCCCAGGAAGAGCAACGACAACAAATCCTGCAACGCTACGAAGAGAACAGCCAACGGGACACAGAAAGAGATGGCGCCAGGCCAGGAGGGAATTGAACCGTGAACTTCTTATTTTCAAATAAAAGTGTCATTGACACGAGTTGTACTTCAGCAGATGAATTAATAAAGACATGTTTTGATTTAAGAATTGAGAGTTAAGGAAATGTGCGACAATTAATGCCAAACCTATTGAATAAAGATAAGAATAGAAAACCGGAAACGAACGAGTGGGAGGCCGCACAGAGGGCTTTGATTCTGGAGCAGCAAGTAGAACGTAGACGGAGGCTGAGGCAACTTGCTGAAGGACGACCTACCGAAGGGGGGCCCGAGGGGAACCAAGGAGGTGTCACGGAAGGTGCAGAGGCCGACGGAAATTTCTACGCGTCACCAGATCATCGTAGGACGCGGAGCCACGAAGAATTTCTAGAAGAAACAAGGTTACGACGAAATCTAGTCGAGGAGACTCGGGATCAGTTTAGGAACTTATCCCTTACGCCACAGAGTCAAGATCACCAACGGGAAGCAGGAGTAGGAGCGTGTCAGAACGAAAGGGAGGGCAACAGTACGGGTGTAGGTGCCACACGCGACAGGCAAAACACCGTACCTCCAGGACACACCACCAACACTACCGGAGGTAGCAGCGCAGGGCCACAGACACAGACACAACTACCTCCAGGAAGACGACCAGGGATGGCGAGCAAACAAAAATTACCAAAGTTCACAGCGGACGGCAAGGAAGACCCCTTACGGCACTGCCGTACATGTGAAACCATTTGGTCTGCCAACGGAGTAACAGACCAGGATGACTGGGTACAGCAGTTTCCAGCCACGTTACGTGGAGTCGCCATAGATTGGTACTCCGATGTAGATAAGCAAAAAGTGGCCAAATGGGCTACCCTACAGAAGGAATTCACGGAGGAGTTTCGGTTGCTCCGTGATGACAACGAAATTGTAATAGAGATATACAGTACCAAGTACTAAGGAGACAGTACGGGCATACAGTCGGAGGCTGAAAGAATTCTTGGGTAAAATGGAAAGCCAGCCAGCTGAGGGCTTAAAAAAACGATGGTTTGTGGAAGGATTGAAATCCTCCCTATGGAAAAAAATGAAGATTGTACCCCCGACGTCATATGACGACGCCTATAACAGGGCGATGGATCTAGAAAGCGAATACAAAACATCATGGAAGAAGAAAAGTAATAAATATTCATCTGACGATGATGAAGATTCTGACGAAGAAAGCAGTAGCAGTAGCGAATCGAGTAAAAAGGTACACGCGCTCCAGAAGGACATGGAACGAATGCTGAGAGAATTCAAGGCCATGAAAGGGAGTACAAGTAAGACGGAAGAAAATGAAGTGTGGTGTATAGACTACAGGAGTGACGGACACACAAAGGGTACTTGCCCGAAGAAGGCATTCTGTGAGATTTGCCAAATGATGGGACACTCCACCAAGGAGTGCCCATACAATATGAAAACCCGAAGCACGAACCAGGTGTTGTTCACAGAGCAGGCCACAACATCCGCACCAGCGGGTACGGGCCAGCAGACTAACACAACGGCATCATCTGGAGGATACCGAGATAATAGACGCGGCGGCAGCGGAAGAAATAATAACAATAACAACAGCAAAAACCGGATCCAGTACGATGCCAAGGGCCGGCCAATTATCCAATGTAGGGCCTGTAATCAGTGGGGGCACTTCGCCCGTGATTGCACGAAGGAAGCCACCCCTCAACACCTCTGCCGTTGGTGTCGGCCAGGCGACCATGAGGACGCAAATTGCCCGCAGGCAGGGGTTAATCTCCTCAACATTGAGAAGGCTGAGAAGACTGGTGAGAAAGAAGTACTGGCGATCACTCGCGCCCAGACGAAAAAAGCCACTTATCCTGACCCCCGTACGGAGAAGGAGAGATTACGGGAGGCAAAGGCCAATATTGAACGTGAGATGACGACCGAACGACGGGACAACGAGGTGGCGAGTACATCATCCCGTACGAAAGCGAAAAATAACATCATTGGGCAAATCTTGCAGATGGAGGTGCCGATAAAGGTAAAAGACCTTCTAGACTCTATGCCACAATTGAGGACTGCCATCCTCACCAATGTGCAAAGCATCGCAGCGTCGAGTGCACCACAGGTACGAGTTCCGGCCACCGCATCGTCGAGTGCACCACAGGTACGAGTTCCCGCCACCGCATCGTCGAGTGCACCACAGGTAGGGGTTCCCGCCACCCCTTCGAAGAGTACACCACAGGTGGAGGTTTCTGTCAGCCCTTCGACTGACCCGATGTTACTAGCCTTGAGCAGTGGTAGACACCCAGCTATGGTAGAAATGGGTATCCGTGGGACCATTCTGAAGGACACCATTGTGGACGGGGGATCTGGGGTGAATGTACTACCAGAAGAAACATGGAAGCGGCTGGGGAAGCCCACCCTGTGGCCACCCACATTCAACCTGGTGGGAGCGGACCAACACGACATTAAGCCACTCGGCCTGTTGATGGCCCAGCAAGTGACAATTGGTACGCAACCATTCTTGTTAGATTTCGTGGTTATTCCCTCGAAGAAGAAAGGCTATGACGCCATCCTGGGGAGAGCATGGTTGATCAACGCGAGGGTAAACCACAACTGGAAGAAAAATACACTTTCCATGGAGAAGGGAGGACGGAAATATACCATTGACCTACACACCCAAGATGTTGGCGAAGAGCTCGCCTCTTCCGACTCAGACTTAGAGGACTCTAATAAAGGGGAAGGGGGTCCCAATGAAAGCAAGGCCAAGAACGCGATGGAGCCGAACAATGAAGGGGTGCTCGAATTGGAGGGATGTTCTGAAGATGAGGTATGCTCACTTCACGGGCTCTTCCACTGGCAAATGGAGGATTATGAAATGTTCCAAAGCTACAGGCTCGAAGTAGAGGAACCAGAGCAACCAACAGAGGTGTACTTGCCGGAATACAAAGAATATTGGAAGGGAGACGCCCCAAACCTTGGCGACGTAGATAATCCGAAGAGTGTTGGGAACAATTGGAACCCTGTGTGGAAGACCGCAGTCTTCAAAATCTTTATTATTCTTCTTCTTCTTATGTACGGGAAGGAGGTCGTGGTCCCTGTAGAATTTGTGGTTCCAGGTCTTCCGATGGCCATTGAAAATAGACTGGCCACCAACGGTTACAAATTGAAACCCTACCACGCGAAGCGCGCAGGGGACCCGAGAGGCCGGACAGACACCCGAGAGCCCGGAGGGGGACCCGAGAGGATGGAAGGGGACTCGAGAGGTCGGGCAGGCGACTCGCCAGGGACAGGACCAAAACGGGAGACTCTCGGGCGAGGCAAACCGAGAAGGATGAAGGGCGATCCCAGAGACAGGGACTCAAGCCGAAGACTCTCTAGACAACTTTTTAAAAAAAATTAAAAATTTAAAAAAAAAAAAAAAGTGAAAAAAAACACCACCGTACGGGGCCGTACGGCAGATGACCGTACGGTTGGAAGAAAGAAAGAAAGAAATGTACGGTCGTATGACAGGTGACCGTACGATCAAAAATTTATTAAAAAAATTGAAAAAAATCGCACGGTCGTACGACAGCGACCGTACGGTCAAAAAAAAAGAAAGAAAGAAAAAGGGAAAATGGCCACCGTACGGTGGGACCAAGGTGACACCATCGTGCGGTGGAATCACCAACGGTGACACCACCGTGCGGCGGTCACACCGTCCGGTGGGCGCCACCGAAGGTTGTTGCCGAGACATGAACCCACCACCGCACACCGCACAGCCCGACCACCGCACAACATCGAACACCGCCGCACAGCAAGGGATAAAGGAGGAGGAAGACGCACCGCACGGCCTGACCACGCACCACACGGCCCGATCAACACCCACACCAACGCGCAGCAGCCGCAAAAGGAAAAAGAAAAAAAAAGAGACCAAGCCCGCACAATCCACATAGCCACGTAAGGGCAAAACGACCGCCACAGGTAGACCAAGCAGCCGCACGATTGGAGGTGCCAGTGCTGTTGTTGACCGTACAGGGAGGTTGTATGGCCGGGGTGCCATCGGGGACATTAAGTGCCAAAAAAAAAAAAAAAAAACGACAACGACCAGATTTAAAATGATTCACTGGAGTTTGAAGCCAGGATAGTGGAAATTCAGAGTGGAAAAGAAGGGTTTTTGGCATCTTAAAATATCACTGAAATGTTGTGTGCCATGGACTTTCGTATGGTTCTGAGGGTTGTAAATTGGTGTTGGCGGCAGGGGCGCTGCCCCCCGACCCCGCCTTGTACTGCGACAGGGAGCGCACTTGGGGCGCTGCCCCAGGACCCCGCGAGGGGCGCTGCCCCTCGACCCCGCTGGGGCGTTGCCCCAGACACCGCAAGGGGCGCTGCCCCTCGACCCCGCTGGGGGCGTTGCCCCTAGACCCCCAGTTTATTTTGAGCTACAGAAGACAACGGGAAGTGTTGTGGTTGTCCGTATTGTGAGAAAGAAGCCTGCAGCTAAGCATTGGCGGGGAAGCCATAAGCCGTAGAGGGAGACGGATTTGGAGGTTGGGAACAAACAGAGTTTGAGGGAAGGCATTGCAGGTCCGCGCAGTTGTATGACACTAGGGACTTATTCAGTTCAGTTTTTAGCCTTTGGGGAGTGTGATGGAGGATTTGAGGTGTCTCCTAGCATTTGTGCCAGCGGATTGTGGCCACCTCCAGGCATGACTGGTACGCTTTGAGGAACTCGGAGTATGTCTCGGCTGGACGTGAGGTTGCCTTGGTGGATGCACAGAGGGCTCGGGAGGAGCTGACCACCAGGTTGGAGGCAATAGTCGCGTGAGACTTAGTTCAGCGTACCCAGGAGTTGGATGCCGGGAGAGCAGCACGGGTGGCTATCGAGGACAAATTGGCTAGGGAGACAGTATCAATTGAGTAGCAATTGGTGGAAGCTGAGACTGAAAAACGTGTTTTGCAGACAAGTTTGGGTTAGCCACAGGAGGACTGTGATGGCAAAGAAAGCAATATTGGTGAATTCCGCACTTGAGCATCGGATGGTAGCAGAAAAGGGTTTTCAGGCGAGGACGCAACAAGTGTATAAGATCCGGGCCCGACTGGCGTCAGTAGTTCCTGCCGTTCATCTCTATTTTGTATTAAGTCATCGGAGTCGACTTCTTTTCTTGGGGGGGATGATGTTGTCGGGAATAATCATTATGTTATGTTGTTATATTATGTTTATGTCGTCGTCGGTAATAATGAGTTACGGCGGTCAGTTAGTTAGCCGACGGGTAGGTAGTTGGAGTTGCGATGGTTGTGTCGCACCCCTTCGGGTATTATATATTGTGTACCTTTTCTTTGAAGTATGATCATGTTAGTCGTGTCAGATGTAATGTTATAATCACTTATTGTACATGGACTGTGGAATTAATATAGAGGCTGGTTATTTAATATATTTCCATTATGTTCTGTGCATTTACGTTCTGCATTTAACCGTTTACCTGAGAGGGCAAACAACTTCCGCATGTTTGTATGTGGTTGCACGATTCGGAGATAAAAATGAAGACTCAGAACGATACTTCAGGAATGAAGAGGAACAACAGTGGGGATGAGGACACCGACCAGGAACCAAACAAAAAATGGAAGGAAAACAGGACGTGTAACAAGGGAAAGGCGAAGAAGAAGTATAGCACCTGACCAACAAAGAGAAAACGAAGGCGGCAGAAAGATCATTCAACAACGGTGGTAGACACAATAAACTCGCCAGTGGACCCCAAAAGATCATTTAAACTACACAACCTAACCAAGCGATACCTTGGTAAACTGAAGGTATGGGGAATTACATTTAAAAAGCATTGTCAAATAAAAGAAATAAAACAATTGTTGGGGGTATTAAAAGTTAGGGAAGGGAAATATATGGAGAGGAGGAAAAGGTCAGGGTCAGCAAGTAATAAAAAATTAAAATGCCAGGCAAAAATAAGGGAAATAAGCAAGGAAAAAATACGATTGGTAAAAAGGCAATTATTTTGTAAAAAATTAATAAAGTATTTGAGCCTAACCCTAACCCTGAAAAGAGCGAATGATTATAAAAACTCCCCAGAGGGTCACTTTTACACAACACACAGGAAAGATTGGACGAGTAACAGCAGAAGGGGCAAGAAACAGGAAGCAGGTGCAGCAAAGGAGAATTCGTACGGCGTACGGATTAGAACCACCAGGACCGGACGAGGTAAACCGTACAGCGTGACAGGTAAGTCGTCCGGCGTGGCAAGTAAACCGTACGGCATAGCAGGTGAAGCATACGGAGCGGCCGTACGATCATCGTCGTACTATCAGATCATACGACCCACACGAACGTACCTAGAGGTGCATCCGTACGGCAGGTTAGTACGACATCAGGAACACCCGTACGGAAGGGAGGTGTCGTACAACAGGCAGAACATGAAACTGAGAAGTCGTACGAGGAGAAGGGGTCGTACGACAAAGATATTCAGTACCTGCACGACCGTACGGGCAAGACAGGTACGAACGGCAAAGGAAAAAACATTGTACGAAGGAAATCAAGTACTGTACTGTCAACGTACGGCATTGAAAACAAAGGACAGTGTGATCCGTACGGTGTACCGTACAGCTGTGCTACAGGAGGAGTTCCTTGCCATCCATACGGGGCTGAATAAAGAATTGGCGTGCATCAGGCAAGTCGTACGGACGGGGAAGGAAGGTTTAAAAGCCCGTCAATACATTGGAGAAGTGGCAATTGATGTAATGGTTCGTACCAATTGGCGAGCCACACTGTCGAACAATTATAATAACGACCGAGGACGGGATAAAGGCAAGAAAACAGAGCAAAGCATTTACAGTACAGCCATGACTGCCACAGAGCCGGCCAACAACAGCAAGAAGGTCAGAACTAGGCCAAAGGTTCAAAAGGATTCAGAGGGAATCACGGCAAAGAATGTAGCATTTGAGAGCGTTACCGGTGAATGTCATACCAAGTGGGAAGAAACCCCTTCGGACCATGTAATAAAGGATTCTCTTAGGAAGGCCCAGGTAGACCACGCCATCCAAATGCCCACATTCAGCATCAAGGATTTTGAGCCAGTTCTGCGGACCATGGTGTCCGGATACAACCCGCAGGAACGAGCTTCCATCATTCAGTTCCAGGGGTCCATGGTGCGAGTTTCTTTTAAACAAGAGGACTTCAGGAGGGTATTTGGTATACCCGAGAAGGGGGCATCCGCGGCCAAACCAACCAAAAAATTCACCAAGGAAAAGAAGAAATGGTTGATGGATTTGGTGTGCAGGGACGATCTCACAGAGGAACAGTGGAAGAGTGCCTGAACTGACGGCAGGGGGGTGAAGCGTGCGTTTATCACTTTCTCAAAATAGAACACAAGACATTCTACATGTGCCATCATACCATCAGCTTGTTCCTGGACACCGTACGCCTACAAGTACCACCAGAAATGTGGGGAACCTTCGAACTGCACGGACGGGTGGAACCAAATAAACCTACTATGTACTACTATACCCATCGGGACACACTAGGTGACACCGTGCAGCCGACCAAAAAGAGAAGAAAGTTGGACGCATCCATAGAGGTCGAAGATGTCAACAGCGCAGAGGAGTCGGAGGAGGAAGTGGAAGAGACTGAGGAGCAGGAAAGTGGTGATGAGGGGTTCCATATGGCAGGACACACAGCTGCAGAGGATGAAGGGGAAGCAGAGTCACAGCAGCAGGAAGAGGAGGAAGAGGAGGATTAGCACAGAGGGTTACGGGCACAATGGAAGAGTACGAGGGTAAAGTTCACAGCTCCAAAATTATCCTCGGCACACTTGGTACCATAGGAAGCGCTTACCGTGGCCAGCCCTGTGGGGGACATACGACCAGTAGGCGTGTTGTTCCGAAAAATCAACGAAGGGGAACCACCAGCACAATTGCGGGTATCATTACCACAAATCAGCTTGGCTGTACTTGCAATAGAAGCCATGGAGGGTACCAGTACGGTAGACCAGGCAGTTGCAAGAAAGGTTGTACCAAGAAAAGACATAACAGCAGAGCAGGGAATTGGTATGGCAGACTCAGGTTCTGCTACGGCAGACATTGGTACGGTACCAGCAAGTACTAGCACAACATCACCAAGTACTTGTACTGTACCAGCATGTACTGGTACGATACCAGCGGGTACTGGTACTGTGTCAGCGGTACTAGTACGGTTCCAATAGGTACTGGTACAGCCCCAGCAAGTACTGGTATGGCTTCAGCATGTACTAGTACGGCTTCAGCATGTACTTATACGGCTTCACCAGGTACTAGTATGGTCCCGGCAGGTACTGGTAGGGCTCCAGTAGGGAAGGAGGAGGTAGGGAATATATCGATGGCTGGGGATAGCCTAGAGGCATTGGCAGCACTGGAGACACTCACGGATGAAGATATAGATGCCTTGTTAGACGGATGGTTGGGGCAGTTCGCACTCACTCCGCACCTTCCCCCCTCCTCCGCACCGCACAGCATGGCCATTGGGGCGCACCTGACACCGGACAAAACTATTACTATCACAAACCAGGATGTGGGGATGTCTGTTGATAGAGAGCATTAGGCCCCAAGAAGTGGCGGGCAGGACCAAAAGAGCAACTATGAGGGGGAAAGTGGGCCAGAAGGATCACTGGCAAGACTCCACCTCACTCCACCAGATCCGAGTGATCCAACAAGCTCACTCCAGCGATTCCTTGGAGAACTGCAGGGGCTCTCCGATGTTGCATGGGGAATGGCAGAGTTGACTAGGCGGATGGAGGTCGGTAACTCCGTCGACGCTACGCAACTGTGTCACTTCATGACTACTGGGTGTGCAGATGAGTTTGCATGCCACTTTGAGCAGCAAGGGTGGTCGGACCATAGTACACCAGAAATGGTTCAAGAATGAACTCACAGGCACCTAGTGGGAGGCAAGGGTACTTTGGGCACCACCTTCCGCAACATGGAGGGGGCCTTCCGAGATGTGTATTTGCGGATGCGGCGGCACCAAATAGAGCAGGAGGCCCAACGACTGTATATAACAAACTGGAGAAGGAAGGGGAGAAGCATGCACAGTTGGCTACAGTAGAAAGGAACCTGCAGAATGAGTTGGAAATGAAGATGACCACCTATGAGGCCCGTTGTAGCATGCAGAAGAAGGAAGTGCAAGTACTGGCAGCCAAGGTGGCAGAGCTCACCTCACAGATAGAGCAAAAAGATAAGAAACTGTTGGAAGTTGCCCACATGGTAAAGAAGGCATGGGATTGGCAGCTGCTGGCAGAAAAGAACCTAAGACTTCACACTAGACAACAACCTTCTTCTCCTGCCACTACAGGGACGCCTCCTCCCTCTTCTCGGTCCTAGTTTATGTTTTACATTTCAGCTCTTATTGTCTTAGTCATCTAGGGGGGCTAATGTTAGGGGTAAATAACTTATGTTAGTAAGAATAATAATTATAATTGTGTTTATGTTGTGTTTATGGTTATGTTGCATCGTCGAGAGGTTCCCGTCGGGTAGTTGGGAGTTGGTGACAGTTGGCAACTTGGCCAACCGTCGAGTCTATATATTGTTTGGATGGAACCTCGGCAGGGGAGATTATGTATGGATATATTTTGGACAATACAATAAAGATATAACTCTTGTGGTCTAATTGTTATCATTGTTACTTATGTTGTGATATATGACACTTTTGTTACATGAATAATTGGTACGTGTGGGAAATACTGTGTTATCTGTGAATTGTACTAACCTCACATCAAGGGCTAAACAACTGTCAATGAAGAGTGCATTGCAAAGCTAAAGGCAAAGCACAAGGATACCCACCATCACCAAACAACAAGTTGAAGTTCACTAGCAAGATTGAAGACTAGTGATCAAACTCAGAATGCAACAGAAGTATGCAGATTCAGAAATGCACAGTTGAAAATATCAGAAAATAAGTTTCTAAAACTGAATTGTTTTAATGTAAACAACTACCTATTGGCCCCATTAATGCATTTAAACAAGAGGGTACATAGGTCAGTTATTCCTCAGCTACTTGATTGACCAAATTGATGTAGAACAGTGGCCAGTACCTGAGGAAGTGGTTGAAAGTGGCACCTGGGAACTTATAAGAAGTTAATTGGTATGGCCTAGAGCTGCCAGGCTTCTAGAAGGAAGATCTCAACCATTCGAGGCAGTCAATCCTGGCCCTTGATCTGAAATGTAAAAATCTTTAAAAGGCCAGTGCCTCTCTTGGTAAAGGGTTAGATTCTAGATTTTTTGGATTGGTTAGATTTTTAAGAATTAGATTTTTTGAGTTAGATATCCAACAAGTTAGAAGTAGTTGTAGTTAGCAAATTAAGAGTAGAATAGGACTGCTATAAGAAATTGTTGTAATGGCTGTTGAAATCAATAAATGAACATCGAAGTATGGTGTTTGTTATTTTGTTTTCTTTTGTTTGCATGGTTTCCCTTCAGCTGGTTAAGTAGAGTTCAGTGATTTTAATGGCGAAATGTGGAGGGGTATTTGATTTGATTTTCAGGTTCATACCATTGGTGACAAACAGATTGTGGGCCACCATGTATGGTTAGTTTGAACCCAGGACTGTGCTTAGTTCAACTGTAGGTATTTGTCTTGGGCTACGCCAGAATTGGGTGCCTAAATGAGTAACTCCAGTCTCAAAACCCATCATTCCCTTGGAGCTCGCACTATCCCTATGAAGTTGTGAGTATATCTCTGGCGAAGCAGGGGTTAGTTTATGGATATATGTCTACCCGCAACACCAGTCGTTACTACCACTATACTTAGGATCCCTGTACCCTTCTCTATTGTTATTTATTTCCCCAGTCTAAGAACCACAACATCGTCGGATGCAAACCAGCTTGTTATAAACGTAAGGCCCCTTTGTGTTCACCAACAAAACACATCAAACCGTTGAGCTATCCCGCAGTCAAGACCTGACAATTTGAACATTGAGGTTGTTCCCTTCGATCATCTAAGAGGCATTAGGGATTTCCTTATTCAAGAGGGGATAGGATACTTAGCATTCTATTTTGTGTTGACTGGAGAGAGTCGAAGTACGACTTTCGCCACATCAACAGAACCCTCTGTGTCAAAGATCAGCTCTACAAACTGAGGTCAATACCATAACTTGCAAGCAAGGTTAGCAAGAGATGGGTGTACTTGGAGACTCCGGTAACTGTTACTGGTACCGGTATAGCTAATTTTGAAAAATCTGGTTTTCCAATTTATTTAAAATAATTTAATATTTTTTTAGAAAATAACATGACATTAAACTTTGAAAACACGAATGTTTACACACACACACACATATTTATATACTTTTTCAATTATTAGGGTTAGATAATAACATGGAATAATCTTAAATCAATATATAGACTGTATCTATATCACTCCCTACTATTCAAACACATTAGGGTTTGGAGGAAGAAGCATGATAGACCCACTTGAAGCCATCCCTGCTGTAATAGCCCTCCCTAATCTGCTGGGTGTATGAACTCAGAATTGAATTGGTATTTCATCAAACAGTTGGCTTACAAGACTGAATCTAATCTGACTGAAGGGTTTTCCTGAAGTTTTGCTGATCCTGTTGCGTCTTATTGTTTTTTCAAGACAATACTCCATACACACAGAAGTTGTGCAAATGCCAAATTTGATCCAAGAGTAATTTTAATTAATAGAAATAAGAAATAGAAGTTCATATAGAAGTAATTTTAATTAATTCAGCATCTTTGCACCCTCACTATGGAACTTTTTTAATACTCATCCCATAATGGGCTTTAGTAATATATTGGTCCAGTTCATTCTTCTATAAATGCATCCATGTACATGTTGCTAGCATTAAGTTTTTTTGGCTAACTGAATGTACCACAAGCTAATTAATGCCTATGAACACTGTGAATCATCTCACATCTTGGTGCTAAAACATGCGTATGCTAACATTGCACAATGTATGTTTTTCCTCTCCCAAAAACAAATCAAACTCTAGATGAAACTGATCTTGCTATCTTGAAATTCAGTTGGATGCAAAAGACGAAAACAGTTTCCATAAGGGAATGATTTCACCAAGTTTCATCCTACAACACTAATTTTTTGCACAACAAAATCTTCCTTGTGCATCTTCCTATCAGCATGGTCTTTCTTAAAACTGTTCTTACAACCTGCTGGTATCCAGCATAATACCACAAGCTCAATATAGATTTAACAAGTTCGGCATCAAATGAAAATTCATAATATTTATGCATAACCCCATGTGTCTGCATGCATTAAATGGCCTCCCTACACTCCCACCCAGCCCCCACAGCCCACACTTTAATCAGGAAAGGAAATTATACATCTTTATAGTTTATGTAGAGTAGTTTTTATTTTTGATTCTTAATTCATGTAATAAGATAAGATGTTTAGAAAAATGAAAGAATGCGAGTGGCCCCTAACAACATCTGACAATATCTGTTACATGTAATCTTAAACAAAAGCAAAGAAAGATAAGTATCATAGTTCATGTTAATAAATACCACCACAATTATGCCACCCCTTAAAGCCAGCTCTCTAAAAAAAAATTAAAGGGTTATCAAATTCAAGTGTGCCGGTACTTTCTCAACATACATATAGGGGACAATCAATTACAACATTAAAAGCATGTGAGTGGCTCCTATCAACATCCAACCCCATCTGAGATTCATAATTCTCAACATGGTAGAGGAAAGAAAACTTACCCTCATCCTTCATGTCAATAAAGTCCACCACAATGATGCCACCTATATCCCTTAAACGCAACTCCCTGGCAATCTGAAACCCACCACTGCTGAAGTCAATGTTGCATACAAGGAGGAAGTGATATGTATAAATTTAAAAATAGTAAAAAATGAAGCAAGTTCCAAGACAGTTAAAGAAAACAGAAAATTGTTGCAGTTGTAAGTATTTTTGTAAAGAAGTTGCAAAAAGAAGAAAACAGAGGTTATTAGCTACATGTGCATCACATTTCCAATCTCTATAACTGCAACAAAAAGTATAAAATCATAAAAACTACTGAACATTCAAAACCATCACAAGTACAGTAACAACTACTCATAATCACACCATAAAATATGGAAATTAATAAGTAAACATAGTCCAGAGTCAAAGGAGTCAAATATTCGACTGATTTTTTTTGTTCTTACCACATCTAAAATGATTCTACACTCATTGCAATATATACAAGTTCATTAACCATACTTTGGCATAACCATAAAATGCAAACATTCTACATTACAGTTACAAGCACACACGTCATGAATCCCACTCAAAATTCACAAGAGAAGAATAAGCAATATATGAGAGTTATCTACTCTTTCAATCAGTAGGTCACAAAATCAGTAATATATTAACACTTGCATTACAAAACGTCCTCCATTTCTTATCCATAACCTGAAGCATAAGAGAGAGAGAACATCATCAAGGTGATATCCACCCTACCGCAAAGCATTAGCTTCCCCATGCTACCCTACAAGAGAAGCCCGACTCATCACAAAGGATCTAGCAATATGTACCAACAAGCATGATGGAATCTAGTTCACTACATCAATCACTGTCAAGCTAGCATATCTGTATGTTCATGCAACACATATCTATGCACTCATCCATTAAACACATTCATATGGAAGCCAATGTAAATCAGTCTAGTTAATGTACTCATGGTTGTGAATCAATGATAATCAATGTTTACAACATAAAATGTCCCAATCATCTCACTGTGATATTTGGGCACTGTGATATTTGGGAGTTCAATAGGATAGATTTTATGATGTTTAGCTTAGATAATTTATTTTCAAACAAAAAATATCTATCGATTAGTCCACCAAATAGGAATAGTTAATAGATGATTAGTCCATAAAGTAAGCTAATCTACATCATAAATACACTTCCACAACTACACTCAATATTGAGTGATGCAAAGGATCTTACTTCCTCCTCTTGACTTAATTGGTCATAAGTTATGATCCAATAAACATGAAGGCGATCCCGTGAAGGATTGTAACCTAATTAACAAGGATTGTAACCTAATTAACAATAAATTCATGTGATTGCAACTTTTAAATCAATTATCAATTTCCAACTTGCAAAATTGCAGTTAAAAGGGACAGCATTCAAATGTTTATAACTTCTTCATTACACAATCAAATTTTAAACTTCAACATGTTCTACAAAGGTGAAGGAGCGGACAACAATACCAAAAAAAAAAATTGCAAGATTCTTAAACAAATGGAGTAGTTCTCTCTGCACTTCAGCTCACTAGTTTCTACTCAGAATCAGCAGTTTACAGAAGACAATCTAAATATTTGTATATACTTTTGAAAGGATTTTCTAAGTATGTCCAATTAATTTCAGTGACCTTTAACTTTGCCCAACTGGCTGTAGAATAATGTATATTGTTTGTTCAAAGATATTATCTTCTCTAATGATGCTTGAAAACAATGCAACTCGGCTATTAAGTTTATCAGCTAGATCCCATCCTCCTGTTTACAAATCTTATTTTCCAGCTTAGGAGTTACAGTTTCTAGGATATTAGTAGTAGCTAAGAAGGTAAGGGATTCCACTATGTCCTCGTTTAATTTTTTCTTAAGCTCTAGAATTTATTCTCTTAAATGTCCCCTTTCAACGAAAAGTTGTTCCAGCTATTCTCATTTTTTTTTTGTTTTAATTAATTTCAAGACTGAAGCATACTGCCATTGCTTGGCCTTCTCTACAAGATACAATCTTATTAAATCTGGCCAACTGTATTTCATTCATTCAAAAAATGTTTTTCATCATTATGTAGGTCTTCCTTTGAAAGTTGTGAGTTGGATTATATTTTCCAAAAGTTCATAAGAGTCAGTTACATCCTCCAATGTAATACTTAAATGACAATTGGGCTTCTGTATTGGATAACCGCATCCCTGAGCTCTACGTCGAAATCTTTTGAAAATAGGACCTTCATTCACTTCAGCCATAAGGACAAATAAAGAGCCCTTATCTATATCCATATTGTGATATGCATTTGCGTCTGCAGAACAAAGTACTTTTAATATGGGATAACATGCTCTATGAGGCATCCAATTCAGTATCGAAGGTGCCTCCATATAGGTAAAACCACGAAGTTGATGAGCTACTCTATGTGCTTTATTCGAAGACATACGTACATGTTTAGCTACAGCTCGTATTTTTCTAGTTGAAGCCCTATTTATAAATTTCATCTTCATCCTCCACAAAAGAAAAAACAGAGAGAAACGATAAAAAGTTATCATTGTAAATAGTATACACTGAGGCACCTAAGAAGCCCTCCAAAAAGAAACCAGAAACACCAAGAGCAACAAGAAAATAGGCTGCCACGAAGCCAAAGCCAAGGCCAGACAGACCCACAATAACCACCAAACTAGATAGCCCATGAGATAAGATTCCAATAAAAATAGGGTCCCTAGTGTAAGGGGCTACTGTCACGAGGAGGTCAATGGTCTTCTAGGGTGTAAGTCCCCATCCGATTCTCAGCAGGTGGAAGTTGTGGTGATTGACAATCGATTAATGCCAAGCTACAATTGTTTGGGAACTGGACGAAAAACTTATATAGGGGGAAGCAGAGTGCCCCGCCGTTCACAAGAGAATGCTTCTACAGTGTGCTTTACATCCTACAGGCGAAGGTTCATCGTGGAGAAATCCAAGGAGGACCAAAACAACATTCCAGCGAGCAAAGGTGTTTAGAGTGATTGCAGTGCAGTGGTGTGAGTAGAAGCAACAGAGAAAGCAGTGTGACTTGGAGTCCCCGTTCAAGGAGGGGGCTTGGGTCTTGTACTGGGTAAGTCATCGTCGACTCACGAGAGAGTCCGTGGTGCGCCAGATTGAGTTCCAAAGGAGACAGGGTCTTTGAGGATTTGGAGTCTACGTGAGAAGCTACAGCCAGGGGCGAGGTGCAGTGTGATCAGTACCAGTGTTTCAAGACTAGGCATGAATCCAGGGGCGAGAACTTGTAATCGGGTGCTTTGGGAAGTACTCGGGGTAGTGACCAACAACATAGTTGGAATTGATTGTAGACCGAGCCAGGGGCCATTTCTTCATATCAATAAAGCTATCTATTTGCCCCAGCATTGTGTTCATTGTGTAAAGATTTCCGCTGTGCAAGATTGTGCGTTGCTGTGCAAGTGTGTGTGCAAGTTCTGGAGCTTGGGAGTGCTAATAGGAGTAGCTGAGGTCTTGGAAGTGCTTGGATCTCACGGACAAGTACCCAGAAGATTGTTGGTGCCAAGAAGGTCAATCTAGCCCCGTGACAATTGGTATCAGAGCACAAGGTTTTGATACCCCCAAGCTAGCACACTCAGTGAGTTCAGTTTTTCAACAGTCATGGCAAGGGGCAGGGATGCTGACAGGGAGTCAGAAGGAGAGAAGGGCTCATCCCGTGGTCATGTAAATGAAAGAAGTGCAACCTTGAAGACTGAGGATAGGCTTAATGACCTAAGCAACCATTTGGAGTCTTTGGAAGACGCGGTTCTGCCGAAGCGCATGGACACTGCAAAAGGACGATTAGACTTAGCTGAAGGAGATATCAAGGATCTCCAGGTTTTGTATGGCCAAGAACAGATAGAGAGAGAAAAGATCGAAGATGAGTTGAAGAAGGCACTCCTAGAGATCGAATTTGTCAAAAGTTGTGTCTCTCAGGCAGGGATTGCCAAGGGTTTCGCCACCTAAAAAGTATGAGGGTGACCGAGATGACAAAGGTGATGGAGAATTTCTTCTTTGACATGGGAAGGTACCTGAAATCCATGAGGGGATTGACGGACAAAGAAAAAGTGGAGATGGCCACAGGATTCCTCATTGGAGCAGCTAAGCTTTGGTGGAGGGACAGACTTTAGGATACAGAGGCTGGCAAGCCGGTAGTCAAGGTAGACACATGGAAAGAGTTGCGGGATGCACTTAAGGAGCAGTTCAAGCAAGAGAATGCAGGTTGGACCTCCTTCAAACAGGTTTCAGACTTGAGGCAAACAGGGAAGATCAAAGATTACATCAAAGCTTTCCGGGTTCTTATGTTGGAATTTCCAAATATGGACCAAGATCTTAAGTTATATCACTTCTTGAAAGGTCTGGCTCCATGGGCTCAGAATGAGCTCCAAAAGCTGAAGGTCCCAAATGTCGAAGAGGCCATTTCAGTCGTGGATCGGCTGGTTGACTACAAGGATTTGCCGAAGGCACAGGGTGCTACAAGTGGATCCAACCCCCCGAGGAAGGACAAGAAACAGTTCCAATCCAAGGATGAAGGAAAGTCTAAGGGGAAGGGGGATTCTTCAAGCAGTAAACAGAGTGGGACAGGAAAGTCCTCAAATAGAAAAGGTTCAAGTAAGGGTTCGAAAGACACCGGGTCAAAGAATGACAGGAGAGGGTGTGGGTGCTTCATTTGTAGTAGCTCAGAACATTGAGCAAGAGAAAGTCTGCAGCGACAGAGGTTGAACTCTACACAGATGGCAGCAGACCGGGATGGTCAGATTGCAGTGATGGGTGTGAACCAGCGTTTGAGTGCAGTCAATGCCACCGAGTAGCCTGAGGCCATGGCTGTCGAACCTGAGAACTGAAACAAGTTGTGTTATGTGGAGGCCCAGATGAGTGGGAAGTACACAGTGGCTATGGTGGACTCAGGAGCCACTCACAACTTTATCTCTGTCGGGAGAGCTCGAGATCTGGGGTTGAAGGTGCAAGCGGATGCATGCTCTTTCAAGGCGGTGAATTCCCCATTCAAGAAGATACATGGTATAGTCCGAGACATACAACTGAAAGTCGGCTCGTGGCAAGGTCGCATGGAACTGATAGTGATCGAGATGGATGATTTTGAGTTGATATTGGGTTAGGAGTTCTTGAAGATCGGCAATGATGCGATAATTCCTCACCTGGATTCGTTGGTGTTTTTGGATCCTAAGCAGACATGCATGGTGAAGATGACAGAGGCGATAATCCGGGAAGGCTCTGATGGTTTCAACATTGGGAATGAAAAAGGCAGCTGAGAAGCATGACAAGGAACCGATGTTTCTAGCAGCGCTACTTGGCGGTTGGGATGAACTAGAGGATGTGTAGGAGACACCCATTCCACCTGTAGTAGAGGAAGTCATTTTGGAGTTTGAGGACACAATACCAATCAAGCTACCTGCTCAACTTCCAACGAGAAGAACTGTAGATCACAAGATAGAAATGGTACTAGGGGCGAAGCCACCCGCACAAGCTCTGTACAGGTTATCTGGTCCAGAGATGGTAGAACTAAAGAGGCAGTTAGAGGAGTTGCTTGAGGCGGGTTACATCAAGCCATCTCGTTCTCCGTATGGGGCGCTCGTGTTGTTTCAAAAGAAGAAAGATGGAAGATTGACGTTATGTATCGACTTCAAGGCCCTAAACAAGTTAACCATCAAGAACAAGTATCCCCTACCTCTTATTGTTGACTGTTTTGACTATTTGTCTGGGGCAAAGGTCTTCAGCAATTTTGATCTTAAGCAGGGATACTATCAAGTGAGGATTGCAACGGGAGATGAGGAGAAGGTTGCATGTGTGACCAGTTATGGGTCATACGAGTTCATGGTAATGCAATTCGGGCTATGCAACGTACCAGCAACATTTTGTACACTCATGAACGATGTGTTCGACCTCAGTTGGATAAGTTTGTGGTAGTGTATTTGGATGATATATTGGTTTACAGCAAGAACATGGAGGAGCACAAGCAACACTTGGCAGAGGTATTTTAGTTGCTCTGGGAGCACAAGCTTTTTGTCAAGAAGGAGAAATGTGCGTTTTCTCAGGAAGAGGTGCACTTCTTGGGGCATATCATTGGGAAAGGATTCATTCGTCTAGATCCAAAGAAGCTGATAGCAATCCGAGATTGGGAACCCTTGCAGAATGTACATGAAGTGAGGTCGTTTCTTGGTCTGGCGAATTACTACAGGAGGTTTGTTGAAGGGTTTTCCAAATGTGTTGCGCCCTTAACAAAACTTCTAAAGAAGGAACGAAAGTGGAAGTGGTTAGACAAGTGTCAGACAGCCTTTGAGACACTCAAGGAGAGACTCACATCGGTGCAAGTGTTGTTGCCTGATTTCACAAGGCCATTCGAGGTTCAAAGCGATGCTTCGGACTTTGCTGTTGGAGGGGTGTTGAAACAAGATGGACATCCAGTGGCTTATGAGTCGAGAAAGTCGCAGGATAGGGAGAGGAATTACCCTGCCCATGAGAAGAAAATGATTGGGATTGTTCATTGTCTTTGAACTTGGAGGCACCATCTCTTGGGGACGCAATTTGTGTTAGACATAATGTGCCACTGAGAGGGGGGTGAATCAGTTGTTTCCAAACTTTTCCCTTCTCTATTCTATGTGTGCATATCAGTTCTCAGATCTAACTGAAAGCAGACTTACTGGTTAGATGGGAGACTAACACAAATACACACACACAAAAGGGACATCACATTACACCAGCATATACGAGGAAAACCCAAGATGGCAAAAACCTCGGTGAGAAATGTTGTTGGAGTCTACTGCTCCAATCCAGCCTCACAATGAATCTTTGATTACAATGTTTAGGGCACCAACCCAAGGAGCACCAACCCCTAATTTAGGGCACCAACCCAAGGAGCTACAACCCCTGCACCGAGCTCCAACTCAGTGGTCTTCAATAAACATAATCAATTACAAAAGTAATAGCCATGTTACAAATGACCTTTGTAACTCTCCTGCAGTTCTCTCTGTCGGATCTTCTATCCAATTCACTGTCGGTTCTCTGCTCACCCACTCACTGCTACAGCCTTATCTCTTGTTGCAACCTTACCGGTTCAACCTCCTCTCCTTGTCTGTCGGTTCTTCTCTTTGTCGGTCCTCTCTTCTCTTAGCTACAATACTACTCTCCACTGGTACTACACTCTATCAATTCTTTGCTCGCCCTTTATGTAGTCTTCTGCAGCACCTCTCTGCTGGTATGGTCACTGTCGATTCACTCCTTTGTCAGACTCAAAGGCTGACTATCCGTTGTCTTATTGATGTCGATTCAACACTTCAACCCTGTTCTTCCTCACACTCAGTCTCTTCTTCTTCTTCTTGGTGAGCACTTGACTGATTTCACCTCTCACATGCAGCAACACTCTCTCATTCAGCGGCAGCCTTCATCAATTTTGGCTTGCATATTTATAACCTGGTTTTCCCGCCAAAAACCAATTCAAACTTCAGGCGGTTAGGGTTTCCTCATCAACCTCGAGGCAAACCAAATCCAATCAAATCTCATCCGATCTGATCGCCTAGATTGATGAACTGCAACTCATCAATCAATCCCGCCATTTTCGTGCCTTCCAGAACACGCCTTCCTCATTTAGCAATTTGCTTTTAATCTGTCAGCTGATCTCTTGGTCGATCACCAAGAATGGTTTTGCGTTCTCCTTCACCTACCTCAATCTGCTCAAACAGTCTGTGTCGGATCTCTGTTGTTCGTCTGACCTCGAGCCGCAAACCTCTGTTGCACATCCCATGAATCACACAGTCGACATAAATGTTGACCTGTCACCATCTACATCGCCGCCTGATACTTTACCAACTTAACATACCAACCTGTGCATGCATGCCACTTCACCTCCACGTGGCCCCTTTGTCGGCATCCACCTTTGCTAGGTCGGTTATGTCGGTCTCGATGGGATCACCGACAAACTCCATTACCGGGTTCATCTACCGGCTTACTTATCCTACCGGTTATACCTTAACCGGTCTGCCATCACCTTGCACTCTACTTCTCTTCTGGTGGAACACTCAACCGGTCAGCACTCTTGCTAACCTACCTTATGCACATCTTCATCAGATGGGAGTCTTCTGCATCTGCACTTTGTCCGCATTACCGGTGGACACACATACCGGTAAACCCCTTGATGACACCATGTCATCAACCTTCAACTGTTTCCATCTAAGGCATCTGCATACCGGTTGCACTATCTATCTGCAGCTTCTCAGCCTTGCCTTCTTCATCATCGACCCGGACATCATCTCAACCGGTTTGTCAAAGTGACAAACCTATCACTCTTCATCTGTCCCGACAACTCATCATGCCTTCTCTGTCGCTCCAGTGAATATCCTTGATTTCATGCACTTGAGGCATCTTTGTGATTCAACGGTAGGTCCGGTGTGAGCCTTCAAACACCTGCCGTTAACACTTTTGTGTTATCTCATAGAACTATGATGCACACTTTGAATAATAAGAGATAAGCTCCACTTACCAGTGGGAGTGGATCCTTGTCATCTGCATCCTGCAATGCACTCATGTGGCCTCCCTGTTTGTGCAACATATCTTCAAATAGGCACATGTGATCCGGTTTGGGTACTCTTACTGCCAGTCTTCTCTTCATCCAGTGGGAGTCCTGTTGTTTGACATCCACGCAGTGTATTGGTGACCTATACATCCTTCTCCTCCTGTGTTGATGTTATTCTTGATAACATTCTGCCTCTTCATCACAATCAACCGACCAACATCTTGCTCTCTTATAGATGTCATCATTTACCGGTTGTTATATCATATCGGTCTCCTGTCCATATCTTCCACACAAGTCAAACACTAACTTGTGTACCGGTGACTCCAATGGTCATTCTATTGATGTCAACACAATGCCAACAATCTCCCCCTTTGGCATTGATGTCAACACATGTAGTATCCGGCATACTGCATATTCTCTCTCCCCCTTAGTGTGATCCATGGATTCTCACACATGTAGTATGTGGTATACTACAGAATCTTTTCTCCCCCTTTGACAACAATGGCAAAGGGCACTGTCAGGGTTTCACGCCTCCTTGTATCTATCGGGAACTGACAGAAAACTTTCTCCTCCTTTTCTTTACCGAATGCATCTCCTCCTTTGATATCAATTGTTACATCTTCTCAAGTTACAACACTTGAGATGGAGGGCTCGACCACCAACTGACACCAATTGTGTATACCGGTCTGATACTAATTGTTAAATCAACCAATTGATGAAAGATGTGTCAGTGTATACTGCTCACCTGTCTGTCAAACTGCATCATCCCCTGTTTGATCCCAGTTTATCTTTAGAATCAAATGTGATTGTGCTATGAATGCAACCAATTGGGAAAGTAGATACCCTTAATCATGAAATTCTCCTAGGTATTCCTACAACAATTTCCATCATCTGCAGTTGATGTAGGCAACATATCCATAAGTTCAAGCATGTCGGGTCTGCTTCAACAGCACTTAAACTCCCCCTGAGTCATACATCTCAAGTCCACAATATCGGTCAGGACCAATTCCGGGGCTCCCATCATCTCCATATACCGGTTGAGCCGTGCAAATGTGATCATTTGATAATCTTTCAGCTCCATTATATCCACCACAGCGTATGACATTATCCTGGATGTACACAATGCCATACAATGTCATCATCAAGTCATAAATCAAACCGGTTAGCCCTCAAAGGATGCATGCATACATAATCTACAATCGGGCCACCATATGTCATTCAGGTCTTTTCCAATACCACCTGAGACAAACTCCTCATTCCATGCTACCGAGGCTAATGCAATGATCTTGAACCTCATTGTCTTACATAACCTGCAAGTACCTGTTAGTATTCATACCGGTAACATCCTGCACATACCGGTTTCTTGTATCGGTCCATCATCACTACCAGAGCACCTTCCTGTATCTCCTGACATCTTGTGTCAATTTGCATCTAATTCCAATTGCAAAAATGTCATCCATTGACACATGCAATAGTGATCCATCTTTAATCTGCAGGTGTGTAGCCAAGACAGACACTACACACACTTATCTTCTCATTTCCATCCTTCATACCGACAGCAGCTTGTTCTTCCATGTGTCCTTCACTGAGGGGGTGAAAGATCTAATCAATATGTTACTACCCCTGACATCCTGCATCTCCTTTAGGCCTTAGGAGATATCACCTGTGCATTGAATGCACAGTACTGGTCCATGGATGCATCTTCTTGCTTCTTCCTCCATACCTGCTTGGTCTCATTCTTCTTCCCATTTTCAGTCTGGGGAGTGAAGAGCACACAGTTATACTGAGAGGGGGGGTGAATCAGTATAATGAAACTTTTCAATTCAATATTTTATATGATAGAATCAATCACTAAAAATAAATTTGCATATGAACACAATAACACAAAGATTTAAGTGGAAACCCAATGCGGGAGAAAACCACTGAAAATGAATGCTATATATTTATGTTCTTTTACAATTTTGTGAGCACCAACCCACTGGAAGCACCAACTCCCTAACTCTGTTTTGTGAGCACCAACCCACTGGAAGCACCAACCCCCGAACTCTGTTTTGTGAGCACCAACCCACTGGAAGCACCAACTCTCTCTGCTGAAATTGTGAGCACCAACTCACTCTTCACAAATCTAATTTTCCATCTTGAACATGTTGCTGTAACAATGGATGATGGACAATGGTAACACTCTTTAAATCTGCATACACATCTTCATACAAATATGTCACAATTTCTTTCTTAAATCTGCTGTAAGCTGATCATAAATCTGCCTTACTCTTCATTTCAAATCTGCATGTGCTAAGTTTATATATCTGCCATTATATTCTAAACTTGTGCTCTTTTAGGACTGATTGTTCATGTTTCTCTTTGCACACCTCTTACTTCACCTACGTGAGGTATACTTTCAAAAATCCACAGTTTTATACAAAGTATATATATCCAGCATATCAACATCCTTCTCAAAGCATTTTTAAAAATTCTTATATATATGTGCTAGTTCCACCGGTTGCAAACCAACATGACTTTTAGTTTGAAAAGTCATATCCTTCAATATTTCAATAACTTCTTTTTGTTAAATTCTATTAATAAACTTTTTACGGGAGTATTTGTTTGCCAAACACTTTTGTTTATATTAATAAACTCTTATGCCAATATACCTTGAACAATACTTTTCATAATAAACAAACCACCAAACTTAATGAAACCCAATAATATGTATTGTAAAAATAAGGTATGTAATTTATTTACGATATTATTTTCTCCCAGCCGGTATTAAGTTCGTTCCGCAAAACACAGTTTAATAATTTTTGCTCTCGAGATTTATTTTTCACTTTTAATTTTGCCGCTCCATATCTATCTCCGCTTTAATTAATTTAAAGTGTGCGGCCGATAATATTGTTCAATATATTAATGCTCATGAGGTGCTGTAAAAAATACTTGGTTAATACATCCGCCATCAAAACATTTTTTCGCTTTAATAAACTTGCCACTATATTAATATATTTGCCGATAATTATAAAGTCTTTCCATATTATATATCGAGTAATAAATATATCGGATTATTTATAAAGTCTTTCCATTAATAGTTTTCATTTGATTTCTATTTTTGCCTTCAGATAATGATATAGATACGAATCATGCTCACTGTAATCTTCTGCTTCATCGTGCTGATTTGCCAGGAAACTTCCAAACCAACACCCGACTCTAGGATATATTTTAGATACTTTCATTCTTTCTGTGATGTCATTTTAGATGCTTCCTGCTTTCAATTAATTTGACATCAATGACAATACTTGCATCAGGGAGCAGGTCTTACCTTCTTTTGTTGATGGGTCCTTCCATTTCCGGATTCTGCATCATAACCGGAAGCAGTGCTATAGTAGCACACAGCATCCATGCCAATCTCATGATTGGGGAACCTTCTAACATGTCGGTTTGCTCTTCCTTTTCTAATCATGCCATTGTAGTCAACTGTTGGTCTCCATCGATTCCTTGCATGTGCAGGTACACTTCTCTTCTTGTTCCATGCAGGTCTTTGTTGCTCATATCTTCTGTAACTGCTACTACACTGAGCATGATTGTTCCACTAGTTTCCATAGAACTATGAGTTCTTCCTGCATTCAAAATTTCTATGGCCAGGTCTATTGCAGTTGTAACAAACACTATTTGCATAACCGGGAGAGGAGTTATGCATGTATCTACTCTTGATGTATTTTTCTCATTTGCATGATATCTATGAGATCCTAGATTGTTCCTTCTAGAACCCTTTCTACATTCTTCTGCCCTATGGCCATGACCATTACATGCAAAGCAATAACCGAAGAAGGAAGGTTTATAACATACAAATTTATTCTGCCATGCATGAGGAGATCTTACCGGTTTGGCATCTCCATTTCTACTTCTCCAGGGATGGATCCTGGATTGTACATCCTCTGCAACTCTTCAATCTGATCTCTTCTTTTCCCACACTTGCTTTGACTTGTGGGCGGTAGCACTTCCTTGTCTTCTACCGGTAGGAGGTCTTCTCTATTGTCTTCTCATGTTCTTGCTTTTGGTGAAGCTGTCTTCTCCCATCTTCCCTTTTCCTTTGGGATCTGCATTGTTCTTCCTTCTTGCAGTACCAGTCTTCATCCTTGTCTGCATGTCTTCACCGTTTGTGGTTAGATCAACCTTCTTCCGGGGAGCATTTCTAAATGTGAAGGTCTGTCCCTTGTTCTCTCCATTTGAGGAGACAAACAGAATGTCATTGTGAGGGACATTCTTGCTGGTGGAGCATTCACCGGTACCACTTCCTAATCCTCCAGTATCCTTGGCATGCTTTTGCTTTTTCAACATTTTGTCCAAGGCATCACTACTACCATCAAACCGGATTCTCACCTTGAGCTCATCCTGACACTTCTCAAGGTCATTTCGGAGAATCTCCATTTCTTCAACCAGCTGCTAATATTCTTTATCTTTTGCCTCTAGCTCAGATGCTAGATTATTACACTGGCACTCCTTGGTGTCATCTTGTTGAGTCTTCAACTCTGAGATCCATTTCTCAGATTCTTCAAGGCATCTGATCAACCAGTTCTGCTCCACAACAGTAGCATTCTTGAATAACTTGTATTCATTTCTCACTCTACTGAGTTCTTCAAGTGCATTTACAAGTTCTCCTTCAAGATCAACTTTTGCTTCCTCTTCTTCTTCACCTTCACTATTGCTGCCAAACACATCTTGTCAGTAGGAGCAATTTGCATGATCATTCTCAGATGTGTGCCTCTCATCTTCTGATTCTTGAGCCATGAAGAGGTGGGTTCCTTCTTCATCATTGTTGCAACTGCTAACAGATATGCCTTCACCATCTGCAGATACATGAGTTGCACTTTTCATCTTGTCTTCACAAACCAGTTCTGCAGTAGTAGGCTCATTTCCATAGAGCTTCTTCAATCTTTCCCATAAGCTTTTTACTGATCTGCATCTATCCACCTGTGAGGAAACATCATCAGATAAACCACAGAGTATAGCCTTCATTGCTACATCATTACACTGGTTTCTTCTCTCTACATCTAAATCGGTGGGAGGACTGACTTTACTAGGGCAGCCATTTACAACAGACATCCACACATCAAACCCTAAGGAGGATAGGTAGCCTTCCATTCTACAACTCCACATGGCATAGTTTGAACCATCAAATACTAGAGCAAGGATTGACACTAAACAGACCATTGTGTCCTTAAGCCAGAATCTACCCAAGCTAGAGAAAGTTTATCAACCGGGAACCTATGCTCTGATACCAATTGTAAGACACAATGTGAGGCTAACAAACAAAAAGGAGTTGTAACCCTAACACCAAACTCTACAGCCCACGCACAAGCCATTATATCCCTAAAAACAACCACATCCTTAGCCCCAACACCCACAAGGAAGAAAGCACCAAGATATACATCCAACAAACCAAGCGCCAGGCAAAATGGACAACCCAAAAAAAAGAACCCGCCACAGCATCCACCCAACGTGAGTCTAAGCCAAAAAGGATCTACGTAGCCTTACTACCATCTACATTGTCTTCATCAAATTCATCCCCTACATCTCCATTCAAACTAGTCAAAAGAACCCTAGCGCCACATTGGAGGTTCAAACTTGGTGTGTCGCGCATGCTCTCACTCCCACACATCACTTTCTATTTTATTAAAAATTTATTGTTTGAACTAAGGATGTAAACATTACAGGCAAGAAGCCCCACTATTTCTCTACGGTTCTCTCCAAGGTAAAGCATGGTGCATTGTTAACATGGTAGAGACAAACCCATGGGGTTTAAACCTAGTAAAAACTTTATGGTTTGAACCAAGGATGTAAGCACTACAAGCAAGAAGCCCCACCAATTCGCCAAGGTTCTCCCCAAGGTAAATCATGTTACATTTTTTACATGGTGGATATGAACCTATGGGATTTGAACCTAGATTGTAGGCACTACAGGCAAGAAACCCCACCATTACACCAAAGGCTTGT
The DNA here is from genome assembly GCF_030272615.1 of Cryptomeria japonica. Taxonomy (NCBI): domain Eukaryota; kingdom Viridiplantae; phylum Streptophyta; class Pinopsida; order Cupressales; family Cupressaceae; genus Cryptomeria; species Cryptomeria japonica. Next base: position 372,076,526 of record NC_081410.1, on the reverse strand, counting down.
CCCCTAAACTTTATAGTTTGAACCAAGGATGTAAGCACTACAAGCAACAAGCCCCACTATTTCTCCAAGATTCTCCCCAAGGTAAAGCATGCTCTATTGCTAACACAATAGAGACAAACCTATGGGGTTTGAACCTAGGTTGTAGGGGTTTGAACCTAGGTTGTAGGCACTATTAGCAACCTTTAAAATATTTCTTTATTGACCTCTTTGTAGGTGTATATCTCTCCCTAAATTATTATTAAGCGAAAAACATGCTTGCTTTATTCGTATATTTTTAAATTTTTAACATTATTAAGTTTCTCTTTTAGCGTGAAATCATGTTCAACATATATGTTATTGAGTATCCCTTGATAAGCAAGAAAACATGTGATAATGCATCTTATGGTTGATAAATTAGGACTTCAATAATGAATGTAACATATTTATATACCCTATCTTATACCTTAACAAATTTCCATTTGGTTAAGTGAAATTTTAAATAACCACTTTCCCAAAAAGAAGTTAATCTTGTGCCATTTGTTAAGGTTCATAATTTTATGGCTAATATCAATCAAAGTGTTACGTGAAAGGTTTTACCAATAAGATTAAAAAAAACATAAAAATAGGTAATTTAAATGTATTATAAGTGTATTAAATAATTAATCAAGTGACCTAATAATTAAAAGAATATAGAAAGAGTGAATATTAGTAAGTAAAAATAAAGATTAAACTATAACATCAAATAATTTCAAAATCTGATTTAAGAGAAATACCAATGATAATTTAGTTGACCAAGGCTGTAATTTGATTCATCTAAGTAATTTTTAGCATTATCAACCTTGATTTATTAGAACATTAATGTCTATAATATGAAATATATTCAATGTGCTTCTATAAAGGTTGTAAATGTTATCCTTTCATATTTGATTAAAATATCAAGGTACTTCATCAATTGTTAGATATTTAAGAGCAACATTAATATGATAAAATATAGATAAATCATAAATGTAGTAATGGGTCAAATCATCTTATGTAAATATTTGAATAAAAGTGAGATGCAAGAATTTTATAAGAGTTGTAAAATATTAAGGCATGGTAAATCCTTAAAAAGGGTCTAGGAAATTTACGGTTGCATGAGGATACAACTACAAAAATTGAAAACATCGTGAACTCAGTCATTCTCAAGAGAGAGAAAAAGTTGTGATTGTCTATAGAAATCCATCTTTCTCTTATTTACTATTTAGATAAATAGCACTAATGATGGATAAAATTAGTAAAAGTTAGTAAAACTATGTGGAGTTGGGTGTGTTGTGCATCCTATATGAAAATTTTATTTGAAAAGTAGTCGATGATTAAATTATGATTTCATGTGATTTAGAATGATTTAACGATAGTGAAATGAATAGATATGTGAAGAATTAAAATTAATAATTATTATGAAATCAATATTAAAGGATCAAGTGTGTCTTACTAATATGTATGAAGAGGTGATGTTCATAGAAATTAATGTGCTTTGACTTGTAAGAAACCAATAAATATTTTTTTATGAATCAAGTGTGTAATAAAGGGTATGGAAATAGGGATAAGGGTGAGAATGATTTCAAGTACGACCTTTTTATACACACCGTTTGTGATAATTATTTGTGTAACCTATGATGGCGGTGAAAAGGGGTTCACTAGTCCAAACATGCAAAAGAGTAATCAAACTTATTCACAACAGCATCATATTAAGGAGAATAAAATTCACTTGGCCCATCTTTATACCTATTGGAAAGAGTTGGACATGCTATTGAACTTCATTCACCTTTTTGTTGAATTGTTGTAATTAGATAAGACGAAATGATTAAATAAAAGAACTAGGGTTAATGATGCAAAATTGAGAGTAATAAGCATAAACAATAAATTTTAGAATAGATATGCAGAATCTGAGTATAGATCTAGAAATGGGAGTTAGAGAGGAATTTATGTTTGCAACCTGAACACAGAAATGCTAGACAATAGGGCTAGGCTACCTAGTCCTGAAGGTAATAGATGTGGATTGGGAAATAGATTCAAAATCAGAATGTTGCTTATTAGATTATTCTCTTTGAATTTTTTCAAAAGAGTATCAGATGATGGGGCTAAACCCCATTGTCCAACATTTTCTACTCCTTCAAAATTAGGTTCTATTTGTCTCAAGTCTTTAATTTTTGGATCTATAATTTTTCTCTTCTTAACCTATCACCTACATATACAAGCAATGAAAAATATTATTAGGTTGATAGTGGTATTCCTAGGTCAAATACCAGGTTTGTAACTAACCCTATGATGAATGAAATGAAAAGAGACCTTACTATTATGGAGCAGACACTAGATCTAGAAATAAATGTTGAATTGAATTTTTATGCCTTCTTTATGAATCTCATTTGCCTTGAGGTCTTTATAAAAAGGTTAATATTTTTTATGTAGAACTCATGCACATATTCCTATGGAATTGATCATGGATACCATCTTGAATGCTTGAAAATCTGAATACTTGACCTCTCCTTCACTACCTTAAGAATGCTTGATTGCTTGCTCACTTGAATTTGAATTGGAATCTTGTATACAGATGTTTTATTTTATACATATCCTCATAAAACGTGTTAAAAATTACCAAAAAGGTTGACATCAGAAATTATTTCCCACTCAACTTTTTTCTAAACATTTAAGGATTCAAATTTGGGCCTTTTGGGCTTGGACTATTGGGCCTAGCACCCTAGTCCAATCCATTTGGACTAAAACTGTTGAATACCTTGTAGGACTAAAAGGGGGGGTGAATCAGTCCAAATAAATTGTTTTCAGATGTATATAAAAATTAATAATATGCTGCAGTTGCAAAACATGAAAGCACAAACTACATTCAACACATGAACACGAGATTTGCGTGGAAAATCCTATGAGGGAAAAACCATGGTGAGAATCACACTCACAATATAATAACATTGATTATAAGGTTTTAGGCTCATTGCCAAGGAGCAATATGCACCTGATGGACTTGCAATGCTAAGGTGCACAACCTTAGGGCAAGATACAAAAGTCTACCAATAGACACATTGTCCACCGATAAACCAGAGGAGTAGCTAAAATTTAAATGAGTAGGATCTTCTGATCATAAAATATCCATGAATCTCCGTGTTAAGTGACCAATATCATGGCAAGCACATCTTATCACAAATACTATCTTTGATCACTATCACTCTAAAGATATTACTATCAAAGCACTTCTCAATTGACTCTCGCACATCATCAACACCAAATCTGATTGAATATTATTCTCATTCACTTCAAAATGATTCACACACATTCCATACCTCAATACATACGACCATACATTCTTATATACAAATTTTTCATCAAAAACTTTGATTAGGTCGACCACAAACAAAATAAGCAATATTACATAAATTAGGCAATCTGGACCTAAAACAATAACTTTGGTCCTCTCTAGGAGATACAGGGAACCAAAATACATCATAGTACATTCTTTTAAGTAGATTCCTATGAACCACACATGCTACCACAATCACCAAGGTCGGCACCAAAAGAAGCATGTAGAAAGATAATGAAACACATCAACCAGTTGGCACAAAAACATCTTCCAATGAAAATTACTAAGTCATGATCACCACACTCTATGGTGAGATCCATATCAACACTCCAACTCATCCACCAAATCTTATCCGGACCAAAAGAGCATAATCAAAATAAGATAGATCAACCGGAACAATTGAACCTCAACATAATAGATCATGTCGAGCACATACGAACATAACTAACTTGTGGAACAAAACCAACAATTGAATGTTGAACTGGAATGTTACACAAACCAAATGAACATATCCTCCAAACCACAACCCTTGAATCCTCATATCCAAAAGCCATCAACTAATTTCTAGATCAATTTGACAGACAACCTTACTATCAGAAAACAACAACGACTAACCTCAACATCTAAACAATCAAAGGACTTGCACACCTAATAGTACATCATTCATAGAACATAAACATTGTCTCCAAATCTGCACAACATGATCTTCATATCAAAAGAAAGGAAAAGTATTCTTCAACTGGGACTTTAAATACTCTTTCCTGCATATTGAGACTTCAACTGAAACCTTCTAAAACCAACTTATGTATGCAAAACATTAATACTAGGCAACATGACAACATCTGAACATCTAATCCTAGATCATATACATTACTAAACACTTGCAATCAAAGGCAACAAAAACCAAGAATGACATATATGACTGATATATGTGACAACACAATGCATCAGCAACTGTCATCTCTAAGTTTCCATACATCCATATCATAACTGAATAAATGTTGCATATTCTGCACAAACTAATTGTAACAAACCAAACAAGGTACCATTTCTGCACATAGGACATAAATACTCTTACCTGCATATTGAAGCTTACTCAACTTTACTATCAAACAATATAACAGTTCTCTTCTCCATATTGAAACATCCACAATTGTAGATGTCAGGAAAGCCACACACATAAACATCAACACCTATCTTGAAGGAATAAGCAAACGAGATATCCAATCTGCAGAACTGAAGAGAGAATACTGCTCTTTCTGATGTGTCACTGTGTAATGTATGCTTTGAATCTCGTTCCTTAGATTGTAGCAATAATGCTATGCAAGCTGTGTCCAATTTGGCAATGATCTTATGCTGATAAACTTAACCTTTCACCTATATCGATGAAAGATGATTTGCTATTTCTGATTTTATACTTGTAAAAGTATGCAATGTATTAGTGCTATATCTGATGTAGACTTTAAATTATGCAACCCCTATGCCAAAGGCAATAATGCTCGAATGAGCAGATCCAAATAGGATATACTAAACAAACATATTCAAATTCGATGATATACTTGAAGTGAGATCGAACTTGCTCTTATATCTTGCAATGAGAAAGGATTGCACCCCTTTATATTAGATGGGACACAACTCTATATAACTAATCAGGTTTGTTATACCAATGATACTGATTAGTACAATACTACCTTTATAATTAATCGCTATTATCAACGATGCTCAATAAGCAATGATCTGATATAATCACTGCCATTTTAGTTGATAATCGATTTCTTTCCTTTGCTTGTATTTTGTTCAATATTCGATATTCATGGGAGAATATGCGGTGACAGTGTCTAAAAAGAAAGATATTTCTATGAACCTCCTTAGACCGCCCGATATGTCATTCCTCTACAATGTGAACATCGGAATGATTAGAATGATTGCTGGATGGTGACTCCTAGTGAAAGTTCAATACTCTGCAATAATTGGTTCCCTTAGCAAATCTTAATGTCCATCCTAGGAAGATGTTCCCTGCACCCATTAGTCAATACTGTCTCAAGATATTGATGCTCCTTAATGAAGTATTAGATACGTTTAAGACTCCAACCAAACATAGTTGCCGTAATAGGATATGTTGATGTAATATTAAGCTTCTGATATTCATTTAATGATTGCAAGCGGCTCATGAGAATAAGTTTAAATCTTTAATTAAAACTTATTTATTCATATATCGATTCTTGTTGCCTTCGGGTCTTGAGTGGGATATTACAACAGCATAGTAGAGTAGTACTATAACAGAATAATACTGCAATTAATAAGAGCTATGAGTGCAAATAACATCAATATATTTATATTGCTTGCTCTAGCTTACAGATTCCCTAACTTGGGATGACTTCACCTATACAAATTAGTAGAATTGTCAACAGACCCTAGACATATAATCTAGATATATGAAAGCCAAGAAATTCGCTTGCGACATATCCAAAGATGCCATCCATTATATTCATTGAGTGGCCTGGTGTTTACAGAATAGATGCTTTAAGCTGATCAGTTGCATCATCAGTCACAAAAACTTTCCTTAAAAGTTAAAATCCTTTGCTTTTATCCTCAATGCTTCTCCTCAAGATTTTCAACTACTGTGGAACAAGGGTTTATATAATTAGATAAAGATGGACTCTTCATCCTTGTGAATTATACAGCAAGTACAATCACAATAGGTCTGCACGTCAGTTCATTGCTATTCCTTTTCAAAATCTCTTGAGATAATACAAATAAATTATGGTTGGGTTCATCACATAGGCACAAATGTTAACACTGGTCATGTAAGCTGGTTCATCAACATTTCATAACTTTTAAAACATATACGTATTAATAGAAGGATTTATAGTCATCCACCAAAACCAGTCTTAACATACAATGAAAATTTAACAGCTTGAATTCAAGGATATGTTTTATTCTCCCCATTCTTTGAGTCCTAATTCAGAGTTATAACTTTACACACAAAACTTAACTCCAGTATTGCAGATTCAAATTCTAAAACTCTAAATCCTTATGAACAAATCTATCACAGTTGGACTTATGATAATGTCAAGTCTCTATCACCTTAAACAAGGCATTGATAGTACTAAAGAAAGAAAGAGAAGGACCCAAATCATGAACTTGACAGTAGCATACCAGCTCAAATGTTTGCAGAACAAAGAGTGCATACAATTTTAGAAATAAAATGTCTACCCAAATCCTTGCACAACAAACTATCTGAAACGTTAAAGCCAATCCCATAAAATATATTTAACTCATGCTGGATATCATTCAGGAGTAATCCCTAGCGAAGCCTTCCCCATCTCCTCTCACCTTTTTTGTCCAGAAATTTTTTAAGCTAATTGCAACAGGCAGCTGTAAACCCAGATTTCACAACCTTTGCCCGCACCTTCCACGCTAACACGCATGCAATTTTTGAGGAAGCATTTCTAACAAATATGTGGAGAGACCATTTAGACTTACTTTCCCCCTTTTGGTTATATTTTATTCTTTTTTAAAATAATAAAATAAGAATATTCAAATATAATGTTATTCACTGATAATATTTTTTTTTTTCAATAATATTAAATTAGTTTAATAATAATTACTAGGCCAATTCCCATTTAGTTTCGGGCCCATTGTGATGGAATGCTAGATTGCAATTACATATCAACAAGCAATACATTCTTGTCCTAACTTTGGCTCATGACCCAATGTTGCCATATGCCTCCAGAATCCTAGATTACCTAATTAGTCTAGATTTCATTTTATGCAACTATATATAGGTCAGGAACACATATATAAACAGATATTATGCAACTTAGCTACATGAATCTGTGAGTGTGTGTGGAGTTCCATCATGACAAGTTACCAGTTAGCACCATCGGTTAAAACCTTCTCCTCAATGAAACTCTCTCCAATGTGAGAGAGTGTCACTGGTTCTTCTCAGACTAACATAATAAGTTTGTTGCGAATCAAGTTATTTTAAGACAAATCAACTTATATTTGTCCATATATTTTTATAATGCTCTATTGCATAGGATATTTCCAAGATCCTCCAAAATGAGATCAAGGCAATGAGCAGCACAAGGAGTGTAGAATAAGGATGGGTGTCTATCTGGAAGAAGTTTACTTGTAGCAAAATAATGTGTTGCATTATTTGTAGCATTACCTGACACATCTCCCAAAATATTGTCATCTCCAAAGATTAGGTCGTTTTGGGACATTAAGAGGGTAAGGACATCCCTTTGTTGTGCCACCACCACTACTACTAGGTAGGAGTAGTCATCGAGACATCTCCCTCAAAGAGGGGGCATTTGTAGGTTGTCCCCCCTAATGGGGACATTCAGGGGATATTGGGATGACTTCATGAGCCTAAGGAAACTCAACCACATCAATTGAATGTCCTAGAGACTTTTGGCCACCCCCCACATCTAACATTTAAAAATTATTTTTTTAATAGGCCTTTTTCTTCGATTTGGGCCACTTAAACCTAATCCTAATAGTCTAATGGTCCCCACCCACACCCTAAACACTCAAAAAAAATATAAAAAATAGTATAGTCTTCATCATTTAGAGAAGTCAGATTCTTCAACTTCATTGTTAATTCTCTAAAAAGAACAGATTTTACTAGAAATACTAAAACAGTGAGGACTTTATCTTAGATAAACATAGTGATTAAATTATGAAAATGGCATGCACCAAAAAGGTCCAAGTGGTGTCAAAGGCCTTAATTTTGGCTTGGTGGCAAGGACTTCGCCCTTTGACCTTGCCCTATGCCGCGATAGGAAACACACCATGGGTGATGCCCCTCAACACTACAATGGTCACTGTCCCCAAATTCTATGAGGCACCGCATCGAGAGTTTGCCCCTATACCCCACCAACCACTGTGCCCTCACCATCCTCAAATCAAGGTCTTTGACCCCCAATCCCCAAAACCCTTCCCCCTTTTTGATACTTCAAGGAACATGGATTATTCGTAACTATTTACACAACATTCTCCTCACCAACCTTGACCAAAAAATCCTCTAAAACTTTAAAAACGAAAACATGTTTTATCTTTCCTAAAATATCAATGGATTTGAAGAAAACTATGCAACTTTAGGAACAAAAAAATCAATTTTCAAATTCTTATGCTAATCACTAATTTAGAAGTTCGAAATTCCGGTGACTAAATCAACACATGTTAGGAAGTACAACCACCTCAAGAAGAAACAAGGAAATTGGCAATGTCATCCTATTTGTCTAGCCATCAATTATCATTGTGTAACTCTTCTTCCTCCATATCTCAAACTACTCAATTTCGGTCTTCACATCAACCATCGTTTGAGTCAAAATGGAGCCCTTTATCTTCACATTCTTAATGGCATTTAACACCTTCCCACAATCAGTAATACCATCTACCATATTTTGCCAAAAAAATAGTCTTGAAAAAAGAACAAAATAAATATTCTAAAAATAAAAGTTTAAATTCTACAAACTCTTAAACTTAAATATTCAATAAAGAAAAAAATCAAACATATTCAAAAATAATAATAATAATTCATTACCAAGTTGTGTGAAATGGAATAGAACAATAAGACCAGAACTAACTGATTGCACTCTTTGTTGCATCATGCTTATCCTTGTTCCAACCTGTTGATGTGTCTTTTGTACACGACCAAACACAGAATAAAATACCTAAAGGTACCTTATCCTCTCTTGAATAAAGCTCCCGAATGTTGAAGATATCGCAGAAAGAACAATCGGAGAAGCTTCAAGGTTTTGTTATGTAGGATCTCTACGTGTGGATAAGCTCTTCGTGGTATGATGTGATTTTGCTGGAATCACAAGGGGACTTACACTCGATGACCTGAACGTCTGATTTGTTGGAATCACAAGTCCTATTTACTAAATGGAAGATAAACAAATGGCAAAAGATACAGGATTCAGGAAGTCTACTCTGCTGCCTAGAATGCGAAAAGATGGATGATAGACTAGGTGGAGTCCTACTGGGCTGGGTCTCACCATCAGGTAGAACAATTCAACACCAGCTCAGCGCGATCTTCTAAGGGATGTTTCAAATATGTCCAAATCATACACCATCAGATACTGATCACCATTCAAGATAATGCGTGAACAACAGAGGTGTTATGACTCGGGATTAAGCTCGTTCTATGCCAGTTGACCACGCAAGGCGCTCTTTCAGTCAGCAAAAGGCTAGTGGTTTGGGCTAGGTAGATTCCACGCAAGTACATTCAATAAATTCTTTCATTCAATCTAATCATTTATCATCTACAATGAAGATTCAACAAGAGACCATGCGTATTGCAAAGAAACGACACATTTCACCATATCTTCAATGAAAAGGGGGTTCATTTACAATCAAGGCAACAATTTCTTGCCTTCTCTTCCTACTTTACTCTAATTTCTATTCTATTCACTATCGATCATTAGCTATTCTAACCTCTATCAACTAACTATTAACCTTTACAAAATGAAGAGCTTGAGCCTTTTATAATACTCTCAATACAATTCAATGGCTCAGATCAATTTGAGATCAATGGCCGTGATTTTACAATGAAAACCCTAATTAGGGTTTGTTACAACAAACTCAATTCTGGCCAATGAAATAATTGCAATATTTGGACATGTCTTCTCTGGAATATTTGACCAATGGATAACCGAGGTAGGTACATCGAAGTTAGTGTCATCTTTGATGACTCAGGTACATTGAATCTAGACATGTTGAGGTGGACCAATCCGACTGGAGGAGTGATGACTGGGATGCCACCTTGTCTGACACTTGTAACTTGGTAGATGTTCAATTTGATGATGCTAAGAAGCTAACTTTAATTTAACTTTTCTGAAACTATCTGCTTCTTCAACGGACCCTTGCACTGACCTTATTTGATTCTCCTTTGTCTTTGACGTGATGGATGGGTGGTGTACCTTTCCTTGAAATGCTGGCAACGCCCTTCATTGTCATCTTGTGGTTCTTTAGTGTGGCAAAGTGAAGGTTCTGGAGGTAACTGGCGAATTGGTCGTCCTTGATGATGCTGGACTGGAAGAGGTCGTCCTTGTCCTGGCTTGGTCTTCTTTCATCTGCAAAACAAACCAAAAGATGATTAAGGACACATAATAAATTCATTTCAACATAGCATTTTCCACCTTAAATTATTAGCAAGAAGACTTCAAAATAAAGTTCGCTCAAAATCCTTCCCAGGGACAGGACCTATAATGGATTTCGCCCTGGACCCTTTGGAAGGGTCAGGAGCGAAATTTGCTATTTTGCCCAATTTAGACCTCTTTTCATCATAATCTCACAACTAGCCCTTCGCTTGGCCCAAACAAGGTGAAAAATAGGAGTTTCAAAGGATTTCGCCCTGGACCCTTTGGAAGGGTTAGGAGCGAAATTTGCATTTTAGGACAAATTCCATCATGTCTCTACCCCAAAATGCCTTCCAAGGCAAGCATACGCTATCCTTCTCCTCACCAAAGGCTAGGAATCCACAACTTGACCTTCATCATGGGCAAACTAGGTGATTTGGGGAATTTCGCCCTAGACCCTCTGGAAGGGTCAGGAGCGAAATTCAAGACTTAGGCTTGATTTTTCATCTCCTTCACTTCACTTCATCTTGCAAGGCAAAGAATACCTCACTCCACCTTCAACTATGCCATAGTTATCAAAGATTTAGCTTCACTCAAGGAGGAAAAGTGTGGTTTGAAGAATTTCACTCTGGACCCTTTGGAAGCGTCAAGAGCGAAATTCTCATTTTAGCCCAAAATTTGCATTTTTAATGGTCAAAATCTTTCCAAGGTCCAAAGGGTCAAGAGCGAAAACCCTAAAACCATCCTTTTCTCCAAATTTTGAGTGAAGTCAAGTCTAGACTAGGGTGAGATAAGCCATTTGGAATGCCTTGGAAAGATTTTGACCATTAAAATTGCAAATTTTGGGCTAAAATGAGAATTTCGCTCTCGACGCTTCCAAAGGGTCCAGAGTGAAATTCTTCAAACCACACTTTTCCTCCTTGAGTGAAGGGTCAAGAGCGAAAATCTTGTTTTAGACTTCTTCCTCCATCTTTTCAACTTGAATCAACCTTAAAAGGCAAGAAAACACTTCTTCACACTCATCCAAGCTATAAAAACCCAAAGTTTGACTTGTCTTGCAAGGAAAGTAGGTGATTGTAGAATTTTCGCTCTGGACCATTTGGAAGGGTCAGGAGCGAAAATCTTGCATTTGCTCAATTCCTTTAGATTCATGGATCACTAACAACTCAAAGTCATTCCCAAGGACTTCTCTCATCACAATTCACCTTAGTCTGCACTAGGCTTGGCACAAAATTGGGAAAAAAGGTGGTTTTAGTGAAATTTCGTCTTGGACCCTTTGGAAGGGTCAGGAGCGAATTTCCATTTCTAGGACAAAATCTCCACCTTTTTTTGCTTTCAAACATTCCCAAAGGAAACAACACGTCCTTTCTTCCTTCCAACATGCCTTGGATATCAAAATTTGGTCAAACAAAGAAGGAAATGAGTTCTAGATGGATTTTCACTCTGGAACCTTTGGAAGGGTCAGGAGCGAAAATCTTGATTTAGGCTTTGATTGTTCATTTTTCCAACTTCAATCTTCTTTGGGAGGCAAACATAGATCATTTTCCACCTAAGGAACAAGGTTTGAAGCCCAAACAAGGTAGCAAATGAGGTTTATAATGAATTTCGCTCTGGACCCTTTGGAAGGGTCAGGAGTGAAATTCTCTTTTAGGCTAAAATCTTGATCTTCCAAAGCATCCAACTCCCTCTCAAGGCAAGAACATACCAATTCATCCTCCATCATGCCAACACCTAGCCAAAACAAGGAAGAAAACAAGAGCTATAAGGATTTTCGCTCTAGACCCTTTGGAAGGGTCAGGAGCGAAAATCATGATTTAACCTTGATTCTTGATTTTTCCAACTTTAATCTTCTTTGGGAGGCAAACATAGGTCGTTCTTCTTGCATCTCCATCTTGGTCTTGACTTTGGCAAAGGGGAAAAGGAGTGTTTTCAAGAATTTCGCTCTGGGCCCTTTGGAAGGGTCAGGAGCGAAATTCACCTTTTAGTCTAGAACCCTTCATCTCATCCACCTTTACTCACCTCCTAAGGCTAGAACATTCAAAAACACCTCCACACATGCCTTAGAAACTAGGAAATTGGCCTAGACAAGGAAGAAATTGAGGTCTTCAAGGATTTTCGCTCTGGACCCTTTGGAAGGGTCAGGAGCGAAAATCTCACTCTTGGCTAGTTTCTCACTTTCTTTCATCTCATTCTCCTCCAAACTTGATCAAATCAACTTCCTCCTTTCGCAATCAAGACAATCCACCACCCAACTGGCACCAGGCGAGGTTAAACTAGGTTTTTAAGGCCAAAGGAAGGCAAAATGGAGGATTTCTCTCTAGACCCTTTGGAAGGGTCAGGAGTGAAATTCTCTTTTGAGGCTAGCTTTCATCATCCCAAGGTCTAAAATTGCCTCTCTAAGGCAAAGTTGCATCAAACCTTCTCAATTATGCCTCAAAAGTCTACAATTTTGGTCATATCTTGGAGAAAAGTGGAGGAAAATTGGATTTCGCTCTGGACCCTTTGGAAGGGTCAGGAGCGAAATCCATGCCTTAGGTCATAATCTTCATCCTTAAATGCTTTCAAACACTTCTTAGGCAAGAACATATCAAAACCTTCACCACATGTCTAAGGAACAAGACTCTTAGTGCAAACAAGGTGAAGAATGGGTGTGTCCTTAGAATTTCGCTCTGGACCCTTTGGAAGGGTCAAGAGCGAAATTCACCTTTTGAGCTAATTTCTCACTTATTTTTTCCTCTTCATACCTTGGACAAACTTAATTAGGCCTCCTTCCCTCATGATCACATGAATTTTCTCTTCAAGCTGACATGTAGCCCAAGAATTTGGTGAAAAATAAGGTTTTACAAGAATTTCGCTCTGGACCCTTTGGAAGGGTCAGGAGCGAAATTCACCTTTTGGGCTCAAATCCTGACTCCATTTTCACATTCCCTCATTCAAACAAGTGCTTTTTCCTTCATTCAAACCTAGGAAAGGGTTAGCTCAAAGCTTGGGTCGACGTGGAGTGTCTTGTGGAGAAATTCGCCCTGGACCCTTTGGAAGGGTCAAGAGCAAAATCCTCATTTTGGGCTTAATTCACCTCCTTTTCCACTTGACTTTGCCTTAGTCGTGATCTTTGATTCATTCCTTCCATGTCTTAGCCAAATTTGCTCAACCACTCACTGACTTCCTCGAAATCAAACGGGACACAACCAGCAAAACTAAGCCTAAGGAAGACCTTGAAAGAAACCCTAACTTGGAGCATCTACCAACTCATCCTAGCTCAACCAGAGCCTACTATCCAGCGATCCCCCTCACAGCACTCATCATGCAAAGGCTAACAGACAAAACCCTAAAAGACCCAGAAAGCAAAAAAGTAGGGGTCCCCATTTGAAATGGGGCGGTGTGAATACATCACAACACAACCCTAAAAATATCATGCTTATCCTTGTTCCAAACCTAAAAATATCATGTGTCATGCTTCGCTTTGTATTTGTACCCTAGAAATATCACACAACTGTGCTATTCATAAAACACCATTTTGGAGATTGATTAAGGTTTTAGATGCAATTTAAATGTGATTTAAATGCGAGAAAATTGTTGAAAATTATAGTCAATGATTTTTTGAGGGAAAAATAATTTGCAAGAAAGATTTGCAAAAAACGGGTATAATTGGGATTTTTTGGACATTTTTGCTTCTCTAGTTTTAGGAGTGTTAGATTTCAATATTTTAGATGTTTCATTATTTTCTTTCCTAATTTTTTTTAATTTGCTTACATAAGCAAGTCTCAAATGATGGGGCTCACCAAATTTGGCAAGGCTAACTAGATTCACCATAAACTCACATCCTGATTCTTGAGGCAAGTAATCTTGAGTCTTTGAGACACATTTCACCCTACTTGCCTCAACACTCATAGAGCCTAGGCAAGTCCTCAACCTCTAGTCTATATATGTAAACACATGCTCATCGCCTATTTCTTTTTTTCATTAACGTTTTTTGCTTTTCAAAAGGATGAACAACAAAACAACTATAGAAAAAGCAAAGACTCAATGAGGACTAAGTAGATGAATATGACTAGACATTAACAAGGAATTAGGTAAATATTGCATTCCATTCTCCATGTTTTTATGGTTTGGAGAACACATCAAAAAGCTAGGATAGGTGTGGCTTAGAAGGTGCTATATAGATCAATTTTCATTTATCAAGAACAAGTTTATTTGGTAATAATTATTCATAATTTATGAAACAAGTTTTAGGATGAAACTACAAATTTTTCTAATAACTAATTAAAATATTTTATTATTTTCTATGAATAACATGGATTGTTGAAGCTCGGAGTGTCTAATAATTTCATTGCTATCTTCTTTATGTCTTCATCTTGAAAAAAAATTAAACAAAAAATTGAGTATTTTCTTCAATCTCAATGTCCTATGGATGAGAATAATCTATCATAATCTAAACCCTCAACCGTTATTCTAGATAAGATGGTCATCTATTTAGGGCCTTGAGATAAACTTCAAGGAAAGAATCTCATTTTTGTGCAACAAGACTCTTCAATCCTATAAAGGAGAGTTAGAAGTCACTAATGTGCTTATAGTTGTTATCGCTTCAAGAGAATTTGGGAGCATATACAAGTTGTGGAGCCCTTCTATTTGCATATATCCTCTTGGTACGGAAGAACAAGAATGATGCATATATTCAAACAGAAAACAATGTAATTATTGATGGATTTATATGGCCACAAGATAAAGTTGTATGATAAACAAAAGAGTACGAGGTGAAGGATCCTGCCAACTAATTCATGATGATTGTTAAATATCCCTTTCCTAAGATTGTCGGTAATTCCACAATGTGTGTGTGTGTGTGTGTGTGTGTGTGAAAGGTGGTGGGAATGGGTCTTATCCTACGGATGCAAACTAAGATCTTAATCATTTACCATTTCCATATCACATCATTTATAGGGAACAACCAACAAGGTTCAACTTCAATCCAACTAGAAAGCTAAACACTTTGGTCAATTGTTCCCATTTTGAATTCATTTGATTGAATATGATTTTCATTATGATTATGCAAGATCTAGGTAAAATAATAGGAAACTTGATGATAAGCTACATAAACAGACTAATATAGACCTGACAATCAAAATAGTAAACCAGATCTGGTAATGAGGCACATTTGGAACCTGTAGCTGCAACTTGGAGCTGAATATGCAGGACTAGTGTGCTAGGCGCCCTAGTCTGAGGGTGTCTTTATCAACAAAAGGTTCCAAATTCCAAATCAAAGTGTTTTGTAGAAACATCTCTCCAAAAATCAGCCTAGAAGTTTTAGACACTGGAGCAAATCAGCATACTCTGGGGTTTTGCACTTGTTCGAATTTTGGGACTGTCTATCTCAGTTTACTTTGCGCAGTTCTACAACTCTCGGTCATCAAATTTGTACCCGCACACACAGAAATAGGGAAAAAAGGTTGTGTTGTATAGGACCTTGCCTAAGTCAAACCCTGTGTTGGTGGTTACACCTCCATTTCAACAACGTTGGATGAAAAGGAAGCTCGTCCTCGGAAAGGATAGAGGATAAAAACCTTAATGGAAATGCTTCAAATGATAAATGATACCTTTTAATATGAAACATTTGCCTTGAATTCTCCCACAAAGCTAGATGTTGCTTGATTAATCTTAATGTATACCTTCATCATGGAGGAGCACATAAAATTTGATCATGATTGCTAAAACAATGATGTAGACTTGAATGCTTGATTCCTTGAGTGTATACGTATCCTCAATTCTTGAAATTGTGCTTATATGAATGATGCTTGATAATAGATTTCTAGGATTCATATTAAAATGTATTTATGTGCAACTTACACCTTTTCGTGTTTAAATTTTGAGGAAGGCGACCATTAGGAAGCACTTTCTTGCTACTTGCAAAGTTGCTTCAATAGGGTGATGGGCACCCTAGTCTAGGAGGACAGGGGCGCTAGGTGCCCTAGTTAAAGCATTCCAGGCTTGCAAAAGGTCATAGAGCAGGGGATTGCACTGAGCTTCCAGAAACAGTCTCAAAACTGAGCACAGCCAAACAAGAACCAGGCACAACCACCAAAGTGGGTCCAAAGGTGTAATATCCTTTGTAAGATCTTTCCTATATTATGCAATTCAATGAGACAATTATAGCTATGGTCCTGATGTAAATTTTAGTAAAATATTTCAAGTAAAAATCAGTTTGAAATCAAATATAGATTTGATATATAAAGTTTTAATGTATATATGTATGTGTTAAACATTGTTAAACAAATAGACGATATTGTTTTTGTCATTGATGTCAAAATGTATCATAGATTCATAGGTATCATACTCTAAAAATGCAGAATGAATCGATAGGAAAACATAACGAACACATACCTTTGATACATTTTTCTAATTTGTTTTGTGTGAAACTACATAAAGAAAGCCATTGAAGCTGTTATTAATATTCTTTGTTGGTCTATGCAAAGCAACATGGCAAACAACATATGACTACAAGGACCGTTTTTAGTTGTGATACAGAATTATCGAGTCTGCACATATGGAATGTTATTACTATGTATATCGGTAATATTTCTGATCGGATGTTTTTGCAGAAGTCGTTTTCTATCTTTATCTGAGATTAATCTCTGTTTTCATCACCTGTGCACGAGAATAGTGTATAAATTGTGTCGTTTCTGAGCAGCGACTCAAACAGAATGATTTGCTTATATCAAACAAGAAGTCAAAAAGATTTTATCTGGTGTGGCTATATCGATTTCCAGAAGGCGGAAATATTCTTCTTAAAAGGTTCACAAGTGACGTCAGAATTAAAAACATCATATTTAATATTATTGGTATTGGTACGAGATTTGTTAGGTTATTCGGTTGTAGCTATCTGACAGTTAGAAACAGTTCCAACTATCTTCTAACCATTCATTCGATAGAAGAAGAGGGATTCGATTTAAAAAATGAAGAGTGGATGAGGAAGTTGGAATCGAAAAATAAGGAATATTATTTCAAACCCGATAACGGTGTTGTTTAAGAACCCAATGAATTGGTATGGAGGCTCGATGTAGGAAATGCTGTGTCACTTTAGAGAATAGAACATCATACATCAGAAGCAAAGGAGAATGATGCATCTCTGAGAAGGGGTTTTGGTCACGGTGCTGTAAGTAGAATCTGTATTGAAACAGATTGAAGGAGTATTTCAGTCTATTTGATTAGTTCAAGAACTGATTTCCTATCAAAGAGAACAATTATATCTTTTCTATAAGTTCATTCTCAGATTTTGTGAGCAGGATATTAAAAGTTTGTTGACAGCTCAGCAATTGGATAAACTTATTCACAGAACATTACTGTGATATAGAACAGTATATTTGAAGAAGTGATGATATTCAGATTCTAACATCTTTGTAGCCTTCAAGTGTCTTAAAATTGTAACATCTAATCTTGCAGGTTTGAAATAAGTGACAGTGATATGCTTTTATATATTTGTCATGTTGTTCTGAAAATTTATTAACAGAATCACTGGAGTTTGCTGCTAAACACAGAGAGTGGGAAGAATTCAGATTGTGAAGAAGTTGTTTACAGTTAGTCACGTTTATCACTGTTGAAGAATGATTTTGTTTTGTTTTACTTGTAGATCATCAGGATGTGTGAAGATTGGATTTGTAATTGAATTCAGTTGTATTGAAAACATTCTTAAGGTTGGTGCCTGGGACACTAAGTTGGTGCTCAGTTTGTTATGTTGAGATTTTGTAGGGAGTTGGTGCTTTCAGAAGGGGTTTGGTGATTCCTTGGGGTTGGTGCCCTAGTTTGTAAACATTTCAACTGTGAGGCTGGATTAGAACAATAGATCCTAGCAACATTTCTCACCATGTTTTTCCCATCTTGGGTTTCCACGTAAATCTTGTGCATTGTCTTTATTGTGCATCTCTTTTCATTCCTTTCAGTTTTTTTAGTTTGAAGCTCATTAAAAGTTTTTTAGAATTAAACTTTGTATCTACTACTGATTCACTCCCCTCCCCTCCCGCACCCCACCCCACCCCCTCAGTAGTAGAATTGTGTTCTACATTATGTATGCAAAATTGATTGTGTTTAAGATTATATCTTTGATCTACTATGTAACTGTCGATGTGCTTGAAAGGTTATTTATAGCATGTGATCAATTATTAGATTTCTAATAAAGAAGTTAGAATTCTGATTGCTTTTCCTATTATCTCTCTTCTGAATTATGCAATCTTGGACATTGTGTCTGTTAAACCTTCTCTTGCCTCCTGTGTCTTCACCTTGTAAAGGGCAGGTATATACGGTGACACCTATTCTCCATACGAAACGGCATGTGATGTCCCCAAACTGAACCTCATCAAATATTGTTGATATTGAGAAAGCTCCTTGTATTATCTTTATAATGAAGTTCATGCAATTGAAACCAAATGGTTTGATGACAATGTATTAAGAATGATCAAGACTATTAATGATGAATATAAAGCAGACGTGAAGAGGGGAGAAATACAATTTAGTTGTGACTGAATAAGCAACAATTATTAAGGGGACTGAGATATATTCATTACCCGAAAGAAAAGATTTAGGAAGCTGCTATGTCTTATGCTCGAGATTATATTGGTCAATGATAAACTTTATATTTTCTGAAGTTGTCCTATTTTCATGTCTAGGAAAATCATCGCATGAGTGGTGATTATAATCTACAAGACATCGACTATTCAAAGGGGCAAGCTAAACGAAGATCGCATGGGAAGTATTATTTCCTATGTCTGGATGCTATACGATGGCTTAAGGGACACATTATTCTATAGGTTGATGAAACAGAACATATTTCAAGTGATCCCTGTAAGGACGAGTCTGATATAATTATTCGATGATGAGATATACATGTCTCCATACCAGGTCCAAATTCACATAATAAAAAACATGAAATGCTCTGTTCATACCATAGTAAATACCAAGTAGCCATCAAGTATTGGAACCAATTCTGCTAATGAGCGACACGTTCAAGAAGATTATGTTTGACAAGGATTTATCATCGAATGGCAGTATGAAGAGCATCGTCTTATTGAAAGACGGTAACTATCACTGTTATTCTATCTGCAAGCAATAGTCGATAAAGGAGGTTTCACTGATAGTCATCAGATATAAAGAACATGGAATCGATCATCAGAGGAGATTGACCATCAGAAGATTATATGAATAACAGAAATAAAGAGATCATAACCCTCCACGTAAGACAATAATGATGACCCACCCCATATCATAGATATCAAACCAAACGCCTTGATCTTATTGGTTAATCTTCATTCATTCATCTTATTCCGGTAGACCCATTTGGTGCCAATGATGTTCTTGTCTTCTGGTCTAGGGACTAATTCTCAAGTCTTGTTCTTCTCAATCTGCTGCAATTCTTCTTCCATGGCATCCATCCATTTCTGACTTTTGCTGGGTTCTACTTCAGTCATAAGGCAGAAATTGACTTGTTCATCATTTCGGGCAAGTCTTCTCCTAGTTTGCACACCATCACTCTTATTACCTAAAATCTGCTCTTCCTGGTGGTTTATCTGCACATACCGGTTAGGGGCCTTTTTCAATGCTTCTTCCGTTTCATTGTCTGACTGAGCTTCTTCACCATCATCACCGGAATCATCATACCGGTTCACTTGTGCTTGTCTTCCAATATGCATATCCTCATCAACTCTTACATGCACACTCTCAATGACTCTTCTTAGTCTTTTGTTGAAGCATTTATAGGCCTTACTGTTAGTTGAGTAACCAAGGAAGATCCCTTCATCACTCCTAGAATCAAAACTACCTAAACCATCCATATCTCTCTTAATAAAACACTTGCTTCCAAATACCTTGAAGTACTTGACTAATGGTTTCCGGTCATACCACAACTCATAAGGTGTCATTTTGTTGTTTGTTCTTAGTTGAACCCGGTTCAAGGTATATGCAACAGCATGAACCGCTTCCTTCCAATACATGTCCGGCAAAATTGCCTCATTTAACATGGTTTTGGCCATCTCCTTGACTATCCTGTTCTTCCTTTCTACCACACCATTTTGTTGTGGTGTCTTGGGGGCTGAGTATTGCTATCTGATTCCATGTCTTTCACAGTAATCTTCAAACTCATTTGATGTAAACTCTTCACCCCGGTCTGATCTTAGGCATTTCAGTTTGCAACCACTTTCCTTCTCTACCATCTTTTGAAAGATCTTGAATCTATCAAATGCTCATGATTTGTCTTGTAGGAAACTTGCCCATGTCATTCTCGAATAGTCATCAATGAAGAGCATAAAATATCTTTCACCGCCAAGAGCTCTTGTCCTAGTCGGACCACATAGATCTGTATGCACAAGTTCAAGTGGTCTTGAAGTGTTGTGTTCTTTTGTCCTGAAGCTCACCTTAGTTTGCTTTCCTTTCACACATTCATCACAAAATGTGCTTACCGGTTTAATGATGGGTGGAATATTTCTCACACAGCCCTTTTTGCTTACCACAACTATATTATCAAAATTTATGTGGCCTAATCTTTTGTGCCATAACCATCTTTCATCCACTTGTCCCAACATGCATTGGGATTCAAAGCATTCTTTCAGCTTGTAAACATTACCATCTGTCCTCTTACATTCAGCTACAACCTGACCGGTACTCTCCTTGTTTATCTCGCAGCCGGTAGAATCAAAGGTGAATTTATAACCTTTGTCACACATCTGACTCGCACTCAATAAATTGTGCTTCAGGCCTTCCACATAATACACATCATGTGCTTTCAGTTTGCTATCAATTTTTAGAGTACCTTTTCCCTTTATCTTGATAGATGAATTGTCTCCAAACCTTACCGAGCCACCATTCCAGTCTTCAAGTTTGATAAATTTCTTTTAATCACCGATCATGTGGTTGGAAAAGCCACTGTCTACAGCCCATAGATTTCTTCCTTCAGCATGTAGGGCAGTCTGCACTATCATACTTGATTGTGCTTTGTCCTTTTCTTTCTCAACCCAAACCGGTTGAGTTTCCATCTTCTTATCAGCTGCAATTTTGTGCTCCGGTTTGACTACCAGTTCCTGATCAGGATTTGTCCTCTTCTGCTTGATTTTCATGTTCTTACAAAGCTTTGCTACATGTCCAAACTCTTGACAATTATAGCATTTCACATTTACATTGAAAGATGAATCTTTGAAACTATTGTAGGACACCAGTTTACTCTTCCTACATTCAAAACTCCTATGACCAAATCCATTGCACTGATAACAGACAACATTCATATCCCAGAGTGCATTAAATAGATTTCTCCTTTCATAACTCATAGCAAGCTTATTGGTTAATCTACAATCAGCTAACCTATGTCCAAATTTGTTACACCGGTAACAATAACCATGAAAGTTTGGAACATACCAATTAGGTTGCTTGGTCCTGCAAACGTCTGCCTCACTGGGGGTCTTCCTTTCATGCTACTGACTCTAGTAAATCCTTCATGATCAACTCTTGCATTTCTCCTAAGATTTGTATTTCGATACATTGAGTGTGACCTCCGGTTCATTGATTGTGTATACCCATTTGTCTGATGGTTTCTAACAGCTTCTGCATAAGTCTTCTTGACGGTATCCTTGCTTACTTTGAATGTCTTCTTCTCTTCACATTCACTTGAAGAAGTGAACTGTATCTCCTTATCGGATGTGTCTTTAATGTTTGAACTTTGTCCTTCTTCAAATCCTAAGCCACCAGTATCTTTAGATTGCTTTTGTTTGCTCAACATCTTGTCCAAGGCTTCTGTGCTACCCTCATATTTGCTTCTCACTTTCAGTTCATCCTTACTCTTTTCAAGCTCCTTTCTGAGCTTCACTATTTTTGCTTTCAGATCTTGATGCTCATTTTCCTTCTTCATCAGATCAGAGGATGTAACTTCAAATATCCTCTTGGCTTCTTCCAACTGGAGTTTCAAGTCAGAGATAACTTTATTGGACTCATCCAGGGATTGCTCCAAGAGATCTTGTTCTTCTACTGCAGCAAGCTTGACCTTCTTAAGTCCTCTTCTTGTTTTACTTAACTCCTCAAGAGCACTTATGAGCTCACCTTCTAGATCCACTTCAGCTTCAATGTCTTTTTCTTCCTCATCTTCACCAACCGGTTAATCTAGAACCATAAAGAGATTAAACTTCTCTTTCATTCTCATGGTAGTCATCTTCTAATGCACTTTCTTCATCAGTGGCATCATCCTCAATAGTATATAGGTTGTTCTGCTTCCGGTAGCCCCTTCTTCCTTGCCGGTAGACATTCCTTTCTTTGTCTTTACCGGCAGATATGCCAAAACTTCTTTGCTCATCCCCACCGGTTTCATTATAAGCACATTTTGCAGCAAAGTGTCCAACTTTACCACAATTGAAGCATTTGAGTGGGTCACATTCCATTATACTTGTCGGATCCTCTCTTGAGCTTTCTGAAAAAGTTTGCTACCTCTGCATCCAAGTCTTCACTGGATCCTTTATGAGCAACCTCTTCCTTGCCCTTTTTGGTGGAGTTGAACGCTGTGTCTTTCCTTGAAGATGCTTCTCCGGTTGTTCTCATTTCATAGGCTGTTAGAGAGCAAAATAGCTCATCCATTGTGAAGGTCTTCAGATGCCTGGCTTCCTCTATGGCAGAAACCTTAGTATCATACTTAGACGTCAGAGATCTAAGTACCTTCTTGACAATAATCTCATCAACAATTTCTTCTCAAAGTCCTATGATGGTGTCCACGGTTTCATCTACTCTGTGAAGGTAGTCTGCAATCTTTTCTTCATCTTTCATCTTCATGCCTTCAAGTTGACCTATTAGTGATTCCAACTTGGCCTCTTTGACTTTGCAATTTCCTTCAAATAATCTCTACAATTTATCCCAAGTCTCCTTGGCGGATGCCCAGTGCATGACCTTGACAAACTCATTATCAGACAACCCGCTTAAGATAGCATGTTTAGACTTTGTATTATTCTCATACTCCTTAGCATCCGAATCAGTGAGAGGAACACTAGGGACGGTATACCCATTCTTGACAGTGTAATGTCCCCATCTTAGTCAGGAACATTGGTTTGAGGAGTTAGCCTATATTTGGATCCTTGTAGGCTAACAAGGTATGGATAAGGGGGTCAGTAATGCAGTATCTTGAGGAGTGGTCTGTCTATTTGTTCTAGTTCGGTGTTGAGTTCAATTCTGGTCTTCGTTTCATCAATTTCTAACATTATATGAGGATTTCCTAATTTTTAGGGAAAAACTGCTAAAAATAGACATGGTCCTATTTTCATTGGCGTGGCGAACTGTGGCCCCAGCTTCTAACAGATTCAGTTTCCGAGCAATAATGAGACAAAGACGAATTTTTAAGTGGTTCCACAGGCAATTAATATTTTAATGAATGTTAATATAAAATCACAAAGTGCATCGCTTAAATTTATTTAAGTGAAAAATTAATATCTCCTAAGCTAGGCGTTGCTTTTAGGGTTAAGTTGGGAACGCTAAAACCAAGTTATGATTTTTAAATCCCTAATTGTCAAAAAATTGTACTTTTTCGGTATTTAGACAGCCAAGATGGAAATTAAACCTCATTCATTGATATTGAGAATTTGACATTTCTTTTGAGCACTTGGCTATAGCGGCTGGGGTTTGGACCTGTTTTGGAGAGCATGCATTCTTCATAATTCAGTAGCTTTGAGATTGTGAAAAATCAATCGAATTGTTGCAGCTTGGTTGGCTTCATTCAGAAGTCAAATTGAATTGAATTGGGGCAGATTTGGCTTCTTACAAGGCAGATTTGTTGTAGGTTTCCTATTTACTGTTTGTTGTTAATTCTTTTGTGGTTTGGAGGCTTCTTTTTCCCAAACACACAGCTTGCTCATTATTGGCGCCATCTTCCACTGTTTGGGTGTCTTAGTATTAAATACATCACAAGTTGATGTAAAACACTAAAAACCAACCCTTTAATATGTAATATCCCCCTTAATTTTTTTTTATTTGAACACAACAAGATTCACCCGTTAAGGTTAGAATAATCAAACTTGCGCAGAAAGGAAATGCTGAAAGTAACCATTTCACTTTCTGATCACCGAGAGGCCAGTCTGGGAGGGTGAGAGCATACGGTGTCAAGCGGAACGTTAGCTCAAATAACTGCTGGAAATGAAATCTCTAATACAATACTGGGTGGCAAGCCAGCCCTTTCCGCTTATCCAGTGGGTGTAAGAACTTCTACAGCAATATGACGGTACAACCAGCCAATTAGAAGATTGCAAACTGAAAGAACAACAATCACTCGACCGCTTATGCAGTGGGAGCACTAGAAATGAAATAGCAATCAACTCCACCGCTTATTTAGCGGGAGGACTGAAAATGAGATTACAAATCAACTCTACCGCTTATGAAGTGGGAGGACAGTATTACAATATTCAAAGTAGGGGGCAAAGCCAGCCTCTTCCACTTATAGAGTGGGACTAAGAGCAATAATCCAATTAGATAGCTATTAGTACTACTAACCAGCTTTACAATGCACAATATGGATTACAAATTAAAAGAAAGCACTAACCAAAAGATAGGCGGCAAGGCCAGCCTCTTCCACTTTGCAGTGGGTCTAAGAAAGATCAATAGAAATTGTTGTTCATATTACTACTAGCATTACAATATGAATCATAGAAGATAGAAGGAAGAACCAACAGCTGCAAACAATTACCAAGATCTTTCTCTCCACACCAATGAACCCACACACCCTAAAACCAATTCCACACAAGAAAGACACTCCAAAATCAGAAATCTCTAAATCTGATATACTCCCAGCACGCTGAAAACACATACCAGCAACACCAAATCCCACTAAACCACTCACAACTAGCTCAACTCTTAACCAAATGACATGAAACTGAAAGCATAAGATCACTAGGAGGTAGGCGATCAATCCTATGGCTTCACTTCGATATCCGATGGCTTCACTTCGATATCCGATGGCTCCACTTCGACTTGCTCCAACCGCTGGCGACTTCATTGGGTTATCGGGGTAGGTAGAAAACACTCCTACCGATATCCGATGTTTCCACTTCGGTCTTATGCATACTCATGGGGCATCGGGGTAGGGTAAAACCGGTTGTTCCGATACCCGATGGTTGCGCTCCACATGTTGGCGGTGTCATCGGGGTAAGTCTTGCCGAAACATGAATTTTCAAAAAGAAGACAAAATGCACTCCAAGCTCCAAACAAACAACCCAATGGACTAGAACTAGTCCTTATGCCAAAATTGCCAAAATTGAAAAGGGAATTTGCTCACCCTTAGGTGCTCCCTCCTGATAGAGGCATAGAACACATTATTGAGCTTGAAGAGGGCACCAAACCCATTATGATTACACCTTACCGGCACCCCAAGCGGTTGAAAGATGAAATTGAGAAAACCATCAAAGAACTTCTAGCAATGGGACACATAAGGCTGAGTAAATCTCCTTTCGCTTCATCCGTTGTTTTGGTGAAGGAGAAAGATGGTACACTCAGAATGTGCATTGATTACCGTATGCTAAATAGAAGGACTATAAAGAACAGGTATCCCATTCCTCGCATCGATGAGTTATTAGATGAGCTTCACGGAGCTTCTTACTTCTCCAAGATTGACTTGAGAACAGGTTATCATCAGATCATTGTCAGGGAGAAGGATATTAAGAAGACTGCATTTAGATGTCATTGTGGATACTATGAGTTTTTGGTTATGCCTTTTTGGTTGACCAACCCACCAGCTACCTTTCAGTCCACTATGAACAGGGTCTTCCAGTCTCAGTTGAGAAGATTTGTTCTGGTTTTCTTTGATGACATTTTGGTTTACAGTAGAACTTGGGAGGAGCACTTGGTTCACTTGGATACTGTTTTAGGCATACTTGACAGGGAGTCCTTTTATGCCAAAGAGTCCAAGTGTGCATTGGGAATGGCAGAAATTTTGTATTTGGGTCACATAATCAGCAAAGAGGGAGTTTGCATGGATCCTAATAAGGTTTGTGCCATTGTTGATTGGCCTACGCCTGAGACCCTGACTCAACTCAGGGGATTTGTTGGTTTATGTGCCTTCTACCGTCGATTTCTTAGTGGTTTTTCACAGCATGCCGCACCATTCACTGATTTGACCAAGAAGGGTGCATTTGTTTGGAACACCTCTCGCACAAGAGTGTTTTGAGAAGTTCAAGCAATTGATGACTACATGTCCAGTTCTTGCTTTACCCGATTTCACCAAACCTTTTGAGCTTCATTGTAACGCATGTGGAGAGGGTATTGGTGCAGTAATTATGCAAGATCGTCATCCTATAGCTTATGAGAGCCGGAAGCTTCGGGGTCCGCAGAGGAGCTATAGTATTTATGATAAGGAAATGTTGGCCATCATGCATTCAATGGCCAAGTTCAGGCAATATTTAGTTGGTAGCAAGTTTTGTATCAAAACTGATCATAATAGTTGGAAGCATTTTCTTGGACAGTGGGATCTAAATGAGCGTCAACAGAAGTGGGTCAGCAAGTTACAGTCTTATGATTTTGACATCTCCTATATCAAAGGGACTCGGAACATTGTTGTTGATTCTTTATCTCATCACCCCCAATTGAGCTCCATGGCAGTTGTGTCCGAAGATTGGAAACACATGATTATAGCAGAGTATGCCAAGAATCTATGGGCCTCTAGTATTATTGATGGAACAGTACAGGACAACAAGTACTCTCTTGTGAATGACCTCATCATTTACAAAGAGAGGATATTTTTAGTCACAGGTTCTGAGGTGAAGTGCATAGTATTGAGGACTTTCCATGATTCACCTATCGCTGGAAATCCCTGGTACTTTAAGACCTATAGGCAGGTGCGGGAGAGATTCTCTTGAAAGGGTCTCAAGTCTGATATTCTTCAGTACGTCCGAGAGTGTTCTATCTGCCAGCAGAACAAGCAGGAGCACAGCTTTCCTACAGGGTTACTCCAACCACTTCCTATTCCTGAAAGGAAGTGGGAATGCATGTCTATGGACTTTATTACGGGTTTGCCAAAAGCCCAAGGGAGAGATAGCAATTATGTGGTGGTTGATCAGTGGACTAAGTATGCACATTTTTTTCCGATCACGACTACTTATTCCGCTGGTCAGGTGGTTGATCTTTTCTTTCGTAAGGTATTTAGATTGCATGGTTTACCTCGGAGTATTGACAGTAATAGGGACAACAGGTTCATGCGTCACTTCTGGCAGGAGTTATTCAGACTTTGCGGGACAGAGCTCACTCCAAGAACAAGTTACCACCCCAGACTGATGGACAGACAGAGATTGTCAACAAATGGGTGGAAGGATACCTACGGAACTACATCTCAGGGCAGCAGAAGGCTTGGGTGAAGTGGTTACATTTGTGCGAGTATTGTTATAATTCCACTCACCACATGACTATTCAAATGACACCTTTCAGAGCTTTGTATGGATATCATGCTCCTAGTTTTCTAGATTTATTGATGAGCGATTGCAGAGTACCGAGTGCTGGGAATCTGCTACAAGAGAACCAAGATATTATGAGTGCACTTCGTAATAAGATTCAGACGGCTCAAAATTAGCAAAAGCAATATGCTGATCAAAGGAGGGTTGAGTGATCTTTTGAGATTGGGGGTATGGTGTATTTGATGCTATAGCCCTATAGACAACCCTCTCTTAGGAAGAAGGGCTAAGAGAAAGTCAAGCCACGTTACTATGGTCCTTTCAGGATTTCCAAGCGAGTTGGCCAAGTGGCTTATGAGTTAGATTTACCGGCTAATAGTAAAGTTCATAATGTGTTCCATGTGTCACGCCTTAAGCAGGCATTGGGACAACAGATAGTTCCTTCTGCAGTTTTACCACCCCTACATGAGGAGGGGAAGTTAGTGCTACTACCTGAGGCCATTCTGGAGTTCAGAGAGCGTCTTTGCGGAGAACTGTCATCAGGGAATTTTTGATTAAATGGAAGGATCTGCCGATAGAGGATGCTACTTGGCAGTGTGATAGCATTTTACAGCATCCAACATTGACTTTGCTTGAGGACAAGCAAATTTTGGGAGGGCGGACTGTAATGTCCCCATCCTAGTCAAGGACATTGGTTTGAGGAGTTAGCCTATTTTTGGAGGCTAACAGGGTATGGATCTTCAGGAGTGGTCTGTCTATTTGTTCTAGTTCAGTGTTGAGTTCAGTTCTGGTCTTCGTTTCATCAATTTCTGACATTATATGAGGATTTCCTAATTTTTAGGGAAAAACTGCTAAAAATAGACATGGTCCTATTTTCATTGGCGTGGCGAACTGTGGCCCCAGCTTCTAACAGATTCAGTTTCCGAGCAATAATGAGACAGAGATGAATTTTTAAGTGGTTCCACAGGCAATTAATATTTTAACGAATGTTAATATAAAATCACAAAGTGCATCGCTTAAATTTATTTAAGTGAAAAATTAATATCTCCTAAGCTAGGCGTTGCTTTTCGGGTTAAGTTGGGAACCCTAAAAGCAAGTTATAATTTTTTTATCCCTAATTGCCAAAAAATCGCACTTTTTGGGTATTTAGGCAGCCAAGATGGAAATTAAACCTCATTCATTGATATTGGGCATTTGACGTTTCTTTTCAGCACTTGGCTATGGCGGCTAGGGTTTGGACCTGTTTTGGAGAGCATGCATTCTTCATAATTCAGTAGCTTTGAGATTGTGAAAAATCAATCGAATTGTTGCAGCTTGGTTGGCTTCATTCAAAAGTCAAATTGAATTGAATTGGGGCAGATTTGGCTTCTTACAAGGCAGATTTGTTGTAGGTTTCCTATTTACTATTTGTTGTTAATTCTTTTGTGGTTTGGAGGCTTCTTTTTCCCAAACACACAGCTTGCTCATTATTGGCACCATCTTCCACTGTTTGGGTGTCTTAGTATTAAATACCTCACTAGTTGATGTAAAGCACTAAAAACCAACCCTTTAATAAGTAACATCCCCCTTAATTTTTTTTTATTTTAACACAACAAGATTCACCCGTTAAGGTTAGAATAATCAAACTTGCACAGAAAGGAAATGCTGAAAGTAACCCTTTCACTTTATGATCACCAAGAGGCCAATATGGGAGGGTGAGAGCATACGGTGTCAAGGGGATCGTTAGCTCAAATAACTGCTGGAAATGAAATCTCTAATACAATACTGTGCGGCAAGCTAGCCCCTTCCACTTATCCAATGGGTGTAAGAACTTCTACAGCAATATTGCGGTGCAACCAGCCAATTAGAAGATTACAAACTGAAAGAACAACAATCACTCGACCACTTATGCAGTGGGAGCACTAGAAATGAAATAGCAATCAACTCCACCGCTTATTCAGCGGGAGGACTGAAAAGGAGATTACAAATCAACTCTACCGCTTATGCAGCAGGAGGACAGTATTACAATATTCAAAGTAGGCGGCAAAGCCATCCTCTTCCACTTATGTAGTGGGACTAAGAGCAATAATCCAATTAGATAGCTATTAGTACTACTAACCAGCTTTATAATGCACAATATGGATTACAAATTAAAAGAAAGCACTAACCAAAAGATAGGCGGCAAGGCTAGCCTCTTCCACTTTGCAATGGGTCTAAGAAACATCGATAGAAATTGTTGTTAGTATTACTACCAGCATTACAATATGAATCATTGAAGATAGAAGGAAGAACCAATAGCTGCAAACAATTACCAAGATCTTTCTCTCCACACCAATGAACCCACACACCCTAAAACCAACTCCACACCCTAAAACCAAATCCACTAAAGAAAGACACTCCAAAATCAGAAATCTCTAAATCTGATATACTCCCAACACGCTGAAAACACATACCAGCAACACCAAATCCCACTAAACCACTCACAACTCGCTCAATTCTTAACCAAATGACATGAAACTAAAAGCATAAGATCACTAGGAGGTAGGCGATGAATCCTAGGACAACAAAACATGGCAAACTGACCCCGATAACTTATGCACGCATCCCAAAGCACTCAGCCACATGGTACGGCCAGCTAGGGTCAGATTTTGCAAAAATAAAATCCAAAACGCCATTTTAGACTCTACAAACTCACAAATAAATCGCCCAAACCAAAAAGAGAGATAGAAGAAATACCCAGAACGAGGAGAATGACACACTGAGACTTGCAACCAATAATCTACTTCAGCACGCTCCGCGACCAGCAACAAGAACACTCTGAAACCACACAAATCTTCACCAACATTGAGCCCAATCTGCTCCTCTGGATGAGAAACAGTCATACATTCAGCTAGGCACTATCTTTCAAGCACGAAACTGGGGCACTAGGAGGTATGCATCCGTCGGAGTAAGAGTCTGACAACATTTCGACAACACTTCGTTATCATAACAAGATTGGATACCCAAAACAAGAGCCCAGCACTCTTATTTATAGCTTTTGAAGCTCCAAATTCAAATTCAAATTCACCCCCAAATGGGCGCCAAATCCAAGTGCACATTCAATTCTCTCAAATTTGTAATTTGCATTTCATTTCTTTTTTCCCCTAAATCGTCCATCACAAGGACGTAAATATACTTAATAAAAAATATCAATAAAGTGCATTACGGTGTCCAAAGTAAATAAGTGAACTATTTTATAAATTAACTTATTTCTTTCTAAGGCGTCCAACTTGCCTTATTAATAATTCACTTATAAAATATTTTTGCTCCACCATGAATTCGCCCAACATAATTGAGAAAATGACTTTTTAATATAACTTAAGGAATCCCTTTAATAAATCGTCCATTTTTGCCTTAAGTTATAATTCAACTTAAAACATCATTTTCCATCAAATATTGAACTTGCCAAAACAAGCTCCAAGAGTATGGGGGATCAAACTGAAAGAACTGCCCTGTCGGATATAGCCACTGCACTGAGCTGTAGAAACCCTGCCAAAAATAGCATTGAATCATTGGATCACCATGTCAAACTGGACTGCTAAAAATAGCCTGTGCTGCACTGGCTCAGTCTAAAACCCTAAAATAGCGATTACTAATATAATAAGTGTCTCCATACTATGTTAGGGCACAAACCGGGAAACAATTGTCACTTACTAAAAATAGTAAGTCTGCCAAAAGTGAACAGATGGAGATGCATGTCACCCCGCTGCGAAGCTCTCAAAAAACCCAAAAAATAAATTATCCTCGCCCTCACTTGCTAAAAACAGCACTTACTAAAAATAGCATACTGCTAAAACTAGTAAGTGTGTCCAAATGCATTTTAACCACATTTTGAGAAGTCGTCGCAACTTACTAAAAATAGTAAGTCCGGAGAAGTCCTCAGATTCAGTTGCATGTCACACCACTGCGAAGCTCTCTGAAAACCCAGAAAAAACCAGAGAAATAATCTGCCCTCGCCTCCACTTACTAAAAATAGTAAGTTTGCCAAACTCTGCTGCGTGCTATGCATGTACCATCATTGCGAAACTTTCGGAAAACCTAGAAAGAATTAAGAACCAAAACTGACAAACTCCGACAAGCAAGCCATCAAAAAGGCTGAAACATCCTCCCAAAGGTAGGAAAACCTATTTTTTGCTCCCAAGTAGCCTACGAGTCTCCAGGATAGGCTAACGGTCCACTGAACCGATCACTGCGGAGAAGGGGACATTACATAATAACACAATCATCCCACCTCCAACTCAAATTCGTGATTAGTCTCTAATTACTATTATTCTGAATTTAATGTCACTATTTCAACTCAATTGATGTAATGTGCAATCTTCTAGGGAATTTTTTTTTTTCAAATACTATGTTGGTGTATAATGAATGTAATCTGGTGTGGAATTGAACTTATACACCATTCATTTTCTCTCTTGTAATTTCAAGAAACAATTGGATTTCATAAGCTTTCTTCCATTCCATTTTTTTCAGATATTTTAATTATCCTTTAATATAATGCTTAATATTTCTTTGTTTACATTTCAACTGGAATTCAGTGAACGGGAATCAATGTTTCATTTCATTACCCACTAAAACTTCAAGGCATAAAGAAAAAAAGTCATCTAAGAAATTTTGTAATATTTTACACTTGCAGATGGGTTATACATGCATGCATAAATATATCTTTACGTCTTTTCTAGGAAAAGAGACTTCCACTTACTTGTCTAGCTGCTGCAAGATTGACCTCAAGAATGGGCTGCTTTTTAGACATTTCTTGACCAAGCAAACTCTTACCACTGTTGACATCAATTGAAACCAGTGCCTCCGTTTGTTCGATGATCAAGTATCCTCCACTAGAAAAGTTTACTCTACATCAAAGGTAAAAAGAAAAAGAAAAAATAAAAAACACTACTATAAGCCAAAACTAATAAAGAAAATATACACGTGCATCCAAAGTGAGGCGAACAACTAAAGATGCATTTTTTTTACATACTAAACATCTGAGCAGAGATAACAAAACTTTCCAATGTAAATATGTCAATCAGATAATATGCAAACAGTTGAAAGGACACAAAATCAAAATAAGAACATTAATAAAGAGGATTAATGAATTGGCAATGTGGATCATCAGATTCAGTGAAGACCCAGAATAACTGAAAATCAGCAAGAACTGGCTAATGATTAAAACATTTTAAACTAAACGAATATAAATCTAGAACAAACCAAAAGAACTATAAAGGTATAATAAAAATAAATTCTGTCAAATACAGCATGAAAGGTTCAGAAATAGGTCAACATAAAGCAGACATCTTATTTCTAAATGATCACCAAGCTAAATATAACATGCAATTATAATACCCATTTTGCAATAATTCACAGCATGTATAAAATGTTCATAATGTTCTTTAAAATTTGAAACTTATCTTTATTAAACCTTGTAGAATTGCTACATCCATTTCTGAATAACCATCCGTGTGCAAGCTTTCTAGGTCTTTAGTTCACATAATGAAGAAGATTTGAGTTACACTACTTTCCACCTAGTATATAATCAATGAATTTCAGCCCACAAGAAACGCACCTAATGCAGTAAATATTATTGATTTAAATGAGTATCCTTGAAGATATCATTTTGTCAGCAAAATAATATTCTAGCTGTACAAAGAAAAATAATCTCACGTTTTCCAAAAACGCATGAAGCTTGTGAAATTTCCAAACGATCATTCAACATAAGCTATTTTAGAAGAAATGTGACTTTGAATGATACTGAAAGTAATTGTTGATGGCGAAAGCTTCCGCTTTCAATCAACACAGAATAGAATGTTGAGTGTATCCTATCCTCTCTTGAGTAGGGAAATCTCTAATGCTGTTTGGACTGATCATAGGAGATAACATCAAGGTTCCAACTATCAAGTCTTGACCTGCTTAGGATAACTCAAGGTCAATGTGTTTACCTAGTAATCACAAGGGGACTTGTGAATTTGACAAGCTGGCCTGCATTTGGTATAGCAATTTGGGGATGCTTTACTTCTCGAACTGGGCGAATATAAATAGCAAAGGGATAGGGTTTTAGAGATCCTAGGGACAATGACAATAACAGTTGGTGTTGTAGGTAGACAAATTTTGAATAAAACTAGTTCCTGCTCAGCCAAAGATAAACTCACAATTCTTCAAGAATAGTGCGAGCTCCAAGGGAAAAGCAATGGTAGGCTCAAACTAACCATCCACAAGGACGTACAATTAGTAAGCCCCTGATGGTATGAACCTAAAATTAAATTAAATACCCTCACACTTCACCATTAAGATCACTGAACTTCAACTAACTTGATGAAAAGAAACCATGCAAACAAGTTAGGGCAAATGGCAAAACACAATGCTTCAATGCTTTATTCATTTGTTCTAACGGCTATTGCAACAATTCATGTCCAACAATTCCTACTCTATTCTACTTCTACTTCTAACTACTTCTATTTCTAACCTACTAGCTCCTAAAATTCTAAATGTCTCACCCTTTTAACCTTTTTTACAATGAGAGAGGCACTGGCCTTATATAGATTGTACATTCTAAATCAATGGCCAAGATTCCATCCATCCAATGGCTCCAGTTTACCATCTGGAAGTCGTGACAATTTTTTAATTAATGATCTCAACAACCATCAACCGTTTTTCTAGCTAGCTTGAACTATTTTCAATTAATCCCACTAGAAGACAAAAATCCATGGGGCTCGAGGCACAAAAACTTTAATTTGGTAGCTGGGAAATAACTAACTTTTGGCCCCCTGTGAATTGCATTAAACTAGGCCCACAGGAAATCATCTTACAAAAAGCAATTGCTTTTACAATAAATTTATTTTCTGTTATCTCTAGCTATTCTTTTTCTGTTTCTACATGTCTTGTAGCATTTTGTGCATGCATCTATCACTGTTTTCCAGAAATCTGGAAATGGCACCAATTGGCCCTACAGCACACTGTTCTATTACTCTTCCTTCAGTCTTATGCCCTAGCATTCAACTTGTCGCAGATGGTGGTAGTGACCTTTTCTCATCCAGCCCCCTCTTACTTTGTCCTTGGGTCTGCTCACTGACATCTTCAGGGTGTTGGCATGGAATTCTTCCTTTGTTGGTGCTCTGGATTATAGTGTTGCAAAGCATCCAATTGTCCTAGGTATCTCCCACATGGCGTTCTTTGTGTTCTTCATCCTACATGAACACACGGGTCAAAGATGAATCATCATTTTGTCTAGTCATTCATTCACTATTCACTCATTCCCCGAAGGAACCCAAATTGATTACCCCTTTTGTGATTTGAACATCACTCTACAATTGCATCTACGAGGATCTTTTGGCTTTGAGGAAGTGATCCAAGGATCAAACTTGGCATAGGGAAGTCCCATGGCAATGAAGACTATTCTTGATTTTGAGCTTCAATCAACACTAATTTTGGAATGCCATTTCGTTTGTCAAGGAAATGTCCTTGATGCCTTCAATCTCACCTTTTGTGATTGCAAAATCCAACTTTGAGACACATACTTGGGAATGGACCTTGGCATTTGAGGGAGGGTTAAGAACATCACCAAATTTTGGCACAAACTAAGCAAGTTTGACCTAAACTTCGGCCTTTTCCATGGTTTTTTCAAGACAAAAAATCTGAAAATCTCGAACTTTCCTCAGGCTTTGATCAACTTCGGTCTTTTCAGGCATTTTGGAATGCCAAAGGTTTAGAAAACTCCGAACTTTGCTTACGAACAATATAAACTTCGGTTTTTTTCTAGGCATTGGAAGAAGTTTGGGGAATAAGGTCATTCTTTTAGCAAACACTAAAGTTAGGTCTGTAATGCAACTCATGCCTTGTTATATAGCCTCTTAAATGCATAGATATTATGCTGCAACCCTTTTGTTATGTTAATGAGGGGTCCTTGATGCCCTTGTTTGAAGTTTGGTGGCACAAATGACTAAAGCCCATCTCTTATTCACTGCAAACTCGTGAACTTCAATATAAACTTCGGGTTTGGAGGGCCAAAAGTTTAGCAAACACCGAAATCTTCTCATTTTTGGGGAGCTTTCGTATAAACTTCGGGTTTGGAGGGGCAAAAGTTCAGAAAAGACCAAACTTGCTGAGGTAAAGGTGAACTTTGGTGTTTATTAAGGCATATACAAGCACTTTAGGAACAAAGACTATTCTTTACTTTGTTGCTACTACCGAAGTATACAAGGGCATAGATGAATTTCGGCCTTTCTTTAGGCATTTGAAAGAGTCTTTGAGACAGCAGTAAGTCTTATTTTGATGCCTCAACCAAACTTTGCAAGGTGAAGAATGAACTTTGGTGTTTTCAGAGGCATTTGCAAGCACTTTAGGGAAAAATTTATTCCTTGTGTCAGTGAAGATACTGAGTTTTGGTCTGAAGCTATGGTTTTAAGGAACATCAAACTTGTTTTCCATCATTCTCCTAGGCCTCAAGCCCTCTAAGCACATAGGTTTCAAGCCCTCTAAGCACATAGGTTTGATCTTGTACATCATTTCTCTTTGTATGCAACCCTGCTGTCAATGTTTGTGACTGCTAAAATCTGATCCTAGGAGCAAACTTGAGACACACCTTGGAGGAAGAAGGGTCAAAAGATTAAGGCATATTCCCTATGTTTTCCCTTGGATCAAGTTGTGTTCTTGAATGATATTTTGACCCTCTTTGTGCATATGACAGTGTATTCTTTTCATTTTACATCACTACTGTCATAGTTGAACTACTTGCGACTCGGCTCGACTCGCCAAGCCCCTGAGAAAAAAACTCGGCGAAAACTCGGGAAAAACTCGAAAAAACTCGGCAACGTAAAAACACGCTTAATTTTAATAAAAAATGCATTTTTTTTGCAAAATTTAATGAGAAGATGCATCCAATGAGTCAATAAATGATAACACAAAAGAAACAAGCTGATTCTAGATATATTTAAATGCAAAGTGTCTACAAAATCGCATCCTCATGAGAAATGCTGATGGCTGGAAGCAAAATAGTAAATAGTTTTTGTAAAACCAAAAGTAAATACAACTTCCTCTTCCTAGCTCTAGCCAAAACTAGTTTCAAACTTTCATCATATTTGAAATTTCATCATTCATACTCATAGTTTCAAACTTTCAACTCTAAAATGTATAATACCAGGATTTCTTCAATGCTAATTATGTTGTTATATGGAGCCTAATCAGACTCGGAGGTTAAATTTTCCCTACTTCCATCAACACAGTTTCCCCCTATATTTTTCGACGGGGGTTTGGGGACAACACCCCCAGGTTGGGGTCAAGGGGCATCGCCGAAGGATCCTAAAATTTGACTAAGTCTGGAAAATTGAAGAATCCTCCAAAAACTAGATTTTGCATTATAACTCCTGGAGGTCCGAAACCACTCTCAAACATCTTGACAGTATATATGGAATACAACTTAAAGTATAAGATTCTTCTTTCTTATACTTAAATGTTATATTCCATGTGTATATTCTGATGAAGAGAATGAAATTGACCTGAAAAAACAAAAATTGATAATTTTTTCACATGTTTGGGCCTCTTTTTTTAGTCTAGCCGAGTTTTTAAAAGAAACTCGCCGAGTTTTTGCAAAATACTCGGCGAGTTTTTTGCAAAAACTCGACGAGTTTTTGCTGCGAGTTAAAGTCGGAAAAACTCGCAGAGCTCAAAAACTCGGTGAGTTTTGGCAACTCGCCGAGTACTCTGCGAGTGTGCCATCTATGGGTTACTACTGTCATCATTGTGCAATTGGGTCTCTAGGATCTGATTGCAAGTGACTAGAGTGTGTATCCTTGTAGTCGGGTCCTAAAGACTCGATTGCAAGTATTGATCTTGCAAAGGAAAGATGTGGGAATGAGAGTATGCAAGTCGGGTCTTAAGACTCGACCTACATGTGGAGTTGCAATCATAGGTACTTGCAATGCAGGTCTAGAGATCCAATCTCAAATAGAGAACAACAAAACTCGTGTAATTTGTCAAGAAAAACAAGCTACTAGCTTGGAATCGGGTTTGGGAAGGCAATTTGCAAGTGACTTTATTTCCATGTAAAACGAACTTTACTTGTAATCAAGTCGAGGAACCCGATTGCAAGTGCATAAATACTTTACATAAAAAACAAGTTAACTTGTAATCGGGTTTCTAAGACCCGATTACAAGTAAAGACAAGTGACTTGCAATTTGAATAAAAAGTCCCCACTTGCAGAGAGGAACTCAAAACCCGATTTTGAACAAAAAGCTAAGAAAACGGAAAACAAAGGCTGACAAAACTTGGACAAAGATGACAAACACGCCCACTAATGATTTGGCATTAACAAATACGAGTTTTAAACCTCGTAAAAAGTGCCTTAGAGAAGAAAACTTCGAATTTTTAGTAAAAATTTGTAGGGGTTGTCTATTTTTGAAGATTCAAAAATTGAGACAACATTTCACACACCACAAACAGTAATAGTCTGCAGATAAGTTTGTATAATCTCAATATTGTCAGCAATCATTTAATGACCTGCTCATATAACCTTAAAAAGAACTCATTAGAAGAGATATATCATTGTTTTCTTGATTCTGAACTTGTTCTTGATAAAATAGACTAAATCACAGATTGTATAGTTTGTTTAGTTTATCATAACAAAATCCATACTTACAGTACTGTGGCATATATACTTAGACTCAGTGCTTTTACATTTAAAGTGCCTTCACAGTCTGAACAATATCATATGAACTGGTCACAGACTTTTATTCTTTCATACACAAGCACAGTGTCTTCTTTATCACAAACTCATTGACTAATATACAGATTTGTAATAAACTCTTTTGCGTCTCAAGTGTTTTAACACAACTCGATTTCTCCAATAAGTTCTTCATACAAACTGATACATATATTGTGTTCTTATCAGTTGTATGGTTATCAATTAGTTTGAAAGTGGTTTGTAACTCTCCAGACAATTAAATTTTAATCATCGAACTAATTATTAATTCACTCCCTTTTGTTGTTTAAAAACAATGTAACCTATATTTTATTTATCAGATGCCAAACTGATTAAATACAGTTTCTAACTGAATTATATCTTTTCCAATAATAAAACCATTCGACTAGAATCTCTCCTTCAACCTGCTGACAGCAATATCATTAATCATTTTTATCACCAACACATCAAGCATACTTAGTGCAATACAAACTTTCACCAAAACGTTATCAGTCAATACACGTTTGAAAGAGCAGCATCATCTCACAACGTTCTCACAGGAGCCAACATTTGGTATGCAAACATTTTGTACATTTCTCAAATTTAATTCATCGTAAACTCATTTCATTTATTTATATTAAACTAATTTCATGAATTCTGATGATCATTTTCATGTCTCTGGTTAACAGATTGCTGCATAGGTCTATTTGACATCAATGACAAATCAATCTTTCTAACACCCTTGACCACCTCGATTGCCATGCTTCTTAGTTGCGGGTGCACCAGACATTTTATAGCTTTCATCATCTGCTTCGGACCCCCTGTGGTGCAGAGAAAGTTGTAGACAAAACGATCCAGGATCTCCAGATTATGTATGTGGGCCCTCTACAAGATCTTCTCCCCCAAGATGGTTCTGATAACATCCTCTTCCACGTCTTTGGAGAAGGAAAACACTTCCTTCAGTTGTTCCTCTATCATTTCCTACTTGCAATTGCACTCACAATCAGGGAGTGAAATATAGTCCTGCTTCTTTGAACTCGCTGAAGAACTAGCCATATTTGCCAGGGATGTCTCGCTGCCTCTCACACACCGCACCTTGTGCCTGTAAAGGTATTTGAGTCCATATTTATCTGTGTCCTTAATCCCAAACCAAGGTGATTTAAGGATTCAAATCGTCCTCTTCCTTATGTGTCATCAAGTATCACTGCAGACAATCCCATCCATATCATGGGATCGCAATGGAGGTGTCCTGCTCTCACAAACCAAAATTAGCAAACTAAAGTCCTACCCATACCTATGTATTATTTGATACGACTCACGGTTCATCTTGATCAATCACGTGATTAGATAGATAATCTACCTCTTTATTCGCTTCACAGAATATGTGCTTAATTGTGTAGTCCTCAATATCCTCCAGTAACGTTCAGATCCCTCCTAATGTAT
Source organism: Cryptomeria japonica (assembly GCF_030272615.1). NCBI lineage: Eukaryota > Viridiplantae > Streptophyta > Pinopsida > Cupressales > Cupressaceae > Cryptomeria > Cryptomeria japonica. The sequence goes on along the minus strand of NC_081410.1, from coordinate 372,036,604 downwards.
GTGTAGTTTTTAAGATTAGGAAAAATTATATTTTCTGTGCATTTCTCTCTATTTTTCATTATGATTTTTTTTTAAATCTAGGCTCAGGCGCCCTAAGTTCACCCCTCTATAGGAAACCAACAATCATATACCACAAATTTCTATCAAACAGACCTAGAACATACAAAGGCAAGGGAGTATTTGCAAGCCATATAAAAGGCATGCCCATTCTTAGACTTGACCATCCCAAGATCAAAATATAGTAATATTTCTTGCCTAAATACTAGTGAACCCCTTTGGGCTTGCAGCCCAATTTTCATATATGATCAGCTATGTTCCACAGCCTTTTCGAGACAGATGTGGTAGAGGATGTGTTTAGGGTACAGTAGTCCGAGGGCTATTTTTGGTAGACAACGAGGGACAACAATATATTTAACTGTCATTTTTTAATGTTATGAACAAAATATCATCTACAAACATTATTAAAAATTGTTTTCCCTCAGGGGACACATGGTCGTCACCAGGACGAATGAGGGATGTCTAAGATCTCCTTAGCCACCTTGGTTTCCTTGTTGTCCCCAATTTTAAGGACACATTCCAATACATTTCCGAATTTCCTCAATTGGGAAGGAGCGGGGATGGGAGGGGGCGCTAGGGGCCATCCCCTAATGTCCCCCTATCCCCAAAATGCCTCAAAGGATGAGAATAAGGGTTTGAGGGGTGGGGACCTGTCCTCATGTAACACGGATGATCAACTCTACCGTGTGCGGGGCACTGATGTGTACCCGATGAAGGTGGCAGCATCTCAACCTTTTGCCTAGCTGATATAATTTGTATTATTAAGCAACTATTTAAATAAAAAAGTCATGTATACTAAGTGGTTGGTTTGGATATAGGTTCAAGGCTCAAGGTTCAAGTACAGGACACTGCTAGTATTTTTTACCCCAAATTGGTATGTGTTGGATATAGCATTACAAAATAATTTAAAATAAAAAATTAAAATAGCTCAAAGTATACAAATTAGTTAGTGTGTTGTCAGCATTGTAAGTCTACATGTTCTTAAGAATAGGACAAATTAGTATATTTTTTTATGATTTTCTTTCTGTTTTCTCACTATGATTTTGTTTTAAATCTGCACCAAGGGGTCTTGTGTTCACTCTAATACAGGAACCTAGCATGGGTGTGCCCTAGATTTTTACTGAATGAACCCAGGTCAGGAAACATTTGGTAGCCGTGACTGTCTGTGTGTATGTGTATTTGTGTCAAATATTTATTAGGTAAACCCAACTACTCATTGAATAATACATCTAGCCCACTTGCATAAATTGGATTGATAAACTACTATATCTAACTTGCTAACTATATTAAATGCCTTTATCAATTCCTCCCTGCTTAGAGGAAATTATATTAAACTCTAATGGCAACAGACCTGCAATATTAAGTACAATTTACAAACAATAATTTAAGTGCTTATCAATGTTGATGTCTGTAAATCAAAGATTTGCTGATTTATAAATTCCAGCAAGCTTGCAGGCACAGTGGCACCTATAAAAGACCATGCAGTCAACAAGAACGATTCATGGAAATTTAAGGAAATAGTATAGGGAGGAAAGAAAAAGAAATTCTTACTTTGGTACTTCAAAATATTTATGACTAGCAAAACTAATGAAAATTCCACCAATCCTCACTTCATTCATTTGACCAAAAAAACATTTTGTTTTACATTAGCACTCATCTGCTTAAATAGAACTCACGTCAAGATGATTGCCTCTCACAATTTAGAGTTATCATTACACTTCATCCAGTCAACCTGGCACTTGACATGTGCCACTGAAGACCTATTGATGAATCAACTATCTTAATTGAAAATTGACTCATAACAAACACAACTGAGCCAATGAATTAGATTCAAACTCAAACACTGAGTAGATGTCCCCTTAAAATTATCACCAGCGATGATAAAGGAGTGCTTCAGGATGTAACTGTGTAGTAGTTTATTTGCATAAAAAACTACAAAACAGTTACATCCAGAAGCACTCTCTCTCACTATCATGCACTAGAAATATTATGTCTATCACTAGTAATTATTCTAAGTCGATATCATCCTTAATTGTCATCAGTTTTATTTGAGTTATCATAGCTGACTGTAATTGTAACTTTTTACAAGAGGTTGTACTACTTATAGATAATACTAAAATCCATGCACCTTAAAAATTGCATTTTAACTCAGATACATCAATAACTTATTCCATAGACAACAAAGCATACCAAGAAGTACAAAAGAATATAAGATGAAGAGGATCAGTTTGGAGAAAATAAACTAATAATTTCTCCTTAATTTCTACATGAGATTTGGGAACTTGTTTGGAAAAGCTGACTCAAAGAACAACTTGATTTCCTTACTGACTGACAAGGTGTGTAGTGGTTTTCCAATTGCCATTGGTGTAAGATTTAACAGTGGTTAAAGTATCTTCAACCAGCAGTTCTCAAAAATCAGGAATGTTAACCATAGGGTTAGCGATAGAAGCTTCCTCCATTTGAGCTTTCTATTACTGGCAATATCATGACTGCAAACTGAGCTTTCTAATATTATTTTTTGTATATCCTGTATCACTCTCTAAATTTACAAATTCCCTTCATTTCATATCTCATATGGAAATAAAGGTATCACGTCACTCATTTTCCATCTTCATAAAGACATCTAAGGAAATAGATGATTGAAGAATGGCTCGAGTATAAATACTATACACATCAAAAATCAAACAAAAATTAAAAAATCTCAACACCTTTAATTGTTTTGAGGCAAGTACTCCCGAGGGTTTCTTCCCAGTGGCAGTTAAATGAAGTAAGACAAAAAGCAAATCAATACCAGTAGAGTGACTATGCACATACAAATGTTGCAAGTATATCAAATGGTTTAAGATGGCCTTTTCAAAAACCTAAAACTCGTAGAAACTCCAAAAATCTATTGATGAGGTCCGGCCTCTTCCTTTGCATCCAAGCCATCATGTCACCTAAAAACTCAGCAAGGAGTTATCAAACCAAATTCAACACCTCCAAAATCCAAATCAGGCTTTAGGATAAATGTGAACCCCTCAATCAGGTCCCAAACTATATCATCTATGTCCATGTCACACTAAAAAATATCATTGTCAGGAGCAACTGTCTAAAGAAATTAAAAATGAAGGAGCAAAATCAACCTTCTTAAACAAAAATAAATAAAATACTTCTATACCTCTAGTATTTTGCTGCGATTCTTTATTTTGGTGGCTGTGTCGATGATTTTTACACCTGAATGAGCTATAAATGCAATAAACTGCTGAAAGTATTCACTAGATGCTATAAGTAGTTTGGTTGACATTTTGTAGAGTATCTATGGTAATTTTATCTTTGAAAAGTATTAAAATGTCCTCCGCAATGTTTCCCAGGCCATGTTGAGAAACCAGACCTAGCAATAATGCAATATATTTATAATTATAACCTTCCCATAATTTTAACATAGGAATTATTGATCCGCCAAAAGAACGATAACAGCAACAGATTCTCAGACATAACTGCAAGAAGATGACAAAAAATTTATGTGCCATGAAGAAAGGGTAATCAGATTGATTAAAAATTTAAAAAGTTTTTACCTATTACATTAAACTCAATTTAAGATTTGGATCTTAGTGAAAAATATAGACCAGAAAGGGCAATTGCCAGATAAGCTAAAACTCAAAAAAATAACTACCAGTTGTAAAGGTTGTCATCTATAAACATGCAGCATGAACCGTTGTTTCTTGTAAAACCAGAGACAAATGTTTAATGAAATCAAAATCAACCACCACCTTTTGCATAGAAGATTGTCAATCTCAGTTTCCACACCAAATTCGTCAAAAATTAAATTCTTTCCTGAATATAGCTCAACTCTGCTGACAAGACTAGGAGCAAACTCTTGCAAATAACTAGTTACCTGCAAATGACATTTCCACTTTAAAAACCAAAAATGTCTTCCTATATAAATCTCAAATTGCTAGGACATATTGTTTTAGCATATGAAGGAAAATGGTAATAACATAATTAATAATTCAATATAAAACTAAATAAAACAATCATTGTACCTCATGGTAGGTATGTGGAGAATCAACTACCATTCTTTCGACCTGGTAAGAGAACTAGACTTAGAAGTTCCATGTGTAACAGAACCTTACATAGGGACATTAACAAATTAACTTTGTAATACTGCAATTCAGATTCTATAATAACCTTTTAAGGTCAGGCCAAGCAAATCAGAAATTTTACCTCTTCATTAAAATGATTTTGTACAACAGAAAGTATTTGGCCCATAGCCCTATGTAAAATCACTGGAACTGCACCTTCAACACCCTCTTTTGCAGCTAGGCTTGCAGATTTTGCACATGTGACTATCTCTTTCCAGGTTTCCATCAAACCTATGAAATCTTTTTGAAGTTCCTCATAAGAGTGACCAGCAGCAACGGTCCGCACAATCAAACCACAGTCAAAAGGCTTCAGTGTCTGGGCAATCTGTATTAACCTTTTGCGTTCAAGTCCTGTTATCTTTAGAGAAACTGCAGCTCTGTTCTTTCCTGGTAATAGTGCCTGAAATCAGATAAAAAACTACACACAATATAAGACATTGATGGAAACCTTATGGACAAAACAACATGCCCACCATTTTCTATTTTAGAAAAAATTATTTGTACCTTCTTTAATGTGTTATGTCCTAACAACCGAAAAATTCAATATGATTACTCTCCCTCCTCAGAGTAGAACTGCAGTTCAACTTATTTTTGTCAGAAAGCTAAACTTTATCTTACCATTTGCTAGTTGAAAATCAATAGATCATCGTCCCAAGACAAACTCCATTTAAATTCACAACTTGGGAGCTTTTGGAATACCTCTCAATATCAATATAGGAAATAAGGCAAATCGACAAATTATATATGTTCAAAATTCAAAATATTTGTTATTAAGTTTGCTAGTTGAATCAATATATTATTCATGAAAATATTTTTCAAATAATTGATGGTTGCTGATAAAATCGAGAGACTGAGCAGTATTGTAATATTCATGCAAGGGAAAACTATTTACAAAGGGATTGTCGGTTAAAGCAAAGAACTACCCAAAACTGCTTCTATTATTAACATTAATAATATGGTGTATTATTGTTATTAATAATTATGATGAGAAATATTTTATATTTATTTATTTAGCAATTCCCCCATTATTACATCATTTTCTCAAGACTACAAGTCAACAAACTCTGCAAAGATTTTGAATTTTACAGAAGCAAGAGATTTGATGAAAATATTTGCACACTGCTCTTGAGTGAAATTATATTGGAGCTGAATATTCTGGTGTTGCACATGCTAGCAAATGTAATGGCACCGAACCTCGATGCGTTTAGTGCATTCATGAAAAACAAGATCACAAACAAGTTTCAACTCTCCTTGATTGTTGCAAAACAAAACTACAGGTTGTTTCTAAGGTACACTCATTCTTGTATAGATGCAACATAAGTCGTAACCATATTGTTTCACAAATAGCTACAGTTATTCACGATTTTTTGCTTCTATGGTAGAGCAAGCAATAGTGGTTGGCTTTTTGTTGGAGTAAATGGGTGACTCCACAACACACCCAAGATCCCTAAAAGACCAAAACAACTTCCACAAGAGAGAATGGCAAGAATGGATTGCTTCAACAATGCATTGACTAAATATTAATAATGGACATACTAAATGTTCATGAGAAGCCTTGCTTATGAAGGCAAGATGATGAGGAAGGATGACAACTACCCTCGATAAAAAAAACTAAATGCATGCTGCAAATATTAAATGCCTAGATTACTAAAAGATAATAATGAGAAATGACCCCATTATAAGGAACTTCTAAAAATCACACCTAGGATATAAGGATAATAACATGATCTTAAGTAAACTTAACATGTCAATAGGTTCCCACTAATGACTAGATAGAAAAATAACCTCATTCACACTTATAACCCCCCCTTAATGGCAACTTAGAGAGAACATTATTATGCAATATGGGTACCAGCAACAAAACCATTTTAGGTACCCATGTATAATGCAAATGCAATGCAATCTCTCACAAATGGAGAAAAGGAGAAAACTCAATGGGAAAAAAACTCCTCTCTAAAAGAGAGAAAAGAAACAACAAATGATGATGCATGGAGGACTCGATGATACCTCTTAAAGGCTACATACATCATGTATATATAATCAATGATCCCTCCATAGGAAGGTAAAAGAGAGACATACGATTACCCCCATAACGAACAATGTCTTGTAGAAATGGTCAAGGCTTGAAGACAAAACATAGTTCTATGCCTACGAACAACATTTCTCCCCTTGCAAAGAAGATAAACAAAGTACAAATGCAGAAATGTTTCCCATTCTAGATAAGAATTGGTATGAAGTGGAATCCAAATGTAGGATGATGTTTATGAAAATTGCTTATGTGTTGTCAAGTCCTTGGATAAGGAAGATGCCACAAACCAATCAAGTACATGACCAATCACAACAGAAGGTGGCAAACAAGGAACCAATGGAAACTGATTTTGAACAAGCTCCAAAGACAAAAATGAAGCGACAACAGTTGTGTCATGGTTGTCATCAAATAGGAGAGATAAACCCTCAAATTGGTTTTCCATATCTAAATATGAAATTCCACAAACAATAGTTGAAAAACATGGACTCGGCAATGACTCAATTGACCCAAAATTTTAAAAATTCGGCAATCATCCAAAAACTCAGGAAAAAATCAACAATAACTCAAACAAATTTATTGAACATTTTAAAATACAAACAATTTTAAAAATATTCTTCAGAAAAACACATGTTACTAAATTTGTCCAGCATGTTACTAATTTCCATCATATATAAATCAAAATTAGAGTTTAATGCATATCATAGACACAAAACAAGTTCAACACTAAATGAGTTACAATGCCACTTCCACTAGAAGTTCCCCCATGCAAAGATTTTTTTTGCAAGTTGTATAATAATAGCGTTTGATGGGGGGTTTGGGGGCAACACCAAAACGAGGTTGAGGGTAGCACCCTGTGGAGAGAGAGAGAGAGAGAGAGAGAGAGAGAGAGAGAGAGAGAGAGAGAGAGAGAGGGATAGAGGAAGCCTGATAGAGAGAGAGATAGGTCTAGAGTTCAAGGGAGATAAAGAGAGTGAGATAGAGAGCGAGACAATGTTGATAGGAGCCTGCTGATTACCAAAATTTGACTGTCTAAAATTTATAAGATCTAAAATCTAGAATTCACATTATAACTCCTAGAGATCTAAAACTACTCTCAAACATCTTGCCAATATATAAATTAAATATAACTTAGAAGTATAAGTCACATTTCATAATAAGATCTTCTAAAATCTAGAATTCGCATTATAACTCCTAGAGATCTAAAACTACTCTCAAACATCCTACCAATATATACATTAAATATAACTTAGAAGTATAAGTCACATTTCATAACACACTTAAATGTTGTATTTCATGTATATATTCCTAATGGGAGACCGAGTTTAACTTGAAGACAAACATGAAGAGTTAGAAACATTTCTTCTCCACCACCAACGAAAATCGTGTTTTCTTTACTACAAGCACGAAAAACTAAAATACATGAATTTCGACAAGTTCTCCAAGGAAAATCACAATTCTTGCATTTACTCACAATTTTTTCAAGCAAAAATGCCAAAGTTTACAATAACTCGTCGACAAGTTTTTGGTTGGTAAGTCGCCTATTAAATTGGCTAGTGAGTACTCACAAGTTTTGTGAATTTTTGTCAAGATTCGCAACCTTGCCACAAACAATGAATCAATGTCTATCAAATAGGAATCCCAATTAGGACGACAAATAGATACCTTTTGCAATGACTCACTAGTAGTACTCAATGAATCATCAATAAAAGATGAATGTGTGATCTCAACTGAAGTAGTAGGAGTTGCAAGAGAAGTCTCTAGATCGTCAAAATGCTCAAGTGTTGCATCATAATCAAACTCCTCTAAGGTATCATCATCAAAGGGAATATTGTCATAATCATCAAGTGAAATGAGGCAATCTAAAGAAAGATCATCTAGGAATGGAGGAGCAAGAGAACATCCAAAAAACTCCCAAATCTTGGTCCAAAGTGTGTGTTGACACTCAATTCCTCTAAACTTGGGGTAGGTTTCATGGAGGAGGCTTTTGCAGATACTCAACCAATCAACCCTATGATATAGTCATTCTTAATACCCCAAACAGCTTACTTCCATTGTGTCTTTGTCTCAGGAATGAGTACATAGAGATGAGGCATAGATTATACCATCTATAATGTGTTATAATGTTTTTTGCCCATGGCTCATAATTATCCTTAGTCAAAGTGACAACAAAAGGATGAGTTGCATAAAGCATGATTACATCAATGATACTCTTCCCACATAACAAATAGAGATAAAGTTATAAAGTCACTTTATACACAATGGGGCCATGACTCTCAATTTAAGTGATTTAAAAGTGAATTAAATGATTATGATTTATGGGGCCAAATATTAAAGTAATTTATAAAGTCAATGGGAGAACATAATATATCATTAAAAATGATATTAAGGTGCATTTATTATTTATGAGTATGAGCGACCAAGTTTGAAAAGTTATTATAAAGTTTTATTAAAACCCTAAAAGTGGATTTCAAAAGGGAATTAAAGGCATTTAAGAGTTGAGAGGATATAAAGGGTTTCAAAAGCAAATCAAACTCATTCTTGAAGATTATAAAACTTGTGCTTTTTGATATGAGAGTTATGTGTAGAACTATACAAGGGTTTCAGTCATTTCCAGCATTTGAGAACGAAAACTCTTCAGTGTTTGTGCAATTTTGGGGTTGTGAGATACCAGCTGAGATTATTGCCTAGTTGTGCACTTCATCTAGGAGTCCAATTTGTGCTAACAAGTGGAAGATTTCATCTAGGGTTTGAAGGATTGGAAGGTCTATCTACAACAGACCTGGAGATTCATATTGGCTGCCATTCTACATCAAGAAATCAAGCATTTAATTGGCAGATTATATACAGCTACAGCAGGGATGTGTTTTAATTGGCAGATTATATACATTGTACAGTGGAGACCATCATTTGCAGCAGGCATTTTACATACCAGGTTCTCTAATTTTTCTGTCATAAGTTCCGGGAATTGCATGCTATATCTTTGTAACTATTTGGCGTGAGAATAATCAATCAAAGACTTCATTATGATGCTGCCATATAATTTCTAGTTTGCATGCCAAGTGTTTGATAATTTGTCGAGTAGTTGTAGTTAATATTTTCAGTCACTTATATGCTTGTGAAAAGTCAAAAAAACAGCTGGCATACCATTTCTATGTCGTTGTTGGTCAATCTTGCATTGTTAGAAGCATTCAAAAACATCAATTGCAGCATACAAAACCAAAACAATACAAATAGAATCATCAATAAGCAAGTTCAGACCTTGTGTGCAAAGTGTTTGACAATATTCCTTGGAGTTGAAATCAGCAAAACAGGGTCAGATTACCAAGGGATACTACAATGGAAACAAAGGTTTTTGGGCCTTCTTAACACAATAGTGATCCCCTATTTGCCTCAAACTGCACCCAGCAACTACTCAATGCCAGAACACAACCCTCAAAAGAAGGAATCTTTAGATCTGGAGCACTAGTACCATATTGGAGTAAATACATGACTCCCTGGCACCTCCAAGAACCCTAAACAACCAAAACAACTTCCACAAGAGAGAATGGCAAGAATGGATTTCTTTATCAATGCAAGATTGATTTAATATTTATAATGGACATACTAAATGTACATGAGGAGCCTTGCTTATAAAGGCAAGGTGAAGAGTTTAGATGACAACTACCCTTGATATAGACATTAAATGCATGATGCAAATATTAAATGCCTAGATAACTAAAACTTGATAATAAGACATCACCCCATCATAAGGAACTTCTACAAATGACACCTAGGATATAAGGATAACTAACATGATCCTAAGTAAACTTAACATGTAAATAGGTTCCCACTAATGACTAGAAAGGAAATAATCTAATTCACACTAACAATCTTTACTCCCCTATGATATCATTCTAGATCCAAAAAGAAAAAAGAGGGTGGAGTAGACTTCCTATCATCCACAGAATCTGAATCTATGTATCATTGCAAACAAAAAAGTGTGCTCTATTTATAATCTAGGGCATGTTCCATTGTACCATGCATGTATCTAAAAACTCACTTTGTTGCCTTCTCGTCTGAAAAACATACGTTATTACATAAACCTTGAAAAATAACTCATAGCATAGTAGATATCTTGGCATTATGTAGATCAAATAAATGTGACTCACAATCAGCTAGCAACAAAGAGTAGCAGCCTCTGAGATGATGGATTATGTTTGGAAAATTGAATACTATTTCCCTTAGAGTTCAAATGGACGTGCAATCTTTATCTTTAAAATGTTCAAGAACATTTTATCCAAGTGGCACTAGATTTTGTGACGTTTTCATGCATCACCCATAGCAAATGTGGACTTCAAGTTTGCCTCCGTGCAAAACCTAAGTGGGGAAAAATATGAAAACTTGACTAAGTCAGGAATCAATCCCCTCACACCATATACAAGCACCCAAATGCATGAATTCATGCACAACATTGTGCACATACACCCCTCAAACCCGTTATATTTGTGCATGCACATACACCAGATGCACTTATGCAAGATCTTTGTGCAGTGAAACCCTCAAGGTGCACCCTAGCAAGATAGGGGTATGAAATTTGCTTAAGGAGTCAAACCCTCTCTTGAAACATACACAAAGTTATCTAGTTCAGCCTTCACTCAAATTCCAACCTACATTGTGCAAACAAACAATCAAGATCCGTACTCAAACTTGTGCACATCTACATGCTAAATGTGGTCCAAGGTGACTTAAAACATTTGCACCTGAATTGTGCACATGTGCCTCTACAATCTGACCTACCTTTGTGCAGGCTCAGGTCTATAATCCACTCATACACTTGTTCATATGCCCCCTTAAGATCTGACTTGAATTGTGCAAGTGTACACTCCAAATGTGCTCCACATTGTTCAATTATATGCCAAAATACAGCCCAAGCTCTTAACAAGGTCAGCTTCACACAACTTTTCTGCAAATACCAAGGATCTGTACCCTACACTGTGCATGTATACCTCTAAGGGCTAACCACTTTTGTGCGAACTCAGTTCCAATATCAACCATAGTTAATAAGGGTATGGGGAAGGTCAGCCATGTAGAATAATGCAAAACAAGATCCACATGAAGGATGAGTTGTCCTTGTGCAAGGGGGCGTATTAGTCACTGGTTTAAATACAAAGTAAATCAACTAGGGCTGACTTGAGTAATGATTTTGAATACATCACATATATATAAGAGCTCTCCACCCATTTCCATTCAAACGCAAGAAAATATTTTATTGCGAATCTGATCACAAGAAGAGCAGCAGTGCAAGTTCAAGGAGCAGAGCAGAGGTAAAAGTTCAAAGAGCAGACAAAAGGTTTACAACTTCTGATTTCTGAGTGTCATTTCTAGAATTTTAAATTCATTTTCAACATCACTAAAATGAGTAAAGAAGAAGTGATGTAACAACAATTCAACACATCTTCAAAGCAATTCAAATCAGACTTGTACTCCAAGAGCAGACAAAAGGTTTACAATTTCTGATTTCTGAGTGTCATTTCTAGAATTTTAAATTCATTTTCCACATCACTAAAACGAGTAAACAGGAAGTGATGTAACAACAATTCAACACATCTTCAAAGCAATTCAAGTCAGACTTGTACGCAATCAGATTACAAGGGCATAAGAGTAATCAAATCAGTTTGAGAAAACATACAAAGTTGTACAGCCAGGCACCTCCTCTGCACCCATAGGGGAAGAGGGACAATATGAAAATTGTCTAAGGCAGGTATTTGTGCTAGATTATCCTTAGATCCCAGTCAAGACAAGTTGTGCACAAATCAGTACACACACATCTCTAACTTGCGCTTTGCATTCAATTGTGCAAGTAGAGGTATCAAACACGCTATGTTGTGCAAGCATGTATGTATTTTACACTTAACTTGTGCAGTTGGACTTCTAAAACCTGCCTACATACAAGTCGTGTATATAAACCCATGAAATGCATTCATATGGAGCATTTAACAAGTTCAATGGGTTTGAAAGATTAGATATTGTTCATTCATCTATAAATGTTCTAATGTTAGGTATGTTTGTCTTGCAGGTCCAGTCTTGAAGATTCTGATTTGAAGAAGTGTGTAAAGGGGATGATCAAGACAAAATTACACAATGAAAGTGGATTTGGATTTCCTTTGGAAATCCAAAATCCAAAGGGGTAATGGCAGAAGGATCCACAGCAAGGAGAACTCATCAACACAAGGGAGTCCCCATGATGATGGAAAATTTCACTAAGCCAGAGAATTCAAGTCCAAATGAGGATCAATGCAAGGTTCAAAGTGCAAGTACACAACAAGAAGGAAAATTTCCAAACATGAAAATGAAATGCAAGAATGATAAAGGAAAGTGATAGTTTCAGAAGAGTTAATAAAAGTTAGAAACTTGATCAAGATGATGCAATTTGGGAATATCAATTATCACATCAAGCAATTGTAAATGTTGACTATCAAGAGATATGTATGCTAAGGTGGCTCACATTCATCATCAAGCTAATTAAATCATGACAAGTCAAGGCATACAAATGCATTGAACCTAATTCAACAACTACACATCCAAAAGGCACTCAATTCAATGTAACAACTCAAATTTCTCATTGGTCTGAATTCAAAGGGCATGTGTCCAAATGTTGTAAATTTATCATTGGTCAAAGAGGAGTTAGTTATAACTAACCCCAATTAGGATTTCATCATGTAATCTCGGCCATTGATTTCAAATCAATTCTGGCCCTTGGATTGTAATGGGAATCTCTATATAAAGGCTTTGCCTTTCATTTATAAAGGGTGAAAAAAGTTAGAAATTAGAACATAGTAGTAGCAATTAGAAGTAGAGTAGGACGAGGAAGCTAGAAATTGTTGCCAAGACCATGTTGAAATAAATACATGATTTTCATTGAAGAAATGGTGGATTCGTGTGTTGTGTTTCTACATTATGCATGGTTTTTTGTTACTTCTCAAAATTAATTAAAGTTCATTGGTCATGGTGGACGCCTATGAAGATATTGTGATGAATTCGTTGGTTCATACTTTTTGTAGTTTGTTGATTGTAAGCTACAATGTAAAGTTTGCCTGAACCACATTATTGTACTAAGTTCGATTGTGGATGGTTGTTCAAGTTGCGCCCTTGACATTGGGTATTTGGATGATGTGTTCGCAGTGTGAAAATCTTTCATTTCCTTATAAGATTGCATCAATTTTGTGAAGTTGTTGTCATCAGGACGAAGCAAAGCTTGGTTTGAAGGAGTTGTCTATCCAAGTATCGTCGATTGTCATCATTGTCCTTAGATGTAGATTAGATTTCTCTCAACCCTTTCCTTTTGTTGTTTCTTACATTTGGAGTTAGATTAGTTTGCAAGTTCCATTTACAATACAGAAAACGCAAGCCCCTTTGTGATACCAGCATTATCACATCAAAATCATTGAGTCTATCCAAAGTATAAAGCCAATTGTTCACATTAGAAACCTTGGGGAAATCTTATTTGATCATATCATTTAGCATATAAGGTTTTCTTGTTCAAGAGAGGATAGAATACTTAGCATTTTATTCTGTGTTCGAAGCATAAAAAATACATCAATAGAATTGGCGCTAGAAGGAGGGCTACGAACAAATTTTGGATCGTGAATGTGGAACCGAAATGAGCTTTCAAGTTGAATTCGAGATTTGCTAGATCTCTGTTATGTCAAAAATCCTTAAAAAGGTGAAAAATTTGAAAAAATCAAAAAAGATTTCTCAATGGATGGGCAACAATTTCATGATTCGTATGACCACTAGAGTGATCATCAAGTTGATATTCTTCATCTTTGGTGGACTTTGAATGCACAACTACATCCACAAAGCTTGTATGAATTTGCATTACTTGGAAAATATAATATCCACTAGACTAATGAACACAATGAGTTGCATTGTTTGACATTCTTGTCAAGAGTTTAGTTAGCACTACAAGGAAAAATCTTCTTTCAATATATCCCCAAGCCAAAGGTGTTCGTGGAACTTGACAATTTCAATGTTCCAGAAAGTAGTGACGCATTCGCAAGATTCAAAGGGTTGATTGAGAATCAATTGTGTTGATAATGAATTATGCCTAGAAAGTATATTGCCACCTTGTTAGTGCAGGATTCACAATGCACCCCATTCAGAGTTTACTTGTTGATTGTGTGAAGAAGCCATCAACCAAGTCAGGTGTCAATTTGGATTACCAGTGCTATCAGAGGAATGCATTACAAACAAAATTTGGAGTGCATGCCTTGTAGTTGAGGAGTATTAAAAAACAAAAAAAAGATACTACCACATCATCCAACAATGAAGGTAGTACAATTGAGCTTGACAGTCAATTTTTTATTGTGGAGAACAAATTCGCATACCTTGCACCAAAGAAAGGATGTGTTGAAGTGGAGAATGATCAAACTAAAGAAGTGACGACAAGTGAAAACTCATGTGTTGGATTAGCAATTAAGGAAGAACAAAATGATCCCAATCAATCTCAAGAAAAGGAAGAGATCCTTGAAGAGTATTCATTTGTGCAACAAATGGACATGTAAAATGAAGAATTACAAGTTATCATGAGTGAGTCCACGTATTAAGAACAATTTGAGGGGGTGGTGAAAGACATCATCGACATAATGTTATTTGAAGGAGCACTGAAAGCTCTCATGGAGGAAGTACAAAAGGAGTCACTGCCAAATATTTTCATATTGTAAAAATCCATCCAAATACCCAATGTTGGCGCTATCCAAATGAACATCCACAATCGAACTATTGCCACAATAAGGTTCAAACTAACCATGCAAAGTAATTTGCAATCAACAAACTATAAATGGTATGAACCAAGGAATTTATCAAATATCTTTGCATTTCACCATTAAAATCAATAAACTTTAACTAAATATTGAGAAGTAGAAACCATGCAAAATATTGAAACTCCATACAAATGTTCACCATATCTTCAATGAAAATTGTGTTTAGTCTCCGCAACAATTTCTAATCTCCTCCTCCTTAACAAATGAAAAGGCCAATCCTTTTATAGACTTCCAATTACAAATCAAGGGTCCAGATTGATCCTAATCAATGGCCAAGATTAAACAATAAAACCCTAAGGTGGGGGTAGGTATACCTACCACCACTTACATTTAATGCCATCCAATGAGAAAATTAAAAGTCTTTGAATACATATCCTTTTAGAGAAAGGACCAATGAGAAAAAGGTTGTAATATTGCATTTAATGCCTTCTACATGTTTGTTTTTTTCTCTTGAAGTCAAGTTCAATAAATCTAGACACAACAATCCTTGACTAGTTATTGGCAAAGTAGGTGGGATTTCTATCCTTAAAACCACCTCAGCTCTTTGTTTCAACTCCACTTCTATATCATCATAAAGAAGTCTCTACATCTCTAGCAATATCTCTTGATACTCAACAGCATCCAATCTTTTTGATTGATCGTGATGGTTCATTTCCCAAATTGCATCATCGTTATCAAATATAATAGAATTCCTTGTATCTCCACCGGATGAGTTTCTAAACTTTGATTAACTCCTCTAAAACTATATGTTCAAAAGCGAAAATTGTAGTTTCCTTAGCTTGCATGCTTCTCAAAGTGTTGTTCTTCAATTCAACTTAGCTTCCTCAAAATGCATTCCTTGTCATTTCTTTTGCATTTCTATCTTCATCTTTTGCCATCCTCCTTCTTGGATATCCTTGATTTTCTCATCCTTAGGGAATTTCTTGACTTCATATCATCTTACCTTCCAATTTTCTCCATCCACTTCTTCAATATCTTGGACCTTGACTTCCCTCATGTTGTTGAGATATCCTTTTCCATCATTCTTGTCATCTTCCTTGCATCACCTAAAAAGAGAGAAAGAATTGTTGGATTAAATTTGTATATCAAATCCTATGTCAAATTTGGAATTCCTTAAGTGAAATGCAAGAAATTTACGTTAAGAAAATGAAAGTTCAAAACCTTGGATTCCCAATTCATATTGAAGAACTTTTAAAAGAAATTACATGACAATCATGCTTCAAGGGAAAGTTGTGAAACAAATTTTATCCTAAAACAATATCAATAAATCACAAAAAAAATGCTTCACAAACCCTTCCAATAATTTGGAAATAACACTTTCAAACTTGGAATTTTCTAGAATGATGTTTCAAATATTTGGTGAGGAAATTCGCTCGGGTTTGCATGTGGATAACTGGTTTTTTCTTCACAAAAATAATCTCCTTTCAGCTTTTAACATCAACACTTCCTGGCAGCTAGTGAAAAATTAGATAGAAAAAAGAGCACGTGGATGAAACAAAACGTCAAATGGATGAGCAAGTGGGGTATTAGCATTAGTGAATGTCCAAATCACAATGGGGAAATAAAAAAGTATGTGCAAGGAAAATTCAAAGAAAGCATGTGGAAAGGGCCACTTGGGAGGAAAAAGGAATACTATGTCAAACATTTTAACCCTACATATGACCATACACAAAAGACCTACATAGGAATAGAAATAAAATGGAAAGCAAAAAGGCTAATCGCTCAGATAAGAACAAGTTCGCACCAACTTAGATGTGAGACCGGAAGATGGATGATACCTAAAGAGGAGTGGGCAGACAGAAGGTGTAGATATTGCACTCAAGAAGCGGTTGAAACAGAATGGCATTACATCATGGAATGTTCAGCTTACAAGAACATCCAAATCAATTATATTGAGACATTAAAAGGGAACAGCTTGGGTAATTTGTTCAAAGAAGAGAAGATAATAAGGGTTGCAGATTTTTTGGTCAAGATACACAGTAGAAGATCCAAGATGCAGAAAGAAAAGGAAATATAGGTGGGTCACATAGGCTGCTTGGCCTCGTGGACATGATTAAAAACATTCATTCATTCATTCATTCATTCCCTCTTTTTCATTCAATATTTGGCTTGGAGTTTGATTACCTTGCACAAATTTTGCACCTATCTCTCATAATTCGCTTCTTCTCTGCTGTAATTCGCTTTGAATTGTTTTGGATTTATGTAAAAATGATCAAACATTTCTCACCTGTATAGGCGCTTCATGTAACAATCTTATCCTCGGCAAGTGTCAGCCAAGTTTGCACTTTCCTTTTGCTTTTTAAATTTCAGTTTCAAATTCCAAATTGCCTCCACTTCAAGTCGGCCTCTTCACCCTTGGCATTTGCATTTTATTTCATCCATTTTTTCAAGAAATTCACCTCATTATTCCTAGCGGAAATTCCACCTTTTCTTGCATTTCTAGGCAAACCTTCAACATGATCAAGGATTGTTGGCCGGAAATTGAATGTGTGCATGGATTCCTAGCGGAAATCTAAGGTACTCATGGATTTTCCAACAAAATTCAATCTTTCGCAAGGAATTCCTAGAAGAATTCCACCTTAGTCTTGGATTCTTTGGTGAAAATTAGCCTTGCACGTGAATTTCCTAGTGGAGTTTTACCTTGGACGAGGATTTCCTAGTAGAAATCCACTTTAGTCATGGATTTTTCCTTACCTCAACCCTGGAATTTTTTAAGACTCAATTTTGGATTCATGGTTTTATTCATTTTGCTTGGAGATGCTCAATCTTGGATAACTTCCTTTCTTAATCAAGCACTTGGATTCACCATTCCATCCTTGACAACCTTCACCTCTCCTAATCAAATTTCATGTTTTGTCAACTAAACTTAGTGGATGTACCAACGTTTTCTCATGATTTTGGCTCTCCATTCCCAATTTAAAAGCCATTTATTCCTTAGATTTTAAACTCGGCATGTTTTATGCTTGGATTTACCATTCGTTCCCTACTAAAATTATGGATTCTCGTGTTTTCCTTAGGGATTGATTATTCATTCCTTATACTAGGCTTGGAATTCGTAAGTTGGATGGTGGATAGTTTATTCATTCTTGATCCTGGACTTAGAATTCCTGAGTCGACCTACCCATTCCTGACTTGAGAATATCCTTTCCTGACTAAGTAGTTGCACTCTAGGGTCATTCACTCAACAAGGATTTTGGGACTCTCATTGAGACTTAGGCAATTTTGACAAAGGAAAGGGAAATTGTTTCCTTATTCCAAGGGTTGTCCTAGCTCACTTTCGGATTGATAGGGAGCTTGCTACCTTCTCCCAACAGTTAGGAGACCAAAACTACTACCAAGCTAAGAAAAACAACTATGCTAACAAGCAAAAAGAAGGGGTCCCCATTTGCAATGGGGTATGTGTGTTTACAACACAACAGGATACTTAGCCAAGATTGTTTGCTTTATCTCCCCAAGCATACTGTCAAATGTCTCATACATCTCTCCAAGACTAGGAGAGTGTATCAACATATATAATGACATCTACAAAAGGTGAGATGAAAGAGAAAACATATCTGCAAAATCAAAATGCAAACAAAATGTTTAAAATATTAAAATCAGAAATTTAATATGAAAATCAGCAATCTAATATTTATTTTTTAATAAAATCATAAATTAAAAAATAAAATCAGCAACATCTTACCTCACAATGGACCACCATTTGTCATCAAGGATCTTTTGTTTGACAGATTTTCCTCGCGTAGAGCTTGAATTAGGCCATCTAACCCACTAAGGATTCACCACCAATAATTGTAGAAGCTCATACACTTCAAGCATCCTCTCAAACAAGCCAAAGAAAGTGGCATACCTATATTCATTAAAAATTTAAAAGCTATATAAGGCTCAATATAATTGGAATACAAATGTTTGACGTTTCAAAATTTTGATTTTCCAATGTTTCTATGTCTTGAACGTTTGAAACAAAATGAAATCGCATACCTGGTCTCAACGAGTTCGAGGTACTCCTTTGAAAATTATCTAAAGAAAGCGAGTGAGGTGTGGTAGTTGCAAATGAACACTTGAATGTCTCTAGCTTTTGCCACCACTTGCTTCCCAAAATCTATTTTCCCTATGTCTTTCAATGCATGAACACAACATGGGGTCCAAAAGATGTGCTTGTAAGCACCCTCCACCATCAAACCAGCTGATTTGCATAGACGAGCTGAATCAGTGATCACCTGTACAACATTAGCAGCCCCAACCTCCCCTATGGCATCTCTCAAAATGGTAAACTAGAAGTCTGCATCCTTACGCTTCCCTGAACAATCCACAACTTTGAGAAAATAAGAACCCACAGGGCATGTGACAATGATGTTGATGAGTGGTCGATGTCTAACATCAATCCACTCATCCATCACAACCGAGCAACCAAGCCTCATCCAGGTTAACCTCATATCCTTCATTAGAACATTAACCTTGCAATCTAGAAATATAGTCTATAGCTTATGATCTCCAGAGGGTATAAATGAAGGACCAATAGTGGCTACTATTGTCTTCATATTTGGATTTTCATAAATGTGACAACCCCTACAAACTTTTGCTCAAAATGTGTCGTTTTTGTCTCCAAGGCACGTTTTAATAGTGCAAAACTCACATTTGTTCGTATCAAATCATTGGGACGTATCTTTGCCATCATTGTCCAAGTTTTGGTGAGTTTTGGTATTCATTTTCCTAGCTTTTTGTTCAATTTCGGGTTTCAAAGCAGTCACTGCAGGTTGAAGATTTTACTCTTAAGGCACGATTCTCGAGGCAAAAATTTTGCTCCTTAGTGAATTAGACTAATCTTCGGTCCATCTTCGATTCACGTTTCAAATTTCATCGCGTTTCTAGTTCGTTTGTTATGTCTAACCTTCAATTTCGGGTTTTTTCTTCCTGACTGCGGGTGGGAAATTTTCCTTCTATTGCAGCTTAGGAGTTTTCTTCTGTTTTTGTGATGTAGGGAAATTTTAAAACAATTACAAGTGCACTTTATTTAAAACTTGTAACTTACTTTTTATTTACCCTTTCTTTTTATATCTTTTAAGTTGTAGGAACTTTTTGAACCAATTACAAGTGAATTTAAAATTATAAGTTTAATGAGAACTTGTAAGTTCTCATAAAAGTTCCTACTTTATGTTTCAAACTTGTAACACGGATTTTGTTTCCCTATTACAAGTCTTTATGTAACTTTATGTTTTATTTTTAAGTTGTAACGGGGATTTTATTTCCCTATTACAAGTTTTTTATGTTTTATTGTTGAAAGTTGTAATAGGGATTTTATTTCCCTATTACAAGTCTTTTTGTTCTTTCTTTTTATGCTTTTCTCTCCTAGAAACCCGAATTTGCACAAATGAAGGGGAAAGTAAGTCATTTTAAACTTGTAAAAGGGTTTTTAGAACCCGATTGCATCTTTGCGGGCTGCGTTTTTTGCTTGTAGTCGGATTTTAGAATCCCGACCTGCATTTTTCTCTCCAAGAAATGTTTTTTCTTCATTCCTTGTTTGAATCCGATTTGCAAGGGAGTGGGACGTTGAATGCCAAGAGGCATGGGAGATATTTACTCCTCCATTTGATGGTTAAAACCTCCACGTTTTGTCACGTTTTTGCCTCTCCATTCAATGTGGAGTGTTAGCCGTTTTTGGTGCCACGAGTTTCTTGCAAATCCTTTTTTCTTGATGCTTGGGATATCAACGTGCTTGCATTCTTTATCTATTTATTGATCATTTAAGTTCATCCCCAAGCTCATTTGTCTTTGCTTAGGGCATTTAGATCAAGGAAGATATCTATTTTCAGTTTTGTTCTTGCTTTCTTTTGTTGTTTTTAATTCCTTGATTGATCACGCTTTGTAAATATTTTGTTCTTGTTTGAATTCGGATTTTAGAATGTTCTTCCCAATTGATAAGTCATTTGCAATGCAAGTTGTGAATATGTATGATTTTCCCCTTTTCATTTTTCCCTATTTACTTGCAATCGGGATTTTAAAACCCGATTACAAGTGCAAGTTGTAATGTTGTCTTACTTGCAGTCAACCTTCCAGAACCCGAAATTGGTCCAAAATACACTCAAAAAACACTTGAAAATGAGTCTCTAAGGTCCAATTACAAGTGCAAACTTGTAGTTACCCATTACACATATAAAGTTGCATGTTTGTTCTCCATATTTGCAAGTAAATGCTCTTGTTTTTTCACACATGTAATGCAGTTTCAGAACCTGAAATTCACTTGTGAGCCCATTTTTGCATCAATTTATCCCTCCCTATGTCAATCATGTTTGCACACATGACCTACCAAATTAATAAATTAAGGCATGGGCCTTATTTTGCAAGCAGATTCCAAGATTGGAGGATGATACAAATAGAGAACAACATGACGGAGCCACGCAAGGATATGAATAAGTGATGTGAATGATTGAGAGCATAGAATGCTTTCAAGACAAAAATAGGCTTCTTACTTCAGCCTTGCAAAGAACTTCCCTCTTGAAAAGCCAGTAATACCCCAAGCAAGAAGATAAGATTGAAGTTTGTTGGCCAAGGACACAAAGATCATTAAGGATGCAAAATTCTCGTTCCAGTTCAAGATATCTTCACCGACCCAAAATACTTCAAGTTCTAGCATACTGAAGCGGCATGAAGATCATCACAAACAAAGGATGATGTAGTTGGATTCGTGTCTTTGGACACTTAGATTAATTATGCATTTGTAGTTTTGTTTTGACAAATTACATGTAAAAACAAATTTTGTAATTGCAAGTGTCACTTTTACTTGCACTTTTGTAAAATGTAATTACATGTAAGGCAACTACAAGTTGAGTTAAATTAGGACTGTAGTTGGAATAAGACATGGTGGTTGAGAGAATTTCTCAAGTTAGTTAGGATCCTCCCACCTATTTCTCAAGGCTCCTCTCCTATAAATACTTGAGGGGGTCTATTGTAATAGAGATCTTTTGGCAATGCAACAAAATTCTGCCAATTTGTATGTGCACTCTAAGACTTTGAGCTTAGATGTAAATCAGATTGCTTTCAATAAAATAGGCAAGTTGTGTTGAGACTTTGTGCCAATTCAAGTTGTTATGTGACGACATTTTCTAGAGATTGATTGTGAGTTTTGAGGTGTTATACAAGAGAGATTCAAGCTCAATCTTGTAGACTTTGAGCTGCTTATTGTGTTTGGAGTTTTAGATTGGTTTTAAGATCTAATACTGCAGACTTTGAGCTGCTTGTCACTATTAGAATATTTAATTATATTTTAGTCACCTATATTTAGTTCCTTGTTTAATGGTCATTTAGCTTTTTAGTTAATTAGCTTTTAAGCTTTATTTAGCATTTAGCTTTTTCTTTTTAGTTAATTAGCTTTTAAGCTTTATTTTGCGTCTAGCTTTTTAGTAGTTCACTTTAACGTTATGTTCTAATTATAGAACATCGTCTTGTAACCTCTATATATACGTGTGTATATCGTTCAATGTAATCATCCGATTATTGAATCATTCATTCAATTTATTTTTCATGGTATCAGAGTGGGTCGATGGGATTCTTTAAAGTTTGGCGAATTTTTTAATAAAAAATCATGGCCTTCTTTCTGGAATATTTTCCAGATTTTTTTTAATTGTTTTTAAAAAATAAAAAAAAATTTGCTTTTTTGGTGGCTTTTTTAGGGTTTCGAGGGTTTCTGGTTCGTGGGCGAATTTCTTTGTACTGGGCAATAGTTCATGTTTTTTTTAGCGTTCTGGAGATTTTCGGGCCTACAACCTAGAGTTTTTTTGCAGATTGAAAATTTTCCTAGGTTTTCTGCAATTTTCGACTAGGGTTTTGACCCTTCAGTTCAAGTCGAAATTTTATTTTGCTTGCAGATTCTTGATGGGTTTTTGGAGACCTCAACTGGGTCGTCGTCAAATTTTTCTGGGTGTATTGTTTTTTGTGCCTCGATTTTTGAGCCATCAGATCTGTATTCTAATTTTAGATTCTTGGTGGGTTTTTCGAGAGCTTTTCTGGGTTGATCTCAGATTTTTTTGGTTGCCTTGTTTTCCGTGCCTCAAATTTTGTGCCATCGAATTTGCCTTGGAATTTAAAAACAGTCAGCGATTTTTGCTAATTCTGTGGGCACTTTTTATGCTGTACATCCGACCTAGTGTTTCTGCCCTATTTTTTTTGCATTTTTTTGGGAAAAAAATCGTCAATATTTTTCATTTTTCTGTTTTTTTACAAAAAAAAAAATCAGAGAATTCTTCTCCAGGGTTTCAGATTTTTTGTGCAGTTGCTTCTATTGTGATTTTTGAATCAGATTCTTCTATCTCATTCTTTCATTAGGTTGACCTCGTTCAACCTCCATTTTTGTGATGGCATCTTTGACCAACATCATGTTGGAACACAAACATAAGTTCAACAGCTACCACAACACCTAGAAACAGTGCATGTTCACGATATCTGAATATCGTTACCTTTATCAAATTGATTTAGGCCAGACCTCGTCTTACAGGTCCTAGGGTTTTCACGATTTTTTTCTGAAAAATTGTCTGTCAGTTTTCTGATTTTTTCCACAAAAAATCATGGGAGGGTTTTCACGATTTTTTCCTCAAAAATTGTTCGCAGGTTTATAATTTTCCCTTAAAAATTATCTCATCTGTAATCCGCGATATTCGCGTAAGATTTTAGTTATCTGGGTTTTACCGTTTTTTCCACAAAAACAATGATTTGTAACCTCAGATTTCTTGGTTTTCCGATTTTCTCCTCAAAATCGTAAATTCTCTTTTCGAGGGTTCCTATTTCAGGGTTTGACGGTTTTTTCCTCAAAATCGTGCTTTGTTGCAGTTAGTTTGGGTCGCACCTGCCAGGGCGAACATCTGCAACCGTGGTATCTTGCAATCAGTTTTGGAGTTGATACTCTTCTGCAAAAGGGTTTGCCGATTTTCCTCAAAATCATGGTTTCAAGTTTCAGTTTGCTTACCTAATGTCAGGTTGGATGGATTTTGGTATTTCTTGGTCATTAACACTTTTCAGATCCAGGGAGGGTCTCCACCGCAGCAGAGTGTTCTTTTCATTTGTGATCAAAAGACCTGCAGTGTCTTCTGTAGGGTAGTTAGTAGATAGAATGACCATTAAGGGAGGGTATTAGAATATTTAATTATATTTTAGTCACCTATATTTAGTTCCTTGTTTAATGGTCATTTAGCTTTTTAGTTAATTAGCTTTTAAGCTTTATTTAGCACTTAGCTTTTTCTTTTTAGTTAATTAGCTTTTAAGCTTTATTTAGCGTTTAGCTTTTTAGTAGTTCACTTTAACCTTATGTTCTAATTATAGAACATCGTCTTGTAACCTCTATATATACGTGTGTATATCGTTCAATGTAATCATTCAATTATTGAATCATTCATTCAATTTATTTTTCACTCATGTCTGAAACGATTGTAGGACGCTCAAGCAAAGGGGTAACTTGCAGACTCTGTGATCCTTTTATTTTCTATGTTTGTGCATAAGAGGTACATCATGTGGTTAGACTTTGAGCTGCTACATATTGTGGTTAGTTACCAGAAAATCATCTACAAAGGTTGATAGGACAGTAGAAGTGTTGAAGACTTTGTGCTTTCATTTCTAATTTCTTGTCCCGGGGAAGTGACAGAGGTCTTTATGCTTTCATGGAAACTTTGCTTCCCTTTATGTTCCAAAAATCCTACAAAAAAGTCTCATTTCTGTATTTGTTGTTATCTATTTCCAATTGCTATTACTTTTCTATGAAGAGAAAAGAGTATAGTTTTTCTTGAAAGAAGAAGAAAGAATTTTGTCTCACCCATATTAGATTAGTTTAGTTTGTAGATAGGGGGAGCCTTCCCTAAATTAGTAAAGTATCATACTCACACACTGTGGCCGAAACCACAATTTTGCACATTCCCCAGGTGTACAAAATTTTTAACCAACAGCTACATCTCTAATCATTTGTTTGAAGTAAGTGGAACGGCCCACATGAAATCCGATCGCATTAGCAAAACATAATTTGGCAATGGAAGACTTAGTAGCTTCTCGTGCTTGCACATTAAACATAGCTTCAACTAATCCTCCCTTGTCACTACCACTCACCTTCCTCTTTCCCCTTGTGCCTATATTACTACTACAAATAGTGGATGATGTAGGCAAAGATGATTGTGCACACACAAAAGAAGGTGCCAACATTGCTTCCCCATTTCCGCCTCCATGTGCAATCTATGGCACTCTACCCTCTCCTCTTTTGTTAGTTCTAGACAAGCTTTAATTCCATGGCATGCAGTACCCAGAAAATGAGACTTTACCCTTGTGTAGCTTCCTCTAAAATCAGTGAAATAAGCATGGCAATCCCACACCCTACTCCCCATGCATTTTTTTGTTTTGGTCCTTAGCTATAACATATTGGAGAAGAGGTTTTTGTTGAAAGGGCTTTTTGCATATTTTTCCATAGTTGTTGAAGGGCACTTAAATAAGTTTGGTTGTTGTCCAATACTACCATCAAGTTAAAAACTTGCATTTCCACCTCCTATTTCTACTTTATTCTCACTACTACTATCACCCTCACTGCTGCTCTTTTTTATAATATTGAATGCAACCTTGAACTGGAAAATTGCAACAACAAAAAAAAAAAAACATTCCTGCTTCAAGCTTTGAAAAAAATTGGAAAAAAAAAAGGATGAAACTTACCTCTTTCAAGCTTCAAGCAAGATATTTGCCTTAAATTCAACCTCTTTTCCTTTTAATCTGCAGCTCCTCTTTCAATGGCTGCTTGCTTCAAACCCTCTTGCTGCTCCACTTTTTTCCGCTCATACAAATGATCAAATGATTCAAAATCTTTTGCCTAATGACTTTTAGGGTGAACTGGGAGGTAGGGGCCCACAAAACAATTATTAAAATGTTTTTTTTGCAAGTTATATGTGTTTTTTTTTAAAAGCCTCTTGATGTCAGGTATGTTTGACCATCCCTGACACGGTCAGAGGACATCCAAGACATCCCTGACCATCCCTAGGACAACCAAACGTCTCGGGAGATAGGGGACAGCATTTCCAAAAAAGGAGCCAACGTTTCTGAATATATGTAAAATAGGTGACGTCAGGGGAAAATCCCTTGGCCACCCCCGAGACATTCCCAATACGAGTATGGGGTTTTCAGGACCAGGGATGCATCCCTAGGTTTCGTAGCAAAATTCTCATGATATTCTTCCATGTTTTCAAATCCATGAAGAAGAAAAAAGAATATCAATCCCAAGGCTTTCTCATGTAGTTGTTTAATTTTTTTCCAATTATCGCTTCCTCTCTTTTCTTAGAAAACTTAAATAGCATCATATCATTTGCAAATTTCTGATGTGAGAGAGGATTTACTTCCTCAGTGACTACTATTCCTTCCAATTCACCCCTTTTACATATTTCCTACATGGGTATTTGTTGTGACCATTTCACACATCGCCCCATTGCAAATGGGGACCCCTGCTTTTTGCTTTCTAGGGTTTGTTCTTTAGGTCTTTTAGGGTTTTGTCTATTAGCCTTTTACTTTTGAGTGTCGCCAAGGGGATCACCTGGATAGCAGGTTCTGCTTAAGTGAGGTCAAGTTGATGAGTGATGAAGTCTGGAATGTCCTGATCCTGAAATTTGGCTAAGTCTAGAATGTCCTGATCCTGAAATTTGACTAAGTCTGCAAAACTAAAAATCCTCCAAAAACTAGATTTTGCAATATAGCTCCTGGAGGTCTGAAACCACTCTCAAACATCCTGAAAGTATATATGGAATATAACTTAAAGTATAAGAAAGATGTCTCTTATACTTAAATGTTATATTCAATAAAATTATCCTGACAGAGAGTCTAAAAATGTCAAATTTCGCTCCTGACCCTTCCAGAGGGTCCAGAGCGAAGATCTCCATAAGACATTCTAGTTTGACCCAAACTTAGAACCAACTCGTTCCCAGGCATCTTTGAGGGCAAAGCACTTGTTTGGATGGAAAAGTGTGAAAATGAAGTCAGGATTTTGGCCAAGATTAGGAATTTCGCTCCTGACCCTTCCAAAGGGTCCAGAGCGAAAATCCTTATACACCTCAATTTATCACTTATCAAGACCAAGTTCCTAGTTTCCAAGGCACGTGTGGAGATGTTTTTTAATGTTCTTGCCTTGAGAGGGAGTTGGATGATTTCAAAGATCAAGATTTTGCTTAAAAAGTGATTTTCGCTCCTGACCCTTCTAGAGGGTCCAGAGCGAAATTCATTATAAACTTCATTTGCCACCTTGTCTGAGCTTGAAACCTTGTTCCTAACTTGGAAAACCATCTAATTTTGCCTTGTGAAGTGGTTTGAAACTTGAAAACTGAGCAATTTGGCCTAGAATGAAGATTACACTCCTGACCCTTCCAGAGGATCCAGAGCGAAAATCTTATTTGAGCTAATTTTTCACTAATTTTGGCTAAATTGTGATATGCAGGGTCTCTTGGAGTGGAGATTGGACATCATTCAAAGATTTGGAAGCATGCAAAATGGTGAATTTTGGACAAGGAAGACAATTTCGCTCCTGACCCTTCCAGAGGGTCCTAAGCGAAATTTTGAATAGCTCTCATCTTGCAATGAAAAAAGTCAAGTTTTGGGCATAGATGAAACAAGGACAACTCCTTTTTGCCTCCTGAGGAAGTTTCAACTTGAAAAAATGAAGGATTTTGGTCAAAATAGTGAAAATCGCTCCTGACCCTTCCAAAGGGTCCAGAGCGAAATTCCTTAAAATCACCTTTTTCTTGCAAGGTCAAAGCAATTTTTTGGTTTTTTATGGCTTGAAGGAATGTGGGGAAGTATGTTTTGTCCTTTGAAGATAATTGGGATAGTCAAGAAGAAGCAACCAAGCCTAGAAAAGGAAATTCGCTCCTGACCCTTCCAGAGGGTCCAGGGCGAAAATCCTAAAACCTATCTTTTCCTCCAAAGTTTGAGCAAAGGCATGGGTTTAACACGACATTTGGATTGCCTTAGAGTGGAAATGGATTGCCATGAATGCAAGTTTTGAAGCCAAGGAAGAAATTCGCTCCTGACCCTTCCAGAGGGTCCAGGGCGAAATTTCTAAATTCTCCCTCTTTCTTGCAAATTTAAGACAAAATCTTGCTATTCATGATTTGGATGGGAGAGAGGCATGATGTTCTTTGCCTTAGAAGTGATTTGAAGTTAAAAGCATGAAGGAATATGTCTAAAACTCAAAATTCGCTTCTGACCCTTCCAGAGGGTCCAGGGCGAAAATTTGAAAAACCCCTATTTTCCCTTGCAGGAACAAGCCAAACTTGGGTGGAGTGAATAAGGAAGAGCATTGCCTAGCTAAGAGTGAAAGATTCAACAAAAGTTGATAAAGGAGTAAGCCCAAGGAGGAAAAATCGCTCCTGACCCTTCCAGAGGGTCTAGGGCAAAGTCATTAGGAAGCTTCATTAGGCCTTGATTAAACATTGATATTCCCCAATTTGCGCTAAATCCCCTAAATTAAAACATTTGGAAAGATTGAATTAAATGCGCATTAATTAAGGCATTTTTAATTTAATAAATTAATTTTTAGGCCTTGAAATAATTAAAAAATTTTACCTTGGAGGCACTAAAATTAATTTTTTAAAATTAAAAAAATACAAATGAGCGCTCAAAAAACATTATTTTGCCTTTATAGGCAAGTCGGCCACCTTTTCAAGTAAATTTTATTTGTTTTACCCCTTATTTGCCAAGTCGGCCTTGAAGGGAGTAGGGTGAGCGCTCTATATAATGGGGGAGTATTGCTTCAAGTTTCAAATCATTCATTCATCCCTTCTAAGTGCAAAATTGAGGAGCAATTTGAGGAGCGAAATCCAACAGATTGGAGGCGAAATTTTGCTAAGTGTTGGATGCTAAAGAAGGAGAAGCTCTTTTGGAGGCTAATGGAGGCATAATTCATCCAAAGGAAGACCACAATTCAACCCTTGTCCAGCAAAATCCAGTCTTCTTTCATCATTTTCCAAGGTTTCATAGTTAAGCATTCAAGGAGGAGGTATGAAGAATCATTTTTTTTAAGTTCTTATTCAAGACTTATTGTGATTTCATAGCAATTTTGTAAAGTCTAAGTCTTGAAAATCCAATTTCCATTCATAATTAATTTGAAAATGTATAATTCTTGATTTATCATGTCATTTCCAAATTAATATCTTAAGTTATACCCTTGAAAGGTCTTAAATTTCATGCTTTAAGGTATGATGCTCAAAGACTAACTTTAATCTTTTGTGTAGGCATCAAATGGTGACCCCGGAGTCGGAAGATCAACTACTTGGCGGACCCTCATCAAAGAAGATCAAGTCAGGACAAGGACGACCTCCGGCGGTCTAGCATCGACAAGGACGGCCTTCTTCGGTCAAGCATCATCAGGAATAACCTCTTCCAATCCAGCATTCCAAGGCGAGGTACATCATCATCTTGCACATCAAAGACAAAAGAAGTCAGAGCAAGGGATCGTTGAAGAAGCAGATAGTTTCAGATGAATTAATTAAAGCTAGCTTCTCAGCATCATCGAATTGGATATCTACCAAGTTGCAAGTATCAAACAAGGTGGCATCCCAGTCATCACTCCTCCAGTCGGGTTGGTCCACCTCAGCATGTCCAGGTTCAATGTACCTGACTCATTAAAGGTGGCACAAACTTCGATGTACCTACGCCATCTATCCATTGGTCAAATATTCCAGAGAAGACATGTGTCCAATTAATACAATTATTTCATTGGTCAGAATTGAGTTTGTTGTAACAAACCCTAATTAGGGTTTTCATTGTAGAATCTTGGCCATTGATCTCAAATTGATCTTAGCCATTGAATTGTATCAAGGGCACTATATAAGTCCCGACTCTTCATTTGAAAAGGCTAATAGAAAATAGTTAGTCAGTAGTTAGAAGGTGAACAGTTAGTTATTAGTGGATAGTCAGTTAATAGTATAGCAATTAGAGTAGAGTAGAGAGAGAAGGCAAAGATTGTTGCCAAGATGTTGTAAAAGACTTGTAAAACTTCATTGAAGAAATGGTGAAATTTATGGGTCGATTCAACAATTTGCATGGTCTCTATACTTCTCAGTTTTGATTTCATGTTTATTAGATGAGTGGAAGAAATGTGCTTGATTGATGTTGAAATTCGTATATCCATACTACTAGCAGTTTGTTGATTGCAGACTTGCCTTGTGTAGTCAACTAGAATCATTCAGCTTGAGCTTAACTTCGATTGTCGCTTCTTCATTGATATGCATCAGCCTGATGGTGTCTATGCCTGTAGTGATGATCTGAACATCATAAAGCTTTCCTCCGAAGATCGCACTAACCTTGTGGAGATGGTCCTGTGATGTCAAAACAAGACTTAGTTAGAATTTCATCAAAGATCAATCATTGCTCCTACATTTCTTAGTGTCAGAATTAGATGCTTTCTTCGACCTCGTCCTTTTTCCTTTTTTTCAAATCTAAGCCAGTGAAATCCTGTGATTCCAGCATATCAGACGTTTAGTCATCAAGTGTAAGTCCCCTTGTGATTCCAGCAAAATCACATCATACCACAGAGAGCTTATCCACAGGTAGAGATCCTACATACAAAGAACCTTGAAGTCATCCCGATTGATCCTTTTCGCGACATCTTCAGCATTCGGAGACTTTATTCAAGAGAGGATAAGGTACCTTTAGGTATTTTATTCTGTGTTCTCATGTGCATAAAAAACACATCAACAGTATTCCCGATTCATCTACCATGGGAATGAACAAAAAAGAGGAAATGGAATCTCCTTAATGAAGCCCTCTTCATGCCTCAAAGAAACCTTGCAAACTACCATTCACCAATATTGAATATCTTGGGCTGGCTATGAAGCCAAATATCCAATCCAACTATTGAATGCTAAAACCAAATTGTTCTGTTTCTTTCACAATTTCCAATCTACCCTATCATACACTTTCTTTATATCAAGATTTGAAATCATGCCACTTCTTTTACTAGTATATATTGAGTGAATTGCTTCTTGAGCTATAATCACTATTTTAGAATGGAGCACCTAGGCACAAAATCAGAACTTTTATATCTGGCAAAAGAACTTCCAACCTAATCGCAATTGTTTTGGATAGAATTTTGTAAGTTGTGTTACATAGAGAGATTGGTTTAAAATACTCAAAGGTGGTTGTCACTTCTCTTTTAGATCTTTCAAATGTGTACCTTTCTTTCTTGATTCTTCTACAGCTAACCAAACATCTTTGTCAACGGCATTCCAGCATTTGTGGAAGAAACTGGCTAGAAAGCCATCTATACCAGAAGCTTTGTCTGGGTGTAGTTGTGTAGCTACTACTTTTATTTCTTCCTTTAAACAGGGACCCATCAAGTACACGTTTTGATCCTTGTGAACCATTCTTGGTATGTTTTCCAGGATGTCTTTTTGGTGTTTCAAGTCCAGCCACTCTTAATTTATTTAAAAAAATTTGCATGTAGAGAACTGTTTCTTCCTTAATCTTCTTGTCCTCCATTAAAAGTTTCACATTTTTTGTTTTTATGCTTACAATTTTGTTCTAGCTGAACTATAGAAAAAAATATGTTTCTATCCCCATCCTTTAGCCAATTCTCTCTTGATTTTCATCTCAAAAAAATGTCTTCCATTACTAATATTTACACATTGTCCTATCAGATCTTTTTCTTTTATTATAACTTTCTTGGTCCACCCCTTTTTGAGTCGCCTCCTCACTGACACTCTCCAATTTGTCTTCTAATATTTTATTTTCCTCAAAGATATTTTCGAAATGCTCTCTATTCCATTTTTAAGACATACTATCAAATGTTGCAGCGTTTTAGTTGAAATGGACATTTTTTATCCTTAAAATTGTGCTTCCTCCCACCATTTTTCTATTTTGGTTGCAAATTTAAAATCTCTCATCAATATATATTCAACCTTAAAGGGGCATCTTTCAAGTTTTAGTTATGTTGGGAGGTTATATGATCCTAAGACTGGCAAGATACTACATTCAAAAAGAAAGGGGAAAGATGCCCATTCTCCACAACACTTGAATCTGTCTAACCTTTAGCAATATTACTGAAACCCAAACGCCTATTCATCGTATAAAGCCCAATTTTAGTCTTATATCCTGTAATTTGTTTTTCTGTGAAGTGTATGAAATCTAAATGAGGTTGATTTTTTTTTCCAAACTCAACCCTCTTATCCTCATCATTTAGAATTGCATTAAAGTCACCTGCGATAATCACAAATTCTCAAGGGTTGGAATTTATTAAGTTTGTTGTGTTTTCCCAAACATTTTTCTTTTTAAGTGTAGGCAATTGGTCCATATGCATTAATCAAGAAAAAATAATAATTAGTAAATCTACAAGATATTACTCACCAACCAATATTGATCCTAATTGATGACCTATTCACTAATAGAAAAGAGTCTCCAAAGTATAAACCAGCATTACCAGGAGACCCGTCTCCTACCCCTGGAGACACGTACCAGTACCGGAGACCCGTCTCCATTACCGGAGACGTCTCTGGAAACTTCTTGATGCATAAGGTTCTTTCTCCTGCCGTCTCCAAAGTCTCCCGACCAAAAAATGAAGTCTCCTCATAAAAACCTTGGGGCAAAATGCAGTAAAAAGGCAAAAAAAATATTAAAAAAAAAAGAGAAGCTTACAGCAAAGCGAAGTCGTAGGGAAATAACTAATAAGGAAATTGTTTCGCAGAAAGACAAAAATCCATGCAAATCCATGCAAAGTTATAGTGATCGGATCTATTGATAGCGTAGACTTTTTGAGAGGACTGATTTCCTATCATTGTAATAGTCTAAATAGAAATTGCCTTCACTATTTAGCAGACAATATTGAGTGTGCTCAACATCTATATTACCTTACTTTCACTAAACAATTTAGACCGGCTATTAACAGTATAAACAATTTTAATTTCAATTTTTGTTCAATTTTAAAGTTAATGTTAAACTTTACCATTGTTCCTGTTTCAAAGTTCTCTGTCATGATATGTTTTAGAAATTATTAAATTTTTATTTTTTTTAAATCGGCGTCTCCAAGTACCCCCCGTCTCCTATTTTTGAAAATTAGCCGTACCAGTACCGGTACCAGTCTCCGAAGTCTCCAAGTACCCCCGTCTCCTGGTAACCTTGGTATAAACAATACACCAAAGGCTCCATTTGCTCTAGAGATCACCAGGGTGCTAAATGCATCCAGTTCTTGGTGTTCAGTATTTGTTGTTTCGGTTCTACATTTTGGTTGTGGCTTTGTGGTATTTTCAATTTGTGAAGATTTTTAAAATTCCAATTGATTTGTGGTGTGGATATTTAAAAAATACAAAAAGAATATTCTGGTGTGTTTCTAGTTCTATGTTGAAAAATTCCAAACATTGATTTTCCGGTACATTAGTGTGAAGATGGGTTCGTAAGTTCCAATATTATATAATTTAATATTCCAAAGCATTTAATTTTTATCTAGAATTACAGTGACAAATATTTGGTTATTATTTATTTGTGACTTATATTGGCTCTAGGGCAGTAATGTGAAAATGTAACACTCTGGGAATAATTGCTCGAAAAAAGAAGCAATTGCATTAAGATACAATAATTCTAATTTTTGAAATAAAACAATGCATGGTACAATGCCAACAGATAACTAACAGATAGCCTCAATTACTTTCATCCTATATTTAATGTCAATTTCCACAGGATGGAATCAATACAGAAGAAACAGAGACTCTAAACCATCTTTTTTGCCTGCAAATTCCTCCTACTTTGCTGCTATCATATTGGTATGCAATGTAAGAAGGATAACTGTACTAAAATAGCCTGAAATGATCCTCACATATGAAACTTCAGTGCAACAGTTATCGGTCTTGAAATGTCTGTATCAAAGAAAGTAAATCATGTTTTCTTTTTAACCATGAGAAACTGTGATTAAATTTCAAGCTCCCAAAAGGAAAAATCAAATCAAAAAACTTTTTCTGTTTCTTGTACTTCCATAAATTATATCACAGAACAAATTATAATAAATATACCAAAAACAAGAGAACTTAAGTCAAATTCAACTGGAGGATTAAACAAAGGATCAATTAACTCTTACCCAAAATCTACTGTTGAGACAAGGAGACATAGTTACTCTAGGCCTCTTTTTCCCAAGGTCCTCTTTGATAACTTGAACTATGATCTTTGCTCCCTCTTTAATATGACTTGACTTATTTGGATTTCTTGCAAAATCTACAGAAGATGGACCAGAATATGATATACCCTTGTTTTGCAAATGTCTATTTGACTTTTTTCCCTTTCCAACACATAAATCCTCACTGCCATATTGTTTGACAACAGTTCCCTCCGTCTCATGTCCATTTTCACTCAAGTTGTCTCCAACTTCCACATTGGCACTCGAGAGATTATTTGTATCAATCTCAAATTTACTTAGCTCTCCCATATTATCTGAATCCTTCAGTCCTCCATCTAAGACTTCCTTCTTATGCTTGGTATGTTCATATGTTGTGGATATCTCATCTTCTTGAACTGCGCTTTCCAACAGCTCATGAAACTCTTCCTCTTCATCTTTTAAACCTGACTCGACCCCTGCATTATTACTTAAATCACCATCAGATGAACCTTCTTTTACATGCAAATCTAATGAAAGAAATGGAAAGGGTTCCTTTATGCTCAAAAATGCTAAACTTGTATCACCAATATCTACAAATGCAGCACCCATTCGGTGACAAATGGATCTAACCACACCAAGATATATGCTTCCAACTTGCACATTTGTTACTTCTGGTTCCAATAATATTTCCACCGGTTTCCCATCTTCCAGAATTGCAATTCTTTGAATGGTACATACTGAAGAATTAACAATTATTTCAGTTACAACATCCTTGTTAATAACAATCTTAACACCTTGTTTTTCTTGGGATTCAA
This sequence comes from Cryptomeria japonica, assembly GCF_030272615.1. Lineage (NCBI taxonomy): Eukaryota > Viridiplantae > Streptophyta > Pinopsida > Cupressales > Cupressaceae > Cryptomeria > Cryptomeria japonica. Next base: position 372,001,703 of record NC_081410.1, on the reverse strand, counting down.
TGGATTGTGCTCCATTCTCCAATTTCAACTCTCTCTGTAATCCTTCCTCAGGTTCTGCAACAGTAGCACATCCATCCATTCCAATTTCTACTGCTAAAATTTGGGACTCACTTCCCTTGCCTTCTTTAACTGCTCCAACTCCATCTAATTCAATCCCTAGCATTAAATTTCGGGACTCGCTTTCCTTGGCTTCTGGAACCACTACACCATCCAATCCGGTCCCTACAGTCAAATTTTGGGACTCATTTTCCTCTTTAAGAAGAATAAAACCAGCTGGAAGCCAAGACTCTTCTATAGGTTGATAGACTATTTTCTTGCCCTCCAGATTCTTGCAATGTTCTGGAACATCAGGATCCTTCCCTTCAAAAACTCCTTTTGGCAGCAACTCTGAATTGATTCCATCATGTTCTGTATGAACTTGAGTGCTAATGACTGGGCTTATAGGTTTTTCAGGTACATTATAAATATTTCCTGAAACGGTTCCAGATACAGCACTGACGAGTTGACAACTAATTTGTTGAGTAATGGCCTCAGAATATTCTGCAGATATGTCATCTACATTTGATGATTCAAGGCCAACAAAACCATTAGGTTGATCAGGAGCCCCAACATCTTCCCAAGAAGCTCCCAAAGACAGAACTGGAATATTTCCACAGGCTGTATCACACCAACAATCTTGAACCACAACAGTTTTCTTTGAAGTTCGAACTGATGAGCGCACCTTCAAACACAATGTGGGTCCAGGTCTCCATGTAATATCACCAGAAGGAACTTTATTTCTTTTCACGAAGTAGTTGTACTCTAAAATTGTACCACAGGCAACCTGCCAAACAGCCAACAGTTGTCAATGCTTATGTATCTTTAATGTTGCATATACAAAATTATTTGTAGAAAGTGAATTTAATGTTGAATCTAGCTAACACAAATTGAGAAATAATACTACGAGTCAACCTTTGACATGTTGAATTATGGTAAAAGATCTATTTCACTGAAATAGTATAACTGTATGATTGATGTTTGATAAGCCAAACATCAACCATCAAGAAACTTTCCTTCCTTGTTAGAATCTAAAAAAATTTCTTTATAATCCACTGCGAGCATTGAACCAGAAAATCAACACTGAAGAAGAACCAGGGATAACTGAATCGACCATTTTCACCAAATGACTAATTTTTAACAATTTCTTGGGGGACTAAACCTGCCTCTCAGAGAATTTTTTCTGCAAAATTAGAAATATTTCATAAAAGATGAGTTCATTGAATACTTTGAAAATATTCTTTTGTAATGAAGGTAGAAACATAACTAGGTAAATTACCAAATAGATTACCATATGTGTTTTATAAATATTTCACTCCTTAAAACTTTCCCCAAAAAAGAGCTCCTAACTTTTGACTAAATAAGTTAGTGACACTTTCAAATTTAATTATTATAATTTAGAATGTAATAAATATATAGGAAATTTTCTGTGACATATGTTCCTTTGATAGCCACTTTCAGTTTTAGATTTTTGAAAATCTTGATTTCAAACATAATAATACGTCCAATTTTCTGGGAAGGAACTGTGTCACTTTCCGATAGTTAATAAAATCAATTTGATGCAAACAAATTTAAGATTACTACCTGTAAATAGTCAAAACAACCATTCAAGTTATTCCCACTATAAAAAGAGATAAATTACGAAGCAAGAGAGAATTACTTGATGGTATCTAAGCAATGGTAGCCAATGATAGTCAGCATTGATTATGAATGATACAGTAAGAAAATAAGGCAGTTCTTAGCTAAGTACTCAAACTAATAATAAAAGATGGATGGAAAATGAACTGGAGTCATGTAGAAGGCATGTCAAAGTGATATACAATTGCCATTACATTAGTCTCGTCAACTTCAACAACCATGTTGCATTGCTGAAACTCCCAAACTTGTGGACAGTGTATCCTAAGGAAATTATACCACCGCAAGATAGCCAGAGCTCAAGTACTACAGGAAACAAGGAGCAAAAACAAAATCCACCTGATTTTGTTACTGCCTACCCGAACTGATCATAAATTATCAACTACCTATAATAGAATGTGATAAAAGAACAAGACAAGAAGCATGATTTAAAAATGGCAAGATGAGGGCTATCTTACCTTTTCAGCCCTCGGATCTGACCGGTTTGGGTCCGAGTTCAATCCTCACTAGGGACTGTCCAGGGTTTTTTCAAGCCCTACAAGTATGTATGAGACAAACCTTGGCTGACCCAAGGTAAATATAGATGAATTTCACACCCCACCAGTCCTGCCACAAAAAACCCGTCAAGATTTTTTTTTTATTCCAATTTGGCATTTGACTCTTACCATATGTCCAAAAACGGCTCCCCTAAACCTAAAAGTGTGGATTTCAAGATTGTTTTAAAGACATAAGCAAAGTCATTTCCCTTATTGTCAATGCAAAACAAAAATATAATTCATCCTTGCCGAACATTCATTCTTGCTTGCATTGCACAAATAGAGTTGAAGATTGATCAGTGAAGGTTGGAAAGTGGTTGGTTTGCTATTACTATGCATTTGCAAAAGCGCTTTGTTGCCAAGGAGATCCTTGAGGAAGATTTATGCAAAAGGAGGACCTTTTTTTTGAGTATTTTTGTATAAGTTTTCCCTCTTTTAAATTTCTTTTTTTAACAAATGAACTCATTTGTTTTGTTTTGAATTTCTTGCACATTCTTCTATGACTCTATAATACATGTTTAATTTTTTTAAATGATTTGAGTTGTGTGTGTGTGTGTGTGTGTATAGCTTGTTCATTAAACTTGTTGTCATGGGGATTACCATGGCAACCCATTCTAGCTAAATGGCCCAACCCTACTTCAAAACAGACACAAATTCTCCCTTTGGGAATATATTCATATTGTACAACAACTTTCAGGTGGTACAGATTATGTTTGGATCTACAACAGGTGTGATGTCAGGTATTCAAGCTTATACAATTAGGTGAGACCTACGTTACCCCAAGTTTCCGGGACGGGGGGACAGGGGAACGAGTTTTCGGGAAGGCAAATTTTTTTGCCAAATTTGGGGACGGGGGGCGGCAAAGGGGACGGCTATATAAAATATAGGGAAAATTTAAAATATATAGGAAAATTCTAAATGTTTATATGAAAACATGGATAAAGCATGCATCTATACATTATATTCATATGAAAACGTGGATATAGCATGTGTATGATACTATGAAAACATTTTAGAATGCAAACATCGAACATACAATAGTATCAATAGACTCAATACTCAATATGCACTCATAATTCAGAATTTCAATTCATTCACATTGTCAATATGCATATCATAATAGATATTAAAGAAATAACATACAAAATGCCCAAAGGATACACTGCTGCCATATTGTTTCATTGTCAATTGCGATATGGAAATGAAAATAGTACTAAGTAAATACTAAAAAGCAAAGTATAAAATTTATTATTTAATATTTTATTATTTGATGAATTTTCTATTTATAAATTTTAAAATTTATAATATGAATTAATTTAAAATTATAGATATTTGATATGAATTAATAAATTTAATGTTGCCTTTTAATTTTTGATAGAATTCAATAATAAAAAAATTGATAGTCGTTTTTTAAATTTTTTCAATATAGATGGCCCATGTTAGAAAAATATAGATAGTCGTATTTTCAATAATTTTTTATAACTATTTTGAAAAATTTGAATTGATAGAGGGCCCATGTTAGAAAAATTGAAAATACGACTTTTTTAATTTTTTTTAATATTTTTCCCTAGCCCTAGATGTGGGGGACGTCTAGCCGTCCCCAATCCGTCCCCACCCGTCCCCGGGACGTACGAACGTCCCCCACAGCTAGGGAAGTCGTCCCCCCGTTTCGGGAACATCCCCTCAAAATTCTGACAATTTGGGGACGGGGACGGGGGGGGGCGTTCCTTGGCCGTCCTCGGGACTGGGACGGGGGTTTTCAGGTAGGGGACGCGTCCCCGTGTTTCGTAGGGTGAGACCCCATTTGTGCCACATCCCTAGAAAAAATGGTGTACCCATTCTATAAGCACAAATCATAGCATATATTAATGAGTAGAATAAAGCAGATCAAGCAGTAGACCGCAAATCAAATCATCCTTTCTCAAAGAAAGAACTCGCAGAATGAAGCCCCCTTCATTGCCTTTTAATCTTCGATCTATAGAAAACCACCCATTTTTGGCCACACCTAAAGAATTTGCAGCCTTTACACATAAGAGATAAAATGGACCGTTGGAAGTGAAATTTTTTAATGTCTCAAGAGATTGTCGATCAATACATAGCAAGATGTCTCTATGCAAATGGATTGTATTCCAATGTTGTTCACTCACCATATTGGCAACAAATTGTGAAAACAATAAATCAAGCTCCAAAAGGGTACAAGGACTCGAGTTTTGAGAAAGTGGATAGCACCTTATTGCCAAAAAAAAAATGTGAATTTCATAAAAGAGTCATTGAATCCCATTACAGCTTTGTGGACTGAAACAAGGGAAACCATAATTTCCAATGGGCAGAAGAATGCAAGAAATCAGCCACTAAGCAATGTTATTGCAATGCCCCCCCAACGGGCAATTACTTTTGAGAGCAATAAATTGTGAAGGGGAGGTGAATGATGGTCCATTTATTACTAACAATCTCATATTAGCCATTGAGGAAGTAGGGCCTTGAGACATTGTTGAAATCAACACAGACCGCCAAAAATTTTAGAGCAGCTAGTTTATTGGATGAGGAGCCTTATTCACACATGTTTTGGACACCTTGTGCTATCCACTCCCTCAACCTTATGTGACAAAAAATTGGTTGAGGTCGGAGATCCAATGTTCATCACCAACCAAGGCATATCTAGAACATTCTCAAAATTGAAGATCCTAAAGGTAAGTGAAGTAATAAGATTTATATTCATAAATATGCCTCACTTTAGTAAAAAAACCTTAATTCTGTTTTTATTTAATTTTAGAAAATTTAATTTTTTTATTTTGATTTTCAAATAGTTTACTAAGAACCATTTTGCCTCCAACACAATTGTCTTGAGACGACTTGCAAGGGTTCAAGAGGCACTTTCTAGCATGGTAATCAGCTCAAATTAGTTCATATGGAGGCAATCTAGCACTACAAGAGAAACAAATATTAAGAAAATGGTCCTAGATGACATTTGGTGGAATTGTGTTGAATACCTCCTCAATTTGCCAAAGCCCATATTAAGATCCATTTTACATATATCGATAGGCCTTGTTTGGAGGAGATATATGATGGCATCAACTCAACTATTGAGAAGATGAAAACCATCCTAAATGAAAAAAAGAAGATCCTCAAGAAACTTTCTTCAAACAACTACAAAAAACGAATGAAGAGAGATTGAACAAAATGACCACCCTACTACATCTTGCCTTGTGTTTTTTGGCTTGTTGTACACCAATTTCATCCCTTGGGGGTTTGTGAGAGTTTTTCCCTTGAAGTCTTGTTGGCCTAGATGGGTTAGGTTTTTGCCCAAATTGAAGAAGTTCTGAAATCATTGAAAATTAATGAGAGATTTCTAAGTTGGGGTATTGGGGTAGTTTGGCATCAACTCAATCATTGAAAATTAATGAGAGATTTCGTATCTTCATGGGATTCCCAACATTTCCACAAGTTCATTGAAATCTTGAAATTCTAGGATGGAATCGAATTTCCAAGATTCCTTGCAAATACTGTAATGAAGTGATGGCCAACATGTTGCATCAGGGCATTAATAGCATACCTTTTAACGGGCATAAAGCATTGTTTTATGTCATAATCACAACTTTGCATTTGAAATTTGAGCTATGAAGTGATTCCAACTTCCTAAGACAAGTCGTTGAGCAATTTTCAAGCCTTTAAGCTAGCTGAAGTTGCCACTTCCTTCACATTGAAACCCTAAACAGTCAGTGGTTTCATGCCCATAGATTGTTCATATTAAATTCTTACAATTTTGAGTTAAAATTGCAATTTTTCATGAGACTTTTGTGGTTGAAATGATTAATTATTAGCAAAATTTAGCATTTCATGCAAGAATTTAATTTTTCATGCACTTTTGAAATCCTTAGGATAATCTTTTGTGCATCCTACTATCTAGGGTTGTCAAAGAACTTCAATATGGTTGAGGTTTGTGCTACACAAAGAAATAACTATGGTCAACACCCTAGCCCCAAAACCATTACATTCGTGAGGAAAATCTATTCAACCGTGCTTAAAGTCCTTGAAATATGACAAACTTATCGTTCTTATTATCCATCATTGGGTTGAATTCCAAAAAATGAGACCATGATCAAAACTTTGAACTTCAATACAATTTGAAAGTGAAAAACCTTTCAGTCTTCTCGAAAATCTTTGCAAAAACCTTAAGTTCGTAAAATTTGTAGAACATTCAAGTTATCAGGGAATCCAATTCCCATGGAAACATCCACAACTTTGCAAAATCCACAATGAAGCTAAACCTCCATTACTTCCATGCAAACTATAGGTTTTCAAGAAATTTTGAAAATTCCTTGTCTTCATGGAATTTCCAATAAACCCTTGTCTTCATGGAAGTTCTGATTAGCTTCAAAGTAACATCAACTACGGAGATTCTTTATCCTTGTGGAATTATCAACAAACCTGAAAGTAGAATGAAATTCGGAAACTTGTTGTCTTCATGGAACTTTTGAAGAAAAGTTCAAAGGGTAAGCAAAAGGGAAATTGGGAAAAACATAGAACCGTGAAAAAATGCAAAGATCATTCAATATCCAAAAAAAGAGCTCCAAAAGTCCAAAAAGAAGATGAAGTTGAAAACTCAAGAGTATCCAAGGATTGGCCAAAAATCCAAAGACAGGTAAAATTTTCAAAATTCTGAGAACAGGCCAAATTTCAAAAAATACATAAAAAGGCCTCGATTTAATCAATCTAAAGGAAGCTTTTAAAATGTAACTTAATGGTGATTTTGCTCATGATGTGGACATGAAGTTATTGCAAATCTTTTAGAATATTGGAATTAAACTCTTATATAGTGGATTCTCAGAGAGTTTGTTTATTTTCTAAGTTCTCTACTAATTGCTTTGAATGTAACTTAGATTATTTCTACTTCCAAGATCACATGCACCCTATCAAAACTGAGAACTTATCAATGGTTGTGTCGCACCTTGCACACACACACCGTGCAAAACAAGAACCTTCTTTCTCCCTTCGTCTTTTGATTTTTGGTGTGTTACGTTTCTTTTTGGCTCGCCATTTTCCAATTTTGCCCCTTGGGGTTATGGGAGAGTTTTCTGCTTTCAAAATCAATAAATTGCCATGAGAGTTTTTTGTCAAGGGATTGTTCCTTTTTTGAGGAATTTCATTTGTCGCAGATTCCTTGTCTTCATGGAATTTCCGACATTTCCATCAACACCATAATGTTAGTTTTAGTGATCAGACTTAATAATAAAACTCAGAAGTAAACAATGCAAACGAAACACAAGACAACACAAACAATTATCCTGGGAAAACCTCCGTCTTGGAGGTGAAAAACCCAGCCAAATTTCTCAGATCTTATTTATCAACGATCAGTAGGTCTCTTTACAATTAGCTTCAGCACATTAAGTATTTAACACAGTAGTATTAGGTCAGCAAATAGAACAAGCATGTAACTTATCTGCAGTCCACAAATGGAGTTTCCTGATCACTGATAAATTGCACACCTGAAGGTATGTGTGCTGACCCTGCAAGATGGTTTGCTGACTTAGAGAAGAGGTTCGCTATGCCAAAGGAGTTCACTGATCACCAAATTGCAGACTTGAGGATATGTTTGCTGTGCCTAGGAAGGATTTTGCTGCCTCTGTTGTCTTTTAGATGAGCTTCACTACACCTGCAAATCATTCGCTGCCCTAGACAGACAGTCTGCTGACCTTGGATAGGGTTTGTTTACTTTCTCCGATAGTTCGCTGATGCTAGAAGGAGATTCGCTGATGCTAGGAGTATTTCAACTCATAAGTTCCCGAAAATTCCATGTGTGCCTTGAAATCCCAAAATTCCTTATGCACATCAAATTCCTAGAATCCTTACAAAATCTTAAGTTAACAATTTCAGCAGAAACTTCACACTGTCAGGGAATTCAGTTTCCTATGGAAAAATCCACAACTTTGCAAAATCCTCAATGAAGCTAAACTTCCATCCATCCACACAAATTTGAAGATTTTCAAGAACTTTGAAAATTCCTTGTCTTCATGGATTTTTTTATAATTCCCTGTCCTCATGAAAGTTTTGATTAACTTTGAAATAACATCGATTACAGAGATTCTTTATCTTTATGGAATTATCAATAAACCTAGAAGTGGGATGAACTTCAAAGATTACTTGTGTTCTAGGAATTTCCAATGAAATGGTCTAAAGAGCTAAGCAGAAAGAAAATCAGAGAAAAGATGAGACCATGGAAAAATCCAATGACTCTTCAAATTTCCGAAATCCATAATCACTACAAAATTTTGAAAAATCTATGAAAGGGCAAAGCCCCGAAATTCCAAGAGAGCTCCAAAACTCTAAAATTACATGAGAGCTCCACAGTTCAAAAAATCCAAGAAGAGCCCAAATATCCAAAATTCCAAGAGAACTCCAAAATTCTGAAAATCCAAGAGAGCTCCAAATATCTGAAATTCCAATAGAGCTCCAAAGGTCCGAAAATCCAAGAAGAGAAGAGCCCAAATCTCCGAAATTTCAGGCGAGCTCCAAAACTCTAAAATTCCAAGAGAGCTCCAAATCTTCAAAATTCCAAGAGAGTTCCAAAACTCTTTGGAATTTCAAAACTCTGAAATTCTAAGAGAGCTCCAAAGTTCCGAAAATCCAAGAGGAGCCCAAATGTCTAAAATTCCATGAAGAGCTCAAATCTCCAAAATTCCATGATGAGCTTAAATTCCCAAAAATCTAAGTGTGTTCAAATTCTGAAAATATATAAGACCTGGATTTAATCAATACAAAGGAAGATTTTAGTATGTGATTTGATAATGATTCTAACTCATGATGTAGACTTTAAGTTAGTGCAATTCTTTTATAATCTTGGAATTAATATCATTCATCTTTCCTTTTTTCAGATCAAAGGTAGCCTGACTGAGAACTTGTCAATGATTGCAAAGATGAAGTACAATATTAAGGAAATTTGCCTTCAACAATGATTCTATCACTCATGAGGATGATTGAGGACACTAATCTGGGGCGTGTTGACATTGAAGATTTTAAGGATTTCTAATAATAATACATGGTTTCAAGGAATCCAAGCTAGAGTGAGACAAAACTTTTTTTTAAAAATCTGCTGAGTTGGTATCCATGGAATACTGAATTAGAGCTACACCCACACCACCCAAGGATGATCTCAAACAATGTTATTTCCAAATTCCTAGGGTATGCTACAAAGGAGAAAAATGTTGGGCATATTGTGCTTGAAAATGATGTAATGTAATCTAGGAGCCTAGCTAATTTTAAATATAAAATTGCAATGCCTCGTTCCTATTTTATTGTTTTCCTCATGAAAATTTGTGCCAGAAAGTGCATTTATCTTTTTCCTCATGGGAATCCATGCAAGTTTTGTTCTTTTCTGGTTGTTGTAACAAATGGATTAAATATCCTAAACCGCCCTAGGATTTTTGGTGAATTTGAGCCCTTGAAAGGATTAAATCTCAGCCATCCCTTTGAAATGAAAAATATATAAAAGGACTTGGCTTCTCTCATTGTAATCACAAACTAGAAACTGTTGCCAAAATACTGCCAGATTTAATACAGAAATTTGTTGTTAAGTTTCAATGTTAGCATGGTTTCTTGCTTGTCAAAATTGTTTTAAGTTCAGTAGTATGAAGATTTAATGAACTTGAGATTGATACTTGATAAAGTTCTAGATTCATACCATTTGGTGCTTGTTGATTGTAAGTTTCAGTATTGGTTAGTCTGAACCCTTTATTTATGTACTGAATTTCAATCATTAGTTGTCTATTAATTTGCATTATTGGATGGTTTTAATGAATGACTTGTGGTCTGAAAATCTGAAGTATTCCTCTGAAGATTGAATCTATTTTGTTGAAGCTGTAATTTAACTAGTGAAGCAAAATATGATTAACATTTGGGAACTTATCTATTAGTAATAATAAATTTTCATTTAGGATTTTAGTTAGCTTTCTAAACCCTACTCTCTTGAACTTTGTTTGGGAATGAATTAAAGTAACTTGAAAAGCATCCAGTCTTGATGATAAATCTGATGAAATTGAAGTTCCAAATCCTAGGGTTTTCTGAGAAATCTTGCAGGAACAGAATTTCAGCTTATTAAGTAAGGCCCCTTGTGATACCAGCAAAATCACATACATTCACTGAGTTATATCTAAAGCAAAGTCAAGACCTCACTACCAAAACCTTGGGGTAATATAATTTGAGTCATCAAATAGGATTTCCTTTCAAGAGAGAATAGGATACCCAAAGGATTTTATTCTGTGTTGGAGAGTGCAAAAACACCAGTCAACAGGTTGCAAGGATGAAATATGATTTCAAAGGTATTCTTCAAAAATCAAAGATACCATCATGTTGTTTGGGACACCAACTATAATATTCCCCTATGGATATTTGTTCCAGATCTTTACCAAATGAACCACAGGAATTCTAACAAACCATTTGCATGCAAGTGATTTCTATCCATTCAATAACTTGCAACAAATTCCAATGTAAATCATATAATAACAGTTTAGAACAAAGACCTGAAAATTATATATGGTTATTGCCTTTAAATTTTCAGATGATTAACAACAGGAAAATATCCAATCGTAGCCACAGAACTTACAGTCGGATTAGATAACCAGCAACATGAATTTGGAGCACAAAGTGAGACACCTGAGTGATATCTCCAACAGACAATGGGTTTCCGTCCACTGCCTCCCAGCTCAAGGGTTTCCGTCCTCAAACCTGCTGAAAGCCAAAGCTTCCCAGAACTTTCCAAGAGAGAACAATAACCAAGCATAAAATCAAGCATAACAAAATGAGCCTCTCCATGATCTTAAATAGCACATCTTTGTGACTTTGCATATTCTCTACCTGTCTCTCGGAATTCTTTTCCCGTGTCTCTTTATTAACCCCTTTAAAATGACTTCATTAACTCTCACTAAGCTCCTAAAAGTCATTTTATTACTTTATTATATAATTAAATTAATTTGTCATTAAATATGACATAATTTGACAACTTAAATTTAAATTATTTAATAGACTTCTAATGTCCCAAAAAGGGGACATTGCAGCCTTCGGCACATTGACATGGAGGATTTCAAAGAAAGAATGTACAGACAAAATCTTTCTCAGTTAGCAAAAAAGATGGTCAAAAATGGGATTGCACAAGCAATGAGCTTCCCTCCATCTGTCCAATGCTATGAATTAGTGGTGAAATGTGCTAAGCACTATCTACATGGTCAAAGAAGAATAATTGCTCCAGATGGAAGAATTTTAACAAACTTCATAAAGGAGGCTATTGCAAAAGCCTTCAACATACTAGTTTACCCTGTCCTATGTTCAAAAGGATGAGGCCAAAAAGATATTTCATCAAGGACCTGACAAGTGCTTAGAGATTATTAATGCTCATTGGTTGGCCAAGTTGAGAGCCCATTATACCAAAATGCCTAAAACCCTTTACAAATCTGATTTTCATAATGAATATGGTCACCTTGTCACCTTTCTAAGCAGAATAATGGGCTGTCCTCGAGCTTCTACTTTTGAAGATTGAATATTCTATTATAAAGAGGAGATCCCTACAAGGAGCAAGATGATTCTTTGGGAAAGAATAATCAGTGACGACTTAGATGCCCAATTGAAAAGTTTGGAGAAAACTTGCATATTCACGATGACCTCATATGTCGTGTATATGCTAGCAAGGAATTTCAAATATAGAGGATTAACATGCCTTGGAGCAGATAGAAACTAAGAAGAACAATATAAAGTTTGAGTGTTATCCTCAGTTGCATCTTCACAACACTACTCATTCCAAAAGGGTAAATGATGCTTTCCTAATGTACATTACAAGAACTTTGCAAGAACGAACCTATAGAAGGTTATCCTTGGAGGCAATGGAATTGGTAAAGAAATATGTTTCATGGTATTAGATTAATATTTAGCACATCTTATATTAATGGTCAACAATGTAATTATAGGTTATTTAGATAGTTTCTAAATTAGTTTTTGTTATTCGATTGTTTCCTTAGGAAACATCTTTTGTGTAAATGCCTATATGTATTTGTACATTTTATTCTTTCAATAACATCGCATTTACCACTATAACGTGTGTGTTTTCGTAAGAACTCTTCACAGGCGTCTGTTTGTGAGCCCTTTCCATCTCTGTGTGGGTTGCTTTTGCCCACACACGAAGGGTTTCTACTCACGTTTGACGGATTCCTTCTGTGTGCAAAGGGGTTCTTTTTTACCTACGCAACTTCTTGAGATTTTCATGACCATGTCTGTTACTTTCATGTTTTTTGGCTACTTGAGGTTGTTTTTTAGGCCGTGATTTATTTCGCGATTTTCTGGTTTTCACGACCCATCTTTGGTCGTTTTCTGTGCGACGGATTTACTTCTTCTGCCCAAAAAAAAGATTTATGGGCGATTTTTTGCTCTACCCAATCTCTCTTCTCTCGATGCAGTCGTTTGCTGCAACAATTGCGTTGTCTACGCATTTTTTTTAGCCACATTTCTTTGCGTTTTCAGGCCGCGCAACCTCCGGTTTTTCTCTACACATGCCTTGGGTGTTTATGGTCATGATTTTGTTCCTACCTTTGCTCTAAGATCCGACTAGGGTTTTTGTGGTTCACAGCCTCTGTGAACTGTTGTTCCGCCCTAGGGTTTTAAAAACCACAGGTTTTGTTTAGGGGTTGCAAATTTCTACACAGATTTTAGTTCATCCCTCTAATTACTTGATCTAGGGTTTGACAACCTAGTTTTTTTCTATATTGGGATTCATGCCAGTAGACTTTTCTGTCTCGAGATTTGTGCTAGAATCTGCCTCTATTTTTTGTGCATTGGGAGTTGTGCCTCGAGTTTCATGCACTCAATTTTTTATCAAATTTTTGCATCTTCTATTTACCTCGTTTTGTGTGCCTCAAAAAGCAGAAAGATGGTGTCTTTGACCAACATTATGTTGGAAGGTAGTCAAAAGTTCAACAGCAAAAACTACAACAGCTGGAAACAATGAATGATGATCATTTTTTTATATCGCCGCCTTGATGGTCTCGTTCTGGGTACAGAAACTCGTCCTACAACAGCTAGACATGACCTGGACAAATTTGATGAGCGTAAATGGGAAGCCATGATGCTTATCAAACTCTTTGTTACTAATGATCAGCTGCCTCAAGTGTCATCCAACAAGACAGCTACAAAGATCTGGACTCATCTGAAGGATCTCCATGAAACATTAAATGAGAGTCGTGCGTTCTTTCTAAAGAACCAATTGTTCTCCATAATGATGTTTGAAAAGATGTCTCTACAGGGGCATCTCACGAACATCAAGAGCATTCGTGATCAATCAGAGGCAATTGGTTGAAAGATGGAGGAAGAAGACATGGTAGTCATCATTCTAAAAAGTCTACCAAAGTCTTATGAGCACTTTATTGAGACACTCAACATTACTTCAACTAATGTTGACTTGAAGTTTCCAAAGCTGTGCAACAAAAATCTATTGCAAAATCACTGGAAACAACAGTTTGGAAGCGGTGCTAATTCATCCTTCAAAGAGCAAGCCTTCTCTGCTAAATCATTTTCTAAGGATAAAGGGAAAAATCAATCCTCTCAACAAAAAGGCTTAGGTCAATCCCAAGACAGCTCCAAGAAAAAGAACATTCAGTGTAATTATTGCCACAAGTATGGTCACATGAAGAAACACTATAGGCAACACTTGGCTTCTGAACAAAAGCACGGAGGGTGTCAACCAAAAACAAATCTTGCCTGGCACACTGAGCAGAAGAAATTTGTCTTTTATGCCTGTATGGCTAAAAGAGCTGCAGATCATGTGAAGTCCTTTGCCTAGTATATTGATTTAGGTGCTTCTCGACACTTCACTCATCAGCATGACTGGTTTACAGGATATCAGCCTTTCACCGATTCTGTGATCTTTGGAGGAGGGGAAGAGAATAGTGTTGTCAGTAAGGGCAATGTGCCGATTCAGTCTGGTGGGAGGAATTTAATTTTCCTCATTGTATACCATGTTCCAGGTATGGAACTCAACCTTCTCTTTGTCAGTCAGATTATGAGACACTCTCTTCTACTTGATGTGTTGTTCCGTTCGCACAAGTGCAGTATTGTTGCTCGAGAGACTCGCACTACAATAGTTGTGGCCATTGAGGATCATGGTCTTTATAGACTTGTTGACACTGGCAATTCTCAGGAGCACGCCATGGCAGCCAAAAGTTCTTCCATCAGCAATCTCTGGCATCAGCGGTATGGGCATCTGAACATACACTATCTCCCTCAGCTACTTCGAGAGGATCTGGTTGTTGGTCTACTTGAGATTCAAAATCGGAATCATGGAGTTTGTGGAGCTTGTCAGGCTAGAAAGCAGCATTAGACTCCATTTACGAATGGTGATTCTTGACAAGCTTCTAAGGTATTGCAAATGCTTCATGCTGACATTTGTCGTCCGATGAACACTCCTTCAATTACTGGGTCCAATTATTTCTTGTAATTTGTTGATGATTTTAGCCGCAAAATGTGGGTGTATTTTCTTAAACAAATATCAAAGGTGTTTGGTATGTATCAGAAGTTTAAGGCCTTAATAGAAAAAGAGTCCGGTCAACAAATTATAACTCTTAGGTCAGACCATGGGGAGGAATTTTGTTCTTCTGATTTCTCCAACTTCTATACACATCATGGCATCAAGCATCAGCTGACCACACCTTACACCCCTCAGCAGAATGGTGTTGTTGAGTGGAGAAACTAGACAATAACTAAAATGGCTCAGTCTATGTTGGGACATAGAAGTGTTGCAAAGAATTTTTGGGCAAAAGCAGTCTACACTGTTGTCCATCTTCTAAATCAGTCTCCCACACAGGCCGTGAAGAAGAAGACTTCGGAGGAAGCCCGGTTTGGCAGGAAGCCCAAAATCAGCCACCTGAAAGTTTTTGGCTCAACAGCTTATGTTTGGATTCCAGATGCTAAGCTCACAAAGTTGGATTGTAAGAGTCAGAAAATCATGTTCACCGGGTACAATGATAATCACAAAGCTTACTAGTTGATTGATGTACACATTGATCATCTCATATTCAATCGAGATGTTTTTGATGAAGAAAGAAGGCCTTTTCAACTCTCTTCTCCTATTTTGAGCCCTGAGGATCAGCCTCTGAAGCCTAAGGATTAGAGTGTTTGTCTTCCCTTAGTTATACCTAATGGGAGGGATTCAACAAACTTTGACTTTGAAGTTGTGGAGTCTCGCCAGCATGCTGTTGCACCACCCGACTTTCTTCAAGAGAATCTTGAGCAACATCCTGATGACTTTGTTATTGACATTCTTGGTGATGTCGATCCACCTGTTTTAGATGTTGGTACTTCTACTCTCCAACCTAAGTGGTGGGCCAAGACTATTGGTGATCTTCATGATGATGAGGTCATTGAAGGTAGATCGTCTAGAAACAAGAGCAAGCAACAGAATACAAGTAATTTTGCACTCATGACCAACATTCACAGAGTTTATGAGCCTCAGATATATGCAGAGGCTAAAGGTATACCTGAGAGGAAACAAGTTATGGAAGCTGAACACCCTAGTCTTTTGAAAAACAACACTTGTGTGCTCTCTGATCTTCCACCTAGGAAGAATCCCATTGGCTGCAAATGGGTATATAAAGTTAAGTATAAGGCTGATGGAACCCTTGATAAGGTCAAGGCTCGGCTAGTTGCTAGAGGGTTGTAATGTCCCCTTCTCAGTGATGTGCATTCAGTGGTCCATTGGCCTATTCCGGAGATCCATAGGCTATTTGAAAAGGAGAATTAGGGTTGTGGAGTTTTGCACGAGTTTCTAGGGTTTGTCAGGAGGGAATTCTTCCGTTCTGCTTATGGTTTCGTTCTGGGTTTTCCATGAACTCCAAGGTGGCATAACATGCAGTTGACTCTTCGGTGAAGTGTGAACTTACTATTTTTAGTAAGTTAGGGTTTGGTTGTTTGGATGATGCACTTCTATTGAGCTTTCCAAGCTCTTTCTCTAGGTGCGAAGATCATGTTTTTCGGAGCAGGATTTCTTGACTTACAATTTTTAGTAAGTGGTATTGAGCATTTCTATTTTTAGCAGTCTTCGACAGGGTCCTGATCTAACGCAGTTCAGTGGTCTTCATTGCACAGCTTCATCCTTGTTTTTGATGATAATCAGTACTGGATTTATAAGTTTTTTAATTAAATATTATTTCCTTATCCTAAGGTTTAATATTTAATTATTTTATTACTGATTAATTGTGTTGTGGGCAACTTAGGGAAAAGGATAAATATCTGCCATTAATATTATTATTTTCCTAAGTCAGGTGGTGTTGACAATGATAAAACATTTCATGTTTGTATTATTTTAATGTTGCAAATTGTTCACCTAGGAAAAGTTCAAACTTTGCCTAGGGAGATGGGGAAAGTGGACACCATGTATAGTGGAGGACATGACATGAAATGAAATGAGTCTCAATTGATTTTGGGCGCCATTTGCATTTGAATTTCAAGGGAGAAATCTATAAATACAGGTGCTTGGCCTCTCATTTAGTATCTTGAGAATTTGATACCATTATGTTGTCGGTTTGATGATTGAAATCTGAGCTTCGAAGTGTGGCTTCCTAGCTATCTCAATTTCGTACTTGTGAGATAGTACCTAGCTATGTTCTTGTATCCTCAGAGCTGTTAGAGAATGTTTTGCAGAGTGTGGAGTGTTTTTGCATGGGTTTGGAGTGTTTTCTTGCTGCTGGTTGCGGAGTTGCTGAAACCATATTTCGCTCATACCTCTCGGCCAAGTGATTCTTTCATTCTGGGTACTGGCTCTATCAAGCGATATAGTTTACTATTTTATAGCTGCTAGTTTGGAGAGTTGGAATTTTAATTGCAAATCGTACCATCTAGCTAGGTCGTACTATTCCAGAGGTGCATTGGGATGCGTGCTACTGTTTTGAGGCGATTGGATTTCAGGTTTTGTGCTCTTGTATCATCGTCCAGGTTATATCTTTCATTCGCATTTGATCTAGTGTGTCTCCGACTTCGTTTGAATGAGTTATGATCATTTTGGTGTTGTCGGCTGAGACTAGTCATGCCTGTTTTGACTTCAAATTTTTGGTTTAGCAGTTGTGGCTTGATTTGAGTTAATTTGATAGTTGTTTATTGCTGTAATCTATATTGGATATCATCTTTAATCTTCTCATTCTATATTGTAAGGTTAAGTAGTAGTAGTACTAACTATTTCTGGATTGTAATCTTTCCAGCTGAAAAGTGGAAGAGGTTGGCTTGCCGCCTATATTTGATATTTATAGCTCAGTCCTCTCGCTGCATAAGCGGTTGAGTGATTTTTGTTGTAATGATCCTCCTGCTGCATAAGCGGTTGAGTTGAGCTTGTTTTCGGTGTTCAGTCCTCCCGATGAAATATTGCGGTAGAGTGATTCGTGTTTTGGAATGTTGTTCTCTTGGCTGGTTTACCACCAAGTTCCTTTGTTTACCCGCTCGATAAGTGGAAGGGGCTAGCTTGCTGCCCATTATTGTATTCAGTACTTCAGCAGTTTATTACTAACGATACCCTGCTACCGTATGCTCTCACCTTCCCAGTTTGGGCTCTCAGTGATCAAAAGGTGTAGGGTTCCTTCTTGCTGGTTTTGGATTTCTTCTTCTAACCCTAACGAATGTGGTTGTGTGTGTAATCTTGCTAAAAAAATAAAAAATTAAGGGGTATATTACAGTGGTATCAGAGCCACACATCCTGCCAGCCTGTGTGACAGAGGGGTTCCATGAGTGACAGAGATATCAGATATTACAACAAGGAACAAAGAAGGCAGTAGTATCAGATACCGTCAATGCCAGAGGAAGAGACCTTTTCAGAGGTCTTGAGAAACAAAGAGAAAGAGATTGATTCAGAATGAGGCAACAGTGGTTGTGGAAAAAATGGAAAAGAAGTTTGACACTATGATGGACATGATGTCCCAGATGATAACCACTTTTAGACAGAGTATTGGAGGAGGGCAAAGCCAAGATCCGAATCAAACTATGAGTGGAAATAATGCCAGCACTTCCAACAACTCCAGTGGTAATGGAAATGGCAGCAATAGTAGTGGAATGCATGTTGGATCGATGACAAGGCCATTGCAACCAGTTTTCCTTCCAAGGGAAACACTGCCTCCAGAAGTTGAAGTTCTTGTAGCTGAGGAGATCCGGGCCAGTTTCGTGGAGTATGCAACATTTCCCCAAGAGATTCGAAATGCCATGTCTCTTGACCAAGACATGAACCAGAAGAAGAAGAGGGAAGGAAGATATGATAATCGTTACTCTGCTCCAAGAGATTATCAACAAGCTCTTGGGAAGGTCACTCTAGCGCATTTTGATGGAAGTAGTAAAAGTACAGCTAGAGCGTGGGTGCAGAAGTTGGACAACTATTTGTCCCTGAGGCCTATGCTTGAAGAAGAAGCCATCAAGTTCGCCACCCTGCACTTGGATGGAGTTGGGCACGAATGGCGGTACCATGGGTTGGTCACCCTTGGTCATAGCTTGATAAACACCTATGTCGAGTTCACCAACAAGCTGATTGATAGGTTTGATTCTAAGGACCCGGAGGTGAAGTTTAGGGAGCTTGCTCAACTCAAACAGCAAGGCTCCTTGGACAACTACATAACTGAATTCCAAAACCTCTCAGTTATGGTCAGCAGCATCTCAGAGAAGAGGCTAGTTGTTCTTTTCACAGAAGGTCTTGAAGAGCCTTTGAAGGGGTGGGTTAAAGCTTTCGATCCGCCTACTTTGGTGGAAGCCATCAAAAAATCTAGAAGTATGAAGTTGGCTGCCCCAAGGAGTAAATTTCAGTCCAAGCCTTTTCCTTTCCGGAAGGATAAGAAGAAGTTTTCAAAACAAACCAAGAAGTTCCCTTCTCAAATGGATGATGAGCTCTGGAGGAAGAATCTTCGTTACTCTTGCAAAGAACCATGGGCCCCAGGACATCAATGTCGTGAGAAGGGCAATTTACATCAAATGGAGTGCTATTCTGCTGATGGATCAGATTCTGATATTTCCGAACAGCAGACTCAAATTGAGGACAACGAGTATGAAGAGGCTCCTGAAGGTCCTGAAAGTGAACTAGAAGATAGAGGAGTGGTTGCTCAACTCTCGAGCATTCACAAGAATGAGTCTTTTAGAGTTCAGGGAGTGATAGGAGAACATCGTGTCATTGCTCTCATTGACACTGGAGCGACTGGAAACAAATTAATAATAAAAGAAATTATTAATTTTTCGTGCAAAAGATTATTTTCACTGCTCTGATACCATATTACTGAGAAGTAATTGGTAAAAATTTAGTTGTACTAACAAATGATGAGGAAGATCATTATAAAGAATTACAACAACGACGTTTCTAAAAAGAAACAATCGTAAAAAATAGAAAGAAACTAAATTTACAATGTTTACATAGTTGACCATTAAATAATAATAAAGAATATTATTCTAATATAGACTTCATTAGGGGGACTTCAAAGTATGGAGCTATTTTTAATATTTAAAAGATTAATTTTTTGCCTCCAAAGTGGATGCCAAGACTGAAGGAAAAGAAAATAAAGTTTGATGTTATATTTTGAGAGTTGTAGGAAAAGTGGTTTTGGAGGGAAATGAATTCAAATTGAAAGAAGGTTGCACTAATTTCAGTGGTGAAAGACCCACCCTAGCTGGTTGGTTCTCACAGTTGCAGGTTTTCAATGTATTTGAATCTTTCAAGTGGATTTTTGGCTCGACAAGATGAAGTGCTTTACACTATTTTGATGTGGGTTTGTGGTCTTTGGTGTGAAGTGTGGTTTTCAGTTGTGTGGTGTGAATTTGAAGATTTTAGAATAGTTTTCTGAGTGCTGGTGTGAGTTTTCTGAATTTTAGAAATGAGTTCTTTCTGAGTAGCTGAAATCAAGTTAAGATAAATCTTTTGAAAGCTGAAGGTTATCAATCTAGGTATTGTTTCTATGAATTTATCATAGCTGGGCGACTTGTTTTGTGCATTTATTCGAAGTGTTTGGCAAAGAACCGATTTTCTAGGGCAAAATTGCCCCCTCAAGAAGGCCATAAAATCTGCAATCAGGGTCTGAAATCTGCAGTTTAAGGTGCCCTTGCATGGAACAATGGTTGGCAAAATAGAAGCTGTTTAGTGTTTATTGGCACTTGCATGTACACTTTCTTGAGGAGCTGGAGTGTGTTTACTGCTCTCAAAAAGGTCTGATTTTATTATGACAATGGCGGTGATGACAATAAGAAAGCCAAAGGAACCAGCTCCTAAAGAAACCTAAATCCTTAGGATTTGACCAGTCATAGGAAAGCACCAACAGAGCAATGGACACAAATTGGGATGTGTCTGCATTGCTTAGAGATATTTCTACATGGAATCCTGTCCATTCTTCATTGGGCAATGATCAATTTTGTCCATTCTACATTTTCAAATAGCAAAGATTGGTTAGAGATACTTCTACACTCAGGTCCAAGAGCTCCGTATTCATCAAAGCTAGCTGCAAAGCTATCTCCATTCTGATTTTGCTCTTCTTTCTCTAGTAGTTCTCTTTTATAAACTTTGGCTGGAAATGCCTAGATGTGGAACCAAACATGATTCTGTTAATTGCAGTAGCACTTCCTTCACCTGTAGGGGTTTGAACTGGACTTGGATTACTCAAATTCTACATTGTTTATGATAATTGTGCCATGAGATTCGTCATTGGTTGCTGGCCCTGGCTTATGTGGATGATAGCATTATACTAATTTTCTATTTTTGCTTCATATCTCAGAACCCTCTTTCTTCTTTCCCCCATTTCTACATTTAATTATTGACCCTGACTTTGCAACTTTCTTCATTCTCTCTGATAAAATCTCAGCTCTCTTTCGCTAGGCTGAATTTGAATTGTTAGCTCTTAACCTGCAAACTGGCAAGATCAAAGCTCTTATACCATTGCAATGTCCCTTTTTTAATTGTTTTGTAAACTTTGCGAAAAAAAATTCCAAATTGCTATCTATGCAACTCCATAATACATATGTGATACTGGTCAGCAGTAATTAAATGCCAATATTGATCAGTATCACTTGCATATCATGTTTATTATTATTGCAGCAAACTGTAATAAAAATGAATGTATACTTATAGCATAAAACATTTCTTCATTTATTGTTCAAACTTCAAACTACCAAAATAAATAGCAAATCCCAAGTCAGAAAATATGTATGCAACAGCAACTACTTCAAAATGTACAGCACCTCAAGTACAGCCTGTATGGAAAATAGTATAGCTGAATGATATGGTATTGTAGCCTCCCCGAAAGGTATGACAATCAGCAAAAAGGTACAGCAGGAATAACAAGATGCAGCCATAATGCCGCTTTACTTGGCTGCCTATGTGAGGTATTAAGACTTTACATATACTATATTATTTTCAGTTGTTTGGCCTGATATTGCAATTTAAAGACTGTAATATTTTGATGTCTGTTTAGCCCTTTAATTCTTACTTTAGTATTAAATAATACTTATTTACTGACAAACCTTGGCA
Organism: Cryptomeria japonica; assembly: GCF_030272615.1. NCBI lineage: Eukaryota > Viridiplantae > Streptophyta > Pinopsida > Cupressales > Cupressaceae > Cryptomeria > Cryptomeria japonica. The sequence goes on along the minus strand of NC_081410.1, from coordinate 371,979,992 downwards.
TAGACATGGCAAAGTTCAGTCCAGACTCCAGACAACTTGAACACTTCAATAAATGCTGGGTCACACATGGAAAAAGAAAGAAAGAAAGAAATTATTTTTCTTTTCTATCTGACTCACTTTTATATTGTTCTAGATCATGTTGTAAAGCCACTAATTTATCTTCTAAAACCATACATTCTTTAGATTTAGACAGAAATTTCATATGTATTTTCTCTTACCTTTTTTTACCTTCTTCAATTTCACTTTTTAACTTGATAATCGTCTAGTTTCCTTCAAGTTCTTTCTTTAGGACTTCAACTTCTTTCAATGCTGAAACCTTGTGCTGAGAATTCTTTTCTATCTCTCACAAAGCGAGGAAAGATACAAAAACCCAATGGGAAAAAACCCTCCCCCAAAAGAGAGATGAAGACTATACAAAGAACTCTCAAAGAAGCATGTGAGGAACAAAACCCCATGTGAGGAAAAAGTCCCCCCCATATGAGAAAAGAAGAGAAGCTAGGTACCCCCCCCCACTCAATGTAAAATCTGCACCAATGGTAGAAGCTCGAGAATGAATGAAGAAACTGCTCCATGAACGTCGAACAACATTCCTCCCGTTAAGAAGAAACAAAACCAAAGGTGTATCCATGAAGTCTCCCCAATCATGAAGGGAAGATGTAGGAAAAAAACTCATGATGAATGAAGTCTCTGAAAAGTGCTGAAGTGTCTCCATGTCGATGCTGAAGGTTACCCCCTCCAAAGGTGGTGAACGGCTCCACACTACTGAAAAAGGCACTCCAAGATCTAGTGGAGATGAATGTAGAACAAGTCCCAAAGACTCACATGTCTCCTCAAAGGATAAAGAGACCTCCTCCAACAGCTGTACATAAGAATCCACAATCATGTCAACCTCAAAAGAATGATCATGTAGAGAATGAACGAGAGGGTCAGAGTGTTCCCTTACAAAAACCGAAGAAGGATCATCTTCATCAAAGAGAAGATGAATATCATCAATGATGTCTCCCAAATCTGCAATGTAGGATTCCACAAACAAACCTGCAATGTCTGTCAAGTACTCATCCCATGAAACTGGAGCTGCAAGACAAGATATATCCTGCTGCACTAAATCACAAGAAGGCAAAACTGTCGCACTAGCTGCATCATCAGGTGCAATAGGTGATGTGACATCAATAGGAGGAGATGAAACACAAGGCTCAAGAACAGGGTCACATGTGAGAATCCCCAAGTTCAAGTACCCAAAGTTCTCTTCAAAATCTGAATCATCACAAGAAGTGTGATCATCATGTGTAGAATCATCATATGTAAAATCATCCTCATCAACAAAATCTGAAAAGGAATATAACCGAGATGCATGATCCACCACCCAAGTCGCAACGATAGCTCTAGTTTCCAAGTCTCTAATGAAAACCGACTTAGGTGTGAACTCCACAATTCTCTTAGTTGCCCCATGTGTGATTTGATAGATGGAAGAAGATCGTTTGTCAAATGGGGTACACACAACACATTATTGAAGAAGTTATCGCCAATGGCAATAGTTCCTTTCCCAATCACATCCATGTATGTATGATTCCCCATCAAAATCTGTGGGATGTGGCAAGGTTCAAATGAAGAGAACGTAGACTGCGAAGATGCCATATGATGAGACGCCCCTGAATCTAAAAGCCATCTCCCTAAATCATGACTTGTAGTAGCACAAAGAGCTTTTCCTTTTCTTGTCCCAAAAGAGTGAGTCTTCCCACTTGTTGAAGCCATGAATGCTTGCCCTTTCCCTTTTGATTGTGAGGAAGTGGAAGTTGATGAATCCTCCTTGTAGCCATTAGGCAAATCAAAGTTGTGCTTTTTGAGGATGTGTGTGAGCTCATCAATCTTCTTAGAATGGCAACGATGCTCCTCATGACCAAATTTTTTACAATAGGCACAAGTAGGTCTCTCCCTCTTTCGTGAATTGTCCTTCTTGGAAGAGGATGAATCTCCTTGTTGTGGAGAAGGTGTTGCTTTGTCCTTAGGCTTTGATTGCCATTTGTTCTTGTTTGAGTTGTCCTTTCCTTGATTTCCTTTGTTCCCTTGATTTGCCACTAATGCTTGAGACTTAGGAGCCTTAAGAATGCCCATGCTTATCAGCTTAGTTTGTTCCATCATCAACATTTCAGCGAAAGCATCAAATGTACGCATTGTGTAGCTTGAACCCATTGTCATCCTATGGGTTTGGAAACTAGAAACAAATGCTGCATATTCTTGTGGAAGTTTGCCCATCAAATTGAAGATCAATTGAATATCCTTCTTATCAATGCCACAATCTTTGAGTTGTGCCCTCAACTCTTTTGCCTTAGTGACATAATCTTGTATAGTATCAAAGTTCTTGGGATCTAACATGGTGAGAACACTATCAATCTGATATCCCCTAATCTCATCAACTTGTCCATACAAGTCTTGAAACTTTTCCCAAACATCCTTAATTAGAGTACATTTCTCAATATGAAAAATGAGATCCTTTGATACATACTTTCTTAAGGTACCAATTGCTATGATATTTTTAGTGAGCCAATCCAAGTAACCAACAAGATCAGCGGGAGCAACAATAGTTGCATCAATATAATGAGTTAGACCTTTTTCCATAAGTTTACTCCATGCATCAATTTTCCAAGTAGCCTAATTATGAGGAGTTAAGAGAGGAAACTTAGGAGAACCCATAGCAGCAGAAAAGGAAGGAATACAAGAGACACCCCCCCCCCCCAAATTCACTCAATCAAAGTACCCCCCAAAAAAAACTGATGATTTTGACACTTTATATGTAGTGCGTGTACAATAGGCCACTTGCAAACAATGGCAAGGTGGACTTCTGATTTTATTTTACAACAACCCCAATAGGCTAAGAACTACAATGCAAAAGACCAGCAAGATAGATCTATGCAATACAAGTGCCAAATTGGCCAAAAAAGACCATATACTGAAAATACAATTTCTACTCAAAATCACTGCAAAATGATAGCAGATTATGAAAGTAGACGAAAAATTATGCACTTTCAAAAAAAACGGCACCTAAAAAGGAGTTCGTATGAGCCCAAGCGGAGTCCCGAAAGTTGTAGAAACGGGGATTGGACAGGTACAGTCACCAAAAACTGAGATTTCTCAAAAATCTATCCATCAAAATCAGAAAATAATGCCACCACGAGAAAGTACACGAAAAAATTGCACCCAAAAAAGATCAAAAATGAGCAAGATATGGCCTTCCAAAGTTGAACTTCAAAATCGAAAAGCTCAATGAAAGGGCGCTAATAATTTTTTGAAAATTGATGATGTCAACAAAACATGAGCCTAAATTTGACAATCGTATGGCCGTCGCCAAAACTTCGCCTCCTTGCTTGCGTGGCGTCCGTACGGTATGGACTGCTAACGTGGCCGAGTCGAAGGATGGTACGTGTCGTACAGACTGCTGACGTGGCGGAATCAAAAGATGGCACATGTCGTACGGACTGCTGACGTGGTGGCCACATGAGTGATGTGTCTGATTACGTGGCAGTAGTGAGGCACCTGTGTGGCGGCCGCATGGAAGCCGTGTGGCAATGCGTTGGCGATGGGTCCCGACGAGGAAGCAGGCCTTCCGGAGGAACGTCGCTGGGAGAGCCAATGGACGGACAGTGCAGATCGACTGTCGACTGGAGACTCAGCGGCAGGAACCGAAGGGCCGGGAGGTGGCAGGGGCCCGTCAAGCAATGGTCGTCGGGACGGGAAGGCCAGCGGGGAGGATGGTCGGAAGTCGGGCCGGTGAAACTCTCAAGGTGGCGCGCGCAACTATGTTGGACGCCCAAAGAGTTGAGCAACGGAGTGGCCAGAAGGAGCAATGTCGGCGGGGGGATGTAGAACCGGGGTGGCGGGAGGTGAGCGGCGTCGGAGGTCGGGCGTGAGCAGCAGCGAGGGTCGTGCTGAGGTACGGTCCCTACAAATTTTGAAAGCGGCAGAGTACGGGATGGGGGGTGGTCATGGGACCCCCCCAAAAAAATATAATTTTTGATGTTTTTTATTTATTTATTTAACTTTTCTAATATTTTAAAAACTGCAAAATATGAAAATAAGATTTAAAGTATTTTCGCAGAAAATAAGTGAAAAAAAAATTATTTTTATTTTTTTCAAAAAATCCGTACTGTACAGCGCAAATTGGGCAAAAATTTTCCTCCAAGCCCAAAATTGACTTTTCACCAAATATAGGCGAATTTATAGTCAACATTTATGGGAACGGCCACTCGGATGCGATGGTGAGGTCGGATCTGGTCTAGGACGCCTCTAGAAGATGTTGCTCCTCAGATTTGCCTCTTAACGTCGCAATAATGCCTCTCAAAGATGAAACCATGTGAGATTTTGCCAAGATCAAGAGTTCAATGAAAAGTACAAAATATAGGACAAGAATAAATCGTACTCTCATCAATAGATAAATGATCAATCGTTATTACATACAATGCATATGACCCTGCATATATACACAAGGCTATATGGATATGTGAGCACACGAACATGACATGTGGCTCAATAAGAAACAAGGGTAGGTAGGGAATAGGTGTGGTAGGTAGTAGAAACAATATAATATTCCACATGAGGTGGATCACCCACCGAAGGTGGAATTATCACTTCACAATAAGTGGATATGATAGAGTAGTAACAAGATCACACCATAAAAGGTGGAAATTCCCCTACACACACTATCCCAATGTGGCACAAACACCCAAGTGTCTCATACCCAAATTACTATGAAATACATTATCCTAACTAAACTTAAGGTGTAATAATATCCAACATGAATAAATAATTACACCAACAATTTTTTATAATGTTTTTACGTTTTTTTGTAATCCGATTTTTTCCCAAGTTTCTCCCGATTTTTTCCCGATTTTTTGAAAAAATCTTATACTTTTGGTTTGTCAATTAATTCCCCACACGATTAATGCTTCTTGGTTATAAACTGCGGACATAAGCAATAATAAAGTTCATTGTGCCCTAATAAGTAGGATAGAAACCATGTTTGGATATAAACAAATCATCCAATCAGAACATATTGAAGGTAAGGATAGACACCATTTTTGTTGTATATTCAATCTAGTATTCTTTATCACCATTCATCATTAAACATCGTTCTGAAACTGCAGGTGCTTGTATCAACATAACTCATCCTCATGAAAAATGAGACTACAAATAAGAAAATCTTAAGAGATCTCAACCACCAAACAATATGCAGTCCAGAATACACATTGATACAACTGCTGATAAAAACAAAGAATAATTATCAATTCCGTAACTATCAAATCTGTGAGGAATTGTTATTGTATGATCTGTAGGCAATTACATCTCTGCATATCTCCTTTTGACATCAATGACAAATACAAATCTGTCTATTTGTTTAACAATGTCTAACAAGAAGTATATAACATCATAGGACGAAAGATGTGCTAACCTGTATTCTAGCTTGCCAAAGGTTAGTTTTTCCTTCAAATGGAGACATAGGAATAGCTAGCTCAGGATCCCACATTCCAAGAGAGATAACAGATCCACTGACATATAGTTGTTGGCCATCTTCTACTACTGCCTCTAGATTGAATATTATCTTTAAATTCTGTTTTCTAGCATTAGCACTCTGTATCCCTGCAAATTAGCAACAATAGCAATTTCAGCAAAATAAAATTTGAACTGAAATGATAATAAAATGTATGCATATATATACTCTAATCTTGCCCAAGTCGTACTTAAGGTACAACATACATTTCTCTCAAAGATTCAATTTCAACCAATATAGGTAATTATTATACAATGATGTTACCTGTACTCAGGATGCCCAGTGTAGCAACAGTACAAAGGTACACATCAATCCGAATATTCAACTCAGTTTCTCAAAGATTTCACCCTACACAGAATACTAAAGTCCACAATGCTGGAAAGAATGAGAGCATCCTCGAATAGAATCAAAGCATTTTTTGTTAGATTATAGAATCAAAGCATTTTTTGTTAGATTCTAACTGGTATGCACATCACAGAGTGATGCTCATATGCAAGTTTCTAGATTTTACAATTTCTAGGAAATTGACATCATTAGGATTTAGGGGTTGCACCAACCCAGTGTCTTCTATACATGGAAAGCAATCAATTGTTAGGCATAAAGTTGTGTTCTCTTCTCTTTCTCAATTACTTTCTGATGTCTCCCACTAAGAGTGACTTGATTTCATTTAGTATTTCAGCATCATTCTCAGCTACTTATATCTATTTCAAATCTGAAATTTTCAAGATTCATCTCTAATGCTACTAAATGAAGATTTTTTCACTCATTCTGCCTATAACCTCCTATACTTTTTGATGTAAGTCAAGGATTTGTATTCTATTATAAGAAGAAAAATACTTACATTATGCTCCTCTCATGCTGCAAAGGGATCTGTAACAGACTGCTGTGAGCCTGTGACATATAAACTAATTTTGCAATTGCAGCAGTCTATTTAATATATCATTTTTATCAGTTGCTATGCTATGCTATGCTATGGTATTGATATTGGAAGAATCTGCTGATTAGTCATGCAATCTGCTATTGCACAATGATTGGATATTGTTAACCATTCCAAAAGTTATTAAGGTGGCAATTTGCGCAGCAATCCTGCAGTGCAAGAAAGGTATGATCAGGAAGAAAAAGGGATAGATAAATATTAAAAAATCAGAATAATTCCTGGTGAAAGTTTCAAGAATACTTTTTTGATCTGTGATCTAGAAGCAATGTATGGTAGGCAGCAATATTACTTTCTTCCGATCCAAGACAAGTTGAGAGTTTTTGTTTGAAGTAGACTTAGTGAATAAAATATAATAAGTTTGGAAATGGGAATTGTTGTGACGTTTTCACACGTCGCCCCATTGCAAATGGGGACCCCCTACTTTTTAGGCCCTCCCAGTCTTTTGGCTTGCGTTTTTGGGGTCTTTTTGCAGCAGTCCCGTCAGTCTCTCTAGTTTGCGAGTGTTCGGGGGTCAAACTGATTAAGTCTACTTTTCGTTTAAGCAGGTTTGGTAAAGTCTATGGCCAAAATGGAGAAGGCAAGGATAAGTGGACAAATTTCATGAATCCTTGGCCCATCAGAAAATCCGCCCAAATGTGGACTTGGGCGCCAAAATGGAAGAGGCAAGGATAAGTGGACAAATTTCATGAATCCTTGGCCCATGAGAAATTCTGCCCCAGGCCACAGCTGGGCGCCAAAATGAAGGAGGCATGGAGGATTCACAAATTTCATTGAATCCTCCACAAGTGCAAAATTGACCCTAACAAGGAGGAAGGCGCCAAACCAGGATTTCCATGGACAATTCACAAATCAATGAATTCCATCACCTATGCAGAAATTCCGTCCCAGGCCACAGTTGGGCGCCAAAATGAAGGAGGCATGGAGGATTCACAAATTTCATTGAATCCTCCACCAGTGCAAAATTGCGCCCTAACAAGGAGGAAGGCGCCAAACCAGGATTTCCATGGACAATTCACAAATCAATGAATTCCATCACCTATGCAAAAATTCTGTCCCAGGCCACAGCTAGGCGCCAAAATGAAGGAAGCATGGAGGATTCACAAATTTCAATGAATCCTCCACCAGTACAAAATTGCGCCCTAACAAGGAGGAAGGCGCCAAACCAGGATTTCCATGGACAATTCACAAATCAATGAATTCCATCACCTATGCAGAATTCCGCCCCAACCTTGTGGAGGGCATCAGAATGGAGAAGGCAAGGAGAAATGGATAAATTGTGAGAATTCACCACCTATGCAGAATTCCGCCCTAACACCTGGGAGGGTGCCAAAGAGCAAGAGCCATGGAGAAAGTGAAAAAATGAAAATTCCTTCCTCAGGGAAGAATTGCGCCCAAGAAGAAGAAATTCCAGGAAAGGTGAAAATTTGTCTCTGTGTCGGAAATTCCTTCCTTCAGGACAGAATTCCAAGAAAGCTAAAAAATTGACTAAGTGTTTGAAATTTCTTCCTTCAGGATATAGTTCTTGGAAATCATGAAAATTCCAGGAAAGGTGAAAATTTGGCTAAGTGTTGGAAATTCCTTCCTTCAGGACAGAATTCCAGGGACGGTGAAAAATTGACTAAGTGTTTGAAATTTCTTCCTTCAGGACATAGTTCTTGGAAATCATGAAAATTGGCTAAGGCATGAAGAATTTCCTTCCTCGGGGTAAGGAACAAATTTCTTTCGAAAGGAGAATTCCTTCACAACAAGAAATCACACCCAAGGATGAATTGAAGATAAAATTTCTAAGGCAAGGAAGGAATCAGGGATGAACTGAACAAGAAATTTCCCCCAGGAAAAGTTTTTAAAAATCCATTCTTGGGCATCAAATCACATGCAAATTTCAAATATTTCATAGCTTTGGATTCATAGGAGAATTATCTCCCTCCTACACTTAAAACCCTAATTTGTGGAAAATTCCTAAAAAATAGGAGATGGTGACAAGTGATGGAAAACCTTCTTCGAGCAAGGAAAGTTGAAGAGACTTCAGGAAAATTCTTCCTGAATCGAATTTTCCCTCTCCAACAATTCCAAATGTGCAGGAGCGGATATACAACGACGGGGTCCACTTGCATGGCGAGGATCTATTGAACACGTGGCAGTAGAGTGGCGCATTCACTGCCGGAATATTTGACCAAATGGCGACCCGATCATTGCATGTTGAATTTATGGCAGATTTTTTTTGCATGCAGCCGCCGCATGTGGAAATGATGGAGCATTTATGACATAATGGGGTGATTTTTGCATGGATGAATATTCAACATACGTTGGGCAAATTTGAAAGAGGTGGTGCATTTAATGCGCAATGGATGCTATTTTGGGTACTTTTGAATTAATTGTATATGGGCATGATGGGTTATTAATTGGAGATTCCCACCTTGTTGCATCATGTGTGGAGAATCTTTTGGGCAAACCCTAATTAGGGTTTTGCATGTAATCATGGCCTGAGGCCTATATAAAGTGGTGACCCCCTCATTTGTAAAGAGGAGGGAGCTTTGTATGAAATTGTTGCGATAAGTTTTTGAGAAAATAATAGTGAAACATTGTTCTCTGATGGTGTCCACTTCAATTATTTTTTCAAAGCTTGCATGGTTTCACCTTCCTCACTTAGATTAGAAATAGTAAAGTGCTTTGATTTCAATGGAGAATGTAATGGTCTCGGATGAATTTCCATGGTTCATACTTTTTGCATCTTGCTGATTGTATGTTGCAGTGTAAAGTTAGTCTGAGCCCCCTAAATTTGTGTTGAGTTCGATTGTGGATAGTCGTTTGGATTGCGCCGTTTTGGGGTATTCAAATGTACTTTCTCGATTTGAAAATCCTCTAGCATCCCCAGAAGATTGCACCGGTTCTTGCAAAGTTGTAGTTGATCTTGGCGAAGCAGAGCTTGGTTTGTTTGGAATTTGTCCACCAAAGCAGTAACTATTGATATCATAGCCCTTAGGAATAGATTTAGATCCTTTTGAACCCTTTCCCTTTCACTTTCAGTTCATTTTAGTCCATTCGAAGCAACAGAATCGCAGAATTGCCATATCCGATGATGGAGTTCCAGCCACAGCAAAGAAGTGAAAGAACGATGCAAACGTAAGGCCCCTTGGATTACCAGCAAACACATCAGCCAACTGAGTCACGTCCGTAGCATAAAGGAACCTTGGAGTCGATTGTTTGAACTTTTTGCAATCTTAGCATGCAATCGTACTTTGATCAAGAGAGGGTGAAGTGACCATTAGGCAACTTTATTCTGTGTTCGACGCTGTCATAAAAAACACATCAACAGGAATTTTGGGGTAGTTGGTCACATATACCATTGGATTCATATCATTAAGACGATGACATTAGTATAATTCTCCCACAAGTCATTTTGGAAAACTTAAAGTTAAAGAGTTCTATTACAGTTAATGGACAAACCTAACATTGGATGTGTTTTCTTGAAACAGTTGCTTTAGCATAACTCCCTCATGAGCACATTTGACAGACACAATGATTCATAGTGCATAAGCCCAGGCTCAACATACCTAGGAAAACAGTAGCTAGAGTTTGCAAGTGGATATAGGTCATCATAGGGCATACCTGATGAAAGAGACAACCTAAAGTGATTGATTTAGCTTATCAAGTGTTGTACCCCTGCACAAAAATAATTCCCTTATAAAACATTATTATTCATAAATGTTGATCTTGTCTCTCCATATTTGTTGTCCTTCAATATACTAGTGTCCTCCTCCACTTTCATGTATTTTCGAACTATACCAATGACATCTAATAGATGGTAAAAAGAGATTTCCAGCGCTTAAACAAGATGGAAAACAGAGCCCAGATGAGCAGGTTATGGAAAATGAAGATAATAATCTAGATGAAAAGAATATTTGCAAAAACAACAAAGCAGATTGAAAAATGCAGTTTTGGTGTGTAAAATGCAAGAGGCATCAAAATATTTAAAATAACATCAGGGCAGAAGTGTAATTTTGGAATGATGGTGAATTTGAAAAAATAACAGTCGACTGTCAAAAATGCATTGTTTCCCTTGTTGTATACTCTTTAAAACTTGCAAATAAGAAATCAAAGTTTCAAAAGTGCACTTTTGGGCTAGAAGGGTGTTGACGTTGCTAAAATCGTATTGCTACAACTATATCCGGCCAACACAGAATAGAATTATTTTACTGAGTATTCTATCCTCTCTTGAAATAAGGGATCCCTAATGCTGTTTTTAATTGATCAACGGAGACGACCTCAAGGTTCCAACTGTCAGTTCATGACCGCAGGATAACTCAGTTGTTTGATGTGTTTTGCTGGAAACACAAAGGGGACTTACATGGTTAGATAAAATCGGTTTCGGTTGTACGGGTTCCCTAAGACTCTACAGTCTTGACTTCAACGAATTTCTCTTTAATACGATGTTGTTTTGGACTTCAACTTTCTGATTAAAAAAAGGGGAAAAAAGAGGGGAAAAGAGGGATAAAGCAAATAATTAGTCTATCTAAGACAGCATATTCAAGAAAATAGACTGAAAGCTTCAAAAAACAGATTTAACTTCACCATGCTAATAAAGCACAATTATGTAAAATCTAACGCAATCTTCAAGGAGAGTTAGATTTTCATGATATTGAACATAAAATGTAGAACTTTTACCCATTCGATATTTAACAACTGAACTAAGCATATAAGTGGGTTCAGATTAACCATGCAGTGGGAGTGCCAATCAATCAATCCTTAATGGTATGAACTCCAAGGTTTCTATCAAATACTAACCTGAAAATACTATCTGAAAACAAAATACTTGACATGAAAATTAAATAATGAAGAAGGAGACCATGCACTCACATGAAAATAAGACAGCTTTAATTTCCATTAAATCTGCATAAAATTTGCCAAAGTTTCAACAACAATCTTAGAACTTCTTACAAAAAGAGAGAAAAACAGTCCCTTATATAGACTTCCAAAATTGGATGAATGAACCAAATTCAAACTTTACAAGTGGCCCAGATTCATCCTCTAAGGCTTGGCTGCCCATACCTATTAATAAGGAACAAATATCTCCCTACCAACTATTAACTAACCAATAACTACCAAACATAAAGCTGCCCCCCAAAAAGTGCACTTGCACAGAGCTCAAAATCTGCAATGAACTTGGGTAGTTGGAAAGAAATAACTATTTCTAGGAAAGCACTTTCTCTTTTCCCGAGGTAGATTCTTTTACCAAAAATTCAACTTCCCCTTGCAAGTAATCTTCCCAGATGTCCCGACCTGCTGCGCATTCAACCCGAACATAGTCTTGGAACCTTATGCATAACGAGAATAATTCCTTGCTGGGAAGAATAGGAGGATTATGCATTTTGTATAGAATACCCTCCCTATGGATGTCCACGACCCTTAGCCGTTTGTGCCAGTCTGATTGACGAGCTTCAAAACTCAGTATATTTGAGTGCAGACTGCTAGTGAATTCTATATCCTCCATGGAGTATGATATTTTATCGGTCCTCAACCTGTCATTCCATCGTGACACCACATCATCACCTTCCATGCCATCTTTACAGCTAGTGACCAACACCCGGAGAATATTTTCACCGACATTCTCAATGCTAGACAAAACTTCATCGCACTCCTGAGTTTTTCTGATGGTGTCCGCCATGTCATTCTTCATGTTTACAATCCAATACCATTCCGTAAAGGTGTTGATATTGTGAGGATCTAGGATTGTCTGCAGCGCCGGAATCTGAGTGTGAGTCCATAAGAGAGCTCTCATGAGGGGGAGAGCTATATCAATCATCTCCTGGATTTTGAAGCAATCCTTCTTTACCTCCGCCATCTTTATGTGGGTTGACTGTATATTGAGTGCCACGTTGTGCACATCTTTGATGATTCTCTCCCCTCTTGTCCTAATGCTCTGGATCCACTCTCTAACTGCTTTGGCGATGTTACGCACTCCTTCGAACTCAACTGTATTTTTTTGTGCTTACGCCAAAGGGGGAATGTGGGAGCAACATGTTGTAATGGCCTTAGCAAGTGATCTACGTATCCCTCGGCCTGCTAGGCACGAACCCGATACACATCATGTTCAGCAGTCATCTCGTCCAGCTACCTTAGCATGTTCTGAATAGAATCCTTGAATTCTTCTCTCTCCCGCTCTTTGGTCGGTCTCCCTATCAGGATGGATGTGATGCTATAGTCGGCCAATGCAACCTAATCTGCTGGTTTGTCTGTGGACGGAGCAGCAATATGAATCGTCTGATTCCTCTACTCATCCTTAGTGGTCCTGGAGTAAGTTCTTGGCTTCTTCTTTCCTTTGTCATGTGCTTCTCCAATTCGAGATAATATGCCTTCCAGGTTAACGGGCGCCTTGACAACTACTTTTCGTTGTGCCCAGGCTATCAACCAGTCGTGAGGGATGGTTTGTCTTGATGTAACCACCAGCTCCCCACCTTGTCCTCTAGATGTCTCAACGGACTTGCTGCTTATCTGCGGCTCATCAGACGTAGAAGGTGGGTTTGGCGCTGTATCTAGTCCTTTACTTGCAGTTGAGTTTTCTCCCACCTCACTAAGCAACTGATGTGTAGCTTCTAATAGTGGTTGCTCCTCGGTTCTACTGGGTTCTTGGGTTCTATCTTCCTCCTTTTCTCCCTTAACTGTGGTGTTATCTCTGTTGTCACCTTCCTCCCGCTGCACCTCATGTCTGCTCCCCTGCGTGAGCTCTTGTCTGTCAGTCCCCTGATCTGGCACAATTTCTCCATCCTCAACCTGATTTTCAGGTCTCTCCAAACTAATGATTTGTGTCTCTGTTTCTTGCTCACTTTGCTTTTGAGGATCATTCGCCTCTGATGCAATTGGATCATTTTGTGAAGGTGGGGTTGGTAGATGATCAATCTCGACTCCATCATCATTCGAACTGGGATCCTTGGATGAGGTACTAACTTCTGGCCTCCTAATTGGTATCTTCTCCCTTCTTGTTCTCTTTGATGTCCGGGCTCCCTTGCTAGCCTTTGCCTTCTTTCTTTTCTTCTCCAGCTCCTCAACCTCTTCTTCCCTTGGCGCACTTGACGCTCCTTCGTTCTCTGAAGATTGGGAATCAAGATTGCCCATGAGATTATATGTGAACTGAGTCCCTTCATGAGTTAGTCTTTCCATCTGCTAGGATAGCCAGTTGTCTGTATATCTTCTAGGGCCTTCCATGATGGCCTCCAAGTTTGTGATCGGGTCCTAGGCCCAATTAATGGCTGTTCGGAGGTCTTTAACTACCTCATAATCAACCACCTGATCCAAGACCTGGCGGTACTCGAAATCTCTCATTTGTTGAACATCTAACCTTGAGTATTCTCGTCGACAGACCTCAAAGTCATCTAGGCAGTTAGCCCAGTAGTCCTCTATGAATACCTTAGCTCTGTAATGCCTACCATAGGCCTTCTTTCCTAACCCAGCGGGGTCGAAGTATCTCCTAGGGAGATGCTCTTGCAAGCAATACGTTGCCAATTCATCAAAGGATTCCTCGACTTGCACAGAGTTTTTGAAATATACATCCTTCTTGCCTATGACCATTGGGAATGTGAACACCAAATGCTTTTTTTCTCTAAGTATGCTCCCTGTTGGGTGCGCCTATCTTGCAACCTCCATGAGGACCATTTTGTCTGATGGATAACGGGGAAGCCAGTATGGTGCGTCCTCAAAGCCTAAGATTCTGATATTGGATAAGCGAGGGAACTGAATGAACCACGCCCCGTACTTCCGTATCAATGCAGTAGCCTGTTTTGATAGCCTTATGTGCAATCCCCCCTGCATCATTCTAACCGTGCGCATTGTGAATGCATCATTCACGCGCTCATACTGACCGATTGCATAGGCGATGTTGTTTTTCTCCCTTTGAGCTATATTATAATAATGCAATTGGGCGTAGCAGTCATACACCTTTACCTGATTTGGCCCATTCCTAATCTCACCCTTTCTGATCAACCCTAGCAGTTGTTGATGCCTACTGAACATATAGACTAAGTAGGAGGTCATGGTGAAGTATTTCTTCTCCTCGCGCTCCACTAGCTGCCTGTGAATGTTATCGCTAATGATCTGAGCCCAATCAAACTTAGCCTTTCCATTAAAGACCTGCTCGGTGAAATAGAACATCCAATCCTCATATAGGTTAGACTGGGGGAGCCCCATAACTCGACTAAGCAACGTGACCATGTCCCCGTATTCATCATTAAACTCGCTTCTGTAGGTCTTTTTAACGATCCTAGTGCTTGGGGGTCTTCTTACTTTAAACCATTCTTCATTTATTAATATCTCGCACTTATTGGGATCCTTGTCAACAGCGATTTGGGCCTCATCAATGGTCACCACGGTGGTGCGTTCAGGCAACGGGATGTCAAATGCTTCCCCGATGGCCTCAAGTGTGAAGTCAGCCATTACCATTCTCTTTGCCACCACCATTCTTGTTTACGGTTGATAGAGCCTTGTGGCCTCAACCACGAGCTCATAATTTTGTACTGTCGATGGGAAACCAACAGCCTGCGCGATGCCACTTTCTAGCATCCGCCTGGGTTTGCCATATGCATTTGGAGCATACACTCTGTCTCTAAAGTTTTGAATGTTTATATGCCCAAGGTCTGCATCCCCAACACTATCCCACTCACTCTAGACCTTTGACTCTTTGATCACCCCCCTTGATACTGATATTTCATTTTTTCCAGCTTGCGGGGAATGTTGGTTCTGGAGGTTTGTGATGTTCCTAGTGCGTCGGGTGCCTTTGAAGACTCTGTCGCCTGATTAGGCATTTATCCTGCACACCCGGACATGGATTACGAGACAGGTTTTAAAGTGAAAACACGGGTTAGTAGTGCCAGAAGACGGCATTAGCATAAAAAATTGTTAAACAACTAGACAATTTAAAGTTTGAAAACGTCCTGGAACAAGCTATTTAAACAATCTTAATTCTGCATTTTAAATTCGATCGGGATACTGAAGATTTGTTGTTTTTTTGGTAGCTAATTCGAGCAGATTTTCAAAAAGAGTTGCTCCTGATTGTTGATGGTTTGGGAAAGTTGCTACGGCTATCAGTTTACGTGAATGAGTATTTTCAATTTTCAATTTTGATTCGTGTTGATTGTGTTGAAGATGATCATGCTTGCAATTTTCCGGAAAGATGATCCTACGTGTTTTGTAATTTTGGGCCGGGATTCCTAAATTTTATACAAGTTTGAAATTTCGGCCAGGAGGCAGAATTTTGATAGCTAAGTGTTGTTGTGGGATGTTTACTTGGGTATTTAAGTTTTCAAAATTAATTTGAAAATTCACTTTGTATATTAAACCCTAGGTCAAGCAACATGATCATTTTGCACAAATTTAATCATTTGAAGGAGAAATTTGAACTGGCGATTTTGTTTTCAAACGACTTCCGTTAAAGAGAGACCCCTTCTGCGAACTTGGAGATTTTAACTTGTTGGCGTGACTCTGAACCTATTGTTTGATTTTCGGCTTGAAAGAGGTTTAGCTGATCTGATTCTTCATCTTCTTCTTATTCTCCTTATCGGCCAAATGATGTTCTTTGCACAATTTTAAGATTTTGAATGAATTTTGGCTAAAGAACACCCTCTGCGTGATTTGAACCCTATGAAGATTTTCGGCTCAAAGGATTATTTGCACGACTTGGCTCTTGAAGATTTTTGGCTAGATAGAAGATAGATTGTGCGAACTAAAGCTGTATACTGCGATTTGTACTCCTCCCATTGTCGACCTATGAGATGATATGTGTAACTTAGGGGTTTTAAGACTTTGTTTCAACGCCTTTATAAATTTCGGGTTTCTAGGCCAAAATGCGAGATTTTGAGCCCTCTTGTTTACCCTAAACCCTCAAATGTCGGGCTAAAAGTTCGAAATGCACGATCTTGAAATGCCTTAATACGCCCTTTATTTGAAATTCGAGCTAAAAGACTGATTCGCATGATTCTCTTTTTAAGTGATATCTCCCTTTGTCTCCAACTTCAGGCATATTAGAGATTTTGCACGATCTGGACTTTCTCGGCTTCTTAGGTGGGAATGGGCGATTGTGAATGCCCTTGCTTATTTCGGATAACTGACTATCTTGTGCGAATTAGACTCCCTTCTAGCCAATTTCGGTTTGGAAGCCGACTTTGTGAGTCTTGGCCTTTGCAACTTTCGGCTTCTCGCTTTCCTTTGCGCGACTTAGACTATTTTCTCAATTTTGGCTAAGAGACCGATTTTGCAAACTTAAGTGCCTTTAACCTTTTTCGGCTAGGTGAAGTGTTTTGTGAGATGATGGCGCGATGTGGTAGCTTTTGGCATTTTCGGCCTAAAGAGGTTATTTGCGCGATTTAACTTCCTTCTCACTTTTTCGACCTCTTAGACTATTTCGCGCGATTTGTAGCTTTGCCAATTTTGGCTTGGAAACCAATTTTGTGAGCTTACTCGAACTTTGTATTGGCTTTTTTCGACTCATAAGCCGATTTTGAAACTTTATCTTGTATTTTGGCCTTAGAGGCCGATTTTGTAACTTTATCTTGAATTTCGGGCTAAGAGGCCGATTTGAAAGTCTTTTTTTTTTAGTTGTATTTCGACCTTAGAAACAATTTTGTGAGTTTTAATCACTCAACAAATGCGTTCAGCTAGATTGGCAGTTTTGCGAGAAATGTCTTGTTTACTTATTCTACTTCGCATCTTTAGTCACTTTGCAAGATTTTGCCATATACATTGCAAACTCAAAATTTAGGCCAATTCAGTCAAAAGGTGCAACTTTTGATTTGCCTTAGACATCCTGGCTTCTGGCTTCAGGCTTCAAACTTGCTCATGAGCAATTTTGATTTGACAATATTTGTGATTTCACCTCAAGTTCTTCATTCAACTTCTGTTTACGAACAGAATCGCGA
This sequence comes from Cryptomeria japonica, assembly GCF_030272615.1. Taxonomy (NCBI): domain Eukaryota; kingdom Viridiplantae; phylum Streptophyta; class Pinopsida; order Cupressales; family Cupressaceae; genus Cryptomeria; species Cryptomeria japonica. The sequence goes on along the minus strand of NC_081410.1, from coordinate 371,962,609 downwards.
TCAACTTTCAAGGTGTGAATTCTCTAGGACTTAGGACTCCAACTGGTTCAATCTCAAGTCAGATCATCTTCTCAACACTCAAATTCCTAACTACCGCATCTTCTCTCTACAAATTTACCAAAACTTCCTACTCGGGACCTTAGCGAGGATAAGATGAGAAAGGGGGGACCCTGCCGACAATGGGGATTGAGAGCAAGGCACAACAAAAGGGGAAGATAATTGTTTTCAATTATCAAAACTGAAAGTGATTATCAAAAGTGAAATTTTGGTCTAGAAAGAGAAAAAATTGTGAAATCAACAATCAAGCATTGAAAGTGAGCTTCTTGTTTAGAAAGATAGGTAAATATTTTTTAAATGTGGAAAACTGACTCTACCCTTAAAAACATGGTTTTGATCAATGAGGTACCTTTTCTTTAAAATTATAGAAGTAAAATCATACCAACAACATCAAAAAATTTAAAAGGAGGATATACTAATGCCAAAGAAGGACCTCCATTTTTATAAAGAAGACAAAAGTAAAGCCTAGAATCATTCAACGCAACTCTAGCCTACACATATAACCAAGAAGAAGTTTTACCTAATGATTAACAATGATGGAGCGAGGGCACTTCTGACAAAGTCGCAAGGACTAGGTTCACAACAACTATGGAATATGGGAGGTCGGAAAGTATGGAAGACATAGAGAAGAAAGAGCCGAGAGGTTTTTTCAGCAAGATTGGGGATGGGAAGATGTGTGGAAGGACCAAAACTGGAACCAACTAGGTTTTGGCCATAATGGCTAGAGGACAAAAACCCCTAGAGGTAAAAGATTGTGCCATGCGAGATAATCAAAGTTGAAGCCAATGAAATGGGCAACGGATTTGCCTATTTTGAGTAAAGTTAGAAGCCGATGTGACAAAAACTAGGGAGAAGACATTATTTTAAAAACCCTGACAGATTTTTTCTGGTAGAGTACTCTTTTGAGAGATGCAAAAAAGGATTTTGAACAATAGCCCATTTATGATGGGAGGCTATGGTTTTTACATTAAAGACTCGCCCACTGTAATGTTTCTTTAATGGTCATCTTAGTCTTCTTAGTCATCTTTAATTAGTTTCTATTTTCAGCTTTAGTTTGCGATTGTTTCTTTTAGAAACATCGTATCTTGTAAATTCTTTATATAGAGCTCTCGCTCTATTGTTTAATAACATCAAATATTTTAAAATGGTATCAGATAGGGCCAATGAGATTTCATAAAATTTGACGAATTTTTTTAAACCTCTTCTTATCTGGAACTTTTTCCCAGAAATTAGTTTTCTCGATTTTTTATAAATTGTTGGAGGTTTTATTGAAATCTTTGAAGAATTTCGTGGGCTCTTTTGGAGCTATAATTCGAATTTTTTGTGGGTTCGTGGACATGTGTTCGTGGGCAGTTTGGGTGTTGCGTTTGAAGATTGTGGAGGTTTTCTTCTATCTTTTTGTGCCCACGGATTTTTGGTTTCTGTTCGCAACTGTGGTGTTTCAGATCTGCAACCCGCATTTGTATTTTGCATCTTGCGACCTAGGGTTTCAGATCCTCTATACCTACGGTCTAGGGCTTTGTGGAGTTGGGCCTTGTTCGATGTCTTCATCTCCCTGCAACAATGCAACTAGGGCACACAATCTGCCTCTTTGTTTGGTCGCCTAGAGATATTCTGATGGGTTTTAATAAATTTTTTCCCTTAAAAAATTTTTGATGGGTTTTAATAATTTTTTCCCTTACAAAATTTTGGGAGGGTTTTATTAATTTTTATCCTAAAAAAATTATTCTGTTTGGTTTATAAGGTAAAAAATTATTCTATAAGGTTTATAATTTTCTCCTCCAAAATTATTGTAAGGGTTTTTCAATTTTTGTCTCAAAATTGTGTTTGGTTTTGCCTAATCTTATCCTCAAAAAACATGGGTACAGGTCTCCCTTAGGGTTTTTACCCTTTTTTTCCGAAAAAACGATGCTTAGTAAACTTCAATTTCTAGGTCTGGCGATTTTTTCCTCAACAATCGTGGCTTCTTGAAATCTGTTTTGGGGTGTCATGCTCATCTATAGAAGAAAGAGATTTTAGTACGTATGTCAGACTGTGTATCAATCTTAAACCCTTCCTACCATTACCAGCAAGAATTAAGCTTCGACTGAAACAAAGCATTTGGCGACAAACAATTGAGGAAGAGGAAATGGTGGAAGTATGCAGGAAATACAAAAAGCATGGGCATTTAGAGGAGTGCATGGAGGAGAAAGTTGAACAAATGGTGAAACAGATAAACCCACAGACTTCAAGGAAGCGATTGTTACCCATCAAACAATAGGTGTGAAGACGATGGCCATAAAAGATAAGGTTTGACAACAGAAAGTAAAATTGGGAGACAAGAGGGTTGAGGAAACAAAGGAAGGAAAGCAAGAAACAATAGAAAGGATTGTTGAGATTAAAACTTAAATTAATAACATCAAGAAGCAAGTAGTCGACAAAATGACCGAAAAAGGATTATTGATGAACCCAAGGGCGATAGATAAGGAATATAGAGGTATAATTACACTGAAGTCAAGTGTGAGGAAAAATGGAAGACCTCAAACAACATGGCTACTACAACCTACTGATGTAAACATGTCAGATGGTCGAGGAATATGGAGAACAAGGAGAACACCCATCCATTGGCAGAGAAAAGTGGAGACAACTCTGCATCTACAGAAGGAGAGGATAGTGTTTTTGAGGATGACGAAGAAGATATCCTAGAAATGAGCACACTAAGCCAAAGTCTAGCAAAAGTGGGGAAGTCGAAATTGGAGCAAAAGAGGCAAAGAGGCCAAAAGAAAATCCAAGTTAGATTAGAAATTGCAAGAAGCACTTGAGCGCAAATGAAAATGAGATCAAGGAAGGGGTTAGCCCTTCCCAAGTTGCCATGAAGACCTTAGCGTGGAATGTTAAGCACATTAATACCCCTAACAAGCATCACTTGATCAAAAGACAGATTGATGAAGTGAAACCAGATGTAATTCTACTACAGGAGACAAAACTAGATAAGGAAGATGTAGGAAAGCTGATCCAAAAATGGAGACAATGCAAAGGTATTTTTGTTGAGGTGGTGGGAGCATTGAGGGGCCTAGGTGTTTTATGGAAAATAAACCATTTGAACATAAAAAGATTAATAGTAAACCAAAACTAGCAAATGGTTAAGAAGTTTAACAATAAAAGAACCTATTTTCTTAGAGAATATATAAGGCCCATCTAGGATAGGGAAGAAAAAGAGATTTGGAAGCAGATTTTAAAAAACCTTGCAGAACTTGGTTGAGCGGTGATTTCAATGCCACTAAGGATGGCTCAAGAAAAAAGTGGAACGACTATGATATTTGTTGGTGTAAATAATTATTCATGTTGGATATTATTACACCTTACTTAAGTTTACTTAGGATAATGCATTTCATAGTAGTTTGGGTATGAGACACTTGGGTGTTTGTGCCACATTGGGATAGTGTGTAGGAGAATTTCGACCTTTTATGGTGGTGATCTTGTTACTACTTTATCATATCCACTTATTGTGGAGTGATAATTCCACCTTCGGTGGGTGATCCACCTCATGTGGAATATTTTATTGTTTTTCCTACCTACCACACCTATTTCCTACCTACCCTTGTTTCTTATTGAGCCACATGTCATGTTTATGTGCTCACATATCCATATAGCCTTGCCTATATATGCAGGCTCATCTACATTGTATGAAACAACTATTGAACAACTATTGATCATTTATCTATTGATGAAAATACAGTTTATTCTTGTCCTATATTTTGTCTCTCTATTTTGTACTTTTCATTGAGCTTTGATACCATGTGCCAGCTCCGGCCTCCGCGTCGGCCGACTTCCTTCCCGTCGGCCACTGCCGACTCTATCTCACGACTGCCGCTAAGTGCTGCCGGCACCAGCTCCCTTCCCGCCTGTCGACGCAAATCCCGTCAGCGTCGTGTACATGCAGCGTCATGCGTCCACCCTGCCGTGTACCTCCTCTGTTGGGCCCCACTGCCACGTGGGCCACCCTGCCACGCAGTCTCCAGCACAGTCAACGCCACGACACCAACCTGCACAATCAGCAGCCCAGTTGGCTACCACATCAACACCACTTCACCAGGTCAGTACGCCACGTCACTCGACCGTACTGCCACGTCAGCCTTGTCAACGAATCGGTTTTTGACATGTCAGCAGTTCGTACAGTACGAACACCCAGTTAGCAGGGACGTGGAGTTTTCGCAACGGCTAGAGGACCATCAAATTTAACCTTGTGTTTGGCTAACGTCATCATTTTTTTGAAAATCGGCAGGCCCCCTCCATTAAGCTTTTCGATTTTGCAGTCCAACTTTGGAAGGCCACATCTTGCTCATTTTTGCTCCTTTTTTGGTGCAATTTTTTTTGAAATGGGCTAGAATTTCGTGTACTTTCTCGTGGTGGAATTATTTTTTGATTTTCATGGACAGATTTTTCAGAAATCTCAGTTTTTGGTGACTGTACCTGTCCAATCCCCGTTTCTGCAGCTTCCAAGACTCTGTTTGGGCTCATACGAACTCCTTTTCACCGTTTTTTTTTAAAGTGCATAATTTTTCGTCTACTCTCATAATATGCTATCAGTTTGCAGCAATTTTGGGTAGAAATTGTACTTTCAACATATGGTCTTTTTTGGCCAATTTGGCACTTGTATTGCATAGATCTATCCTGCTGGTCTTTTGCATTGTAGTTCTCAGCCTATTGGGGTAGTTGTAAAACAAAATCAGAAGTCCACCTTGCCATTGTTTGCAAGTGGCCTATTGTACACGCACTACACATAAAGTGTCAAAATCATCCTTTTTTTTTTGGGGGGGGGGGGGGGGGTACTTTGATTGATTGGATTTGGGGGGGTGTCTCTTGTGCTTTTGTTCTCTTGTGTTCCTTCCTTTTTGCTATTATGGGTTCTCCTAAGTTTCCTCTCTTAACTCCTCATAATTAGGCTACTTGGAAAATTGATGCATGGAGTAAACTTATGGAAAATGGTCTAACTCATTATATTGATGCAACTATTGTTGCTCCCGCTGATCCTGTTGGTCACTTGGATTGGCTCACTAAAAATATCATAGCAATTGGTACCTTAAGAAAGTATGTATCAAAGGATCTCATTTTTCATATTGAGAAATGTACTCTAATTAAGGATGTTTGGGAAAAGTTTCAAGACTTGTATGGGCAAGTTGATGAGATTAGGGGATATCAGATTGATAGTGTTCTCACCATGTTAGATCCCAAGAACTTTGATACTATACAAGATTATGTCACTAAGGCAAAAGAGTTGAGGGCACAACTCAAAGATTGTGGCATTGATAAGAAGGATATTCAATTGATCTTCAATTTGATGGGCAAACTTCCACAAGAATATGCAGCATTTGTTTCTAGTTTCCAAACCCATAGGATGACAATGGGTTCAAGCTACACAATGCGTACATTTGATGCTTTCGCTGAAATGTTGATGATGGAACAAACTAAGCTGATAAGCATGGGCATTCTTAAGGCTCCTAAGTCTCAAGCATTAGTGGCAAATCAAGGGAACAAAGGAAATCAAGGAAAGGACAACTCAAACAAGAACAAATGGCAATCAAAGCCTAAGGACAAAGCAACACCTTCTCCACAACAAGGAGATTCATCCTCTTCCAAGAAGGACAATTCACGAAAGAGGGAGAGACCTACTTGTGCCTATTGTAAAAAATTTGGTCATGAGGAGCATCGTTGCCATTCTAAGAAGATTGATGAGCTCACACACATCCTCAAAAAGCACAACTTTGATTTGCCTAATGGCTACAAGGAGGATTCATCAACTTCCACTTCCTCACAATCAAAAGGGAAAGGGCAAGCATTCATGGCTTCAACAAGTGGGAAGACTCACTCTTTTGGGACAAGAAAAGGAAAAGCTCTTTGTGCTACTACAAGTCATGATTTAGGGAGATGGCTTTTAGATTCAGGGGCGTCTCATCATATGGCATCTTCGCAGTCTACGTTCTCTTCATTTGAACCTTGCCACATCCCACAGATTTTGATGGGGAATCATACATACATGGATGTGATTGGGAAAGGAACTATTGCCATTGGCGATAACTTCTTCAATAATGTGTTGTGTGTACCCCATTTGACAAACGATCTTCTTCCATCTATCAAATCACACATGGGGCAACTAAGAGAATTGTGGAGTTCACACCTAAGTCGGTTTTCATTAGAGACTTGGAAACTAGAGCTATCGTTGCGACTTGGGTGGTGGATCATGCATCTCGGTTATATTCCTTTTCAGATTTTGTTGATGAGGATGATTTTATATATGATGATTCTACACATGATGATCACACTTCTTGTGATGATTCAGATTTTGAAGAGAACTTTGGGTACTTGAACTTGGGGATTCTCACATGTGACCCTGTTCTTGAGCCTTGTGTTTCATCTCCTCCTATTGATGTCACATCACCTATTGCACCTGATGATGCAGCTAGTGCGACAGTTTTGCCTTCTTGTGATTTAGTGCAGCAGGATATATCTTGTCTTGCAGCTCCAGTTTCATGGGATGAGTACTTGACAGACATTGCAGGTTTGTTTGTGGAATCCTACATTGCAGATTTGGGAGACATCATTGATGATATTCATCTTCTCTTTGATGAAGATGATCTTTCTTCGATTGTTGCGAGGGAACACTCTGACCCTCTTGTTCATTCTCTACATGATCATTCTTTCGAGGTTGACATGATTGTGGAAACTTATGTACAGCAGTTGGAGGAGGTCTCTTTATGCTTAGAGGAGACATGTGAGTCTTTGGACATTGTTCTACATTCTTCTCCACTAGATCTTGGAGTGCCTTTTTCAGCAGTGTAGAGCGGTTTACCACCTTTGGAGGGGGTATCTTTCAGCATCGACATGGGGACACTTAAGCAGTTTTCAAAGACTCCATTCATCATGAGCTTTTTTCATACATCTTCCCTTCATAATTGGGGAGACTTCATGGATACACCTTTGGTTTTGTTTCTTCCTAAAGGGGAGGAATGTTGTTCAACGTTCGTGTAACAGTTTCTTCATACATCATTGAGCTTCTATCACTGGTGTAGATTCTATATTGAGGGGGGGCTTCCTAGCTTCTCTTCTTCTCTTATATGGGGGGGGACTTTTTCCTCACATGGGGTTTTGTCCTTCACATGCTTCTATGAGAGTTCGCTTGTATAGCTTTCATCTCTCTTTTGGGGGAGGGTTTCTTCCCATTGGGTTTTTCTCTCTTTCCTCACTTTGTGAGAGATTTCATTGCATTGGTTTGCATGCATTTGCATTTGTACATGGGTACCTAACATGGCCTCGTAGCCGGGACCCATCTTGCATTGCTTAGTTGCATTGTAGACTTAAGTGCATTCCCCTAAGTTGCACTTAAGGAGGGTGTTGGTGTAAATAATTATTCATGTTGGATATAATTACACCTTACTTAAGTTTACTTAGGATAATGCATTTCATAGTAGTTTGGGTATGAGACACTTGGGTGTTTGAGCCACATTGGGATAGTGTGTGTAGGAGAATTTCCACCTTTTGATGGTGGTGATCTTGTTACTACTTTATCATATCCACTTATTGTGGAGTGATAATTCCACCTTCGGTGGGTGATCCACCTCATGTGGAATATTTTATTGTTTCTCCTACCTACCACACCTATTTCCTACCTACCCTTGTTTCTCATTGAGCCACATGTCATGTTTGTGTGCTCACATATCCATATAACCTTGCCTATATATGCAGGCTCATCTACATTGTATGAAACAACTATTGAACAACTATTGATCATTTATCTATTGATGAGAATACAGTTTATTCTTGTCCTATATTTTGTCTCTCTATTTTGTACTTTTCATTGAGCTCTTGATCTTGGCAAAATCTCACAATATTGACCCAAGTGCAAATGGGCTTTCAGAATTTTGTTTTTGACAACCCACCTGCAAGAAGCAACACCCAAAAATAAAACCTTTGCATGGACCAATAGGACAAGAGGTCTCACAAGCATAGTTGAGAAATTAGACAATTTCTTGTTGGCTGGGAACTGGGAGAAGCTCCTAGACATTTTTGAATTCTCAATTCTTCTAGTAACAAGTTTGGATCATTGCCCCATACTATTACATGTCAGGCTAGGCAGTGCCTTAGAGATGTCCATCCAAATTTGAAAACGTGTGGCTCAAAGGAAAAAAATTATCTATCAAAATGGCAGAATGGTGGAGTGAGGCTCCCAGGGAAGGGAGCTCAAAGCTTTCCTAGTTCTACAAGAAAGTACACTTTATAAAATCTCAATCGAAAGAAAGGAATATTACTCATTTTAAAAATATTTTTTTGGGGAAAAACAAAATAGAGGATGAACTAGCAGCATTGAAGGAGAAGATAATCAAGGAGGCATGGGAGAGGCAAATTTCAACAAGACAAAACTTTAAATAGAGAGCTTATAAAAAATTTGGCAAGAAAAGAGACCTTTTGGCACCAAATATCACCATAGTGTTGGTTGAAAGATGGAGATAAAAATACAAAAAAAATTGTTAACTTGGTCAAAGCAAATCACAACAAAAATAGAATTTTTTCGATAAAAAATAGAGATGGGGTTCTTCTGCAAACAACAGAAGAAACTGATGAGGTGGTGTAATACTTTCAAGATCTGCTGAATGGTAGTAATGAAGTGGAGGAGGCGGTCAGAGATGAAATCCTAAATAACATTCCTCTTAAGATCAGGCAAGAGCAAAAGGGCAATCTAAGGTGCCCTGTGATGATGGAGGATGTTAAAAGGGCCACTTTCCAAATTGGCAGATCTGCTGAATGGGAGTAATGAAATGGAGGAGGCGGTCAGAGATGAAATCCTAAATAACATTCCTCTTAAGATCAGGCAAGAGCAAAAGAGCAATCTAAGGTGCCCTGTGATGATGGAGGATGTTAAAAAGGCCACTTTCCAAATTGGCGCAAATAAGGCACTTGGGCCAAATGGTTTCCCCACCAGACATTTTGGGAGATCATCCAAACAAAATTGGTGAAAACCAGTTGAAGATTTAAGGAAAAACGCAACAATGCTAAAGGATTTGAATAATACTTCCATTGCTTTGATCCCAAAGAAGTGTGCAATTGAAACCATTGATGATTTCATACAAATATCTTTATGCAACACAGTATACAAAATTATAACCAAACTAATTGTAAACAAAATGAAGGTTATTTTACTAGACATAATTTCAATGGAACAAAGTGGTTTTGTACTATAGAGATCAATCACGGAGAGCACCATTGCGGCTCATGAGGTGATTCATACGATTAGAACAGCCAAGGTAGAAAGAATGATAGTTAGGAAAGCTTATGATCAAATAGATGGGTAATTCTTTTTGGAGGTGATGAAGAAGTTTGGTATTTGCAATAGAATGGATACAATGGGTAGAAATATGCAGTTCAAACCCAAGGTTCTTAGTGCTAGTAAATGGAAGCCTTCAAGGTTTTTTCCAAACCAATAGAGGAATCTGGCAAGGTGACCTGCTGTCCCCTTTTCTTTTTATTATCATAGCACCAGGCAAGAGCATCTCTAATGCCAAGCTAAATGGGAAATGGAAGGGTAACAAAATAGCACAAGGAGTGGAAGTGGTAATTCACCAGCAATTCGCAGATTAAACAATGCTCTTTAGAGTAGCAATTAGGAGAGCGGCAAAAAAATAAAAAACTCTAGAAAAATATTGTGCAGCCTCTAGACAAAGCATTAATTGGTGTAAACCGGACATCTTCAACACAGATGCAAGAAAACAGAGAGACATTTCCTAAATTCAGGAATCAAACTGGACCCAACCTGAAGTTACATCAGTCGAAGAAATCAATCAACCCATCATGGCTACCAATCAGCAATGGATAGATAACCATAGGGCAGCAACCCTTGTGACAGAAAGAAGATAAAGAAAAAGACTATAGAAGAGCCAAGCTATGATGATTTTATGGTCAAGAAAAGAAAAATAATGATGGCTCAAGAAATAAAGACCTCCCAAAAGAAACAGAATTGCATGATGTGGGAGTTCCTGTCACTACTTCACAGGAAGATCCTAGTTTAATGGCTAGGAACAGCATGATAAGTTTGATTGGGAAAACAACAAGTATTCCTATTAGTTTAGTGTCTACCTCTAATATACCTAGAGCAGAAATAATATCAATGGTTGCCCAACAGGCAAATATAGTTGTGCAAATTCAAGACAGGTCAATACACCAATCTGTTTCACAACTGGTGACATAGCATAGTAGGCCTCACCACCATCAGTTAACACCACAATAATGGGGGAGACAATGGGGCAAACACCCTCAACACACGGTGAAGGTGAGGATGATAATGAATTAGTCCAGATATTAGCGGAGAGAAAAAGAGTGAATCAGAGAATAAAAGAGATTAGAGAGATAAAGACAAACAGCACATCACAACTGATGACTATCAGATCACTATAGCACATACGGGATGTACATCCCGAGTACAAGATATTGATGACTATCAGATCACTATAGTCACAGCAGTCAGATTGATGAGATACAAAATGAAGATCAAAGAGCTGAAATAATAGGTAATTCAATTGAAGGATTTTATCAGAGAAATAGAACAGCCAAAGCAAGCTATGATAGATCATAGAACTCACTCTGCTATCTGTAATTATATTGAAAGAAGAGACAGAGGCTATAGACATAAAAACGAGGCAGATTTATTTGAAAATTGGGTTGATCTTACCCTACAGGTAGGAATGGAGACAATTAGGACAGCAGTAGAAAGACATAAACTTGCCTCTCAAATGGATGAATAAGCAATTAGGTTGAGAAAGACTTGTGAAAATCGCAGGAGACGGAATGAAGCTGAGGCCGAGAGAATAATCCAAATTTAGAAGATGGATCCCCAACAACTACTAAAGAGATAATAGCTTAAAGCATAGTTACCAGGAGACCCATCTCCTACCCCTGGAGACACATCTCCGGTACCGGAGATGTCTCCGAAAACTTCTTGACACATAGGGTGCTTTTGGCTACCGTCTCCAAAGTCTCCAAAGTCTCCCGACCAGAAATTGACGTCTCTTGCTAGAAAACTTAGGGCAAAATGCAGTAAAAAGCAAAAAAAAAAGGAAAGCAAATAAATAAAATAAACCTGCAGCAAAGCAAAGTCGTAGGGATATAAGTAATAACTGATAAGGAAATTGTGTCACATGAAGACAAATATCCATGCAAAGTTATAGTGATCGAATCCATTGATAGTGTAGACTTTTTGAGAGGGCCATAAACAATTATATGACTGATTTCTTGTCATTGTTATGGTCTAAAGAGAAATTGTCTTTACTATTTAGCCTACAATATTAGTGTGCTCAACAGCTATATTACCTTACTTTCAGTAAACCATTTAGACTAGCTATGGTACTGGCAATATAAGCAATTTTAATTTCAATTTTAAAGTTAATGTTAAACTTTACCACTGTTCTCGTTTTCAAAGTTTTATATCATGATATTTTCTGAAAATTATTAAATTAAATTTTAAAAAATTGGCGTCTCCAAGTATCCATCTCCTATTTTTGAAAATTAGCCGTACCAGTACCGGTGCCAGTCTCTGGAGTCTCCAAGTACCCCCATCTCCTGGTAACCTTGGAGCCTTAAAGTGAAGACATTTCAAAATTAAAGAGATGGGAGATGCAACTGGATGGGAGAGAGCAAGGTTAGATGAATGTCTGAAAGAGACGAGCAATATCTTTGCTACAACAAAGAAGTAAAAGATGGTAACATTAAGGTCATCAATCTTCTAACAGGAGATTTGACAGAATTTGACAGATTGGGGGAAGATGAGGCAGAAGTTGAGAAATATAAAGAACACCTGACAAGGAAGATGTCTAACCTAATGGCTATGTAAACAGGGAACTTATGGATGATAAAGTCAAAATAAAGAATATAATTGCAAATTATCAGAGAGAAAATAAACATAGGGACACGGAGAATGTGAACATGATGGACAAGTACAACGCGCAGAAGCTTAACTTGACACTCTCTCAGAAGTTTGAAAGAGAGGAGATAAACACATGATTGGCAACATTTAGGGAGTTTAAACTCACAAAGGGCAGAGAAATAAAAATCAAAGATGATACTGGAGTAGACTAGCAAATCTAGCAGGGAAATTGATCGCTACTATATGCAGGACATTTTGTTCTTACTGGAGATTTGTTTTTGCAGGAATTTGGGTGCCTACTGAATAAGGAAGTCTGTCAAGAGAATTAAAAGACTCTTTGGATGGAGTCAACACTTTGGTCAAAAGTCCTGCAATATTCCATTTTCCAATTGTCACGTGTTTTGTCTTGTAGTGATTTGCCATGTGTTCCTAGGGTCATGAATTTCAAATTGTAACGATTCCAAGGGTCTTGTATTCTATAAAATAATGAAAGGCCAAGGACTTGTCTATTTTCATTGATCAGAAATTGTTGATACTAGCTGAGGTAAGACCAATTTTGTTAATCTCTAGTTCACTTCATGGTTTCTTTTCACTATCAGTAAGCACATTTGTCTGTCTTTTGCATAATGTTTTGCTAAGAATATCATCATTTGGTCTATGTAATTTCATATCAGACAGACTGAATATTTGCTAATGCTTTTGGAATATCAAATTACTATGCAAGAATTTTGGTGCATTTGGCTATTTCACGGTGTATTGGATTTCCTCTAAGGATTTGCACTATCTATTCTGGTGAAGTATAGATTGTTTTATCTTCTTTTCATAGTGTTATCAAGATATGCAAGTGCAATTGCTAAGCATAAATTTAATTTTAACCTTTTCCTTTCCTGCCTTCTTTTGTTATTTTCTTTAAATTGAAATTCATGGAATGAAATACTAGATTGTTATAATATTTGATTAATTTGATGAGTGGAGTAATACAGATTTGATCATCTGATTAAAAATCCTTACCTCCAGTAAGCTTAGTAGGGAACCATAGTCCCTTTGTGAAAAATAGCAATTAAACAACAACCCCTAAGTAAAGTTGGAGCCTTGGGATTACAAAATTTTAGTAATTTCATAGACCTTTCAAGAGAGATAGGTTCTGTTGTAAGAATTCCATCTATGTCTGATGCATGAGTAACATCCACATCAACAGACACCAAACCTCTTAACCATAGAAAACTGTGGCCTGAAAGTTGCATCAAAGAGGTTCATCTTAGTAGGTATATCCTAGAGAAGTGTATTGAAGACGTGGTCACTCCAACAACATGAAAAATGCATAAGCGTTGCAACCACATAACTATAGATGTAGGACTTAGACTAACAGAATGTCCCATAAATTGAACTAGGTAGATATAGGATGTTGAGATCTCAATTAGCACACGGAAAGAGCACCCATAGTAATGTTGAAGACTGTTGGAATTTTTGACATTGATGTCAAGGTTTATTTGAAGTTCAATTGAGCTGCTTGCCTTCTTGGTTGAGCCGTCTACTTGCCTGGTTGAGCAGCTTGAGGTGCTTGGGTGCCTGCTTGAGGTGCTTGGTTGCCTGTTTGAGCTATGTGTATACTTACTTCAGCTAGCTGTGTGCCTGCTTGTCTCTAGTCAGCAGCTTAGTCAGAGTTTATGCCATGTCAGCCTCTAATGCCACATCATTGTGATTTGTGGGACCCGATTCACCTTTGGGTCAATATTTGTTTAAAGTCAGCAGTCTTTTTCAAAGGAATATTTTCATTGTTCAGGCAGCAGGGTCATTGAAGACATGGTGAAGTAAAAGTACTGCATATTATATCCAGGTGGAATCGTGCTTTTATTCATGTGGTGCTTTAAATGAATCAAATTCGTGGGAGCTATAATTGCCTCTTAAAGCAACAATTGTAGTGGGACTTTAATTTCGAACCTGTAACTTCATGTGCTCGTCTTCAAAATAACAATAAACGATTTATTTTTGGCGGCCCAAAAAATAAATTTTGTTCAGATTTCAATTTTGTTTTGGTTGTGGGTGGAGCAAAAATTCTGGCAGACATCGTGTTATGTTTAGTGGTGGTTTCTGAAGCAAAGACTTAAGTGTCTTAAAACAAAAAGTCAACAAAGACAACGTGTTGAGACCATCATGTTAAGCTGGGCGGAAATTCTATGTGTTCATGCGTTAAGCATATTCAGACTTGACGGAAGATATTCCACGTTGCAGAGTTCGTGGGGATTTTGAGAATTAATCCCAGTCAAAGAATTTTACTATTTGTGTTGTATGAAGAAGATATGTTTTTTTGGGGGGGAGCCAATTTTTAAAATTTCTCTATGTTTTCAAAAGGCTGGATGATGTATGTTGGCAGACATTAAGCCATGTTGAATTATTTATGTTTGGTGTTTTTTCTTTAAAAATAGAATAGGTGTCTAATGTCTCTATCTGATATGTAATTCAAATTCATCCCAACTTCTGAAATAGTTTTAAGCCACTGTATTTTCTGATTTCTAATGACTTGATATTTTGTAGAAACACTTGTTATGCAATGATGCAGAGTTCTGATTTCTAAGCTTCGAGTTTGGTTTTGATATTTGCCAGTGAGGTTTATGTATCATACAGCATTCATATGCAAAAAGAGAACATAAATAAGCAAGCTGGAATTTATTTCCAGATCACTAACTTAAATCAGAATGAGCACAAAATATCCTTCATTGATAATTGTGTTGAGCTATGTATGCTTCTGATAATTCAAATAAAATATCTCAGTATGGTTTCAGCTATTAATATGAAAAACAATGAAGCATTTTTGGCATATAATGTTCACACCAGACCACTCAAAGATTCCTGAGAAATTTGCAGTTTGGAACCTAAGCAAACTGAATATCAATACAGCAACATTTAATATAAATACTTAGGCACAACCTGAGTTCTTTACAATATCCAGGAACATTGCTTACATTCAAAATATTACCAACTCACTTGTATGACTTGGAAGAATGAGTTCAATGAACAATTTTCGAAACTTGTCTTAACACGGCAGACATGGATGCTTTTCATGACTACGCAGTCGTATATCCTTCATTTGCATTCAGCTAGGGAGGTTCTGTTGCTATCCAAGCCTAGCGCCTCTTCCCCACACACCTCTGACTCCTTCCCACCTCGGATGCAAGCTATACGTAAGAGATTGGAACTGTGATTTTCTTTCTAATGCCACTACGGTGTAAGCAGGTGCTGAAACGCAAGCCAAATCACTGAGAATGACCAAAACTACAGCTGCAGTGCTGTTGGGAAACTGCGACCCTTCATTCCCGTCAATGAATTTGCCAAATTTGGAGACCTGGGGCTACGTCCAAGATCACCAGCTGCTAGGATTTCCATCCTAGGGTATTGGCTACAGAACTCGCTCAAAGAAAATGTTCGTCAAAGAAGAAAATATCATGAATAATGACATCCCTCTCAACCAAATTCACTTTATATTTCGCCTTATACCTTCCTTGCATCACTTCATGTAATATTAATAATATTTCATTGGAATAAATTTGCTGCACTTATATAAATCGACTTCTTAAAAAATCCTTGTCTTAGCCATGCCGCTTTACACCAAAAAGTCGGGCTTTGATATGTTTTCACAAAGGCACGAGAATAATTATATCACCTTCCATAAGTCGCTCAAGTTATATAAATTTTTACTTAGCCTTTACAAAAAGTATCGCCCCTCTTG
This sequence comes from Cryptomeria japonica, assembly GCF_030272615.1. Lineage (NCBI taxonomy): Eukaryota > Viridiplantae > Streptophyta > Pinopsida > Cupressales > Cupressaceae > Cryptomeria > Cryptomeria japonica. The sequence goes on along the minus strand of NC_081410.1, from coordinate 371,946,935 downwards.
ACACATTAATAGGTTGGCCTAGGAAAAATTTAAGTCGTCACTGAAGTGGCCCCATTAAAATAATTAAATATGAAAGATTAATTACTTTAGCTTTTGACCCTTTCATATTTAATTATCTTTTTTTTTATTCCCTTATAAATTAAATTTAGCTCTAGCCTCCGGGAATAGTAAAGGCTAGCGAAATTCAATCTTTTATTTGCTCGTCAAGCAGAAGGGGACATTACAAGGTGCATCGTATTGGTTCTTCCCTTACAAATATCCTGGAAGTGACAGTGGACTTCTTATATATAGACGTCAAAAAAATTTGGATTTTGGCATTTTTTTAGTGTAATTGTTATAGTTGCCTTATGTTTAAAGGGTGTGGATTTAGCATTTGGCTGGGAGTTTTTGTTTTAAGGTTGTGAAAGGTGTTAATGTATGGTAGCTTCGGTAAGATAAATGATTGAATGAGAGATAAATGAAGTCTCTCATTAAATCATTTATCCTATCGATAAACTATCAGGAAAACTTCAAGCTATTTCATTTGATGATCATTCTTAAGTTGTATATGTCCAATCTACTTAATCGATCAATATCGATAATCATATCATAGCATAGTATATTGGTTTGCATTATAACAGTGATCACCGATTATTATCGGGTTAACCATGTATCCCAATTTATATCGGATATCTTCACAGCAGTAAACAAATGATGATTATAGATATTGCTATCGGGTGGCAAAGTATGCACCGCTTGGTTTATAACTATTAGTTAGTGATTGGTATCGGTCAACTTAGACACCGATTGACATCGGTTAACATGTCACGCAAACACCGATTGGCATCGGTTAACATGCCACGTGAATACCGATTGGCATTGAACACTAAGTTACGTAGACCCCGATTAGTATCGGGCTGTTGATTAGAATAAACACTGATTGATAATTATATATCAAAGGGTGCGATCAAGTAATGTCTTGTCGGTCATGTCCATAAGACATGACCGGTCAAGGCATTGCTTGATCCTCCACTCTTGCATATATATATCAATCGATATTTGTGAGAAGGATATCGAAATCAATAAATACTCCTCTCACCTGCCATACAAAAGAAGATAGTCAGATTTATAAGATAAATAGATAATACATAGATAGAGAGAATACAAATTAGAATACATCTTGCATATTGAATTGTAAATTGAACATCATTTACAAAAGGAAATCGTGTTGTCTCCATTTGACTGTAGCTGTTCACGAGTTTATGAGTCACTGCATGTACAGTTTGGAGGAGTACATATACAGGTTGGAGAAGTGTGTGCTCTGTTATCGTTGTTGGTGAAGGAGCTGAGATACAATCTCTGTTTTGTTCAGATTACAGCTTATAGAAGTGCATTGTTAATATTTCTATGCAGAGCATTTAGGGTATTGGTTCTGAATGTGTTGAAGGATTGCTTGTACTCAGAAAAGCAATATTGAATCTAGTTTTTGAACGACAATTAGGAGTTGGTGTTTCAAAAGAGAGGAGAGTTGGTGCTCTTTCAGGTTGGTGCCTCATTTGGTGGAACAGGTACTTCTTTAGTGCAGTTTCTCTGTGAGTTGATGCTCACTGCAATAGAGTTGGGTTGGTGCCCACCGTGAGTTGGTGCTCACTTTCTATATCTTTGAGTTAGTAATTTTTAATAAAAGAGTTTTGATGCCATGATTTTTTACCCAAAAGGGTTTTCCACCAGAAATCTTGGTGTTCGTGTCTTAATGATTGTTCTCTTTATACTTTATAAGATTTTAGGTATTCATAGTTTTGAAAATCTAGAAATACTGATTCACGCCCCCCCCCCCCCCCCCGCCCCACTCTCAGTATTTCCTGTGTGCTTCTCAAAGACTATAACCTTAGTTTTACCAAAATTCAAGGTTAGCTACTTAACCTTCCAAAACCAAGCAAGGGCATCAAGTTATCTTTGCATTCCCTCAAGGGAGTGAGAGGATTATGACAGTATCAGCAACAACGAGTACAGCAATCAAGGCATAATGTAACAAACATCCACCATCCACATAAGTGTGCTGCTTAAGGAAATCCTTAAGACCATTGATGTAAAGATCAATGAGGGTTACAGAGTTCCGGTACCCCTACTTGACAGCAATGATACTCTTAACAAAGTCAAGAAACCATGGGGAATTTTGAAGCAATGATTGAAACAGTTGCACAACAGAGCAATCATGGAGTATCTCATCAAATACAAGTATTTGCCATTGAAGGATTCTACCGAGAGAAGAAGCACTTTATGTCAAAGTAACCACATTTCTCATGCATTACAGGCAACAGTTTTCCAAAGGGTCAGGGCATGTTAAAACCCTAACCCTCCACATGTTCTTGTATTTACTAGATTATAATGTAAGCAGACTATGGTGCACATAACAGTTGACTAAGTCATACACTATAATTTCTAAGTAGTCAGCTTCATCAGGAGTTTGGGGTTGCTCCAACCTAACGTCTTCTATATATAGAACCTAGGAGTCAATTGTTAGGCTTCAAGTCATGTTCTACTTCTCTGTATACTTTTGGAAGGTCCCCCATCAAGATATCTCTGCATTCATTCAGCGAATCAGTAGTTCAGAATTTGTCATCTGCCTATTTTTAATTTAAAACTGAGACATACACAACTCATATACATTACTAAAATATTAAAACTCTCTGTCCTTTCAGCTATTTTCAGTTGTTGATATTGTATGAATCTATTATGCATTCTATTTTATCTGCTACATTCTACTGCTGAATCTCAGTGCACAAACAGAAATTGTTTGAAAAGGCTCAAAAGAGATTCATAACAACCACGTTAGATGGATGGATATATCCAATGAATTCTATTGGCTAAGGTATGATGAAACTGAAAGTAATAGTGGAAACAAAGCCCATAAGAACATATTTCAGTTTCTGGGAAAAGAATAGGGACAAGCATGAACTGGGTACTCAAGAAATCACTTAATCAGAAAGGAAGATCTTTGTTAAAAGTAAGGCATGAAGTTAGTTACCCTAGCAGATATTAATTATCTAAATCGTGAAATTCATTGGCAATTTCAATTAAAAGAGAGAACTCTTGTTTGGTCATAATTGATCAGATTCTGATTTCGATGTGACGACCAAGCTTAATATTTTCCCACCTTCAACTCTATTTCATGATAAGAAGATTCAAATAAAAAAATCACAAATTGACCACATTTTGCTTGTAGCCTGATACAGTTGTAAAGCCAAATCAAATTTATATCACAGAAATTCACCCTCAAACCTATATCAAAACTAGTAAAACATGACATGCTTTTTTTTTTATCTCAAACTATGAGCCATAAATTGCTTTTGCATACTACATTTATTTAAAGCCATTATAATCTGATGGTGAAACTCGTTGACATTAATACCTCATAAGTTTGCAATCTTACATGTGCACTTGTTTAGTCATAATGGTTAATCCTTAAGATCAGTTGTTGATCTGTATGTCATGATCACTCCTAACATTTTCCTACCCTCACCTCTATTTCTTGATAAGAAAATTAAAATTAAAAATCATAAACTGATCACATTTTGTTTGTAGCCTGATACAGTTGTAAAGACAAATCAAGTAAAAATCATGGAAATTCGCCCTCAACCCTCTATTAAAAAAAAAGCAAAAAATAAAGTGCTTTCTTTATCCCAAACTACAAGCCATAAATTGCTTTTGCATAGTACCTTTCTTTAAAGCCTTTAATGGAAGGTGTACCCAAGGATCACATGTTCTTATCCAAAGGAGACCAAAACCATTTTCTCGCTGTTTTCTTCGTCGAAATTCCCTGCACGAGTAAATATAACATTATGAAAATAAACTTATGATATCATAAATATGACTTGAGTATAAATTCATATGCACAAAACAATAAAAAAAATTATCTAAGCAAGGTTCATAAATCTGACCAAGTTAAAAAATCATTTACAATAATGAATAAACAATGAATGAAGATGGCTTTGACCAAAGCCAGGCATACAATAAACTTAGACATAACTAAACCCATGTTTCAAAAACAAATCTAGTTTGCCATCAAAAAGGACAAAAAAAAAAAAGAAAACAAAGAAAGGCTAACATTCAAAGTGAAAAAAGAACATGTAAAGATTCAAAAGCAACCAGCAGATCGGAGTGATGTTGATAAATGAACGCTAAACATATGAAGGTTTGCAAAGTTTTCAAAAGTTATTTGGGCCTAAAAGATACTAGAGTGAAAGGATTTAACAAAAAAGAAATTTGCAAAGATGTGAAGTGTTTTATTGCCTTTTGTTTTGCAAAGTAGAAGGCATTAATCAAATATTAGGCACTGCCAATATGATGTACACTGTAAGTGGACTACCAAAAAGTGATTGATCATTCTCATGACAACACAAAACAGAAGATTGGATGAGGAAATCCCCTCTTCACATTTGCAGGGGAAGCTACATGGTTTAATTTACTCTAAAATCTAAAACAAAAAGAAGCCTGCTAATATTAACACCATAAACTCTGTCATTCAGATTTCTGCATAAAGATAAAATATGTAAGCAAAATTGACCTATCAAAGGCTAGAGCACAAGACTTTGAAGAGTTTCTATTCTCACCGATGAATTTTCTCAATTTTTAACAATATTATAACATGCATTCAAAAAATGTTAGAATTTTGCCTATAAAAGAATTCCGGCCAAGTCCAAAATGCTATTAATCTAAGTTGCCAGTTCGGGTTCGGGCACCGGTTCGGGTTCGAAGAACCGGTATGCTGGTATGGAAAAATTTTGAAAAGGGGTTTGGGTTTGTTTGGGTTCGTTAGTACAAAAACATGTAAATTTTAATATATATATATGCAGCCTATAAGCATGAATTAAGATTAGCATGTCACATAGCATCATATAAACAACAAAACCAACATAAACTTGTAATCATAGCATCATGATCAAGTATCAACCATAATAACATCATATAAATCAAGTTTAATATCAAAATGACAAAATATTCAAGTATCATTGTTTCAACTTTCAACAATTTAAAGTTTAATCATCAAATGGATTCTCTAATTCATCATCCTCGTTCTCCTCCTCATCCTCCTCATCATTGACATTGACATTGGATGAACCAATGCCAATGCCACTTGCACTTGCACTCGCACTATAAGTTGGCTTGCTATCCAAGTCATCAAATGCAACAAGCTGAGAAGCCGAAGCATCCAAATCAGTATGCTCTGGCTCTATATCCCACATCTTTGTTTCCCCTTGCTTGTAGTCAGGTTGCTTGTGTGAAAGAAGACATAGGTTGGAATGCACATTTACTAAATTCTCCGCTCTTTTTGATAGCAACCTATTGCACTTTATACTGAGTGAATGAAAGAGTATGTGCTCCAATTTCTTTTTGAAACAAATAAACTAGCAACCTATGAAGACAAAGTAAACAATTAACGTTATACATTTATAAAAATTAAAATTAAAAATTACTAGCAACCTACGAAGATAAAGTAAACCATAAATAAAATTGTGATAAATTTTAATTAATAAAACTTACTTGTGATAAAACTTTGACAGCGAGGGGTTGTTGGTTTTGGAAGCATGTGCCATGGAAGTACCACCAACTATGAGCATCATTATTGGATCTATGACGAAGAGCGTAAACACTTAGATCATTTCCATTTGCAAATTCTATGAACTCATTTGTAACAATATCTCACAAATCATCATCAAGATAGAGTCTAAGGAATGCTGCCTTGTACCCATCAAATACTTCTAGATCTCTCTATGGTGGAATCCTTCCCAGTTTATCAAGAAATTGATTGCTACAGTGCTTTGGTGTCAAGGCATAGGCAAGAAGATGCAAAGGAGTGATCAACTTATTCCACTTTCTACAACAATTGCTTCCACTCGTTTAAAGAATTTCTCCTCGGGGTCTTTCTCTCTTGCATTTAAACTACACTTCATTTGTTCAAGTATTGAGTCAATGCCATCATAAATCTCACCAATGCAAGGCCTATCCATGTTGATATAGCGAATCATGCTCATAATGGGCTCAGTGAAACTAAGGAGATATGTCACAAGATCCCACAATGACTCATTCAATATCCGTTCCCTAATTTTTGCTGCCCTCTCACTGCTACTCTGCTTCCATATAGTCCAATTGGTGTTGATCACCATATTGCACAGTGCCACTTTAACTTTCACAAGTCGTCTCAAGACGATTGTGTTTGATGCAAAACGGGTCTCAACAACCTATAACACAAATTAATGCCAAAATGATTAAAAAATAAAGCCAAACTTTAAAGAAGAATACACAATATTACACAATGATATTAAGAACATTGAAAATTTTAAAAATCAGAAAATGTAAAATTAAATTACTATTTCACTTACCTTCAATAGCTCCAAATTTGAAAAGGATCTAAAAATCCCTTGAGACATGTGGTGGTTTGTGATGAACATCCAGATGTCCTGAGCCTCTGCATACACATCTTTGATCCATTTCATTTTATTCCCAATCTTTTGTAGCATAAGATTGAGTGAATAGACCGCACAAGGTGTCCAAAAGATGTGATCATAGCATTCCTCAAGCAACAAACCAGTAACTCTACAATTTTTTGCGCTCCGTTATGACTTGAACAACATTGCGGGGTCCCACTAACTCAATGGCGGAGATGAGAATGTCTGCAATAAATTGGCCATCTTTTACTTGGCCCTCATAATCCACAGCTTTCAAAAACATTGCCCCTTAGGGAACACTGCTATGACATTGATCAAGGGACGATGTTTAGAATCTTTCCACCCATTTGAAACAATTGATACACCTGTCTTGGCCCATAATCCCTTATGGGTTTCAATGCATCTTCAACCCCCTTCACCTCTTTTGCCAATAAGGTTCCACATACCTTCTTATAACCTGGGCCCTTATACCCTCTTGGAGCTTCATTAACATTTCTCAACATTTGCTTCCAATATGGGGAGCAAACAACATTTAAAGCCAACCCATTTGCATATATGCACCTTGCTGCATCTTGGTCGGCAATGTCTCGACTCTCATTTTGAAATGCAGTTTCTAAAGGCCCCTTTGTTCTTTTGCCTGTCAAGGGTGCTTCATTTTGAGGTTCAGCTCTGGAAAAGAAGGGGTGGTTTTCTACTACAACATTGGGATTAGATGGGGGTTGCATTCTCTTTGTTTTTTTTTGGTGCGGTTTGATTCAATCTGCGGGCTTCTCTCTCTTCTGTTGCCTCATGCTCCCTAATATATTTCATCACCGTCTCATCCGGTATAGGTTTACCCTCTTTTCCAAGGCATTTTTGATGCCTCTTCCTGGTATGCCACACAAATGGCCTACCACCCAGTAATATGAACTATTGCATTCTACATCACATCCTTGGCATTTCCAATGGAATCCCCCACCTCCTGGAAGCGGTCTTATAATGTCAACATACTTTCCGGGCTGTGCTTGTTCACCGCAAACAAACATCAAATTGTTGCATTCCCAACCATAGATGATAAGGTCTTATCGTCACCCCCGAGCACAAGTTCGCTTACTGCGAATTGCATATGTTCATTGTACATGAAAGACTACAAGACAATTGAATATATATGAGGTAAGGCTACCTAAAAGACCTCAAGTCGGCCTTATTGGTTTGACGCCAAGAATAGGGTCAGTCCTATTTAATTACAAGTTACTTATTTAGGGCCAGACCAATACCTTTATATTAAACATATAAGCTGCGCATTTTATGGAGAATTGCTAAGGCCGAAAGGCCAATTAGCAATTCCAAGACTAGGTTGGCCCTCGCTAGGGATCCGACCTAGCTACATGTCAACACTCCCTCTTAGCTAGGGAGGATACTTCCAAATAAGCAAGTCACATCATGGCTGCTCCCATGAAAACCAAATGACGTTCTACATCATGAAATGATATGCATCATGCAATCCACATCTATGATATTCATCAAGCATACCTGAATTAGAAAAATACATCATGGACTTCTTTCATGCTATCCATCTTGCATTGCCCGCAGAGGATGGATCCAAAACCTTACTATGCATGCCTGCAAAAAAAAGTGAGTATACATACAAATATATAAATACACATCATGGAATTCTTCCATGATATCCATCTTGCATTGCCCGCAGAGGATGGATCCACCTTGCATTGCCCGCAGAGGGTGGAAGAGATCTTTCAACCTTCTCCCTCAGAAGGATAACTACCATCTTGCATTGTCTGCAGAGGATGGCTCCACCTTGCATTGCCCACAGAGGGTGGAAGAGGATTTTCACCTCAATCTTCTCTTTAGAGAAGAATACAACACCACCTTGCATTGCCCGCAGAGGGTGGAAGATACAACTAAATGTAGCACTGAGGTTGAAACTCCCTCTCAACCAAAGCTAAAATGTCAATACTGAAATCATACATGATTTAATGACAACAAAATTTATTCAACCATATGAATACTTATCTCCTTCTAGGTTGGTCTTCTACCAACGTTCTGGCTCAGTATCGGAGCTTCCAGCCATACTGAAGTATCTAGCGAAGATGGTTGTGTGGCCTTCGGCCCTCGCCATTGCTCATCGTCTATCTCCATCTTGGTGGCGTCAACATGCCAAGCCACCAAACGCTTTCACTGAATCGACAAACGATCAAGAATGTCGACCACGCACTGTGATCATATTATGCAATTGCCAATTTCTTATATTGCGACCCATTCAAGTGCGAATACAACGAACTCCTTTCGGGACTATTACACATACAAACACCGTGAATATGGCTCTCGGCGAGCACTGCGGCAGCGACCATCCTTCCAATTTTGAATGACTATGACAAGGCAAATACTGCAGACATACCCCTATGATCATACACGGATACACCCTACGATCAATGAGATCACCCGCAAATGCTCTCTTTGATGGTCATGGGTAATGCAAATAAGAACGCCTCATGCCACAGCATGACTAAACAATTGTGAAAATGATACGATTAAGCCAGCAACATGCCAACACCCGAGGACACAATGCAATGCGAATGAGACCACCGTGAGTAACCTGTGATCACCACCTTCTGCGATCTCCGTGTATCGAGATGAGTCTCCATACGTCCCTCGATGCAAATGCTCCTTGCGATCACAGCAACTACCCTTGACTATACAGTGATTGCCAAGCAAACATTGAGATTGTCACACTGCGACTGCAACTCACTCAAGCCGCATCCGACTAAATCTGCAATTTAGGAAAGCCGTAGCTCTGATACCATGTTGACTTTCCAGGCTATGCTTGTTCACCACAGGCAAACATCAAATTGTTGCCTTCCCAACCATAGACGATAAGGTCTTATCGTCACCCCCAAGCACAAATTCGCTTACTGCGAATTGCATATGTTCATTGTATATGAAAGACTACAAGACAATTGAATATATATGAGGTAAGGCTACCTACAAGACCTCAAGTCGGCCTTACTGATTTGACGCCAAGAATAGGGTTAGTCCTATTTAATTACAAGTTACTTATTTAGGGCCAGACCGATACCTTTATATTAAACATATAAGTTGCGCATTTTATGGAGAATTGCTAAGGCCGAAAGGCCAATTAGCAATTCCAAGACTAGGTCGGCCCTCGCTAGGGATCCGACCTAGCTACATGTCAACACTTGGCATTTCCAACTGAATCCCCCACCTCCTGGAAGCGGTCTTATAATGTCAACATACTTCCATAGGGGAGAATTTGGATCATTTCTTTGTTTTGAGATTGATTGTTCGTTTGTGCCAATAGAGGAAGACGTAGATGCCATTCTAGTTCCTATGGCAAGAAATAATATGAAAAAATTCAAAACAAAAACAAAATAATGAAAAACAATTAATGTTTCATGTTTGACAATTTGTGAAACAAAAATAGTTGAAAAAACTGTTCAGAATACTACCTCTTTCAGCCAATGGGAATTTGCAAGTGTGTGGAAATGATGCTGCAACACTTGTTGAAGCTTCAAAATTCAGTCTTCAACTCCTCCTATTTGATTTTGGAAGCCAAACATTGTTCACCCTTTCTTCAACCTGCTAGCAAAACACTTTTGTTTGCAATACAAATGAGAAGAAATGAGCCAAGTTTATGTTTTAAAACTCACTTTTAGGGTTTTATTTTCATTTTTTGAGTGGCGAATTTCCAAAAAAAATAAAAAATTGCAAAAAAATTGATGTTTTTTGGCAATTGGTCGCCCGGGTTCGACCTGGATCCACCTTAGTCTGGTCGGGCTCGACTTGGGTCCACCTTAGTCCGGTCGGGCTCAACCTAAGTCCGCTCGGGTCCGTCCTGGCACAAACCACGCCTATGGAACACGGACCCTGTCCAAACCACAGGCAGACCGAACCAAGACCGGGGGGAAGGGGGTTGAAACCGGTAACCTAGCTATTAATTAATCACAAATCCAGAAAAACTCAATACTACTATTCTATATTCAAAATATGAGACAAGTTACAAATAGTAACGTACAAGTATATAGGCCTCTTAAATGCATGCATCAAGGAGATGACAAGTCCAAGAGGTATCAATCACTCTCAATCAAGAGGTGTGTTAACTCAATCTAACTAAAATAGAGATGACCTTGAATGAACAAAGATGGCACCTAACTACCATCAATCATGAGCTGGATGACTTAAGTATAAATGTATATGCACAAAACAATAGATAATTTTTATCTGATCAAGGTTCATAATCTGACCAAATTAAAAAATCATTGACAATAATGAATAAACAATGGATGAAGATAGCTTTGACCAAAGAGAGGCATACAATATTTCAAAGACAAATCGAGTTTGTCATCAAAAGGGGGGGAAAAAAGAAAACAAAGAAAGGCTGACATTCAAAGTGAAAAAAGAACATGCAAAGATTCAAAAGCAACCAGCAGATCAGAGCGATGTTAATAAATGAAAACACAACATATAAAGGTTTGCAAAGTTTTCAAAAGTTATTTTGCCTGATATTAAGCCGAGTTTCTGGGAGAGTGCAGTGCTCTGAGGAAGCTGAAGGGTTTCCTGCCATAGAAGCCCTTAGAGCACTGCTTTCACTTCGCTGACTCTGATTGGTACTCTTCAACGAGATTGGATTTCTTCTTCCTCCTTTTCTGATTTTGTGTGTTTGTTTGTCTTTTTGGTTAGATTCATCTTTTTGGGGTTTTGGTTGATGTGCTTTGTGCAGGGTGTGCTTCTTTTGAATTTCAAATTGTTTTTCCCATGTGTGTTTATGACCCACCCTACCCCTAGCACGGAGTACAGGCCAGCATTTATTGCAGTCAAGGAAAGTTTCTTCTGCTGAGCCATTTGGCTCATGGGAGAATTAAATGACAAAGATGGGGAAGGCATTGTATCGGGGGAACCACAACCCGGCCATATTCCTCCCTCTGCGGCCTTCAATGGAGGAGTTAGACTGGCCATGGATTGCCCAGTGGGAGCCGAAGACTTTGAGGGGAACAAGCCAGAGAGAAATAGGAATGGAGGCCCCGTCGAAGGAAGTGACAGCCTTGGAGGAAACCAGGGTAAGGGATCTTCTTCTGGCTTGAAAGTACTTTCCATTTCCCCTAATAATGATATGTTAAAGGCTATTAGAAATAAGCAAGCAAGACTGAGAAATGTTGCAGTATTCTTTGTTTGTCTGGATTCAAATTTGCTTCCTTCTCGAAGATTTTTTGAAAATTAGATAAACATTGTTTCAGGCAAAAAACTCAATATTCAGGTTAACTTTTGTAGAATGATGCAAACAGGGTTATTTGTTGTGGTCTTTAGAACCCATGCTATGCACGAGTGGGTTTCTAAGAAGGGTTTCTGGAATGTCGAACAATCCCTACTGAGGGCTTTCCCGTGGTCTTCTAAGGGGAACCTTGAAGAAGTCATAGCTAGGTCTGCTCCTAACTGGATTGAAATTATGAATGTTCCAATAGAATACTGAAAACTTCTGCCACAGATATTAAAATTTCTGCGTAATGTTATGTAGATAGAAGAATCCAGGGTTACCCTAGATAGAAGAATCCAGGGTTACCCTCCCCCACCTAGGGTGTTAATTGCCCTAGATCCTGAGGTTATTATGCCTAAGAAGATTGTTCTAACAATCGAGCAAGAAACCCTAGTTTGGGACATGGAACTCCTTGGTAATTTAAATGCATGATTCTTTTATAAGAAAAATGGGCATCTCAAGAAGGATTGCCCAAATATGAAATCAAAACTTGTTTGGGAGTTTAAAACCAACAATGATAAAAAATATTGTAATAATGATCAAAATGATTCTCAAACCACTGACAAAGAGGAACCTAAGAATAATGATATGGTCATTGATGAACACTCATTTGTTGAAGAGCTCAAATGATATTGAGATGACAGAAGTCACAGAGCATCCAATGGAAGGTAATAATGGAAAGGATGTTTTTAATATTAATAATATAAAGATGTCTCTTTGAATCCTCTCTTTGAAGAAGAATTTGAGGTGATCCCAACTTATAATTCAGTTGCTCCTGATGCCCTCCCCTGCCAACAATCAGGACAGGACCTTACTCCCAGACAACCTAAAATGAATGCCCAGCAACTAGCCCTTGACCTAATTCTGACTAAAGCTGGCAAAATCAGACAAGCTAGGTCCTCCTTTCCACAGAGGAGTTTGGAAGATCCTCATGGCATGGATTATACCCTCAAAACTGTTGATAAGGCCCTTGGTAAGGAATTTGTTAAGGGCAACCACACCCTCTCTGGCCTCACACCTTTGCACCCGACTATCCAAGCTTTTGGGGGTTCACACCAGGGGATATGGACACGCAACAATGTAACTTCTCAGAAAAATAAGATATTTGCTACTCATCATACTGGAGTTAAGTCATGGCAGTGTGCTGGCAAACATGTTTTTAAATCAAAATTTCTCCTAGTAAAATAGCTTACAAGAGCATAAAGAACGACCTTCACACTATCAAAATGCTGGTGTATTTTGCTAAATGAGGTTTGAACTCATTCTAGCAGTTGCAACCACTTGGTATCCACTGCAGAGAGCATTGTAAAAATAGGAAACCATCAGTATCCTATGATTGAGAAGTGAACTGATATATATTACTTGGTTTTAGCCGCATGCGATTCTAGTAAGTAAAATACCTATCAAAGCAAACGCCCAGAAATAAAGTTTGGGTTGCCATGATTCCACTATCTTCTTCCGAATCATTAGCACATTCCCCCGTGTTTCTTGTCAAATGGAACGCCCCGCTCTTAATATTATTTATAATATTATAATCAATTTTCATGTCAATGTCATCGTACAAGATAAGATTTCGCCCCCACTAAAATGAGGCTTCTTCTGGTAAGAATACAGACAAGCTAAAGTGCTATTTACTTAAAAGCATAATCCGCAGTCCGTGGATGAATTCTAAAAAAAATGGAGGCATTAATGATGGCAAGACAACTTACCAGGAAAAACAGGTTGCCAAGGGAAGTTGCTCGGAGTCCAGCTTTGATAGGCCAATTCGTCCTCGTGACCAACATACATGTTGCAAATTGCAAAGCACCAAACACTCCATTGACAGCACTTTAGACTGGATTATTCCAATCGAAGCAATCATTACCAACAGGAATGCTCATGCTTTCTATTCTCACCAGAAACGAGCCATGATAACAGACAACTAACATTAACCTGTAATGAAATGTTATGCAATCCTTCTCAATTCTCCAAGAAAATCCCAATAAAACCCATTTCAAACATGAAAGCCTCTGATTAAAACACCGCTACACACATCAAATTAATCTATCGCTAAAACCCTATCAAAAACCATCTCCGTGAATTTTACTATAGACAAACTTGAGGAGGGGTATGTACTACTCAGACAATAGGAATGGTTATGACGACTAATAATGTAACTGGAAATGGAAGACAAATGGCATCCCACATTTTTTTCGTAAAAGGAAGTGATTTATCTATCTTAAATAAATATTAGGGAAGAGCATTAATAGTCGTTATAGCTAACTTCGCGTACTTATATATTATAAATGGTACATCGGATTTCAATTGTTTTTTGGTTGTCTTCGTACTGGCTTTTGGGTAGTAATGATTCGATCTCTATAGGTCGTTATGCATTTGTTGGGTGAATATTTTGTCACCAGCGTACTAATGACAAAACATAAAATTCACACAACGCTATGCTAAGAAATTAATCTATCCTCTCATCAAGGGGAGGTTCCTTATGAAATTTCTCCTCTAATTAATAAGAAATTAAATTTGTGGGTTGGTGTTGGGCATATAACTCTTTTTTTTCAGAGTTTATGTATCCTCCCTTCACCTAGTTACAATTTATCTATCTCTTCAGATACTTAAAGAAAAGAACTATTAATCTAACAAACTACACAAAGAGTTACTTTTAAGCGGCACAAAGTCCCCTTTATGGTAACACTAATTCACACTGATTGTTACAAATTAAACAATTAGAAACTTAGCTTAAAGCTCAAAGTCTTCAAGTATAGATTTCTAATCCATTAAACTACAAATAACCGTAGCAATACAAAGCTTACTACAAGTTACTTAATTTATCAACAGATTTCTCAAGTATGCTGAGAGCACAAAGTCTATTGGCAAGATTTGAGAACCCTTTAACCACGTAGCAATATCTTAAAGATCAAAGAAGTAAAGGTAATATGTATTCAATGGACGTAGGAACATTAAATAATATAAACAACTTTCTTGATACAACACAAAGTTTGCAATCAACAAAACTATTTTCTTTATTTATTTGATTGAATTTTAACCACAAAAGCCCAAAGTCTTGATTGGGATAAAAATTCAGCAAAGTTTTGCTAAGCATGAAAAAATATATATATTTACAAAAAGGTCCTCCTTATATAGGAAAAGAAATTGAGAAAAAGGTGGGCACAGTTGACTTGTTCAACTGCACAGTCCCATTTTACTACAACTACTGCATAAAGAAAACGTGCAGTTGCACAAAAATTTACAATATATATTGGTGTAGCTACATGAAGAAAGAGTGCCAAAAGAGGGTACTTCATTCTTGATTCTCTTCTTCATTGGATTTCTGGAAAACTTCGAATTTAGCAAGGATGGCTTTGACCTCTGCTTCGTTCGGCATCAAGGTAGAACTTGTGATGATCTAGACGCGGGACATGGCATCTTGAATCTTCCCCTGTTTCTTTTTAACATCCTTCAACATGGATGCGAGGACTTCAAAGTTGACCTGAATTTCTAACAGTTTATCAAAGATATCAAGCGAGAAATCTTGTCCCGTGCATTGGTCCATCAAGGAAAGGAATTCTTGTGTGATGACTTCAGCAGTGACGAGATTTTGATCGCTATCATATAAATAGCAAGGGAGATCACCAACTTTAGAAAAAATAAGGTCAACCTCGTCATCACCTTCTTTCTTCTCCCGGTCCAGCTCTGCAATCATTAACTTCATTGTCTCTTTTTTATGAGACAATAATGACAAGATCTGAATGTACTTCTCCCTTGTGGGAATTACCTTGTTCTCAACCAGGACATCTATTCTTAAATCCTCCATTTTGCTCCACAAGGTAGTGCTTTTCACAACTTCCTCAATTTCCTATGATAAAGAGGTTTTGAGTCTTTGCATCCGACTCTGGATCACTTCATAATCAGACAATAGTTCCACTGTTGAGCTCAGGAGATGAGAGCCTTCTGACCTTAGCCGCGAGATCCATTCGTCTATGACCCGGCCTTTAGCTCCTACCTGTTCAATCTTTTTGAGAGCTTCGGTGTCTATTGATGACCCTATAGGTTCAACCTCTTGAGAAGATTGTGTTACCTTTAAAAGGACGTTGGTCAGCTATTCACACTTTTGATTCAAGACATTTTTCTCATCTCTCTTGATCCAATCTTCTCAATAAAGAATTAAGGGTTGTCTGAGAATCTAATTTCACGCTCTCATGTGTTTTCACCCCGAGCTCTACAACCTGCATGGTATAATCTTATGATTGTATGTTTCCTTTGTCCTTGTCTGATGAAGGCACCATAACTTTAGCGTATTTCCTCTTGGAAGTTGGGTCTACAACCACTCGAGATACTGTCTTTGGCTTTTTCATTCCCTTGGGCTTTGGAGGAACTAAAAGTTCAAAGTCAAATTCATTAGGAGATATTACCTATTTTTTCCTCTTAGGGGCCACTACTTCCATCCAAGGGGGTAATTCTGGATTGGATGATGGAGTAGTAGCTCCTTGCTGACTTGGAGCCGAAGATTCAGGGGCAGGTTGACTGGAATTTGGAGCAATTGTGAGTGTTACTGATGGTGTTGATATTGAAGCTTTTAGTGGAACATTGGTTGATGCTATCTCTTCAATTACAGGTGGGAGAGTCGAGGGTGTTGTGAGTGTAACTTCAACACTTACCAATGGAGGAATTGTTGTGATGGTGGTAGTGGTGGTGGGTAAATCTACCGAAACCTGTTCTGCAAGTGCATCTTGTAAGGTTTCATTAAAATCCATCATGGTAGACTCAAAAGTAGATGAAGGGATATCATCTAAATTAGAGAAGTTGGTTATTGTACAAAATTGACCAACGGTCTCTGATTGCATCATGCCCATACTTAGATCTCCATCCTCATGAAAATCTTCATCCTCTTGGTCAGAGTCAAAGTCCGAGTCAACAGAATGGATGATTACCTATGAGGTAATCGGGGCGTCAGCTTCAGCTGGGCATGATATTTCTTCTGCCTATACCTCCTCTTGTTGAGGAATTTCACCTTCCTCAACCTCTTTTCCCTTTCCAGCTTCACTGGTAGGCGGTTGTTCTGACTCCTTCATCACTGCTTCCTGTGGTGTGGATGATGATTCACCCTTCTTCGACCCTTTAACTGTAAATTTGATTTTGGGCCCTTTACCTTTTGATTGTATCACAGGAGCTGAGGATAGTTCTTGTGAGTCTGCCATGCTCTTTGTTCTTGTTTCGGTCGTTGTTGTCTTTCCCAATGGACCATCATTGTTGTCATCATCTCCCGAACTAGTGGGAAGTTGTTTCATCCTGAGATTTTTTTTTAGCAACCAAGCATTGGTGTTTGCTAAGATGGGAGAGATCCTCTGCGTAATGGACTTGCTTTCCTTCTTGGACCATTGCACAAGTGGAAGTGGGGAGTCTGCAATCTTCTTCTCATAATAAACAGGGTCCAATGTATCATCTATGTCTTCCATAGTCATTGGGATTTTAGCTAGATCCAAATTTTCAATTTGTTCTAGAGTAAGGCAGCTGAAATCCATCCTTCTTATATCCTCCTCGTTTTGACAATCTGCCCAAACATCCTCAAACCTGTAAACATGAGTGTAAGTCCTTTTGAGCTTGCTCTTTATACCCCAAAAATCAAAATCGGTTCGGGCCTTGAACCTTCTCATGGTATTCCACTACATTTCCTCCTCCATATTTTTGGCCTTGGGGTTGGTCAGCACTGAATACCTAAGAAGCATCCAATTCGGATATAGGTGAAGGTGGGAAATTGTAGAAATACACACCCAAAATGAGACACCCTGTTGTAAGCGGCCTCTGATATTCTTCTCTTCTGCAGGCCTTTACCAAAAATGCACTTCCAAACAGCAAAGAAGGCGTCATTAACCCTCCTGTAATGATTACCTTGATTTTTGATAGTTAGCTGGTCATAGTACTCCCAAACGGGCACCACTCTTTTGTCACCCTTGGTTGACAAGCCTGGATATTGCCTCATTGAAGCAGCTACGTAAACCAGGTATGAGGTCATATAAAACTTCAGTGTTACCTTGACCTCTTTCAATTGGGCGCAAAGCGCATCACTGATCTGTTCTCCCCAATCAATTCTTGCAGCTCCCTTTCTGATTATATTTATGTAGTAAGTCATCCAGCTTTGGAAATAATGAGAGTCTTTTAATCCTCTCACTCTGGATAACATGGTGACCATGTCGTTATATTCCTCATTAAAATCACTCCTATGGAAGGACTTAGGCCATCGTGTGGTGAGGGAACTTCTTGCAGTAGAGAGATAAACAATATTGATCACCTTTTTTTTGCATTTATCCTCATGTTTCTCGTAGTACTCTTGAGCACTCTCTTGAGAAATATCAGCTACTTCTTCAACTGATGAACCTTTAAAGACACTATTGAAGAATACACTGTCCAGAGTCATGACGACATTCTGATCATCATCTTTTACTTGCCTTATGCTTGGATCAAAGTGATCAGCCACTACCAGTACAAATTCGGGATCATGAGCCGCAACTGGGAAAGATGCATGCTTATGTAGCTCAGATTTGATTAAACTGGTTAGTCGTGCAAGAGCCTTTTGAACCCGGTCAACAAATTCTTGCATGTCAACATGCCCAATTTCGGTGTCCCTAATCTCCTTAATATTTGAGTCTACTAAACTCTATGGGTACATATTCAAGTACTTGTCGTACTTGTATATGTGAAGGTTAATAGGCCGCATATCAGACTTTAAAATCCGATATGCGGGGGGGACAAATCTTCAGCTGCACACCGGACTTTAAAATCCGGTATGCAGCTTTAGATAGGGAGATCCGGAGGACAATCGGGTTTTGAAGTCCGATTGTTCTCCGGAACAAAGGAGGCAATCGGACTTTAAAATCCGATTGTCCTCTGGATAGAAATCCGAAAACAGCAAACACAAACCAAAAGAAAAGGAAAAAACGAAAACAAGCAAACAAGACCAAATAAAAACCCGAAAACAAGAGGAAAAATGAACCCTACCTCTTCCGCTTCGCTGACGATGAAAAGATCCGACAATTAAGCAAGGAAAATCCTGGATCTCGAGGAATAAACACTGAGGAGGACGTGTGAAGGAGAAAACAAATCACAATGAAAAATAAAACGCGAAAAATTAACTTTAAAAGCATTAAAACAAACCCTAAAAATCAATTAATGCGGTATTAATTACAACTCGCAGTTGCATGTCGGGCTTAAAGTCCGACATGCAAGCTAGGAACACTTGCACGTCGAGCTTTAAAGTCCGACATGCAAGCTAGGAACACTTGCACGTCGGACTTTAAAGTCCGACATGCAAGTGTGGTCAAACCCCCTGTAGTTCGGGTTTTAAAGTCCGAACTGCAGGCTAAAACAAACTGCAGTTCGGACTTTAAAACCGGAACTGCAGTCTGAGACCACATGCAGTTCGGACTTTAAAGTCTGAACTGCAGAATAAAACAAATTACAAATGCATAATGGACTTTAAAATCTTATATGTATTTGTAACAAGGAACCTTGCAGTTTGGACTTTAAAGTCCGAACTGCAGGGAAAACTGCAAACCTAAGAAACAAGGAAGACCATAAAAACAAAAAGCAAAGAACGAAACGAAGTAACCGAACAAGTCGATTAAGCTCTCCCAGAGACCATAAGGTACGAAATGGACCAGTTTCGTAAGGTTGCCTCATGATTTTGGCCATGCTGAAATCGAGGACAACAACGTCGAAAGGTCAAAAGGTGGTCATTTCAAAGTGATGACTGATACTTCACCCTTTTACGCTAATACCTGCACATGAAAACACCAATACATGTTTATTATATGCCTAATAAATAATATATTTATCATATATTTACAACACAAAAAAAACATTTTTAAAATATGTAATGAGTATTATAAAAATATGTTTGAATATAATAAAGTTTTTAATGGGTGGTCGAATATTCCGTTGACCACCCATGACCGCCTTCCCTCGTACCGCTCACGGCCCCACATGGCACAAATTATTGCTACCTACATTGCCCTAAAAACTTACGTAAAACAAGTTTGCAGGGTGGATTTACGTCTGATTTTTTCTCCCCGTCGTCGATGCTCCGTCTCTGCAACGCCTCCTTTCGGCTCTAGGTAACGGTCGCCGCTCTTCCTTCATGCATTATCGATGTCCAATGATGGTTTAGCTCCTTCGTAACTGCATTATGCTTTGTCTATTGATGATTTCTTTGTATGCGGGTTAAGGTTTCATTTCAATGGTATGTTACAGTTTAATACTGTTGGAATCCTCACAGAGAATGGTTAGGGTTTCATTATTTATGATTTCATATTATGGGTGTGTTATTAAATTGTGTCTCTTTGTTTATAATGTCAATATAATTACAGAGAGTGCAAAAAAAATTGATTATTGTTTATAATTATTCGAAACGCCTTCATTATTTATCATTTTTTTAATGGGTGAGCTGTTAAATGGCATCTCTCTGTTTATAATGCCAAAATAATTACAAAGAATGCAAAAAAAAATGATTATTGTTCATAATTATTCGAAACCCCTTCTTTATTTATCATTTTATTTTATGGGTGGGTTGTTAAATGATTCTCTCTATTTATAATGCCAAAATAATTACAGAGAATGCAACAAAAAAATTGATTATTGTTCATAATTATTCGAAACCCCTTCATTATTTATCATTTTATTTTATGGGTGCGTTGTTCAATGGTGTCTCTCTGTTTATAATGTCAAAATAATTAAAGAGAGTGCAAAAAAAATTGATTATTGTTGATAATTATTCGAAACCCCTTCATTATTTATCAGTTTTTTTATGGGTGGGTTGTTAAATGGCGTCTCTCTGTTTATAATTCCAAAATAATTACAGAGAATGCAAAAAAAAATGATTATTGTTCATAATTATTCGATGTTTCATTTCAATGCTCTGTTATAGTTTAATAATGCTGAAATCCTTACAGTATAATAATGTCGAAATCCTCACAGAGAATGGCAAAAAAAAAAGATTATCTATTTCTTTTATTTGAAACCCCTTCATTATTTATCATTTCATTTTATGGGTGCGTTGTTAAATGGTGTCTCTCTATTTATAATGTCAAAATAATTACAGAGAATGCAAAACAAATTGATTATTGTTCATAATTATTCGTAACGTCTTAATTATTAATCATTACAATAATGTTTATGCCTAATACTGGCTATAAGGTTGTTGTCCTCGTGCGTGTGTGTGTGTGTGTTATTGTCGACATATAACAACCTTCTCACATACATGTTATGGGCCACTTGGCACGAATTACTGCCAACTACATTGCCCTAAAAACTTTGGGAAATGAAGATTTTTTGAGGCATTTTCATTGTTTGCTCTGCCTTCAATTTGTTAATATACTCACTATAAATAATATTATTAGGCATACACTATATTACTTCCAATAAATTTCATGTGAGAAATACAACAACATCATTCAATTATTAGTCATTTGAGAAATGAATCTGCATCTTAATACAATATCAACAATATCTATTTTTTAATCACATCACAGTTACATCTTTCACTCCTGCATCTTGTACTTTTAGTTTCTCTCCTTGATATATAATGTCTCAAGTTTTGCACCCATATGCTTATTATCCATATATATACATGTGTGTGTGTGTGTGTGATATATATATATATATATATATATATATATATATATATATATATATATATATATATATATATATATATATATATATATATATATATATATATATATATATATATATATATACAACACCATTTTATTTTGTTCAAAGATGTTCAATAATGGATTTGTACTCATTGGTACCTGCAAAAATTGATTTATTTTTTCATCATTTATCTCAATGGCATTGAGGGTTTCATTTCAATGATTTGTCTCTATATATATATTTATAGAGGCACACGCGGTAGCATTTTTATTTTGTTGAACGATGTTCAATAATGAAATTGTTCAGTATCTAATAGAATATCAACAATATCCAGTTTTCAATCACATCACAGTTACATATTTTACTCCTATATCTCATGCTTTTAGTTTGTCTCCTTGTTATATATAGTTTCAAGTTTTGTGCCTATATGGTTATTGTCCATATCTATGTATACACATACATATATATACACACATATCCATATATGTACATGTATGTACATATACATGTATATGTATGTGTGTGTATATATATGTGTGTGTGTGTGTGTGTGTGTGTGTGTGTGTGTGTGAAGAAACACACACGATAGCATAGTATGTTCTATAATGATGGTTGTTTTGAGTTATGTGGCTATATGGTTATTGTCTATATAAATGTGTAAATGTATATGGACAATAACCATATAGCCACAAAACTTGTTGTAATCGACAATATATTTCTTATTGAAGGGCACTCATTCAGATTGGTACACATTGAATAACTAAATTCCTTCTGCAGTCAATATTAAATGTTATAAATCTTTCAATTTAAATTATACTATTTTCAGTAAACCAACATTTCTTTCAATATAGTCACTGTAAATAATATTAACAACCATATTGGATGTCCAATGATGGTTTATGCTCCTTCGTAGATGCATTATGCTTTGTATATTGATGATTTCTTTATACGCGGTTTACAGTTTCATTTCAATGCTCTCTTACAATTTAATGTGCCTATATGGTTATTGTCCACACACACAATAACATTTTTTTTATTCAAAGGTTTTCAATGATGGATTTTTACTCATTGGTACATGTAGAAATGAATTTATTTTTTAATCATTATAGTGTGAACTTCACTCCACTTTTTTTGCTTCATTATAGTGTGAACTTGAGGGTTTATAGTGTGAACTTGACTCCAAATCATTTGCTTCATTAGAGTGTGAACTCGACTCATTATAGTATGAACTTGATTCAAGTTTCTTTACTTCATTATAGTATCAACTTAAGGGCTTATAGTGTCAACTTGACTCCACATTATTTTTTTCATTATAGTGTGAACTTGACTCATTATATAGTTTCAACAAGTTGTCCTCATTTTTGTTTTAGAAAATGAAGGACCATTACATAAAAATTTTGTGAAAAAAATGAAAATTTTACTCTATGGCATGCTTCCTGAGGCATAATTTCGACAAATCCTTGGACTGGCTTAATCCTCAGTCCATCCTCGAACTACATTTCGAATTTCGTCGCATTCTGGATTCGTTTGCTATGTCTTTCCTTCAATTTCGGATTTTTTTCTCCCTGACTACAGGTGGAGAATTTTCCTTGAACTGCAAGTTTTAATGATTTCCATTGTTTTGGTCTTTGTAGGGAAATTTTTAGCTAGTTACAAGTGCACTTTATTGAAAAATAAAAACTTGTAATTTGTTTTTTATTTCCCCCTTGATGCTTTTTGGCTTTTTCAGTTAAAATAGGGATTTTTTGGTTAAGTTACAAGTAAACTTGTAATTCTTTTTTAAAACCCCTACTTTAATGGTTTTTGCTTGTAATAGGGATTTTGAACCCCTATTACATGTGTGCAAGTGAATTATAACTTGTTGTAGGGATTTTATTTTCCTTTTACAAGTGATTTTAAACTTGCACATCTCTCTCCAAAACCCGATTTTGCCTTGGAATGAGAAAAGTGACATTTAAAACTTGTTATTCTCTCCCAAAAACCCGATTTTGCCTATAAAGTGCATTTTTGAGGATTTTTAACATGGAAATAGCATTTTAAAAACCTGATTTTTGCCTTATTGATGAAAAAGTGCATTTTAAACTTGCCATTTGGTCCAAAAACCCGATTTTCTCTAACTAATGCTAATTCAAACTTGTTATTCTTTTCCAAAAACCCAATTAGCAAGAAAAAACAGTTTTTGAGAATTTTAAGCAAGATTTTGTGGAGAAATATTTGGAGGTAGAAGGCATTTGGGATTCTTCCCTATTCTTGTGCATTTTCAAACATCTTTCACGCCATTTTAGGGTTTTGGGAGTTCGATTTATTATTGGTTTCTTGGTGTCAAAAATGCAAACACGTTTTTATCAAAAACCATGTTTTTCTCCAAGGATGCCACGAATCAACAATCTCCCGAATCGTTTTTGTATCTAATGCCAAGGCGTTGAGGTTAGAGGGAGATTTATCCACTTTCCACGCCATTTCCTTTGGATTTGTTGCCACATTTTTATACAAATGACATTTTTGTAAAAACGTGGCAAGGGTTTGGGTTGCGGATTGTCTTTATTTATTGGATCGTCTTCTTCATTCCAAGATTGTTGCATCTTTTGGAGAGGCATTTTTAGTTTGAAACAAGGTATGTTTTCTTTTCTTCCCTTGTCTCATTTTCTTCTTTTTTTCTTTTTTTCTTTTTTTCTTAGTTTTCCTTTCTAGTTGTTCTTGTCCCAAAATTTGGTTTTGTGAGAGATTTTTTCCCCTTGATATGCAATTTTTGGATTGCATTGTTCTTCCCCATTTTTCCTCTTTACTTGTATTCGAGATTTTAAATCTCGATTACAAGTTGGCTAGAAATCTTTGTTCTTCCCTTATGGTTAAAAAATTTAACCATTTTTTGTTAAAATTACAAGTTGAAAAGATGTGAAATATCCTTCCTTTCAAAATCGGGTTTTAAGAACCGGATTACATGTTGAATAGTTCTTTCCATTTTCATGAAAATGACATTCCCGGATTTTCCCATTTTTATCAATTCATGTCACCCATATCCGTACTTTCCATTTTCGTCATTTTTCGCAAGTCTAATTCTCATTTTCCATCCATTTCTCCATATGCAAATTTACAAGTGTTCTTGCATTCGAGTTTTAAAAATCCGATTGCATGTATGCCCTTTCCAACTTGTATACTTGCAAAAATTTCCCCAAGAACAGAAATTGGTCAAAGTCAAGATTCCCCCATTTCCATATATTTCCCCTCTTTCTCTCACAAAGTCGTGAACTTCAAGAGTCAAAGTTTTTCCCATTTAAAGAAGGAAAAATGTTATTTGCAACTGAATATGATGTTGCCTTAACACTTTTAAGTCTTCATCACAATATTCCGGGTTGTCCATCAATGTCAAATTTGTTGTCATCTCCAATTCCCAAAAAGATGAAGTACAAATATGACAAGTACCAAAACAAAGTTGTGTCTTCCCAAGTTTCCTCTCCTTTGGATTGTAGCAGAGATACAGAGATAGGGCATGTAGACATGTCATAATTTGCCAAAAGGGTTGAGAATCCACAAGATAGCAATATGCAGCGGTTGTTGGACAGTCGTATCCATCATGCATCTTCTTTCCTGGTGGTTGACCTAGAACCTGAATTTGTTCTCGCTTGCGCCCATCACTTTGACAAGGAGACAAAATCATTAAAAATGATGATGGCGAAGCAATAATCCGCCTTGATGCAAACACAATTGAGAAGGTCTTCAGAATACCTCCTGCACCTGTTTACATGGAAATCTCCAAAGAGAGTGCAACTGAGTGTTATGTAAAAAGGGAAAAAGATTGTAAACAACATATCAACAAGTGGATCCAAGAGCCACAAGCTGCCTTCTCAAGGTGGGCTAAGTTGTACCGTTGTGACTTCAAATGGGAAACAAGAGACATCATAACCCTCCTCAACAGGATAATGGGTCTTGAACATTCTAATGTTTTTGAGCCCTAGATGTACCAGTTCATCATGTTCATAAGGCAGTCCCATCATATATCATGGGGAGAAGTCATTAGCGATGCCTTGTGTGAACAACTTGCAGCAATCCCTTCCACCATGACTTTCTATATGAATTCATATTTGGTGTACTTGGCAGCATCACTTGGACATTTTCCAGGTCTTTCTACCAAGGGCGATCGCTCGCTTATACCAGTTTGGGAATATTATGATTAGTTGTCTTTAAGACCCAGCAGATTGCATTTCAGAAGAGTCCAGGATGCATTCTTCGGTTACTTCATGTGTCAGTTTGATAGAACTCTAAAGAACAAAAGGGTATCAGATGAGGCATGGGAAAGGGTGAGTGAGTATGGATGCTTGTTTCTACAATTATCGACCTTCACCTATATGAGAATCAGATGCTATAGTGGCTAGCCATACATGCTTCCTAGATACCCAACTGATAAGATCATTCTTATGGAGTTGGGAAGACAAATAATGGTTGTCCACACTCATCAGTCTGCCAGACACAAGGTTGGAATGGGGATCTCTACAACAAACCCACTAAAAATTGGCTGGTATTTTCTTGTCACATTCGTTAAAGCCAAGGCCATGGAGACTGAAATGCAAGAAATTAAGCTCAAAAGGTTTAAGTCCAGAGATGATTTTGATTACTGAGGTATGAAGGAGAAGATCAAAAAATCATTTGTGCACGTGCATCGCATTAAGGATATCTGAGTAGATCTTCGCACAGAGGTCAAGGTTCTGAAGATGGATTACTGCAGGCTCACTGTTGAGCAGGTTGTTGATTTGAACTTGGTGGACATTCCATAAGGGATGATTGATGATGGACACATACTTGATCCTGAATATATTTCGTGAAGGGTTGAGGAAGCTCCACTTCCTTTAATCCAATGGTCACACAAGGAGTGCATATCCATTCTTGAGAGATTTCAGCCTATCTTGGATAACACCAATGCTTGGCTAAAAAGTAATGTTGTTAGACTCATAAAAATCAAGATTGGAAAAGAAGATGATTCTACAGGCCTCTTGGACATAAGTCTGAGATTCGGATTGACAACAAGGAAGGCGCATCATCTTCAGGCACAAGGATCAAATTGCAAGTTAGTCGGGCAGTAGTGCTTCCTCCTGAGTAGGCGACAGTTCGTGGAAAGGAAAATTCACGATTTCATGTTCAAGTGATCGATCTGGATAATCCAGAAGAAGGGCAGCAATCTGATGATGCTCCCAAGTCTCCAACATCTGACTTGCCTCATGAGATTATTCCTCCAGTTTCCATTGAGACGCCCGTTTCTCCTCCCGACTTACTTGTGGATGAATCTCCTCAAAATTCCATTCCTATTTCGGCATACGAGTCACCTCCTGATCATCAACAAGAGAATGTGCAGGAAGTCCCTGAAGATACTCCTGCTTGTATCCAGCTGTCAGAAATTGATACCTCCACTTCTGGTTTTAAAGAATTCATGAGGCAATCTTCATGGCCATTGGTTACTGAGCAAACCGTGGTCGCCATCCAAACAAATATTTCTCCCAGGATGACCATGGTTATTCAAACAGAAACTGCTTCTCCTTTGCCTACAACTGCTATTGAAGGAGAGTTAATGGCTTTACCTCCATGGCTTAGTTCTTTTACTTCAAAGAGGAAGAAGCAAGAAATCTCACCTGATGCCTTTGATTATCAACAACTAAAACAATCTAGATCCAAGGTTGCTAAAAAGGCCAAGACTATCTCTAGAGTAACTGTTGACATCAACAAGATGAAGGTAGCTGAAATTGTTGAACCCACTGCAGATAAGCCATTTGAAGAAATGTCATCTGTTGATTACAATGTTACACAGATATAATTGAGTAAGAAAACGCATGAGGTGATTAAACATGATGCTCAGTTTTTTGTAGCTTCATTGGTATAGTGGTGTGATGAACTTCTAGCAAAGAAAGATAAGCTAGAAGAGGAAAACCGACAACTTATGGCAGTTGTTCATAAAATCACAAAACCTATTGTTGAAGGGAGTAACTCCATAGGTTCTTCCGGTTCCCAAGAATCAATTCGTGGAGTGGAAATGGTTGCTTAGAAGGTGCAAGCATTGGATTCCTGGGTTGATCAGCTTCATGATCTATGTGCACAAGTGATGAAGGACGTTTTTAAGATGATGTCTAAGTTGGAAACCGTTGAAGAGAAACTGGATCAGAGTTCTGATACTTTCAAAAAGAATCTGGAAAGTGTTGAAGATAGTTTGACAATCTAGCGTACCATACCTCCACAATAGTTGAGTGTTCTACAGGAGCATGCCATCATCTCTTCCAGGGCCATGTACTTGGAATTTGAAGAGCTTCTGAAAAATAAGGACCTTGTTCTTAAATCCCTCATTGAGGAGATTGGTGATACAATGAGATTACGGGGTGAAGTTTTTTGAGATATTGTCTCTCATTGTGAAAAGGCCTCTTGCAACATACTAAGTCAGGATGGAGAGTTGATTCTAGAAGAAGAAGTTCTTGTTGATTTACAGATGATGATACATAATGAATGGAGGAGCGAACAATTCTCGGCCGCTTCAATTCAAATGTTGATGAAGCACCAAATCTTTTTGCATGAAATCCAGTCCATCCTGGATAAAAATAGCTTTGCGCTCCTCCGATGTCATGATACTATTGTAAAGACTATGGTTGTTGCCAAGAACACCCATGAACTAGATCCCGATGAACTACAAATGATCATCCAGAAGTTTGAAGGATTCATGTCTTCACGTCCTGCAACTTAAGTGTTTTTCAACACTTAGTTGTATTTTTCCATATTTGTAATCTTTAGTTGTAGTTTTTCTTTTGAAAAGTTACATGTAAAAGTCTTTTTGTAAAACACAAGTTAACTCATTACTTGCACTTTTGTAATTACATATAAAGCAACTGCAAGTTGTGTTCAGTTAGGACTGTAGTTGGAATAAGTCTTAGTGGTTGAGAGAATCTCTCAAGTTAGTTAGGATCCTCCCACCTTTTTCTCAAGGCTCCTCTTCTATAAATACTTGAGGGGTCTATTGTAATCTTTATCTTTTTGGAAAGCAAGCAAAAACTCTGCCAAATTTACATCAAAGAAGTCTTTGAGCTTTCATGTGTGAATTCAAGAATTGAAAGGAATAGAAGAAAATTGCTCAAGCTTTGAGTCTTTGTGCTACATACTTGAGTTTGTGTTCTATATTATCTTTCTTGCAAGTGTTTCTTAAAGATCTTAATCACATCTGATTTGCAATCTTTGTGCTGCAAGTAGTTGAGGTTAATATAGATTAAGATAAATATTTTGTTGAGAGAAGCTGCAAGTCTTTGTGCTTTCACTTGTTCTTAAGAGAATTTAGGAATAAATTTTGTGAGAAATAGTTGTAAGTCTTTGAGCTTATACTACTTCCCATTGTTTTAAGTAGAAAAGAATAAGATATTCCAGTCTTTGAGTTGTTATAGTTTGTTCTTTATAGCATTAATATAGAAAATGGTAGATAGGACTTCACATAATCAAGTCTTTGAGCTTGATATTGTTGTCCCGAAGGAAGTGATGGAAGTCTTTGCGCTTTCAAGAAAATTCATTTTCTTTCTCTCATTTCATTTTGAAAGTGGTTATTGTTGTTTATATCAAATCGCTATCCTTTTCTGTGAAGAGAAAAGGATATTGTCTTTCTTGAAAGAAGAAGAAAGATTGTTGTCCCATCCTATTTTATTTTCAAAGTTGTAGTTAGATAGGGGAGCCTTCCCTTAATTAGGAGAGTTTTACTCACACGCTATGGTTGAAACCACAATTTTGTATATTTCCCCAAGTGTACAAAATTTTCAACCAACACAACATACATATATATAGTCTGAACTTGACTCATTATAGTGTGAACAATTCAAAGCATAGAAGAAAACTGAACAATTGAAAGCAATGGAGGATTGCATATTTAATATGACATGACCAACTGTTTCCCACAAAAAAACAAATTTGAAAATAGCTAGATATCGCAATCGAATACATTGCACATTCGAATTATATTATAAGACAAAAATTTCCATGTCACTTTCATTACAATCCAATTCATTTCATGTTTTTGAGTTTTGCAAATTCCCTTTGCACATTCCATATGTAACTATTTGTTTGCAATATGTATGTATGTTATACATATGCATATGTATGTATATATGCATATGTGCAATTCTATGTACATGTGCATATGTATGT